>NC_091259.1:57140000-58390000 GCF_042477335.2 Ovis canadensis
GAGACAAATTAGAAGGCTTCAGGTCATTATGGGTCTGGGGAAGGCATATTAAAACTGTCTGGAATAACAAGGTATTATAGGAATGATAATCGTTTTCTGTAATTATCTAACGGAAATAGAGAAGAGTACTGTTGGAATGCCTTCAAAATGATGGAGAAGCTATCAGGAGAAGCCCCATAAATTTAAATAATGAAACAAAAGAACTTTCTCTGGGACCTCAACTTGAGGCAGAGTGGTTCGAGATCAGGATAAAGTAGCACAGACTTCTGTTTTCACCCATAGTATAACTCCATATTTCCATGGCAAATATATCATGTTGAGAAAATAAAATAAGTGTGTAAACATTAATTTAGAGAGGGAGACAGTTTATTGTGACAGAGAGAGAGACAGAGACAGAGGGAGAAAGAAGGAAAAACTGCATTTTGCAATGCTCCTGTATGTGTGCTTATTGAACAGTGAAATTCCCAGGTAATTGCCACTGGCCACTGTCAGGGTGCTGGTCAGGAGCGAGCCCTCTAGACATTGCAATGCCTACTTTGGGTTCATCTCTGGAAATAAACTCTCAGTAACAAGCCACTGCTTACCTCAGACTTTCATTGGGCTTCATATGTATGTTTCATTCAATCCCTATAACCTCTTGCAGAAGCAGAAATTCTATTCTATCAACCAGGTATATTACTGTTCTTGTAAGCAGATTTTTAAAGTCTCAGATCTTCTAATATTATTAAAGATACCCAATCTCCATTTAGAATTTACAAGATCCTTATCCCCACCCCCACCCCATCAAGCATATCATATCAAGATTTTAGTTCTCAGCCACCTTGGATCATACTTCCTTCATTTGACTTCAGTACACACCCACATGAAGAGAAAATTCATCTGTGATGCTTCATTCTTCCACAGAAATAGAGACACGCAATAGATATCAAGGAATAAAACTCTATGTCCATTTTTTATATAGTACAAAGAGAGAAGTTTTATGTTAAGATTATAGCTGGTTATACCTTGGGAAAGATGAGCTAATTCAGCTTACTCTTAAAATCATGCCCTGGGATTAAATTCTCTGAGATTACTGACAAAACCATCAGACTATGATTTAGAAAATGAGAAGTCTGAGAGAATGTAAAATGGATAAGAATTTATATCAAGAAAATTATAAATATGGGGCAAAAACATGATATTATTATTTGAGTGTGGCATAGAGATCAATGTTCATGTCCCTCATTTTGCAGTCAAATTCTATGGCTTTCTGTTTTCTAGATAAAATAGTACTTTATCTATATTCTAAATTCAAGCATAATAACCCAGCATGCTGCTGCTGCTGCTAAGTCGCTTCAGTCGTGTCTGACTCTGTGCGACCCCGTAGATGGCAGCCCGTCAGGCTCCCCTGTCCCTGGGATTCTCCAGGCAAGAACACTGGAGTGGGTTGCCATTTCCTTCTCCAATGCATGAAAGTGAAAAGTGAAAGTGAAGTCGCTCAGTCGTGTTCAACTCTTTGCGACCCCATGGACTGCAGCCTTCCAGGCTCCTCCATCCATGGGATTTTCCAGGCAGAAGTCCTGGAGTGGGGTGCCATCACCTTCTCCGAATAACCCAGCATAGAAGACCCCATTTTTAGCCCTAGCTCTCCCTGTCCTTCACTGACCAGGTATTTTGGGTTCATTGAATGCTTAGCTTCAGGGATTCCAATCTGTGGGTCTTTGCTCCCACTATCTTCTGTCCATGATTACTTCCTTTTCTCAATGATCCATATGTATATCAGAAAGGCCATAGAGAAGTGGTAAAAAGTCAATCCTGGAACTGACCTGACTCACTTCAAATACTGGACTTCCCATGTACCAGCTATATCACCATGAGTGATTTATTAGTTATATCTTAGTTTTCTCAACTGTATAATTAGGGATGATAATAATACCAATTGCCTAGAAGTATTCTAAAGAGTAAATTAACTAGTAGATATCAGCTACCAGGCATTTATATAATACCTGGCTTGTTTTTTTAATTAAATAATTTATTTTTGGCTGCACTGGATCTTCCTTGCTGCACTGGCTTTCTCTAGTTGCAGCAAGCAGAGGCTGCTTTCTAACTGAAGCGCATGAGCTCAGTACTTGTGGGGTCCAGGCTTTGTTGTCCCACAGCATGTAGAATGCTCCTGCACCAGCTATTGAATCCAAGTCCCCTGCGTTGGAAGGCAGATTTCCAACCAATGAATCACCTGGGAAGTCTGATACCTGACATATTTTAAGTGATTAATTAAAATAAGAGCTAGTTCACAACACCACCTTCATAAACTTGGACCTATATAAGCTATACTGAAAAATCGCTCATGCCACAGAATCTGTAACATTTGATCGGACAGTCTGCATTTATTTTAAACATTTTTCATTAGTTTTGAATTGAATGTACACATAGTTATTATTCTCAGTGGAATAAATTTATTTTGAGTGCAAAAATTATATCTCTTTACATTTAAGCAGACATTTTTGATAATATTTAAGAAAAAACAACATCAGGCTTAAGATATAAAGCAGATGATATAAAGGCTGCAAATATAAAGCATGGAATTAAATATTTCTTTTGATTCTTGTCTTTCCAGTTATATCACACACACCTTAAAGTTGACTGTTACAAAATTTAAATTTTCATGCATAGTATGAAGTATAAATATATTCACTCAGTTGTGTCCAACTCTTTGCAACCCCATGAACTATAGCCCATCAAGCTTCTCTCTCCAATGAATTTTCCAGGCAGGAATACTGGAGTGGGTTGTCATTTCCTTCTCCAGGGCATCTTCTTGACCCAGGGATCAAAACCAGGTCTCCTTCATTGTAAGCAGACTCTTTACCATCTGAGCCACCAAGGAAGTCTATACATATCTATATATGTATATGTGTATGTGTGTATATATCTCCATAAATATATGTTCTAAAATAGTTTAATATGTGCATATTCAAACATAGCATTTTTTTGAGATCATGGGCATGTAACTGATAAGTTCAGTCAAAATTACCTTTTGAACATAAGCTGAGAAATATTAGGGAAGTTCATAGCCCTTTTTCTGCTAGTTGGGAATAAAGAGCATCTATTTTGAGGACTTGCTGGTTAGATGTTTTAGAATCATGACAAGAGCAACCTTAGACACAAGTGAGTCACAGAATGTCAGCTCTGAAATACTTTAAAAAACGTATTGCCTAGTTATCAAAAAATATCAGAACAACTTTTTCTTGGTGACAAGGAACTCATACCAATATTTTTATTGTACTTTGTTTTAAGGTGAGAGAAAATCTCCCTTAATATTTAAGTAAATTAAGTAAGATTAGTGGGGGTTTTTGTTTGTTTGATTTTATTTTACTTATAATTAAAAATTATGTAAAGATACATACTTAAGTATTTTTTTCAGTAGCAATAAGTTTTTATTTATATTATACATGCTTCAATGCCATTCTCCCAAATCATTCCACCTTCTCCCTCTCCCGCAGAGTCCAAAAGACTGTTCTATACATCTGTGTCTCTTTTGCTGTCTCGCATACAGGGTTATCATTACCATCTTTCTAAATTCCATATATATGCATTAGTATAATTTATTGATGTTTTTCTTTCTGGCTTACTTCACTCTGTATTATAGGCTCCGAAGGAAATGGCAACCCACTCCAGTACTCTTGCCTAGAAAATCCCATGGACGGAAGAGCCTGGTGTCCATGGGGTCACAAAGAGTCAGACACGACTGAGTGACTTCACTTTCTTTCTTTCCAGTTTCATCCACCTAATTAGAACTGATTCAAATATATTCTTTTTCATTGTGTATATGTACCACAGCTTTCTTATCCATTTATCTGCTGATGGACATCTAGATTGCTTCCATGTCCTGGCTATTGTAAACAGAGCTGTGATGAACACTGGGGTACACATGTCTCTTTCAATTCTGGTTTCCTCAGTGTGTATGTCCAGCAGTGGTATTGCTGGGTTGTATGGCAGTTCTATTTCCAGTTTTTTAAGGAATCTCCACACTGTTCTCCATAGTAGCTGTACTAGTTTGCTTTCCCACCAACAGTGTAAGAGGGTTCACTTTTCTCCACATCCTCTCCAGCATTTATTGCTTGTAGACTTTTGAATAGAAGCCATTCTGACTGGCATGAAGTGATACCTCATTGTGGTTTTGACTTGCATTTCTCTGATAATGACTGATGTTAAGCATCTTTTCATGTGTTAGCCATCTGTATGTCTTCTTTGGAGAAATGTCTGTTTAGGTCTTTGGCTATTTTTTGATTGGGTTGTTTATTTTTCTGGACTTGAGCTGCAGGAGTTGCTTGTATATTTTTGAGATTAGTTGTCAGTTGCTTCATTTGCTATTATTTTCTCCCATTCTGAAGGCTGTCTTTTCACCTTGCTTATAGTTTCCTTTAGGAGAAGGTAATGGTATCCCACTCCAGTACTCTTGCCTGGAAAATCCCATGGACAGAGGAGCCTGGTAGGCTGCAGTCCATGGGGTCGCTAAGAGTCGGACATGGCTGAGCGACTTCACTTTCACTTTTCACTTTTCACTTTCATGCATTGGAGAAGGAAATGGCAGCCCACTCTAGTGTTCTTGCTCAGAGAATCCCAGGGAAGGGGGAGCATGGTGGGCTGCCGTCTATAGGGTCTCACAGAGTTGGACACAACTGAAGCGACTTAGCAGCAGCAGCAGCAGCAGCATGGTTTCCTTTGTTGTGCAGAAGCTTTTAATTTTAATTAGGTCCCATTTGTTTATTTTTACTTTTATTTCTGCTTTTATTTCCAATATTCTGGGAGGTGGGTCATAAAGGATCCTGCTGTGATTTCTGTCGGAGAGTGTTTTGCCTATGTTCTCCTCTAGGAGTTTTATAGTTTCTGGTCTTACGTTTAGATCTTTATTCCATTTTGAGTTTATTTTTGTGTATGGTGTTAGGAAGTGTTCTTGTTTCATTATTTTACAAGCGGTTGACCAGTTTTCCCAGCGCCACTTGTTAAAGAGATTGTCTTTTCTCCATTGTATATTCTTGCCTACTTTGTCAAAGATAAGGTGTCCATAGGTGCATGGATTTATTTCTTGGCTTTCTGTTTTGTTCCATTGATCATACTTAAGTTTTTTTTTTTTTTCTTCCCCATGATACCTTTCTATCTGAAGCCTTTATCACATTTTTATAGTTAGGACTGATATTACTTAATGTGGCATTAGGTAAGAGGTATTTTCAAAGTGCATTTTACTTTCTTAATGTCTTTAGTTTTTGAAACAGCCCTGCAACATAGATACTATGTTTATTTCCATTATACATGTGGAAAACTTGAGCTATAGAAAATTTTAGCAACAACAAAGAATTTGAACCCAAATGTCTTATTCCAATATCTATATTATTATTCAATGTATTATACTGCCTTCTTTCTCTGTATTTAGATCTTGAGCTTATTTCATGTTTCAACAAGCATGTTAAAGTTTACTGAAATATATTGTAAAATCTTCACTTATACCTTTGCTTGTAACTATATACATATAGTTATACATAACTATATATATGAAAATACATATATGAGGGGTAGGAAATGATTCTTTTGAATGCCAAGAACACATCTCATACCTACCTTTCATTTCAGTGTATGGGTCTCTCTAACCATAAGAATAGTCTTGGTTTCTAATTTTCAGATACAACTGCCAGGCTGAAGAGTTGATATTCACAAAATCAATTTGTTTGCATGGTTCTGCTTTAAGCTGCAATCTGACTCATGATGTCTGGGTGTCTCTTTTTCATGTTCTCACTTATTAGGTGCAGAAGACAATTCCAGGTTTACTCTGATACTACCTGAAGTCAAGCCACCTTGTTCTGTACTGCCACCACTTCTTATTTAGAATAAGAACTCTGGAACTTGTGGCAAAGTGTTATGGAAAAATGAATGAGAATTACTTATATAGTGATAACTAAAATTTCTCACTTGAAGAAATTGATGGAATGTCCATGTTAAATGAAGTATTATTTTTTCAACCAGCCAAGCCTTCTGATTCTCACTCTGGCTTTACTACTGAGATCAAATGCTAGACAAGACAGTGCTGCTTTAACGTCAGGAAAGTAGTTCAAAGGGAGTCCAATGCATTATGCTAACCTGCTGGAATGACAATTCCTAAAGTCAAATCATGGGAAAAAATCAAAGAAGCCTAAAATTTTTGTTTTGTTTCAGTTCAATTCAGTTCATTTCAGTCACTCAGTCGTATCCAACTCTTTGTGACCCCATGAATCGCAGCACGCCAGGCCTCCCTGTCCATCAACAACTCCCAGAGTCTACCCAAACCCATGTCCATTGAGTCGGTGATGCCGTCCAGCCATCTCATCCTCTGTTGTCCCCTTCTCCACCTGCCCTCAATCCTTCCCAGCATCAAAGTCTTTTCCAATGAGTCAACTCTTTGCATGAGGTGGCCAAAGTATTGGAGCTTCAGCTTTAGCATCATTCCTTCCAAAGGACACCCAGGGCTGATCTCCTTCAGAATGGACTGCTTGGATCTCCTTGCAGTCCAAGGGACTCTCAAGAGGCTTCTCCATCACCACAGTTCAAAAGCATCAATTCTTTGGTGCTCAGCCTTCTTCACAGTCCAACTCTCACATCCATACATGACTACTGGAAAAACCATAGCCTTGACTACACGGACGTTTTGTTGGCAAAGTAATGTATCTGCTCTTGAATATGCTATCTAGGTTGGTGATAACTTTTCTTCCAAGGAGTAAGTGTCTTTTAATTTCATGGATGCAGTCACCATCTGCAGTGATTTTGGAGCCCCCAAAAATAAAGTCTGACACTGTTTCCACTGTTTCCCCATCTATTTCCCATGAAGCAATAGGACCAAATGACATGATCTTCATTTTCTGAATGTTGAGCTTTAAGCCAACTTTTTCACTCTCCTCTTTCACTTTTTAGAGTAGAGTAAATGTGAGAGTTGGACTGTGAAGAAAGCCGAGCACCGAAGAATTGATGCTTTTGAACTGTGGTGTTGGAGAAGACTCTTAAGAGTCCCTTGGACTTCAAGGAGATCCAACCAGTCCATTCTAAAGGAGATCAGTCCTTAGTGTTCTTTGGAAGGAATGATGCTAAAGCTGAAACTCCAGTACTTTGGCCACCTCATGCGAAGAGCTGACTCTATGGAAAAGACTCTGATGCTGGGAGGGATTGGGGGCAGGAGGAGATGGGGACGACAGAGGATGAGATGGCTGGATGGCATCACTGACTCGATGGACATGAGTTTGGGTAAACGCCGGGAGTTGGTTATGGACAGGGAGGCCTGGCGTGCTGCAATTCATGGGGTCGCAAAGAGTCGGACACGACTGAGAGACTGAACTGAACTACAAACCAGTGTACTTAGAAAATGAACACTTAATTAACTAATCTTAGGAAAGTTAAATCAGAAAGCATGAAAATATGAAAAAAGGAAAATATTGAAAAATATGAAAATTTTAAAAAGTGATCAAAAGCAAAGATCAAGAAAGCACAATTATGTTATAATTGATTACAATCCTTCTACCCAGTAATTTTATATTAAATTATACAACCTGGATAAATGATCTAAAAAATGTACCAAGAAGAAAATGAAAGCATAGAGAGTATATTTCTACTTAAAAATTAATATCAGTACCTATTCATAGAGGAATATGTAAATAAAATCAATGCTATTAAACAAAATACATAGTAAGGTTTCTAACTAAATTAACATGATCTAACTAAAATAGCATGATTGGTTATAAAGCAAAAAATTCATACTGTAATGTCAAAAAACACACGATAAATTTGCCTCTGGAAAAATAGGAGAGAAGGTCTATTGGGACAGTGTCAAAAATGATTTCAACTTTAATTTAACAAGCATTACCTTTGAGATTACTGCGGTGTTGAAATTCATTAATTCATGAGTTGTAGGAAGAAATATATTTATTACATTTTTACTTTAATTTTTTTAAAGTCTGAAAAAGAAAATAATTTGTTAACAATAGAAAATAATGTGACAAGTTGGATGCTGCAAAACCCCATTGTTTGGTCTAAGGAAATCTTATTGTAGAATCAGTTGAAAGTCTTTGATCATGAAGAAGTTGACTAATCATTGACTGACTGGATTACAGGAAGGCACTAGAAATAGATCACGGGTTTAAGATGAGAAGTCTTGGACTTGAGGATGGAGTATTTTATGATGAAGTGTAGACTGAGAGAACAGGCAGTGAAGTGATAAAGACCAGCATGTATCACATAGATAGAAATGCTGTATGTAATTTAACTATAATACCACCGTTATATTATGGGTCTGAGTATAGAGGGAAGTTCACTGAAATGACACTGATGATATTAGTGAGAAAGAGTTTTATGTTTGTTTTGGCTACCAATTCTCTGAATCTTACATATTTGGCTGACCTTTCCACTTCAACTACACATTTAGTAATGATTTTATTTTGAACTGGACAGAGCATAGGTGATCGGCAGTCCTGGCCACGTGCAGTATGAGTCAGTCATCCCCTGGTGATCACCTCTCTCCTTCCTTAGTTCATAGGTTGCCAAAGCCCATGAACTTTGCTTTTTTTAAGAGCGCAAGAGAATCCAAGCTCCATAAGAACAGACGTTCATTTTATTTCGGTTCATTTATCATCCTTAATGATAAGAATCACGGATTCAGTGGACATGAACTTGGGCAAACTCTGGGAGATGGTGAGGGACAAGGAGGCCTGAAATGCTGCAGTCTATAGGGTCACAAAGAGTCAGACACAACTTGGCGACTGAACAAAAACAATGATAAGAATGATTCAATACATACAGTAAACACAAAATGAATGTCAATTAGGAGAATTTTAAAAAATGAATGAGTGATTGAATGGGCACAGGCTACAGAGTCAAAGTCCCAGTACCACATTTCTCTAATTAAAGAGCTAAAAACACACCATATATACATTCTTTGCCTAGAAGAGAAGCAGTTTCATGCTATCAAGAACAAAGTATAATGACATACAAATAGAGACCACAACAGCTTCCCTTCAAGACAGCCTATTAACCTTTGAACTGAAGCTCCAATAAAGTTTCCACAAGTCCTAGAACCCATTAGTCAGCAGTTAGGAATAAATCAACTTGTGTTACAATCTGGCAGCAATAGGTCAGGACCAGGAGATATTTGTTAAAGCAAGAATACACATATCTTCCTTGAGAGATCAAAGAAAAACAATGTGGTAAGTGTCTTATTTTTTAATAAAGGCACGGAGCACAGGCTCCCATATCTGTTTGGTCTTTACACCGTAAATGATGGGGTTGAGTGAGGGTGGGATAATCAAATAGAGGTTAGCAACAAGAATATGAATAGAGCGAGGTATTTTGTGTCCAAATCGGTGGGTAAGGAAAGAGAAGACTGAGGGGATATAGAAAACACAGATAACCCCAATATGGGACCCACATGTGCTTAGGGCTTTTAGTCTTGCATCTTGGGATGGGAGACAGAAGACAGCCCAGAGGATATAAATATAGGAGATGCCAATAAGGACTAGGTTTAGGACAAAGAAAGAAACAACAAAAAGTCCATAGATACCATTAATTCGGATATTTCCACAGGACAGTTTTGCAATTCCCATGTGTTCACAGTAAGAATGAGGTATTATATAAGCCTGGCAAAATGGTAGGCGATAGATGAGATAGACCATGGGAAGTGTAAGCAGAAGTGGACGAATTACAATGCACACGCTGACGCCCATGAGCACCCGGGATGTCAAAATGGTCGTGTAATGGAGTGGAGCACAGATAGCCACGTAACGGTCAAAGGCCATTGCCAGTAAGACTTCAGCTTCCATGCCAGTAAAAGTATGGATCAGGAACATCTGGGCCACACAAGCTCCAAAATTAATCTCATGAGCATCAAACCAGAAGATACCCAGCATACGGGGTACTGAGGTCGTTGAAAGGGCCAAATCAATTGTTGAAAGTATGGCCAGGAAGTAGAACATGGGCTCCCGGAGGGTCTTCTCTGTCTTGATGACCAGCAGAATTGTGATATTTCCCAGTAAAGCCACAAGGTAAACAGAGCAGAAAGGCAGGGAGATCCAGCCATGGACCTCTTCCAGACCTGGGATTCCAATGAGGAAAAATGTGGTAGGGTGAAAAATGCTCCTATTGTGATAAAACATCCTTCCGAGTCACAGAGTAGAAGCAGCTGTCACTCCTAGAAGGAGGAAGAAAAAAAGAAATTTTAGTAAGTACTGGTTATGAAAATGATTAGCTTAGTGTTTCAATATAATGTGAAATGAAGAATTTTGCTTTGGAAGATCTATTAATTCTTTTCATATTCTAAATCAAGCCATACTCGTTTGAATGGTCCAGTCTTAAAATATGCAATCCTTATAAACATTTAATCCTATTTTTTATCATCTAAGGTTTATCATCAAGCCCTGGGCAGAATAGAAAACATAAACCATAGCATGAAATATGGAATAATTTAATATTCTCTATATCTTTTTTGAAATCTCATACTGAAAAGGGACACATGAAAAACCAAGGATACACATATGAGAATGCAGACATAACCCAAACAGAGATAGGCAGATGAAAAAGTAGTCATGGGCATGAATGCACACAACTCTTCCATAATTAGAAAAGGCAGACTTTCTCTAAAGATTTATTTATCATTTTGTCATACAGAAAATTCCAAGATCAAAGAGTTTTCTGTGAAATGACAGAAGCAAAATATCAGAGATATATATTATCATAAAAAATACACACATTCTGAGATACCTGCCCAACAGCAGGCTCAAGTGGACACATACCTCTGTACTTGAAAGATCCCTGAAAGAAAGATAATAATTAAAAGATAATAAACTTCTGTAGATTTTCATTGATGTTTCTATTTTCTCAGTCATTTCATTTAATAGTGATTCATTTTCGATTGTTATGAATATGTTGGTTTCTAGTGGTATGTGACAAATTCTGCATTCACTGTTCACTCTACATCAGCTCCTCTGAGAAAACCTGATAATTTTATCACGGCTTCAAAACTGGCATGTAATCTATTCACTCCTTTTGCCTGGCTAAGACTTTGGAAGTATGGGTAGAGTACAGCCTAAAAGGCTTCAGGTTGTTATGGATCTGCAGAAGGTATTTTTGAGCATCACAAAAAGTCTGGAACAACAAAATCTAATAGAAGAGAGAATTGCTTTTCATCATTGTCTGAAGGAAATAGGAGCACTTTTGAAATGCCTTCAAAATGATGGAGAAGCAATCTGGAGAAATCCCAACTCATAATGATGCTAAGACACTTTCTCTGGGTTCCCAACTTGAGGCACAGTGCTTCAAGTTCAGGATAAAGTAGCATAGACTCCTGTTTTTAACCTTAGTATAACTCCATATTTCCATGGGAAATATATCAGGTTGAATGAATGAAATAAATGTTGTATACATTCTGAAGTTGGTGTGTGTGTTTGTGAGAGAAAGAAAAAAAAGAGAGATGGAGAGATAGAGAATAGCTATATTTTACAATGTTCCTTTATGTGTGTGTGTGTGTGTGTGTGTGTGTGTGTGTGTGTTTAAACTGAAATTTCCAAGTAATTGCCAGTGGCCCTTGTCAGGGTGCAGGTGAAGAGCAAACCTTCTAGACATTGTGATGCCTACTTTGGGTTCATCTCTATAAATAAATGCTCAATAACATGCCACTGTTCACCTCAGACTTTCATCCTGCTTCATAAATGCATTTCATTCAATCCCTATAACCTATTCCAGAAGCAGAAATTTTACTTTATCAACCAACTAAATAACTACTCTTGTAAGTAGATTTTAAATGCCTTTGATATTTTAGATATTTTTAAAGATACCCAATCTCTATTTAAAAGTTGCAAGATTTCCCACCTGAAATGGATTACTGCATCAAGTATATCATATCAAAGTAGTAGTTCTCAGCCACGTTGGATGGATCATGCCTCTTTCATTTGAGTTCAGTACACACCTAAATAAAAAGAAAATTCATGTGTGATGCTTCATTTTTCCATAGAAAGAGAGACACATGATAACTATCAAATAGTAAAACTCTGTATGTTTTTTCATACAGTCCAGAGAGAGAAGTTTTATATTAATATTGTAGCTGCTTATAGGTTTGGAAAAAAATGAGTTAATTCAGCTTTCTCTTATAAAGTGCGCTCTGAGATTAACTCCTCTGAGATTGCTGACAAAACCCTCAGACTATGATTTAGAAAAAGAGAAACCCAAGAGAAAGTAACATGGTTAGGGATTTATAGAAAGTTATGAATGTGGCACAAAAACACAGATATTATCATTTGTATATGCCATAGAGAGAAGCGTTCATGTTCCTCTAGGGAAGATTCTGTAGTCAAATTCTATGGGTTGCTGTTTTCTAGACAAAATGGCACCTAATTCGTAGTCTAAGTTCAAACATAGTAAGCTAGCATTGGAGACTCCATTTTCAACCTTAGCTCTCCCTGTCTCCCTGCACTGACCAGGTATCTCAGTTCATTGAATGCTTAGCTTTAAAGGTCTTTGGACCCACTATCCTCTGTCCATGATTGTTCCCCTTTTACAATTGTTCATATATATGTCACAGAGGCCATAGAGACAAATGATCAAAATAGCCAACCCTGGGATTTATCTGACTCAGTTCAAATACTGGACTACCCATGTATGGCTATATCACCATGAGTGATTTACTAATTATCTCTATGTCTCAGTTTCCTCAACTGGAAAATTAGGGATGATAATTGGACCAAAAGCATAAGGCATTTTGAAGATAAATTAAGTACTAGATATCAGGCAATCTGTATAATTCCTGGCATATTTTAAGTGGTTAATTTAAAATAAAATTTAGCTCACAGCACCACCTTTGTAAACACTAGACCTATGTAAACTATACTGAGAAATCTCTTATGCCACCAGGCTGTAACATTTGGTGAAAGTTCTCATTTATTGTAACATTTATCCATTAGTGCTGAGTCAAATGTACACATAATTCTTATTCTGACAAGAATGTATTTGAGTGCAAAAATTGAATCTCTTTAGATTTAAGCAGATATCTTAGATAATACTTAAGAAAGAGCATGATCAGGTTTAAGATATAAAGCATAGACTACAAAAAATGAAGTTAAATGTTTCTTTTCACTCTTGTCTTTCAGTTATATCACACAAATCTTAAAGTAAAATCTCTGGAAATATAAAACTTCATACATCATATGAAGTGAAACATATATGTGTATCTGCATGCACATACTTAAATATATATATGTCTACATATATATATTCTAAATCATTTTCATATACATATATTCAAATATGGTAATTTATTGGAAATCATGGGCATGTAAATGATAAGTTTAGTAAGAGTTAAGTTCAGAACAAAAGCTGAGAAACATTAGGTAAGGTCATACACCTTTTCTCTGAGGTCTTTATCCCATCAATCCAGTTAGAGTTACTTTTACTTAATGTGTTATTAAGAGATAGTAAGTAAAGATTTACTGAGCATGGCCCTGCCGATCAGAACAAGACCCAGTTTCCCCTACAGTCAGTCTCTCCCATCAGGAAGCTTCCATAAGCCTCTTATTCTTTTCCTTCAGAGGGCAGATAGAATGAATAACACAATCACAGAAAATGAATCAAACTGATCACATGGACCATAGCCTTATCTAACTCAATGAAACTATGATCCAAGCTGCATAGGGCCACCCAAGATGGACAGGCCATAGTGGAGAGTTCTGACAAAATGTGATCCACTACAGAAGGGAATGGCAAACCACTTCAGTATTCTTGCCTTCAGAACCCCATGAACAGTATGAAAAGGCAAAAAGATATGACACTGAAAGATGAACTCCCCAAGTTGGTGGTGCCCAATATGCTACTGGAGAAGAGTGTAGAAATAACTCCAGAAAAATGAAGAGATGGAGCCAAAGCAAAAACAACACCCAGGTGTAAATGTGACTGAAGGTGTAAGTAAAGTCCAATGCTATAAACAATATTGCATAGGAACCTGGAATATTAGGTCCATGGATCATGGTAAATTGGAAGTGATCAAGCAGGAGATGGCAAGAGCGAACATTGACACTTTAGGAATCAGTGAACTAAAATGGATTGGAATGAGCAAACTTAATTCAGATGACCATTATATCTACTACCGTGGGCAAGAATCCCTTAGAAGAAATGAAGTAGCCCTCATAATCAACAAAAGAGTCTGAAACGCAGTACTTGGGTGCAATCTCAAAAAGGACAGAATGATCTCTGTTCATTTCCAAGACACATCATTAAATATCACAGTAATCCTAGTCTGTGTCCCAACCACTAATGCTTAAGAAACTGAAGTTGAACGTTTCTATGAAGACCTACAAGACCTTCTTGAACTAACACCAAAAAAATGATGTCCTTTTCATCATAGGTGACTGGAATGCAAAAGTAGGAAGCCAAGAGATATCTGGATTGACAGGCAAGTTTGGCCATGGAGTACAAAAAAGCAGGGCAAAGGCTAACAGAGATTTGCCAAGAGAACACACTGGTCATAGCAAACACCCTCTTCCAACAACACAAGAGAAGGCTCTACACATGGACATCACCAGGTGGTCAACATTGAAATCAGATTGATTATATTCCTTGCAGCCGAAGATGGAGAAGCTCTATACAGTCAGCAAAAAACAAGACTGGGAGCTGACTGTGGTTCAGATCATGAACTCCTTATTGCCAAGTTCAGACTTAAATTGAAGAAAGTAGGGAAAACCACTAGACTATTCAGGTATGACCTAAATCAAATCCCTTATGATTATAGAGTGGAAGTGAGAAACAGATTTAAGGGACTCGATCTGATAGATAGAGTGTCTGATGATCTATGGATGGAGGTTTGACTCATTGTACAGGAGACAGGGATCAAGACCATCCCCATGGAAAAGAAATGCAAAAAAGCACAATGGCTGTATGAGGAGGCCTTACAAATAGCTGTGAAAAGAAAAGAAACAAAAATCAAAGGAGAAAAGGAAAGATATAAGCATCTGAATGCAGAGTTCCAAAGAATAGCAAGAAGAGATAAGAAAGCCTTCCTCAGTGATCAATGCAAAGAAATAGAGGAAAACAACAGAATGGGAAAGACTAGAGATCTCTTCAAGAAAATTAGAGATACCAAGGGAACATTTCATGCAAAGATGGACTCGATAAAGGACAGAAATGGTAGGGATCTAACAGAAGCAAAATATATTAAGAAGAGGTGGTGAGAATACACAGAAGAACTGTACAAAAAGGATCTTCATGACCAAGATATTCATGAAGGTGTGATCACTCACCTAGAGCCAGACATCCTGGAATGTGAAGTCAAGTGGGCCTTAGCACCACTATGAACAAAGCTAGTGGAGGTGATGGAATTCCAGTGGAGCTATTTCAAATTCTGAAAGATGATGCTGTGAAGGTGCTTTACTCAATATGTCAGTAAAAATCAGCAGTGGCCACAGGACTGGAAAAGGTCAGTTTTCATTCCAATTCCAAAGAAAGGCAATGTCAAAGAATGCTCAAACTACTGCACAATTGCACTCATCTCACATGCTAGTAAAGTAATGCTCACAATTCTCCAAGCCAGGCTTCAGCAATACATGAACTGTGAACTTCCTGATGTTCAGGCTGGTTTTAGAAAAGGCAGAGGAACCAGAGATCAAATTGCCAACATCTTTTGGATCATGGAAAAAATAAGATAGTTCCAGAAAAACATCTATTTCTACTTTATTGACTATGCCAAAGCCTTTACTGTGTGGATCACAATGAACTGTGGAAAATTCTGAAGATAATGGGAATTGATGAAGAGAAGGGAATGAAGAGATGGGAATACCAGATCACCTGACTGGCCTCTTGAGAAATCTATATGCAGGTCAGGAAGCAACAATTAGAACTGGACATGGAACAACAGACTGGTTCCAAATAGGAAAAGGAGTATGTCAAGGCTATATATTGTCACCCTGCTTATTTAACTTCTATGCAGAGTACATCATGAGAAACGTTGGGCTGGAAGAAGCACAAGCTGGAATCAAGATTGCCGGGAGAAATATCAATTACCTCAGATATGCAGATGACACCACCCTTATGGCAGAAAGTGAAGAGGAACTGAAAAGCCTCTTGATGAAAGCAAAAGTGGAGAGTGAAAAATTTGGCTTAAAGCTCAACATTCAGAAAACAAAGATTATGGCATCCGGTCCCATTAGTTCATGGGAAATAGATGGGCAGACAGTGCAAACAGTGTCAGACTTTATTTTGGAGGGCTCCAGAATCCCTGCAGATGGTGATTGCAGCCATGAAATTAAAAGACGCTTACTCCTTGGAAGGAAAGTTATGACCAACCTAAATAGCATATTCAAAAGCAGAGACATTACTTTGCCAACAAAGGTCTGTCTAGTCAAGGCTATGGTTTTTCCAGTAGTCATGTATGGATGTGAGAGTTGGACTGTGAAGAAAGCTGAGTGCTGAAGAATTGATGCTTTTGAGCTGTGGTACTGGAGAAGACTCTTGAGAGTCCCTTGGACTGCAAGGAGATCCAACCAGTCCATTCTAAAGGAGATCAGTCCTGGGTGTTCTTTGGAAGGACTGATGCTAAAGCTGAAACTCCAATACTTTGGCCACCTCATGTGAAGAGTTGAATCACTGGATAAGACTCTGATGCTGGGAGCAATTGCCAGCTTTAGTAGAAGGGAACAACAGAGGATGAGATGGCTGGATTGCATCACCGACTCAATGGATGTGAGTCTGAGTGAACTCCAGGAGTTGGTGACAGACAGGGAGGCCTGTTGTGCTGCAATTCATGGGGTCATAGAGTTGGACATGACTGAGCGACTGAATTGAACTTAACTGAAGTAAGATTTGTTTTTGTTTGTTTTGTTTTTTTATTCATACCTAATATGTCTTAAAGATACACAACTGCATTTTCACATTTTTATTTTTCCCACGAGACCTTCTTATCAGAGGCCTTTATCCCATTGTCCCAGCTAGGTTTGCTTTTACTTAATGTGTTATTAAGTAAGTGAAAGTGAAAGCCAGTCAGTCATGTCCAACTCTTTGAGACCCCATGGACTTAGTCCATAGTATTCTTCAGGCCAGAATACTGGAGAGGGTAGCCTTTCCCTTCTCCAGGGGATCTTCCCAACCCAGAGATCAAACCCAGGTTTCCCACATTGCAGGTGGATTCTTTATCTGCTGAGCCTCAAGGGAAGTCCAAGAATTCTGGAGTGGGTAGCCTATCACTTCTCCAGTGGATCTTCCTGATTCACGAATCGAACCGGATCTCCTGCATCACAGCAGCATTCTTTACCAACTGGATTATGAGGGAAGCATAAGAGGAATCTTCAAAGTGCATTTTATTTTGTTCATCTTTTTAGTCTTTGAAATAGCCCTATATGATATAGATAGTATGCTCATTGCTTATACAGATGGAAAACTTGAACTATGGAATATTTTAGAAACAATAAATGTAAAATTTGAACCCAAATGTCTGATTCCAAAATCTGTGCTATTATTCTATATATTATAGTGGTGGTGTTGTTCAGTCACTAACTCCTGTCTGATTCTTGGTGACCCCATGGACTATAGCCCACCAGGCTCCTCTGTCCATGGGATTTCCCAGGCAATAATAGTGGAATTGTCTCTTCCAGGGGATCTTTCTGACCCAGGGATTAAATTCGCCTATCTTGCTTGGCAGGTAGATTCTTTACCACTGAGCCACCAGGGAAGTCCCTTGATACGTTATACTGCCTACATTTTCAGTTTTGAGATTTTGAGCCTATCTCATGTTTCAGCAAGCCTGTTAAAGTTTCCAGAATCATACTGTACAGTCTTCACTTACACATGAGCTTATAACTTCATACACACTTAAAAATACATGTATTGTGGTAGGCACTGATTGTTCTGAATGCCTTCCAAGGTACCTAATGCCTAACTTCCATTTCAGTGGGTGGGTCTCTCTAACCATAAAAATTGGTTTCTAATTTTCAGAAATAGCTGGGAGGTTGAGGAGTTGGTATCCTCAGAATCAATTAATCTTCATGGTTTTGCTTAAAGCTGCAATCTGACTCATGATGTGTGATAGTATCTTTTTTTCATGTTCTCATTTATTTGGTGCAGCAGACAATCACAGGCTTATTGTGATACTGTGTGAATTCAAGCCATTTTGTTCCGTACTGCCACCACTTCTTCCTATTTGAAACAGGAAAAACAGAACCTATGGCAAAGTGTTATGGAAAAATGAATGGAGATTACTTCTATAGAGAGAGTTAAAAATCTCCCATTTGAAGAAATTGATGAATATCCATGTTAAGTGCAGTATTATTTTATCAATCAGCCAAGCCTTCTGATTCTCACTCTGGCTTTACTCCTGAGATCAAATGCTAGACTGGAGACAGCACTGCCAGGAGGTCAGAAAAGGAGTTTCAAAGAGTTAGATGCACTTTGTTGCTGCTGCTAAGTCACTTCAGTCATGTCCAACTCTGTGCAACCCCATAGACGGCAGCCCACCAGGCTCCCCCGTCCCTGGGATTCTCCAAGCAAGAACACTGGAATGGGTTGCCATTTCCTTCTCCAACGCATGAAAGTGAAAAGTGAAAGGGAAGTCGCTCAGTCGTGTCCGACCCCTAGCATGGACTGCAGCCTACCAGGCTCCTCCATCCATGGGATTTTCCAGGCAAGAGTACTGGAGTGGGGTGCCACTTTGTTAAGTCACTGGAATTGCAATTCCTAAAAGTTGCACAACAGAAAAAAGCAAATAAGCCTGAATTTTCTTTTTTTTTTGTTCGCAGTAGTAAAGTAGTAAAGCTAGAATTTAGTGTGATTAGAAAGCAAACACTTCAGCAGTTAATGTTAGGAAACAAAGTTAAATTAGGGAAGCATGAAAGTTAGAAAAAAGGAATATTTGAAAATGTGAAACTTAAAAAAGTGATCAAAAACAAAGGTCAGGAAAGCAGAATTATGTTCTAATTATTAACAATCCTGCTGACCAACACTTCTATATTAAATTATAAACCCTGGATAAACGATCTAAAAACTGTTCATAGAAATAAAAGAATATGCAGCATATATCTAGTTGGAAATTAATATGAATACCTATTAATCAATGGCTAGGTAAATAAAATCAATGTTGTAAAACAAAATATTTTAATCTAAATGAATTAATAACTAAAATAGTGCAATTGGTTGTAGAGCTAAAAATTTATGTACTGTGATGTCAGAAAAACACATGATAAGTTTTGCCTCTGGAAAAATAGCAGAAAAGCTGTATTGAAACAGTGACAATTTCAACTTTAATTCTGTATACATACTTATTAAGCTTTATCTCTGAGATGAGTGCAATGTTAAAAGTCATTAATGTGTGAGTTGTAGAAACAAAAATATTTATTATATTTTTACTTTAGTTTTATTTGTTGTGGCTGCTACTGCTAAGTCGCTTCAGTCGTGTCTGACCCTGTGCGACCCCATAGACGGCAGCCCACCAGCCTCCCCCGTCCCTGGGATTCTCTAGGCAAGAACACTGGAGTGGGTTGCCATTTCCTTCTCCAATGCATGAAAGTGAAAAGTGAAAGTGAAATTGCTCAGTCGTGTCCAACTCTTAGTGACCCCATGGACTGTAGCCCACCAGGCTCCTCCATTTGTTAAAAGACTGAAAAATAAAATGATTTGTGTGTGTGTGTGTGTCTGTTTGAAATGTCTTTTCTTTTTCTTTATTTTATTATCATTTTTTTTACTTTACAATATTGTATTGGTTTTGCCATATATCAACATGAATCTGCCACTTTGAAAATAGTAATGTAACAAGTTTGTTGATCTAAAAGCTTATTATTTGGTCTTGGAAAATCTTATTGAATCAATCAAAAGTCCTGGTCACATAAAAAATTGACTATTCTTAGATGTATCTGATAATCTGTACTTTAAAGTCAGTGAAGGCATTAGGGATAGATCATGGGTTTAGAAAGAGAGGTCTTGGATTTGAGGATGGAATACCTCAGGGTCAAGTGTAGATTGAGAGAACAAGGCAATAAATTGATAGGAAGAAGTCCAGCATGCATCACATAGACAGCAATACTATATAATAAACCTCAAGACCACATTTACATTATGAGCTTGAGTGCAAAGAAAAAATCACCTAAATGGCACTGATGACATTAATGATAAATTGTATTTGAATTTTATGTTTGTTTTGGCTTCTCATTACACTGAGTATTACATGTTTGGCAGACCTTTCCACTTCAGGATACAGAGTTGGTAATAATTTTTATTGAAACTACCAGCTTGGCTTTTTTAAAGGGTACAGCAGGATGCAAGCTCCATAAGAATAGATGTTCCTGTTAGTTGCGGTCATTGATTTACCCTCAGTGGTAAGAATCATTGAAGACATACAATAAACACAAATGAGTACAAACTGAGTAAAACATGAATGGATGAATGAGTGAATGAGTGGACACAGGAAACAGGGTCAAAGTTCTAGCACCGCATTTCTCTAATTACAGAGCAATAAACACACAGTATAGTAAATCATCTCCAGAAAAGAAGAGATTTCATGTTATCAAGGACAATGCATGATAGCATACAAATAGGGGTCACACAACTCCCTTTCAGGACAGCCCATCAACCTTTGAACTAAAGTTCCAGTGAGTTTCCACAAGTTCTAAAATTCATTAGTCAGCAGTCCGGAACAAACCAACTTGTGTTGCAATCTGGCAGCAATAGGTCAGAACCAGGAGATACTTGTTAAGACAAGAACACACAAATTTTCCTAGAGAGATCAAAATCCTTAGTAAAATAATATGGTAGGTGTTTTATTTTTTAATAACATATGGAGCACTCGCTCCCATATTTGTTTGGTCCTCACACCATAAATGATGGGGTTGAGCGATGGTGGGATAACCAAATAGAGGTTGGCAACAAGAATGTGAATATGGTTGGGTATGTTGTGTCCAAATTGGTGGCTGAGGAAAGAGAAGAGTGAGGGGATATAGAAAACACAGAGGACAGCAATATGGGAGCCACATGTGCTTAGGGCTTTTAGCCGTGCATCTTGGGATGGCAGACGGAAAACAGCGTGGAGTATATAAACATAAGAGATGCCAATAGGGACTGGGTCCAGGAGAAAAACAGAGACCACAACGAGCCCATAAATACCACTGGCACGGATGTTTTCACAGGACAGGTTTGCAATTCCCATGTGCTCACAGTAGGAATGAGGTATTATTACATGAGCCTGGCAAAAGGGTAGGCAGGAGATGAGATAGATCATGGGAAGGGTAAGCAAGACTGTAAAAATTACAATGTACAAAGTAATGCTCATGAGTACCTGGGACGTCAGGATGGCTGTGTAGTGGAGTGGAGCACAGATTGCCACATAACAGTCAAAGGCCATTGCTACCAGGACCCCAGCCTCTATGCAAGTGAAAGCATGGATCAGGAACATCTGGGCCACACAAGCTCCAAAGTTGATCTCATGAGCATTAAACCAGAAGATACCCAGCATACAGGGTACTGAGGTTGTTGAAAGGGCCAGATCAATTGTTGAAAGAATGACCAAGAAGTAGAACGTGGGCTCCCTGAGGGTCTGGTCCATCTTGATGACCAGCAGAATTGTGACATTGCCCACTAAAGCCACTATATAAATAAAGCAGAAAGGCAAGGAGATCCAGCCATGGACCTCTTCCAGACCTGGGATTCCAATGAGGAAAAATGTGATTGGGCGAAAATTGCTCCCATTGTGACATGTCATCCTGTTACTTCTTGAAGAAAGTGAATCTGGTTCTCTTGCTCCCGTCAACAGAAAAAGTGAAAGAGAGAGGGGGAGAGAGAGAGATCAGAGGGAGAATGATTTGTTTCATCAATTCCTAGCTCAGTGTGTTAGCACAGAGTTTATGTCATGTTTACTAGGTAAGTAGGCCTGTTACTGAATCACATGTATGGAGTCGTTCCCTCTAGCATTTAATATACAAGGTCAGAGTCATATTCAGTTTTTATTCTGCCTGCTGATTGATCTCTAATTCCAAATGTGAAGCTTTACAGCAAGCTCAGTGCAGAGTGCCAATAATTAGACTGTGCCATTCACTTTGAAAGAGAGTTGGATGTGATTCTATTTGGGGAAATATACTCTGGTAAGTGACTCTAGAAAAATCAAGACTACACATGAGAACAAGTTAATGCATTACAGAGGCATTCAAAACTGCCTTCAAGGGCTCCATAAGGAGAATAAATTATAGATATAGGTGTATAGGAGCTTGTACAATTCAAGCCTGAATTCTTCTGATTCCCCATTATTCACATAGAGACGTACATGCAAAAATTCTGACCCAAGCCCAGTAGCCTCTCACAGAAATCAAATCAGATCATAAGAGACACAGCTACAAGTTCTCAGACAAATTACTGACCCCTTGAGATGTCTGGCCAGGAGCAGAGACAGCCATTGTTCATGAGTTACAGACTGCACGGAGTATCAGTTGGAGAAGGGGAGTGTTTTCTAGTGTCATTTACACTCTTTTCTCTGTCCATAGCTTATCAGGTACTCTCAGAACAGCTGTTAATTTTACTTGAGTTAATTTTACCATTGCTGTTGAGCCAACACTTGCTTGGTTACTCCTACAAGCTCAATACACTGGAAGTAGGTAGAAAAATCTGAAAGCCTAAGATCATTTTGGTACTAGAGGAGGTATTTTTGGTAGCTCTCTGGGATATCAGTGTCTCAATAGAGAAGAATCTACCTCTGCAGTGAACTAAAGGTGTGGAGAAAGATACTTGAGAGATGCTTTCAAAATACAGCAGAATGTTGAGCATCTTGTCATGTGTTTGGTGGCCATCTGTATGTCTGCCTTAGAGAAATGTCTGTTTAGGACTTCTGCCCAATTTTTATTTGGGCTTGTTGTTTTGATATTGAGCTACAAGAATTGTTTACATATTTTGGAGATTAATCCTATGTCAGTTGCTTCATTTACAAGTATTTTTCTCCCATTCTTCAGGCTGTCTTTTTGCTTGCTTATGGTTTCCTTTGCTGTGCAAAAGCTTTTCAGTTTAATTAGGGACCATTTGTTTATTTTTGTTTTTAATTGTCATAACTCTAGGAGATAGGTCAAAAAAGATCTTGCTGGGGTTTATCACAAAGAGTTTCTGACTGTTTTCCTCTAAGAGTTTTTTAGTGTCCAGACTTACATTTAAGTATTGAATCCATTTTGAATTTTTGTACATGGTGTTCAGTTCAGTTGCTCAGTCGTATCCGACTCTTTGCAACACCATGAATCGCAGCAGGCCAGGCCTCCCTGTCCATCACCAACTCCCGGAGTTTACCCAAACTCATGTCCATCGAGTTGGTGATGCCATCCAGCCATCTCATCCTCTGTTGTCCCCTTCTCCTCCCGCCCCCAATCCCTCCCAGCATCAGGGTCTTTTCCAATGAGTCAACTCTTCGCATGAGGTGGCCAAAGTATTGGAGTTGGGGAGTCTCTAATTTCATTCTTTTTACATGTAGTGCCCAATTTTCTCAACGCTACTTATTGAAGAGACTATCTTTTCTCCGCTGTATATTCTTGCCTCCTTTGTCATAGGTTAGGTGACCATAGTTGTGTGGGTTTATCTCTGGGCTTCCCAGTTTGTTCCATCGATCTATATTTCTGTTTTTGTGCTAGTACCATACTGTCCTGATTGAGAAATGCAAATCAAAACTACAATAAAATATCACCTCACACTGGTCAGAATGGCCACCATCAAAAAATCTACAAACAATAATGCTTAACAGGGTGTGGAAAAAAGAGAACCTTCTTAAACTGTTAAAGTGGGAAGGAAATCCAAAAAAGAGGGGATATGTGTATGCATATGGCTCATTCACTTTGCTGTACAACAGGAACTGACACGGCAGTGTAAAACAACTACATTTTTAAAAAATAAAGCTACAGAATGAATTAAACCACTCAAAATACTCAAAATGAGGTAAAGAAAGTTGTCCCAGGGTTGTGCTACAGCACTTGTAATTCAGAATAAGGCATAGAGATCCTTCCTTTTTGTCCTTGCATTGTTGAACTTTGTTACAGTTTTACTTCATTCTCTTTTGATATAGAAAACATACCATGGTAAAAAACCAAACTTTCCTTTTTTTGTGAGTTCAGTCCAACAGAGAGAGAATTAGTGCTGCCAAGTGCACTGACTCTTGTTTGTGATCTATAAACACATAAGCAAACTGGGCAATTAAAATGCCACTGTCCAGTAGAAAAATCATGGCCACGGCCATGGCCATGGCCAAGGCTATAGAGTCCCTGTTGCTTATTTTGTAGCAACTCTAGGAGTCCACCTTCAACAGAGGATCACCACTAGCTTCAATCCTTCCTACTGCCAGAGAAATATATATTATGTAGTGTGATTGACAAGATGATATTTCATGACTTGGGTCTTTCTGAGCGTTTTAAAGAATAAGCTTGAAAGTGAAAGTGAAGTCACTCAGTCGTGTCCGACTCTTTGTGACCCCATGGACTATACCCCACCAGGTTCCTCCATCCATGGAATTTTCTAAGCAAGAGTACTGGAGTGGGTTGCCATTTCCTTCTCCAAAGAATGAACTTATCACCATTTAAAAACATTATTTTTTCCTACCTAGTGCAGTCCGGCAACATAATCCATTCTTAGCCTGTTCTGCCCATGTGTCTCTCCATTTACTAGAGAGATCTATTCACCAGAAATCAGCAGCTGATTCATCTTTTGCATGTGTGCCTGGGTCTTATGCACAGCGTCAAGCGGCACAATACTTACCCCTCATTCTGAATAGGGCATGGAGGGCACGTTTATATTAGAGATTGAGTATTCAAGAGATATTTCTGAGAAAACACTGCAACTTTGCACAGAGCTCTGGGACTGAACCCTCAGGGACTGCTCACAAACTTCAAGATTCTACTCTAGAGGCCGAAAACTCCAAAGGATATAGAAGCAGACTGAAGTGTATGTAAATAAAAGTTAACAAGTGGCAATAAAACAGTTCATCTATACTTGACATATGTGAAAAGATATATATTATTGTACCTTCATGTGAATGTGAATACATGGCCCAATTCTATGTGTTACTGACATTCTACACAGAGAATAAACTAATTTAATTTAAAATGTTTTTAAAAATATGAAGTTTTTTTTCCTTTTGCTTTAGATTTTACTCTTTCTCTTCACTGATAATTTGTTTTTTTCCAGCCTCATAACTGAGAGAGTCAATTCCTAGGCAGGTTGATAAGTCTGGGATCCCCAAGGAAGAGATAGAGGTCTGGAGTTCTCAAGAAGGAGAAAAGGAAAAACTCTCTCTCTCTAAGCCCAGTGAAAGTGAAAGTGAAAGTGAATTCGCTCAGTTGTGTCCGACTCTTTGTGACCCCGTGGACTGTAGCCTACCAGGCTTCTCTGTCCATGGGATTCTCTAGGCAAGAATACTGGAGTGGGTTACCATTTCCTTCTCCAGGGGATCTTCCCGACCCAGGGATCGAACCCAGGTCTCCCGCGTTGGAGGCAGACACTTTAACCTCTGAGCCACCAGTGAAGCCCCTCTAAGCCCAGAGCTAATGATTATACAACAAAACAACTCATCTTGCTCAAGGATATGTTTTTCCCTTAAACACTGTACCAATGATTATATAGCCGCAATGTGTCCTGCTTGAGGACATGTTTCTCCTTCTTAAGAACCTTCTGAATAATCCTGTCATCTTAAAGTTATGTTGTGTGAATGGGTCTGGTAAGACCTTTACAATCTTGAGACATTCTTTTGATTTACTGTAATAGCCCACTGAAAAAGTATAAGACTAGCAAGGGGGGCCCTCTCTGTCCCCCTTCTGATGTCTATGTTAGAAGCCTTCTCTGTCCTCTTTTATTTTAATAAAACTCTGCTACACAAAAGCTCTTGAGTGATCAAGTCTGGTCCCTGGTCCGAAAGCTAAATCTTCTTCTTCAGAGATCACGAATCTGACATCATATACCATAAGCTATAGTAACCACTGAGTTTCCCTGATTAGTCTTTTTTTTTTTTTTTGCTTTTTTTCTTTTTTTTTTTTTAAATTTTAGTTTTTTATTTTTTAAATTTTAAAATCTTTAATTCTTACATGCATTCCCAAACATGAACCCCCCTCCCACCTCCCTCCCCATAACATCTTTCTGGGTCATCCCCATGCACCAGCCCCAAGCATGCTGCATCCCGCGTCAGACACAGACTGGCGATTCAATTCACATGATAGTATACATGTTAGAATGTCATTCTCCCAAATCATCCCACCCTCTCCCTCTCCCTCTGAGTCCAAAAGTCCGTTATACACATCTGTGTCTCTTTCCCTGTCTTGCATACAGGGTCGTCATTGCCATATTCCTAAATTCCATATATATGTGTTAGTATACTGTATTGGTGTTTTTCTTTCTGGATTACTTCACTCTGTATAATCGGCTCCAGTTTCATCCATCTCATCAGAACTGATTCAAATGAATTCTTTTTAATGGCTGAGTAATACTCCATTGTGTATATGTACCACAGCTTTCTTATCCATTCATCTGCTGATGGACATCTAGGTTGTTTCCATGTCCTGGCTATTATACACAGTGCTGCGATGAACATTGGGGTGCATGTGTCTCTTTCAATTCTGGTTTCCTCGGTGTGTATGCCCAGCAGTGGGATTGCTGGGTCATAAGGTAGTTCTATTTGCAATTTTTTAAGGAATCTCCACACTGTTCTCCATAGTGGCTGTACTAGTTTGCATTCCCACCAACAGTGTAGGAGGGTTCCCTTTTCTCCACACCCTCTCCAGCATTTATTGCTTGCAGATTTTTGGATCGCAGCCATTCTGACTGGTGTGAAGTGGTACCTCATTGTGGTTTTGATTTGCATTTCTCTAATAATGAGTGATGTTGAGCATCTTTTCATGTGTTTGTTAGCCATCCGTATGTCTTCTTTGGAGAAATGTCTATTTAGTTCTTTGGCCCATTTTTTGACTGGGTCGTTTATTTTTCTGGAATTGAGCTGCATAAGTTGCTTGTATATTTTTGAGATTAGTTGTTTGTCAGTTGCTTCATTTGTTATTATTTTCTCCCATTCAGAAGGCTGTCTTTTCACCTTGCTTATATTTTCCTTTGTTGTGCAGAAGCTTTTAATTTTAATTAGATCCCATTTGTTTATTTTTGCTTTTATTTCCAGAATTCTGGGAGGTGGATCATAGAGGATCCTGCTGTGATTTATGTCTGAGAGTGTTTTGCCTATGTTCTCCTCTAGGAGTTTTATAGTTTCTGATCTTACATTTAGATCTTTAATCCATTTTGAGTTTATTTTTGTGTGCGGTGTTAGAAAGTGATCTAGTTTCATTCTTTTACAAGTGGTTGACCAGTTTTCCCAGCACCACTTGTTAAAGAGATTGTCTTTACTCCATTGTATATTCTTGCCTCCTTTGTCAAAGATAAGGTGTCCATATGTGTGTGGATTTATCTCTGGGCTTTCTATTTTGTTCCATTGATCTATATGTCTGTCTTGACACAGATTAATCATTAGTTTTTCACACTGTTTTCTGTACATACTTTCCCTAGCACTATCCTCACAATTTCACATGTACGAATTCTGAAATCCTGCTAATTATAAATGCCTAAATTTCAATCCTAGATTTAGAGTGCTATTGTCTAAGTCATGGCCCTGCCACATACTAGCCATGTCACTTTCAGTGACTTACATATTTCTACACCTCAGTTTCCCTAAAAATAAAAAGGGACTCAAAATACTGCCTTCCTTCTTGAGAAAATTTGGGAATAAATTATAATTTTCTTGTACATTCAGAACACTATCCTGTACATTGTAAATGGTCAATTATAGTTCATCTTATTATTATTATTATTATCATTATTATTATTTTATTTTAGCAACAAATTTAATTAAAATATAACTTATTTATAATATTAGCTTCTGGTATACAACATAATGATTCCATATTGCAAAATGGTCACCAGGATAAGTCCAATTATCATTTTTCTCTATACAAAGTTATTAAAATAATATTGACTATATTACCTTTCCAAGTGGTGTAATGGTAAAGAAACTTCCTGCCAATGGAGGAGACACAAGAGACACAGGTTTGATCTCTGGATCGGGAAGATCCCCTGGAGAAGGAAATGGCAACCCACTCCATTATTCTTGCCTGGAGAATTCCATGGCCAGAGGAGCCTGGTGGGCTTTGGTCCATGGGGTCCCAAAGAGTTGGACATAATTGAGTGACTAACACTCTCACTTTCACCAATGTTGTAAATTATATTTCTGTAACTTACTTATTTTATAACTGGAAGTTTCTGCCTCATCATCTCCCCCATCTATTTTACTCATCCCTTTATGCCACTTCTCTATGGCAACCACTTGTTTCTTCGCTGCATCTATGAATCTGTTTCTGTTTTGTTATGTTTGTTCAATTATCTCATTTTTTAAAATTTCTACACATAAGTGAAATCATGTTACTTGCCTTTCTGGGCTGATTTGTTCAACTTAACATGGTACCCACTAGGTCCATCTCTGTTGTCAAAAATGGCAAAAGTCCAGTCATTTTCATGACTGAGTAATTTTCCAATATAGGTGTATACCACATTCTCTTTATCCATCTATTGATGGGCACTTAGATTGCTTCCGTATCTTGGCTATTATAAATAATGCTGCAGTGGATATTAGGGTACACATATGTTTTTGCATTACTGTTTTTGCTTTCTTCAGGTAAATACCCAGAAGTGAAATTTCTGGATCATATGACAATTGTAGTTTTAAGTTTTTGAGGATCTTCCACGTTGTTTTGAATAGTGGCTGCACCGATTTACAATTCTACCTGTGAGGGTTTCTTCTCCACATCCTTGTCAATGCTTGTTGATGAGAGAATGCCTAATGGGTGTGAGTGATATTTCACTATGGTTTTGATTTGCATGTCCTTGGTGATTAGTGATGTTGGCACCTTTTCGTACATCTGACTGTCTCTTTTGGGTTTAAACTCACCAGAACAAGTCCATAGATATTATTCATGCAAAACTGATTAAGGAATCACTTCCAATTCTATACCCGTTTTCCTTCTGAAATCTCTAAAGATATTAAATATTTTCTAATTTTCAATTCAGTTCAGTCACTCAGTCATGTCCGACTCTGCGACCCCATGAATCACAGCACACCAGGCCTCCCTGGCCATCACCAACTCCCAGAGTTTACTCAAACTCATGTCCATCAAGTTGGTGATGCCATCCAGCCATTCAATCCTCTGTTGTCCCCTTCTCCCCCTGCCCCTAATCCCTCCCAGCATCAGAGTCTTTTCCAGTGAGCCAATTCCGCATGAGATGGCCAAAGTATTGGAGTTTCAGCTTTAGCATTAGTCTTTCCAATGAACACCCAGGACACTTTAGAATGGACTGGTTGGATCTCCTTGCAGTCCAAGGGACTCTTAAGAGTCTTCTCCAGCACCACAGTTCAAAAGCATCAATTATTCGGCAGTCCAACTCTCACATCCAGACATGACTACTGGAAAAAAACATAGCCTTAACTAGATGGACCTTTGTTGGCAAAGTAATGTCTCTGCTTTTTAATATGCTATCTAGATTGGTCATAACTTTCCTTCCAAGGAGTAAGCGTCTTTTAATTTCATGGCTGCAGTCCATCTGCAGTGATTTTGGAGCCCAGAAAACTAAACTCTGACACTGTTTCCACTGTTTCCCCGTCTATTTGCCATGAAGTGATGGGACCAGATGCCATGATCTTCATTTTCTGAATGTTGAGCTTTAAGCCAATTTTTTCACTCTCCTCTTTCAATTTCATCAGGAGGCTTTTTCGTTCCTCTTCACTTTCTGCCATAATGGTTGGGTCATCTGAGGTTATGAAAGGTTGTTGCTGAATCGCATAAAGATGCCGGGATTTTTGGCCCCTGGAGGAGAAGAATTCAATCCAGGGCCAGAGACAAGGCTTGATCGCTCAGAGCTTTTGTGTAATAAAGTTTTATTAAAGTATAAAGGAGATACAGAAAGCTTCTGATATAGGCATCAGAAGGGGGCAGTCTTCAGCTGGATGTTATATAGTCACCAGCAGTCTGTTAATGAAAGAAAGGAATCTCTTAAAGCTCAAAATGGCACCAGGCCCCTCGCCCATAAGATGCATTTGGGGATAATCTTGGCACCAAATGGTTCATCCTGGGCCATAAAATGATTAACATGAATCTTGAAGGAGGGCAGATTACCATACAAATAGTTTCATTTACATAGATTAGGGGAACAATATCTGAGTATAATATACTGGTTTGTCAGGTAGGTTCTGAGCAAAGAGGTAGAACCAACTTGAAGACAGAGTTTGGGGTAAATGCATAGTACATTAGCATAGCTTAAGATAAGCATCTCCAGAAGAGAAATGCATTGGTTATCTCTGCTGCTGCTGCTGCTGCTAAGTCGCTTCAGTCGTGTCCGACTCTGTGCGACCCCATAGATGGCAGCTCACCAGGCTCCCCCATCCCTGGGATTCTCCAGGCAAGAACACTCAGTGGGTTGCTATTTCCTTCTCCAATGCATGAAAGTGAAAAGTGAAAGTGAAGTCGTTCAGTCATGTCCGACCCTCAGTGACCCCGTGGACTGCAGCCTACCATGCTCCTCCATCCATGGGATTTTCCAGGCAAGAGTACTGGCGTGGGTTGGTTATCTCTAGGTTTGAGAATAGTTAAGTTCAGGTGAAACCAGGTGTCATCATGGCAACACAGTATTTTAGGGAAACCTCCTTTTAAATTTGTATAGAGAAGGAAAAAAAATATCGATAGTTTGTTTCCTCCTGCTGCTTAAGGGAGATAAAAATGTCTGACACTTGCAGGCTATTTCCTCCCTTTGGAGACCCCTGACCTTCCCTCCTGTTACCCTCTCAGTTATTGATATTTCTTCCAGCAATCTTGATTCCAGCTTGTGCTTCTTCCAGCCCAGCATTTCTCATGATGTACTCTGCATGTAAGTTAAATAAGCAGGGTGACAATATACAACCTTGACATACTCCTTTTCCTTTTTGAACCTGTCTGTTGTTCCATGCCGAGTTCCAACTGTTGCTTCCTGACCTGCATATAGGTTTCTCAAGAGGCGGGTGAAGTGGTTTGGTATTCCCATTTCTTTCAGAACTTTCCACAGTTTATTGTGATCCACACACTCAAAGGCTTTGGCATAATCAATAAAGCAGAAATAGATGTTTTTCTGGAACTCTCTTGCTTTTTCCATGATCCAGTGGATGCTGGCAATTTGATCTCTGGTTCCTCTGCCTTTTCTAAAACCAACTTGAACATCTGGAAGTTCACAGTTCACATATTATTGAAGCCTGGCTTGGAGAATTTTGAGCATTACTTTACTAGCATGTAACATGAGTGCAATTGTGCGGTAGTTTGAGCATTCTTTTGCATTGCCTTTCTTTGGCATTGGAATGACAACTTACCTCTTCCAGTCCTGTGGCCACTGCTGAATTTTCCAAATTTGCTGGCATATTGAGTGCAGCACTTTCACAGCATCATCTTTCAGGATTTGAAATAGCTCAACTGGAATTCCATCACCTCCGCTAGCTTTGTTCGTAGTGATACTTTCTAAGGCCCACTTGACTTCACATTCCAAGATGTCTGGCTCTAGGTGAGTGATCACACCATCATGATTATCTGGGTCATGAAGATCTTTTTTGTACTACTCTTGCCAGTGCCGAATACCCAAACCTTAGCAAAAGACGAGTAATAAACCCCAATATGGCACCATCTTCTAAGAAGACCAACTGTTTGGTGGCAACTTGGTTACACTACACATTTATACTCTAAAAAGGGCAGCATTTCATTTATTTTTTTTTTCTCTCTTATTTATTTATTTTAGTTTTTTTTCTTTTTATTTTTATTTTTACTTTATTTTACTTTACAATACTGTATTGGTTTTGCCATACATTGACATGAATCCACCACGGGTGTACATGCGTTCCCAAACATGAACCCCCCTCCCACCTCCCTCCCCATAACATCTCTCTGGGTCATCCCCATGCACCAGCCCCAAGCATGCTGTATCCTGCATCGGACATAGACTGGCGATTTGATTCTTACATGATCGTATACATGTTTCAATGCCATTCTCCCAAATCATCCCACCCTCTCCCTCTCCCTCTGAGTCCAAAAGTCCGCTATACACATCTGTGTCTTTTTTGCTGTCTTGCATACAGGGTCATCATTGCCATCTTTCTAAATTCCATATATATGTGTTAGTATACTGTATTGGTGTTTTTCTTTCTGGATTACTTCACTCTGTATAATCAGCTCCAGTATCATCCATCTCATCAGAACTGATTCAAACGTATTCTTTTGATGGCTGAGTAATACTCCATTGTGTATATGTACCACAGCTTTCTTATCCATTCGTCTGCTGATGGACATCTAGGTTGTTTCCATGTCCTGGCTATTATAAACAGTGCTGCAATGAACATTGGGGTACATTTATCTCTTTCAATTCTAGATTGGACATATTTTCTAAGCATGAGTTTGACTTTCCTTCCCATGGAGTTTCACTCATCATCCCAAGGACTATAGCATGCTCAATACATTGATACCCTGGAGAAGCTAGTGGGGACTTCTTTCATAGCTCAGTAAAGAATCTGCCTGTGATGCAGGAGAACCGGGTTTGATTCCTGGGTAGGGAAAATCCTCTGGAGAAGGAAATGGCAACCCACTCCAGTATTCTCGCCTGGAGAATCTCATAGAGAGAGAAGCCTGGCAGGCTACAGTCCATGGGATCACAAGAGTCAGACATGTCTTAGCCACTAAACCACCACCACCATCACTCTGGAGAAGGAAATGGCACCCACTCCAGTATTCTTGCCTGGAGAATCCCATGGACAGAGGAACCTGGTGGACTTCAATCCATGGGGTTGCACAGAGTCAGACACAACTGAAGCGACTGAGTAGCAGTAATACATTGATATAGAATTTGCATAATACCATATAGAAACAAGGGACCCATTTTACAACAAGAGGTGTTCAGTGAGTTACAGCAGTGGACACATGTCCATGAGATGCCTTGATTATATCTTATACTATTAAGCTGGCAAACTAATGAAGTGGTAGATTTACCTATTGTGTGTATGTCTTAGTTGTCAGCTTATAAATTGCTATCTACAATGATGCATAAACCATCCAGGATACAGTACACACTCTAAATTATCAATTATTCTAAAGAAAGAATATATGTGTCTGAGAAACAGAAGAGTAAATGTTTCCATTTACCACCATCTTACTATTTGTTTTATAGTTAATTTGGTCTTTTCCCCTTTTCCACTTTTCCTATATTTCTAATGAATGGAATAGAATTATGATTTAATATAACCATTTATTACTTATTACCTATACCTTTTTTAGCTGTATATATTAGTAACACCTTCAGAAATTTTAGTATACATCTTTAGCTTATCATTATCTACTTTCCTGTCATGTATCATTTTGCATATAGAATAAGAATCCTATTATTCTTAACAGTTAAAAAAACAAGAATCTTATAAGAATATACTAATATTACCCACACCTTGGTCTTTTTGCTATTTTTGTCATATGTTTTATTTCTACCTATGTAATTAATACCACAATGCATTATTATTATATTTGCTGTAAGTGATCCTTTAATATTGTATTGCTGCTCTGTTTGAGTTAAATTGTTTCAGGTGCTGAATATATGATATTGTCTTTACTTGGTCCTCATTTTTGAAGAATGTTTTTGCTGAGTATAGCATTTTAGGGTGTTTGGTTGCTATTTCTGCTTTTTCTAGTACTATGAAGATATAGCTCCACTGTCTTTTGGGTTGCATGATTTCTGGCAAGAAGGCTGTCTTCATTCTTATTTTGTCTCTCTGTAAATTTGATGTCATTTTTCTGACAGCTTTCAGACAGTTCCATTGCTTTTAAGCAAATTGATTAGGATGTGCTTCTCTATGGTTTTATTCATATTCTTTTCCAGATTGGGTTTATTGAGCTTCTTGGATTGTGGACTTAGTTTTATTAAATTCAGGAAACATACTATTGTTTATACTTTTTTTTCTCTTCTCTTCTCTTTTTAAATTTCCAGTTATGTGCATATATTAGATAGTGTGATGATCTCCAGTATTTCAAAGATGCTTAGTTCACTTTTGAGTCTATTCCCTCTCATTTAAATACATTCAGTATGCTTTTCATCTCTCCCATACTAATTTTCATTCTAGAACTTAAATTTCATCTTTAAAATAATCATAGCTCTATTTAATATGTTAATGCTTTCCTTTACATTCTTGAATATAATGATCATATTTATATTTTTTTAATGTTCTTGTCTACTTATCCCATCATTAGTCTTATCTCAGCATGTGTTTCTATGGATTGAGTCATCAATGTGGATTCTGCTATTACTCATCTTTCCATGTCTTACAATTTTTTAATTGAATTTTATACATTGTAAATTTTATACTGTTGAGCAAAAGATTTTTTTTCTGTATTTCTTTAAATATAAATTTTATCTTTATTTTTTGTGTCTAATAAATTACATATAAATGGTTTAATTCTTTCGAGATTTTTCTTTACACAAGGTTAGCAATAACCAAGACAGTTTTTAATTTAGGGATAATTTGCCCCATTGCCAATACACAGAACATCTGTTTGTATATTTAGAAGGCTAAGGCAATATACAAACAGATGTTCTGTGTATTGCAAAGTTTCTCTACTCTGGCTATGAGAATATAAACTCTTCTCAGTCATATAGAAAGTTTAAAAAAATCATTCTATATACTCCTTTCTGATGATTTTTTCCCAGCCTCAGTAGTTCCTTCACAAACATACGGTGATCAATACAGAACTGAAGACCTCTGAGGAGTGTCCTACGCGTCACATATCTGTCTATGTGCAACTTTCTGCTCTCTGTTACTCTGCCTCATAATTCAGGGAGACCACCCGACTCTGTTAGGGTTCTCCTCACTTCAAGACTCAATAAATTTCCAATAAATAAACCAGGGCAATCACCAGGCTCACCTCATGTTTCTCCTTCTCTCCACTCTTTGTTACCTTTTACCCAACTTCTGAGAACTATTCTTTCATACACTTCCCACATTTTCTGTTGTTTAAAGTGAGGGACTATATCTGATCTTTGTTGCTCCATCACAGCAATGAAGAGAAATTGGATGTTTATTTTGCATATAATTGTTTGCGTCATTGTTTTAATCCCAAATTATAATCTGAATGTGTGGGTAAACACACTCTAAAACCATCAGTGTTCTAGATTTAGTCTCACTCCCTTGCTGTCAAAGGAATGAATGCCTGTTTTGATATTTCAGCTTATTATATGTCAACCTTGAGTGAATAATCATGGCCTTGTGTTTATCTCAACACTAGAAAGTGAGCATGATTCTAATAGCTATACAAGGGAATAACTGAAGAGGAAACTAAGGTACGAGCAAATGATAAAGAAAAAAGTCAGTTACGGTCATGATATTTGGCAGAGTAAAGATTGGGTTTGGTAAGGTCTTTAAAATTTCAGGCCCAATACATGCCAAATGCATAGATCATTAAAACAAACAAAAGTTTGCACAAAATTCTGGCACTTGACAAAGGAATAACTAATCATGGACTAACAATGAATGATAACCACAATTGAGTCTTTGGATTAAGAGATTTCAATGGATTTATTATTTTTAAAAACTGTAAAACACGTTATAAATCAGTTTGCTTTGTTATATTAAAATCTTCATAATATATTTGTGAAGTGATCTTCATATAATGCTGGAATAAAATCAGAACAAGGATAAAATCCCAAATTTACCAAAAAAAAAAAAAAAAACAAAAACATGGAAATAGAATAAAAACTAGGGAATTCTCCAAAATAACATATCTTATATGTTGGAAAGTTAAGATTCCAGTGGAGAAAATATTCCTCCAAATCAATGCTAACTGATAAAAGTGGGATGCTTTCTAAAGCCTCTTTCTTTGCCTAAACATGTGAAAAATGCCTAGACGAATCTTCTTGGTCCTGACACTGTAGGTAATGGGATTAAGTACTGGTGGGAGAAGCAGGTATGTGTCCAGCATGAGAATATGGACTGTGGGAGGAAAGTGTTTCCCGAAGCGATGAAACATGCATACGCCAAATACAGGGACGAGGAAGCTAAGTGCCACACATACATGGGATAAACAAGTATTGAGTGCTTTAGTCTTTCTTCATGAGATGCAACCCCAAGAATAGCATGGAGAATTAGGACATAGGAGAGGTGTATGAGAACTGAGTCTGTGCCCAATGTGTTGTTTCATGTTCAGTTCTAACTTGCTTCCTGACCTGCATACAGATTTCTCAAAGGCAGGTCAGGTGGTCTGGTATTCCCATCTCTTTCAGAATTTTCCACAGATTCTTGTGATCCACACAGTCAAAGGCTTTAGCATACTCAATAAAGTAGAAATAGATGTTTTTCTGGAACTCTCTTGCTTTTATGATGATCCAGCGGATGTTGGCAATTTGATCTCTGGTTCCTCTGCCTTTTCTAAAACCAGCTTGAACACCTGGAAGTTCACAGTTCACATATTATTGAAGCCTGGCTTGGAGGATTTTGAGCATTACTTTACTAGCGTGTAAGATGAGTGCCATTGTGTGGTAGTTTGAGCATTCTTTGGCATTGCCTTTGGATTGGAATGAAAACTGACCTTTTCCAGTCCTGTGGCCACTGCTGAGTTTTCCAAATTTGCTGACATATTGAGTGCAGCACTTTCATAGCGTCATCTTTCAGGATCTGAAATAGCTCAACTGAAATTGCATCACCTCCACTAGCTTTGTTTGTATCAATGCTTCCTAAGATCCACTTGACTTCATGTTCCAGGATGTCTGGCTCTAGATGAGTGATCACACCATCGTGATTATCTAGGTCGTGAAGCTCTTTTTTTGTACAGTTCTTTTGTGTATTCTTGCCACCTCTTCTTAATATCTTCTGCTTCTGTTAGATCCCTACCATTTCTGTCCTTTATTGAGCCCATCTTTGCATGAAATGTTCCCTTGGTGTCTCTAATTTTCTTGAAGAGATCTCTGGTCTTTCCCATTCTATTGTTTTCCTTTATTTCTTTGCACTGATCACTGAAGAAGGCTTTCTTATTTCTCCTTGCTATTCTTTGGAACTCTGCATTCAAATGGATATATCTTTCCTTTTTTCCTTTGCTTTTTGCTTCCTTTCTTTTCTCAGCTATTTGCAAGGCCTCCTTAGATAGCCATTTTGCTTTCTTTGCATTTCTTTTTCTTGGGGATGTTCTTGCTCTCTGTCTCCTGTACAATGTCACGAACCTCCGTCCACAGTTCATCAGGCACTCTGTCTGTCTGTCTGATCTTAAATCTGTTTCTCACTTCTACTCTATAATCATAATGATTTGATCAAGGTCATACCTGAATGGTCTAGTGGTTTTCCCTACTTTCTTCAATATAAGTCTGAATGTGTCAATAAGGAGTTCATGATCTGAGTCACAGTCAGCTCCCAGTCTCCCAACTCGTGTCCATCAAGTCAGTGATGCCATCTAAGCACCTCATCCTCTGTCGTTCCCTTCTCCTCTTGCCTTCAATCTTTCCCAGCATCAGGGTTATTTCCAGTGAGTCAGTTCTTCACATCTGGTGGCTCAAGTATTGGAGCTTCAGCTTCAGCGTCAGCCCTTCCAGTGAATATTCAGGACTAATTTCCTTTAGGATATATGAATTTTAGAATATGCTTGACATTTTGCACAAAGACATCAACTGTGATTTTGATATGGTTTTAATGAATCTGTAGATAAATTTGATACGTATTGCCACCTGAACATAGTCTTATTCTTTAAAAATAAAAATCTTAGTTCACAATACATAAAAATTAACTTATAAGTGAGTCAAATGTATTAATGAAAGAGATAAAGCTGTAAAATGCTTAAAGTAAAACATAGAGTAAAATTTTAATGATCTCAGATTTGGCAGAGGAGTCTGAGTGAACTCCGGGAGTTGGTGATGGACAGGGAGGCCTGGCGTGCTGCAATTCATGGAGTTGAAAAGAGTTGGACATGACTGAGCGACTGAACTGAACTGAACTGAACTATTAGGACACCAGAAGCATGAGCTACAAAAGTAAAAAGAAATAGACTTCATCAAAATTAACTAATTTTATGCTTCAAAGGATATCACCAAGAAAATGAAATTATAAACCCAAAATTGGTAGGAAATACCTATAATCATGTATATGATAAGAGCCTTATGTCTAAAATATGTAAAATAATAGAAAGACAAAAAAAAAACAGTTAAAAATAACCAAGAGATCTGAATAAACATTTCTTAAGGAGAATACAATGGCAACCCACTCCAGCACTCTTGCCTGGCAAATCCCATGGATGGAGGAGCCTGGTAGGCTGCAGTCCACGGGGTTACTAAGAGTCAGACACTACTGAGCGACTTCACTTTCATGCATTGGAGAAGGAAGTGGCAACCCACTCCAGTGTTCTTGCCTGGAGAATCCCAGGCAAGGGTGAGCCTAGTGGGCTGCCATCTATGGGGTTGCACAGAGTCGGACATGACTGAAGCCACTTAGCAGCAGCAGCAGCAGCAGCAGCAGCAAGGAGAATACACAAATAGTCAATATGAATATGAAAAAAGGCTTGTCATTAGTGAAATGATAATCAGAGCCACAATGAAATATTACATATTCATTAAAACAGAATTAAAAAATGAAACAAGTGTTTCTGAGAAGGTGGAGAAACTAGAATCCTCATACACTACTGTGAGAATATAAAATTTGAAGCTACTTTGGAAAAGTCTGGCAAAATTCTTTAAGCAGTTAAGCTTAGAGTTCCTGTATAATCCAAGAATTCCACTCTAAAATAAATATCTGAAAGAAATGAAAATGTGTCCACACAAAAATATATACAAGAATATACATATCAGCATTATAATCAGTTCTGTTCAATCGCTCAGTCGTATCCGACTCCCTGTGACCCCATGGACAGCAGCACTCCAGGCCTTCCTGTTTATCACCAATCCCCGGAGCCCACTCAAACTCTTGTCCATCGAGTCGGTGATGCCATCCAACAAAGCCATCCTGTGTCGTCCCCTTTTCCTTCTGCTCTCAATCCTTCCCAGTATCAGGATCCTTTCCAATGAGTCAGTTCTTCGCATTATAATATAATGTGGAATTAAATCAAATGGTTATCAACAATCTGAATGATAAACAAAATGTATGATAAACATTGTACTGAGTTTGAGGATTTGAGGATCAGGAAAAGGCTTAACCATAAAATGGCAGCAGCATAACTTTAGATTTCTTGGGCAGCACTGGGACAGCTATAGTAAGAGAAGTCCCACACCGCGGGACTTCCCAGGGGTAGTGGTCAGTGCCACCACTCCAAGGGGAAAAGAACAAGGAAACTCCTGAGACAAATGGGTAATTAGGCAGGACGTATGTTTCTTGGGACTTCCCTGGTGGGTCAGATGGTAAAGAATCTGCCTGCCAATACAGGTGACTTGGATTTGATCCCTGGGTCAGGAAGACCCCCTGGAGAAGGGAATGGCAACCCATTCCAGTATTCCTGCCTGAAGAACTCCATGGACAGAGGAGCCTGGAGGGCTACAGTCCATGGGGTCACAAAAGGTCAGACACAACTGAGCGACTAAGCTCCACTACTATGTTTCTTGATAATATCTTTCACTCTCATGGAAGGTAGACACTGGGTCAGAGAGCCCTCAAGGGCAACAGTGATTTGGAATTTTTTATAGCTTCTGGATTTGTCTTATCTATAGCTAATAGAAGTTGGGTCAGCTTTGTGAGTATACCAATCAGGCAGTCTCTGTGTGGTTACAATTATGTTTATGTGGGATATATTGACAGGGACTGCATGTAAAGAATTTCAATTTGGTGCCAGTGAGCTTGAGATTAAAGTCCTGCTTGCTATAAAGAAGTAAACAACATACAAGTCAATAAACAGGTTCTATCTTTAATCCATTTACATAATACCATAAAGTCAAAAATCATTCAGCAATAAAAAGGACTGAAGTACTGAATCATTATACACCAGTATGCTAAATAAAATGTTAGCTACAAAACATATTATGTATTATTACATTCATCAGTTCAGTTCAGTTCAGTCCAGTCACTCAGTTGTGTCTGACTCTGCAAACCCATGGACTGCAGCACACCAGGCCTCCCTGTCCATCACCAACTCTTGGAGCCTACTCAAACTAATGTCCATCGAGTCGGTGACGCCATCCAACCATCTCATCCTCTGTCATCCCCTTCTCCTCCTGCCTTCAATCTATCCCAGCACTTTGGTCTTTTCAAATGAGTCAGCTCTTCGAATCAGGTGGCCAAAGTATTGGAGTTTCAGCTTCAACATCAGTCCTTCCAATGACATTCAGGACTGATTTCCTTTAGGGTGGACTGGTTGGATTTCCTTGCAGTCAGTGGGACTCTCAAGAGTCTTCAATACCACAGTTCAAAAGCATCAGCTCTTTAGCACTCAGCTTTATTTCAACTCTAACATCCATACATGACTACTGGAAAAACCATAGCCTTCACTAGATGAACTTTTGTTGGCAAATTATATTCATAGGAAAGTCCAAAATAGGGACATCTGTTAGACCAGAAATTAGATTAGTGGTTCCTTGAGACATAGTCTTTTTCAGATCAATTTTCTTTGTAGGTTATTTTAAATTATTAAAAATAGTTCTTGTGCTCAGGTACCACTAATGGTAAAGACCCTGCTTGCCAATGCAGAAGATATAAGAGACATGGGTTCGATCCCTGAGTTGGGAAGATCCCCTGAAGGAGGGCACAGAAATCCACTCCAGTATTCTTGCCTGGAGAATCCTGCGGATAGAGGAGCCTGGCAGGTTACAGTCCACCGAGTCGCATAGAGTTGAACACGACTGAAACAACAGATCCTTATTGGTTATCTGTTTTATATATAGTAGCATTTATCTGTTAATCCCAGATTCCTAATTTATCCCTCCACCTTACTTTCCCCTTTGGTAACCCTAAGTTTGTTTTCTGTATCTATGAGTCTATTTCTGTTTTGTAAATAAGTTCCTTTGTATCATTTTTTTTTCCAGATTCCATATACAAGGGATATCATATGATGCTTGTCTCTTTCTGTCTGATTTACTTCACATAGTATGATAATCACAGTCTCTAGGTCCATCCATGTTGCTACACATGGCATGATTTCATTCTTTTTTATGGCTTAGCATATATTCTATTGTATGTGTGTATATAAAATGGAATATACATCTCACACATCTTCTTTATCCATTCTTCTGTCTATGGACATTTAAGTTGCTTCTATGTCATGGCTATTGTGAATAGTGCTGCTATGAACATTGAGATGCATGAATCTTCTTGAATTAGAGTTTTCATCTTTTCCAGATATATGCCCAGGATTGAGATTGCTGGATCATCTGGTAACTCTATTTTTAGTTTTTTGAAGAACCTCCATACTAAAGACATACATTTTTTAAAGTAAAGAAGTGGAGAAAGCTATGCAATGCTATCACTAATCCAAAGAAAATGGGATAAGCTATATTAATTTCAGAAAATGAGAACAAGTATCAGGGATAAATATCAGGGATATTATATTTCGATAAAATAATTTCAAAGATAAATCTTAATATCTATGCACCAGACAACAAACCTCTAAATTCTGAGGTAAAACTGATAGAATGACAAGGAGAAATAGAGAAATCCACTATGATATTTAGAGAATTTAACATGTTTTTTTCAATAACTAATAGGTCAAAATCAAGCAGAAAACAGATGAAAATCTGGGTCTCAGAAGTATCTATATCATTCAGTGAAGAAAGGCCTTCCTAGTTCCTACACACAGAACCTATGGTTTCTGGATTATTTGAGAGCTAACCAAATCAGTTCAATTATTTTAGCCCAAGTTTTCTTTCTTTTATGTTTATGAAAGTGTACTGATATTCATTCAGTTATAATTTTCTTTTAATAGAAGCCTTACCTGATGGAAATTTTTTTCTCTCTTGAACAAAGACTTTATAATATAATATATTAATATAAATATATTTAATATTTTACATTAATATAGAATACACATTATATTAAAATATTTTTATATCAATTTTGTGGGAAATATTGTTGATGTAGACTACAGAGTCTATATTATACTTGAAGTGAAAGTCGCTCAGTCATGTCTGACTCTTTGCGACCCCATGGACTTAGTCCATGGAATTCTCCAGGCCAGAGTACTAGAGTGGGTAGCCTTTCCCTTCTCCAGAGGATCTTCCCAACCCAGAGATTGAACCCTGGTCTCCCACAATGCAGGGAGATTCTTCACCAGCTGAGCCACAAGGGAAGTCCAAGAATACTAGAGTGGGTAGCCTTTCCCTTCTCCAACAGATCTTCCTGACCCAGGAATCGAACCAGGGTCTCCTGCATCGCAGACGTATTCTTTCCCAACTGAGCTATGAGGGAAGTCCCTATATTAGGCTTGAAGTAATCTTGAAATCCAAATCCTTTTCATAAAGTAAGGACTTTACAAGTTATAACTAATAACTTCACTAGAATATTGTCTTGATGACCCTTTTAGTTTCATAAACATTTAGTGCTAATTATTAAAATCATAGTTCTATTAAGAATAGTCTAACCTGGATTTAGTGAGCATATTCTCTAGTATATCAGTATGAATATAAATCAAAATCATGCTTTTATTCTGTATAGTGAAAAAATACAGGTTACTATTATAGTATTATCATACTACTATAATACTATTGGACTTCCCAGGTGACACAGTGGTAAAAAATCCACCTGGCAATGAAAGAGATGCAGGAGATGTGGGTTTGATCCCTGGGTCAAGGAAATACCTTTGAGTAGGAAATGACAAGTGAAGGTGAAAGTTGCTCAGTTGTGTCTGACTCTTTGCAACTCTGTGGACTATACAGTTCATGGAATTCTCCAGGCCAGAATACTAGAGTGGGTAACTTTTCCCTTCTCCAGGGGATCTTCCCAACCCAGGGATTGAACCCAGGTCTCCCACATTGCAGGCAGATTCTTTACCAGCTGACCACAAGTGAAGTCCAAGAATACTGGAGTGCATAGCCTATCCCTTGGAGTGAGTAGCCTATCCCTTCTCTAGCAGATCTTCATGACCCAGGAATCGAACTGAGATCCCCTGCATTTCAGGCTGATTCTTTACCAACTGAGCTATCAGGGAAACCCAGTAAATGGCAATCCACTCTGGTATTCTTTCCTGGATAATATTGACAGAAGAGCCTGGAGAGCTACAGTCCATGGGATGGCAGAGTCAGACACATTTGAGCACGAACTCACATAATAGTACTATTATCTTAAAAACAAAACATCAATTTTAATATTTAAAATAAAAAATCTACATTAATATGAAATCAACATAAAGAGGGGGAAGAGAAAAGTATGTTTTAGAGTTTCTTTCAAACTTTCTGTTGGTTGAATTTCTTGAGGATTCTGTCACGAATCTGCTTGGTCTTGACACTATAGACAATGGGGTTCATGAGGGGTGGCACCAGCAAATAGACATTGGCCATGAACACATGGACAAATGGGGAAGCATTCTGCCCATAGCGATGGATCATAGATAGTCCAATCATTGGTGTATAGAAAGTGAGTACAGCACAGATATGAGAGATGCAGGTATTAAGAGCTTTCACTCTTTCTGTCCTGGAGGCTATACTCAAAACTGTGCCAAGGATGAGGATATAGGAAAGGAGGAGGAGGACTGAATCAAGTCCCATGGAGCAGATGACCACCACGAGGCCATAGATGCTGCTGACCCGACGGCTGGATACAGTTGTCTTGATGAGGTCTTGGTGCAGGCAGAAAGGGTAGGAGAGAATATTGACAGGACGATATTGAAGCCTTTTTAAGAGGAAAGAAGCTGGAAAGACCAGAGCCAAGGCCCTTCCAGTGATTGCCAAAGCAATCCCAATGATTACATCATTGGTTAAAATGGCTGCATAACGCAGGGGTGCTCGGATGGCTACCAGGCGGTCAAAGGCCATAGCCAAAAGCACAGCTGACTCAATAATTGAGAAAACATGAATGAAGTACATCTGGACCAGACAGCCATTGAAAGAGATCTCCCAGGCATGGAACCAGAAAACGCTGAACATGGTAGGCAAGGTTGTAGTGGATAGGCCCAGATCAGTAAATGCCAGCATTGACAGGAAGTAATACATTGGTTGGTGGAGGGAAGGCTCAGTTCTGATGATAAATAGAATGGTAATGTTCCCTGCAACTGAGGTGGCATAAACCAAGAAAATAGGGAGGGAAATTAAGCCATATCTGCTTTCAAGGCCTGAGAAGCCTGTCAGGAGGAAGCAGGGGTATTGGACAGAGTCATTAAAGACAGACATTGTGCTGATGGAGGCACCTTCAGTCTAGGTGGGGAGACAAAAACACAGAACAGTTAGGGTGAAATGCACAAAGAAACAACACTCTGATGTATTCTGCTCTTTCAGTCACTCCTATGCTCATTATGTATAATTACCACCTGTATTTCTTATTTTACAACTTATTTACTTTTCTTCATTGTGCATTTATTGAGAACATATTTTATTAAAGGAAATCTGGGTAAGCTAAAATATAGATAAATATATTGGTCTGGATAAACTGTTCATACAGATTTTTCCCTAACATCTTGCAGAAAAACCCAAACGAACCTTTTGGCCAACCTAATATGAGAAATACCTTCAGGTATTAACAATCTAGTGGATCGAGAGAGTTAAAATTAAAATAAAGTGTTAGTTTAGATGCAAGGTCCTTTAAAATACAGAAAGAGAAAACTGACAATGCAGAGAGGTCAGAGAAGATTTCCTAAAAGTAATTCTTGAATTAGGTCTCAAATGACAAACATGAGTTAGATGGAAACAAAGGACTGTGTTGGGTGGTCTATGCTGATCAACACACATGTAAATACAGAGAGGTATTAGTGTAAGTGAATATAATTGAATAAAGCTATAGGTTAGGGACAGAAGTGCCCCGTGACTCAGCAGTAAAGAATCTGCCTGCAATGCAGGAGCCTCAGGATAGGCAGAATCAATCCCTGGTCTGGGAAGACCCTCTGGAGGAGGGCATGCAAACCCATTCCAGTATTGTTACCTGTAGAATCCATGGATAGAGGAGTCTGGCAGACTACAGCCCATAGAGTTACAAAGAGTTGGACAGGACTGAAGCGACTTAGCACACAGGCATAGGGTAGGTAGGCTTTTCAGACGGTTATTGGAATTAAGACTGCATATATGGACCAAAATTTCAGGAGGAATTTATGCATAAATATAAAGATCTTGAACATAATCTTAAAAGATATAAGAAAGACATTTTAACAAAAAGGGAAAAATTCAACCATATTTGTACTATATTGCTGTCATATGATCCCCAATCTACCCTGTTGCACTAATTCAATTATACTTTATAGTTTCCTCTGACACACTTAAAAAAAAAGTAAATAATTTCTTATTTCTCTATATGGATTAAAGGAGATTTTCTCTCTGATATCATTTTCCTTCCTTTGCAGGAACAGATTCAATTAGAATAATTGCTTTATATATTCTTGTCATGTAGTTTATGCACTATGCTAATCATAGCATATTAGGTAATACTGGTCTTTCACATTTCCCTTTATTTCCTAGCTTTTTATATCACAGATTTCTCCTGATCTCTTATATCATCACTGAATGATAATTGTCGTTCCTTTGAGTCTTACACACAATCATTTTCTTTGTCCTTGATACTCTTCCTCAAATCTTTGAATACCTTCAGAAATTCCATCCTGCCTACATATTCCAGGTCTTCCCTCTAAGATCACTTTCTCCTACTTTGTACAAAAGTCTCTGACTTAGGATATTCCTAATCCATCTTCCATAGAGGAGTCTGTCTGGTACAGACGTAAGCAGTCAGCTCCCAGTGGCTGTTTCTCCAGAGTCACAGAAAATCTGAAGATAATTGTCATTCACTGGTTCTGTCACTTTGGAAGACTAAGAAAATTTTTGAGCATAAAATTGGGAATTGTATAACTTTATATAATATTTAAGAGATTCAAGAACATATATCTGAAATTTTGGCATAGTTTCCAAGACCTAGGAGACATTTGGGACTTAAGTGAAGCAAAATGGTGATGGAAATGCTAAAGTAGCCACAGTCTTAAGCATATCAGCCCTGTGCACTAGTAACCAAAATCAGGTGTAACCTGGAGTGCCCAAGTTATCACTTATAAGTATTATTCCTCAGGGCTTTTCTTCAGAATCACTTTGCTTAATTCTCTTTTTGGCTTGTATTTTAAGAGCTTATAGAAAAACCTAAATGATCTTTTTGGCCAACCCAATAATATTGCTAAGTGTGCATGATTTCAGAGAAGGCGATGGCACCCACTCCAGTACTCTTGCCTGGAAAATCCCATGGATGGAGGAGCCTGGTAGGCTGCAGTCCATGCAGTCGCAAAGAGTCGGACACGACTGAGCGACTTCACTTTCACTTTTCACTTTCATGCATTGGAGAAGGAAATGGCAACCCACTCCAGTGTTCTTGCCTGGAGAATTCCAGGGATGGGGGAGCCTGGTAGGTTGCCGTCTATGGGGTCGCACAGAGTTGGACACGACTGAAGTGACTTAGCAGCAGCAGCAGTGTATAATTTACTTGACAGTGAGATAGAGGGAATACTTAAATTATTATTGTTGTCATTTTTAACATCATCGTTTTTAGTTAATATCAGATAGCAGTATTTTCAGAGACCAGAGATTTTAGTACATGGGTTCCTATCATATCTTCTGTCTATGCCTGGACATGAATTAATAATACCATCCCAGAGCTCTTTTGAGAAGCCTCTGAGGACAATTGCTTGGGACAATTGTCCCTTTCAGGGACATGGCAATCTGTACCTCTGACCTATCCCAAAACAGTGATTTTACACAAGCTATGGTCATCCTATCACTTGACTTCTCTTTCTTCTTCCTAAATTCTTCAAATATATTAGATATTAATTCATTACCCATTTTTTTCACCTTTGAAGACTTCTTTCAGGTGTAGACAGGTTGGCTGGTTCTCCAGTCTGCCAAGCACGGGAATTTCTTATAGGTAGAGAAAGCCACTGAATACGGGCATAAGAGAATAATGAAAACACAGTGGATCTTGATGCAGATAGTTTTTCAGGGAAGCATAGGTGTCCTGAGCAGGGTATTTGCAACTCCAGAGCCAAGATAGCATATTTTTGTGTTCAAGGTACTTGGCTCTGCCCAGCTAGGTGCTTGATCAGCACTACACTTTGGTGCTTTAAATACTCTAAAGGGCATGTTCCCCCTTTGACTAGTGCATTCCCTCAGGACTAAATTTTCTTTTCCTTAATGTGAACTCCAGGGAAGAGAAATGATGTCATTGCCATTGGAAGATTGTCTTCTGCTCTGGAAAAGGAGATGATCGTGCCAAATTCCCAATCTGGGAGTCCAGGCTCAGCAGCAACTGAGAAAAACTGGTGGGGTAGGAAACTGAGCTGTTACTGATGGAGTGCTAGGGATTCAGAGTAAACAAGTTTGAGAGTTAGAAAAACCCCAAGGGAACCCTGTAATAGGGGTTCCCTAAAATATTGTTTTATTTACTTTCAGGAGTTTTTCAAAGTTTCCATAGTAAATGTGAGAAAAATTCCCTTGTGCTCCCTGTAGGGAGAAGGGGAAAGGGACCATTTTGAAATATGCCAGAGCACTTGTTCTTTTCAAGAAGGCCAGTCGTAGGTAAAAACTAGTTAATCAGAGGCTAAACTGCAGGGGTATTATCAGCTCCTAACTGTCCTGGGGGAAGGAATACCCAACTTCAGCCCGCACTAGCCTTCCTATTCTATGTAAGGGAGAGAATTTAAAAAAAAAAAAGAAAAGAAACACTTGTGAAGTTCTCAGTTCAGGGGCTCTGTGAACTCTTTAGACTCACTAAAACACTGAGACCTAATCACAGGACTACAGGATGCTTTCCCTACCCCATGCCTTACCACACGTTAACAAGGGCCTATTTAAAGCTGTTCCTTTTACCTGGTACATAATGTCCAGCTATCAAGAAAAAAATACAGAGTCCTTTCTCTTCTGGAGTAATGTATGTGAGAGAGGTGTTTTTCTTTTTGTTTGTTTGTTTGATTGTTTGTTTTAGCTTTTTGTTTTGCACTGGAATATAGCCAGTTAACAGTACTGTAATAGTTTCATATGGACACAAAGGGACTCAATCAAACACATACATGTATCCATCCTTCAAACTTCCCTCCCATCCAGACCACCACATAATACTGAGCAGAGCTCCATGTGCTATATAGTAGGTTCTTGTTGATTATCCATTTTAAATATAACTGTGTGTACATGTCCATCCCAAACTCTCTATCACTTTCCCCCATCATTTCCTCCCTCCAGCTCCTGCCTTGGCAACCATAAGTTTGTTCTCTAAATCTGTGAGTTTGTTTCTGTTTCAGTTTAATGAACTTAATAAGTATATTAAGTTCATTTGTATCATGTCTTTTTAGATTACCCATATAAGGGATTTCCTTCTCTATCTGACTTCCTTCACTCAGTATGACCCTCTCTAGGTCCATCCCCCATTGCAGGTGGTCTCCCACATTGCAAGTGGCTTCTTTACCAGCTGAGCCACCAGGAAAGCCCAAGAACACTGAAGTAGGAAGTCTATCCCTTCTCCAGTGAATCTTCCTGACCCAGGAATTGAACCAGGGTCTCCTGCATTATTGGCGGATTCTTTACCAGCTGAGCTACCAGGGAAGCTAAGCTCCATCCATGTTGCTGCAAATGGCATTATTTCATTTATTTCAATGGCTGAGTAATATATTCCATTGTATGTATGTATATACACCACATCTTCTGGGCTTCCCTGATGACTCAGATGGTAAAGAATCCACCTGCAATGCAGGAGATCTGGGTTCAATCCCTGGATTGGGAAGATCCCCTGGAAGAAGGCATGGCAACCCACTCCAGTATTCTTGCCTGAAGAATCCCCATGGACAGAGAAGCCTGATGGGCTACAATCTATGGGGTCACAAAGAGCCAGACATGACTGAGCGACTAAGCACATACATACAAAATCTTAATCCATTCCTCTGTTGATAGACATTTTGGTAGTTTCTACATCTTAGCTATTGTAAGCAGTGCTGCAATGAACACTGGGGTGCATGTATCCTTTTGGATCAGGTTTTTCTCTGGATATATGCCAAGAAATGGTATTTCAGGGTCAAATGGTAGCTCTATTGTTAGTTTTTCAAGGAACTTCCATACTGTTCTCCGTAGTGGCTGCATCAAGTCTGAAACTTCTCCCGGAAGTTGGAGAATGTTATTAACACATGCTCTTTTTTTTCTTCCGCCTCTTCTTCTTGGATTACCTTGTCCAGTGGTGTGCTGGTAAACAATGACTTAACCAGTCATTAAGAGTAAAATACAAAGTACTTTCTTTTATGGAGTAATGTATGTCAGATCTTTTTTTTTTTTCTTTTTTTTTAAGCTTTTTAATTTGCATTGGAGTATAGCCAATCAACAGTGCTGTAATAGTTTCAGGCGAACTGCAAAGGGACTGTCATTCTCTACAAGAATTTTGAAAAGCCCTGATGTGTAGTGTCCGTCAGTTTCTGCTGTGGAAATACTCCCATCATGACTAACTTCAAACTACCAATGTGACATTACAGAACGTGGAGTTGAAATGAGATATGCACAGTTAGCTTTCATAAGGCAAAACAAGCCAGCTTAAACATACCGATGTCTTTCACACTTTGCTCAGGAGGTAGGACTGAATTTGACCCATGAGGCACTGCTGAGTGTCAACTACCACAATACCTGATTCCTTAATCCTCAAGTAAAATTGGCCACTCTTTAATAACAATATTTCAATGACTTCTGTTAATTTTTCTAAGCTTTCTACATGTATAATTCTATTAAATATTAATTTCTTAATATTTAGATCATCTATTCCACTTTTTATATATCCACAGTTTTGAAAGCAGTAATTGCCATGACATGAGTTTCATATTTCTCAGTATATATTTATTGGGAGCATGAAAAGACAGTAGTGTTTATACTAACAAATATTTTATGAACATTCATGCTGCTTGGGGAATACCAGCCCCATGGTGACATGTTATTATACTAGTAATGACCCCATGATAAAAAAAATTGCAATACAGCTAAAAAGAAACTGAATATATAAGAATAATAAAATACCACTGATGAAACCATATGTATGTCATCTTAACAAAAAAAAAAGTAGTAAATTATCGACAATAAGGGAACTGAGAATAACACTAATATTAGCAATCCGCACAGACATGAAGAAGAGGAAAGAATACTATTTAAAAATGAGAGTGATTATCATGCACCCATCCCAATCCACTCACAGATTTAGACACGGAATCCTGAGCGATAGTCCTGAACAGGAAACCTACAGGTATTTAGACATGTGCTATCAGGATTTCACGGGCAACTTCCATGTGTCTGCCCCAACATTTGATGGCAAGTTGAAGGAGCAGATAGACTTACAGTGGGGTTGGGAGAAAGAACCCATCTTTCTCCCAGTGCCAGCAACACTGAGGCCTCCAGGAATGTGAATGTGTGGATGAAGAGGAGCTGGACATAGCAAGCATTTGCCTGCATCTCCCAAACATTATCTCCAAACATAACGCAGCAAGCATGATGGGAAGTGCGGATAGGCACATACTTAGGTCAGTTAGTGCCAACCAATGATGAGGTGAGGACTTATTTCATAACCAACAGTGATGGTAGCAGTTCAAATTCCTCCCAGGAAGACAAGTTCCAAACTTACCCCAAAAGTCAGAAATATTTTGTTACAATATTGTGACATTTTGGCATGAGAAGCAAAATAAAATGGAGAAAGAGAGATTGATTTCTGAATTTTAGATCATAAACATGAGAAACATATGAACTTAATGAAAGTTATTATAATCATTAATAGAAATTTAATAATATTAACAAATAGTAAACTTTTTCAAAATAATCTCTTTTACATACATTGTCTGTCATATATCTCATAATTACCTTGGGGATACAAAAGGTCATACTTAACAATTTTGCTATGAAAATGTGAATTTCTTAAGGGTTAATGATTATTTGAGATCATGTATATAGGAAGGGAAAGAATTAGGAATTTAACCAGATGGCCAGGCTTCAATAATGTACTCCTCATCTACTTAAAAGGCTACCTTATGATTTTCAGTGGGAAAACCAAAGGTGGCTGCTGCTGCTGCTATGTCGCTTCAGTCATGTCCGACTCTGTGCGACCCCATAGACGGTAGCCCACAAGGCTTCCCCGTTCCTGGGATTCTCCCCGCAAGGACACTGGAGTGGGTTGCCATTTCCTTCTCCAATGAATGAAAGTGAAAAGTGAAGGTGAAGTCACTCAGTCGTGTCTGACTCTTAGTGATCCCATGGCCTGCAGCCTACCAGGCTCCTCCATCCATGGGATTTTCCAGGCAAGAGTACTGGAGTGGGTTGCCATTGCCTTCTCCAACCAAAGGTTAGAGGTACTTAAAACCTCTTCCTTAGCCCAAACTTGCAGAGAATTCCTAGACGAATCTGCTTTGTCCTGACACTGTAGACAACAGGGTTAAGCACTGGGGGAAGAAGCAGGTATATGTCAGCCATAAGGATGTGGACTATGGGAGACAAATGCTTCCCAAAGCGATGGACCATTGATACCCCAATAACTGGCACAAAGAAGATGAGCACCACACAGATATGAGACACACATGTGTTGAGTGCCTTTAGCTGCTCCTCATGAGAGGCAATGCCCAGCACAGCCTTCAGAATCAGGACATAAGAAAGAAGTATAAAGACAGAATCCATGCCCAGTGTGGCAATAACTACACACAGTCCATAAACACTGCTGATCCTGGCATCTGAACAGGATAACTTCAGAACATCCTGGTGCAAACAGAAGGCATGGGAGAGGGCATTGACATGGCAGTAGTGATAGTGTCTCAGCAGCAAAGGTGTGGGTAGTACAACTCCCATGCTTCTTAGCAGGCAGGCCAAACCAGCCTTGCCTATTACACTGTTGGTGAGTATGGTGGTGTAGTGCAGTGGATGGCAAATAGCAACAAAGCGGTCGAAGGCCATGGCCAGCAGCACTGAGGACTCCAGGAATGTGAATGTGTGGATGAAGACGAGCTGGGCATAGCAAGCACTAGCCTGGATCTCCCGAACATCCAAACATAATACAGCAAGCATGGTGGGCAGTGTGGACAAGGACATACCTAGGTCAGTTAGTGCCAACATAGAAAGAAAGTAATACATGGGCTGGTGGAGTGAGGACTCTGTCCAAATAACAGAGAGGATGGTAACATTACCAATAAATGCTAACAAATATGCAAGACAGAATGGGATGGAGAGATGTGAATGAACATACTCCAGTCCAGGAAAACCCCTCAGAATAAATATAGGTTCCATAGTATCACTGTTATTCCAGACCACCATGGTGACTCTTGACAAACAGGAATATTTTCTGTTATCCTGCTTTATCAAAGTTATCCCTGATGAACATAAGCAGAACAATTGGTATATGATACACCTTTCCTCTAATCTCATAGAGAAAGGAAGGAGTTAACTCTTACAGTTCTTACATAAGAAGCATTTCCCAGTAGTCAAAAGCATCAATTTCTAGAACAACAGTGTGTACCCCACAAGTCTGGTCATCTCTGACAAGAGCTTTGATGGATTTTCATTGAAGACACTAAAAAATTAAACAGCAAAAGAGCAGAGAAAGAAATATTTACTATATATTATGAGATAAAAATAGAGAAAATTCAGAGTAAATGTCTATGGATTTTCATAAGCTTCCTGTCAGTAATGTTCTTGAATTAATCACTTATTGTTTCTAGGCTATCTTTTAATCCCTGACAGCTGATTTGGCCCTAAAGGCTCACCATTAATTTAATTTCATATTTATTTAATAATGTATAATACTTTAAATTGAAAATATGTAATATTTTAATAGTGGCAAAACCTATACAGTATTATAAAGTAAAATAAAGTAAAAATTAAAAAATAAAAATAAAAAAATAAAAAAAATAAGCACACATTATATGGAAAGAGGGAATGGAAAAGGATACATATGTATATGCATTCTCTCTTTTACCCACTCTTTTCATATATATATATATATATGTATGTAAGAGGGAATATATATGTATATATACATAAAATAAGGTCACTGTAATTTTTGAAGCTCTTCCTATATGCCTTCCCACAAAATAATGTTAAAATAGATTTACTTCAGACATCTAGTACATGTCATGTGTCTTTAATTAGTAATAATTTGCAATAATACTCTTCATTTCTATGAATCATTTCTTGCTTTTTTTTCTATAAATGAGGTTTCTACATAATCACATTTTACAAAATATTCTATCAAGTGTTACTGGATAATGAAGATGTAGTCCATATGTACAATGCCATATCACTCAGCCATAAAAAAGAACAAAATAATGCAACATGTATGGACCTAGAGACTATCATACTTGGTGAAGTAAATTAGACACAAAGACAAATATAATATTGTACTTCTTATATGTAGAATCTGAGGGGAAAAAGGTACAAATGAACTTATTTATAAAACAGAAGTAGCGGCACAGATATAGAAAACAAACATGGTTACCATGGGATAAGTGAGGGGAAGAAATATATTGGGAGACTGGGATCGACATATATACAATACTGTATATAAAATAGGTAACTAATAAGAACCTGCTGTATAGCAGAGGGAACTTTACTCAATACCCTGTGATAATCTATATGGCAAAAGAATCTTTAAAAAAGAAAAAAAGAGTGGATATGTGTATATGTGTAATTGATTCACTTCACTGCACACTTGAAATTAAACAACACTGTAACTCAACTATACTTCCATTAAACCTTTTTAGAAAATAGTAACTGTTTTCCTAATTTTATGATGCTTTGGCACCTACCTCTAAGAACCCATAGCAAACCCATCAATGCAGCCCAAGGCATTTACCATCAGTGGCTTTGGCTTTCAATAACAAACAAGTACTTTTTCCCTTTTGAAAATGCAATTTTAACATTTGGTTTTACTTTCCCCGAACAATCTTCATTTTGCTTGCCTCCACTAGTGCTGTGTATGCCATACCCTTGACTGATGGCATTGGGCACAGAAGCTAAGCCCTATGGGATAACCAGCCCCTTCAGTTCTGTTTTATTTTAGCCCTGTCTAAGCCTACTGACTGTCCTGAAAAGATTCTTCACTTGCCTCATCCTTTAGTCTAGATATTGTCAGCTTCAGACATCTTCGCCACAATGTCTCAGCTTCTCCCTCATGCTTCTTTGTAGACCCTTAGTGTCTGACAGCTTAAAAACTGAAAGTTCTCAGGCTCAGCAGTTTGTAATTCCAAAGAGGACTTTTGCCTGGCATCTATAATGAGGAACAGAAGGAAATACCAAGGAAACTTTATCTTCGTGGAATAAGAAAGATTTGTCACCTTTCCCCTTTTCCGCCAATGCAGTCATCTCTGTCCTCTTAGAGTTGGACATCTCTCTGTTCCTGTTTTCCAGCCCCAAGCAGTTTACACTGAACCTTCGCTAGCTCTGTTGTCTAAGATGAAGCAGTCAGCCACTCACCATGCTCTGCATTTACCAGTCAGAATAATTGTCCAACACATGTATTTTTGTTTACCTTCAAACAACAATTTTTGCTTAATCTGCAAAATCTACTAAAATCTCTCATTGAATTTCTTTATTCTTCTTCCTTATTCAGAAATTTTGCTTTAATTTCTATTTAAATCTCAACATATCAAAAGGCTCTAGATATTAACGTAGAAGTAGAAATATAGAATGCACATATACAAAGATTATATTATGGTCATATTAGAAGGAGATTTACTTTTCCCATGCCCAAAATTATGCTATGCATTTTCCTTTTATTCTTCTAACATTAATATAAATCACATTTTCTTTAATTCTCAGAGAAGTTACAAAAAGTAAGGTGAATCATTGTTCTTTTAAAATATTTTTCTCCATGCTCTACATCCTCTCAGTGCAAACTGCAGCTTTAGAAAACTTCAGTGATTGGCCGGTCCATATTTTTAATTTTGGGACAGGCAAGAATATCCCTATTTATACTCTGTTTTTCCTACCCTTTTCTCTTAACTGACTCACCTATGATGTGTTTCACTTTTTCTCAATCCCTTCATTATTGCCCTTTTTCTGTATATTTTCTTCTGACATTCAATACATTTCGTTAAACATAATTCTTTGGGTCGTTTTATTTTAATGCAATTTAATCACAGTAAGGTGAAAAATAAATAGTAGGAAGAGACTGGACCAATGACAGGATTGTTTCAAAGGGCAGAAAAGACTCATGGAATACAGTTACCTATTCCAAACAGTTTAGGGAGAACCACGGAGGATAAGAAACCATTTTATTATAGCCTCTCTAGCATCTTGCCTGTAGTCTTCAATTACTTGTTCCCTGACCAACATATCTTAAAATTGTTGATAAATATTGAAGTAGAATATTAAGATATGTCATATACTTCAAAATTGTTTACCTCTAAAGACAATGACACTCCTGTTTTCATTCTTCATAAATTACACATTGTTCTTTCAATGATTTTTGCTCTCTTTAATCTTTGTATCTTAAACTGTGCCAAAATCTACCCACCATTTATTTGTAATTAAAAATTTTGAAATTTACAAGTAAGCCAGTTATATCAACATGAATCCCTAATCATACAACCAGTAACTCATTTCCCAATGTTTCAGTTCCATACTGATTTTCTCTGCCTAAACTTTCCTCCACTGCAGGTAAACTCACATTCTCTTTTGATTGCTTTCTCTATTTTTTTTTTCAGCCTTGCTATTATCTTTATATTTCTTCTCATTTCTCTTTGTATTTCTGTGCTTTTATTTTTTGCTCTCTTTGCTTTATTTCTCACCCAAGAAGACTTTTCATCTCTATCTGAAGATCAAACTTGAATGGATTCCAGAGGCTATAATTTTGATTCTCCACATACCTGAGGTGTTGAAAACCTTTGATCCTGTAAATAATGAGGCTTAAATGTTTATACCATCTCTATATATATTCCTGGTTTCACCTGAGATAGAAGCTTAGGGATTGGTTTCAGAGCCAACTGGATCCCTAGAGATGAAATTAATATAAACAGCCCTTAACTGTATCAAAAGCATGTGATCCTGAAATTTGTAAAAATGTGCCACTACATTTATCCACATACCTCTTCCAATCCTTTAAAATCTAGTAGTTTTCACTTTTCTAAAAAGCATATGAGAATAAATTCATGATAATACTCTAACCCCCTTCTGTTATAAGGTATTTCCTGCTTTTCACTGAACAGAGCTTTTCATTAGCTATGTGTTTCATAATCATGCATTAAGCTCTAAGAGGATTCAAGTCTCCACACTAAACTCTGTAAAGGCAGATTCCATTCTCTGGTTCATTACAATTTCCATAGTATTTAGCATGGAGCAGTTTTCCAATCCATTCTTTTTCTTAGCTTATATCTTCTTTATCTACCTCTTTGAATTTATTCATAGATTTTAGAAACAGGATCAATTTACACAAGATATATAGGGGGACTTTTACTGAAATGTATTAAATCTATAAACCAATTTTGGAAGAATTGAAATTTGAATCCAAGAATATAAATCTCAATTAATTAAAGTTTTTATTTTTTCTCAGTGCCATTTTATAGTTTTCTGCTATATAAAAAATTTACTACAGAAAACTCAATTAAATGGAGTTGGGAGACCAGAGGGGGGAGCTCTCCTGCCTTGCAATAATTGGAGAGCCCAAGAGGAAAAAGAAAAACTACTCTTCTTTTCTGACAAGGACTTAACTAATGAAAAGTCCTGGACTCTTTATTTCCAATAGCTTTCCCATTTTCCTTTTTCTCTCTTATAAAAGCTTTTTTCTTCCCTTGCCATATGGAAACTTGCACATGGCTCACCATGGTTGAAGACCCTGAATCACAATTTTCTGCTGATCCTGAACAAACTCATTTTGGCTGGAAAAATATTTGTCAGATTATTTATTTCAGGTCAACATTAAAAAGATAATATATATCTTATATCGTGCAAGTGTGTGTGCCCAGTCGCTTCAGTCATGTCCTACTCTTTGCGGTCTTATGGACTGTAACCCGCCAGGCTCCTCTGTCCATGGGATTCTCCAGGCAAGAATACTGCAGTGGGTTGCATTCCCTCCTTCAGGGGATCTTCCTGACCCAGGGATTGAATCTGCTTGCCTTATGTCTCCTGCACTGGCAGGCAGGTTTCTTTACCATTAGCACAGCCTCTTATATTAGATTTATTATTAAGTGTTTGTACTAATTTATCCTTATGTGAAGAGCATTTAAAATTATATTTTCCTCAATCTTTGGTACTGATATATAAAAGTAAAATCAACTTATATTTTGTCTTTTTATGAAAAATTATTGTTTATTTTTATTTCTAATGAATCTTTTGTATAACACTTAGGCCTTATTTTGTACCAATCATACCTTCATAAGTTATGCTAGCTTTTTGATCTTTTATTTCCAAACATTGTGTCTTTTATTATATTTATTGATGTTTTGTGACAGTCTCAGACTTTTGATAACCAGTGTTGTTTGGGACTGGCCCTTGTGATTCCAATATGATTGCAAAGCACCCTCATCAAGAAGCATCAGGAAACCCTGAAAATAGGCATAGTAATAATTATCAAAATGATAACTGCAATAGTAAGAGCAGCCACTTTTACCAGTCTTTAAGTGTCACAAGCAAGTTGCATGAGTTCTTGTATTTTTCCTCATTTTATAGATTAGGGAATTAAAACTCAGAGTTAAATCATTTGTCCAAAGTTGGGAAGCTTTAACTATTAGAGCATGCAGTTTTTACCTATAATACATATACATACACAAAAGAACATAAATAGATGTGCTTAACAAAACATGGATCTGACTACAGACCCTAAAGCAGCCTCCATGATATAGCTCCAGCTCTGTCTGACTATTCTGCTTCATGGAATAAGGAAGCCTTGTAGGGCATTAACCATAAATGGCTGATGCATATGCATAATGGGAATTCAGTTGACCTCTCTATGAATTAACTCATTTCAAGACTTACCTGTGGACTTTTCAGTCTCTGGGTACTGTTTCCTGATTTATCATCCCCAGAGGCCTCAGTTCTACTAGAAAGGTAACAGCATAGGAGAACTAGAATCATACTGTCCTGATCAACCCTTGTCCCTAACAACTGGGACTGAAGTAGCTTCATCTTAAATTCATCTCTTGTTTAACCCTGATATGTAAGTACCTGAAAACTGTCATGTTCAAATTATGAATCTTATCAATGAAGATAAGTATCATGAACTTGAAGATGTGTATCTTAGTCCTAATCAGCTGTTGTGCTTTTACTGTTTAATAGCTGCTTCAGTCTCAGGATATACTCAAGACCTGAAACAGTCTGGGTAATACTACCATCACGACTACATAAATATCACTCTACTTTTAATACAAAGAACAAATAAACAGTCTCATTTAATAACTCCCATATAAATAGTGAACTTTATTCTAACTTTAAAGTCATTCTGTATGTGTTACTTAAACTACATTTTTCATATTTTTGTGAAACCAGAGAATTGGGTTGTTTAGGCCCTTCTGAAAGGAAAACATACTGGAAAATTTTCTGTGCAGTATTCTGCTTCCCTCTAAAGTCTCTTAAAAAATAATAAAATAGCTTTGCGAGAGAGGTATAGTATTACCTAAATAGAGTCATACTCTTTTTTTTTTTTTTGATAATTCAGGACAAGTAGAGGTTGATAATAATTAGTGTATCATGTGCTTTTGAAAATTTTCTTATTATTTAGTTTTCTCTTCATTAATCAGTAATCAAGTAGTTTTTCATTATATTAAGAAAACTGATATGAGCAGAGCTATTTATAGGATATGGTATAGAAGGATTTACAACTCAAAATTCAAAGTGTTTAAATTGATTTGCTAGATAACATTTGGAAGAAAATTGAAAGAGGATCAGAATCTCCATTTAACCAAAAAGGAACAACTTAACAGCTGTGGGAGAAGCATTAGCAAGGAAGGCTGATGTTAGAGACTGAACCAGGTGAGGTTAACAGACAAACCAGACAAAAGAGGGGCCCCAGGCAGCAAAAGAACATTCTCCTCCAACAGCTCACTTAGCTTTCACAGTGTGACTCATCTGTCCTGGAGACAGAACTTCCAATCTCTACTTAACAGTATGATTACACAGACCAAACAACTTGCATTCTTGCACAATATCTGTTGTAATAAAACTTTTTTTTCTTTGAACATTTATCTCACTCCTTTCAAATTAGTGTCATGAGCAAATTTTGGGAATTGGAAGACCAAGTCTAACAAATAGTTCTCTGCTAGTAGTTCTATGACTTGACACAACTGGATTAGCATTTAGGCAGACACATATCACAATGGTATTAAGTCACTGTAACAAGTTTATTTTGGAGAAGCCAATGGCACCCCACTACAGTACTCTTGGCTGGAAAATCCCATGGACGGAGGAGCCTGGAAGGCTGCAGTCCATGGGGTCGCTGAGGGTCGGACATGACTGAGCGACTTCACTTTCACTTTTCACTTTCATGCACTGGAGAAGGAAACGGCAACCCACTCGAGTGTTCTTTCCTGGAGAATCCCAGGGACGGGGGAGCCTGGTGGGCTGCCGTCTATGGGGTCGCACAGAGTCAGACACAACTGAAGTGACTTAGTAGCAGTAGCAGCAACAAGTTTATTCATCGCCGTATTATGAATGATTCTTCCAACGTCTAAGGTGAACAATATTCAAACACCTGCCAGGTTTTTTTCTTTTCAATGGATGTAATTTATTTTATCAAATCTGGGAACTTTCTAATTGACTTTCTCCTTGACATCTAATCCTTAAGGTTAATAAATATCACTAAAATGTTATAGACAGCCTAGAAATAGAAGTAGTTTGGATAGAGGAAAATAATTATAGCAAGTTGGAGGTGGAGTCCAATCCAGATAATCCAGTTCATGGAGCAGCTGCAACAGCTCAGAAACAATTGAAGGTGGATTGCGATCATTAGAATTTGAGATTGCCAAAGAGAATAATTACAGAAAACAAATAGTTAAGAAAGGGAACATGACCTTTTAAGAATTCTTCATCATGACAACAGGATTATAGTAACACAATGATTGAAAATGTAATTAAAGATAAGAATAGTAGTACCTAGGAACTGCCTGAATATTTCAAATCTGAGGAGTATTATCAAATCCCTCATAACAAGGATTGATGATAAACTTGCAATTAGCTCTATTGTATTTTTGGACAAATTTGTACCTTAATTCATTATTTTCCAAGGAGCACACGAACAAATAATTCTCAACAAAATTAATTTTTCCTGAACATAAGCATTAACAAATTATATTTCTAAAATTGTATCTAACTTTTGATGGTGAATTTTACTCAGTGTGATGAGCTGAATCATATATGTAAATTTCCACTACACACCAAAACGTATAGCAAAAATAGATATAATAAAAAAGACAAAAATACATTGTTATGCTCCTTAGGTCAGACAACAAATATCAAATACATTATAGGTAGATAGGTAGATATTTTGAGATGCAATATAAAAACATATAACTGTGTTGAAACTGAATCCACAAACCCACTTGATTCCTACTATAGAGACACATTGGTGGTTGGCAGCTCAGCACCTATATGAGACTCAGAATGATAGCGCCTCATGTTTGACAAGGAATCAGTTCAAAGAACCAAGTTATTAACACACATGGAGGGTGGAAATACCTGTTGTCACAACATGAGTCTGCTCCCAATAACCAGCTAGGTCTTGAGATTGTTGGGGAAAAATGGGCAACACTGCACTTAATTCTCCTTTAAAATAAGATCCCTTACCCATTATAAAAAGACATTACAATTTACAAACTTCAGGAAGTCAGAAGAGCCAACTACTACATCTAATCATGGAAAAGGAATAAAATAAATCTAGAAACAAACAAGGAAATTTCCACTCAAGATGGGATTATAAGTAGAGTTGTAAAACAAAGATGAAGACTAATACTGACAAAAATATTCTACAATTTCAATAATAAGGATACTTACCCATGAGAAAAGAAGTAAATCAAACTAGAGATGAATTTTGGAATTTGGCAATCTTATTATTCTCAAAAAAATTAAAGACCATAATAACAATACAAATAAATGAAAAATTATTGGGGGAATTGGTAGCTATAAATTGAAATTGTATTTATACAGTTATATAAATTATAATTTTATAATTTATAAAATATATTTTATGGAATATAAAATGTTTAAATTATTAACTATTTATTTAATATTATTATTAATAATATTATTATCACTAAGGATTATTAAAATAACTTTTATTTTAAAAGAAAAATAGAATAAATGAAATAAAACTCAATAGTTGTTAGAGACCAGACACAGATAAAGACAGAATTAATAAATTAGAAGGTATTACTAAAGAATGCACCAAAATGCAACATAAATAAAGAGTTTGAAAATATGAAACAATCTAATTAGTAAGTTAGCTGGAAAATGTTGAACTTTTTCAATCTAACAAGAAGTTATTACTAAATAGACAATGTTGAAATTTATAATGGCAAAGAACATTCAAAACTGAAAAATCAGATTGGAAATATCAGTCTCCAAGTGAAGATATTAATTGTAAATCTCTACCTATGTGCTTCATATTGCACTGCAGAACATCAATGATAAAGAGAACATGGTAAGGACTAAAAAGTGGAAGAACACTTCAGCTAAAAGGAACAAAAGACTATGTGCCAGCAAGAAATAGATGTCCATGAAGAATCAATTCAGGAATGTTTTTTGAAGGATTTCTTTACAGAGGTGTATACAGGGTACGAGCTGCTTGGGTGGCACTAGTGGTAAAGAACCCATCTGCCAATGTAGGCGGCTTAGGAGACAGTTTGATCCTTGGGTCAGGAAGATCCCCTGGATGGCATGGCAACCCACTCCAATATTCTTGCCGGGAAACTTCCATGACAGAGGAGCCTGGCAGGCTACGGTTCATAGGGCTGCAAAAAGTCAGACACGGCTGAAGTAACTTAGCCTGCACACTCGCATAAAGGATCAAGGGGAAGAAAGATGATGAAGGAACATTCAGAACTGTGGTAGGAGGAGAATATGCAAAAATAAAATAAACAATATAGTCTGATCACAGGCTTCTATGACAACAATTTATGGTATTTTTCTATATGACTGGTGTGTGTGTTAGTTGCTTAGTCGTGTCCAACTCTTTGCAACCCCATAGACCACAGCCCACCACGCCCTTCTGTCCATGGGATTCTCCAGGCAAGAACACTGGAGTGGGTTGCCATTTCCTTCTCCAATGCATGAAAGTGAAAAGCGAAGGTGAAGTCGCTCAGTCATGTCCGACTCTTTGCGACCCCATGGACTGCAGCCTACCAGGCTCCCCTGTCCATGGGAATTCCCAGGCAAGAGTACTGGAGTGGAGTGCCATCATCTTCTCTGCCTGAACAATGGAGTGTTATATTTACATAAGAAAAGCAAAAGTCTCAAATTCTTTATTTGGAAAATAGATAATTATATGTAACTATATTCATTGTATAAGATATTGTCTGTATGACTATTTAGTTGAACCGTCAGTCCTTGTGTTGAATGTATGTCTGTTATAAACTATATCTCTTGTAGGTTTCAATTTGTTTTCCTTTTCTTTCAGTTTTCATCTTTAGTTGGATATTGACATCTAACTCTATATGTATCTATTTTTATCCATTTAGGTTTATAGTTGAGAACTACATGAATAGCCATTGGATTGACAGGACCTTAAATGATTGCAATAGGCTAGAGTCAGGCATTTGAGCCAATCTGTTTTCATCACTGCAGAAAGTGTTTCCTGGGCCTCTCATCTTGATTTCCTCATATTCTGGCATGTCCATCTTCAACACCTCTGAAACTGATATTGCTACCTTCTTCCTCATTGGAATCCCAGGGCTGGAGTCTGCCAACATTTGGGTCTCCATTCCCATTTGTCTCATGTACATTGTTGCCATCATGGGGAACTGCACTATCCTCTTTTTCATAAAAATGGAGCCTTCTCTGCATGAACCCGTGTATTATTTTCTATCCATGTTGGCTGTCTCTGACCTGGGACTGTCCTTCTCCTCTCTCCCTACCATGCTAAGAATATTTTTGTTCAATGCTCCAAGAATTTCCCCCAATGCCTGTATTGCCCAAGAGTTTTTCATTCATGGATTTTCAGCTATGGAATCATCAGTACTTCTCATCATGTCTTTTGATCGCTTTATTGCCATCTGCAATCCTCTGAGATATGCTTCTATCCTAACCAGTACCAGAGTCATAAAAACAGGCCTTGTCTTTTCTCTCAAAAATGTTTTGTTGATCCTTCCTTTCCCTTTCACCCTGAAACATCTAAGATACTGTAAGAAGAACCTCCTTTCCCATTCTTTCTGCCTCCATCAGGATGTCATGAAGCTGGCCTGCTCTGACAACAAGATTAATGTCGTTTATGGCTTGTTTGTGGCTCTCACAGGCATCCTAGACATAACGTGTATTTTCATGTCCTACATTCTGATACTTAAAGCAGTGTTGAGCATAGCATCACAGAATGAAAGGCTCAAAATCCTCAATACATGTGTTTCCCACATCATTGCTGTGCTCATCTTCTATGTTCCCATTATCTCCCTAGCTGTCATCTACCGGTTTGCCAAATACAGCTCCCCAGTTGTTAAAATCCTCATGGCTGATGTATTCCTGCTGGTACCTCCATTGATGAACCCCATTATATACTGTGTGAAGAACCAGAAGATAAGAAATTTGATTTTAGTGAAACTGTGTCAAAAATACAGCTGACAGAGGTTCTTAACCAAAATGTAAATCCAGTTAGTACAAGACATGGAGCAGCAGAGTTAATCAATCACACCATATATTAACCACTTTACAATATACAATATCTTCTCTCAATTTGTTTATTAAGATTGAAAACTCAGCCTTCCTGGTTAAGGATTTAGGATTAGAGTTCTTATGTAAACATAAAATGTTCTAAGCTCTCTTTTCGCTCAGCTTTCCTTACCAGGCTTTTGAACACAATAGATACTTGCCATTTTGATCATGTTTAATGTAATATTCTATATGTGTATACAACTGTCTAGTGATTAGAAGTGACAGAGGATTGATTGTTCATTTAAAATATCCCTTTTCAACACATAGTTTTTCACTTAATGATGTATAGCTGTGCTCTCAGGAACTGAAACTGAGAAGGGCAATGACAGCCCACACATGGAGCCAATAAGACAAGCAAGTATGCATGTACGCAGAGTTTACAAAAATACAAGACTAATTTAGTCCATTTATTTTGTTGTATTATTTCTTCCATGAGCATTAAGATATCATTTTCTAAGTTACATAAGGCAGAAAATTTTCTGTATTCAAAAGGCAAAGCAAGAGAGTTCCAGAAAAACATCAATTTCTGCTTTATTGACTATGCTAAAGCCTTCGAATGTGTGTATCACAATGAACTGTGGAAAATTCTGAAAGACATGGGAACACCAGACCACCTGACCTGCCTCTTGAGAAACCTATATGCAGGTCAGGAAGCAACAGTTAGAACTGGACATGGAACAACAGACTGGTTCCCAATAGGAAAAGGAGTACGTCAAGGCTGTATATTGTCACCCTGCTTATTTAACTTATATGCCGAGTATATCACGAGAAATGCTGGGCTGGATGAAACACAAGCTGGAATCAAGATTGCCAGGAGAAATATCAATAACCTCAGATATGCAGATGACACCACCCTTATGGCAGAAAGTGAAGAGGAACTAAAAAGTCTCTTGATGAAAGTGAAAGAGGAGAGTGAAAAAGTTGGCTTAAAGCTCATCTGGTCCCATCACTTCATGGCAAACAGATGGGCAAACAGTGGAAATAGTGTCAGGCTTTATTTTGGGGGGCTCCAAAATCACTGCAGATGGTGACTGCAGCCATGAAATTAAAAGACGCTTACTCCTTGGAAGGAAAGTTAGGACCAACCTAGATAGCATATTCAAAAGCAGAGATATTTGCTAACGAAGGTCCGTCTAGTCAAGGCTATGGTTTTTCCAGTAGTCATGTACGGATGTGAGAGTTGGACTGTGAAGAAAGCTGAGCACCGAAAAATTTATGCTTTTGAACTGTGGTGTTGGAGAAGACTCTTGAGAGTCCCTTGGACTGCAAGGAGATCCAACCAGTCCATTCTGAAGGAGATCGTCCCTGAGATTTCTTTGGAAGGAATGATGCTAAAGCTGAAACTCCAGTACTTTGGCCAACTCATGCGAAAAGTTGACTCATTGGAAAAGACTCTAATGCTGGGAGGGATTGGGGTCAGGAGGAGAAGGGGATGACAGAGGATGAGATGTCTGTATGGCACCACTGACTCAATGGACATGAGTTTGAGTGAACTCCAGGGATTGGTGATGGACAGGGAGGCCTGGAGTGCTGCAATTCATGGGGTCACAAAGAGTTGGACATGACTGAGTGACTGAACTGAACTGATAGCTCATTTTACATTATATAATTTGTTTTTTCTCTTATGCAAGAATATAAATCTTGGGAAGGATTAATTTTCATAAAATAACAGCTCTCACAAAGAAATAAAATAACACCCATTATATCATTTAACTCATTTTTAATGAAAGACCAGGCAAATGATACACTTAGTACAAAGGAGACCAAATATAAAAGATACATTTATGAAAAAAATTACGTAATTTGCAAATGAGTTGAAATATGACTTCTTCCATCATATAGGACACATGACAATTGACTCTCCACCAGATAATTTATGTGAATGTCTACCAACATGAATTATTTTGACTGCTATTAGTATCTACAACTTGTGGAGTTGGAAAATAGATTAAAGACAATGAAAACTCCATGTCCCCACATGATGAGAAGTAAATAATCCATCAGCGTGGACTGTGAACAATGAAGAATTTTCCATTGAAGGATACCTTTTTTCATATAGCCTTTTCCATTTTCATGAAATATTATTTCAAAGAAAATTCATTCTTGATCCAAGAAAAGGCTCTCCTCATTAGATTTGGCTTCATTATTTATACAGATGAAGAAAGAATGTTAATTTATCAGATAGGATTTCCTAAGTCTTCAGTGCTGGAAATTTCCACATAGAATCTCAGATAGGATGTTTTAAAACTGCTATTGTATTCTATCAAAAGAGGAAAGAGAGGAAGCTATAATAAAAAATAAATCTGTGATCAGATTACTTCTCAGGTATCCAAACATATGGGCAGTATTTTACTTTCTTGCACTCTGCAACTCATCCCACCATTCTGACCTGCCATTCTGATCTCTTTTACCATCTCTATGGCTACCTATAAGTCAAGTAACAGACTAATTTACCTAGGCGGGCTTTGTCAGCATAGACTTTGCAAAGTCAACGTTTATTCCCTAAAAATGACTGGTCAGACCTGATTAAATGAGTAACATTTTCAATCTTGCATAATCAACTTTTCAAATTATGTCATGTTTAAAAAGAGGACAGGTTCTTATTATTACCTATAAAAGTAATACATTGTACTGAAAAGTAAAGACCCTCAATAAAAGTTTCTTGAACTCAGAGGATTCCGTGAGAATCAGCTATGACTTCATAATGTTTCATTCAATTCATAAAAGCAGAGTCTATTAGATTATTATAACTTAAGAGAATGAGATACAGCCTCATTATATATCCAGAAAATAGAACATAAATCACATCAACAGTATTCCAAACAAACACAATAAAATGTTACTCATCAGTTCATCCAGTTCTATGCTATTTATTCTTGTTCCACTCGATCTTGTTTTAGCAGTCTCATGAACTTATTTGTCTATTGACTAAAAAGAGTTATGGAAATCGTGATTCAGCCCACTGGAACAGCCTGAAAGTTACCCAGGAGTTGAGTCATAAGAGTTTGTAGTCATTGATTCAGTCCTTTTTCATTTGTTCTGGCAGGTTCCTTTTGTGTTGAAGACAAAACTCCAGCCCTATTGCTGAGTGCAGAGCTTTCATGAATGCATATCAGAGTTAAATAAAAATTATCTATTATTTTGAGAGAGTTAAGCTAACTTAACATGGTTAAATTTATCTTTAAGTGGTTATTGTTAATTTATTACTTATGCTTTCAAATGTAAAAAGTCAGATGAGAATTGAGAACACAAATAACGCAACTGACAAGTAGAACTGGGTGTTTCCATGGCATGCAAAACAAGATAATAAAGCTATTACAAAAAAAAAGAGATTTCAAGCAAAATGTCTCTAAGGGTAGTTATATAGACTATCTAAGTGCAGTAATGTTATATATGATATACAAAAATAATTAGCATAGTTTTTACCATGGAGACAACATTGATACATGACATAATACTCATGGGAAATGATATACATAATATACAGAGAAAATACCAAATAAAGAGACTAAGTGAATCTAGAGTAAGCCTAGATAACTGCATTTTTATAAAACTCCATAAGGAATTCTTATGTACATCCCAGGTTGAAAACTGCCCTTGAAGACGCTGGATGAAAATTAAATTCTCAGGGCCTTCTGAATTTCTAGAAGACATATAACTTCATGAGATTAAATTCTAGTGGAGGAGACAGACACTTAAAGACATGCATACACTTATATTTTCTTTTTTAAAATTTTTACTGAAGATAGTTGATATACAATGTTGTGTTACTCTCTGCTGCACCACAAAGTGGTTCCATTATAAACATGTATATTCTTTTTCATATTCTTTTCCATTATGGTTTATCACAGGATAGTCAATGTAATTCCCTGTGCTATACAGTAGGACTGTCTAGTTTATCCATTGGATATATATAATATGTTGCGTTTGCTAACCCCAAATTCACAATCCTTCCTTCCCCCACCACCTCCTCTCCCTCTTGGCAATCACAAGTCTGTTCTCTATGTCTGTGAGTCTATTTCAAGCCCATTTGTGTCATATTTTAGATTCTGCATACAAGTGATATGTTATTTGTCTTTCTCTTTCTGACTTACTTCACTTAGAAGGCACGGTTATCATACCCTTTGAAACTGCTCTAAGATTATTCACATGATGCTGTCAATCAAAGTAAAGAGGAACATTAATTCTGCCAGAGGGATCTGAGGAGGCTTAGGAGATGTTTTCCTCAATGAATTAATTCTTCCTACAGGAGGCTGGATGACTCTCCTTGGTTCCAGTCCCGTTGAGATTCACCTACAGGGAGTTTTCTTTTTCTCTGAGTGTGGCCTGCTGATCTGCAATCCCCAAAGTATTCTTGGTCAGTAAGAAAGCACCAAGGAGGCTGTCTTTTCACCTTGCTTATAGTTTCCTTTGTTGTGCAGAAGCTTTTAATTTTAATTAGATCCCATTTGTTTATTTTTGCTTTTATTTCCAGTATTCTGGGAGGTGGATCATAGAGGATCCTGCTGTGATTTATGTCTTAGAGTGTTTTGCCTATGTCCTCCTCTAGGAGTTTTATAGTTTCTGGTCTTACGTTTAGATCTTTAATCCATTTTGAGTTTATTTTTGTGTATGGTGTTAGAAAGTGTTCTAGTTTCATTCTTTTACAAGTGGTTGACCAGTTTTCCCAGCACCACTTGTTAAAGAGATTGTCTTTAATCCATTGTATATTCTTGCCTCCTTTGTCGAACATAAGGTATAAGAAGACATACAGATGGCTAACAAACACATGAAAAGATGCTCAACATCACTCATTATCAGAGAAATGCAGATCAAAACCACAATGAGGTACCATTTCACACCAATCAGAACGGCAGCGATCCAAAAATCTACAAGCAGTAAATGCTGGAGAGGGTGTGGAGAAAAGGGAACCCTCTTACACTGTTGGTGGGGATGCAAACTAGTACAGCCACTATGGAGAACAGTGTGGAGATTCCTTAAAAAATTACAAATAGAACTGCCCTATGACCCAGCAATCCCAATGTTGGGCATACACACCAAGGAAACCAGAATTGAAAGAGACACCTGTACCCCAATGTTTATTGCAGCACTGTTGATAATAGCCAGGACATGGAAACAACCTAGATGTCCATCAGCAGATGAATGGATAAGAAAGCTGTGGTACATATACACAATGGAGTATTACTCAGCCGTTAAAAAGAATACATTTGAATCAGTTCTAATGAGGTGGATGAAACTGGAGCCTATTATACAGAGTGAAGTAAGCCAGAAAGAAAAACACCAATAGAGTATACTAACACATATATATGGAATTCAGAAAGATGGTAATGATAACCCTGTATGCGAGACAGCAAAAGAGACACAGATGTATAGAATGGACTTTTGGACTCTGTGGGAAAGGGAGAGGGTAGGATGATTTGGGAGAATGGCATTGAAACATGTATACTATCATGTAAGAAATGAATAACCAGTCTATGTTCAATACAGGATACAGGATGCTTGGGGCTGGTGCACAGGGATGATCTAGAGAGATGATATGGGGTGGGAGGGGGGTTCAGGATTGGGAACTCATGTACACCCATGGCTGATTCATGTCAATGTATGGCAAAACCAATACAGTATTGCAAAGCAAAATAAAGTAAAAATGAAAATTAGAAAAAAGAAAGCACCAGGGAGGCAGGACTAGATTCTGCAGCTCTGGATAAATGGTTCTGACTACAAAGCAGTGAAATTCTGGTGATTGCTTGCCACCTCCATTTCCCCTTTATGTGGACATGTGGGTCCAAAGACTTAACAACTTACTGTAAGTTCTCTGATATTCATAGCTATCACATGCCTTTGTACTATCTCAAGCAAAATAATTTACATAGTATTTGACTGATTATAGTCACTAAGTGATTAGAAATGAATGGCATTACCCTGATCTTCTGAGAAATCCAACAATTCTGTAAATGCACAGTAGAAGGCCAGAGTTAAACAAATCTAGGCCAGAAAGAAATTCAAAGCCAGGTACTCAGACTTGACTCTTGGGTGACATGTTTTTTAATGGTAGTTATCAACTTACACATTACTATGCATTGTTTCTGGATGCAGATATATGAGACCACTGAGTTTGCAGTGAACATCAGTGAGAAGGCAAGAGTGACTACTAGGAGATTTTTTTTTTTTTTTTTGCCATTGTTATTGTTCAGTCACTAAGTCATCTCAGACTCTTTGCAACCTCATGAACTGCAGCATGCCAGGCTCCTCTGTCCATCACTATCTCCCGGAGTTTGCTAAGTTCATGTCCGCTGAGTGGATGATGCTATCTAAACACCTCATTTTCTGCCACCCTCTTCTCCTTTTGCCTTCAACCTTTCCCAGCATCAGGGTCTTTTCCAGTGAGTCAGCTCTTTGCATCAAGTTGCCAAAGAATTGGAGCTTCAGCTTCAGCATCAGTCTTTCCAATGAATATTCAAGGTTGATTTTTAGAATTGACTGATTTGATCTCCTTGCAGTCCAAGGGATTCTCAAGAGTCTTTTCCAGCACCGCAATTTGAAAGCATCAGTTCTTTAGCACTCAGTCTTCTTTACGGTCCAACTCTCATATCCATACATGACTACTGGAAAAATCATAGCTTTGATTATATGAACCATTTCCTTCAAAGTGATGTCTCTGCTTTTATATGCTGTCTAGATTTGTCATAGCTTTCCTTCCAAGGAGCAAGCATCTTTTAATTTTGTGGCTACAGTCACCATCTGCAGTGTTTTAGGAGCTCAAGAAAATAAAACCTGTCACTGCTTCCAATTTATTTTGAATGGCAGGTGTACAGAAGTCTCAGAAAAGGATGGCAAAGGACATCATAACTAACCAAGCATTTGAACAAAGAAAAGTCAAGGCAAAGGAGAGCATTTTTACTGTTTGCAAAAGGAAGAGACTTGAAAAAGCATAGTATTGCAGAAATTAAAAGGTAGCTGGAACATAATCAGGGGAGTTGAACACAGAGAGGGAGGAGGATGGTAACTAATGTCCTTTTGTGGCCAGAATTACACTGTGATCACTATTATGAATGATTAATTTCATACTTTATCTGCTTATGTTCACTACATGATAAAAATATTCACATTATGTATTTTCCTACTGGAATTCAATAATTCATTTTAGGAAAAGTAACATTTCTCTTGATCTAGAATGGTAATGCCCTTACCATATCATAAGGACTATTCTATAGTTTGAATATGAATTTTAAGTTTCCATTTGTGACCCCCTGAACAATGGGCTTTCCTGGTGGCTCAGACGGTTAAGCGTCTGCCTGCAACGCAGGAGACCCGGGTTTGATTTCTGGGTCAGGAAGTTCCCCTGGAGAAGGAAATGGCAATCCACTCCAGCACTCTTGCCTGGAAAATCCCATGGACGGAGGAGCCTGATAGGCTACAGTCCATGGGGTCGCAAAGAGTCGGACATGACTGAGCGACTTCACTTTCACTTTCTCTTAACAGTGATTATGGAACACATTGTATTTAGCACTTTGACAGTAAATACAATCAAACAAATATAGAATATTAACTGTGGTGCTGCTATAACTTTAAATTATTTTTATGTAGCTGATTCATAAAATCAATGGAGGCATGAAACTCTTTGACTAGTCTTGTCACAGAGTAGCTTCAGGCTTTTCAGGTTTTGTAGGTGTTTGAAGCTCCTTATTTCTCTTTGGGGTAGCTGTTCAGTCTTCATTGATTTCCCTGCTGAGTGTTTTCAGTGCTGCCCTCCTGTGACCTGTGCTTCTCTTTCAATCCTCCTCTCATATCCTCATTGCTTTGACAGGATCTCTTTTAAAATGACCCCAAGTTGGCACTCCTACATTTTACTCCACATTTGGTACCTAAATCCATGTGCCTTTTAGCCTAAAGAGGCTAGCGAGCCATTTTGGTTATCCTCAAAATTTCCTGGGTAGCAGACAAATGTATGCTGTATTCAGCTATTCAAAAGCTGCATCAAGTGTTCTGAGTAGGTTTTCTTGGTAAGAGGAAAAAAAAAATGTCCATATTTTAGTATGTTATATAAGAGAAGCATTAAGGTAAGTATTTGGGATGTAGTTTCATTTTATTATATTAACAGCTCCATTGAGATACTGTTGTTATATCATAACATTCAAAAACTGTTAAAATGATTTCCAAAGTTGGTGAACCATTTTAAAATCCTTCTAGAAATGTAGGAGAGTTCAACTTTCTGAGGGGATTCATGGGTTAGGCAGTGAAGAGACTGCTTGCAATGTGGGAGACCTGGGTTTGATCCCTGGGTCAGGAAGAGCTCCTGGAGAAGAGAATGGCAAGTCACACCAGCATTCTTGCTTGGAGAACTCTTTGGACAGAGGAGCCTGGCAGGCTATAGTCCACGGGGTTGCAAAGAGTCAGACATGACTAAGCAGCCAACAACACTTTTAACTTTCTCCACATTCTTGTCAGCAGTTAAAATTGTCTTTCTTATTTTAGTTCATCTGTGTACATGAATCGCTATCTGATTTGATTTTGACTTGCATTTTCCTAATGACTAATGATGTTAAAGGATCTTCTTATCTTCATTGTAGAGTTGTAATAGTCATTCATATATTTTGTATACAAGTCCAGATATATTATTTGCAAACATTTTTATTCTGTGGGTTGTTTTTCTCACTTTCTTGTTGATGTCATTTGAATATTTCTTAATGTTGATGAATTGTTTTTTACATATGTGCATATTTATGTAATGAATTTCATATTTAGCTTTCTGTTTGTGCCTTTGATGTCATATACATTGTTTAATCCCAGGTCACAAAAATTCATTATCTATGTTTCCTTCTAATACCTTTAATGCTTTAGCTCTTGAACTTGTGTCTATGATATATTTTAAGAGAATTTTTGTATAGAGTGTGAAATAGGGGTCTAATGTCATTATTTGGGGTGTGGATATCCAGTTGTCCTAGCCCTATTTTTTTTTAAAGAATACTGTTTCTTAAAGTTAAATATTTTAAGCAACTACAAATGCAATGCAATTGTGGTAAGTCATGCCCTCTACGATCCTATATTTATCCATACATTGTTCCAGCTAAAGGCCATCACTATCTAAAAAACAACGATATAGGAAATAGACCTTGTGAAATTTACTGCTTCTTTTATGTATGCTAAATCTAAGGGGGAAAAAGATTATAGCTAACTGTTGGTGGTTACTTGTTTATATTTCTCTTGATATCCTACTTATATGTATGTGTCCTGATACTATTTCTATTTACATATTATGAAATATTATCTTCATACTGTAAATTACAGGAAAATAGCTGAAGTCCCAAGATTTGTACCAAACAGTTGACGGAAGCATGTACATTTGAACTAATCTATTTCTTCCATTGCAGGAAGGCCTTTGCAAGAACCACATTGTGATTCCTTTATACTCCTGCAATGTCCATCTTTAACATTTCTGAAGGGGAAATCTCTGCCTTCTTCCTGATTGGGATCCCCGGGATGGAGCATGTGCACATTTGGGTCTCTGTCCCCATCTGCCTTATACACCTTGTTTCTATCCTGGGGAGCTGTACCATCCTCTTTCTAATAAAAACAGAGACCTCTCTGCATGAGCCCATGTATTATTTCCTCTCCTTGTTGGCCTTCTCTGATTTAGGATTATCCATCTCCTCTCCTCCTACCATGCTGAGAATCTTCTTGTTCAATGCCACTGGAACTTCCCCTGATGCCTGTTTTGCCCAAGAGTTTTTCATTCATAGATTCTCAGCTATGGAGTCATCAGTTCTTTTTATTATGTCCATAGATCACCTTATGGCCATCCACAACCCTCTGAGATACTTCTCAATTCTGACCAGTGCCAGAGTCATTAAAGTTGGCCTTGTATTCACAGCATTATGCTTCTGTTTGTCGTTGTTTCCCCCTTTATTGTAAAGAGGCTGAAATTCGTAAGAAAAGCCTTCTATCCCACTCCTACTGTGTCCACCAGGGTGTTATGAAACTGACCTGTACTGAGAACAGGGTCAATATCACCTCAGATTGTTTATGGCTCTTACTTCTTTATTATATTTGTTGTGCATTTCTGCATCTTACATGCTAATCCTAAAAGATGTTCTGAGCATCACCTCACACAAAGGCAGTCTCAAGGTCCTCAACACTTGCATCTCCCACATCTGTGCTGTGCTTGTCTTCTAGGTGCCTACTGTCACCTTGGCTGCCCTTCACCACTTTGCCAAAAATGCTTCTCCAGTTATTAGGGTCACCATAGCTGGTATCTTCCTTCTGGTTCCCCCTCTAATGAATCCCTTCATGTACTCTGTAAAAAGTCAGCAGATTAGAAATCGAATCCTGGTAAAATTATGTGAAACAAAGTTGATGGGCAATTACAGCTGCAGTGGAAGCTCCCCTACTTGGCAATTCCTGAGCAGCTGTAGAAATCTGAAGATGGTAATGAAAGAATAGAAACTGAATACAAGGATACATGGTACATACTTAGTGGGCCCATCAAATATCAAGCTGTTTCTTTAAGCATTAACAAACAATCTATATTAGATGTTTTAGGAGTTAGGTTTGGAATTATAATCTTTTTATAGCTAAGTTTTCCACCTCTTCTCTGGTTTTTATCTCTACAGGCATCCAACTGTATATCAACCTTAACCACAGCAACATAGTCTCAATTAAGACTAAATAGGTTTTTAAAGTATTATTCTAAACAAAAAGGCAAAAACAGTAAAATAATATGTTCCTTTGCAGAATAAAAAAGAAGCCAATTATGGCTCTAATGAACTCAAGCATGGTTAGCAGTATCTGAAGTGTGCTATGAGATTAACTACATATCCCCACACAAACAAAACATCTCTTACTTGTATGTGTATGCATGCTAGTCATTAGCAATTCAAATAAACTATTAAAAATTCCCCTTTCCTAAAGTACTATGAAATGCGTTTGGAGATAAAAGGCTTATATACATAAAATAATTTAAATGAAATGCAAAAAAATAATAGATAAGCAAATATTTATTTATATTTTCAATTGTTTGCAATAGGAGCCTGGTAAGCTGCAGTCCATGGGGTCACTAGGAGTCGGACACGACTGAACGACTTCACTTTCACTTTACACTTTCATGCATTGGAGAGGGAAATGACAACCCACTCCAGTGTTCTTGCCCAGAGAATCCCAGGGATGGGGGCGCCTGGTGGGCTGCCATCTCTGGGGTCACACAGAGTTGGACACGACTGAAGTGACTTAGCAGCAGCAGCAGCATAAATTATCTCCTTTAAATGTACATTGGGTTATGTATTCTTTATCCAAGTATGTGCAATGCTATTTGTTATTTTTAAGCAGTATTATTTTTTAATTGTATCCTAAATCAGCTAAATCAATGTGCAAGTGACTTAAGAAGCAGATTTTAATCTTTGTCTTTGTCAGTACCCATTACATACCAGTTATTTGTTGGATTTAAAAACCTCATTATTTTAATCAGTTTTAAAGACATGAATAAAATACATAATTGTAAAGCCAAAGAATCAAGTAAACTATGTCTGAGAAATCCCATTAATGTAGAGCTCGCTTGTTCTACAAATCAATTTCTTGGGGCATAAAAGAAAATAAAAGCAAGTGAAAATAGCACTTGGACATTATTTTAAAATGAAATAATACCATGTATATATAGGATCTAAACAGATCCTCACTGAAAGTTCCTAAATGAATTTAAATCTGCTTGTAATCAGAACTAATATCATTAATTCACACTGAAAAAAAAGCCTGCTTTAGTAAATGAGACATATACTCTATTGCAAGTGACAACAAATACAATCTTATCTTAATAAAATTTTCTTTAGGTAAGATATTACAATGGCTCACAGATGTGAAATTTGTAGGAACCTGGGGAGCCTTAGCATAACTAAGTGCGGGAAAAGGCCATCAGCATCATTAAACTCTCATTCTCTTCTTCCTGTCTTCCTACTTCTATCAGTGTTCTGGATGGAGCTAACCCACACGGTGTGCTAAGTAGACAAAAATTGGATAAATAGGCAATAGGGACACTTTTTACTCCTTGTTTAACTGGGCTTTCCTGATAGCTGAGCTAGTAAAGAATCTGCCTATAGTGCAGGAGACCCTGGTTAGATTCTGGGTTGGGAAGATCTGCTGGAGAAGGGATAGGCTACTCACTCCAGTATTCTTGGGCTTCCCTTGTGGCTCAGCTGGTAAAGAATCTGCCAGCAATGTGGGAGACCAGGATTCAATCCCTGGGTTGGGAAGATCCCCTGGTGAAGGGAAAGGCTACCCACTCCAGTATTCTGGCCTGGAGAATTTTATGGACTTTATAGTCTATGGGGTCACAAAGAGTCAGACCCAACTGAGTGACTTTCACTTCACTTAACAGAGGAAAGAGAACTTTCACTATCAGCTCCATTTAGAGATCTAGGGAAAATATTGAATGTAACTTTGTTAATATCCTGAAGCAGAACTGATCACTATACCCATATAGTGAATATAAATTTAATGTGATTTGGAAAATTGGCCATGTACAAATCTCTATCCCCCATTTCAATCATTGTGATTTAGCATATAAAGTAAGTTTATATATAAGTAATATATAAAATGAAACAAGTGAATGAGTCTCTCAGTCATGTCCAACTCAGACTGTATAGTCCATGGAATTCTCCAGGCCAGAATACTGGAGTGGGTAGCCTTTCCCTTCTCCAGGGGATCTTCCCATCCCAGGGACTGAACCCAGGTCTCCCACATTGCAGGAGGATTGTTTACCAGTGCTCAGAGGTTAAAGTGTCTGCCTCCAATGCGGGAGACCCGGGTTCAATCCCTGGGTTGGAAAGATCGCCTGGAGAAGGAAATGGTAACCCACTCCAGCATTTTTGCCTGAAGAATCCCATGGACGGAGAAGCTGGTAGGCTACAGTCCACGGGGTCGCAAAGAGTCGGACACGACTGAGCGACTTCACCTTCACCTTCAATATACAAAATAAGGAAATTCTATTTCCAGAAAAGTTGGTGAAATGTTAGATAGGAATAAACCAGACAAAAATAAATAAATTAAAATAGACCAAGAAAACCCAATAATTGTCTACTAAAACTGCCAAATATGGCAGACTGATACCAGTGAGAAATAATGTCAAGACCTTTACTTAAGGAAAATGATTAGTAAAAGATACATAGGAAATTAAATCATGCAGTAGCCTGTAGGGATTTTATTTTAGGTCTTAGAAAACGCAGCCATCATTAAGCCACTGATTACAAACCAATGTATTAGTAATAATTTTTGAATCATTATGGAAATAAAGTCATTTTCAGGCTATGCTTAAATATAGAGACAGGCACCCAAGTATATGTCATCTTAACTCATGGCACATATACAGGAGCTACTGAAAGCCCTCTTCTCAATCTTGGCAAGGCACAAGAATCACATGGGAAGCTTTTAAAAGCTGGATCATAGTATAACATCACAGGCCAATTAAAGCAGAATGCAAAATTGTTTTCAAGCATTTCTCCTATTGATGAATATTAAAGTTATGTCCAAATTGTGGCTATAAAGTTTTAGTAAGGATCCTTTAATAATTTCTTTAGAAATGCAGTTTTTACACCACTGAGTTGTATATTTATTTAGCTATGGTAGATAATGCCAAACTCTTTGTTGTCAAATAATTTGTATCAAATTATACGGTCACCAGTAAAGTATTAGAGTGTCAGTTGTTTCATATTTTTACCAAAATTTGTGATTCTCAATTCTTTTAATGTTAGTTATTCTAGTATGTATATCATAGTATCTCATTTAATATTAATTTGCATTTTTCTAAATGCAAATTGGAAGTGCCAGTTCAAGTACACTGCCTATTTTTAATGCTCTTTTCCTTATTCATCTGTAGGAATTCTTTATATATTCTTGTCAGATATATGTAATGAGAGTATTTATCCCAGTGGATGGTTTGCCTTTCAGTCTTATAAAAATGTCTTTCAGTGAATAGTTCGTTATTTTAATTAAATGCAAATGATCAATTATTTTTGCTTCAGGATTAATCTTTCTGTGTATTTGGTTTTATCAGGCTCATGAAAATATTATAATTTTTTCTTCTATAATCTTTTTCTTTTTGTATTTAGTATTTAGGTCTATTATCTAACTTAAATTAGTTTTTGATAAAGTTTAAGACTTTTTCTCACTATTTGTCTATACATTATTCGATTTCTTGAATTGAACCTTCCTTTCCCTTTTGAATTATGTCACTGTCATAAATCAAGTGATATTAAATGCATGTGTCAGTATCTGAAATGTTTTATTCCATTACTTTGTCTAATTCTCATATTAATACCCCACTGCTTAATAAATGGAGCTTAAGAGTTAGTCATGAAATGTAATGCTTAATTCATCCAACTTTTTTTTTCATATCCTGGCTTATTTTACATATCCTGGCTCTTTGTGATCTTATATAAAATTTGCAATCAACTTGTCAGTTTTCCCAATAAAATCTACTAGAATTGGATTAGAATTTTACTAAATCAACATGTCATTTTGGGAAGAACTGTCACCTTAACATCACAAAGTTTTCCAAAAAATAAGATATATCTATTAATTAGATCTTCTAGAAATTATTTGCATTATTTTGGCTTTCAGTTTAAAATCTTGAAAGTATTTTATTACATTTATTTTTATATATTTGATATTTTGAAGTCTATTGTACATGACTTTTTAAATTTTAATTTCAGATATTTTCAATTATGCAGAATTTCAGCTTTGTATATGGTTTTTATATCAGGCAATCTTTTCTAATTTCACTTATGTTTAATGTTTATATATGTTATGTTTACCATTTAACCATTTGCTAACACAGATATTTTTGCTTTATCCTTTAAAACTGTTATACTTTCATTTCTTTTTTGGACATTTCATATAATTTTGGACAAAAATACTGAGAAGCATCTTTGACTTTTCCTTACATCCGTGGGTAAATGTTCAACTTTTTTTTTCATTAAAATAATGTCAGTTTTTTGTATTTTTAAATTGTTTAAATAATTTTATCTATGTATTTATTGACTGTACTGGGTCTTCACTACTGTGTGGTCTCTTCTCTAGTTGTGGAGAGCGTGGGCTCTCTCTAGTTGCAGTGCATGGGCTTCTCATTGCAGTGGCTTCTCTTGTTGCTGAGCACAGGCTCCAGGGGACATGGGCTTCAGTAGTTGTGATTCCTGGGCTCTAGATCACAGGTTCAATAGTTGTGGCATGCAGGCTTAGTTGCTCTGTGGCATGTGGGATCTTCTTGGACCAGGGATTGAACTTGTATCTCCTGCATTGGCGTGTGGATTCTTTATCACTGAGCTACCTGGGAAGCCCAGCTTTTCTATTTTTATATATGTCTTTTTCAAATTAAAGTACTACTCTTCTACTTCTAATTTACTCAGAGTTTTGTAATTAAAAATATTTTAATTTTATTTAATGAGATAATCATTTGGTTTTTATCCCTTTGTCTATTAGAATAAGGCACATTCATAATTTCTTTGAAGTATAATTTCTTGGGATAACCTGTATTTTACCATGACATATTATCTTTTTTATGGGTCACTATATACTATTTACTGTTTGTTAAATGTATGGATCTATGTTCATAACCATATTAGCCATTAATTACTCTTTCTTACATTTGTCTTGTACAGATGTCACTCAGGAAGCCAATTAGAAATTGGTGTATTTTCTGAAAGAGCATGTACAATATTGATATTATTTCTTTCTTAAAGGCATGCAGTGAATTCATATGAAACCCTCTTGACTTTAAGTTTTCTTTGAAAACTTTTTGTTAAAAAAAGTATTAAAAATTTTTGACAGATATGAAGCAATCCAGATTTTCTCTTTCTTGTTTGAGTTCTGGACACTAATGTTTTTCAAAGGCATTTTCCATTTAAGTTAACTTATGTACAGTAAAAAGAGTTGTTTATTATATTCTTTATATTTATTTAACTTTATATCTGTTAGATCTATATATTATGTTCCTATTTTCATTATTAATATGTACTTTGTTTTCTCTCTTGATCAATTTTCCTAAGTTTTTAAATGGATTTTCTTTATTAAACTTTTCAAATTACAAAATTTCTGCTTTGTTGACTTTTTCTATTTTATGATAGATTTCCATTTCATTGACTTTTGACCTTACCTTCTTTTCTCCTTTGGATTTAACATATATTTCTTTTAATATCTTCTTGAAATGGATGTTATATTTTTGTTTCCAACCTATTCTTCTTTCCTAATAAATGAACTTCACCTGTATTTTACCATAGAGGTACTGCTTAAGCTGCATCCCATCTATTTGATATGCATGTCTTTATTAACATTTAGTACATAGGACCAAGAAAAACTTCAACTAGACTGTAATGTTTTGTTTTATCACAAGAAAATAACATCAGAGTTGTATCACAAAACATTTATGATATACTTCATAATGCATATTTATTATAATATAGTTGTTTTAAATATACTTTATATACATGTAAAACTTTGTAATACTATGTAAATTAAACATGCAAAAATAGCTGTCAGATTATAAAATAAAAATTCATATGAATAGATGTTACATTTACCAAAATCTGTGCTTTTACTCTATGAAAGACATAGCTATTAATAAATGGAAACCATACTAAAGATAAAAAAGATAAAAATGCAGTCCCCTCATTCATTCAAGAAACATTTACAAGCCACCACAAGCCATTCAATGTGCTATTGACTGGACATATCAAATAAAAAGGACAAACGCCCTAAGTGCCCCGTTGTAGGTTAATTGCATCATCATCAGGACTTCCCTGGTGGCTCAGATGGTAAAGCGTCTGTCTACAATACAGGAGACCTGGGTTCGATCCCTGGGTCGGGAAGATTCCCTGGAGAAGGAAATGGCAACCCACTCCAGTACTCTTGCCTAGAAAATCCCATGGACGGAGGAGCCTGGTGTCCATGGGGTCGCAAAGAGCCACACATGACTGAGCGACTTCACTTGGGACAAATGGGATCAGTCTCCAAAGCTGGACAAAAAGTAAATAAATGCATACAACCATCATCACAATTATTATACACACACACACACACATACACACATATGCACACACTAATAACAAGGAACCAAAATTAATCCTTCTATCTCTTTTATAAGAAGGACCCAGAGAACATTCAGAGATAAAGAAAGAGTGGAAGTCAGAAAATTCTTGACTATCTAGCCAAGAGGATTTCTTTTGAGGGGATGAAAACAATAGGACATTGGTAAAATAAAATTATTATGATAAAATTTAGAAAGAACTTATTCCAGAAAACTATGGTTATATTTTGTTGTGCTTCCTCTTTTTGGTCAATTCAATATTTGCTCTTATCCAAAAGCTATGTATTAATGGAAGCGAGTATAGATATAATTTCAAGGGCATTTTCCTTAAGATCCTCAAACTACCATTTTGTTTCCTTGCAAAAGTACAACAAAGATAACATCACATGTTATATGTTAGTCCCCAAAATTAACTAGTAGGCAATTTAGGATGCTGAAAATAGTATGAAATTCCAGACAACCATTCAATCCCTAACTTCTTACATATTGACCATTCCAATTGCTTAATATATGTTTAGTTATCAGGAATCAGACCTCAGCTCCTACCTTACCTCTAATGTACAACCCTGATATGACCTTGGACAGACTACTTGAACTGCTTGAGAAATATTTTCTTGATCAATAAGATAAAGGTAATATTTATCATTGTTCAAAAGATTCAAAATCATTATCCAACAATGAATGAAACTCAATAAATGGAACAATTTAGATTCTTAATTTAAATTTTGGCTAATACTAAGTGCAAAATGTGGGAGAGAAGAGTTTAAAGGGCTCAGATTTTGAACTTGTGACATATTAAGTATAAAAGATTAATATGCCCTACATAAAGGACAAATTTGGAAAGGGAGAGATTACATCTAATTTAAATAAGTTGATTTTAAGGGATATTTAGTTAACAGTGTTCAGGAACATTTAGAATCATGGATCTAGAGTTCAAGAGTAAAGGCTAGGCTAAAATATATGTCATAGGATGTTTGTTTCACATCACTTCCATGAATGCTAAGGTTCATCTCATAGCATCTCTGCTTTGACATTGTCCATGGCAGAGAAGCAATATCTGAGTCGAACACCCAACAGAAATATCAGGAGACTTTATTTAAGATTTACCATACCTCTATCATGCTCAGTTATAAAGGACCTACCAACTGAAATAAACCCTAGCTCAAAGTCTAGACGGAGAAGTCAATGGCAACCCACTCCAGTACTCTTGCCTGAAAAATCCCATGGGCGGAGGAGCCTGGTAGGCTGCAGTCCATGGGGTCATTAAGAGTTGGACACAACTGAGCGACTTCACTTTCACTTTTCACTTTTATGCACTGGAGAAGGAAATGGCAACCCACTCCAGTGTTCTTGCCTGGAGAATCCCAGGGATGGGGGAGCCTGGTGGGCTGCCGTCTATGGGGTCACACAGAGTAGGACACGACTGAAGCGACTTCACAGCAGCAGCAGCAGCAAAGTCTAGATCCTCATTTACTTCCTTTACTGTTAACCATCTCTGTGGATTTACTACGTCTGTACATGATTATTTTTAGTCTCAGAATAGATCCAGCTTAGCCGAAATCCCCAGAGAACTCAGTGCCTCTAGAGGAGGTGACTTGGAAAGAAGAGGCAAATCCTCATATATAAGAAGGAGACTTTGGTAAGAGACCAATGGCTTCTGAGATTTTATGCTAGAATCCTTCAGCTGCTCTCAAGAGTCCTCTGCAAAATATCACATTCTCTGGTAAACTCTCAGATTATCTTTATCTACTTTGTGTTCACTTTACTTCTCTTCTTTGGAAATCAACCATTTAGAACTTTATATAGAGCAGAATACATCTCCAAATGTCATATATCTAGGAAAATCATTCATTTCAGAAACTATGTAAATGATCTATTCACTTTTTAAGATATCAGTCTTCAACAGAATTCAAATTCTCCTAAATCATGATACTGAGCTCTTCAGATTGTTGTTCTCCTGTGAACATGATACAATTGATCACACATTCCAGGCCAGGAGAAAATAAGATGTAATTTGTCAGTAATCTGTAGTAACTGCTCTTTCAAATATATAAATGATTTGAAAACCATGGGGTTTTTTAAAAGGGCATTTAACAAACAATCTTCAGATAGCAAGGGATGGAACTAAGGGTAGTTTGGTTTTGAGAAGACCATATTTCTTTGGGAGTTCCAAGAAGTACATAGAAATTAAGTTGTGAGACTCCTTTGCCTTCATGAAATCACATATTCTGCCCAACATCTCATCTAGAATGTGAAAGAAAGAAATTGTAGAGGCTTCTAGATTAATTGACTAAGGTTTACTAATATTTCACATGAAAAAAAGAAACCAAGTTTTCATATGAATGCAAAATATATTTCTAGTTTCTCTATTTAGGAAAAACTTGCCCAGAAGTAATTTTGTTAATCTGTGATACAGGTAGATTCTATTCTAAAGTGGACACTGCTTCTCACAATATGATAGTCACATAAATGCTTTGTTCTATCAAAAGATAGCTAAATAGTCAGAACTTAAGAGTTGTGTTTTTTCAACTAAATTTCCAGATATTCTTTTTTTTTTTTGACTCAAGACTCTATGTATCATTGCAGAGCCCTCTAAATTCATCATGTCCATTATCAACATATCACATGCTGAAGTCACCACCTTCATCTTGGTTGGGATGCCGGGGCTGGAATATGCACATATCTGGATCTCTATTCCAATATCCAGCATGTATCTTATTGCTCTTCTGGGAAACTGCACCATCCTTTTCATCATTAAGACAGAACCATCCTTGCATGAGCCCATGTACTATTTCCTTTCCATATTGACTTTGTCTGACATGGGCCTATCCTTTTCCTCTCTTCCCACTATGTTGAGGATCTTCTTATTTAAAGCTTCTGAAATCTCTGCAAATGCCTGCTTTGCTCAGCAATTCTTCATCCATGGATTCACAGCGCTGGAATCCTCAGTGCTCCTGATCATGTCATTCAATCGCTTCCTAGCCATCCACAACCCTCTGAGATACAGCTCCATTCTTACAACTCTCAGAGTAGCCCAAATTGGAATTGTATGCTTTTTCAAGAGCTTCCTCCTGGTTCTTCCCTTTCCCTTCACTTTGAGAATGTTGAAATATTGTGAGAAACGCCAACTGTCACATTCCTACTGTCTCCACCAGGATGTCATGAAGCTGGCCTGCTCTGACAACCAGATTGATGTCATTTATGGCTTTTTTGGAGCACTCTGCCTTATGGTAGACTTTATGCTCATTGCTGTGTCTTACATCCTAATCCTCAAGACTGTGCTTGGAATTGCATCCCAAAAGGAACAGCTCAAGGCCCTCAACACTTGTGTTTCACACATCTGTGCAGTGATCATCTTCTATCTGCCCATCATCAACCTTGCCATTGTTCATCGTTTTGTCCAGCATGTCTCTCCCCTCTTCAATGTCCTTATGGCGAATATTCTTTTACTTGTGCCTCCACTGATGAATCCCATTGTGTACTGTGTGAAAACCAGGCAGATTAGAGTAAAAGTTGTAGCAAAATTATGTCAGAAACAAATATATTAATAACAGTCATAGATAATAGGCAATATATGGTGGAATGTTTTGCATAAAAGATTAAAGATGTGTTTGAGAAACCCTAATATTTGTCACAAATAATCATCAATATATTTTTGTTATTATCATCAGATTTCATTCAAATTGATTACTGTCCATGGGCATAAAATAGGAAATGGTGTGTATTTTGAGGGGGTTTCCATCCAAATTAACAAAAAAGAAAATGATGCCTGGTGATATCATCTTTTATAAAAGAGCCGAATTCCAATCAAGACAGACAAATGGTAGCTCCTATCCTTGTAACAAAAATGAATTCCTCATCTTCACATTCAGTTCATCCATACTATATTCTTTTGGTTCTAAACATAACCTATATTTTAATTACATCTCTTCACCATCTCTATTAATCATCTTAGTATGTCACCAGCACTTCTTTAGTGAAATACCCCAGTAACCTGTTTAGTTTTTAAATATCTACTTTTTGCTACTTTCTAACTGATTCTCTATGCAAGATAATGGCGATCTTTTGAAAAAGACAAATTTAATGATGTATTTTTTATTTTAAATAAAAACTATTACTTCTTTGGGAATAGAATTAAAGAAATAAAGTACCTACTGTAACTTGATACATGTTCTTTACCCTCTCTAACTCTCCAGTATTGTCAAATAATGAAATTCTAGTCACATTGGTCTTCTCACAATTTGTTGAATTTGCCAATTTTTCTGTTTTTTATAAATTTTCAGATCTTAACCCTTCCCTTAGGATGCTGTTGGCTTTAGTTTTACTATCTCTATTCAATTTTTAGAAGTTTCAGCTTAACTTTATTATAGATTACCTTAAACCCTCAGTTCAAATCATGGATTCCTCTTTTTAACCTCTTTTATTGCTTATTATTCTTTATTATTATATTATACTTGCTATTATGATTTGTAATTAAATATATTTTTGTTGTTAATTAGCTAAGTTGTGTGTGACCCTTTGCAACCCTATTGACTGCAGCACACCAGGTTCCTCGTTCCTCCACTTTCTTCTGGAGTTTGCTCAGAATCATGTTCATTGAGTTAGTGATACTATCTATCCATCTCATCCTCTGCTTCCCCTTCTCCTTTTTCCTTCACTCTTTCCTACCATCAGGATCTTTTTCCAATGTGTCAACTCTTCACATCAGGTAATTAAATACATAGTTTATTTCTTTGATTTTTTTTTTCTACTTAAAAGGTTGGCTTAAAGCTCAACATTCAGAAAACGAAGATCATGGCATCTGGTCCCATCACTTCATGGCAAATAGATGGGGAAACAATGGCAACAGTGTCAGACATTTTTTTGGGGGGGGGCTCCAACATCACTGCAAATGGTGACTGCAGCCATGAAATTAAAAGACACTGACTCCTTGGAAGGAAAGTTATGATCAACCTAGATAGCATATTCAAAAGCAGAGATATTACTTGCCAACAAAGGTCCATCTAGTCAATGCTATGGTTTTTCCAGTAGTCATGTATGGATGTGAGAGTTGGACTGTGAAGAAAGCTGAGTGCTGAAGAATTGATGCTTTTGATCTGTGGTGTTGGAGAAGACTCTTGAGAGTCCCTTGGACTGCAAGGAGATCCAACCAGTCCATTCTAAAGGAGATCAGCCCTGGGTGTTCTTTGGAAGTGAAGTGAAGCTCGCTGTCGTGTCCGACTCTTTGTGACCCCATGGACTGTAGTCTACCATGTTCCTCCATCCGTGGGATTCTCCAGGAAAGAATACTGGAGTGGGTTGCCATTTCCTTCTCCAGGAGATCTTCCCAAACCAGGGATTGAACCCGGGTCTCCCGCATTGCAGGCAGATGCTTAACCATCTAAGCCACCAGGAAAGCTTGGGAAGGAATGATGCTAAAGCTGAAACTCCAGTACTTTGGCCACCTCATGCGAAGAGTTGACTCATTGGAAAAGACTCTGATGGTGGGAGGGATTGGGGGCAGGAGGAGAAGGGGACGACAGAGGATGAGATGGCTGGATGGCATCACTGACTCGATGGCCATAAGTCTGAGTGAACTCCGGGAGCTGGTGATGGACAGGGAGGCCTGGCGTGCTGTGATTCATGGGGTTGCAAAGAGTCGGACACCACTGAGAGACAGAACAGAACTGAAATAGAGTGTGCTATCATTGAAAGGAGAAAGCATGCCTATTTTTTTTTATGTCTGTTTGCCTAATATCTAGGATATTTCTGACACAGAGTAGATCTCCAGTAAATAATTATTAACAAATAATATTATTATTTTCACATAAGACTATGTTTTAGGTAAATGAAATTACAGAAGAGTTCTTCAATACTCCATTCAGATGGAATATAACTTCCTTAAGTCTTTATTTCAAAAATAAGCATATCACACATGCTCAAAGATTTTGAAAGTACAGAAAAATTATATGAGGCTAGGAAGGAATTTACTGTCTTACATTTTATGTGTGACAAATAGTTCAACTTCCCTTCCTAATATGATTCCAGCTAATAAATTCTTCCTAATAAATTTCTAGCTTTTTTTAAAATTTCAATTCATTGACCTAAGTCCTCTCCACAAACCACATCAATTTATTTATTAATTTATTTCTTTTTAATTGGAGGACAATCAGTTTACAATATTGTGTTGGTTTCTGCCATACATCACCATGAATCACTCATAGGTATACATATGTCCTCTCCCACTTGAACTGCCTCCCACCCCACATCATCCCAACCCTCTAAGTTTTCACACAGCACAGGTTTGAGCTCCCTGCATCATACAATTAATTTCCACCTACTATCTATTCTACATGTGATAATGTATGTTTCAATGCTCAATTCAGTTTAGTTGCTCAGTCATGTCTGACTCTTTGCAACCTCATGGATCGCATTACACCAGGCCTTCCTGTCCATCATCAACTCCTGGAGTCCACTCAAACCCATGTCCATGCCGTGGTCGTCGTTTTCTGAATGTTGAGCTTTAAGCCAACTTTTTCACTCCCCTCTTTCACTTTCATCAAGAGGCTCATTAGTTATTCTTCACTTTCTGCCATAACGGTGGTGTCATCTGCATATCTGAGGTTATTGATATATCTCCCGGCAATCTTGATTCCAGCTTGTGCTTCTTCCAGCCCAGCATTTCTCATGATGTACTCTGCATATAAGATAAATAAACAGGGTGACAATATACAGCCTTGACGTACTCCTTTTCCTATTTGGAACCAGTCTGTTGTTCCATGTCCAGTTCTAACTGTTGCTTCCTGACCTGCATGTAGGTTTCTCAAGAGGCAGGTCAGGTGGTCTGGTATTCCCATCTCTTTCAGAATTTTCCACAGTTGATTGTGATCCACACAGTCAAAGTCTTTGACATAGTCAATAGAGCAGATAGATGTTTTTCTGGAACTCTCTCGCTTTTTTTATGATCCAGCAGATGTTGGCAATTTGATCTCTGGTTCCTCTGCCTTTTCTAAAACCAGCTTGAACATCAGGAAGTTCATGGTTTATGTATTGCTGAAGCCTGGCTTGGAGAATTGTGAGCATTACTTTACTAGCATGTGAGATGAGTGCAATTGTGCAGTAGTTTGAGCATTCTTTGGCATTGATTTTCTTTGGGATTGGAATGAAAACTGACCTTTTCCAGTACTGTGGCCACTGCTGAGTGTAGGAGATTTCTGGAGATTACGAGTGAAATGACATAGAACAAGATATAAGACAAACAAGAGACAGACACACTCTGGCCAGAGGAATAATAATAACTGTGCAAGCAAGCAAGCTCACGGTTTATTTTTCTATAGCCCCCCTGGGCAGAATTCCAGACTGTATGACCAAACTTGTTCAGTACAGCACATGTGCATAAATGTTATTGTATAGCAAAAGGGAGTGAAATTCCGGCTTACTGCAGAGTCTGTCCAGAGCCCTTATCACAAGAAGGGAATGTTCCCTTATTTGCAAGGGACCTTTAATCTCAAGGCTGTGTCTGTCTCCTTGGCAGAACATCCTGTTTGCAAGCAGCACATCTCCACTTTTCCTATTGTGGCCGCATTAACCCTTCAGCTGAGTTTTCCAAATTTGCTGGCATACTGAGTGCAGCACTTTCACAGCATCATCTTTCAGGATTGAAATAGCTCAACTGGAATTCCATCACCTCCACTAGCTTTGTTCGTAGTGATGCTTTCTAAGGCCCACTTGACTTCACATTCCAGGATGTCTAGCTCTAGGTGAGTGATCACACCATTGTGACTATCCAGGTCGTGAAGATCTTTTTTGTACAGTTCTTCCATGTATTCTTGCCACCTCTTCTTAATATCTTCTGCTTCTGTTAGGTCCATACCATTTCTGTCCTTTATTGAGCCCATCTTTGCAGGAAATGTTCCCTTGGTATCTCTCATTTTCTTGAAGAGATCTCTAGTCTTTCCCATTCTGTTCTTCTCCTCTATTTCTTTGCACTGATTGCTGAAGAAGGCTTTCTTATCTCTTCTTGCTATTCTCTGGAACTCTGCATTCAGATGCTTTTATCTTTCCTTTTCTCCTTTGCTTTTCGCTTCTCTTCTTTACACAGCTATTTGTAAGGCCTCCCCAGAGAGCCATTTTGCTTTTTTGCATTTCTTTTCCATGGGGATGGTCTTGATCCCTGTCTCCTCAACAATGTCACGAACCTCATTCCATAGTTCATCAGGCACTCTATCTATCAGATCTAGGCCCTTAAATCTATTTCTCACTTCCACTGTATAATCATAAGGGATTTGATTTAGGTCATACTTGAATGGTCTAGTGGTTTTCCCTACTTTCTTCAATTTAAGTCTGAATTTGACCACAGTCAGCTCCTGGTCTTGTTTTTGGTGTCTGCATAGAGCTTCTCCATCTTTGGCTGCAAATAATATAATCAATCTGATTTCAGTGTTGACCATCTGGTGATCTCCATGTGTAGAGTAAAAATTAGTTATACAGCAAAATATCAGTAATTCCAAGGACTGGAAATGCTAATCTGAATGTAATAGTCAAACATGAATGATTAACCCCCCATGGTTACTCACTGCCTGGAGAAAAAGACTGTGCATCACCCAGGAATAATCTACTATCCAGAAATCCCTCAGAAAAAGACCCAGTGGAAGACTGGTAGAACCCTTTGAAAAATCAAAATATTTCAGTTAAAATGTATTTTTAAAATAATTTTTATTGTAAGTGAAAAGCAACAAAATCATATTGGAATGCATATAATCCTTATTAGGAGACAATAATTTTTTAATTATTGTTTTCTTTTTCTGTTGCCATTGTTTTACTTTTAAACATTGCCATTTGTGGGAATTTTATGGAAACAATATCCCAAAGGATGGTACACTGTGTAAAATTAAAGGGGCAAAAAATACCATTATTTCCTAGATGTAGAATGGTGAGAATTAGAGGGCATATACCCTTATGACATAGGAGTTACATGAATTCATCTCTTGAACATAATTTTCAAAGTAGAAGGACATCTTAGTGTACTGGGGCCCTTTCTTTAGTATCATCCCATAGAAATGATCTCCTAAGCATAAGGCCTCAAGTAAGTTGGAAATCTGCTGATTTCTAAACTTCTATCCAATCCTAATGTGCAATATGTAAATGCCATGTTGCATCAAATCAAAGATCAAAGATAACATTGATTATAACCTGCATGCCATTTTCAGAGATGTTGAAATGTGAAAAAAAAGTGCATCTTAGAACACATAAGACACAGTATTATTTATGTATGGAAGTTACTTCTGGTCATTTTGGCCAAGGACAGTTTCATAAATATGAGAGCCCTATGAATCTTGAGTTCATCAATGTCAAGAGACAGAAATAAATGCCTCCATTTTTTTAGCACACATTTACAAAACATTTTCTTTGCATTGTTCTTTCACCTTTTTCTATCTTTTTTGCTCCACACACATGCTATTTCTATTTATGTATGACTGTTGCTCAGTTTTTCCCTGATGTTCTTAATTTTCAGTTGGAAATATTTTCCTTCAGTTTCCTATTTTACATCTCAAGCTGTTTGGCAAATTGTTGAACCCAGAAACTGCAGAGATTCTCATAAGCACCTGTTAGAGCGCCCATTTAAAGCATGAATATTTAATGCCACATATTTAATTTTGTGGCATTAGTTTCTTTAGATGCTCTTTGTTAAATGCCTACTTTACTCTAGCCACTTTACTACATGTTTATGAAAAAATGATTGACCCCATGAGAAGATCTTGTGTAACACATTTTAACTGAGTACAATCAACCCAGTTAATTTAACTGCAGAGTAAGCTCTGACAGTTGTTTTTTCTTTATGTAATGGCAATGGCTGACTTTTATCTTTGATTGCCAAGAGACATTTTCAAAGAAGGATGTCCCTTCTTTGTTTTTTGTTTTTTGGTTTTTTTTTTTTCAAATTTATCAAACCCTAACTTTTATTTTTATTTTTTAAATTTTTTTAAAATTTTTTTATTTTTTTTAATTTTAAAATATTTAATTCTTACATGCGTTCCCAAACATGACACATTTGCCACATACCTAGAAAAAGAGCCAGGCCAAACCCCTACCATCTCCCTACCCCCCATCTGGCTCCTCTGTTTTAGAGATCTTGGTTGATTTCCATAATTGTCCATTTTGAGTCCTTGTTTTGTTTTTTTGCTTTTCCAGCAATTTAATTTCTGCGCTCTCTGTTTAAATTCACCAATAAAAAGTGAGTGTACAAAGTTGTTGGCCAATCCCCAATCCGAATAAAAGCAGAACTCCAGATCTGTGTCTCTCTCTCCTCCCCCCTTCCCAGTGCCCTCAGTGTGTGGCTCCAGGTATACTATGCAATTCCTAGGGCTTGTAAATATTAAAACTTTTATTTTTTTCCAAAGTTTCCTATTGCTGAGTACATTTAGCAATCATAATAAGAACCACAAGAGCCAGTCCAGCCACAAACGTTGGTTATAGGTAGGCTGAGACAATCAAAACATAATAATTAAATGCATTATTATTTCTTAGTAATTTGAAATCCTACACATACCATATATCAAACATGTGTAATGTATCTGTATACGTGCTTCTATGTGTCTGTGCATTAGCTTCCCCAGTGTGAGAGCTTCTGAAACATACAGGCCTGAATTCTTCTCCTTTCAATTTTCTTAGATAATTATCAGAATTGTAAAAAATATATACATGTAAATATTTTACAATATGAATAAACTAAAAAGATATTGTTGCAACGAAAGTTTTTAAAAAATCAATAAGATGCAATAGCGTGATTTTAGAAGATTCTTAAAAGGTAAGGAGTAGAAGATAGCTGATTCACTGTCAAAATTAATCACTTTCTCAAAATAAATAGTAAATCTAAAAATCAATGACAAAATATTTAAGAATCCCTTCAAAACTGAATGACAGGACAAGATATCACATATCATCATCTATATTCAATTTGGGTTCAGGTCTTAGAACACTAAGATTACTGAGAAAATAATCAAAATGGATACAAAAATTCATGGATACAAAATAATGGATACAAAATAATACAAAAATTCCTGAAAATAATCCAGGATTTTAAAAAAAGGATACCTGTGCTGGATTCATGTCAATGTATGGCAAAACCTATACAGTATTGTAAAGCAAAATAAAGTAAAAATTAAAAAAAAGAAAGGAAAAAAATTTAAAAAGGATAGATAAATAGAAGAATGAATAAATGTAGCATAACTCAAAAGGAAAATAATAATACATTTTAAAATGTAAGACTAGCCTATTGATTTTGACACAATAGAAATGCTAGTCAACCTAATTGATGATAGAAAATTTTCATCAATCACATTTACTTATTATCTTTAGACAAAATTAATCACTCAGAAGCAAATCCAACATGATAGACAGAGTTTCTCCCATCTACCAAAATCATGTGTTAGGAGAATTAAGTTGCATTTCTCAAAGTGTGGTCCTTGGACCACTAATGAAATCATCACCTAGGAGTTTACTAAATGTACAGGAACTTATGATCCACTCAAAATATATTGAATCAAAATATTCATTTTAACAAAATCTTCAGGTGATTGATCTTCATGTTAAAGTTTAAGAGGCACTTTAGTAAAGCACTTCTTTATTGACAAAAGTGTGAGAATTTAGTGTGATTGTGTATTAGTGGGGTTTGAGGCTTGCAAGGATTTTAAACAAGAAGTGTAAAGCCACTGAGAATTCATTTCTCTCTAATTTCCACATTTCTAATTATGTCATAAGATTATGACATTTGAAAAAGTAGATATGATTTATGCAGGAAAGACAGGCTGGCTACATTTGATTGCTGACCTATATTTTACTCATATTTGTTCCAAAGAGTATCCCCTGTATCTGCCTGCAAGTAAGTATACTATAAATCTACACAGCATAACATGACTAACTCCACCAACTGAATAAATAGGATTGAGTAAGAAACTAAAGAGGCAAGCAGTAAAGGGAGAAGATATATGTTATACATCACCAACAAAGGGCTTAGACTATATGTATTTAAACACTTTGGCAAATCAATTAGAGAAAGACAGGTAATGCAATAGAAAATGGACAAAAGGATTCAGTAGATGCTTCAAAAAGAAGAATTAAAAATGAGCAGTAAACATATTAATAGAGAAGTATACTTTCATGTTAAAAGAAAATTAATATATAAAATTGATAGTATGATCTTTTTCAGAACTTGATATTCTAAACACCTAGTTAATTTATCCTGAAATATCTTGGCAAATGAGTCAAGAGCAAGAGTTGATGAATGGCTATTGGGTTTTAATATGGTCTCCAAGATCTTATCTTACTTAATTTCCTTAGTCTGAGCCTGTGTTATAAGGTGTTAGATTCATCTCCCTTCAGTCAACCCCTACGATTTCCCATGAAATATGGTGTTATTCATCAGGCAGTGCTTGCTTATAGTCAACTCCAAGGGTCCTCTAGGCTTTATAAGACAGAGGCTTATTGACTCAATAAAGCCTCTAGGCTTTATTGACTCATCTGCCAAGATATTTCAGGATAAATTAACTAGGTGTTTAGAATATCAAGTTCTGAAAAAGATCATACTATCAATTTTATATATTAATTTTCTTTTAACATGAAAGTATACTTCTCTATTAATATGTTTACTGCTCATTTTTTGCTTTTACAAAGCAAAAAAGGGGAGTCTAAGGATGCTTCCCAGATTCTAATATCACATTGGTAAAAAAATAATCTCAAAGAAGGTAAGATATAATTCTATTCATTCAGGATATTTGACATAATTTTCATTCCATTTTCTGTCTATTTGTATTCTCAATAGATATGCTAGATGTTAAAAGCAAATCAGGAGATGCCCATGGAGATAGAAAATCTTATAGAACAACCAAGGAGAAATGGAATGTATGTGTTGATAGGGGTATGTATCCAGAGATGTCTTAGAAATGCCCAGTATGGATGATGTGTGTGAGAAGGGTGAAAGAGAAAATGTTAGTCGCTCAGTCATGTCCAACTCTTTGTAGCTCCATGAACTGTAACCTACCAGGCTCCTCTGTCCTTGGAATTTTCCAGGCAAGAATACTGAAATGGGTAGCCATTTCCTCCTCCAGAGGATCTTTCCTACCCAGGGATCGAACCCAGGTCTGCTACATTGCAGGCAGATTCTTTACAGTCTGAGTCACTGGGGAAGCCTGTATGTCTCAAAAACCACACGATTCATTTTCTCTATGTCTCATAGGTAGATTCATGGCCTTATCAATAACCTCAGATATGCAGATGACACCACCCTTATGGCAGAAAGTGAAGAGGAGCTAAAAAGCCTCTTGATGAAAGTGAAAGAGGAGAGCAAAAAAGTTGGCTTAAAGCCCAACATTCAGAAAATGAAGACCATGGCATCTGGTCCCATCACTTCATGGGAAATAGATGGGGAGACGGTGGAAACAGTGTCAGACTTTATTTTTGGGGGCTCCAAAATCAAGGCAGATGGTGACTGCAGCCATGAAATTAAAAGACGCTTACTCCTTGGAAGAAAAGTTATGACCAACCTAGATAGTATATTCAAAAGCAGAGACATTACTTTGCCAACTAAGGTCTGTCTAGTCAAGGTTATGGTTTTTCCAGTGGTCATGTATGGATGTGAGAGTTGGACTGTGAAGAAGGCTGAGCACCGAAGAATTGATGCTTTTGAACTGTGGTGTTGGAGAAGACTCTTGAGAGTCCCTTGGACTGCAAGAAGATCCAACCAGTCCATTCTGAAGGAGATCAGCCCTGGGATTTCTTTGGAAGGAATGATGCTAAAGCTGAAACTCCAGTACTTTGGCCACCTCATGCGAAGAGTTGACTCATTGGAAAAGACTTAGATGCTAGGAGGGATTGGGGGCAGGAGGAGAAGGGGACAACAGAAGATGAGATGGCTGGATGGCATCACGGACTCGATGGACGTGAGTCTGAGTGAACTCCAGGAGATGGTGATGAACAGGGAGGCCTGGCGTGCTGCGATTCACGGGGTCACAAAGAGTCGGACACGACTGAGTGAATGAACTGAACTGAACTGAGACAAATTATTGTACCTCTCTAAGACCTGTTTATTAATTATAAGGTGGATAAAATAATCGTATATAACATAAATGAGGAAAAATATATAAACCATTTAGCAGGGTGTCATATTACTATATAGGGGCTTCCCGGTGGCCCAGTGGTAAAGTATCCACCTTCTAGGCAGGAGTCACAGGAGACATGAGTTCAATCCAGAGTCAGGAAGTTTCCTTAGAGGAGGAAATAGCAACCCACTCCAGTATTCTTACCAGGAAAATTGAATGGATAGAGGAACCTGGCAGGCTAAAGTCCATGGGATCTTAAAGAGTTGGACATAACTGAACATACACAAAATGCATGCATATTATTGTATAAAATTTAAAATAAGAATAAATAGATAATAAAATAATTAAATCTATGTGTGCTTATTCTATGCATTTAAATTAAATCTAATAGTGACTATCTCTAAAAATAATGCAGTCTTCAGGCAGTAGTGATAAAAAAGCCAGAATACAAATGGCTACAGTCTATTGACATAAGATAATTTTAGCCATGTCTAGTATATATGGGCTTCCCTTGTGGCTCAGCAGATAAAGAATCCACCTGCAATGCACGAGACCTGGGTTTGACCCCTGGATTGGGAAGATCCCCTGGAGAAGAGAACCTACCTACTCTAGTCTTCTGGCCTGGAGAATTCCATGGGCTGTATAGTACATGGGGTTGCAGACAGTCGGACAGGACTGAGCAGCTTTCACTTTCACTTTCACTTTTCACCTTCATAAAGAGGCTATTTTGTATAAATGAGACTAGATTCTGTACCTGCAGAGAAAAGGAATGGAAAATTCTAGAAAAATTTATCAGTTTAATTCAATGAAGGAAAACTGACTATTTAACTATATGAAGCAGAAAGCTTTAGGCAGTTGTTAATATACTAATACTGGGAATAAGCTAGGACGTGTTCATTGATGGTGACCTATGGTATGGACCTAACAGAAGCAGAAGATATGAAGAAGAGGTGGCAAAAATACACAGAACTATACAAAAAAGATCTTCATGACTCAGACAACCACAATGGTGTGATCACTTGCCTAGAGCCAGACATCTTGGAATGTGAAGTCAAGTGGGCTTTAGAAAGCATCACTACGAACAAAGCTAGTGGAGGTGATGGAATTCCAGTTGAGCTATTTCAAATCCTGAAAGATGATGCTGTGAAAGCACTGCACTCAGTATGCCAGAAAATTTTGAGAACTCAGCAGTGGCCACAGGACTGGAAAAGGTCAGTTTCATTCCAATCCCAAAGACAGGCAATGCCAAAGAATGCTCAAACTACCACACAATTGCACTCATCTCACATGCTAGTAAACTAATGCTCACAATTCTCCAAGCCAGGCTTCAGCAATACATGAACTATGAACTTCCAGATGTTCAAGCTGGTTTTAGAAAAGGCAGAGGAACCAGAGATCAAATTGCCAACATCCGCTGGATCATGGAAAAAGCAAGAGAGTCCCAGAAAAACATCGATTTCTGCTTTATTGATTATGCCAAAGCCTTTGAGTGTGTGGATCACAATACACTGTGGAAAATTCTGAAAAAGATGGGAATACAAGACCACCTGACCTGCCTCTTGAGAAACCAATATGCAGCTCAGGAAGCAACAGTTAGAACTGGACATGGAACAACAGACTGGTTCCAAATAGGAAAAGGAGTACGTCAAGGCTGTATATTGCCACCCTGCTTATTTAACTACTATGCAGTGTACATCATGGGAAACGCTGGAATGGAAGAAGCCCAAGCTGGAATCAAGATTGCCGGGAGAAATATCAATAACCTCAGATATGCAGATGACACCACCTTTATGGAAGAAAGTGAAGAGGAACTAAAAAGCCTCTTGATGAAAGTGAAAGAGGGGAGTGAAAAAGTTGGCTTAAAGCTCAACATTCAGAAAATGAAGATCATGGCACCTGGTCCCATCACTTCATGGGAAATAGATGGGCAAACAGTAGAAATAGTGTCAGACTTTATTTTGGGGTGCTCCAAAATCACTGCGGATAGTGACTGCAGCCATGAAATTAAAAGACGCTTACTCCTTGGAAGGAAAGTTATGACCAACCTAGATAACATATTAAAAACCAGAGACATCACTTTGCCAACAAAGGTCCATCTAGTCGAGGTTATGGTTTTTCCAGTGGTCATGTCTGGATGTGAGATCTGGACTGTGAAGAAAGCTGAGCACTGAAGAATTGATGCTTTTGAACTGTGGTGTTGGAGAAGACTCTTGAGAGTGCCTTGGACTGCAAGGAGATCCAACCAGTCCATTCTAAAGGAGATCAGTCCTGGGTGTTCATTGGAAGGACTGATGCTGAACCTGAAACTCCAATACTTTGGCCACCTCATGCGAAGAGTTGACTCATTGGAAAAGACTCTGATGCTGGGAGGGATTGGGGGCAGGAGGAGAAGGGGATGACAGAGGATGAGGTGGCTGGATGGCATCACCTACTCGATGGACATGAGTTTGAGTGAACTCTGGGAGTTGATGATGGACAGGGAGGCCTGGCGTGCTGCGACTCATGGGGTCGCAAAGTGTTGGACATGACTGAGCGACTGAACTGAACTGACTAAATGTATCCTGTTGAGAACAGTTTCTGGAAAAAACCTTCTGGCTAATCCTGTTATCTTAAAATGTAAATTATGGGAGTGAATCTAGTAAAGTCTTTACAATCTCCAGACATTCTTTTGATTCATTGTAATAACATTAAAAAGCATATAACTCCATTGCTAACACTAGTGAGGGTGCACTCTTTCTGCCCCCTTCTGATGTCCCTGTCAGAAGCTTTCTCTTCTTGTTTTATATCTTAATAAAACTTTAATACACAAAAACGCTGAGCAATCAAGCCTCATCTCGGGCCCCAGATTGAATTCTTCTCCTTTGGAGGCCAAGAATCCTGGCGTTTTTGTGGTTCAGCAACAACCTTTCAAAAGGAAATGCCAAAAAATGCTCAAATTACCACACAATTGCATTCATCTCATATGCTAGCAAAGTAATGTTCACAATTCTCCAAACCAGGCTCAACAATACATGAACTGTGAACTTCCAGATGTTCAAGATGGATTTAGAAAAGGCAGAGGAACCAGAGATCAAATTGCCAACACCCACTGGATCATCAAAAAAACAAGAGAGTTCCAGAAAAATATCTACTTCTGCTTTATTGACTATGCCAAAGCCTTTGACTGTGTGTATCACAACAAACTGTGGAAAATTCTTCAAGAGATGGGAATACCAGACCATCTGACCTGTCTCCCGAGAAATCTTTATGAAGGTCAAGAAGCAACAGTTAGAACTTGACATAGAACAACAGACTGGTTCCAAATAGGGAAAGGACTATGTCAAGACCGTATTTTTTTCACCCTGCTCATTTCACTTATATGCAGAGTACATCATGCAAAATGCCAGGCTGGATGAAGCACAGGCTGGAATCAAGATTGCTGTCAGAAATATCAGTAACCTCAGATATGCAGATGACACCACCCTTATGGCAGAAAGCAAAGAACTAAAGAGCCTCTTGATGAAAGTGAAAGAGAGTGAAAAAGTTGGCTTAAACTCAACATTCAGAAGACTAAATCATGGCATCAGGTCCCGTTACTTCATGGAAAGTGAGAGACTTTTATTTGAGGGGGGGCTCCAAAATCACTGCAGATGGTGAAATTGAAAGACGTTTGTTCCTTGGAAGAAAAGCTATGACCAACCTAGACAGCATATTATAAAGCAGAGATATTACTTTACTAACAAAGATCCATCTAGTCAAAGCTATGTTTTCTCCAGTAGTCATGTATGGATGTGAGAGTTGAGCTATAAAGAAAGCTGAATGCCAAAGAATTGATGTCCCTCAACTGTGGTGTTGGAGAAGACTCTTGAGAGTTCTTGGACAGCAAGGAGATCCAACCAGTGCATCCTAAAGGAAATCAATCCTGAATATTCATTGGAAGGACTGATGCTGAAGCTGAAACCCCAATACTTTGGCCACCTGATGCTAAGAACTGACTCATTTGAAAGACCTTGATGCTAGGAAAGACTGAAGGCAGGAGGAGAAGGGGATGACAGAGGATGAGATGGCTGGATGGCATCACTGACTCAATGGACATGAGTTTGATTATACTGCAGGAGTTGGTGATGAATAGGGAAGCCTAGCTTGCTGCAGTCCATGGGGTCACAAAGAGTTGGATCTGACTGAGTGACTGTACTGAACTGAACTAAACTGAACTGAACTGATGGTTAAAGCGGTCTGTATAGTCAGGAAAATACGACTATATATTTTCTAAAGGAAATTTTTAACTTTAAAACTATATAATTATGAATTTTCAGTTCTGCCATTACTTCAAGTCTATATCCTATCAGAGATATGCAGATTTGATTATATATATGAGTTAATTTATGAATCCCCCTACTCATAGTAAAGTTTGCTTTTCCCTTCAAGATTTTGTTTTTATAAAACTAAGTTAGGAGAACCATAAAATTGGAGATCTGATTTTATGAAATTCAGCCATGAGTAGCTTCATGTGGTCAAAAGGTTGTTTGGAATTTTTAGTTATATAAAGTCCAAATTGACTGAGACTTTCACAAAATGAAACAAATAGCTGAATGAAGAAGCAAGTCAGATTCTTCTCATTTTTTTTTAGTTGTTGTTGTTGTTTGTTTGTTTGTTTGACTTTTCTTACAACCTGAACTGACAGTTTAAATAGACTATTTACCTTAAGAAGTTCCTGAGTTGTCTTAGTTCTATGACCTACATTTTATAAAAAAGAAATATCTTCTTTATTTAGGAAATTTCCATCTCCACTGTGGCAAGCACCTGGTTAAGTATCTTTTTTACGCGTCATGGCTCCTCTTAACGACACCAACATTGAAGTTGTTAGATTCTTCCTTACTGGGATCCCTGGACTGGAAAAGAGTCACTTCTGGATATCCATCTCTCCTGGGTAACTTCACCATCCTTTTATTAAGACAGAGCCAAGCCTCCATGAACCCATGTACTATTTCCTTTCCATGCTATCCATCTCTGACCTAGTGTTGTCCCTGTTGTCCTTACCCACCACTTTGGGACTGTTCCTGTCTGGTGTCCATGGAATTCATGCAGCTGCATGCTTTGCCCAGGAATTCTTTATCCATCTATTCACAGTCACTGAAGCCTCTGTGCTATTGGTAATGGCATTTGACCAGTATGTGGCTATCCACAACCCTCTTAGATACAGCACAATCTTAACCAGCTCCCAAGTCATCAAAACAGGGGTCTTGCTGACTTCCAAGAATATTATATTGATTATTCCACTGCCCTTTCTGTTGCAAAGGCTGACATACTGTCATCAAAACCTGCTCTTACACTCCTACTGTCTCCACCAGGGTGTCATGAAGGTGGCCTGCTCTGACAACAGAGTCAATGTTGTCTATGGACTCTGTGCTGCCCTTTCTACTATTTTAGATTGTCTGTTTATTACTTTCTCCTACATGATGATCTTAAAGACAGTACTGGGCATTGCAACCTCCAGAGAGCAGCCTAAGGCCCTCAACACCCACATCTCTCATATGTGTGCTGTGCTTATCTTCTATGTGCCCATGCTGAGTGCAGCCATGCTCCACCAATTTGCCAGTGATGTGTCTCCTATGATCCACATTCTCATGGCTGATGTTTTCCTACTGGTGCCTCTCCTGATGAATCCCACTGTGTCCTGTGTGAAGACCCATCAAATCTGTGAAAAGGTTAAGGGGAAATTTTGTTCAAAAAGAAGTTTATCAATGCAATAAGAAAGGGAATAAACTTATAAGTGGTAAGTAAATAAACTGAATGTATAGCCGGGGGAAAGCATGATCTAGAGGAATCATCTTGTATTTTATGGTTAGAACTCATAGAGTAAATGGCTTTAATACTGAGTATACTTAGTACCCTCAGTGTCCCTGAGATCTTGAGAAAATTACTTCCATTCTTTTTCTCAGATTGAACATCTAAAAATTCAAAACTTCAATGATGACTAGAAGCCTCTACTTCTTGAATTTTAAAATGCATGCCAATAAAATAGGAGAACTTACCTATAACAATGCCTATGTTAAAAGAAAAATATATAGTTTCCATACTTTCATTTTCCTAGCTAATAAAAGTATACTAGAGGAAATACTGAGTGTTTCTTCCTTTTTTGATTCATAATAATGCAGTTTATATATCTAATTCCTGAACTCCAAAGCTCCGTATACATGTTCTCTGATTTAAGAATCTGTGTGTTAAATGCACGCAACTTTTTTTTTGTTTGTTTCTTAGCTCTTCTTTTCCTCTTCTCTTCTATCTATCAGTCATGTGTAAATCACTCTAGTCCTTCAGGCAACTAGTATTAGTAGGTAAACGTATTTCTGTAAAGACTGTACTACCTACATTTGAGTCAGGAAAATGCCAAATGGGAATGCTGTGCTTACTGAAGGATGTTTAAAAACTCAGGAACTAACTGCCAATAGTTCACTCAGACCTTTAGCAATGGTTGTGAATCCTTTCTTTCATACAACATAAACTGACATGTATGTTGATGGGATTACCACTATTGAACATGATTTGCATTTCTCAAATAACTATTTGCAATAGTCTATTTTTTTGGCATTTATGTAATATGTATGCATTTACCTTTCTGGTGCATATTTTTCTAAATAATATTAATCGCCTTCAACTTTATCAGATAATTACCTCTAATTTTTGTCTGCATATATTTTCTGTTAGTTTTTTAAAATTTCTTGAAACATATTTTGTTTAATAACTAAAACATTTAGAGTAAATGATCAGACACTTTTGAGAATAAACAAAATGGAATTGTATGTAGAATGTCATATATACATATTTTGTATTGTTTATAATTTTATATACATATTTCATATGAAATCTCATACATAATACACATTAAAATATATTCATTAGCAAATATTTTTAGAATATTGGTTGGCCAATCAAATCATTTTAAACAAAAATTATTTCAAACATGAAATTTTCTCTGAAAGTAAATAAATTTCTATCCTTGTACAAGCTTTGTTTACAAGCTTTGAATTAGACAATGGTTTATGCTGGCTAAAGGAAACCAAAAATAAAATTTCGATACTGTAATTTTTCAATGCTTTGGTTAAAGACGTCTAACCTACTTTGAACAAAAATATAAAAATTGTTTAAAGGATGAGTTCTCTGGGAAGATCAACCTAGATAGCATATTAAAAAGCTGAGACATTATTTTGTCAACAAAGGCCTGTCTAGTCAAAGCTATGGTTTCTCCAGTAGTCATGTATGGGCGTGACAGCTGATCTATAAAGAAAGCTGAGTGCTGACAAATTTAGGCTTTTGAACTGTGGTGTTGGAGAAGACTCTTAAGAGTTGCTTGGACTACAAGGAGATCAAACCAGTCCATCCTACAGGATTAGAAGGACTGATATTGAAGCTGAAACTCCAGTACTTTGGCCACCTGATGCGAACTGACTCATTTGAAAAGACCCTGATGCTGGAAAAGATTGAAGGCAGGAGGAGAAGGGGATGACAGAGGATGAGATGGTTCGATGGCATCACCGATGCAATAGACATGAGTTTAGTAGGCTCTGGGAGTTGGTGATGGACAGGGAAGCCTGGTGTGCTGCAGTCCATGGGGTCACAAAGAGTCGGACACGACTGAGCAACTGAACTGAACTCAACACCAAATTATTCCGGTTTACCAAACATTCCTTCAGAGGCTCACCTAGCTTTAAAATCTGATTGAAAGTGATTAGTCAGTAAAAGAGAATGCTGATTATTCTTTCACTATAATGCTAAAGATTTTCTTTCTTTTTAAATTGAACATCAGATTTGCCTTAAAATTTTCTTACTTCAGTTATTCTAAACGTATATGTAAAAAGAAAATAGGCTGGAAGAATTGTCTGGATGTAGTCATGAATTATGTCTGCACCACAACTATCCCAAGAACATTGTGAACAGTTTCCTAATTTCTCAAGAGCATTGTTTTTTACCACACTATTGTCCTAACAAATATGAACTTATATCTAAATTTTTAAAATGTATATCTAATGTTGAGCTCCTTAATTGAATTCAAAATTGCATTTGCAATAGGACCACATGTTTTATAGAATAAAATGTGAACCCAAAACATGTTCAAAATCTTTGAATCATGACTTGGAATAACATTATTTAAACAACTTGTATACCTGATTGATTTTTAGAGTGACTTTAGCATCAACTTATATAACTGATTGATTTTTAGAGTGACTTTAAAATCATGGTGGGATAAGGCATCTCTTATTTGTCCTCCCTCCAGCAACAAAAACAAAAATTAACCACCCATCCATGAACAGCAAAGTGCTTCTGTGGAATCCAGTACCACATTTCAAGGAACCTAGATAGGTCGCACACAGCCATGCATTCGTAATACGCGGACAGACCTTGCTATATGGTGTGGTCTCATAGAGAGCTATGAACTAGTTCCAGTCTCTCTGGGCCTAGGTCCTTTAGCACTTGGAAAATACTGATTGGGATAGACACCCCATGAATGAGAGAGCTTTGTGGAAGTCCAGATTTCCAGAAAAGTTCCAGCATGCCATTAGAGTAAAAAATATATGAGTTTCAATGTCCTAGAGTGTATGAGAAGAACAGTTAGACTTTCTATGAATCACCCCTTCCTAAGACAGCTAAGTTTAGAGCGAAGTGAGACCTTCTCAGTCCCTTGATTTCCCTTGCAGGGGAAAGGGAGCATGGTTGACTTGACACCCAGCTTCCCCAGCTGTGCAGGAAACTACAAAAGTGACTTATTTCTCATGTAGCATCCAAAGCACCAAATCATAAGCTCCATGACTGAAAAGAGGAAAAATATCAGGAGAAGGGCAGATAAAATTCTCAGAGGTTATTAAAGGGCAGTGGTCCCTGATGACTATATAGTGAACTCCATTAGGAAGTCTGTCTATGAGCCAATGGGAAAGTATCACCTGAAGATCTTCCCAACTGGTAAAAAAAGGAAAATCAAGAGGTGGAAGGACAGGTTAAAACACTTTTGCACAGCGAAATAAACAATCAACAAAATGAAAAGGCAACCTACATAGTGGGAGAATATATTTGCAAAACATATATCTAATAAGTGATAATCTCCAAAATACATAAGGAACACACAACTCAATAATAATAATAAAACAATCAACCTGATTAAAAAATGAGCAGAGAAACTAAATAAATAATTCTCCAAGAAAATATGCAAATGGCCAGAGGATATAGGAAAGAATGTTCAACATCACTAATCATCAGGGAAACGCAAATCCAAATTGGTTGAGAAACAAAGATAATAACTATACATTAGGCCCATTTTTGGCAAACTAGAATCACTCTACCAGTTGTTTTAATAATGATGCTTACCGAGAATCCATTGTGTAAGCCATCCTGTTGAGGTCTTTCCTCCAATTGTTTAAATCAGTCTAAAAGAAGCTGGTCAATCATAATTAAGAAACCTATAGTTTAAGAGTGAAGACTGGGGACTTCACTGGTGGCTCAGTGGTAAAGAATCCACCGGCCAATGTAACGGACACAGACTCAGTCCCTGATCTGGGAAGAGCCCACGTGCCTGGAGCCACTAAGCCTGTGGGCCGCAACTGCTGAGCCTGTGCTTCACAGCCCGGGAGCCACAACTACTGAGAATACATGCTGCAGATACTCAAGTCCCAGTGCCTAGAGCTCATGCTCCACAACAAAAGAAGCCACTGCAATGAGAAGCCCCGCCCACCGCAACTAGAAAGTAGCCTCCGCTTGCTGGAACTAGAGAAAGCCCGTGTAGCTACAAAGATCCAGCACAGCCAAAATTAAATAAATAGATAATTTTTAAAAAGAAGTGGATGTAGGCAGATCTTTAAAAAAAACTGAAGAAAAAAAAGACTGAAAGCTGTTATTTAATATCATACAACCAGCTAAATGGGAAAAGAATTTGAAAAGACTAGATACATGTATGTGTATCTTAGTCGCAGTCGTGTCTGACTCTTTGTGACCCCCATGGACTGTAGCCTGCCAGGTTCCTTGTCCGTGGGATTCACCAGGCAAGAACACTGGAGTGGGTTGCCATGCCCTTCTCCAGGGTATTTTCCCAACCCAGGGATTGAACCTAGGTCTCCGGCATTGCAGGTGGATTCTTTACCATCTGAGTCACCACGGAAGCCCAGATACATATATCTGTATAACTAAATCACTTTGCTATACACCTGAAACTAACACAAAATTGTTAAATCTATTGTACTTCAATATAAAATTTTTTTAAAAAATGTTAAAAAGACTGAAGGCTGATAAGGACTATCCTTTTCCCTAAATGCAAACCAAAGTACATTAGCAGTTGACTCTAAAACATGTCAGAATGCTTAATAGTATCAGGGTCTGTGTTTTTAAAAAAAAGAGAGAAAAGGTTCCTTTTTTTAGATATCAGTTCAGTTCAGTTCATTTCAGTCACTCAGTCATGCCTGACTCTTTGCAACCCCATGAATTGCAGCACGCCAGGCCTCCCTGTCCATCACCAACTCCCGGAGTTCACTCGGACTCATGTCCATCGAGTCCATGATGCCATCCAGCCATCTCATCCTCTGTCATCCCCTTCTCCTCCTGAGCCCAATCCCTCCCAGCATCAGAGTCTTTTCCAATGAGTCAGCTCTTCGCATGAGGTGGCCAAAATACTGGGGTTTCAACTTTAGCATCATTCCTTCCAAAGAAATCCCAGGGCTGATCTCCTTCAGAATGGACTGGTTGGATCTCCTTGCAGTCCAAGGGACTCTCAAGAGTCTTCTGCAACACCACAGTTCAAAAGCATCAATTCTTTGGTGCTCAGCCTTCTTCACAGTCCAACTCTCACATCCATACATGACCACAGGAAAAACCATAGCCTTGACTAGACTGACCTTAGTTGAGAAAGTAATGTCTCTGCTTTTGAATATACTATCTAGGTTGGTCCTAACTTTCCTTCCAAGGAGTAAGCGTCTTTTAATTTCATGGCTGCAGTCACCATTTGCAGTGATTTTGGAGCCCCCAAAAATAAAGCCTGACACTATTTCCACTGTTTCCCCATCTATTTCCCATGAAGTGATGGGACCAGATGCCATGCTCTTCGTTTTCTGAGTGTTGAGCTTTAAGCCAACTTTTTTCACTCTCCTCTTTCACTTTCATCAAGAGGCTTTTGAGTTCCTCTTCACTTTCTGCCATAAGGGTGGTGTCATCTGCATATCTAAGGTTATTGATATTTCTCCTGGCAATCTTGATTCCAGCTTGTGTTTCTTCCAGTCCAACGTTTCTCATGATGTACTCTTCATATAAGCTAATTAAGCAGGGTGACAATATACAGCCTTGACGTAGTCCTTTTCCTATATGGAACCAGTCTGTTTTTCCATGTCTAGTTCTAACTGTTGCTTCTTAACCTAAGGATGTAATTTCTCTGGACATTAAGTCATATGTCCTAGGTTGCTGGATATAAAGTATCAGAGATAAGGTTAGGATAAACTATATGTTTTATCTGAATCTGAATCAAAACATTTTCTTGTGTAATACTTCTCTTCAATCTAAGCTAGTGCTTTCTTACACAATTTCAGAAAATGAAATCTGTTAGTACAAACATCCTTTTGAATATATCCCTTGCCTACATACAAGATTAGGGTTTCTCAGCCTCTCACAGCCTCCTTCTCTAGCCAAGTGCTTTGAGAATTCTTCAGGGAATTTTCAACCTCAGCTGAGGCCCCAAGGGAGAAGCTGCTGGGCTCTTCAAAAGAACCCTGTGTTTCAAGCAGGAAATCTTCTTATAGTTGAGCTATCATTTTTCCTGTATTCTGACTGGAAGTAATGCACCCAACTCACTTTTCTCTCCAACTGTTGCTGCTCAGGTATGTAATACAAAAAAGAAAAAGAAAAAGAAAAATTACTGGGGCACATAGAATCAGACACTGAACTCTCAATCTTGGTTACTTCTGAATCTCCAAATCAAATCATAAAATTAGTCAAAGACGTTTTGAGAAGCAGATGGCCTGGGGATAGTCAGTCCTCACTTTGTCATTGTCTGTGACCCTGTAAAAGTCATCTTCATCGTCCATTTTAATTCTTGCTGCTTTTTATCTCTTTCCTCCTCAGGAATATTATTAATAGTTCCTCTACCTTTAAAACTAAAATTGTGATCTCTACTTTGCTTACCTTAAAACTGTATTATCATAATATTAAAATGAATTTGATCATGCTCTGTAACACCAATATTTAGTGTAACACTTTACACTAATATGAGGTCATAATTGTCCTTCGGAGTAACTTTGCAGACTGTCACCAACATAGATGTTGATCATTGTAAATACCATTGTGTGCAATTATATGAAGAATAAGAGACAGAGGGAGTCAGATGTCATTGAAATCTGTTTAGCCCATGTCTTCTCTATTTCTGCTGCAGCCTCTAGGACAACATCCTTTTACACCAATAAAGTAGAGCTTAAGGGTGGTTCAAGGGTGTATGATGTTGTCTAGTGTCAGCTGACACTTCTCTGATCCACTAATCTGGAGGAAGTGGAGATAATAATTGGTGTGGGATACTATGGATGCAACTTTTCATTAAGCAGGCAGAGTGAAGCTTCTCTGTGTGGAGATATATGATGAAATAGATGGTTTCTACCTCTTCTATTTCTCAAACTCTCTGAAATCTCTCCATGTGGAATGGATGGAAACCAGCTTGACTGAGTCTGCTGGCTGAAAAGTCATATATATTTTTAAACTCTTATTTGTATCTCCACTTAACATATGGAAAAATTTTCCTTTTTTATTATCATTCATTTTTAAGGTTTTGTTGAAACTTTTTTTCTTCCATCACTGTTCACAGTGTTGGACTCAGATTGCATTGTTGTCTGTGCCACCAACAGCATGCTATTCAAATCTTATGATATTCCCTTCTTCCTTCACAGCCCGTCTTCTCTCCAAGTCTCCACTTTTCTCCTGCATTTCTCTTGTTTGCTAAAAGTGCCTCTTTATATCTTTTTGTTTGTTTGTTTCTCCTTTGGGAACATAAAACAACATTAATTTCAGTATTATATTAATTATTGCATTATTATCTGTTTTACTATTTGTTTTGATTTGTAGTTTGAATGGCAAAATCTTGGCCTAGACATTTTGTCTTTCTTATTCTCAGCCATTCAATGCTTCTTCACTTTATTGATTAATAAAAGAAGCTTTTTTGAAAGAGTACCCTCAACTTTCCATCTCTCTTCCTTAAAATATCCCATCTTCACCTATCATGTAGATTGTTTCCTGGAGGAAAATTGCAAGTAACATACACTTCTTACATAGTCCTGCCCATTCACTGATAGTGTAAGCCTGTATGGTCTTTCTCCAATCTATGGAAATATTCTCTGAAAAATCAATAATGAACTCACCATCATAAGTGCAATGCCTTTCAAAAAACCCACATCTTACACCATCTCTTTTTCTTAGTCAACAGTAGTGATTTGACTTCAGTAACATTATACACTACTATTTTTATCCTATTTCTTTTCTCCAATCTCTGTCTCTTTTCTAGTTCTAATTTTATGTTCTACTCTCATGTAAAATAGTTTCCAGTATTATGAACGGAGCCTTGTCTTTTCTTCCACACTGCATCTCCTAGCAATTTTCTGCATATTCTTGGGAGATATCCTATAACTCAAGCCTCCACTCAACGCAAAAATCACTACCTATAATACCCTCTAGACAATCTCCCCAAAAATTTCTTTTTAAGTTAACATTCAGCATGTCCCAACTGAGCTTAGTCCCCAGAACACATTTCCTCTCATCTGTCATGTACATAGTTGAAATGGTTGTCGATACATATATCTTGGTATAGTTTTGTTTTGTTTTTTGATGTTTTTAAAAATTATCTGACTTTTGTAAGACCTAAAGTGCTATGTAGTAGTAGGCTACAGTACTAGTACAGTACAGTAGTAGGAAATATAATGTAAGACAATAATGTAGACTCTGGAATACCCGATCAGAGTTTGAATTCCATACTCAACCCTTACTTGCTCCGTAAATTTACCCAGGTCATTTCATCTTTCTGAGCTATGGTTTTCTCACCTGTAATATGCTGCTTAAAATAGAATCTATCTATTGATAATGTGATCATTGTGAGAGTTGAATGGCATAATAAACTCTAAGCACTTAGGAAGGTGACAGAAAGATAACATATTAAACATTAGCTATTTTAAGATTTTTATGCATGTGATGGAGAAGGCAATGGCACCCCACTCCAGTACTCTTGCCTGGAAAATCCCATGGATGGAGGAGCCTGGTAGGCTGCAGTCCCTGGGATTGCTACTAGTCGGACACGACTGAACGACTTCACTTTCACTTTTCACTTTCATGCATTGGAGAAGAACATGACAACCCACTCCAGTGTTCTTGCCTGGAGAATCCCAGGGACGGGGGAGCCTGGTCGGCTGCCGTCCATGGGGTCGCACAGAGTCGGACACGACTGAAGCGACTTAGCAGCAGCAGCAGCATGCATGTGATAAATAATATACTAGTCACACTACATTAATATACATAGAACCCATTAGAGTGTGGCTTACAATAAACATAACTGAATAAAAGTTCAGAAGGCAGAGGTAAGGGAGAGCCTGGTTTCAGGTTTTATAGGACAGGCCTATACCTCTGTGTCATATTATCCAAACCCCAGAGGCACAGCTCACTCTGAGAGCCTTAAGATAGACTTTCCTTAGGCTAGAGATTAGAGGCTTTTCCTGACCATTTCAGGTTTGTCTTTGGTATCACTGTTTTAGAGCTAATGTTTCCCACCTCCATATCTCCGTTTCTACATCTGGCCTCAGCTTAACCACCGTGATGACAGAAACACACATCTCTCCTAATGTCTCTCAGAACTAAGCCCTGAAGCACCCTGTCCTAGAAGTTGTTTTTTTTTTTTTTTGAAAACTGCCTTTTCAGACATTTCTCAGTTCCAGACTTCAAATTTGCACATCGACATTTGCCTCCTCAGCCATCAAAGGTTTTATGTAAATTCAGGAAAGTGATCACTCTGGTCACGAGTTACAAGCTTAAGTAGTCCAACAAATATTTACTCAATGCTTCTCCTGCATTCCCCCGAGGGCCAGGCACTGTGGAATGAAAGACAGTCCCCAGCCAGGTTACAAATACGTTTGAAGGCTCTTGATATGCAGCTGATTCTAGAAGACAGTTATGCAGTATGGTGTGTATAGTACCAGTTCCACATATAGATGGTGCCGCTTTAAGCGCTTTGCTGATTGAATTGGAGATTTTTTTTTTTTTAAGGAAGGAACATATGGAAAAGGTGACATCTGAGGTGACCTCATTAAACTACTGAGAGTCCAATACAGATGGACATATCACCATAAGCCTAAATCACACAGCATCCATGAGCTATAGAAATCACCTATGACGATCACCTTCCTAGACCTTCCAGAAAAGGCTAATAGATAGGTGCCCCAATTCTTTGCCAATTCATCTGCAGATCCTTCCTGGATCACTGACCCCCAAGATAGGTGAGTGAGCATTCAGCCCTGTCATTCTTCAGAAATCCCATTCTATATTGCAGGTTGGTGAATTCAAGGTTATGAAGTCATGAGAATCCTATATAATAGCAGCCTCCAGAAAGCTACTTTCTTCCTGACGGGCTTCCAAGGTCTGGAAGATCTCCACGACTGGATCTCTATTCCCTTCTGCTTCATCTATTTGACAGTTATCATAGGCAACCTTACCATCATCCATGTCATCCGTACTGATGTCACCCTCCATGAACCTCTTGGCCATGCTTGCCCTCACAGACCTGGGCCTTTGCCTTTCTACACTGCCCACTGTGATGGGCATCTTCTGGTTTGATGCCAGGGAAATTGGTATCCCTGCCTGCTTCACTCAGCTCTTCTTCATCCATACTTTGTCCCTGGTGGAGTCTTCAGTCCTGTTATCCATGTCCATTGACCGCTATGTGGCCATCTGCAACCCACTGCGTTATTCCAGTCTTGACACCTGCGCGTATCATCAGGATGGGGCTGAGCTCAGTGTTCAGGAGTGCGCTGCTCATCCTTCCCCTGCCATTCCTCCTGAAGCGCTTCCAGTACTGCCACGCCCATGTGCTGGCCCACGCCTACTGTCTACACCTAGAGATCATGAAGCTGGCCTGCTCTAGCATTATCGTCAATCACATCTATGGACTGTTTGTTGTGGCCTGCACTGTTTGTGTGGAGTCACTGCTCATCTTCCTCTCTTATGCCCTTATCCTCCGCACTGTGTTAAGCATTGCCTCCCACCACAAGCGACTTCGGGCCCTTAACACCTGTGTCTCGCATATCTGTGCTGTGCTCCTCTTCTACATCCCCATGATTGGCTTATCTCTTGTGCACTGCTTCGGTGAACATCTGCCCCGCACTGTACACCTCCTCATGTCATATGTGTATCTGCTGGTCCCACCACTCATGAACCCCATTGTCTACAGCATCAAGACCAAGCAAATCCACCAACACATTGTTAAGAAGTTTGAGTTTATAAAATCACTCAGGGGTTTTCAGCAGGATTAGTTTAGAGAAAGAGAAGTTTGGGGCATAAAACCCATAGATATTTTTTTTTATTTTAGCTGTCCCTATTGCTCAGACAGTAAAGGATCTGCCTGCAATGCAGGAGACCTGAGTTTGATACCTGAGTCAGGAAGATCCCCTGGAGAAGGGAATGACAATCCACTCTAGTATTCTTGCGTGGAGAATCCCATGGACTGAGGATCCTGGCAGGCTACAGTCCATGGGGCCGTGAAGGGTTGGACACGACTGAGTGGCTAACACTACTACTACTAGGGAAAAGTAGCAATCTCCCAATTATCAATAAAAAGGAAATATGCAATATACAGCATGTGTGACCTTGGGAAAATTACTCAATTTCTCTCTTCTTTAGTTTCCTCAGTTGCAGAATGAAAATGTAAATTATTATATTACCTTCCTTATAGAAATATTGTAAAGATTAAATGAGATCATTCATGTAACTCTGTAACACAGTGCCTGAAGTGTTATCAAGTCTCAACAAATATTGCCTATTATTACTTGGAAAAAATCCAAAAGAGTACACAGATTTCATCTTTTACTCCTCTAGTCAGTGAAATTTGATCAGAGATTCATATATTTAAATTTGCATTTTGGTTAATTGCTTTATCATAAGTATCACTTTTATTCGTTTGCAACAGACTTGCAGATACACATACCTATGCCTCAGTTAATAACTTTTCATGAGGCTTCTTCCTAAGCGTACCACAAAGTTAAGAAAAAGAAGACACTCTAGGAGCTTGAGGTAAGTTCTCCAGTTAGAACAACAGCAAAGCAATAATCATAGTTGAGCCTTTTAGAAGGTAGTTAAGGTTTAGGGTAATCATCCATCATCTGAATAACTAGTCAAGGGATTTAATTTCTTTCTTCCATTATCCTGTTATTACAGGGGTGAGAAGTGAGAGAAACACATGCACATTTTGTTTTTTGCAAGATGTTTTTCTCATGTCGATGTCTAGCCTTAATAAACAACATACACACATACACACAATACACACAGAACTCCAAAAAAGGTTTAATATATGTGGATTGAATAAATCAACACATGAAGGAACCAATGAGTGAATTAATCAAAACAGCTTCATCTTTCTAGATAAGACTATTTCTTAAAGAGATTGTTTTTCTTCATTTTGTATGCTTCAGTTCAATTTTTATCTCTTTCCTGTAATATCAGGAAAGATGTAAGGCAATCAACTGCCAGAAAACAGAAGAAAATTCATGTTGATGTATGGCAGAAACCAACACAATATTGTAAAGCAATTATCCTCCAATTAAAAAGAAATAATTCAAAAAAAAGTCTGTGCTGTGAACTTAATATTTGTGCTCCCATGCGTGCATGCTAAGTAGCACTTTTTGCAACCCATGGACTGTAGCTCTCCAGGCTCCTCTGTCCATGGGATTCTCTAGACAAGAATACTGGAGTGGGTTGCCATGCCCTCCCTCAGATGATCTTCCCAACCCAGGAATTGAACCCATGTCTCTTATGTCTCCTGCATTGGCAAGCAGGTTCTTTACCACTAGTGCTACCTTGCAGGCCCCTTTTGTGATCCCACCCCCCAGCCTCAAAATTCATATTTTGAAGGCTAATCTCCAATGTGATGGTATTTGGTCTTTGGAAGGAAGTTTGCTCATGAGAGTGGAGCTCTCATGAATAAGATTAGCGCCCTTATAAGAAGAGACATAAGAGAGATGATCTCTCTCCACCATGTGAAGACACAGAGAGAAGAAAGTTGTCTGCACACCCAGAACAAGGACCCTTAGCAAGAACCCAGTCAGCCTACACCTTGGTCTTGGACTTCTCAGCCTCCTGAATTTTGAAAAATAAATGTTTGTTTTTTAAACCCAGTCTGTTACAACAGCCCAAATAGACTGAGTCTAAATTTTAGGACTATAAAGGAGATAACAATCACATAGTAACACACACCAAGAAATGATGAGAAAAACAAACATCAGAGTAATTACAGTGGTCAGAATTGGGCAGAAAATATGTTCTGAAGGAGTATCTAATAATGTTCATGATAGTAATAACAGAATATTGCATATCAATATTGCATATTGTATATAAGCTAATGGATCTGAGATTTCTCTCCAGAGCCAAAACCATGGAGTCTTCCATGACTGGCAGCACATACCCATAGCCTCTATTTTAATGGTCATTCCAGAGAAATTATATGCCTGGACATGAACTTGAGCAAACTCCAGGAGATAGTGAAGGACAGAGGAACCCAGCATGCTGCAGTCCATGCAGTGTCAGAGGCAGACTTGACATAGTAACTGAATAACACCAGCAACTTGTTCATCCCCATCTTTTCTTTTCCCTAAGCAATTCAATGATGTTATGCATTTTTAAGTACGACTATCACTTTTGTGAACCCATGTATAAATTATTGACTCTCTTGGCATTCCTGTAATTTGATTTGGACTTTTCTACCCTCCTTAGTGCCCTGGCTATTATGGTTTAATCTCTGTTATGTTGTTACAGATGCCCACTTCACTCAGCAATTCTTCATTTATAGTTTCTCCTTCTGGGAGTCTTCAGTTCTTATCACAACCGTAGCTACCAGATGTCATTTCTCATTCACTGAGATAGACCTCTTTGTTTACTGTTTCCAGAGTCCAATAGGTAGACTCTGGGGCCAGGAACCTGACTCTCATCCTTTCCCTGGCCTTAGCATCCTTTCCCTAAGATGCTATATCTACCAGGATAACACAAACCTGACCTGTTCTGGTATAACTGTCACCTACATTTATGGCCTAAAAGGCATTGGATTCAGGTTTGAGCATGGATATTTTCCACTTCTCACCTCCTACACCCTCATCTTGCATATGGTGGTCATCATGACAGTACCTCAGTGATCACTCTTGGTGTTTCACATTCTGTGCTTTAGACAAGTGTATAATGACATGTATCCATTATTATTGTATCATACAAAGTATTTTCACTGTTCAAAAATTCCCTTGTACTCTGCCTATTCATCCGTCTCCCCAACCCATCCTCTGGAAACCACTGAGCTTTCTACTGTCTCTAGGTTTGCCTTACCCAGAACATTATATATTTGGAATCATATAGCATGTAGCCTTTCCAGATTGACTTTTTTCACATAATATTTTGCATTTAAATATTCTACATGTTTTCATGATTTGACAGGTCTTTTCCTGTTTGTTTGTTTTTTTGGTTTTTTTTTTTTTGGAGTTGTACTTTATTTTTTTAATTGGAGTATAGTTACTTTACAATGCTGGGTTAGCTTCTGCTGTACAATAGAGAATCAGCTATACGTATACATATATCCCCTCCTTCTTGGACCTCCCTCCTCCCCCATCCCCTCCATCTTGGTCACCACAGAGCCCAGAGCTGAGTCCCCTGTGTTATGCTCAGGTTCCTGCTCGCTGTCTATTTCACACATAGCAGTGTCTATGCCAATCTCCCAATTCACCTCACTCCCCTCCCCCACCCCTGCTGTATTCACATGTCTGTTCTCTGTATCTGCATAACTATTCCTACATTGTCAGCATGTACCACAGTTTATCCATTTACCTTCTCAGCAACATTTTTATTGCTTTCAAGTTTTGGATCTTATGCTAAGAGCAGTTTAGTCAAACTACATTCTGAAGTCACTGTACCATTTTTGCATTCCCACCAATGATATATGCAAGTTCTTGTTGCTCTGCATCCTTACCAGCATTTAGTGTTGTCACTGTTTCTGCTCTGGCCATTGAAATAGGTATCCAGTGGTGTATCATCGTTTTAATTTGAATTTCCCTGATAACATATGATATGGAGAACCTTATCATATGCTAATTTGCTTTCTAAATGTTTTCTTTAGTGAAGTGCCTATTAAGATCTTTGACCCATTTTTTAATCTCATTGTTTATTTCCTCATTGTTCAATAACAACTAAAAAAATTATTTTAAAAAGCATTCATTTAGCATGAGTTTGTCTCAGTCCAATAATATGCCCTTTGCTGCTGCTGCTGCTGCTGTTGCTGCTGCTAAGTCGCTTCAGTCATGTCCGACTCTGTGTGACCCCATAGATGGCAGCAAACCAGGCTCCCCCATCCCTGGCATTCTCCAGGCAAGAACACTGGAATGGGTTGCCATTTCCTTCTCCAATGTATGAAAGTGAAAGTGAAGTCACTCAGTCGTGTCCAGCTCTCTGCGACCCCATGGATTGCAGCCTACCAGGCTCCTCCGTCCATGGGATTTTCCAGGCAAGAGTACTGGAGTGGGGTGCCATTGCCTTCGTTAGGTACCCTGAAATCTCTCTAAGTTCTGTCTCTCCTCAAGATAGATCTTTGGATACAAAATGTTCACCTGACTCTTCTCTTTTCTCTCTACCTCCCCCAACTCCACACACTTTTCTGGGCTAGAAATTATGAGCTTTTGTTTTGTCTCTCAACACATCATGTCCTGTGTTTCCTTTGCAGAAGCTGAATAACTGAGATTTTACAGCAGACAGTATTGTCTTCCCTATACTATAATCAAACTCTATGTTCCTTCTAATCAAAGCTATTGAATGATTAATCTAGTCCTTCTCTCTCCCTATCTTTCCCTTTATCTCTGTCTTTCTTTCTCTCCATAACATCTGAGATGCAGACCAATTTTATGCCAATATATATCCATAAATAATACTATCTCTCTCTTCTCAGTGCTTGGACTCAGAGGCTATAAACAAATATTACTTGTGTAAAGGGGAGCATTATCTCTGTTCTAAAATATTTATTAACTAGTTGAAAAAAAAATGAGTGGTGGAATGTATGCCCACACAAGTACTATGGAATTAATTGTATCCTCTACCCATAACTTACATATTAAAGTCCCAATCCCTGGTACCTCAAAATGTAATTGTATTCAAGGGCAAGGTCTTTAAAGAAGTAATTAAGTTAAAATGAGACTTTCATGGTGGTCCTTAACCCAATACACCTGGTGCCCTAACACGAAAAGGAAGAGACACAAAGGATTTTCATGTCTGCAGGAGAAGTCAAGTGAGGACACAGAGAGAAATGTCACTTGCCAATGGAAAGAATAAGAAGACACCAGATCTGCTGCCACCTTGGTCTTGGATTTTTAACCTCCAGAATTGTGACAGTATAAATTGCTGATTTTAAAACCACTCAGTCTGGTCTTTTCATATGGCAGTTTGTAAAACTAAAACAAGAGGTATAACTGTGTTTTGGAATAAATTCAATGTTAAAAGTGAAGATGGATTTTGAACTACAGAAAGAATAGAAAAATTTGGAATCAGTATTGAAATCAAATCATAAAGACAAGGATATATGAAATTCCTAAACCTCTCTGATTGTCATAAATGTCCATTTCTAACTGTAAAACAGAGAGAAGGCCCAGAAATCTGAATTTTAGCAAGCATCACATGTAATTCAGATTCTGATTATCTGGAGATTATAATTTGAAAAACACTGCTTCATGACACTCAAAATGTGTCAACAATGTAGTTGATGTAAAGTTAATGGAATGTGGCCACAAGAAAAATCTCATCATATTCCAAGAGGACCTGACAGGCCAATGAATTGGAATAATGCGCTATGATTGGTTTGGGGATTCTGGGGAAATCCTTAATGTTTATACCTTTGTAGTCCCCAAAGAGATCCAATGTGGTGGATGCTAATTAGGTGGGTAATAAAAACACTGAAATGACCTCCATTCTTCTCTCTAAATGTCTTCTCTATCAGCTTTTAAGAGTCCCAAATAGATGATTAACTCTTTACAGCCTTATGCTAACACATAAAACTCCTCTTTAAGCTTAACCACCCTTTGCAGAAACTCATGTTCCCACAAAGGTACCAGAATGGACTAGTTTCTCCAATCAGCTCCTTGATGTCTAGGAACAAGAGATAACTGAGGATGATTCAGAGGCAGGAAGAGGAGATGGAGTCCCTGAGCATGGGCAGGCGTCAGGAGCATATGCGGTTACCTGGGACCCCAAGAATAAGCATCAACACAATTGTAATATTTTCAAGAACTTGCTTGCCCAGATTTCTTTCTTCCCCTTTGGTGATAGGAAAAGCATTCAATTGAAAGATACATGCACCCACATATCCACTGCAGCACTATTTACAATATCAGCACATGGAAGCAACATAATGTCCATCAACAGAAGAATGGATAAAAAACATGTGATACATATATACAATGGAATATTACTGAACAATAAAAGGGATGAAATAGAGTTATTTGCATAGACATGGATGACCTAGGGACTGACACAGAGTAGAGTAAAGTCAGTCAGAAGGAGAAAAACAGATATAGTATATTATCACTTATATGAGGAATCTAGAAAAATGATACAGATGAACTTATTTGCAAAGAAGAAATAGAGACACAGACATAGAAAACAAGCATATGGATGCCAAAGAGGGGAAGGAGAAGGTGGGATGAAATGGGAAATTGGAACTGATAACTCTACACTGCTCTGTATAAAATAGATACCTAGTGAGAAACCACTGTTTAGCACAGGGGGCTCTACTCAATGCTCTGTGGTGACTTAAATAGGAACAAAATTAAAAAAACAATAGTGGGATGTGTGTGTGTGTGTGTGTGTGTGTGTGTAGCTGATTCACTGTGCTGTACATCAGAAACTAACACAATATTCCAATAAAAATTAACTAAAAAATAGAATAAAAATAAAAAGCCCCATTTAATGTTACATATAGTTTTATATTTACCCACATGTACACACATATACAAAAAAATTTTCATGACCCAGATAACCACGATATGTGTGATCACTCACCTAGAGCCAGACATCCTGAAATGCAAAGTCAAGTGGGCCTTAGGAAGCATCACTAGGACCAAAGCTAGCAGAGGTGATGGAACTCTAGTTGAACTATTTCAAGAGTTGGTGATGGACAGGGAAGCCTGGTGTGCTGCCCATGGGGTTGCAAAGAGTCGGACACAACTGAGTGACTGAACTGAACTATCTCAGGGCAATAGAAACAAATTCTATCATGAGTATAATTCACAGTTCAATAGTATTCTTAAAAAATGTTTTCATAAGATGTCTAAAAATAAAAGAACTGGATATCCATATTAAGGATGATATTATGTATATTATATGCATATTTAATTTGGGGAAGTTTTAAATCTTAAGATCAGTGATAGCTTTCTATATAACACACAATTCGGGGGAATACAGATATATTTCATTTAAATTAGGTGTCATGGAACTTCCCTGGGTAAATGTAGAACTGTTACCATAGGTTAGTGTTGTGAATCTAACCTTGCTCCACTATGTTCATCAGTCCTTTTTCTGTAAGTTTCTCTATATTATTTACATGTAGTTATAAAATACATGGAACTGTATAATACATATTCACTGTATAATTAACCTGATGTTCACATTCACACACCAAGTCCACCAATAAATTATGATGATGAAATAAAGTAAATAAAATAAAAGATGATGCTGTGAAAGTACTGCACTCAATATGCCAGCAAATTTGGAAAACTCAGCAGTGGCCACAGGACTGGAAAAGGTCAGTTTTCATTCCAACCCCAAAGAAAGGCAATGGCAAAGAATGCTCAAACTACCGCATAATTGCAATACTCTCATGCTAGCAAAGTAATGCTCAAAATCCTCTAAGCCAGGCTTCAACAGTATGTGAACTGTAAACTTCCAGATATTCAAGCTGAATTTAGAAAATGCAGAGGAACCAGAGATCAAATTGCCAACATCTGTTGGATCATCGAAAAAACAAGAGAGTTCCAGAAAAACATCTACTTCTGATTTATTGACTATGCCAAAGCCTTTGACTGCATGGATCACAACATACTGTGGAAAATTCTGAAAGAGATGGGAATACAAGACCACCTCACTTGCCTCTTGAGAAATCTGTAGGCAGGTCAGGAAGCAATAGTTTAGAACTGGACATGGAACAATAGACTGGTTCCAAATAGGGAAAGGAGTATTTCAAGGCTGTATATTGTCACCCTGCTTATTTAACTTGTATGCAGAGTACATCATGCAAAACGCCAGGCTGGATGAAACACAAGCTGGAATCAAGATTGCTGGGAGAAATATCAATAACCTCAGATATGCAGATGACACCACCCTTATAGCATAAATTTAAGAACCAAAGATCCTCTAGATGAAAGTGAAAGAGGAGAGTGAAATAGTTGGCTTAAAGCTCAACATTCAGAAAATGAAGATCATGGCATCTGGTCCCATCACTTCATGGCATATAGGTGGGTAAACAATGGAAACCGTGAGAGACTTTATTTTCTTGAGCTCCAAAATCACTGCAGATGGTGATTGCAGCCATGAAATTAAAAGACTCTTGCTCCTTGAAAGAAAAGCTATGAGCAACCTAGACAGCATATTAAAAAGCAGAGCCATTACATTCCCAACAAAGGTCCACCTAGCCAAAGCTATGGTTTTTCCAGTAGTCATGTATGGATGTGAGAGTTGAACTATAAAGAAAGCTGAGTGCTGAAGAATTGATGCTTTTGAACTGTGGTGTTGGAGAAGACTCTTGAGAGTCCCTTTAACTGCAAGGAAATCCAACCAGTTCATCCTAAAGGAAACCAACTCTGAATATTCATTGGAAGGACTGATGCTGAAGCTGAAGCTCCAACACTTTGGCCACCTGATGCGAAGAACTGACTCAATGGAAAAGACCCAGATCTGGGAAAGATTGAAAGCAGGAGGAGAAGGGGATGACAGAGGATGAGACAGTGGGATGGCATCACCAACTGGATGGACATGAGTTTGAGTAAGCTCTGGGAGTTGGTGATGGACAGGGAGGTCTGGTGTGCTGCAGTCCATGACATGACTGAGTGACTGAAATAAACTAAAGACGCACCCTTCGCATTTGTTGTGCATAAACTATAGTTAGGATATGTCATTTACAAGGCACCATCATCTACACACAGTGTGCTTCTGTGAAGTTGTGAGGGCTGTTCAAAATTTTCACCAGGTCTTTAAAATTAGTTACAGCGCATAAGATCCTCTGGGCTTCCCATCCAGATAGCTCAAGGGACACACTCTTCTCTCTTTCTCTATCTCCAGGGTATGTGATAATGAGGGCTAGGGAACCAGTCCTAGTAGGAAATAGATTGAATATCCTTAAAAAGTTTGCAACGAGTCTCTCAGGCAGTTTCATAAAAATCAGGAAGTTAAGCACCCACCTTCCAGTGTCACCATGTCCCCAGAGCTTTGTGCTCTTTTGTAAGACCTGGAGCTTCTGGTATGTAAGGAGTCGTCATAATGAGCAGGTGTTTGGTGCCGAACTGTAGAACCAAGAAGAGGCCACCAAAGTCTCAGCCTGAGCTTTGGAGATAGAGAGGAGAGAAGGGACTGAAAGTGACAGGAAAGGCTGTCAAGGGTGCCTGCCCAAGGTGGGTGACTGCTGCCATCAGATCTTGCTGATTTAGTAGGCAACCTCAGGTCTCTGTTTAAGTTACTAAAGATTCCATATCTACCTCTTAGCCTCAATACAAGGTTACAAGAGTCAGAGGTTATTTCCAAGAAGCAAAGAGTGGTAGGAAATAATGTGATCCTCTGGAGAAAAGCTAGACTGTGATATAAAAGGACATTTCCTGGAACGACCACAGTGTATGACTAATGGAATTAGAAGCCAACACTGCAATTGTTTAAGTCCCTCTAGGAATGATCTCCAAGCAGAGCAACTGGGGCAGAAAGGCCATCTGTTGAATCTGCCACCCACCTCTACCCTGGACAACTGACTTTTGTCCTGTCGGGAACAATGAAATTCTCAGCAAACCTGAGGATGAATGCTCTAAAAATACTTTAAGAAGAACTTAGCATAGTCATCTTATTGAAATCTCTTCAGCCAATCTTTTCCAAGCAGAGATCTCCCGGCTTCACTATTCTGAATTTTCTTTTATGTCCAAGTTCCCTGCTCCCTTTTATCCTCGTAAATCCTCTTTCTAATTCCTGTTCTGCTCTGCTTCCTTAAATTCTGAAGTACAAGCATTGATTCCAAAGAGTCAGTCTTGACTAAATGGAGGTAGGCACCCAGACCTTTGATATTTCTCTTTCTCATTTTTCATTTAATCTCTACCCATTCCAGGCTGTCTCAGGCTGGGTTTGTTAACCTAAACACTTCTGAATTTCCAGACTATACCTTGGAGTTCCAGAGATTTAAGCTTGAATCCCATTTCTGCTGCTGATTGGCTGTAAGACTTGAGACACATTACAAATTCTCTAAGCTTCTCTTGCCTTATTTGCCAATTGAGGTGACAATATTAACTTGCAAAGCTTTTTTAAGGTCTAAATGCTATTTCACTTGCCATGTTCTTTGTGCAGTGGCTGGCATATAGCAGATGTCCCAAAAAAGTGTTCTTTCTTCTTCACCATCCTACCTCATTTTCATGTTAAAATATTTTCTGCCTTGGCTTTTATGAATTTCATTGTTAGCCACCATGTAAGTTACCTGTTACCACATAGCTTACTTGACATGTAAGTTTACCACAGCTCTTCTGAATTTACTTTGATAAATAATGTGCTGGGCACTGATCATGGCCAAAGAAGAAACTGAGGAACACTGAAAGTCAACCTGATCTTCAAGTGAACAGTGAGTTCATGGCACTGACTATTCATTTCATTGGTATTTGTAGCAAGAAAGAAAATGTCTGTGTATACAATTGTGTGTATTTCTCCAGGAAGTTTATTTATTAATTCAACTAAAGAGTCAGAACTTTTTTTTGAAGGTCCATTAAGCCTTGATTTCATGCTAGTTGCTGATAGTTGACAGTGTTGTATATAGCCATTATTTAGAGCTTGAAATCTAGAGAAAAAATCAGATCTTGATTCAAATCCCATTTTGGCCATTTTACTTTTAGTTTGATCTTAGAAATGTCAGATTTTTCTAAGCCTCTGTTTCTTCATCCATAACATGGTACTGTTAATAGAACTTTATTCACAGATTTTTTAGGGAGATAAAACATGCATGAAGTTAGTAACAGCTAGCTAAATAAAATTGAACTCGTACTCTTTCATAAAAAATAGTGCTGGGCACTTTCTGTGTACTAAGGTACCTTCTAAGCACTGTCTTGACGGAAGTCAACAAAGCAAAACCCTCACCCATTTTGAGTTCACATTGTAGTGGGATTAGTAGTGGAAAGATCAATGCCCGGGAAGTCGGGAGGCTAAAATTAACACATGGTTTCCACCCAGTAATATCCTCTTCTAAGTCTTCATCTTCTCATCGACAGAATAAGCCCTAGCATTGTTGCCTCTTGTTCTCTGGATGCACTTGGACTCTGCCTTGTGATTTGGGTCATGGCCAGGGTTGATGGTGTGCCAGGGTCCCTCCCACCTAGGTTCACAGTAGTTGAATCCATAGACTTAGAAGGAATGGCAGTTTCTGACTATTTTGAGCATCAGAGCTTTGATTTCTTATCCCAGCAGCCAAGAGTAACTTTACAGACAGCCATTCCTGTACCCTCCAGTTCTCTCTGGAATTCTGTGAGCTGAGTATCATTTATGTGTTTTCTGGATCAAGCTAAGCTTCCAAAATAGGAAGATCAAAGGAGAAAATGAGAAGGTATCCAAGTTTACCAATTATCCACAACTGGAAATAAAACAGAAAGAAGGAAGGAAAAAAGAGGGAAGGAAGGGAAGAGAAAAGGAAGGAAGGAGGAAGGGAGGGAAGGAAGGGAAAAAAAAAGATAATGCAATAGGAAAGGAACTAAGAAGGAAAAGAAGAGAAGCTGGAAGAAAGGTTGAAATATTAGCGAGAGCCCCAGCAGGAAAAAGGCATATGAGGAAGTGTTTCTTTAAAGACCTACTCATAAGATATAAATGAAATTAAGTGTAACGAATTTAGATATCTGCTACGGTGAATTATATGCACTGTAGTGAAGGTGTTTCGCAACTCTTAGCCTGAAGAAGCAAGGCAAAACAATTTCAAAGAAAAGATTTTCTCTTCAAAACAAAAAATAAATGTTGAGAGGAAACCAGGGACCAGAAGGAAATGACTTCTGGAGGAGTTAAATCTATTTGATTCTAACCTTTCTCTTTAAAAAAAAAAAATATCTTCCCAGGTGCAGTCACTAGCTTTTCCTCAGTTCATTTCAGCAATTTGAAGGAACCCCAACCTTCCCCTTCCCTCCACACACAATGCCATTGAGGTCCCTGGAGAACAGCAGCAGCATGTCCTCCACCTTCCTGCTGAGTGGCATTCCTGGCCTGGAGCACATGCACACCTGGATCTCCATCCCACTGTGCTTCGTATACACAGTCTCCATCCTGGGCAACTGCACTATCATCTTTATCGTTAAAACAGAGCCCTCGCTCCATGAGCCCATGTACCTCTTCCTGTCCATGCTGGCTCTGACTGACCTGGGGCTGTCTCTTTGCACCCTCCCTACAGTGCTAGGCATCTTTTGGGTTGGGGCACGAGACATTGGCCATGATGCCTGTTTTGCCCAGCTCTTTTTCATTCACTGCTTGTCCTTCCTGGAGTCCTCTGTACTACTGTCTATGGCCTTTGACCGCTTTGTGGCCATTTGCCGCCCCTTGCACTATGCTTCTATTCTCACCAACACAGTCATTGGCAGGATCGGCCTGGCTTCATTGGGTCGCAGTGTAGCACTCATTATTCCTTTACCTTTTATGCTCAAAAGATTCCCATATTGTGGCTCCCCAGTCCTCTCACATTCCTACTGCCTCCACCAGGAAGTGATGAAGTTGGCCTGTGCAGACATCAGAGCCAACAGCATTTACGGCATGTTTGTCATCGTTTCTACAGTGGGTATAGACTCACTGCTCATTCTCTTCTCCTATGCCCTGATCCTGCGCACTGTCCTGTCCATTGCATCCAGGGCCGAGAGGCTCAAAGCTCTTAACACCTGTGTTTCCCACGTCTGTGCTGTGCTCCTTTTCTACACTCCCATGATTGGCCTGTCTGTCATCCACCGCTTTGGGAAGCAGGCACCTCATCTGGTCCAGGTGATTCTGGGCTTTGTGTATCTTCTCTTCCCTCCTCTGATGAATCCCATCGTCTACAGTGTGAAGACCAAACAGATCCGCGATCGTGTGACCCACGCCTTTTGTTTCTAGCTTGGTCTAATCTTGGAGGCACCGTGTTTTTAAATGTACCCTTACTCTTCTATTCTTTATAATATCTAATGTGCATGAAGTGGAAGAGATTGTTATTTATTTACTGAACAAATAAGAAGTCACAGCTGTCATGGAATCCTCGCTGTGGTATCAAGGAAATACATGGCAATATGGCATGGTGACTTGTATTTTCCAAAGAAGGCCACAGAGTTACGTCTCATCCCCCATTCTCTTCCAGAAATGCCTGAGTCCTCCATCAGGGGATGGAGTATGTAGCTTCTCCCCTTGTAACTGGGCCAGACTCAGCAGCTCAATGGATTGGCTGTTGAGGTAGCAATGCTATAAAACTTCTGAGGCTGAGTCATAAGAGGTGATATGTTACTCATTGATATTCACTCTCTTTCTCTCTCCCTCTTTTTCTGTCTCTCTTTCAATATGTATCTATAGCTCTCACTCAGTGCTTGCTTTTGAAACCTGGCCATCATACTGAGCAGAAGCTCAAACCACATGGAGAGGTCACATTTAGGTGTTTTAGCCAATAGACCCAGCTGAGGCCTCAGACTTGGTTGGATCATTATCAACTACTAGTGTCAATGAATCTTCAAATTATTCTAATACCCAACCTTCCTGTCTTTCCCACTTGCACCTGGTAAAACAACCAATGTTTTACCCAGCCCAAGTTGCAGATTTGTAAGTTAAATGACTGTTTGTTTGTTTGTTTGTTTGTATGTATGTATGTTTTTAAGACACTACCTTTTGGGATTCTTTGTTAACGATATGTTAACTGTGTTCCATATGTTTATGTTAACTGTGTTAAAGTGAAAAATGTTGATATAGAAGCTAAAAGAAAGATATCTTCCTCCAGCTAGGGAAACAAGTGGAATGAAAGGTTTCCTTGAGTTGGCATAGAAGGCAGCCTTCAGGGATGTATTGAAGTTAGACAGGCAAACTGGAAAGTGATGGTCCAGTCTGAGAGAACAGCATTTGCTAACCTGACACAGAGATGAGAGAGAGGACACTGTCTTCAGGAAAATATCTGAAGTTGTTCTTATTGCCATTGTTCTTCCCTAGCAAGTCAGAGAAGAGTAGATAATGTGGGGGTGGGTGGTGGTAAGTGGACTGAGGTGGAGGCACTGACCCTATCGTGATGACCCAATGAACTAAAAGGAGAGAATTAGTTACACCCTCCTATTTGTGCACTGCAGCGCTACTACATTGCTCCATATTTTTTTAATTGATCTTTTGAATAATACTTGTCAGAACAGTATTTGTAATTTTGACTTGGAGATATTTGCAAGGAAAGCAGGCCTGGATAAGATACGACCAAGGGTAGTTTTGAACATCTAGAGGAAAGCATGAAGATGTTGTATCCCTGCATAGTTTTAGTTCAGAGTTTAGAAAGAGAGTGACAGAGGGCCAAGGATAGAATTCCCTACTAGGACCTTTACGTGGAGACTGTTCTCTCTCACCGGAAGTTAGTCTCATTCAAGGCTACCTATCCCATTTGGCATTTAACATTGGATGCATCATGTCCCACTGCCAACCAGTGCTTCATCCAGTCTGGCATAAGAAAACTGTTTTCAGTGACAGCTATGTGGGAACCTTAGATGATATCACTTGAAAGATCCAAGATTTCTTATAGACAGCAAGTAGAATATGTCCTTGAGTATCATGAGTGGTTTATGGATTGAACCCATTGCTCATGTGTTTCTCTCATCGTCAGGCAGGTTCTTTATCACTAGTTTCACTTAGGAAGCGCCCACAAAACTTCAAAACAACCACAAAGCCACTGCAAATACTGAAGCATACATTACAACTCCACATCTGGAAACAATATGTATGTCATCAACAGGCAATTTCAGTCCTTCAGTGGGAGTCATGTTCTCTTATATCTTATAATCAATTAAAGAGTTACTGTGATATACTAGTCAGTAGAGTAAACTTGGAGTCAGTTTTGAGAAAGTTCTGGATTCTAACTGTGAACTTAGGAACTTTTTCTATTAAAATGGATCTAACAATGTCTATCCCATAAGGCTTTTTACATAGTCCAAGTATTATATATATATATATATATTATACACACACACACATATATATGTATATATATATGAAAGTTTCAAAACGAATCTCATCATGTTTTTTAACTTCAAATAAATTTTAGTTACTTTCATTCCTAAAACAAAGCCTAATGACATGGAATAAAACATACCATGGAGAATGTGTAATCAGTCAGAGAAGAAGCTCTGAAACAGCCCTGAGGTGAAGGAAAACCACTTCCTTCCAAAAAAAATGGAAAATTTCCCAAGGGGAATGTCCTAGCTGCTTCTTAAAGAACAAGCAAAATTTAAATAGACAAAACTCTGTGCTTTACTGTGCTTTGCTTAGTCATTCAGTCGGGTCCAACTCTTCACGACTGCATGGTCTATACCCCACCAGGCTCCTCTGTCCATGGGATTTCCCAGGCAAGAATACTGGAGTGGGTTTCCATTTCCTTCTCCAGAGGATCTTCCCGACCGGGAAATTGAACGGGGTTCTTCTGCATTGCAGGTGGATTCTTTACCAGCTGAGCTACCAGGGAAGCCCAAACTGTGTGTGAAGGAATATTCCCTCAGTCCAAAAGTATTTGTTGAGTGTGGGTTTTTTGTTTGTTTGTTTGTTTGTTTTTTTCCTAGGCAGAGTCTGCATCCTAGAAACACAGTGGGCAAAATATTAAAGAAAGACTTTGTTCTTGGTTTATTTATTTTTTTGTTTTATTTTTAATTGGAAGATAATTGCTTTACAGCATTGTGTTGGTTTCTGCCAAACATCATCATGAATCAGCCACAGGTATACCTATGTCCCCTCCCTCTTGACTATCCCTCCACCTCCTTCCCCATCCCTCCCCTCTAGGTTGTTACAGAGCTGAGAGACACAGACAATAGAAAAGTCAACGAGAAACCATTTCAGACAGCACTCTGAAGGAAACCAAATGGGGGGGGGGGTGGTGTTCAATAAAATTCTAAATTATGTGAGATATGAAATGATTGAAAGGAAAAGCATTCCAAAAATGCAGAATAAATGTCAATGGTCTGGGGTGGGGAAAAAAACAAAGACAAGGAAAAAAAAACCCAAACGGAAAGGTTGTAGGAAAAACAAAAAGACCAGTGCCAGTTATGGCTAAAGCTAAGTGAGTAAACATTAACCAGCGGAAAATTAGAAAGCAATAATTTGATATTGAATACAGGGGACAGGAATGCTAGGCAAAGCTGATGTTTTAAGATTACCGTCAGAAAAAGATTCCTTGACTTAGGCAACTGTGAGAGTTAAAAATGCTCTGAGGGACCTAAGATGAAGTCCTTTGTATCTACTATTGTAATTGTTAGGAAAAACAAAAAGACCAGTGCCAGTTATGGCTAAAGCTAAGTGAGTAAACATTAACCAGCGGAAAATTAGAAAGCAATAATTTGATATTGAATACAGGGGACAGGAATGCTAGGCAAAGCTGATGTTTTAAGATTACCGTCAGAAAAAGATTCCTTGACTTAGGCAACAGGGAAGAAATGGACTGCACCTTTCTGTGAGAATTCTGAGGCTCAGACTCCTCTGAAGACATTTAAAAGTACCAAAATCTGGTTCACTCATACTACTTATAAATATTCCATCACTATTTGTCAAATTAAGTGCTCTATTTATGATGTGTTCTTGACTTTATAATAAATTCCATACTGCACAGCTTTTCACTCTGCCCCCAGTCTTCCATTAAAGAGTAAGTGCTGTGGCATTGAATACACTGTATATGCTTAGTTGTTCATCCAAGTCCAACTCTTTGTACGCCATAGACACTACCCTGCCAGGCTCCTCTGTCTGTGGGATTTTTCAGGCAAGAATACTGGAGTGGATTGCCATTTTCTTCTCCAGGGGATCTTCCTGACCCAGGGACTGAACTTGCATCTCCTGTGTCTCCTGCATTGAAGGTGAATTCTTTTACGTGTTGAGCCATCGGGGAAAGTCCTGAATATATTATAGATGCCAATAAATACTGGTCAACAGTTTATTGTCTAAATATTCAGTTCTTGTCTCTTGTTGTTGTCGGTCAGTCGCTAAATTGTGTCCAACTCTTTGCAACCACACGGACTGCAGCACGCCAGACCTCCCTGTCCCTCACTATCTTCGGGAGTTTGCCTAAGTTCATGTCCATTGAATTGGTGATGCCGTCCAACTGTCTCATCCTCATCTTATCTCCTGCATATGTTAGATATCTTCCCCAAGACCTTCTCCCGGATTTGTTGAGTCTTTACACAATACACAATGGGATTCATTAGGGGTGGCAACAACAAGAATATGTCTGCAATAAGGATTATAGCAAGGGGGCTTTTGTGCTTGGCAAAGCGGTGCATGGCAGCCAGTGTAATAATGGGCACATAGAAAATGAGTACAGCACAGAAATGGGAGACACAGGTGTTAAGTGTCTTAAGTCTTTCTGCCAAAGATGCAATGCTGAGTACAGTCTTCAGGATCAGTGTATAAGAAAGAACAATGAGAGCCAAGTCCAGCATAGTACAGAGAGCAACAAAGAAACTATAGATAACATTGATCTTGTTGTCAGAGCAGGCCAGCTTCATGGTATCCTGATGAAGACAGTATGAGTGAGAAAGGACATTCTTCTGACAATATTTCAATCTCCTTAGCATGAAAGGAAATGGAAGCACTAAGAGAAGGCTCCTGGTGGCTAAAATCGGTCCCATTTTAGCAACTCTGTTGTTAGTGAGGAGAGAATGATATCTCAGGGGATTGTGAATGGCAAGAAAGCAATCCAAAGACATGACCAGCAGTACTGAGGACTCCATGACTGTGAATCCATGGATGAAAAATTCTTGAGCAAAGCAGGCATTGGGTGAAATTTCCATGGCATCGAGCAAGAAGATTCTCAGCATGGTAGGGAGAGAGGAGAAGGACAGGCCCAGGTCAGAGATAGCCAACATGGCAAGAAAATAATACATGGGTTCATGAAGTGAGGGCTCTGTCTTTATGATAAAGAGAGTGGTACTGTTGCCCATGATGGCAACCAGATATAGGAGGCATATGGGAATGGAGATCCACTCGTGGGCATGTTCCAATCCTGGAATTCCAATCAGAAGGAAAAGCTGGACCTCAGAGTTGTTGAGAACAGCCATGAGAAGTGGGAATATGAACTCTTTAACCAGATCTGAAATCACATAAACAAAAAGCAGTAACGCTTTTGGATAAAGATCAGTGCTGGACAGGAGTGGGGAGGAGCAGGGGAAGATGAGCAGTTTTTCTTATACTATATACAGGAGCACATATTTGACATAATATTAATAAAAAGGAACTGCCAACATTTATCAAAAAGCTTTAAACATGTTCATGTCCTCTAACATAAGAATTTTACTTACAGTGAATTATCCTAAGGTGGTGGTTTTCCAAAATTTCTAGCCAAATATGAAACTCATGTCAAAGCTGCTTTGACTGAGTTACTGACAGATACTCAGAATCTTTTCTGCAGCTTTTCCACATGATCTTCAGTAGTTCTCCTACACAGAGATCCCTGTAGATATCTACACTATGGTGAATATCAAATGCTAGAAAGTAAATTTATAAACTAATTTAATTCTTAAATTTGTGATCTTGGTATTTATTACTCTATTTTATACACAAGCATAAACACTACTCTAGGCTCAAAAAATCATGAACATGTATCTGTAATATATTAATATTGATGATATAGTGGTTTTCAAATGAAAAGCTAGGAGAAATGGAATATGGATACTCCCTTGGGAGTTATGTATCCATAATGCCTTCATTTTCCTACACAAAATATGATAATTTCTAGCTCAGACACCTTTGAGCCACACTTCAAGTTATTATTATTTCAAGAGAAAATGTTGAAGCCATGCATTAGTATCGTATTCATCTTGTTTCTCTTGATCAATTATCTTATATTTTTATCTATGACTGAATTAGTCAAAGAAATTCTATGACTGAATTAGTCAACAAAATTCAAAACGAAAAGTATCCCAAACATTCCATTTACCTTTGTAAGGTAAAAATTTTAACTCCACCTATGCATTAAACTAAATAGAATATTGTAAAATAATTAGCCTCAATTAAAATAAATAAATTTAAATTTAAAAAAATTTTAAAAAAATTGATTTTATTGTTAAAGTCTCTTACATGAATCTGAACAAACTGGGAGACAGTGAATAACAGGGGAGCCTGACTGCAAAGAATCGGACCCAACTTATCAACTGAACAATGTCATTAAAGTGTTCACAGATTATGTTTTCAAAGGTAAAATATGCAGTCTTGCAGCTTATGAAATTTTTGAGCTTTAAGATATCCCAGTGTTGGATAATTGATATAAATTACCAGAGAAATGCACATATTTTAAGCTAACCATCATAAATCCCATTTGTATTTGGTAAACATAAAGAATACATGCATATGTAAATACAACTTATTAAAGTAATAATTTCAATTGCACAAAAATAATGGCAAAACACAAAAATAAAGGGAGAGACAAAGGAAGTCAAGAGTTCATATGACGCATTAACCTCATTAGAGAATTTATAAGTTCAAATTGCAAGAGATGAAAAATCATCAGTCTCCAAGGGAAAACAGGGGACATTGGAAATAATTTGGCTAAATTGAAGTTTGATTGTGAATTGATATTTTGTTTTGTAATTCTTTAGAGAATAAACAAGAAAATGTAATAAATAGCCAGCAGCCCTTGGTTCATATTATATATCAACATTTGGGGGTATTTTCTATGCAGTTCTCTTTTGTCAGCTTGTAAACAAGCCTCACCTGCTGACTTGGAGCCCCCAAGCAGTCGGACAGATCTTATTTATCTCCCACCATGGCAGCAAGCCTCCTGCCAAGTCCAAAGAAAGTGCATTTTGGAGATGGTAGTAGATTTTCAAATGCTGTAAACCTCATTCTGTATGTAATCTGTCAAACTTTGCCTATTTAGCAAATTTTATGCTGATCCTTCCACCCCAGGAGGAAGTCCTCATTTCCCAAAAGCACATAACCCTTTCCTTTTTTGCTGTTTTTGGCTAAGAGGTGTTGCTTTTGGTCTTCCAGGGAATATTTCTGCTTTGCAGTTTTTACTATAGTCTCTTCTATACTTTTATAATGTACTATTTTCATGTATACCTACCCAGCCAAACCCCCATCATATACACAGACTGCTAAATACTGTAAAGTATAGATGGGATTTTATTTGTCTTCATATATCTGCCATCAACATAGTTTCTAGATTATGAAAGTTTCTTGGGAGGCATGCAAAGAGTGAATGTGAGTGGAACAAATATAAGACATAGAAGCATTTCCTAGTGCCATCTCCCTTTCTTTTGTAGTGGTAAACAAGGGATATTTATGCTCAGTCCATTCATGTACATTTTCAGTGGTAAACTTATTCTTATACACTATGCTTTTGAATACAGAGTCTGAACATCAGGAAAAACAGCTCAACATAAATATTGGTCATCAATTCCGAAATATTGAACTGATAGTTGATATCTATGGTCAATGGAGTAGATGAGATCCCCTAGGAAACTGTGAAAAATACAAAATTGAAATCTCAGATTGAACCCTGAAGAGTAGCAAGATTGTTGAGAGCATCTTGCTCAAGAATATCTGGACATCAGGAAGAAAAATTAAGAGAGTGAGATATAGTATATTCCCATGGAATATTTCAAGGAGATGGTCATCAGTTCAAACATTGCCTAGATTTCTTAGAATTTCCATTCTTTAAGGTAAAAAATAAACCCTCAAATCTGATACAGAAACATCTGGATATATGTCTCATCTTTGCAGATTACCAGCTGTGTGAACTTGGGTAAGCTTCTGGTGTCTACTCTGCTGTTAAATATTGTAAACAATAATATCTATCTAACATAGTTATCTTAGAAAGTCTGGTATAGTTTTTGCATACTGAATATGTTAGTAAGTATCAGCTACTATTATATATTTCAACAAAAATTTCCTAACATTTCTTCTTCACATCAAGTCCTAGACTGGCCAAAGAAGGTTTTTCATTTTTTCAGTTGACATTAAGGCTTGTTATTACTTTTTATATTATCCAATAAATGGAATCCTGCTAATATCAGATTTAATAAAATTATTTTTAACCTTCAGACCACACAACCCCATCCATTCTCCTTTAACACATACACACACACACACACACACACACACAAGAACACACACAGAGTCTCTCTGTCTCTCTCTCAAGCTACTTCTTCCTCCCCATAGTCAATTCTTCAGATATGAGTTGTTTCACAAAGCCTTAGCTTAGGGTTTTCAAGCAGAGTTTTAACTACTTGCACATACCAATACTGGATGCTCAGTATATCCCTGAATGACAAGAGCAAGAAATTTCAACTTTAACATTTAATTTATCTAGATGCACCTACTTCTATTTCCCTCTGGGATGCAGCCCCTTGGGTGGAATAAAAAAGTAGCCAGCTCTCTGTAATCTCCCAGCAAACTTAAGTAGAAAGGGTTTGACATAGTACATTAACTCTTTGGTACCCAGGAACTCCAATAGGAGCTAGAGACCAATTGAGGCAAAACACAATTAGAAAACTACTCAAGTTAAAGATATGCTGGAAATCATATTGATGAAAGATGCTTGATATGTGTCAGTCACAGAGACTCAGCAATATAGGCAAAAGAATAGGCTATTTGTTATCAAAATATTTGAGTTCTAATTTGAGATCATACCACCTACCTTTTACTTCAGTTTAATCATTGACAAAATGGAAAAATAATACACAAAATATCAAATGTTTAAGAAGGCACTTTATAAACTATAGGATAGTTTATCAGTGATTTCACTAATTTGACCCATTTTTGTCAAATGTGATTAGACGAGCCTTGAAATAGACATCTTCTGCCACTTCCTGTTAGATTTCTAACCAAGTATTCCAAAATTATATGTATTCCAGGCTGATGTAAAATAGTACAAGATGGAAACTTAGATTAAACAGAAAAGAATGACATATATTAAAAGGGGTGAATATGTGAGTAAACATAAAATATTATTTTCCTTTCTCATTTGCTAGGAAAGATGATTTACTTTTTAAGGTTAAAAAAAATACACTACATTGAGAGATTTGTAACAAAGGTAGAAATATGTACTCAGCAATAATTACATCCAGGTCAAAATGAGATAAATGAATTATACTATTAAAAGTTTCTTATGTTACCTATGGGGTAGTATAAGATTTTATTTTATTTTTTCAAATTTATGTTTTAATTGGTAAAAAATTGCTTTTCAATGTTGTGTTGGTTTCTGCTGTGCAACAATGCAAATCAGCCATAATCATACATATAGTCAAAGTGAAGTCTCTCAGTCTTCAAAGTGAAGTCTCTCAGACCTGTGGACTGTAGCCCACCAAGCTCCTCTGTACTGGAGTGGGTTGTCATTTCCTTCTCCAGGGGCTCTTCCCAACCCAGGGATCGAACCCAGGTCTCCCACATTGCAGACAGACTCTTTAACCTCTGCACCACCAGGGAAGCCCTTAAATACAAGAATACAGTCTCTCAGAAAACCTATAAAGACAGGAAACTTCAGATCCAAGTACTAACATCAAAGATTTCAAGGGAGGAAAGGAAGCCAGGTTGAAAGAAGAATGGGGAGGAGGCGGGAGGCGGGGGTGGGAAAGGGGTGGCCTTACAGACGTCTCCTGCCACCTACAGATACCCAGGCATTATGGGACTTTTTCCTGGGCCTCCAGAGAAGGGAGAACTGGAACTCGGCCCTACCAGATATCAGACCATACCATCTATTCAAGTTCTCTGCCAAGAGGAAGTGATCAGTCTCCAATCCTCAGCTCAGACTGAGGGCCCTTCGACCAGATTCCTGTGTCCAGGACCGGGGGACTAGATAAACAGGGAAGGATAGGAAGGGTTAAGGAGGGGAAAGAGAGAGGGAAGGGAAGAGAGGTCAATAAACTCTCTTGTTCCTTATCCCCTCTCTATTGAGCCTTCCTCCCCTCCTCCTCCCCCACCATTTTAGGTCAACACAGAGCTCCGGGCTGGAGGCCGCCTTGGGTTATACAGCAACTTTTCACTGGATATCTGTTTTACATACATAGTGTATATACGTCAGTGCTTTCTTCCATTTGTCCCACTCTCTTCTTCCCCTACTGTATCCACAAGCCCATTTTCTACATGTGTGTCTCCATTTCTTCCCTGTAAATAGGTTCATCAGTATCATTTTTCTAGATTGCATATATATGCATTAATATATGACATTTGCTTTTCTCTTTCTGACTTGCTTTACTCTGTATAACAAATTCTAGGTTCATCCACCTCACTAGAACTAACTCAGATTTGCTCTTTTTATAGATGAGTAATATTCCATTGTATATATGTACCACAGCTTCTTTATACATTCATCCATATATGCACATCTAGGTTGCTTCCACCACATGGGTATTGTAAATAATGCTGCAATGAACATTGGGGTACATTGTGTCTTTTAGAATTGTGGCTTTCTCAGGGTATATGCCCAGTAGTAGGATTTTGGGGTGGGGTAGAATATATTAATTCATAGGCAGAATCTGATAAGTTAAGGTTGCATACCATAACCCAAGGAGCAACCACAAAAAAGTATAGCCAAACAGTCAACTGAATAAATAAAACAGAATATCAAAACTTACTTGAACTGATTTGATTTAAAGATTCAAAAGAAGTGGGTAAGTGAGTAAAGTTATGACAGAGAAGAGAAAATAGGTGACATAATGAGGAAACAAATAAAATAATGACAAACATACAATCAAAGTATCAATAATTGTATTAACTATATTGGGCTAATGGAGAAGGAAATGGCAACCCACTCCAGTATTCTTGCCTGGAGAATCCCATGGAAGGAGGAGCCTGGTGGGCTACAGTCCACTGGGCTAAAGATTCCAAAGAACTCTTGTCACACAAGATTAAAAAACATTCTGACTACATACACTGCATGGTAAATAAAAAGACACAGATAAGTTTAGTGTAAAAGGATGGGGAAAATGTCATGCATTCCAATACAAATTGAATATAACCATAAATTCCAGGGCACATGGGATTTAAAGCAAGAAAAGGCAGAGGAACAAGAGATCAAATTGCCAATATCCATTGGATCATTGAAAAAGAAAGAGTTCCAGAAAAATATCTATTTCTGATTTATTGACTATGCCAAAGCCTTTGATTGTGTGAACCACGACAAACTTGGGAAAATTCTTAAAGAAATGGGAATACCAGACGACCTTACCTGCCTCTTGAGAAATCTGTGTGCAGGTCAGGAAGCAATAGTTAGAACTGGACATGGAACAACAGACTGGTTCCAAATTGGGAAAGGAGCACATCAAGGCTGGATATTGTTACCCTGCATATTTAACTTACATGCAGAGTTCAGTTCCGTTCAGTCGCTCAGTCGTGTCCGACTCTTTGCAACCCCATGAATCGCAGCACGCCAGGCCTCCCTGTCCATCACCAACTACTGGAGTTCACTCAGACTCACGTCCATCGAGTCAGTGATGCCATCCAGCCATCTCATCCTCTGTCATCCCCTTCTTCTCCTGCCCCCAATCCCTCCCAGCATCAGGGTCTTTTCCAATGAGTCAACTCTTCGCATGAGGTGGCCAAAGTATTGGAGTTTCAGCTTCAGCATCAGTCCTTCCAATGAACACTCAGGACTGATTTCCTTTAGGATGAACTGGTTGGATCTCCTTGCAGTTCAAGGAACTCTCAAGAGTCTTCTCCAACACCACAGTTCAAAAGCATCAATTCTTCAATGCTCAGCCTTCTTCACAGTCCAACTCTCACATCCATACATGACCACAGGAAATCATGAGAAATGCTGGGTTGGATAAAGCACAAGCTGGAATCAAGATTGCTGGGAGAAATATCAATAACCTCAGATATGCAGATGACACCACCCTTATGGAAGAAAATGAAGAGGAACTAAAAAGCCTCTTGATGAAAGTGAAAGAGGAGAGTGAAAAAGTTGGCTGAAGACTCAACATTCAGAAAACTAAAATCATGGCATCTGGTCCCATCACTTCATGGGAAATAGATGGGCAAACAGTGGAAACAGTGTCAGACTTTATTTTATGGGGCTCAAAAATCTCTGCAGATGGTGACTGCAGCCATGAAATTAAAAGACACTTGTTCCTTGTAAGAAAAATTATGATCAACCTAGACAGCATATTAAAAAGCAGAGACATTACTTTGCCAACAAAGTCCGTCTAGTCAAGACTATGGTTTTTCCAGTAGTTAGGTATGGATGTGAGAGCTAAGCACTGAAGAATTGATGCTTTTGAAATGTGCTGTTGGAGAAGAATCTTGAGAGTCCCTTGGACTGCAAGGAAACCAGTCCATCCTAAAGGAAATCATTCCTGAATATTCTTTGGAAGGACTGATGCTGAAGCTGAAATTCCAATACTATGGCCACCTGATGTGAAGAACTGACTCATCTGAGAAGACCATGATGCTGGGAAAGATTGAAGGCAGGAAGAGAAGGGGCCGATAGAGGATGAGATGGTTGGATGGCATCACCAATTCAATGGTCACGAGTTTGAGTAATCTTCAAGAGTTGGTAATGGACAGAAAGGCCTGGCGTGCTGCAGTCCAGTTCAGTTCAGTTCAGTCACTCAGTCGTGTCCAACTCTTTGTGACCCCATGAACTGCAGCACACCAGGCCTCCCTGTCCATCACCAACTCCCAGAGTTCACTCAAACTCATATCCATTGAGTTCACTCAAACTCATTTCCATCCAGCCATCTCATCCGCTGTCATCCCCTTCTCCTCCTGCCCCCAATCCCTCCCAGAATCAGAGACTTTTCCAATGAGTCAACTCTTTGCATGAGGTGGCCAAAGTACTGGAGTTTCAGCTTTAGCATCATTCCTTCCAAAGAACACCCAGGACCAATCTCCTTTACAATGGACTGGTTGGATCTCCTTGCAGTCCAAGGGACTCTTAAGAGTCTTCTCCAACACCACAGTTCAGAAGCATCAATTCTTCAGCACTCAGCCTTCTTCACAGTCCAACTCTCACATCCATACATGACCACTGGAGAAACCATAGCCTTGACTAGACGGACCTTTGTTGGCAAAGTAATGTCTCTGCTTTTGAATATGCTATCTAGGTTGGTTATAATTTTCTTGCCAAGGAGTAAGTGTCTTTTCATCTCATGACTGCAATCACCATCTGCAGTGATTTTGAAGCCCAGAAAAATAAAGTCTGACCCTGTTTCCACTGTTTCCCCTTCTATTTCCCATGAAGTGATGGGACCAGATGCCATGATCCATGCGGTCACAAAGAGTTGGACATAACTGAGCGACTGAACTGAACTGAAGTGAACTGCATCACCAACTTAAAAGGAAACATTTTGCAGTGATAAAAGCATCAGTTCATTAAGATGTCATAGCAGTCTTAATATTATACATGTGTGCTCAGTCATGTCCAACTCTTTGGGACACATTGGACTAGCCCGTCAGGCTCCTCTGTCCCTAGGCTTTCCCAGACAAGGATGCTGGAGTGGATTGTCATTTCCTTCTCCAGTGGATCTCCTGACCCAGGGATCAAAACCACATCACTGTGTCTCCTGCATTGGCAGGTGGATTCTTTACCACTAGAGCCACATGGGAAGCCTTTTGTTTAGACATGTAATAAGAAAGGTTCAAAATACACAAAGAAAAAGTAACAGTACTAAAAATAAAAAGACAGTTTTTTTTTATTTCAATTTTGTATTGGGGTATAGCCTATTAACAATATTGTGATAGTCGCAGATGAACAGTGAAGGGACTCAGCCATACATATACATGTATCCATTCCCCTGAAATATCCTTCCCATCCAGGCTGCCACATAACATTGAGCACAGTTCCCTGTATGTCCTTGTTGGTTGTCCATTTCAAATATAGTAATCTGTATATATCCATCCCAAACTAACTATCCCTTCCCCCCACCCTTCCCCCTGGCAACCATAAATTCTTTCTCTTAGTCTGTGAGTCTCCTTCTGTTTTGTAAGTTATGTTATTTGTTTTTAGATTCCACATATAAGGGATGTCATATGATATTTTTCCTTCTCTGGAAAAAGACAAATTATTAATCAGATTTGGTGATTTTAGCACTTTCCTGTTTTTGTGCTACTTTGTTGCGTATGTAGATAAAAATGAAATTGAGCTGTACACTCCAGATGTATCCATCTTACTCCATGTAATTTGCATTTTAATAATTAAAAAGGGAAAACATCTTCATTGACTGTAAGAAAATAAAAAGAAATTAAGAAGTATTGAGCCTAAAATAATGTATCAGTTAATTTAGAATTAAATAATGTATTGGTAGCTTCACCTGCTTTCTCTAATCTCTCAGGCAGGCTCTCCTTGATATGTTCAACTCTCCAAAACCTGTGGAAAATTGCAGTCTGACCTTTTCATGTTCTTATGGGAACCAGTGAGTTAAAACTACAATCCTGTATCAGGCTCTCTTCTGGGAATTTCTAGGAAGTTTATCGGGGAAATCATTTGTTTACAGAGGATAGCAGAGCTATAGGAATTGGTGTACCATAAGTACAAAACTCAAAAGACAGCTGAAAGGGTGATCTGTAGATGAAGGTTGGTCAACAGATGCGGTACACTGAGGCTGAGAAGCCTCTAGCCTAAAATCATTTCTGTTTCACTGTGTGGTTACATGGTAAGTGCAGTAGGGCCCTAACATAGCATTGTCTTATAATATGGCTTTGTACAGTTTTTATGTCTGAAACATGGAAACTATGAACTGGGCCTTAGAGAGGATAATGAATAAGGATGACTTATTGACATAGGAAGGGCTCAAAGGTAAAAAACAAAAACAAAAAAGATTGCAATGGGGAGAAAGGGCTAGGAGAGCTTCTCTTGGTGATATGTTTACCTGATAGGAAGATACTTTTAGCTTAAATTTGGAGAAGAAGCTATGAAAATGTAAAAATGCACTAAAATGCTTTTAGCCATCCATTGCCACTGTTCAGTTCACCTTTCTATGGTTCATCTTAGAAAGTATCCAGTTGTTCAGGCACAGTTAGACAAAACGCTGGATAGAGTTGGAACTCTGTGGGATAGGGACTGGGAAATAGGCAGACTCATCAGCTGAAAGAGTAAAATGTGTTCATCTAAGCAAAGACTAGGAAGGTAGACATGGGTACAGAAGTCAGGCCATGGATGACAGGATCTTAGTCACTAGACTCAAATCAGAGGAGAGGACTTTATTTAGTCTCAGAAGAAAGGGCAGGTGAGAGGATATTACAGCCTCATGTTAATTGGAAGAGGGGCCTGGAAATGATCTAGCTACTCCAGGTAAGTGGTACGTGACTGCAAGGAAAGTACTGTAAGGTGTAGTATAAGACAGTCCTTAGTGTTCAGCCAGAGAATAAGACACACCTGGGTTTGAATTCTAGTTCCATCCATGACTGGGGCTTCCCAGATGGTGCAGTGGTAAAGAATCCACCTGCCAACACAGGAAACACAGGAGATGCAGGTTCAATCCCTGGGTCAGGAAGACCTCCTGGAGTAGGGAATGGCAACCCACTCCAGTGTTTTGCCTGTAAAATTCCATGGACATAAGAGCCTGTTGGGTTACAGTACATGGAGTCACAAAGAGTTAGACACCACTATGTATGCAGCACATATATGGATATCTATCCACGATTAGCTATGTATTTCTTTTTTAATTTATAAAACAGAGATATAGCAGTACCTGCTTCACAAGGTTTCTCTGAGAATTAAATAAGGTGTATATAAAGAGTCTGAGATATCATTCACCTTAGAGATAGTATCCCTAAATTTTAATTCTTTTTAGTAATAACATGTAGGACTGTCTCTCAAGGCAATAAATTTATTTGAACATCTTGAGTAACTTCTCCACATGAGTCACTGCACTTGAGAAACAAATGCAAAGGACCCTTTATACGCTAGTAAAGTAATGCTCATTCTCCAAGCCAGCCTTCAACAATACGAGAACCGTGAACTTCCAGATGTTCAAGCTGGTTTTAGAAAAGGCAGAGGAACCAGAGATCAAATTGCCAACATCCACTGGATCATCAAAAAAGCAAGAGAGTTCCAGAAAAACATCGATTTCTGCTTTACTGACTATGCTAAAGCCTTTGACTGTGTGGATTACAATGAACTGTGGAAAATTCTGAAAGAGATGGGAATGCCAGACCACCTGACCTGCCTCTTGAGAAATCTATATGCAGGTCAGGAAGCAACAGTTAGAACTGGACATGGAACAACAGACTGGTTCCAAATAGGAAAAGTAGTATGTCAAGCTGTATATTGTCACCCTGCTTATTTAACTTATATGCAGAATACATCATGAAAAATGCTGGGCTGGAGGAAGCACAAACTGAAATCAAGATTGTCAGGAGAAATATCAATAACCTCAGATATGCAGATGACACCACCCTTATGGCAGAAAGTGAAGAGGAACTAAAAAGCCTCCTGATGAAAGTGAAAGAGAGTGAAAAAGTTAGCTTAAAGCTCAACATTCAGAAAACTAAGATAATGCCATCTGGTCCCATCACTTCATGGGAAATAGATGGGCAAACAGTGGAAACAACGTCAGTTTTATTTTGGGGGGCTGAAAAAACATTGCAGATGGTGATTGCAGCCATGAAATTAAAAGATACTTACTCCTTGGAAGGAAAATTGGACCAACCTAGATAGCATATTAAAAAGCAGAGACATTACTTTGCCAACAAAGATCTGTCTAGTCAAGGCTATGGTTTTTCCAGTGGTCATGTATGGATGTGAGAGTTGGACTGTGAAGAAAGCTGAGTGCTGAAGAATTGATGCTTTTGAACTGTGGTGTTGGAGAAGACTCTTGAGAGTCCCTTGGACTTCAAGGAGCTCCAGCCAGTCCATCCTAAAGGAGACCAGTCCTGGGTGTTCATTGGAAGGACTGATGCTGAAGCTGAAGCTCCAATATTTTGGCCACCTCATGCGAAGAGCTGACTCATTGGAAAAGACCCTGATGCTGGGAGGGATTGGGGGCTGGAGGAGAAGGGGATGGCAGAGGATGAGATGGCTGGATGGCGTCACCGACTCGATGGACATGAGTTTGGGTAAACTCTGGTAGTTGGTGATGGACAAGGAGGCCTGGCGTGATGCAATTCATGGGGTTGCAAAGAGTCAGACACGACTGAGAGACTGAACTGAACTGAACTGATTGTTAGTAGGAGGTTTATTATGTTTCAAACTGATCAGGACTTTGCCAATTGTCTCTTATCCTCAAAGAAATTATGCTATTTTACTATTTCCTGTTCATCAGTAAGCATATGAAACTTCACAGATAAACATTTATTTTTAAGTTCACATAAAAATGGAACAAATATTTTGAAAGTGAAACTGTAAAAATTGTCTAAAGAATGTTTCAGTTCAGTTCAGTTCAGTCGCTCAGTCGTGTCCCACTCTTTGCGATCCCATGAATAGCAGCAAACCAGGACTCCCTGTCCATCACCAACTCCCGGAGTTCACTCAGACTCACATCCATTGAGTCAGTGATGCCATTCAGCCATCTCATCCTCTGTCATCCCCTTCTTCTCCTGCCCTCAATCCCTCCTAGCATCAAAGCTTTTCCAATGAGTCAACTCTTCACATGAGATGGCCAAAGTACCGGAGTTTCAGCTTTAGCATCATTCCTTCCAAAGAAATCCCAGGGTTGATCTCCTTCAGAATGGACTGGTTGGATCTTCTTGCAGTCCAAGGGACTCTCAAGAGTCTTCTCCAACACCACAGTTCAAAAGCATCAATCCTTTGGTGCTCAGACTTCTTCACAGTCCAACTCTCACATCCATACATGACCACAGGGAAAACCATAGCCTTGACTAGATGGACCTTAGTTGGCAAAGTAATGTCTCTGCTTTTTAATGTACTATCTAGGTTGCTCATAACTTTTCTTCCAAGGAGTAAGCGTCTTTTAATTTCATGGCTGCAGTCACCATCTGCAGTGATTTTGGAGCCCCCAAAAATAAAGTCTGGCATTGTTTCCACTGTTTTCCCATCTATTTCCCATGAAGTGATGGGACCAGATGCCATGATCTTCGTTTTCTGAATGTTGAGCTTTAAGCCAACTCTTTCACTCTCCTCTTTCACTTTCATCAAGAAGCTTTTGAGTTCCTCTTCACTTTCTGCCATAAGGGTGGTGTCATCTGCATATCTGAGGTGATTGATATATCTCCCAGCAATCTTGATTCCAGCTTGTGTTTCTTCCAGTCCAGCGTTTCTCAGGATGTACTCTGCATAGGAGTTAAATAAACAGGGTGACAATATACAGCCTTGACGTACTCCTTTTCCTATTTGGAACCAGTCTGTTTTTCCATGTCCAGTTCTAACTGTTGCTTCCTGACCTGCATACAGATTTCTCAAGAGGCAGGTCAGGTGGTCTGGTATTCCCATCTCTTTCAGAATTTTCCACAGTTTATTGTAATCCACACAGTCAAAGGCTTTGGCATAGTCAATAAAGCAGAAATAGATATTTTTCTGGAACTCTCTTGCTTTTTCTGTGATCCTAGCACAGAGTAATAGTTTCTGATGTTTTCTCTTTTTAATCTCTTCAACATATTTGTTCCTTTTTTCCCTCTTTCAGGTTGTTAAGAGCCATCTCTCATCTTCATCTCTTGATCTGACTGAGCAAGTGTTGATTTTGTACCTTTACGTTGTCACAGTTGATTCTACTTGGTGGATGGTGCTATCAACAGTGGTAGCAAGCTCTACAGAGAGCTTGCAAGTGAATTCAGCTTTAGAAGGCTGGCCTGAAAAGTGTTTGGAGCAAGCATCTCTGGAAATTGGAGAAACCACTTCCTAACTGCTTTACTAAAATCTATTTTTTGCCATTTTTCTTCTTTTCTTCTTAATTCTATGTTCATTTTGGATCAAGCAGAAAGAGTTACCCTATAGTTCAGCCTGACTGTATAAATTGTTTAATTAGATTATACATGGGGAGGGGCAAAAACTAATAATAGAAGGGGAATTTATTTGCAGGACATATCTTTAGTTGGGTACTTTTTTTCTCAGGACCTAATGGGGAAGTGTGACATCCATGGTTCTCCTTGTCAGTTAACATTATCTGACTATATTATCAATAGTCTGTTTTTAAGAAATACCTCATTCTTTTATTCTTTTATTCTATTATGAGAAGTCTTTCAAAACTTCTTTATTCCTTGTTCTTTTATGAGAAGTCTTTCTCTGTTTATGTCTCAGACAAAAGTGCTGAAAGAAGGGAGAAGTGCATAACAGACCTATGCTGAAAGTGCCATTTCAGATCTGGGAATAAATACTTTCCAATCAATTTATCATGCACAATCTCAATTCCTCTAAGGTGGAGATCACCACCTTCTTCCTGATTGGAATCCCAGGACTGGAGCATGTTCACATATGGATCTCTGTCCCCATCTGCCTCATGTACCTGGTGGCCATCCTTGACATTTGCACCATCCTCTTCATGATCAGGACAGAGCCCTCACTCCATGCACCCATGTACTATTTCCTTTCCACGTTGGCTGTCTCTGACCTGGGACTGTCCCTCTCATCCCTCCCCACTATGCTGCAGATCTTTGCTCTCAATGCTACAGGAATTTCCCCAAGTGCCAGCTTTGCTCAAGAATTCATTATCCATGGATTCACAAATCTGGAGTCCTCAGTGCTCCTGGTCATGGCTTTTGTTCGCTTTTTGGCCATCTGCAACCCCCTGAGATACAGCTCCATCCTCCCCAATGCCAGAGTGGCCAAAATGGGTCTGGTGTTTTTCATTAAAAGCATGCTCTTAGTGCCCCCATTTCCTTTCACTCTTAAAAGATTGACCTATTGTAGGAAGAACCTACTTTCTCACTCTTACTGTCTCCATCAAGATGTCATGAAGCTTGCCTGCTCAGACAACACAGTCCACTTTTTCTATGGCTTCTTTGTTGCTCTCGGTATGATGACAGACAGCGTGTTCATTGCTGTGTTCTATGTATTCATATGCATCCCTGGGTCAGGAAGATCCCTGGAGAAGGAAATGGCACCCCACTCCAGTACTCTTGCCTGGAAAATCCCATGGACAGAGAAGCCTGGTAGACTACAGTCCATGGGATCGCAAAGAGTCGGACATGACTGAGCGACTTCACTTTCTTTCACTTCACTTATGTATTCATCCTGAAGACAGTGATGGGAATTGGATTCTACAAGGAGCAGCTCAAGGCCCTCAACACCTGTATCTCCCACATCTGTGCTGTGCTCATCTTCTACGTGCTCATCATCTCTTTGGCTTCCATGCACCTCTTTGGCAAGCTCAAGTGCATCAGTCGCCATGATCCTCTTTGCTGACTTTTTCTTGCTAGTGCCACTTCAGATGAATCCAATTGTCTACTGTGTGAAGACACAGCAAATTCGTGAGAAGGTTCTGGGGAAATTTGGTCTAAAATAAAGGAATGGGGAAAAGTAAGGCAGGGTCAGCCAGGTTCAGGGAATAAAACAATACCTTTCTAAGCAAATTATTATGGATGGGTCTTTCTTATCTTTCCTAATCATGATTGTAATCAGTACAACAATATAGGATCTGGGCTTTGAGGTCTGTGAGCTTAGGACTTACATGGGCATTGATAGGTATGTATGGGATAATTCTGTAATATAATTAAAATCATGAACCAATACATGGAAGTGGAATTTTAGTTACAGTATTTACAACACAAGGATGTAAAAATGGAAGTAGAGATTGTTTTCCCTTATAGAGAATGAATATCAGAGGAGCTGGAGTCTAAAGACATTACTCCAAACCAGTTACTGATTTTCTTTCCTGCAGCCTTCAGACATGTATTTACTATGGGGACTCAATTTAAATTCTTGATTTCCCATTTAAATTTAAAAAGTCTGTTTTCCAAATATGAGTTGCTTATGTATTTTCTCCCTTTGCTCTTGTTGTTGTTTTTTTTTTTGGTTTTTTGTTTTTTGTTTTTTGTTTTTAATTTTACATTGGGTTATAGTTGATTTGGGCTTCCCTTGTGGCTCAGCTGGTAAAGAATCTGCCTGCAATGTGCGAGACCTGGGTTTGATCCCTGGGTTGGGAAGATCCCCTGGAGAAGGGAAAGGCTACCCACTCCTGTATTCTGGCCTGGAGAATTCCATGGACTATAGTCCATGTGGTCGCAAAGTGTCAGACATGACTGGGTGACTTTCACTTTTCAAAGTTGATTTACAATGTGGTGTTACTTTCAGGTATACAGCCAAGTGATTCAGTTACATATTCTTTTTCAGATATTTTTCCCATTTAGGTCAATACAGAATATTGAGTAGTGTTCTTCATGCTGTATAGTAGGTCCTTATTGATTATCTCTCTTATATATAGTACTGTGTATTTTAATCTCAAATTTCTAATTTATTTATCCTCACCACCTTCCCCCTTTGATAACCTAACTTTGTCTTCTAAGTCTGTGAGTCTGTTTTTGTTTTGTAAATAAGTTCATTTGTATCTTTTTATAGATTGCACATATAAGTGATATCATATGATACTTGTCTTTCTCTATCTGGCTTACTTCACTTAGTATGATGATCTCTAGGTCCATCCATGTTGCTGCAAATTGCATTATTTCACTCTTTCTAATGGCTGAGTAATATCTCACTGTATAAATATACCATATCTTCTTTATCCATTCATCTGTCTATGGACATTTAGGTTGCTCCCATGTCTTGGCTATTGTAAATAGTGTTGTTATGAACATTGGGGTGCATGAATCTCTTTGAGTTGATGTTTTCTCTGGATGTATGCCAAGGAGTAGGATTGCTGGAACATATGGTAACTGTCAGTTCCTGGGTTGGGAAGATCCCTTGGAGGAGAGCATGGCAATCCGCTCCAGTATTCTTGCCTGGAGAATCCCATGGACATAGGAGCCTGTTGGTCTACATTACATAGGGTCACACAGAGTCAGACATGACTGAAGCAACATAGCAGGCATGCAAGCATGGTAACTTTAGTTTTTTAAGGAACTTCCATACTGTCTTCATAGTGACTGCACCAATTTGCATTCCCACTAACAGTATAAGAGGATTCCATTTTCTCTAAACCCTTTTATTGTCTGTAGATTTTTTGATGATGGCCATTCTGACCAGTGTGAGGTGATACCTCACTGTAGTTTAGTTTTGACTTACATTTATCTAATAATTAGTGATGTTGTCTTTGCTCTATTCTTAACCATCAAATAGAAACAAAGTGGTTCAGCAGTAAAGAATCTGCCTGCCAATGCAGGTGACGCAGGAGACATGGGTTTGATTCCTGGATCAGGAAGATCCCCTGAAGGAGGAACTGTCAACTCACCCCAGTATTCTTGCCTGGAAAATCCCATTGACAAAGGAACCTGGTGGACTATAATCTATGGGGTCACAGAGAGTCAGACACAGCCTTTAACTGACAATAAACTCATAATATTCTTGAAGACAGAGTAGGTTTGCTTTTCTTTTCCTCTAACTTACAACAGGGTTCCAAAAAACCGTATTTACTAAAAGAACAGAGGGGCAGTTCTGCTATTAGTAAGAAATAGGAAAGCTATTAATAGTAGCACGATAATTTTTAAAGCACTGATATTCTTAAATGCCTTAAAATATAGGTTCTAAAATAATGATTTCAATGCTTTTAGATACTTAGTATTTTGGTATTTGGCATGTTAATTTACAGTAAGAATGCTAGAAATAATTTTGAGCTAACAGAAAAAATGACAAATTAGACATACATTAAGGAATATAAAATAATATTCATGCATATATAACTGCACTTTTAAAAAGGTAAATGGCCAACTAAGAATGATGGGTTACCTCAGATTATTTCCTATGAATTATGTCATTTGGTTTTTGTTCATGTTTTATTCATGAGTATTTAGTTGGGGGCAAAGATAGAAAGCATAAAATTTAGAATAAGCTAACCAACAATTTGCACTGTGCAGTGAGAGAAAATTACTGTTAATAAATTTCAATGTTTTACTTCCTGAGTCAAAATGACAAATAATTAACAGTACTGATGTTCCCAAAAAGCATTTGAAGAAGTTGTTCTCAGATGGCTAAGTATTACTATAGATTTGATGTCCCTAGGTGAATTTCACTGAGTTCTTGTTTGTTTGTTTGTTTTTTTAGTTTTTTATTTTTTAAATTTTAAAATCTTTAATTCTTACATGCATTCCCAAACATGAACCCCCCTTCCACCTCCCTCCCCATAACATCTTTCTGGGTCATCCCCATGCACCAGCCCCAAGCATGCTGCATCCTGCATCAGACATAGACTGGTGATTCAATTCACATGATAGTATACATGTTAGAATGTCATTCTCCCAAACAACTGATGTCTCCATGTCTATAGCTTCTTTAGGAAAATGAAGGACAACCTTTTGTACATCCTTCCAGTTTGTACTATTAATTCTCTGAGGACCCTAACAGTTTCCAATTATGTTATGTTTATTAGTTCACGTGTCTGCCTCTCTTTCTTATAATTGATTTCTTTAAAATAACTGTACACATCACACTGATTGGCATATCTCCAGCACTTGTATGATGTATGGAAATGACATCTGAATAGTAGTCTGACACATTTCTCAACTCTCAACACATTTTATTGCTGAACAACAGCAGTAAAAACTCTTAACAATTCAGAATGTGATGATAAATTTCAGGCATGCAGAATATCTGGAATGATAGAAAACCTATTGCCAAAATCATTAAGGAGTAACTATACATTTCAGGTTAAAGAAGGTGTCCTAAAAAACAGTTAATGTTCTGTTTAACCACAAGAAAGAGCAAATACATTGTCATGAAAACATGGGAAAGAATACTTATTCTCTTTTTAGTGTTTACCCTCAACTCAGAAATTCAAACCTTTACACTAACTCAAGTCATAAGATGTCAATAAATGTTTCTTGATCAGAAGAGTAAATATGTTTCAGTTTGTCACTTTTCCTCAATTACCATACAGGTTTAACGCATTTTCAATCAAGCTCCCAATAACATATTTAGAAATTTACCCAATAATTCCAAAAATAGACTTATAAGATTAAACTGAAGATTATGATAATAATAAATAAAAATTGTAACAAGGCTCTTTATAATAAGAACAACTATTACTCAGCTATAAATTCTGTGTAGTGGTCAATGAATCAATGGTAAAGACAAGGAAATATAAAGAACACACTTCAATATACCATACATGATATGAAAACTTAATATATAATTAAGGAATATCAAAACAATATTGAAATAGGTTGACTATTCAAATAATTATGGTAGAAAAAATCAACACCTATTTAAACTACACATGCGTTTGTGATCTTTAATCACACACAAAAATAAGATAAATGAATAAGTATGTTCAAAGCTAACTTTTAAATCTACTTTAATATAGGTAAATAAATTAACCTCTGGATGGGAACAATTTTCTAAAGAAATAAGAAAAATGTAAAAGCTGAAAGGAAAAGTGAAAAGCAATTAGATATTTGAATGGCTTTTAAATCATTACAATTTAGAAGATAATAATATATATGCAACGTTCACCATTTACCAGGTACCAGACTTTGGGCTAAATATTTACCTGTATTAACTCCATTAATTTTTGCAAGAGCACGGTAGATTTTATGAGTTCCCCCCTGTTATGGGGATTAAGAATTTAAAGCTTTGAGCAGTTAGCTTTTCTAGGGAAAAGTTTTCCAGAACTATGGTGTTAGAAACTTGAATCTACCCCAGGCAGTGTGTTTCCTTAGCCTACAAACTAACCCATTCAATTTAACAATTCACATTCTATGTGTCGTCAAATATGTATTTATAAGAATATATTTTGAGAATTATTTTCTATGATAAAAATACTATAAAATACTGAAATGTTAAATAATAGGAAGTATAATATAAACCATGATATACAAATAATATTAAATATGATTCATCCATGCAACACAGCAGTCAGAACTAAGTGGTATTTGCTAAACACTAAATTAGATGTTTAGGATTAAATGAAAATAAAACATAGGCCCACTCTCAAGCTTATAGTCTAGTGGTAGGGAGAACAAACAAATAGTTAAATTTACTGAGTAAAGTATGGTAAATTTAAGCATGAATGTAAGAAAGCACAAATAAAAGAATGGCAGTTTGCCTATTTTAGTGAAGAATCAGAGGAAAGCTTCCTAAAGGAAGTTAATCTAATATAAAATATGATTTAATGGAGAATAGTGAGTAACATCAGGCAAATCTACAAGTAGAAATATATGTTGGAATATACACTACTACCCTGGTTCATAAATATATGTTGTGTGTGTACTACTTTGGCTTATTAAAAAGAGTTTAAGTGGTAGAGCATATAATATTTCTCAGTGGTAGAATTGCAAATGATTTTTGTTATCTTTTAAATACTTTTCTGTATTTCCCAATATATTCACAAAAGTTTAATTACATATAAATATACATATATATGATATTAATAATTTTTAAGAAAAACCCAAATATATTAAATGCATTGCTTGAAATAACACCAAAATGCAAAGTCATCTACTAATAGCAATGACTATAGAGTACACTGATGAAAGTGTTTCAACACTGAGCAGGCAATTTTGGTATTGAGCAATTGAATTTTGAGTTGACTATGAAAAGTACATTCGGAGGAATGAAAGATTAACACATATAGCAGGCTGCTTTATATACTGACCATCATAAAACTGGAAGAACAATCACACATTTCTATAATTGCTCACCTAAAACGTTCAGAACTCAGAATTTTTTATACTTTAGAAAGGCCCTGTAACACTTGGGGCATTATCCTGTATTCTAACACAGTTGTATTACTGAAGTGAAATGTGTTAGTATTCACACAATTGAAATAAGTAATGTCCATAAGTATATTCACAACAGTTCATGTTAGCTTTGTTGTTTGTTGCTAATGCATTTGGGTATCAAGACTTATGAAACTTTTAAATATATATATATATATGTATTTTTCCAGATGTTTTAAAATATATGAATTGTGAAGTGCTGTGGATCTACAAAAAAAAAAAAAAAAAAGAAAAGGAAAAATAAATTTAGAAATCTCTTCCAAAGAAGCAATTTAAAAGCCATTGATATTGGTAAGAGCTGGTGAAGGGATGTTTGGATGGTTAGCTTAGGGTGTGGTGTGGGCTGTCTACTCTGCCACAGGATGGTTTCAGAGTGATAGTCTCTGCTGTACTGTGATGCTCTTTAAAGAAAAATATTTTTCTTTCTTGTTTCATAGTTCTTCATTTCTACCAGCCTTTCATAGGTGCTATACAAGCCCTCTTTCCTCTCTAGGAGTAGTAATGTCTGGACTCAAAAACATAAATATTGAAAAACATTGCTTGGTATTTTATGTCATTCCCTGGAGTCCTCAAAGAGTACTGTGTAACCTCATCTAGAACATGCCCAGTTCTGTGACAGTTTTTCTGCCTCATCCCATTCCTATAATTCTTACCTGAATTCACAAAACTCTCTTACTTAAGTCTCTTTCCTTAAGATTTTTTTTTTTAATTCTGGGCTTACTAATAGGCTACCTGACTAATAAAAATGTCTTCCATTCTTAATCCTTTTTTTTTTTTTCCTGTGATGAGGTATAGATATTTCATGTCTATACCTTGGGACTCTTGAACTTTTACATAATAGTTGTATTCTATTCCATTGAAGAGATTATAACCAAAGAGACATTTGGTAGCAACATGAAGATGGAACTTTGAAATCTGAAATACTGAATCGTGGTATGATGAAATATAAAGGTTTCCCACAAAACGCACAAGGCCAAGAGAGCTTCTGTGCTGTGATGCTGGTCTTGGAGGCTAAACAGCCAAATGCTATTTCCATTTGCACTACTTTCTGTATGCTCATACATTGATTTTTCTCCACTTAAAATAGTGGCTTCAGGCATACACATTTGTGTGACATTTAAGTGATTCTAGTAAGAAATCAAAAAAAATCTGAATATTCTGTATAAAAATGAAATCATACAAATAATATTCACTATAAACAATACGTGGATATCATTGCTTATGGTTAGAGAAAAGTGGGTTGGGGTTTCAGCAAAGCAGATGCACAGGGTTGTTAGAGCTTGAGTTGAACAGAAAGCTGAGGCAAACATACCAGAATTTGGGAGTGGGGTTCCCTGTCTGGTTTTCCAGGCAAGAATACCAGAGTGGGTTGCTGTCTCCTTCTCCAGTGGACCACGGTTTCTCAGAACTCTTCACTAGGATCCGTCCATTTGGATGGCTCTGCCCAGCCTGGCTCATAACTTCATTGAGTTATGCAAGGCCCATCACCACGACAACGCTGTGATCCATGAAGTTACAATACTTTGGCCACCTGATTCAAAGAACTGACTCATTGAAATAGACCCTGATTCTGGGGGGAAATGAAGGTAAAATGAGGAGGGGATGTCAGAGGATGAGATGGTTAGATAACATTACTGAATCAATGGACATGAATTTGAGCTAACTCTGAGAGGTAGTGGAGTTCAGAGGAGCCAGGCATGCTGCAGTCCATGGAGTCACAAAGAGTCAGACACGACTTAGGGATTAAACAACAAAAACTCCCTGTCTGCTAGAAGTAGGAAGCTGGCTTAGAGGGAGGAGATAAGTGCCTTAGATCAGAGTATCTGTTTGGTCCGTAGAGCTTACACATGAATTTCTGAGTGGAATTAAAATTTCATAACCCTTTGTGTGAAACAAAAGTTAGGAGAATTCTCCCAATATCCTGTCAACTCTGTACTGAGGTTACTTTTTCACAAAATAAATATTGTTGATAGAGATAATCCACAAATGTCATATTAAAAAGCATCAAAACCACTATGCAATTCTATGGTAACAAGTACACAAAAAGGTCAAGGAGCCTAACAGCTAGGGAGAAAATTAACAACCCAAGAAACCAGGGCAAATAGAGAGAAGTTTCAGTCCTGAGGCACAGTAGATACTGAAGAGGGGCATAGAATCAGAATCAGAACTGTATTAGACTGTCAATGCAGTGGAAAATAATAAGAGGCAATGTGTGACTTTATAAATTGCACTCATTGGAGGTGTAACAAATTGGAACTTAGAAAGTTTCATTTTTGTTAAGGAGGAAAAGGATTAAAGGGAAAAAATCAAAAAGAGAAGTTCAGGGCATGTATCCAGAAGGAGGCAAGGGTCTCTAGAGGTGATCTAGGAAATGAAACCAGTGTACAATAATTACCCAGTTTTAAATTACAAATTTGTATGTGTGAACCTTTACACACACATGTAACTCTTCTGTTTACCAGCTCAACCAAAAATCTTCAATTCCCACTGGGGAATTTGACCACAGAAATAAACGGCTTTGTTCAGCTGAATGAAAAATAAAATTATTGTCATTTGTTTTGGTCCTAAGAATTATCATTTTTAAGCAGATAATTAAATTGTTTAACTGGATGGATGAAGATGATGTCACTCTGTGTGTGTTTAGTCTTGCTGTGCTTTTAATATGCACAAAAGTCCACATAGTGGTTTTAAATGTTTGAAGGCTGTGCTGTGCTGTGCTTAGTCGCTCAGTCATGTCTGACTCTCTGCCACCCCATGGACTGTAGCCCTCCAGGCTCCTCTGTCCATGGGGATTCTCCAGGAAAGAACACTGGAGTGGGTTGACATGCCCTCCTCCAGGGGATCTTCCCAACCCAGGGATCAAACCTAGGTCTCTCCCGCGTTGCAGGTAGATTCTTTACCAACTGAGCCACCAGGGAAGCCCCAAATGTTTGACTAATACACAATTAATTTGGTTTTGAATATTGTTTGTTTGAACTCTGATAAATTTAGGGGATTCTCGTCTTCCTACTCCTATAATTTAACTGAAATTGTCTTAGTAACTGCAGTGCCTGAGGATGACATGGATATAAATCCCTCTCCTACTTCAATATACTTTATGTACTGACAATTTCTCCCCTTCAGTCCCACGATCCTCTAAGACCCCTCACATTACGGCTCCATGAACCTTTAGTTTGAAGTAGCTGGAGCATAGCCTGGCGGATCGTCCTGGTCTTCAAGCTGTAAATGATAGGGTTCAGTACAGGTGGTAAGAGCAAATAAACATTGGCCAAAATGCTACAGATCACCCTCGGAGTAGAGCTAAGGAGGCGGTGTGTAAAGGACAAGCTGATCATTGGCACATAAAAAATAGTGACAGCACAGATATGACACACACAAGTGTTGAGAGCTTTTTTTTGCTTCTTAGGGGCCACAATGCTCAGGACAGCACGGATTATCAGGACATAGGAGACAAGAATGAACATTAAGTCAGTACCAGTCATGTAGAGCTGAAGAAACAAGCCCAAAAAGCTGTTGATCCAGGGGTTGGAATATGTATCTCTGATTATATCTGGGTGGTAACAAAATGGATGGGAAAGCTCCTTTCTTTCCTGGAAAGATACAGTCTTCAAGGCTAGAAGCATGGGAAAGATGAAAATTAGTTGTCGTACGCAAATGAATAGTCCGATCGCCAAAATCATCATGTCCTTGAGGATAGTGGCATATTTCAGTGGGTTACAGATAGCCATGAAGCGGTCAAAAGCCATAATTGCCAGCACTGAGGACTCCAGGAAGGAGAAAGCATGTACAAAGAACATTTGAATGAGGCAAGCTTTAACGCTGATTTCCCGGGCATGAAACCAGAGAACCCCAAGCACAGTGGGGAGGGTCGTGATGGTCAGACACAAATCAGCAGCTGACAGCATAGAGAGGAAATAGTACATGGGCTTGTGGAGACGCTGCTGAACAAAGATGACAAACAGGATCATAGTATTTCCCAAGAGAGCAATGATGTAGAGACAGCAGACAGGGATGGAGATCCAGACATGAGCAAGTTCCAGCCCAGGGAATGCAGTGAGGAGGAAGGTTGAAGGGGAGGATGTGGTGTTATTGAAAATCATCATGGTGGGTTGAGGACATGCCCTGAAAAAAGAGATAACAATAATAGTATTTGTCATATTGATCCTTTTTCCTTTTTCCAAGCACTAACTCTTCTTTTTTTTTTTTTTCATGTTAAGCTGATGGTGATACTAAAACTAATGCATAAGAATGCATGTAGACAGTATCTTGCTAAATCATGCAATTGTTGAACTGTAGAAGTAGGTAGATTATTGAATCCTTGGTTTTCAACAAATGTACCCAAACTCCTGGTGGGTATAAGAGATACAAGAAGATTTAAAACAGTGTCTAGGAGCTCATGTATGCCACTGCTAATCCTTCTGACAGATATACTGAACAAAACAAGATGATTGGGTAAAAACCCATAACATGAAATGAAAATTATATACATTTTTAGGCAGTGACTTTTAGTACAATTATGCACAGTTACCATTTGCTATCATGTGATTTTAATACCACTTCAACTGAAACACTTAGCCCAAGTGTCTTAGTTATTATAGTAATTTTGTCTGAATATTTTTTGTTTTGTTTTGTTTTCATATGCCCTAAGGCCCCAGCAGTATGTTTGATAAGTGCACATCTGTCTACCTGGTCTCTTCTATAAACTCTTTCCAAATTACATGTGTCTCTGTATTCAAAACCTCCAATTTAATCATGATACCTATCACATAATTCTACAGTATCTTAAATTTTTCTTATCAGATTTGGCTGTTTTTCTTTTTCTATCACCTCCCAATTAAAACCATCAATCTCTCTAGGTTCATCCCACCCTATTGCCCAGACCAGCCCTGACTTGAAGTAGGAAATACTTATCGACATGTCACACATATGCACACACACCAACAAAACAACTGTAATTACAACTATTGGGTCTTAGTATTAAATCTCCAAGCTGGAACTTCTCTGGTGGTCCAGCAGTTAAGACTATGAGCTTCTGCTGCAGGAACAATGGGTTCCATTCCTGGTTGGGGAACTAAGATCCCACATGCTGTGTGGTACACTCAAGAAAAAAAGTCTCCAAGCTATATGAGTTGTTATAGAAATAATGGAGAAGTGCTTAAGGGCACTTCTTAAGGGCACCTGTGAAAGCATACTTCATAATGTTCTTGCTGGAAGATGGGCTAGGATTTTATATCCAGAAATACCCTTGAACCTGAGTTGTTAGCCATTCTCTCCTAGTGGACTCTATTAGAAATGTCCTTTAGGTATCAGAGCTTCTTTCTTTCTTTTCCTTTAATGGAGCAGCTTCCTTAATTCCTCTCTCCTCTACTCCACATCATCTTGTGCTCTAATTCTGTTTCTCTGAATCCTGTTCCTGGTCTACTGAAATAACAAGGCCTTGTCTTCCTTTTCTCCAAGCTTACACTTTGGTACTTCTTTCTACTCCTTCCCATAGGTCTCTACCATGTAACTTGTAACCAACTCACTGTGAGTAGGTTGCCCCAATGAATCCTGTGAAAAATTTCAAATAGTATTCTAGAATACATGATTTCAAGCATCCTAATCTAGGGATAGTGGGTAAAGCTAGACAAAATACTTGTATAAAAAAAACTATAAGAGGCCCTCAGCAAAATGAAATGAATGACTGTAAAAATCTTTAATGGAATTGAAGTAGGGACTAGGAGCTTAAAGAGAGACACTCAGAGACAGACAGGATGAGGTGCTATCATAAACTGGAATATCAGGTAGTTTGCTGAGTGAGATGCCCATAGAATAATAGCTGCAAACACACACACACACACACACACACACGCATGATATCATTAGGGAGGCAGAATCTGTAATTGATATTTAAGACAAGCATTGAAATTCTACATAGGACTGTTTCAATAAGCTCTAATGTCATTGCTCATTTTAATTTTTTACTTGGGACATTTAGTTATCAAGAAAAAAAAAACAGAAAGGAATGATATACCTAGCCTAACCATTGTGTAGATATAGCCAATCATAATATTCTTACCCCTATTTTTCCCTAGTCTAGGCTTTCTGCACCAGCGACAGAATAGATACAAGGAATTTGTGAGTAGCAGATCTTTCCAGTTGTTTTATAAAGATAAATGAGGGATTGCTGGTTATTTTCTTCCCATCCTTCAATCTACTCTAGATGGTTACAGATAAAATTACTTGTTACACCAAAGGAAAAAAAATTAATTGCTTTTTCTGCTATAATACTTAGTATTGTTATATTATAGTTGATTGAGAATAAAACACAAAGAATCAGGAAGACTAGTGACAACTTCTTTTCAATTTGATAAGCAAAGATATTGAAAGTGAATTCCTTTTCTGTGATAACCATCCTGGAATCTCTCTGCAATAAAGTCGCTCGATCTACTGACTGTCTTTCAACAGTGCTTTACATATGCTTTTTATTACATTAGTATTCTATTGGTTGATCACATTTCTTTCTTCTTCTAAAATTCTGGCTCTCTGGAGATAAAACATATGTGTTCATCTTTATATTTTCTCCAGAGACAAAGCATGGTGATAAAAGTTCAGATAAACTAGTTTTCATTAGGTGTATTAACAGGTGAATAGATAGATAATAGAGAGATAGATAAAGACTAGATGAGAGAAACACAAATTGAGACTGGAAGTTTTGAGGGCAAATTGTTTCCATAGATATGGGGAGCATAAGGAGAGTAATTAATCCTCTTATTTATTGGGAGAAGAAGGAGGGTAAGTTAAGAGAAAAGGAAAAGAATTAAAGTCTTTTATATGTGTCATCACTTGTTAGCTAATTTATATGTAAATTTTATATGTAATTTCATATAATACCAGGAAAAATTGATACAGATGTTTATTCTTCTATTTTAGAGAAAGGAAATGAAACTGGCAAGGCAAAATTGTACATACGCATTCAAAGCCAAATTTACTAACTTCAAAATCCATTAAACCATGTTTTATTAAACCATAGACCATTCGAGAAATCAGGCTTATGAGAGAAGTTAAACACTGTGATATTCTTCCTTGAAAATGAAAGAACAGTTTCTATTATATACTAGTATGTGACTTAGAGAAAGTATAGAGATGAGAAATAAGTAAAACACAGAACAATGTCCTTATGGCTTATTTAAAGAATATTTGTGGAGTCAATCAGTATAAAAATATGAACGGATGTCCACATATATTTGTTTTGTGTATACCTCCATGTGCTGGTGGATGTAGAGAGGAGTTTTAGAATGGGAACGTAATCAAAAGATGACCAAAAATCAGATATCAACTATCTTCTCTTATTTGAAATGTATCTCATAAAGGACAAAAAGATAATATGGGATGATTTGAGGGGTTAGGAGGAAAGGAAATTCATTTCAGTTCATTATGCTACTGGAAAAATTGTTTCCAATAGGATAGGGATATGTAGGCAGGAGAAAGAGAAGCTTTCTCTCCAGCTCACATAAGCCCATGCACTCTGGAACAAGTTATGGGACAAAGCTCAGTGCCTAGTTTTATCAAGATTTTCTCCGTACTACCTACTAACGAGAAGAGTAGGCTAGTGCTTTATAGCACCAGTTGTCCACCTGACAGGTCAGGCAGAAGGTAACATCTATCAGTTCACATACAGAAAGCTAGATTGAATGACTTGGATAAGATCCACCCAACTAAATAATGTAGTGATCCAAAGGACAACATCACTGCTTACTGGCATCAGTAAAGTATAGACCAATCTCCACCTTCTTCTATTCATTTCTCGACACTGAAATCTATTCTTTCCACAATCTGGAACCCTGTCACAACAGATCCAGGCCATATTAATCTGAAATTTCGCCTCCACTTTATGTCTGTATCTTAACATTTAACTCAATAATGAGGCATGGTTGATATAGATCAGTAAGTTACATGTGCAAGCACCATCTCCTTTTTCTGCCTCGAGTGTGAGTTTCTTAAAGGTTTGGAAATGCCTGATTTTCTTCTCTTAGTGCTAGCTACATAAAGGAGGATATGGAATAACACAAATGTTTAATTATGGTTGACTGATTTCTAAATGATCTTGACCACAGACAGAGAGTTATAAGTTCTATCCCTTTTTCTCTTCCTTCCTCCCATTCCCTCATGTCCTTCATTTTTCTGTCTCAGTTTCTTCAAGGCTCCATCACTCTCCTCTGTTTCTTCATCCTACCTTATTTTATAGTTTCCATCACTTCACTGATCTTCTCTTTCCCTCTTTCTCCCAGCATTTCTCACTTTAATCCCTTCCCTTCTGTTCCAACCCACTAATGTATTATTCTTACCTGCTCAAATCATCAGGAAATAGCACCAACTTCTCTCCAGTCCCACCACAGAGCAGGAACTAAGCCAGCTCCCAAGAGTGGGGGTTTTATAGGAAGATTAGTAGAGTCACCAGGCAACAGAGGGCTGGTGAACAAACTGGTTGGATCAAGAGTTATGGCGCCCATAAGACTATGTTCCTCTCCAACAGCTCAGACACATCTCCCTGACATGCTTCCAACCCTGCTCCCAGGCCCAGGCAAATTCCATATATCAGGGGCTGTAAGCAAATCCCTGGCCCTGGGGGCTGACAGTAATGGGTGTCTTCAAAATCTGCCTGCCTGGGTCAGAAAACTGCAACCATTCCTCTTCACCCTGCCTTAGGCTACAGATTCTTAGCCCGGGATGCTCCCTGATGTCAGAGCAGGCTCGGGAGAGTACAGAGTCATCTCTATGTTCTCAGCTCCTATACGTACTCTTTCTAACAAATCTTGTTGCCCTCCTTGTCATTCCTGTGTTCCTCCTCTTGCTCAGGATCCCTTTCTAAGAAGCCGTCTTATTATCTGAATCACATCTACAGCCCACCTACCATTCTAAGCATAATTAAACTAGCATTTGATGAGCTCATAACACTTGCCAAAAATAATGCTAACACTTGAAACACATTGTTGTATTTATTTATTATCTTGCTTATGAGTTAAGTATTATTCTGCAGTTGATGAAATTGAAACTCAAAGAGGTTTTGAATAACTGTAAAAGTTAGCTAGTTACAGAACTGGTATTCACCCATGTCTATCTTACTCTAAAGCTGTTAATCTTAAACAATATGCTATACTGTCTTCTCTGGTCAACCGCTTCCACTGATATTTCAGAAAATGCGATTGTAATACATGGTTCTCGATCTATCCATTCAATAGATTGCTTTATTCTCAACTATGTGCTTATAGCTCATTATAGCCTCATTTTGACAAGAATCTGTCTCTCCATAGTAGGCAGTAAATTAATAATTCTTACCATATCTAACGGGCTTCCCAGGTGATGCTAGTGGTAAAGAACCCACCTGACAATGTAGGATACTTAAGAGACATGGGTTTGATCCGTGGGTCAGGAAGATGCCCTGTAGGAGGGCTTGGCAACCCACTTCTTGCCTGGATAACTCCATGGATGGTGGAGCCTGGTGGGCTACAGTCCATAGGGTCCCTAAGAGTCAGGCACAACTGAAGAGACTTAGCATGTGTGCACCATATCTAATAATTCTTGACTTTTTATCCTTCTTGAAACATTTTTCCAACAATGACACACTGGGCAACGATGGAGATACCTACCCCAGTGTATATCTAGAGAGATTAAGTTATAGCATAAACTTTTTATACAGCAAGCAATGTTTAGATTTATATGTAAATACCATCCTTTTCCACTGACTCTTCTCAGCAAAAATGAGTGACTCTGGAAATTTCAAATGAGCCTTACTAAAATTAAATGAGACAGAGAAGTTAGGCAGCATTAAATCAATCTTGATAAAATAGAGTTTTCACTCATTCATTAATTCACAAAGGACATATCTTATGAACTATATTAGGTACATACTTGAGATAGACAGATGTAGTATAAAAATGAGAGCATGGTATGGTTCTTATGAAGTATGCAGAATAGCAGGAACACATTCTATTAGGTAATTAGAACATAGATACTGTGAGAAATTCTAACATAATAAAGGGCATGTCAGAAAAGTCTTCTGGACAGAAATAAAGTTGAAATTTATATCAAAAATTTATACAGAGTTCCCTATTATTCTAGCTCACTGAATTCATCATACTTTTTACTTGCTATTTTATTTTTAATATATTTCTCTCCTGCTTCCAACCCATTATATATGCCTACACTATTTTTATGAAATATATTTACAGAACATATAAATAAACACTAAAGACAAAAGAAGACATATCCTGTATTCATATCATATATTCAATATATGTCAGCATGTTTACAATGGAGCAAAAACAATCTGAGAATTTTTCTTAAATAAGTTGTTAAAGATTGGCATGCAATGGAATACTAGTCAGCAATAAAAAGAAATAAACTACAAAGACCCACAACAACATGAGTGAATCTCAAATGCATTACACTATGAAGCCAGACATGGAAGATTATGCGCTGAAGGGCCCATGGCATTCTGGAAAAACAAGAATTATATGCATGGAAACAAATTAGAGCTTTTCAGGGTTGGGCATAGATAGAGGGGTTGATGAAAGAGGCAGCATGAGGTAATTTGAGAGAGTGATATAATTTTTCTGTATCTAGGTATCAGTGGTGGTTGCATGACTATGCATCTGTGAAAACTTAATAGAACTATATACCAAAACCAGTAAATTTTATTGTATATAAATATTGAAAAGTTGCTATACACCACTTTGAGAAAGAAAAATTCATATTTGTATCAAGTTAAATTTTTGCTTTTATCAAAACTACTATGCAATGGCATATAAAACCTATTAGGTGCTTCTCACCACATGTGACTATTTAAATCTTCATTTCAATTTATTAGAATTGAATATACTTAAAAAATTCAGCTCCTTGGTTGCACTAGCTAAGTATCAGGTGCTCAGTAGCCTTGTGTGGCTAGTGGTTACTATATTAACAACAGAGACTTTTAACATCACTGCAGGAATTCCTATCGGACAGTGCTGTACTTGATAATCTTCTCTGACTCAATTGTGTTTGCACAAAAGTCCTAAGAGCCCACCCTACCCCCACAGGACACTTGGACAATCCACTGATGGGCCTGCTTGGTCCTAACACTGTATACAATCTGACTGAGCAGAGGAGGCAGTGGCAGGTAGGTACTGGCAATGACTGTGTGTACTACGGGTGACAAATGCTTCCCAAAGCAGTGAATCACAGTCATGCCAATGAGAGGTACATAGAAGAGCCGCACAGCACAGATATGAGAGAGGCGGGTATTGAGAGCCTTGAGTGTCTCTTTCCAGGAAGCAATGCCCAATACTGCCTGGAAGATTAGAAAGGAAGAGGCCAAGTGGAACAAGGCATCTACCACAATGACGAAGATCACCGCCAGGAGGCCGTAGATGCTGTTGACGTGGGTGTCAGCACAGGCAAGCCTCATGGCATCCTGATGGAGGCAGCACGCATGGGAGAGGGTGTTGGAGTGGCAGAAAGGTAACCTTTTGATGAGGAGAGGCACAGGGAGCACAATCCCCACACTCCGCAGCAGGACTGCTGCTCCAATCCTGCCAATGACTCCATGAGTGAGAATGGGAGCGTAGTGCAGAGGAAAGCGAATAGCCATAAAGCAGTCAAAGGCCATGGCCACCAGAACACCCGATTCCACTCCCCCAAAGGTGTGGATGAAGAACATTTCAGTGATGCAGACATCACGGGTTACTGAGCACCAGCTGAGCCAGTGAACACTGATCGTGGTGGGCACGGAAGACAATGGAAGGCTGAAGTCAGTGGCAACTAGCATTGCCAGAAAATAATACATGGGCTCATGGAGATGTTGTTCAACTTTGATGACAGCTAGGATGGTGACATTACCCAGGAATGTGAAACTGTAAAGAAGACAGAGGGACAGGGCCAACCAGAAGTCCTTCTCTGGCATTCCTGGAATCCCAGTAAGGGTGAAGGTCTGATGGTTATTAATAGTTTGGTTGAATGATAGCATTGTGGATCAAAGGTTTGACTAGGCAAAAAGAGAAGAACTCATTAAGCCAATCAGCTTCAATTAGAATCACTGACAATAAGTTTTGAGATGGTAACCATGAGAGGCAGTGATAAATATTTTATGTTCGCAGTCTGATACAGAAACTGATATCCCCACTCCCGTGAAGCAGTTCTATTACTGACCACCATATGCTAAAATATCTAGGAGTACAACAAAAAATTTTAATCAACACCTAAGCTAATTGGAATACAATTCACCTAGAAATATGGAGTAGTTGCTTGCCTCCTTCCTCAGGAAAAAATGATGCTGTACATTTATCTGGATCATAAAAACTGATACAAATAACCAGAAAAGAAATATTATCAGGCACAAACAAGACATAAGGAGTATTCATGAACACAAATATGAAGACCTGTATGTATCTTCATTATGATCTTAAATTGTTGTGATTTAGACAAAATCTTCATTGAGACTCAAGTTTTCCACTTGCATGACATGGGACAGAATCAGAAATATAATCTTCAAGGACTAAACTTCTGACTATCTGCATTCCTAGTAGTGTATGGGTACTAAAAGGACCTGAGATTACAGCAGGTGATGAAGGAAGGAATTATTTGGCTTTCCTCAGAATTTTATAAGGACCCACTATGATAGACAGCATAACCGTCTCTAAGGATATTCACCTCCTAATTCTGGAAACCTGTGAACATAGTGGCTTGCATGGCAAAAGAAACTTTGAAGATGTCATTAAAGTTAACGGCTTCAGATGGAAGTTTATCCTGGATTACCCAAATAGGTCAAATTTGATCATATGAGTCCTCAAAAGTGAAGAAAATTCCCCAGCTGCAGAAAACCAGAGAGACAACTTGAAAAAGACTCAGCAGTATTTGTGAAGAAGAAGGAGGGGGACCAAGAGCCTAGGAATGTGAGTAGCCCCTAGATGCTGGAATAGGCAAGGGAGTGGAATTTTCCCTGGAGTCCTCTGAAAGGAATGCAGACTTGGTGACACCTTGATTTTAGCCCAGTAAGAACCGTGTTGTTCTTCTGACATGCAGAACTGTAAGATAATAAATACATGTATGCTGAGTCACTACATTCACGGTAATTTGTTGTGGGAGAAGAAGAAAACTAATATCCAGAGGAGCCAGAAGAGAGTTGCTTTAACCCCTTTTCAGAAATATTTGCAATCTTCCTATTCAGTCTCATTTACTCAAACTCTGTCCCTTTTTCTTCATGGAAGTTAGACTTCTCTGTCCTAAGGTATACCCGGAAAAGAATTCTGAGATCCATTTCTGTGTTACACCTAAGAGAGCAGAATGCCGGATAGAACTTGCAATGAGTTTTACAACCAACAACTGATCCAGTCAGGTGAAACCCATCTCTGGAGAATCTCCCAAAAGATAGATTCAAACATTATTCAGATTGATGACGTCATTGGCCTTGGTGTTGAGAACACGTTTGGACTTAGTTTCCCTGTTCTTGCATTAAGATCTCTCATTCTATGCATTCTCACTACTGCCCAGCTACTTTAGTAATCTCCTTGAGTTTCCAGCAGCTCTATTTCCTATTGTAATTCTGAGTAAGACCTGCTGCTGCTGCTGCTAAGTCGCTTCAGTCGTGTCCGACTCTGTGGGACCACATAGACGGCAGCCCACCAGGCTCCCCCGTCCCTGGGATTCTCTAGGCAAGAAACTGGAGTGGGTTGCCATTTCCTTCTCCAATGCAGGAAAGTGAAAAGTGAAAGTGAAGTCATTCACTCGTGTCCGACTCTTAGAGACCCCATGGGCTGCAGCCCACCAGGCTCCTCCATCCATGGGATTTTCCAGGCAAGAATACTGGAGTGGGGTGCCATTGCCTTCTCCGGAGTAAGACCTAGATGAACTTAAAAATCATTCTAGATGTTAGTGCCTAATGGTTGCAGTAACAAAGATCAGTATTAAAATATTGGTGTCATACAATTAAATATCTTCTATTTCAATTACTTGTTCTCTTTAAGAAGATGTATCCAAATGTACAGCTGAGATATCACTTTTGGGGGGTCAGTCTAGCCACAAATGATAAGAATTCAGGATTGAAGGAAAAAACAGTGCTATAATGGCTCTTAACCATATGTCATGATCCTTATTGAGCATATCATAATGAGTTTCTCAAATAAAAGTGTTCATATTTACACATAGTGGAGAAGGCAATGGCACCCCACTCCAGTATTCTTGCCTGGAAAATCCCATGGATGGAGGTGCCTGGTAGGCTGCAGTCCATGGGGTCGCTAAGAGTCAGACACGACTGAGAGACTTCACTTTCACTTTTCACTTTTATGCACTGGAGAAAGAAATGACAACCCACTCCAGTATTCTTGCCTAGAGAATCCCAGGGATGGGGGAGCCTGGTGAGCTGCCATCTATGGGGTCGCACAGAGTCGGACATGACTGAAGTGACTTAACTTAACTTATATACACATACATGAATACAAGCAAAATTCTGCATAGAAATTAAGTGAATTCATGTATTACTGAAGCCCATCTCAGGATCCATATTAAAGAAAATGGAACAGAAGCCTGAGTCACAGAAAGAGCAAAGTCACTAGACAAAATCCAGGGCTGGCTACAAAGGGCAGAAAACTGGATGCTTGGGAATAAATGCAGACAGGAAAAAAGTTGCCCCAAGTTCCTTGAGAGTCGATAGCTTAGTGCTACACTGTCCACTCTGGTAGCCACTAGAGACCTGTGCTCATTTATCTTTATATTAATTAAGCTAAATACATCATCAATACCTTAGTTGCCCTTGCTGTGTTTCAAGTATTCAGTAGCTACATGTTGCTAGTGACTGCTGTATTTGAAAAGAACAGATGCAGAATATTTTCATCATTCCAAAAAATTCTATTAAGATTTGAAAAATTAATGATGCAGACTGCAGATTTAGAGAATACCAGCATTCTAGGTGACCTCTTGCCAAATCTTAGCTCCAAGTGGATTTAAGAGTCTTTCATACTGCATAACCTCTACCTCCCTTTACCTATCTCTCTGTCTTTGTCTCTTTTTTGGGGAAATTAAATAGGAAAGTACCACTAAAACTGAAGATTCTGGAGAGAAACCACCTGGGTTTGAATCATAGTTCTATTTCCTTAGACAAGTTACTTAAGAATCTCTGTGATTTATTCCTCACCTTTTAAAAATGAGTGGGATAGTTAAGAGTATTCACTGGCGATATTGAGCATTTTGTTAAGCACCAGACAAATTAACACTCAAAATTTAGCTATAATTAATGAGCGTCTTTTTTTCTCTGAACTTTGTCATATTTGGCTGTGAAAATTAATCTCAAAAATATCAATAGGCTGTGGAATTTATTTACACACTGATAGATATATCTACCTACCCATATATTACTGATGCATTTTAATCAAATTCTATATTATCTAAATCTTTGTATCCATCAGTGAATTTATTCCATTACTCAGTATCAGTGGCTTGCATGCAGTGGCTGTTGCAGTGCTCAAAATCATGAACTCTACTGATCTGTGCTCAGTGACTCTTCACTTAATCATGAATGCTTATTGTGAAGAATTTATTGGAAGCAGATCCTAGATAAAATAGAGATGAAAGGATAATACACTAGTAGAAATCATAGGTAGTGAAAATCAGTAAGAGGAAGAGAGGAATAAAGAACATTGATTCTGAGGGACTATGAGTATAAAACAAACTCTGCACTGACCATCCGAGGAGATTCATCACAGAGATTAACACAAAGTGAAAGTGAAGTCGCTCAGTCTTGTCCGACTCTTTGAGGCCCCGTGGACTGTAGCCCATCAAGCTCCTCCATCCATGGGATTCTCCAGGCAAGAATACTGGAGTGGGTTGCCATTTCCTTCTCCAGGGGACCTTCCAGACCCAGGGATCGAACCTGGGTCTCCCGCATTGCAGGCAGACGCTTAAACCTCTGAGCCACCAGGGAAGCAAAAAATTCAACATGAGGTTTGCACGTTAGCCTGTTGATTCCTTAAGATCTGGTGAACCCAGGAAAAGTTTTCATGTCTAGCTAATTTACTGATAAATCACTTTGTTGAATGCCTACTAAGTTCTAGACAAGTCATCATAATCAGAGGCTCAAAATGAGATTTTTTTTTTTTTCCTTCCAAGACCCTTAGCAAAGAACACATGAAAAACAAGATCAGAAAGAGGAGTAGAATGTGTGCCTGGGGTTGGATAAAAACAAGCTTTACAGATGGGTCAATATGTTCACCTTGTTCACCTATGTATCCTCAACTGGACTCAAATTAACTCTGCCTCCATCAGTACTAGTGACAGACAATGAAGATCAAACATAAACTTTCCTCACAGCAAAAGGACAGAAACTTTATGGCTTAATAAGAGTATGTGGGGAAGTGGAGGAGAAGTAGGAAATGAGATTTTTCCCTTTTCTACTCACAGCATTGAAGAACGCTGAAGTAGCATTCAATGTTCTTTACCACCCAGGCAGTCAGGGAGAAGAACTATTCCCTGAAAGACTGACTGAGAAATCTATACTCTTATAGTGTTTGAGCTGCAGGCTGAAACAGAGTTCTGGTACCTTGGAATTGTCTTCTGAGGAACCATAGATCAGTCTTTCACTTTGGGAAGAAATGTATTTGCTATTGGCCTTGAGCTGGAACTTAGGAGGGAAGGGCAAAATTTTGGGGGATCTTGTTACTTTTCTAATTGGCCTTTGGTAAAATGACACACTCTCCACCTAATTCTCTCATTTATAGATAGAAGTGTTATTTCTATACTAATTATATATATATATATATATATATATATATATATATATATCAGTTCAGTTCAGTTCAGTCTCTCAGTCGTGTCCGACTATTTGTGACCCCATGAATCATAGCACGCCAGGCCTCCTTGTCCATCACCAACTCCCAGAGTTCCTCAAACTCATGTACATTGTGTCAGTGATGCCATCCAGCCATCTCACCCTCTGTCGCCCCTTCTCCTCCTACCCCAAATCCCTCCCAGCATCAGAGTCTTTTCCAATGAGTCAACTCTTTGCATGAGGTGGCCAAAGTATTAGAGTTTCAGCCTCAGCATCAGTCCTTCCAATGAACACCCAGGAATGATCTCCTTTAGGATGGACTGGTTGGGTATCCTTGCAGTCCAAGGGACTCTCAAGAGTCTTCTCCAACACCACAGTTCAAAAGCATCAATTCTTCAGTGCTCAGCTTTCTTCACAGTCCAACTCTCACATCCATACATGACCACTGGAAAAACCATAGCCTTACTAGACGGACCTTAATCGGCAAAGTAATATCTCTGCTTTTTAATATGCTATTTAGGTTAGTCATAACTTTTCTTCCAAGGAGTAAGCGTCTTTTAATTTCATGGCTGCAATCACCGTCTGCAGTGATTTTAGAGCCCCCCCACCAAAATAAAGTCTGCCACTGTTTCCACTGTTTGCCCATCTATTTCCCATGAAGTTAGGGGACCGGATGCCACGATCTTCATTTTGTGAATGTTGAACTTTAAGCCAACTTTTGACTCTCCTCTTTCACTTTCATCAAGAGGCTCTTTAGTTCTTCTTCACTCTCTGCCATAAGGGTGTTGTCATCTGCATATCTGAGGTTATTGATATTTCTCCCAGCAATCTTGATTCCAGCTTGTGCTTCTTCCAGCCCAGCATTCCTCATGAGGTACTCTGCATATAAATTAAATAAGCAGGGTGACAATATACAGCCTTGACGTACTCCTTTTCCTATTTGGAACCAGTCTGTTGTTCCATGTCCAGTTCTCACTGTTGCTTCCTGACCTGCATATAGGTTTCTCAAGAGGCAGGTGAGGTGGTCTTGTATTCCCATCTCTTTCAGAATCTTCCACAGTTTATTGTGATCCACACAGTCAAAGGCTTTAGCATAGTCAATAAAGCAGAAATAGATGTTTTTCTGGAACTCTCTTGCTTTATCGATGATCCAGCAGATGTAGGCAATTTGATCTCTGGTTCCTCTGCATTTTCTAAAACCAGCTTGAACATCTGTAAGTTCACTGACCTTTTTTTTTTTTTTTCCCTAAAAACTGTAGTATATACTACAGTTCCCTGCATTCTGTGACAGCATTCTAGAAAAAGTACCACCCAAATCTTGGTCTCCAACTTACCGAAAATCCAGTCTAGGAAATGGGAATCACTTCTGATGCTGACTGACAGCCACAGCAGTAAAACTGGGATGATAAACTAGCAGCATCTAGTCTAGAACCCCTCTGGGGTGATTCTCTGGAGACAAGAGTATCAGTCTTGCTGAAGATGTGCCCAGGGGCATAGACCATATAGACCTAGGCTTCTGGGCATATTGGACCTAATTTTCCCTAATACAAACCTGTGATGACAATCATTCAAATACAGAATCAATCTGAATCTCATATGAATGGTACTTCACCAACTGTATCAAATTACAGATATACTTTACTGCCTAATCTTTACAATTCAGTCAAAAAAAAAATAAAAGAGGGGAAGGAGGGTCGAATGCATGGAGAGAGAGGAAGGAAGGAAAGAAGAGAGAAAGGGAAAGAAACTAAAAGAAAATGTGGAGCTCAGTCTTGCATCCGCCTACTATCTTGTTTCTTTTTTCTGCTTCATGATTGTAAAGCCTTTCAATGCTGTGATCTGTGGCCCCTCTTCCCACTTGTTTCCCATTTTCTCCTCAGTCAGCTTCAGTGAGAGTTCTTTCCCACTCCTCTGACACTATCTTTGTGTATTTCACCAATGGTCTGCTTATTGCCGAACATTCCCCATCTTACTTTCCTTTTAAGCAAAATTCAATACAGTGGAAAATTGCCTTGATGTTGAATTGCTTTCTTTTCTGTTTTTCTCATTGTTTGTTTTCTTTTTTATGTGTGTGACACCATGTTTTTCTCCAGCTTTAATGTCCACTCTTCAATATCCTTTGATGGCTTATCTTCTTCCTACATCACTAAATGTTAATGTATCTCTTATTAGGTCCATTCTCCTACTGAAGGATATTATCAAGTCCCATTGCTTCACATACCATCTATATATTGATTTAGTTCTGCCTTAATCTCCAGGATCAGCTTTCTACTTGATAATTCCACTTGGATATCAAATAGGAAGCTAAAAATTAGCATGATGAATACTGTAAACTTTTTTGCTGATTAATTTCAAGAAATCAGACAGCCATACAATTCACTCATCTGCTCAAATCAAAACTACAGATTTTCTCCCCTTCTTCCTTCTATCATTGCCAAATCCTATTAAGTACAAACCAAAATATTTTCCACATACTTCAAATTCTCTTCCTCGTCATCTCTGTCATTTTAGCAAATTCACCATGACCCCTCATCTGTAATATAACAATAGTCTCCTAATTATTGATTTTTTAGTTTTCTTACTTATTTGTTTTGTTGTGGTATAACTTATGGACCATAGACTTTATCCATGTTAGATGTACAATTTAAAGAGTTTCAATTTAAATCTATACAGCTGTGAAACTATCATACCAAACTGATTTTAAGACTTTCATCACATAAAAATATTCCCTGATCGTGGTTTGTCAGTCCTGGGCCTGTCTCTAGCTCCAGGAAACCACTGATACACTTTCTATCTATATAATTTGCCTTTACTAGAAATTTCATGTAAATGGAGTCATATTACTACAATATATTATTCTTTATGTCTATCTTCCTTCAAGTAATGCAGTGTTACGAGTTTTACTCCTGTTGCTGAATATATCCATAATTCACTCCTTTTCTTTAATGAAAAGTATGTCACTGTACAAATAAAGCATACTTATTTATCCAATCACTAGTTGATATATATTTGGATTGTTTACAGATTTGACTGTTATAATAATGCCACTAAAAACATTAATGGACAGTCTTTGTGTTGGCATGTATGGGTACCTATCAGGGAAAGGGATTACTGGATAGTAAGACAGGTGTTTGTCTAATTTTGAAGATGTCAAACTGTTTACCAGCGTGCTGAATCATTTTACACTCATATCAACCAGTTTTCAAATCCCACTTTACTTTCACTTTCCAGCAGAATCTTTGGCTGCTAACTTACATTTTTCCTTGATGAAACAGAAAGATACATCTGGACATCTGAGAAGCTCCAAGACTCAGTAAGTCTCCCAGTGTGGATCCAGGTAAACTTGTCTTTTGAGCACGAAGTGTTATTTGGGCATTTTGCCCGTTGGTTCTGACATGTATCTGACACCAAAGACAGTTTGTGAGCACTGAGTGTCATTTGGGCATTTTGTCAGTTGGTTCTGATGTGTATCTGATGTCAAGGACCATCTGTGAGCATGAAGTACTATTTGGACATTTTTGCCAATTGATCTGACATGTGTCTACCATTGAGGGTCAGTTTGTGAACGCTGAGTGTTATTTGGGCATTTTGCCAATTGATCTGAGCTGTGTCATGTCAGGAACTGTTTGTGTTGGGCAAGTGTTTATTTGGTGATCTTCCTGGGGGACTTGTGACAGTTCTGTCTTCTGGTGTGTGAGTATATATTCCATTTGTGTGACTGGTGTCATTGTTGTCTTTTGTAAAAGGGAAACTACAGGGTCAATTCATTAGAAAAAAATTAGCCATGAAATCATTAATAAATTAATCATCATATGGCAACAGTATCCTTTAGACTCCAAAGAAACTTGGTTAAGGTGAAGCTGTTTTGAAATTTAAAAACTTACACTTTTTGCATACACAGAGAAAGCTAGCTTGATGAAATGCCATTTTCAGAATCTGACCCTGTGAGAACAAAAATATGCCTAAGAAAAAGCTTGAAGTAAACTCTTATCATGTCCTTGAAATACATGACAACCCGAATTGCTTGAAGCCTCAGCACTGGGTTAATTAGTAGAACTTTAAAATATATTTGGGTTCATTAAACGCACATCTTGTACTACATCAAAGGAAAATTGTGGTATGAGAAAAATGTATGTTTTTAGAGGCTATGGAATATGTTCTTAAGTTTACCAATGAGAAAATACTGATATATAACAGTTGTTACTTGTTTCTTGGTTTTGTTGCTGCTGCTGCTGCTGCTGCTAAGTCGCTTCAGTCATGTCTGACTCTGTGAGACCCCATAGATGGCAGCGCACCAGGCTCCCCCATAAGGTTCTTTAAAAGTTAAAATTTAGAATATGTAATTAAACCTTCTTAAATGATAGAGGAAACATTTCAGTTTGTTAAGCATTAGGATATGTGTTGCCAGTGAGAGAAAGTATAAAGACAGGTGACATTTTTTATTGAGGAAGGAAAATGAAAATAATTTTGTCCTAGAGCTGGTTGCTTATGTATATAAGGATAATAAGGGACAAATTAATTTGGATCCAGAAAGTTAGAAAAAGTCTGTGGAAAAGGAAATTTGAGAACAGAACTTTGTACATTGTCAGGATTAAGATTAGATTGAATTTAATTAGATGAATGAACTTTTTGTTAATAGTAAGCTGGTACAAGACTTTATTGATTTCAGAGTGGTAAGCAACTAGGCCTCACTTTTGGGTAACACTGCTGCCAGGTTTGCTGATAGCTGACAAAGCTTCAGAGTTGACTCTGTACTCTCTGAGAGCATAGCAGTTGGCTTTGAGCCAGCTCCAACCTGGTGAAACTACTTTTTAAAAATTTGCTTATTAAATCAGTTGTGAAGGAATGTGTCCTTACCTGAAACTGTAAAAGGTTTTCAAATATGTTTCTCAATCTGTTGTTTGATTTTGGTAAACTTCTAGAACCTTAGAATCTTTAGTTGTTATTTTTTAAAAAATAATTTATCCAGGTTTATACATTTCTTTCTTTTCTTTTTTTTCCTCTGAAGAGAGTATTCACCAACCTCTTCCTTTTAAAGTAGCCAGAAATCCATCTTTTCCTAATTTTTTTTCCTAGAGATTTTACATTAAAGGGAAGCAAAGAAACAAGACAATACCAGTGGAACACTTTCTTTCTGATGAAAAATATCACATCACATATGATATTGATAAAAATAACCAACCAGAGAGTAAAAACTTTACGATAAACAGGTGTCTAAATGATGTTGCTGAGTAAATGATAAGGACAGGATCTACTACAAAAATGGAAGGATTGGTTTTAGAAAATAGGATGAATAGTTCATCTAATTTATATAAGGTAACAAAGAAATCAGCATATATTTGACCCTGTTAATAGACGAGTAAATGTGATCGGGGCACTGGATGTTGTTTTCTGATAATTCAACTTTCTTGATGATGTAGGAAATAAAGTCATCAACAAAGAATAAGAATTTGGAAAGATGTAATGGAATAGAAGAAAAGACATAAAAAAATGATAATTTGAAAGCTGTGAGGGAGTACATGAGGTCTTTGGTGATACATTGAAAGTAAGAATACAGTACTCAACATTGTTGTATGATCTCCTCTAAGTGTATTGGGCTCATCAATGCAGATGGAGAGGAGAGGAAACAGCTGGACTTAAACAGTATATGTTGTTTAGTAATAGATAACAAGGAAATGTTGATTGAATGAAAAAATTAATAACTTTCTCTAAGATCAAACTTCCAGAAAATTAAAATGGTGATTTCAAGCAAGGTGCATCTGATTTCACAGACTCTACTCTTTCTGCTGAATTTTACAATTTTGGGTCTGCAAAGGCATACCCTTCATAAAGCAGAACTCCAGATATTAGGAAATTCTGTTAGAATAATATGAGGGCTTTCCTGAATGAAGCTATTCTAAAGGGGGCATCAGTTTCTGTAGATATGGATGAGGCAAGTCCTGATGTTTGCAGAGGAGCCCAAGTCATCCATTAAACATTCAGATCAAGCATTTTGTGTATGTCTATTTCTGTCTCTAACAGCACTTCAAGAGAGATTGGGAAGGATTAAATATTCTGACAGATTAGAAACTCCTTGAGGATAAGGATTTCATCCTTTAACTCCTTACACATAATGGCAAGGGATGTTTAAAGAAATGTAAATCTTTATATATATATATATATATATATATATATATATTACTATATATCTATATAAAGACACACATATATATACTATATATACATATAGACACACATATATATGTATATATATAGCCCACATAAATAATTATGTAAAATATAAATATACAGAAAATTATAGATCTCTAGATGTAGTCACATACTCATAGTAAAAAATATACAGAAATATCTATTGTAAAACACCAACCCTTCACATGTATGACAAAGTTAGTCTCCTGAAGATTATAATACACATATTTCTTAATAGGTTTAAATAAAAATTTAAGCCCAAATTAAATTTAAACCCAATTTAAAGTGAAAAACCCAAATTAAAAATAAATAGATAAACTTCCTCCATACATTCTCTATCATACCTGAAAATAAGTATCTTCATAAGAATTGTTTATATCTGGCTTTCGTTTTCTGCTGTTAAAATGTAAATATGGCAGAAGCACATTAGTCTGCTTTATTTAGGAAAATTCTATGAAAACCATTTTAACCTTTAAATCATAACAAATAGTTTAGCATATACTTTTGACTGAAGAGGAATAGGAAATTTTATTTGTTCTAGAGAATATTTAGCTTGTTCTAGAATAGAGACTCCTCAGAATTTTTTCCCATATTTTGTGATTTTTTTTGCATTTTATTTTATTTATTTTTTAACATAAATTTATTTATTTTAATTGGAGGCTAATTAGTTTAAAATATTGTATTGGTTTTGCCATACATCAACATGAATCCGCCAAGGGTGTACACGTGTTCCCCATCCTGAACCCCCCTCCCACATCCCTCTCCATACCATCACTCTGGGTCATTGGGTCATCCCAGTGCACCAGCCCCAGGCATCCTGTATCCTGCATTGAATCTGGACTGGTGATTTGTTTCATATATGATATCATACACGTTTCAATGCCATTCTCCCAAATCATCCCACCCTCTCCCTCTCCCACAGAGTCCAAAAGACTGTTCTGTACATCTGTGTCTCTTTTGCTGTCTTGCATACAGGGTTATCATTACCACCTTTCTAAATTCCATATATATGCATTAGTATACTGTATTGGTGTTTTTCTTTCTGGCTTACTTCACTCTGTATAATAGGCTCCAGTTTCATACACCTCATTAGAACTGATTCAAATGTATTATTTTTAATGGCTGAGTAATACTCCATTGTGTAACACTCTGGGCTTCAAGAAAAATATTCAAAACAAAGCACAAAAGATCTATATCTGTGAAACTACCATATGATCCAGCAATCCCACTCCAGGACATATATCCAGAGAAAACTATAATCCAAAAAGATACAAGCATCCCAATGATCAGTAGAGCACCATTTACAACAGCCAAGACATGGAAGCAATTAAATGTCCACTGAGAGAGGAATGGATAAAGAAGATGTAGTACGTAAATACCATGGGATATTACTCAGCCACACAAAAAGAAAATGAAATAATGCTATTTGCAACAACATGAACAGACCCAGAGATTATCATACTCATTAAGTCAGACAGAGAAAGACAAGTATTGTATGATAGAGAGCTTATATGTGGAATCTTAAAAAAGCTATAAATGAACTTATTTACAAAACAGAAATAAAACCACAGATGTAGAAAACAAACTTATGGTTATCAGGAGGAAGTGGAGGGGAGGGATGAACTGAGAAATTAGGATTAACATATACACACTACTATTTATAAAAGAAATAACTAATAAGGACCTACTGTACACCACTGGAAACTCTACTCAATACTCTATAATGATGTATATGGTTATAGAGTGGATATATGTGTTATATAACTGATTTACTTTGCTGTATAGCAGAAATTAACACAACTTTGTAAATCAACTACTCTCCAATAAAATTTTTAAAAATGTAAATAAGCCTATGAAGGTAAAGAAATGGTATCAAAAGAGACATGAAGAAGTAGTGGAAAGGGTTTGTGGACATTTTAATGACTGACCACACAAAGGCACACACTGATGGAATAATGAGCTGTTTCCACAATCCTAAGACTTACCTCATTGATGAAAAAAATATGATTATAGAAAAAATGCATAAAAACAATTGAAAGAAATTATATTTATGATACTGGAATAACAGTGCAGAAAACCAAAGTCCAACAAATTTAAAGAACTCTGTCTTCTTTGTTCCTAATGGAAATTCTAAGCAATTCTTCTCTCTATCCAAAACAGCAATAGACTTCAGTGCTATTTCAAGGTAAATCTCAGCACTATATTAGCAATGAGACTGAAACTGGCTTTGGAATCAGAAGCTCTAGGGAAAAATTAGGATGGAATTCTAGGACTTCTTTAGTAATATTATATATATATACATACACACAGCCATACACACATATATGTATAAAGTATGCGTGTGTGTGTTTGGGAGAAGTAGATCCTTATTCCTTCCTCAGTCTTGGCTGAGAGGACACAAATAAAATCAAAATGAAGGAAATTTTGAAACAGGTGTTGGTAGAAGAAAGGGCAGTTTTACAGATGAAGGAGCAGCTTAGAGTTCTTTGGGAATTCACGATGGAATAGGTCAGGCAGCACTACATAACAGGCCTCAAAGGATTTCTCCAGAGGAATTAAGGAGCATACAGAACCGTGATGGCTGAGACACCACCAGAAGTTTGAGGAGACTTCATAGGTGCTCTATTTACTAGTCTCAGGGAAGGAAAGAAGCCAAATTAATTCTGAACAAGAGCACAGAGGTTGATACAGGTAATAAATTTATCTTAAAATCTTTTGGCATGACTTCTATATACCAAGCTCTGTGTGGGATTATTTATGCACATTATTTCATCAAATCTTCATAAAAATTCTGGTGAGGAAAATGACAAAGGCAGATGAGAAGCACCTAGAGAGTGTCCAGTGTCATGGGGTTGCTGGAAGACAAAGAAAAGATGAGAAAAAAAGTAAAATGTAGGTAATGTTATTAGGAGTAAAGTAAGAGATACACTGTGAGGGAGGGTCTATCATATAGAAAAAAAATGAAACAAAAAGTGGATGGAAGAGTAAATGAGAAGTGAACTGCAAGCTAGGGAAAATAAGGGTCTGAAAAATCAGGGAGAATGGAAAAGATGTGAAGACTAGGGATAGAAATGATATTGTTTAAAAAGGAGAAGATGGGGTAAAACATATTCAGGTAAAGAAAAACAGAGTCAAAGGCACATAAAAGAAAGGGGGAAAATAAAATAAGCAATGTATGGCAAAACCAATACAGTATTGTAAAGTAAAATAAAGTAAAAATAAAAATTAAAAGAAAATAATCAATTTCCATAGAACAGCAGTGCTTTAGCAGGCCCTGGGGACTTGATCAGAGACTGTCAAATATTGTACAAGTTTTTCCAAGAAAAATATCTAATAGAGATGAGCCAACTAATTCCTCTCAAGTGAAAGCTGTCATTAATTTCTTGGGAAAATGGACCAGTCAACTGAAGGGCTCTCACTTAACCTATAAAGTATAAAAATGTTGCTTCCTCAAAGTGCTCCAGAGGGTTAGCTGGGCAGCACAGAGTGCTTTGTTTAGATCTGAGCATTGTGATTTATTTGGAGAGACATCTGGATTCTGTTTTCAACACACAGCACAACCTTTGTAAAAAGACTACAGATTCTTTCAAAGACCTCCTGTGTCAGATCATAATCTGCAAAATAACTTCTCTGTAGTATTGTCCCCCAACCACAAACTCTCCTCTCACAGCAGGGAAACAGATGGAAGAATGAGCCTGGAAGCCCACCTGGTCTTGTGTACCTGTCAACACCACCACCTCCCATCCCCAACTCTCCCAGAAACACTCATTGATTTTTTCTTTCTCCTTTCTCACAATCAGTACTTGGATGATAACAACAACAACAAAATTTAATTCCTCCCAAAGACCTTTCATTTAAGCTTTTGTGCCCTGTTAGAAAAAGAGATTTTTCTCTAGATCAATGATTTTCAACCCACATGCAGAAAGAGTTTGACAGTTTGTAAAATATCTGCAAAGAATGATATTTCATCATCCATATTCATTTATTCTTGATTTCATTCCTTCATTCAACACCTACAGAAAGCTAACATATGCTCGGCATATGTTCTTTTAAAGATTTATTCATTTATTTATTTTTGCTTGCACTGGGTCTTCGTTGCTGCTTGCAGGCTTTCTGTAGTTGCAGTGAGCAGAGGCTACTCTCTAGTTATGGTATCTAGGCTTCTCTTACTGTGGATCACTGGCTCTAGGCACATGGGTCCTACTTTATGCAACCCTGTGGACTGTATACAGCACAGGCTCAATAGATGTGGTTCACAGGCGTAGTTGCTCTATGGCATGTGGGATCTTTTGGGATCAAGGATCAAACCCATTTCTCCTGCAGTGGCAGGTGGAATCTTTATCACTGAGCCACCAGGGAAGCCCAGTATATGATCTTTTAGGTGATAAACAGAGTCTTTTCCTTCAGGAAGTTTAATTCTAGTAGGAGAGATAGACACTAAACAAATATCTATGTGATGTTTAATTAACTGTACCTACTTATAAGAAGAATATGAAAACTATGTACTGAGGGGTCTTAAACTCTTATGAGAATTGGAAAAGGCTTATTTGAGGATTATTATTTGGGCCTCCCTGGTGGCTCAGAGGGTAAAGTGTCTCCTTGCAATACGGGAGACCCGGGTTGGATCCCTAAGTTGAGAAGATCCCCTGGAGAAGGAAATAGCAACCCAGTCCAGTATTCTTGCCTGGAGAATGCCATGGATGGAGGAGCCAGGTAGATTAAAGTCCACCGGGTTGCAAAGATTAGGACACGACTGGGCGACTTTACTTTCTTTCACTTTTTCTTTCTATTTGAGGATAGATAGGCTTTGATTAGGCAAAGAGGAACTTTATAGAAGGTGGAGAAAGGCACAAGAAACAGGAAGGGACACGTGAAATCCCATATCCGAAAGTTTCTTAGTGAGATCCAGGGACTTAAAGACTGCAAATTTGGCTGGACTGAAGAGACCAAAGTGGGGGGAGGGGTGGGGAATGGTGCGAATTGGCACTAGAGAGGTAGACATGGGCTGAATTGTACTGTGGCTGAAGGAAATGATAAAGATTTAGGACTCTGTTCTAAGTACAATAGAAGATCTTGAGATACCTTTTGCTTTGGGTGAATAAATAATTTTCTAAATATTCCAAGTGCATTCTGACTGCAGAAAGGAATTTTTGAAAGGGGGCACTCATGGGTGGAGGATGATAAGTTAGGGTGCCTGCAAGGAATGAACTATGCTATTTTTGACTACACAAAAGGAAGAAAGGAAATAATGATTTTGTATGTTTTGGAGACAAATTTGAAATTCATTAAGTTTGGTTTAATGAAAGGAGAGGTTTCAAGAATGGCCTCAGGTTTTTGGAGTGTTAGAAGACCCTTGAGATAAAGATTTTGTGAATGGCTACTCTCATATCATATATGTGGTTGCTTCTGGGTCAATAGCCCCTATTCTTTATCCCTTCATATTTTAAAATGAGGTTATGGAAACTTAAAAGTTAAAACTTGTGAAGATTGATTTGAACAGTTATGTCCACTAATGTGTCTATTTACAAATATATGTATGTGCTCAGTGGTTCAGTCCTGTCTGACTCTTTGTGACCCCAGGAATGAACTCCACCAGGCTCCTCTGTCCATAGAATTTTTCAGACAAGAATATTGGAGTGGTTTGCCATTTCCTACTCTGGGGCATCTTCCTGCCCAAGAGATTGAACCCGAATTGGCAGGAAGATTCTTTACCGCTTAGCCACCATTATAAAAACAGTGAAATAGATGTTTAGGCATGTGCAAGAATATATACACACATATATATGTGTGTGTAAAAGAATATATGCATATGTATACATATATACATGCATACACATGGATTTATATAGATGGAGGATGTAGGTTTGGATGGTGATGAAATTTTGTGTAGGTGTTTTGTGGTGATGATACTGTGAGTTCTGTTCTTTGATTATTTAGCAAAATTCTCAATGTTATTAGGTCCTTGGACGTTGCTGCTTCTTTTCTGCCAAATATTCAGTGCTGTTAAAGGAAGATATCAAAATTTTCTTCTGTCTAAACACTAGTTGTTTCATCTTACCTCCCTTTTAAAGATAAGCAAACTAAATTAAAGTGAGTGCAGGTCATCGCATGTGATCCCACGTTGAAGGTCAGGAACGGCGGCAGTAAGGAGATACCCCTCGTCCAAGATAAGGAGCAGCAGCTGTGCTTTGCTGGAGAAGCCGTGAAGAGATATCCCACGCCCAAGGTAAGAGAAATCCAAGTAAGATAGATGTTGCAAGAGGGCATCAGGGGGCAGACACACTGAAACCATACTCACAGAAAACTAGTCAATCTAATCACACTAGGACCACAGCCTTGTCTAACTCAATGAAACCAAGCCATGCCTGCGGGGCAACCCAAGACGGGCGGGTCATGGTGGAGAGGTCTGACAGAATGGTCCACTGGAGAAGGGAATGGCAAGCCACTTCAGTATTCTTGCCTTGAGAACTCCATGAACAGTATGAAAAGGCAAAATGATAGGATACCAACAGAGGAACTCCCCAGGTCATTAGGTGCCCAATATGGTACTGGAAATCAGTGGAGAAATAACTCCAGAAAGAATGAAGGGATGGAGCCAGAGCAAAAACAATACACAGTTGTGGATGTGACTGGTGATAGCAGCAAGATCCCATGCTGTAAGAGCAATATTGCATAGGAACCTGGAATGTCAGGTCCATGAATCAAGGCAAATTGGAAGTGGTCAAACAAAAGATGGCAAGAGTGAACGTTGACATTCTAGGAATCAGCGAACTAAAATGGACTGGAATGGGTGAATTTAACTCAGATAACCATTATATCTACTGCTGCGGGCAGGAATCCCTCAGAAGAAATGGAGTAGCCATCATGGTCAACAAAAGAGTCCAAAATGCAGTACTTGGATGCAGTCTCAAAAATGACAGAATGATCTCTGTTCGTCTCCAAGGCAAACCATTCAGTATCACAGTTATCCAAGTCTATGCCCCAACCAGTAATGCTGAAGAAACTGAAGTTGATGGTTTTACGAAGACCTACAAGACCTTTTAGAACTAACACCCCAAAACAAAGATGTCCTTTTCATTATAGGGGACTGGAATGCAAAAGTAGGAAGTCAAGAAACACCTGGAGTAACAGGCAAATTTGGCCTTGGAATGCGGAATGAAGCAGGGCAAAGACTAGTAGAGTTTTGCCAAGAAAATGCACTGGTCATAGCAACACAAGAGAAGACTCTACACATGCACATCACCAGATGGTCAACAGCAAAATCAAATTGATTATATTCTTTGTAGCCAAAGATGGAGAAACTCTATACAGTCAGCAAAAAACAAGACCAGGAGCTGACTGTGGCTCAGATCATGAACTCCTTCTTGCCAAATTCAGACTCAAACTGAAGAAAGCAGGGAAAACTGCTAGACCACTCAGGTGTGACCTAAATCAAATCCCTTATGATTATACAGTAGAAGTGAGAAATAGATTTAAGGGCCTAGATCTGATAGATAGAGTGCCTGATGAACTATGGAATGAGGTTAGTGACATTGTACAGGAGACAGGGATCAAGATCATCCCCATGGGAGAGAAATGCAAAAAAAGCAAAATGTCTGTCTGGGGAGGCCTTACAAATAGCTGTGAAAAGAAGAGAAGTGAAAAGAAAAGGAGAAAAGGGAAGATATAAGCATCTGAATGCCGAGTTCCAAAGAATAGCAAGAAGAGATAAGAAAGCCTTCTTCAGCGATCAATGCAAAGAAATAGAGGAAAAGAACAGAATGGGAAAGACAAGAGATCTCTTCAAGAAAACTAGAGATACCAAGGGAACATTTCATGCAAAGATGGGCTTGATAAAGGACAGAAATAGTATGGACCTAACAGAAGCAGAAGATATTAAGAAGAGGTGGCAAGAATACACAGAAGAACTGTACAAAAAAGAGCTTCACGACCCAGATAAATCATGATGATGTGATCACTCATCTAGAGCCAGACATCTTGGAAAATGAAGTCAAGTGGGCCTTAGAAAGCATCACTACGAACAAAGCTAGCGGAGGTGATGGAATTCCACTTGAGCTATTTCAAATCCTGAAAGATGATGCTATGAAAGTGTTGCACTCAATATGCCAGCAAGTTTGGAAAACTCAGCAGTGGCCACAGGACTGGAAAAGGTCAGTTTTCATTCCAATCCCAAAGAAAGGTAATGCCAAAGAATTCTCAAGCTACAGCACAATTGCACTCATTTCGCATGCTTGTAAAGTAATACTCAAATTCTCCAAGCCAGACTTCAGCAATATGTGAACCATGAACTCCCTGATGTTCAAGCTGGTTTTAGAAAAGGCAGAGGAACCAGAGATCAAATTGCCAACATCCACTGGATCATTGAAAAAGCAAGAGAGTTCCAGAAAAGCATCCATTTCTGCTTTATTGGCTATGCCAAAGCCTTTGACTATGTGGATCACAATAAACTGTGGAAAATTCTGAAAGAGATGGGAGTACCAGACCACCTGACCTGCCTCTTGAGAAATCTGTATGCAGGTCAGGAAGCAACAGTTAGAACTGGACATGGAACAACAGACTGGTTCCAAATAGGAAAAGGAGTATGTCAAGGCTGTATATTGTCACCCTGCTTATGTAACTTATATGCAGAATACATCATGAGAAACACTGGACTGGAAGAAACACAAGCTGGAATCAAGATTGCTGGGAGAAATATCAATAACCTCAGATATGCAGATGACACCACTCTTATGGCAGAAAGTGAAGAGGAACTCAAAAGCCTCTTGATAAAAGTGAAAGAGGAGAGTGAAAAAGTTGGCTTCAAACTCAACATTCAGAAAACGAAGATCATGGCATCCAGTCCCATCACTTCATGGCAAATAGATGGGGTAACTGTAGAACCAGTGTCAGACTTTATTTTTGGGGGGCTCCAAAATCACTGCAAATGGTGACTGCCACCATGAAATTAAAAGATGCTTACTCCTTGGAAGAAAAGTTATGACCAACCTAGATGGCATATTCAAAAGCAGAGACATTACTTTGCCGACTAAGGTCCGTCTAGTGAAGGCTATGGTTTTTCCTGTGGTCATGTATGGATGTGAGAGTTGGACTGTGAAGAAGGCTGAGAGCCAAAGAATTGATGCTTTTGAAATGTGGTGTTGGAGAAGACTCTTGAGAGTCCCTTGGACTGCAAGGAGATCCAACCAGTCCATTCTGAAGGAGATCAGCCCTGGGATTTCTTTGGAAGGAATGATGCTAAAGCTGAAACTCCAGTACTTTGGCCACCTCATGTGAAGAGTTGACTCACTGGAAAAGACTCTGATGCTGGGAGGGATTGGAGGCGGGAGGAGAAGGGGACGACAGAGAATGAGATGGCTGGATGGCATCACGGACTCAATGGACATGTGTCTGAGTGAACTCTGGGAGTTGGTGATGGACAGGGAGGCCTGGCGTGCTGCGATTCATGGGGTCGCAGAGTCGGACACGACTGAGCGATTGAAGTGAACTGAACTGAAGAAGTAAAAAGATGCAAAAACCTCTCAGACACTGATTTAAACATAGTTTTCCCCTCTGTTGTTTCACTTCTACATCCATAAAGCCATTTACCTATCTAAAAAACCTTTTTTCAGTTTAGGAGCTGGAAGCCAGGTGGGAGAGTCCAGCCTCAATCAGTGGTAAGAACATCATGATGAACAGTAGCTCATCACATGTCAACCACCATAGCTTCATTTTGACAGGTATCCCAGGAATGCTAGATAAAAACCCATGGATGGCTTTTCCCCTGGGATTTCTCTACACCATGACTCTCCTGGGAAATGGTGCCGTCCTAGCCACCATCAAGGTAGATCAGAGTCTCCATGAGCCTATGTACTGCTTCCTCTCTATTTTGGCTCTGACTGATGTTGGTCTCTCCATGTCCACCCTGCCCTCCATGCTCAGCGTCTTCTGGTTTAATGCCCCTGAGGTTGCCTTTGATGCATGCATCACACAGATGTTCTTCATCCACAGTTTTGGAGAGGTAGAATCAGGAGTATTAGTGTCTATGGCCTTCGACAGATTTGTGGCCATCCGACACCCGCTGCACTATGCTTCCATCCTCTCCCATGGCATCATTGGCAAGATTGGAATAGCTGTCATCATCCGGGCAGTCTGCGTGGTCTTCCCTGTGCCCTTTCTTATAAAGCGGCTACCCTTCTGCCATTCCAATGTCTTGTCTCATTCGTACTGTCTCCACCAAGATGCAATGCGGTTAGCCTGTGCCAGCACTCGTGTCAACAGCCTCTATGGCCTCATAGTGGTCATCTTCACTTTGGGGTTTGATGCCCTCATCATTCTCTTTTCTTATGTGCTCATCCTGAAGACAGTACTGGGTATTGCTTCCAGAACTGAAAGGCTCAAAGCGCTCAACACCTGCCTCTCCCACATCTGCGCTGTGCTCCTCTTTTATGTTCCTCTCATTGGTGTCACCATAATCCACAGGTTTGGGAAACATCTGTCACCAGTAGTACACACATTCATGGCCAATACCTATCTGTTACTGCCTCCTTTACTAAACCCTGTTGTCTATAGTGTGAAAACCAAGCAGATACGGAGGAGGATCATCCATGTGTTCCAGAGGCGAAAGAACAGGGTCTAGGGTAGTGGAATCAAATGTAATATGGAGAATAAGTAGCATTTTGAGCAACTATAATGCAATCAAATTATGCACATCTGGGAAAATCAAAAGTGGGCAAGGCTTGTAGGTGAGATCTTTCTTGTTCTGTACAAGCTCCATTTTGGAATACATATTTTTTGATATCTGGTGTTACTTGAAAAATCTAATGTAATTAATATAATTATTCTTCTCTAAAACTGGAGATGAGCATCAGTGAAGACATAAATCATCCCTGTTTATCCAGGTAACACTTTTGGGTGTTTATTCATATAATGTTAAGTAATATTGCTCTATAGTTACTAATTAAGTAATTAGATAAGTAAAGATTCAAAATGCTATATAGCACTGCTGAAAGGTCTGAGATATCTTTTCTTAATATGGGGAAAGAAAATTGTTCCATAATCAAACAGCGTTTATTTTGTTGTTTCAATGTTTATTGGGTAAAGAGTGCCTATGTTAAAATTAAAACAAACACATGTGTAGTTACTCAATATGTGCCTTTTCATTTAAGGGTTATTACTTCCTTACAGTTCTAGTTTTCAGTCACATATTTAGTAGAATAACAGGTGCTCTGCCTTTACCCTTTAAACCCAGCAGGAGTGAACTCTGTTTTGCTGTGTACAAAGGACCCAGCGAAACTTTATCAAGTAAAAGTACTGCCGTGCTTTGTATAAGGGCAAGTGAACACTTGCAGCACTGGGAAGTTTAAGAAAGCAGAGTAGCCATGTGTGGGGATGAGTATGTCAAAGGCAATGTGTCTTTGTGCTGAAGCTCATACCTGCTGTATGTATTTTGCTAATCATTACACAGTCAAGTTGCTAGAGGGATGACTTCTTAAACAGATGTACATTTAACACTAATGAAATGCCAGTCATGATACTGGACCCTGCATGTGGGTTCAATCACTCAGTTGTATCCAACTCTTTGTGACCCCATGAACTGTAGCCCACTAGGCTCCTCGGTCCATGGAATTTTCCAGGCAAGAATACTGGAGTGGATTGCCATTCCCTGCTCCAGGGGAATCTTCCTAATCCAGGGATCAAACTCAAGTCTCCTGAATCTCCTGCATTGGCAGGCAGATTCTTTACCACTGTTCCACCTGGGAAGCCTTCTGGCCCCTGAAGACACAGAGAAAAATGCACCAACTTTCTGCACAGTTTCTGGCATATTTCTCTGCAAGGAAATATGTATACAAGTCAAGCAGGTATTACATTACAACATCACATTTAATTTGCTATACCAGTAGTTTTAGTTGCCTTTATATATTCTCTCAGTGAATTCTCCCAACAATCTTTGAGAATAATGTTATCACCTTTTATACATGAGGAAATGAGGTTTTAAATTCATTCATCAATGAGAAGTTAAGTAACTTACTCAAAATCATACAGCTTCTAAGTGGAAGAACTCGATTCAAGTTTAGATCTGTTGATTCTAAAACCTGTAAATTGAGACTTGACACATGTCTCAGGGTTTTCTAGACTTACAAGAAAACTTGAGGGAGAGGGAAAGAACCAGTGATGCTAAGATGTGATGTGTGAGAGATGTTAGTAATCAATATTATAGAAACGTTATTTCAGGTCAGTTCAGTTCAGTGGCTCATTTGTGTCTGACTCTTTGTGACCCCATAGACTGTGGCACACCAGGCCCCCCTGTCCATCACCAACTCCCAGAGTTTACTCAAACTCATGTCCATCGAGTCAGTGATGCCATCCAGCCATCTCATCCTCTCTCGTCCCCTTCTGCTCCTGCCTTCAATCTTTCCCAGCATCATGGTCTTTTCCAATGAGTCAGTTCTTCTCATCAGGTGACCAAAGTATTGTGAGCTTCAGCTTCAGCATCAGTTCTACCAATGAATGACTGATTCCCTTTAGGAATGACTGATTTGATCTCCTGGCAGTCCAAGGGACTCTCAAGAGTCTTCTCCAACATCTCAGTTCAAAAGCATCAATTCTTTGGCACTCAGCTTTCTCTATAGTCCAACTCTCACATCCATATGACTACTGGAAAAACCATAGACTTGACTAGATGGACCTTTGTTGACAAAGTAATGTCTCTGCTTTTTAAATACACTGTCTAGGTTGGTCAGAGCTTTTTCTTCAAAGGAGTAAGTGTCTTTTAAATTCATGGCTGCAGTCACCATCTGCAGTGATTTTGGAGCCCAAGAAAATAAAGAGAGGCTGAGTCAGACTAAATTTGCAAGACTGATTTGGAGTTTACATTTTCAATGTTACAAAATTGCTTGAGATTTGTTAGTTTGTGCAGAATGCAAACATCACCCAAGGCCTCACTATAGACAGATGCTATCTTAATGCAAAACATGAATCCCAAACAAAGCACATTATAGTCAATTGGCCTATAAGGAGAAAATAGTAGATCTTTTATTTTCAGTTAAATTTATCTCATCTTTAAAAAATGTTTATTTTTCTTAATGTGTTGTCATATACAAGTTAGTAAAGTGTGCTTATATATAATATTTGACTGAATAAACATAAAATATAAACCTATCAATGTACAGCAAAAACCACTACAATATTGTAATGTAATTAGCCTCAATTAAAATAAATTAACTCATTAAAAAACATATTAAGAAGTGTCTCTTTTTTTCTTAAACAATTACATAACCAAAATTTGAAATCCTTAAATTAGAGATAAAAGCCAACCACCATGGATTATGTTTACAGTGTTCAAATACTGTAATAACAGAGGCAATTAGGAGAAAGTGCCCATTTATCTTTGATTCTCTGATGGAGCCATGTAGTGGCAAGATCAAAAGTCTAATTTTTGTTACTGGCAATACACACACAAACTCCACATCCTCACTGTACACTCTCTTTCTAACTCCTGCAGTCTAACTTGGTTTCCATTGCTAGATGAAAGCTGTTCCCATGACTCAGATTTATTCTGAAACAGCAAGTCAAATGTTTCCCCTCAATCCTCCTTCACTTGATGTATTTGCGTAGATTATAAATATTTACAGTCCCCTCCCTTTTAGTCTTCTTTCTGGTTTCATGGCATTCTATTGCATCTTCTACTTCTGCCTTCTTTGTTTCCTAGCCTACCCCCCTTCACGTCTTCCTCTCACACATGATGTGAGTATTTCTCCAAGTTCTCCCCTTGCCATTCAGTAACCTCGGTACATTTCTTTCTTCATGATACCAGTCATGCTAACAGCTTTAAAATAGAGCCTGCGTGCATCTTTCTTTCCCTCTCCTTCTCCTCCCCTTCTCATAAGATCAAACTCATAATATTTAACTACCTTTGCACAATCTCTACATGGAGTTTTCTGTATACCTCCGTCTCACACAAGCCATATTTAACTCTTGCTTTTCCCCACAATACACCTTCCATTTCTTTGAAGGTATAAATTCTCCATTCATGTAACATTCAAAAACATACAGGCACATATCTGGGAACTGTCCTTCTGTCTTTGATTTATTTGCCTCTGTCATCTATGTTAGCTTGCCAGGTGGCATAGTGGTGAAGAATCCACCTGTCAATGCAGGAGACACAAGAATGTGGGTCCAATCTCTGGGTCAAGAAGATTCCCTGGAGGAGGAAATGCCAACCCACTCTAACACTCTTGCCTAGAAAAATCCATGGACAGAGGAGCCTTGTGGGCTACAGTCCATGGGGTTGCAGAGTCAGACATGATGGAGGGATTGTCCATGTCCATGGTAATCACTCTAGTTTAGTGCTCTCACAAATGTAAGATACATATTTGTATCTTGCCAAGATGAAACCAGAAATAGAGACAGAGTCAGAATAAATTTTCAAGTTTGACTTGGAGTTTACATTTTCAATGTTACAAAATTAATTGAGAATTGTTAGTTTGTGCAGAATGCAATCACCCAAGGCCTCCATATAGACAGATGCTATCTAAATGGAAAATGTGAATCACCTCAGAATTTGGAGGTGATATGGAATGAGGGGGAACTTTTCTCAGGGGGAAGAAAACAACCAGCACAGGAGACAATATGTGGCTCAGATGGTAAAGCGTCTGCCTACAATGTGGGAGACCTGAGTTTGATCCCTGGGTGGGGAAGATCCTCTGGAGAAGGAAATGGCAACCCACTCCAGTACTCTTGCCTGGAAAATCCCATGGGAGGATGCTGGTAGGCTATAGTCCATGGGGAGGCGGACATGACTGAGCAACTTCACTTCACTTCACATCTTAAAAGAAGATATCTTAGAAAAACATATCTTGAGTATACGACCAAGTTTATTACCTGTGCCTGTTTTAGATACGCTTCTTAGCCAGGGGACTTGGGCCATGCTATTACTGCATGAAACCTTTTTTCAGTCTTAAGAAAAGCTGACCCTGAGACCTTGAGAAACGAGAGCTGAGATAGAAGCCAGTATGAAAGTCTTCAGATAAAATTGGAGCTACTCTGTGCTGTTTTCCAACATTGCAAAGATCCTCCCTTCTTTTTAAATAAATCTGTGTTTCTCAAGCCTGTATGTGGTAAATTCACTTTGAGTTTTGTTTATTTCTCCAGTTTATCTGGAACAAATACAACGTTATTGTTCTGAGTTTGTACACAAAACTGTGTGTTTCAGTGTCACTGCAAAGTCAAACTGTTATGCTGATTTTCAAATGCTCTCCGTCTCTGTACTTGCCTCATCACACAGATACATACTAGACCGTTCCCAGACAAGCACCAGTACATGCTTCTGGTGTACTGGTGTTGTAGTAGGTCAACGATAGTGTTGATTTCGATAGTGTTTATTTCAATAGTGTTTATTTCAATAGTGTTGTAGTAGATCACCCCCTTATTCAGTTTTTCTCCTTGATCTATCTTTTGGAATGAAAATCTAATTATTGTGAGAGACCAGATTATACTTCCTCTTTTGTGTGGAGATTACACAGTTCTTTCCTCATGACACCAGGGAGAGGACATTAAGAATGTGAGGGAGAGGGTACAAATGAGACCCAGTAGGAATCAGCATGGATTTGAGAGCTAGATGTGGTTTCAAATTGTAGCTCTTCTATTTTATTGCTGTGTGAACTTGATCAAGCTATACAAACCCTCTACACTTTAGTATATTTCATTTTAATTAAAAAGAATAATACCAACTGGCATTTATTGAATGCTCATTATTTCTAGGCCCTGGGAATTTACATCCATTAACTCCTTTAATCTTTATAACTCTATAAAATAAGCACTAGTCTTGTCCTGATTTTGTGGACTAGAACAATTAGCATTGAATAAACTAGGTATCTTATCCGTATTACACAGATGGCAAGTGGCACAGTCAGGATTTAAACCCAAGCCCTCCCTCTCAATATATTCACTTGTAGAGTTGATCTGGGAGTAGTGAGACCACACCTAAAATACCTGTTATTATGGTTCTTATTTAGTAGATGGTATTGCACGTATTACTATTACTGCTGATGCTGCAGTTGCTGTGGCAATCATCATCTTCATCTTTAAAGGAGAAATGTGAAGGAGACACAAACTACATAGAGTGAAACTCAAAAACTCCTTCACCGATACACTTGTTTCTGGGGTCGGCTTTTAAGTATTTACAGCACCAAAGACGACAGTTATGGAGAGCATTTCCACCTGTCTCTGAAATGTAGAGTGTGATTTAGAAATTTGGTGCATCAATTAAATGTCAAGCGCTGCATTGAGTGAAAACAACCAAGAGCTGAAGGTCTTCAAAGAGATTTGCTCATCTCAAGGATATTGGTCACTTTGCTCTCATATTGGAACAAGCAAATAGAGACCTATCTTTTTAACAATGGTATTGGTGGTGGTTTAGTTACTAAGTCATCTGACTTGCAACCCCATGGACTGTAGCCCTCCAGGCTCCACTGTCTGTGGGATTTCCCAGGCAAGAATATTGGAGTGGGTTGCCATTCCCTTTTCCAGGGGCTCTTCCCAACCCAGGGATTGAACCCAGATTTCCTGCACTGCACGGAGATTCTTAACCAAGTCACCAGGGAAATCCCTTCTTAACAATAACCCCTAGCAATTCCTGTTCCAAGCTCAGGACTGTGATAGTATTGGCGAACTCTTAGCAAGCCCTTCCAGAGGGGATAGGACTCAAGTCTCCCCACAAATCCCAGAAGGTTTAAGTGATATTTCATACTCATTTTATTAAATGTCAGCAATGTGCCTTTGTTTTTTATAGAGTTAAGAAACATTTTTGTTGTGAACCTATCTAGAATTAATTCAGAAAGACTGGTGAACCTGAAAGCAGTATTAAAATGGGAATTAGCTTTCTTGTACACAGTATTATTAAATTTGTCTTAGCTAGGCTGGTGTCTGTTCTGACAGACTTATAAAGCAGCTACTGATTTGAGTAATAGGTAACTACATACCATGAAAGACCCAAAGAATCTTTTGTGTTAGATTTTTTTTCTTTTTCTTTATTTTTCCTTTTTTTTTTTTTTTTTTTTTTACTTTACATTACTGTATTGGTTTTGCCATACATCAACATGAATCTACCATGGGTGTACATAAGTTCCCACTCTTGAACCCCCCTCCCACCTCCCTCCCCACACCATCCCTCTGGGTTATTTTTAAAAGTCAAATAAAAACTTGCGCAAAAGTCATGTGGATCATGTCAAAGAATGTAAGTCGCTCATTAGTATACATTGTATATGCTTGCTTTTGCTCTTCTTCTTCATATATTGAGTTGGCCAAAAGGTTTATTTGGGTTTTTCCATAACATCTTAGGGATAAATCCAAATTAATGTTTTGACCAATCTGATACTTTGTCTTCAAATTAAATCTGTAGTAATTCTTTAACCTTCTACCCTGAGTGTCATCCCCACCCTGCCCAACCCATTTTATCTGTCTCCCACAATATAGATAGCTCAACATTCCCCAGAAAATCTGCCTGACTGAGCCTTGGCCAACACATGAACTGCTTTGGAAACAGCGTACAACACTGTCCCCCATAGGGATGCTGTAGTTATCCAATATGACAGCATGTAAAAGGCTCTGGTACTGTCTTTTGCTTAGTGGACAGTCTGTAAGTACTTTTATTTTCTTACATTCAATATTCTTGAACACTTCCTATAATTGCACAACCCTTCATAGTTTACAAATACTTGTCCTTATATGATTAAATTTAATTTCATAGCCACACTGCTTGTTAAGTGATAATATTTCCAGCTTCAAAATGAAGAAATTGCCATTAGAGGTAGGGAAGGGAACATCCAATGTCACACACGGAAGAGTTAAAACTCACCCTTCATCTGTTGATCTCAAGTTATACAATGTGGTTGGCCCCTGCTCAATTATACACATTTATATTCTTAATCCTAAAATTTAACCATCTTTCTAATCCATGTTTTATTTAGCAATGTATTATCCCCAGGTGTTGTCTTATTATTTAATGGGTATAGTTCATTTCTCCCCTATTAAGCTAATAGAGGCCATTCCTAACTCTTGAGCTAGAATGTTAAATCAACTCAATGATCTTTAATTTAAAAGACATTAGGCTTGTGGCTTATTTCTGCTCAAAAGAGTTATTACAGAATGGAATTAGCAATATTCCCCTTTCATTTTTTATGGGCCAACTCTAATGCAAGGCCACAGGAAAGTACATGGAACAGTTCTTATAAATGCCACTCTTTATATACTGCACAAAGGACGATTTGGTACAGGAAGAGGAAAGTATGTTCTGAGAGCAGGGAAATATCTCTGCCCAACTCAAATCACACCAAAAATGTGAAAAAATAACAACTATTTTTTCATAGTCATAACTGAGCCTTTACAGAAGAGATTTTTCCTCTCTTAAACTGGCAGACCCTAACCCTCTGCAGTGACCTTGGCTGGAACAAATATCTGGATGAGCTTCCTCCGTATCTCTTTGGTCTTCATAGTATAGACGATGGGGTTTAGCACAGGGGGAATAAGAAGATAGGCATCAGCCATGAGGGCATGGGTCAGTGGGGAAAGGTGCTTTCCAAAACGATGAATGACAGACACCCCAATGAGCGGCACGTAGAAGATGAGAACAGCACAGACGTGGGAAACACAGGTGTTGAGTGCCTTCAGCCGGCCCTCCCCTGAGGCAATGGCCATCACTGTTCGAAATATGAATGCATAGGAGAGGAGGATGGAGAGGGAGTCAGAGCCCTTGGTAAAGATAACCGCAATGAGGCCGTAGAGACTGTTGACCCGGATGCTGGCACAGGCAAGGCTCATCACATCCTGGTGGAGGCAGAAGGAGTGGGAGAGGATATTGGAGCGGTAGAAGGGGAGCCGCTTGATGAGGAAAGGCACCGGGAAGACCACACAGATGGCTCTTGTCAAGATGACTGCCCCTGTTCTGCAGACCACGCCATTGGTGAGGATGGTGCCGTACCTGAGGGGTTTCCAGATTGCCACAACCCGATCAAAGGCCATGGCCACCAGCACGCCAGACTCAATGGCTGAGAAGGTATGGATGAAGTACATCTGAACAAGGCAGGCATCAAAGGCGATGGACTTGCAGTTAAACCAAAATATGCCTAGCATGGAGGGCATAGTACAAAGGGCAAGTCCCGTGTCTGCCAGTGCCAGCATACACAGAAAGTAATACATGGGGATGTGCAGGGACGGTTCGGACTTGATGGTAGAGATGATGACACCATTGCCAAAGAGGGCAATGGCATATATAGCACCCAGTGGGAATGCCATCCAGTAATACTTTAGTTCAAGCCCTGGAATTCCAGTTAAGACAAAGTAGAGGTGTTGGAAGCGAGAGTGGTTATTATCTGCCATGAAGTCAATGTAACACAGAAGGGAAATTTTGAGATCCTGATGTGTGTCTTCCTAAGAATACAGTGACAAGTATTAACAATTTATTAGAATCTGATCTTCCTCAGAGCAGAACCATTTTATTTTTACATGGGTGAGAGAGAGTTTAAGGGAGGGCTGAGTCCCTGAAATTACTCTTCCAAGATATATCCTGTGGAGGAAACTTCTACTGTCCCAATGAAAAAGCTTCACCAAGTCAAATAAGTCACATTCAGTTTAAAACACACTGCATTAGAGGAAATATTTTGCTTTCTGCAGTCCATTTCTCCCTCTTTCTCAGCCATATCTTACAAGCTGTTGAGTCAGAGGCTGAGGACACAATAACTAAGACAGAATCAGTATAAAACAAGAATTAGTTGACTGCTCACAAAGGATGTCATTTCCACCCATCACTCTCCTTATGCCCAGTAATGGAACTCTCATGAAGGCAATGAGTCTTGTGTGTGAGGCAGGGATGGACATGCCCAGGGCACATGCCTGTGCTTGCATCTGAGCATGACCACCTTCATTTCCCCTGAGCCTGGATGTGGACTCCATCATTTTCAACCCAGCAGCCTCAGACAGCAACTTCTGATCATAGAAAATGAAATGTATTTGTCATCTCTAATCTAATAAATCTAGAAAGGGGAGTAAGTTATATTTAGGAAAGCAACAGCAGCAATTCTCTTTTCAGACTAACTCATTTTGTCCAAAAGGAAGTGAGGCTCCTCTGAAGCCTTTTTTAGAATCAGGATCATCTGGAAATTGTATTACTAAAGGCACAATGATCATTCACATAATGCCATTTATACTTTCAGAGGGCCAGTATAGAGGTCCTAGTAGAGATCTAGAAGAAACATGCTGATATTTCCAGAATCAGTAACTATGTTTTTTTCCAAAATGCCTCCTGATGGGGTCATTCAACTTTAGACATGAATGCCAGTTAGAGGTACTGCATACTCTCTTTGAGAAGCTCTCTCAACCGTAAGACACACATCAGATGCCTTCATCAATTGAAGAGAACCAAGGTGACAAAAGGCAAGGCAATGTAAACTCCAGATCCACACATCTTCTAATCAGATTCTGGTTTCCCTTGCTCCTCATATATGGCCTCATATACGTAGCACACGGACAATAATGCCTATGCTAAGGGGCAGTGTCAGGGTTACAAAAGATCTTTCCATTGGTTAAAAAAAAAGCAAAATATGTGCTTTTAATTATGAGACCTTGGAACAAAAAAGTTCTTCTCTTCACATGTTCTCAATATCAGTGTTGATATTGAGTGTTCTTTTTTTAAATTTCTTTTTTTTTTTTTTTAGTTTTTTATTTTTTACATTTTAAAATCTTTAATTCTTACATGCATTCCCAAACATGAACCCCCCTCCCACCTCCCTCCCCATAACATCTTTCTGGGTCATCCCCATGCACCAGCCCCAAGCATGCTGCATCCTGCGTTTTTTGTTTTATCTCTCTGATTTGGATTTTTCAGCCAGAGATCTTTGCAGCTGATTGAAGTGAAATTGATAGATGCTCTTCTATCAGCAAAGGATTACATTTAATTTTGCATCTCTTGTAATCTTTGAATAATTTACCCTCTAACTCTGCAAACATGTGTCTGAACTCCAGGCTATGTATACATCTCTGACTGATGCATACTCCTGATGAATCAAAAACATACTGCAGAGTTTTGAAATCTCTCTCCTCAAAGATCTTCTTTGAGAGATTTCTGACACAGATTCCCCCAGCCTTATTTAGGGTATATCCTCTGTTTCTGTAAAATATTCATGTCTTTCCACTGCTCCTATGAAAGACAGCTAGCCTTTTGTTCAAAAGACTGGCTTTTTAGATAACATATATTTTCTACTCTTTCAACAAACTTATTTTGGTTTTTTGTTTGTTTTCGGACTTTTGAGAAAGAAAATATTTATTAAGCTTTTCAAATAATTGTAATAGAATGGAAATTAAAGGAATTTTTAAGAGGTAAACAAATGAGAGGAATAGAATAGGAGGTGAGAGAAAGAAAGAGAGAAAAGGAATGAAAAAAGAAAAGCATAAATCCAAAGAACAGCAGGTGCTTCCCAGGTGGTGCTAGTGGCAGAGAGCCCACCTGCCAAAGCAGGAGACATAAGAGATGTGGGTTTGATCCCTGGGTTGAGAAGATCACCTGGAGGAGAGTATGGCAACCCACTCCACTGGTGGGCCTCAGTCCATAGGGCCGCACAGATTTGGACACGACTGAGGTGATTTACACACACAAAGAAAAGCAGAAGTAAATGTCGAACTACTTCATATTTTATTATTAAAGAAATTGAAGCATAAATAAGGAAAATAACTTGCTCTGAGTCGAATACATAGTCAGTGGGGAAAAAAAAGAAAAACAGATGAAAAAAGGAGGGAAAGAAAGTTACAACTAAATATACTAGAAGCTTGAGTAGCAAGCTAGCTAAGCAAAGACAGCTAGCAAAGACAAAGTTTTTAAAAAGGCATCTCTTGGCTACGTTGCTTATTCCTTAAAATGCATCCTTGATTTTGTCCATAATTATATTGCCCAGGATATACTAAACAGGTGAAGATCAGTTTCTTAGATGCCAAGTTCTTCTGAAAGTTTCACCTAACCTGACCCTCAACTGACCATGAGCTGCCTCATTTATGGAAAAAGGTTGTGTAAGTGTTTTATATCTGCCCCATAGGCTGCCACGGAGTAGGTTGCCATTTTCTTTCCAATGCATGAAAGTGAAAAGTGAAAGTCAAGTCGCTCAGTCGTGTCCAACCCTCAGCGACCCCATGGACTGCAGCCCACCAGGCTCCTCCATCCATGGGATTTTCCAGGCAAAAGTACTGGAGTGGGGTGCCATTGCCTTCTCCGATGACCTCATTAGAGATCTTTGATTGACTAGTGGACAATAAAATTGCAAATTTTCTCTATTGTCTGAGTTATAGCAGAAAAACAAAAACACTTCCATTTCACTAAGTACTAGAAAGTGGTTGAGGGACAATTGGGAACTTTAGTAATATTGTCTTAAGATATTCTGTTGATAGCACAACTTTAGCCTCTCATTTTTCTCTAAAACTTACCTTGTTGCTTAGGGTACCCCTAGCTGGAAGAGGATTCACCAGCTGCCTGAGGCTCACTTGGCAAAACCATTTCTACTCACATGAAGACTTTTATTTCCTGAGCTGCTCCCAAACTCCTCCCCATACCAGACCATGGAGAATTTCACAGATTGGTAAACAGGGTTATTCCCTGGGGCTCCCAAGATTGAGGCAGTCTCTCCGGAATTGCAAAATCAAGCCCTAGAGTCTCATGTCTGAAAAAATGAGACAGTATTGAGGAGGATATTAGCAAAAAGTGCATGTGTGTGTGTGTGTGTGTGTGTGTGTGTGTGTGTGTTTGGGTGGAAATTCACAGGCTGGTCAGTATTCAATCACATTCTCTTAGAGCCATCTTGGGCACCTCACTCTTCCATGCCTCTTTGCAGCCAAAGATGGAGAAACTCTATACAGTCAGCAAAAACAAGACCAGGAGCTGACTGTGGCTCAGATCATGAACTCCTTCTTGCCAAATTCAGACTTAAATTTAGAAAGTAGGGAAAACCACTACACCATTCAGGTATGACCTAAATCAAATCCCTTATGATTATACAGCAGAAGTGAGAAATAGATTTAAGGGCCTAGATCTGATAGATAGAGTGCCTGATGAACTATGGAATGAGGTTCGTGACATTGTACAGGAGACAGGGATCAAGATCATCCCCATGAAAAAGAAATGCAAAAAAGCAAAAGGCTGCCTGGGGAGGCCTTACAAATAGCTGTGTAAAGAAGAGAAGCCAAAAGCAAAGGAGAAACAGAAAGATATAAGCATTTGAATGTAGAGTTCCAAAGAATAGCAAGAAGAGATAAGAAAGCCTTCTTCAGCAATCAATGCAAAGAAATAGAGGAAAAGAACAGAATGGGAAAGACTAGAGATCTCGTCAAGAAAATTAGAGATATCAAGAGAACATTTCATGCAAAGATGGGCTTGATAAAGGACAGAAATGGTATGGACCTAACAGAAGCTGAAGATATTAAGAAGAGGTGGCAAGAATACACGGAAGAACTGTACAAAAAAGAGCTTCATGACACGGATAATCACGAGGGTGTGATCACTCATCTAGAGCCAGAACCTGGAGTGTAAAGTCAAGTGGGCCTTAGAAAGCATCACTATGAATAAAGCTAGTGGAGGTGATGGCATTCCAGTTGAGCTATTTCAAATCCTGAAAGATGATGCTGTGAAAGTGCTGCACTCAATATGCCAGCAAATGTGGAAAACTCATCAGTGGCCACAGGACGGGAAAAAGTCAGTTTTCATTCCAATCCCAAAAAAGCAATGGCAAAGAATGTTCAAACTACTGCACAGTTGCACTCCTCTCACCCACTAGTAAAGTAATGTTCAAAATTCTCCAAGCCAGGCTTCAGCAATACATGAGCCGTGAACTCCCTGATGTTCAAGCTGGTTTTAGAAAAGGCAGAGGAACCAGAGATCAAATTGCCAACATCCACTGGATCATGGAAAAAGCAAGAGAGTTCCAGAAAAAACATTCATTTCCACTTTATTGACTATGCCAAAGACTTTGACTGTGTGGATCACAATAAACCGTGGAAAATTCTGAAAGAGATGGGAATACCAGACCACCTGACCTGCCTCTTGAGAAATCTGTATGCAGGTCAGGAAGCAACAGTTAGAACTGGGCATGGAACAACAGACTGGTTCCAAATAGGAAAAGGAGTATGTCAAGGCTGTATATTGTCACCCTGCTTATTTAACTTTTATGCAGAGTACATCATGAGAAACGCTGGACTGGAAGAAACACAAGCTGGAATCAAGATTGCTGGGAGAAATATCAATCACCTCAGATATGCAGATGACACCACTCTTATGGCAGAAAGTGAAGAGGAACTCAAAAGCCTCTTGATGAAAGTGAAAGAGGAGAGTGAAAAAGTTGGCTTAAAGCTCAACATTCAGAAAACGAAAATCATGGCATCTGGTCCCATCACTTCATGGGAAATAGATGGGGAAACAGTGGAAACAGTGTCAGACTTTATTTTTGGGGGCTCAAGAGGCAGGTCAGGTGGTCTGGTATTCCCATCTCTTTCAGAATTTTCCACAGTTTATTGTGATCCACAGTCAAAGGCTTTGGCATAGTCAATAAGGCAGAAATAGGTGTTTTTATGGAACTCTCTTGCTTTTTCCATGATCCAGAGGATGTTGGCAATTTGATCTCTGGTTCCTCTGCCTTTCCTAAAACCAGCTTGAACATCAGGGAGTTCACGGCTCATGTATTGCTGAAGCCTGGCTTGGAGAATTTTGAGCATTACTTTACTAGCATGTGAGATGAGTACAATTGTGCTGTAGTTTGAGCATTCTCTGGCATTGCCTTTCTTTGGAATTGGAATGAAAACTGACCTTTTCCAGTCCCGTGGCCACTGATGAGTTTTCCACATTTGCTGGCATATTGAGTGCAGCACTTTCACAGCATCATCTTTCAGGATTTGAAATAGCTCAACTGGAATGCCATCACCTCCACTAGCTTTATTCATAGTGATGCTTTCTAAGGCCCACTTGACTTTACATTCCAGAATGTCTGGCTCTAGATGAGTGATCACACCATCAAGTTTGTCCAGGTCAAGAAGCTCTTTTTTGTACAGTTCTTCCGTGTATTCTTGCCACCTCTTCTTAATATCTTCAGCTTCTGTTAGGTCCATACAATTTCTGTCCTTTATCAAGCCCATCTTTGCATGAAATGTTCCCTTGGTATCTCTAATTTTCTTGACGAGATCTCTAGTCTTTCCCATTCTGTTCTTTTCCTCTATTTCTTTGCATTGATTGCTGAAGAAGGCTTTCTTATCTCTTCTTGCTATTCTTTGGAACTCTACATTCAAATGCTTATATCTTTCCTTTTCTCCTTTGCTTTTGGCTTCTCTTCTTTACACAGCTATTTGTAAGGCCTCCCCAGACAGCCATTTTGCTTTTTTGCATCTTTTCCATGGGGATGATCTTGATCCCTGTCTCCTGTACAATGTCACGAACCTCATTCCATAGTTCATCAGGCATTCTATCTATCAGATCTAGGCCCTTAAATCTATTTCTCACTTCCACTGTATAATCATAAAGGATTTGATTTAGGTCATACTTGAATGGTCTAGCTGCTTTCCCTACTTTCTAAATTTAAGTCTGAATTTGGCAAGTAGTTCATGATCTGAGCCACAGTCAGCTCCTGGTCTTGTTTTTGCTGACTGTATAGAGTTTCTCCATCTTCGGCTGCAAAAAGAATGTAATCAATGTGATTTCGGTGTTGACCATCTGGTGATGTCTATGTGTAGAGTCTTCTCTTGCGTTGTTGGAAGAGGTTGTTTGCTATGACCAGTGCATTTTCTTGGCAAAACTTTATTAGTCTTTGCCCTGCTTCATTCCGCATTCCAAGGCCAAATTTGCCTGTTACTCCAGGTGTTTCTTGACTTCCTACTTTTACAGTCCAGTCCCCTATAATGAAAAGGATATCTTTTTTTTTTTTTTTTGGTGTTAGTTCTAAAAGGTCTTGTAGATCTTCATAAAACCATTCAACTTTAGTTTCTTCATCATTACTGGTTGGGGCATAGACTTGGATAACTGTGATACTGAATGGTTTGCCTTGGAGAAGAACAAAAATCATTCTGTCGTTTTTGAGATTGCATCCAAGTACTGCATTTCAGACTCTTTTGTTGACCATGATGGCAACTCCATTTCTTCTGAGGGATTCCTGCCCGCAGTAGTAGATATAATGGTCATCTGAGTTAAATTCACCCATCCCAGTCCATTTTAGTTCGCTGATTCCTAGAATGTCGACGTTCATCCTTGTCATCTCCTGTTTGACCACTTCCAATTTGCCTTGATTCATGGACCTGACATTCCAGGTTCCTATGCAATATTGCTCTTTACAGCATTGGATCTTACTTCTATCACCTGTCACATCCACAGCTGGGTATTGTTTTGCTTTGGCTCCATCCCTTCATTCTTTCTGGAGTTATGTCTCCACTGATCTCCATTAGCATATTGGGCACCTAATGACCTGGGGATTTCCTCTTTTGGTATCCTATCATTTTGCCCTTTCATACTACTCATGGGGTTCTCAAGGCAAGAATACTGAAATGGCTTGCCATTCCCTTCTCCAGTGGACCACATTCTGTCAGACCTCTCAGCCATGACCCGCCCGTCTTGAGTTGCCCCACAGGCATGGCTTGGTTTCATTGAGTTAGACAAGGCTGTGGTCCTAGTGTGATTAGATTGACTAGTTTTCTGTTAGTATGGTTTCAGAGTGTCTGCCCTCTGATGCCCTCTTGCAACACCTACCATCTTACTTGGATTTCTCTTACCTTGGGCGTTGGGTATCTCTTCACGGCTGCTCCAGCAAAGCACAGCCGCTGCTCCTTACCTTGGACAAGGGGTATCTCCTTACCGCTGTTCCTGACCTTCAACTTGGGATAGCTCCTCTAGGCCCTCCTGTGCCTGCACAGCCACTGCTCCTCGGGTTGCTCCTCTCAGCTGCCAGTCCTGGCCTCGGGCTGAGGGTGGCTTCTTAGGGTCACCACCCCTGGCCTCGGGCGCGAGGTGGCTTCTCCCGGCCGCCCCTGACCTCGGACTCCCTGGCGGCCACTGACCTTGAACGCGGGGTAGCTCCTCTCAGCCGCCGCCCTTGACCTCAGACGTCAGGTGTCTCCTCCCAGCCACCGCCCATGACCTCGGACGCAGGGTAGCTCCTCCCGGCGGCCACTGACCCCGGACGCAGGGTAGCTCCTCTCAGCTGCCACCCCGACCTCAGACGCAGGGTAGCTCCTCTCGGCTGTTCCTGCACCATCGCAGCCTGGCACTCTAGGCCGCTGCCCCTGACCTCGGATATGGGGTAATTCTTCGCGCTTAGTGCGCCGGCTCGCAGCCGCCTGTGACATAGCCAAAGCTAAAAATGCAGAGGAGATTGATTATGCAATAGATCAGACTCTATTGTCCTATATATTTAGAGAATCTATTTTTAATTAATTTTCCCTTGATTGGATACTAACCCCTTTTTTATCAAATGTCCTCCTCTCTTAGCTACTTCTTTTTAATTAATTAGTTAATTTAATGGAAAAAATGGCAACCCACTCCAGTGTTCTTGCCTGGAGAATCCCAGGGACAGGGGAGCCTGGCGGGCTGCTGTCTATGGGGTCGCACAGAGTCGGACACGACTGAAGCAACTTAGCAGCAGCAGCATAGTTGATTTACAATAGTATATTATTTTCAGGCGTACAGCATAATGATTCAGTATTTTTGCAGATTGCACTCCACTATAAGTTACTAAAAGATAATGAGTATAGTTTCCTGTGTTACACAATATAACCTTGTTGTTTATCTCTTAGCCACTTCTTGAAATACATCCACACCCATCTTTTCCTTCTTAGCATTTCAGTAAACTGCCCCTTCCCAGGTTCAATAGTAACCCCATTCACTACTCCCAGTGAAGTGACTCTCTCTCTCTCTCTCGTCATTGTTCACTTGGTTAATTGTGCCCTCTTCTTTGTGACCCCCGTGGACTGAAGCATGCCAGGCTTCCCTGTCCTTCACCACCTCCCGGAGTTTGCTCAAACTTATGTCCATTGAGTCGGTGAGGCCATCCAACCATCTCATCCTCTGCCTCCCCTTCTCCTCCTTCCTTCAATCTTTCGTAGCATTGGGCTCTTTTGTAGATGCTGGGTCTCTCTCTCTCTCTCTCTCTCTCTCTCTCTCTCTCTCTCTCTCTCTACATCTCTGATACTGAGCCTTATGATGAGTTCAAGATAATAATATGTCATCTGCCTGGTGGCCACTGGAGGAGTGGAAAACTTTTCCCTTCTTCCCTTCTAGGTTCTTTCACTGGCCCAATAATTAAATTGACATAAAATAAATTAAGAAGATTTAATCTACATGTATAGGAGTTCATAAAATAACATAAGACTCAAAGAACTGACCAAAGCAGACAACCTTTGTACCTTTTAGACAAGGATACAATACATTTGTGAAGAATTGACAATACAGAGGGGATTTGGGCTTGGGTTAGTAAATTAGTGAAGAAGTAACAAGATTTAGGAAAATATAATCATCCAATAAATCATAAGTCCCAAGTATTTGATCTCTTAAATATTTCTATTATTCCTCTTTTCTTTCCATATGTAACAATATTATACAATTCCAGAGTCTCTATTTTTGCTACGTGGACTTCCTCAGTAACATTTTAAGTTTCTTATTCACATAAAAATAAATCACTCTGCTTCTTCTTTTTTTCCCCTGTTCCTTGTTTCTTTTACTTTGAATGAGAAATCACTTTCTCTTATGTCTTGTCAGCTTCTTTAGAAAATATTAGCCTAATAATACTTAGCACTAACCAAATTTGAGTTAGACAAATCTCTTATTGCCTCTAGTTAAATGATTTAATTGCCACATAAATTTGATATTCATGAAAGCCATATGAAAAATCATAATCATGAACAGCCAAAAATACATTTGAAATAATCTGTAAGCCTGTATAATGCATCTTGTCTATCCTTAAGCGGTTTTCATACTGTCAAGATAATTTTCAGCATTCATGAGTGTATTTTTCCCAAAACATATTCTTTGTTATTGACTCATTCTTAATATGTTTCTGAGGCCTTTCATAAAAGATAAAGTAGCTTAATATTTACTCTTTGGACTGTATGTTCCTTTTGACTACAAACTATCTCCTTAACTAGTAGCAAAAAGTACAATCTAATTTTGGAATTTGGCAGTGTTATTAAATATTTTCAGATGAAAATTCAGAAGAAAGGATTATAAAGTACAGTTGCCTTTCTGTTCTAGAATATTGACTTCACCTTTTCTTTCAACATGGCTTTTTGCTCTCTGGGAGGAAGATGGTGGGAGAGTAATTGCTGCTTTGGTTGGCAGGTTAGTTATATCACATCATCAGATAGGGAAAGTGTGACTCAACAGAAGTCAGAGTGCCTGACTCTTTGCCTTTAAATGCTGATGTGCAAACAAAATGGTTGAAAATTATTTTAAAGGAGAATTCACAGCTAGGTAACAAACAAAACTTGCATCTTGTGCATGCTAGGAGTGAAAGACCCTCAAGAAAAGGGACAAAAGTCAAATTCAAAATGAAAGGAGATAGTTTGTGGTCAAAAGGAACATACACTCCAAAGAATAAATGTTAAGCTACTTAAATATTAAGCTACTTTTGCTAAATTGAAATGATTTGTTTTTCTGACTTGCAGTTATCTTGCTTAAAATATTTGAATGATAAATTTTTGATATGTCTTTCTATCATAATTTAGCAGCTGCATTGCATTATCAGGTCTATATTGGTCAAAACAGTGAAAAACAAGATATATTAAACTTGTGGATTATCTAGTTATTAATATCTCTGTCCCATTGCACTGAGCAATTAAAAATAATAATCATGTGTATAAATAGACTATACTATTTCTTTTGCATTAATACTAACTCCACTCTGTGGGTACCAATGGAATAAAAATAGAGCTTTGTGTTTTTGCAACTATATCATATGTTCGTTTTGTTTGTTCAGTTGTGATTTATTTTAGCAGATAATATGGTCAATATTTTTCAAAGCTCTTCATTTCATTCATGTAAAACAAATTAACATTGGGTTGAACTTTGTTTTCAAAAGCTTTCTATATAACCATGTGTAACTTTACCTTTCATCCGCCAAATTGTTTAAGACTTTTTAAAAGATATGTAAAAAAAAAAAAAGTAAAAAAAAAAATAAAAGATATGTATATATAGAAAAAAATATGATCAAGAGTAACTACTAATCCCTTTATGATAAAATCTTTGAGTATCTATATGGAATATGTCATCAGCTTTTTCTTAAATCAGTGGCTAAAGTTCAGGTATTTAATCCTGTAAATTTTCATTTTTCAGGAAAAAAGATACATTTTAATGTATAGTTAATAAATGAACATCACTAAAAATACTAGCCCTTTTAATACTGTAATACTCATATGAAGTATCAAAAGTAGTCAAAATCATAGAAACAGAAAATAGAATGGTGGTTACCTAGAGCTTTAGGAGAGGAAAAAAGCTACTGTTTAACGATTATAGAGTTTCAGATTCAGAAGACAAAATGTTATGGAAATCTATTTCACAACAATGGAAATATACTTAGTACCACTAAACTATACACTTAAAAGTGGTTAACATGGTAGGTTTCCTTATATGTTTTCTATCAAAATAATAGATTTAGAAATGAAATAAATATTAAAATACATATAAGAAAAGTTAAATGTGTTATGTACTGTACAAGAAGCTCAAACCAAGATAAGGCTTTTAAAATCAGGAGGATCACTGTTAGCTGGTAGAGTGTGGGGAAGACGGAGGAAATTTAATGTATGAAGTAAAATTTAATTTAATAGTGTGTGTATGTTAATCCCCAAACTCCTAATTTATCTCTCCCCCAACCTTTTTCCCTTTGGTAACCTTTTTTTTTTTTTCCTGTATCTGAGTCTGCTACTGTTTTTTAAAGAAATTAATTTGTATTCTTTTTTTTTTCTATTCCACATACATGTGGTATCTTCTGATAATCTTAAATGGTTTTCCTGCTTCCACTTTTGCCTGCTAAATCCATTCCTACTCTACATGGCAGGTAGACTTTTTTAAATCACAAATCATATCGTTACATTTCTCTACTTTGAAAACATCCAAGGATATTTCCTTGGACTTCAAACAAAAACTTTGTCTTGCCTCACCACTTGAGAATTTGCCTGAAACATGCTTTGTCCATATCAGCACATGGCTAATATGATTGAGAATATTCATTCTCAATATTTAGATCTCAGTTTAATATAACCTTCAGAAATATCACCCTTTCTATAGTATTCAGCCACTCTCCATCCATTATTCCATAATCCTTTTCTGTTTGTTTTATAGACCTTAGATAGAGCCATCTGGAATTGTCTGAATTGTTTATTCATTTATTGTCTATCACTCTCCCCACTGGAAGATCCGTGAAACAAGAAACCTGACTATTCTTGTTTACTCCCTTGTTTACTACTGTAGCCTATAATAATATCTGGTATATATCAGGTGCTCATAACTCATCTTTGAGAGAAAACCACTTTGGACAACAAAGAGGGAAGATTGGTGACCTGATGTTGATGGGCACATACAGCAAATAATAGGAGTTATGCATATTCTGGACACATCACTAACCTTACATACAAACCCTTTTTACTGATGAGGAAACTGAAGCTTGGAGATGTGAAGGGGCTTGTCCTGTATTATAGATAGAAAGTAGCAAAGCAAGGATTTTTGCCTAAATAGGTCTAAATATGAAAGTCATAATGCCATATTGTGGGCTCCTGAAATATGATAGCAGATGACAGACATGTTGATCTGAGATAAAGAAGTACCCATGAATGGTTTAATTCTGTCCCTTCCTTCAAGCTATTAGGTCAGAATCACTTATCACGGAAAATAGTTATCCTGAACATTAGGAAGATCAGAGTACAGAGATATGGGACCATTTCTATGGTTTAGAGATGAGAGAAGAGACAACTCTGGATCCCAAAGGCATGAAAGTATAGGGAATGGTACATTGAATTGAACAGGGAACCTGTGATAGGACTGGCTATGGGACTGTGGGTGTTCTGAGGAGGTAAAACTGACTTTATCAAGGTCCTAGTCCCAATCCCCAGGGATTAAAAAAAAAGCTTCAGTTGGAGAGTTTGAGGGAAGCCTCCAGGTCCAATAGATCACACCTACTGGAATTTTCTGGGAGAAAATGAGAGGAAGGATGCAGTAACTTGAATCTAGGAGAAATTTAGTTGTACCCTGGGGATAAAGACATTAATGCACAATCTCTTCAAGAGGAGTAAAAGTAACAGGAATGAGCCAGGATAAACCCACAAGCTGGAATCTAGTTACCTAGGTCTGCCTTAGGGATTATAGGAACAAAAACATCCCTGAACGTCTTCAGGTAGGGGAGGAGCGGTGGGTGGCATGACACACGAGTCCCTAGGTTCTTTACAGAGATTTGGGCTAATTATGTCCAAGGTGTGAAGGAAAAGCCGCAAGCTGGTGTGGGGAGTGGGAGTATCTGATACTTGATCCACCAGACAACAGGACATTTGTAAAGAATGAGAAATGGCAAGGAGAATGAGAAAGGGCAAATATAGGGAAGAGAGAGAAAAAGAGTGAGCCCAAAAGACTTGATTTGGGCCAGAGGAGAGAGGGGATCCAGTCAAGCTCACTGCTATATTTCAGAGAGATCTGACTTTATGTGTAGCAGAGTGAGTGTGGTTGGGGATGAGCATCAAACCATAACAAGGATAAAAGGTCATTCAACAGCCCTCTTTGAATGAATTATTTGAATTGATTCAGCCCTTAGCCTAAAGTTACAAAGCAAAGTGAGTAAGTGATCTTTGGAGATATGGAACCTGCACCCTTAGAGCCACTAGCACCCTGTTGTACTCCACTGAGCTCATGGCAATTAGTCAAAACAAAGACAAGCAACAAATCCAGGGGTCCCTATGGTCTAAACCTGGGATACTCTCTGGGGCTCATTATGTGCTCTTTGAAAAAAAAAGGTTTGGGAGAGATTGTAAACTGCCAAAGAGCAGAAAGACCAAGACAAAACAGGGCATCAGAACCTAGTGGGCCTATGAGCTTAGGGTTAGTGTGGGGTGGAAAGAGACTTGTTTTACAGGCTGTGAGAGCAGTAATTTATGCTGGGGATGGAAGGATTCTTCCATTCCAGCTACAGTTCAAAAGTTATTGTGATGCTTCCTCTGGGCAGAACCACAGACCCTTAACTAACTACAGCATTCTCAGGATCCCCATGGGGCTCTGACAACAAGAGACTGGACACCTGTGCTCTACTTTCATGTAGCGCACACCCCACCCACTCCACCAGAAGCTGTACAACAAGGGTAGCATAACGAATACTTCTGAGGCAGTACAACGTGTGTGAGGGTCACTGGAGGAACCAAGTGAGTGAACTGCACAAAGGGAGAAGCAGGTGTGGAAAAGGACCATTAGATTCGAGGTAAGAGTGATAAAGTAAATGGGGAGAGGGTAGTAACTGGGGAGATGAAACAAGAATGAGGAAAGCGGAAGGAGAAATAGGTGTGAAAGTTACTGTTTCTGAGCCTGAGAGGGCAGAAAGAAGATAGGGTAAAGAATTTGGCCACTTGCAGAAAGTTACTTCCGTTTTTGAAGCATGGAAATGTAGATGTGGGTTGGAGAATTGGGATGGAGAAGTAGAAAGTTTATAAAAGCATAATTCCATTTACAAGGAGCTATGGGCTCAGAGTCTGGACAATGAGAGCAATTTTTATATAAGCAGACTTTAAAACAGCTCATGGAATTCAACAAATATATTTCATGTATAATGGAAAGATACCGTTATTATAGAAAAATATAAAAGATAATACATCTTTATACAGCTCATAGAGTAGCAGGAAGGCATGGAAAGTGTTATAATAGTGCACTAGTTTATGCTAGAGGGATTCATAGAGTTAAGAGAATAATAAGTGATTTGTTTGCAGGGAGTAATATATTAACATTAGCAGGTCTATGGGAACCAGTAGCAGATGAGTTCTTGTAAGAATAAATTGTTTCCTGAGATGGATAATGGAGTGAAGATAGAAATAACTGTCCATGCAAAGACATGGATTCTGAACCAGCATGCAGTATTCAGGATTGGGTTAAAGTCTTGGAGACTGGGTATAAAGGACTCTAACAGTTGCCACCATAATTTAGAGAAAGGAAGTCACTTGAAGCGGACTTTGACGATCAAATATATCACTGAGAGATGTCTTAAAATTAATATAGAATAATTCTTAAAATGTATAACCCACAAGGACCTACTATATAGCACAGGGAACTCTGCTCAATATTATGTGGCAGGCTGGATAGTAGGGGAGTTTGGAGGAGAATGGATACATGTACAGGCATGGCTCAGTCTCTTTGCTAACCACCTGAATCTACCATAACATTGTTAATCAGCTATACTCCAATAAAAACTAAAAAGTTATTGGAAAAATTAATATAGTATAGTTCTAAGGTTCAGTTCAGTTTGGTTCAGTTACTTAGTCATGTCCAATTCTTTGTGACCCCATGAATCGCAGCACACCAGGACTCCCTGTCCATCACCAACTCCTGGAGTTCACTCAGACTCACGTCCATCGAGTTGGTGATGCCATCCAGTCATCTCATCCTCTGTCGTCCCCTTCTCCTCCTGCCCCCCAATTCCTCTCAGCATTAGGGTCTTTTCCAATGAGTCAACTCTTCGCATGAGGTGGCCAAAGTATTGGAGTTTCAGCTTTAACATCGGTTCTTCCAGTGAACACCCAGGACTGATCTCCTTTAAAATGGACTGGTTAGATCTCCTTACAGTTCAAGGGACTCTCGAGTCTTCTCCAACACCACAGTTCAAAAGCATCAATTCTTCGGCACTCAGCTTTCTTCACAGTCCAACTCTCACATCCATACATGACCACTAGAAAAACCATAGCCTTGACTAGATGGACCTTTGTTGACAAAGTAATGTCTCTGCTTTTGAATATGCTATCTATGTTGGTCATAATTTTCCTTCCAAGGAGTAAGTGTCTTTTAATTTCATGGCTGCAGTCACCATCTGCAGTGATTCTGGAGCCAAAAAAAATAATAATAATAATAAAGTCTGACACTGTTTCCACTGTTTCCCCATCTATTTCCCTTACTGGTGGGAAGCTTGGGGAATCTTGAAAATTCAGTAGCAGTATCTGCTATTTCCTGTGGGCTGGCTTTCTGCCTACCTTACACTCCTGATAAGATTAGCAGGGGTCCTTTTCCCCAGATTCTTCAGAGCAAAGCTAAATTCCATGGGTGTCCTCACAAAGACAGAGTGTGAGAGAGAATCTGAATATACGGAGTAGCAGAACTGATCCCTACCTTGTATTTCAACTAGCCACAGATTTGAGATCAAAAATAGAGAGCTTATTACCAAAAGTTAGACTCTATAATTTACCAAATCATTTTTGTTCCCTGGTTGTTTTATTTCTCAATCCCGCATGTGATGCCCTTTTTAAAATGTTTCTTATATGCCTAGGTCTCTTGCGTATTCAAATTTCATAACGTATCTGATTTGATCTCTTACTTTGTCATATGGATATACCACCTGCCTCCAGCAGATTCATTAGTTCTTGGCCCTGTAAATATCTCTTTCAGTACAGTCAAGGTTAATATGGAGACAAAGAGAAGTCTCTCAGGAAATGGAGGAGCAATCATCACCTTGGAGAAAAGTCCAATCCCTTAGCCATTTCTTCCTACTGTGACTTATCCCCTATGACCTAACTTAGCAATTTCTCAAATTGGCCACTTCTAATTCTGTAGCATTCATGTGCAACTGAAGACCCTGTCTGATGCATAAATTTTTTGATGCTGGCCTGGTAAGTAGCAAGGAGAATTTTAATGAGAGCCATATAGCCAGTCTTGGTCTGGACGCAACTGTAAATTGAGAGGATTTGTTCATAATACTTTGCCATCTCTGTATGGCTGCTCCAATCTCCCCATTGCACCAGCCTCAAATCTTCCCTATAACCAAATATCTCATGTTCTATCTCTTTAGTAACCTGAGCGACTTTTATTTCAAACGGCAGGGAAATAAGCCAGTAATGAGTGAAACTTGTCCTCTCCCCAAAAACATCATTTAGTATTTATACATGTCTTTTGTTGATAATGTCCCCACTTTCAGTTTTGAACCACAGAAATAAATCTATAGAAAGCAAGATTTCAGTATGAGAAAAATGGAGCTTATACTTGTCTTTGTAGTTATCTATCAGATATTTGAAGTAAAATATGGATGAAAAATGCCCTAAGTAAAATATTGATAAAAATGAGTGATGTGAGATGTGATTATTAGATACACGTTTATGATCGCCTGCCTTTCTGATGGGTGCAGATGTATGTTTGTGTGCTGCATACAGAGGGAAGTTTCTGAACATCTGAGGAATATGTGTATGTGAAGAGGTAGACTGCATTGTCTGCAGGTGTGTTTATGGAAAATGACTGAGTCTTTGTATTGGCTTGGCTCTGATGGTGTAAAGCAGCAAAAGATTGGTTAAGGGCACTTGCCATTCACAATCTGTGCAGATGAGTGTATGTATGATAAGAATATACTAATACATGAATATACGGGTGCTTTTGTTCCACATGTATTTTCATGTGAATATGTGTATATGTATCAGTACATAGTCAGAAGTGCTTTCATCTAGGGAATGAGCATTTTGTATCTCTCCATGGTTGAGTGTTTGCATGAGTATGCCTTATATTTTGTTTATATTTTGTTTATCCGTTGATATAATGCCGCTTTTCTAATTTTACTTTTGTCACATGCACTTTTAGTGTCATACTCAAGAAATTATCACCAATTCCTATGTCATGACGGAGAAGGCAATGGCACCCCACTCCAGTGCTCTTGCCTGGAAAATCCCATGGACGGAGGAGCCTGGAAGGCTGCAGTCCACGGGGTTGCTGAGGGTCGGACACGACTGAGTGACTTCACTTTCACTTTTCACTTTCATGCATTGGAAAAGGAAACGGCAGTCCACTCCAGTGTTCTTGCCTGGAGAATCCCAGGGATGGGGGAGCTTGGTAGGCTGCCGTCTATGGGGTCGCACAGAGTTGGACATGACTGAAGCAACTTAGCAGCAGTAGCAGCCTATGTCATGAAGCTTTTCCCTTATATATTCATCTAGCAGTTCCAGGTCTTACATTTAAATCGTTAAACCTTTTTGAGTTGATTTTTGTTTGCAGTATAAGAACCAAGAACAATGTAATATTTTGTATGTGAATACATTTGTTAAGATCTGATTTGGATTATTTGAATTTATAACGCTTATGACATCCAAGTAGAGACTTGGGTGAGCTAAATATAGAATTATCTGGGGATATATTTATGATTCATCAACTTATAAAGTTTAGTTGAAGTCAGGAGGAATGTCACTGAGGAAAAAGGAAATAGCCAAATAAAGATTCTCAAAAATACCAGTGTATAAATTGGATGGTAAAGGGCATGGAGAACTAAGAATATAAATTCTGAGAGGTAGAATTAAAAAGAAAAGGAGAAAGTGTTTCATAAGAGCCAAAGCTCATTGAGAAACACATCAGTTTAGGAAATGTAAGTGCCCCTAGATTTGGTAATAAAGGAGTAATGGATAATGAATGAGAGCAGTTCAAGTGAATTGAAATGTGTGTTGAGGAAGCACAGAGGTCAGATTGCCTGGGACTGGGAGGAGTAGAAGACATGTTCAGGGACTTCCCTGGTGGTCCGGTGGCTAACACTCCATGCTCACAATGGTCAGGGAACTAGATCCCACATGCTGTACTTAGTTTGCATGCTGCAACTAAGATCCTGCATAGCCAAATACATTTAAAAAAGAAAAAAAGAAAATGTGCTCATAGGAGTATAGACCCCCTTATGGGTGTTTTCTGTTAAAGGAGGGACCAAATTAGGAAAAAAGCTACGGTGAAAAACAGGGTTGAGGAAAATGGGAAAATCATTTAAAGAGAGAATCAGAGCTCTGTGGACAGCTATAGAAAATGCTCCAAGGCAAGGGATGACTATGGCATAGCTACTAGAATGAGTATGTGTATGTGTGCCTGGGGCAGGAGAGGAAGGGGCAGGCAGTTTTAGAAAGCCTTATGCAAATGTGTCATAAGGTTAAATAAGTCTTTCTAATCCGTTTTCAGTTTCCCGAGTTCCCAGTGGGATCCTGAAGTATGTCAACATTCCTCACCCACTCAGCTCCCAATGCCAGCTCTTCGATGGCCCCCACCTTCCTGCTGGTGGGCCTGCCAGGCCTATCGGCTGTACCCTCCTGGTGGGCAGTGCCCCTCATCACTGTCTACCTTCTGTCTGCCCTGGGCAATGGTGCTGTCCTCTGGATCATTGCCCTGGAGCCCACACTGCACTGCCCAATGTACTTCTTCCTCTTCCTGCTCAGCATGTCTGATGTTGGCTTGTCCACAGCCCTGATGCCCACCCTGCTGGGTCTTGCCTTTGCAAACGCTCATGCTGTCTCTGCCTCAGCCTGCCTTCTCCAGATGTTCTTTGTCCATGTCTTTTCTGTCATGGAGTCCTCTGTCTTACTTGCCATGGCCTTGGATCGGGCACTGGCCATTTGCCGCCCTCTCCACTACCCAACACTCCTCACCAATGGTGTCATCAGCAAGATCTGTGTGGCCATTGCTTTACGATGCCTGGGTCTCCACCTGCCCCTGCCGTTCCTCCTGGCCCACATGCCTTACTGCCATCCACAGGTCCTGACCCATTCTTACTGCTTGCACCCGGATATGGCCCATTTGGCCTGCCCCGGAGGTGGGGGAGCAGTGTACAGCCTCTTTGTGGTCCTGTCTGCCATGGGCTTGGACCCTCTGCTTATTTTCTTCTCCTATGGCCTAATTGGCAGGGTGTTGCAAGGTTTGGGGTCCAGTGAGGATCGCTGGAAGGCTGGCCAAACCTGTGCTGCCCACCTCTCTGCTGTGCTTCTCTTCTATGTGCCAATGGTCCTCCTGGCTCTCATTGATCGTCTCAGGATGCCAATCCCTCAGCCTGCCCATACTCTTCTCTCCTATGTCCACTTCCTGCTTCCCCCATTGATAAACCCTATTCTCTATAGTGTCAAGATGAAGGAGATTAGAGAGAGAATCCGCAAGAGATTGCAGCCCAGGAAGGTGGGTTGTGCTTAGTGAGAAGGATGTTTCCTCCATATTTGGTGGTTAGCTGACACAAAGGTTTCCATGACTGAGAACTCAGTTCATCATGCATAAAATGTCATTCAGGTACACAAAAGTGCATGTACACAGATGTATATTTCTGTCCCTTGAAGTGTTCATGTGGATACTGATGAAAGTTTATGAGCTCTAGAGAAGGGGAGTGGTCTGTTGTGAGCCCCTATTAACATCACATCCATGGCCCAGAAACAGTCAGAATCTAAGTCTTGTCACAACCATTCAGGTGTGTTAGGGGTGTGCATTTTCTGCATGTCCACCAGAATTCCCTGTTACCATTATTATCAAATTTTCATCAATTTTATTAGTGATGAATTTTACTTTACATCAGATTTTCCCAATAGAAACAGTGTCTTTCACATATCTGTAGGCTATTTTGTTTCTTCCTCTATGAATAGTCTCTTCAAAAAGACTTCACCCATTTTTCTACTGGATTGTTTAAGGTTTTAAAAACAAATGTGCAAGAAATCCTTTATATAAAATCCTTTTTATACCTTTGCCAATATAGTATTTGCCTTTTTCACTATTTAAGTAACCAAATCTCAAGTAAATGCAGTTTTACATAATCAAATCCATTTTAATTTTTAATTTTTGTTTTTCATGTGTTGCTTTTAAAACAAGTGTCTTTAACCTGTTCTGTACATATTCTCTTAAGCCTTTTTAAAAGAACTGTTATAATGACTTTTCTAAGTCCAATGTTATGTTAACAAGGTAATTATGTACTCGCGGTAGCATCATCTATTAAACACATTCTCTTTTTCTCACTGAAATAAAAAACTATGTATGTCATATTTTTGGATTCCTGGTGGCTCAGATGGTAAAGAATCTACCTGTAGTGCAGGAGACATGGTTCTATCCCTGGATTGGGAATATTCCCTGGTAAAGGGAATGGCAACCTACTCCAGGATTCTTGCCTGGAGAATCCCATGAATAGAGGAGCTTAGCACACTACAGTCCATGGGGTCACAAAGACTCAGACATGACTGACTAAGCGGCATATATGTCATACTTTAGGTGTGTGTATGGGTATGGACTTTGCTTTAGAAATCTTCTTATGGAATATGATATATATGTGAAAAAGCTGGCTTAAAAACTCAACATTCAAAAAATGAAGATCTTGGCATCTGGTCCCTTCACTTCATGGCAAATAGATGGGGAAACAATGGAAACAGTGAGAGACTTTCTTTCCTTGGGCTCCAAAATCACTGCAGATGGTGACTGCAGCCATGAAATTAAAAGACACTTGTTTCCTAGAAGAAAAGCTGTGGTAAACCTAGACAGTATATTAAAAATCAGAGACACCACTTTGTCGACAAGGGTCTATATAATCAAAGCTATTGTTTTTCCAGTAGTCATATACAGATGTGAGAGTTGGACCATAAAGAAGGCTGAGTCATAAGGCAGTTCTATTTGCAATTTTTTAAGGAATCTCCATACTGTTCTCCATAGTGGCTGTACTAGTTTGCATTCCCACCAACAGTGTAGGAGGGTTCCCTTTTCTCCACACCCTCTCCAGCATTTATTGCTTGCAGACTTTTGAATTGCAGACATTCTGACTTGTGTGAAGTGGTACCTCATTGTGGTTTTGATTTGCATTTCTCTGATAATGAGTGATATTGAGCATCTTTTCATGTGTTTGTTAGCCATCCGTATGTCTTCTTTGGAGAAATGTCTATTTAATTCTTTGGCCCATTTTTTGATCGGGTCGTTTATTTTTCTGGACTTGAGCTGCATAAGTTGCTTGTATATTTTTGAGATTAGTTGTTTGTCAGTTGCTTCATTTGCTATTATTTTCTCCCATTCAGAAGGCTGTCTTTTCACCTTGCTTATACACAGTAAAATAAAGTAAAAATAAAAATTTAATAAAAAAAAAAAGGCTGAGCACTGAAAAATGGATGCTTTCAAACCGTGGTGCTAGAGAAGACTCTTGAGATTCCCTTGGACAGCAAAGGAGGTCAAACTAGTCAATTCTAAAGGAAATCAACCCTGAATATTCATTGAAAGGACTGATGCTGAAGCTCCAGTACTTTGGCCACCTGATGCAAAGAGCTGACTCTTTGAAAATGACTCTGATGCTGAGAAGGGGACGACAAAAAATGAGATGGTTGGATGGCAACATCAACTCAATGGACATGAGTTTGAGCAAACTCCAGGAGTCGGTGATGGACAGGGATGCCTGGTGTGCTGCAGTCCATGGGGTCACAGAGTCAGAAAAAACTGAGCTGAACAACAATATATGTGTCATATATATTCACATATCACTGACCTACTAGACCAGCCTCATAGTGTGATTTGGTTAATATGCGCTATAAAGTGATCCTCTTTCAAAAGCAATTAAAAACTCTGAAATTCTAACAAGAATTACATTCTTAGTAGATTAAATATAACCAAATCAGCATTCATGATAAGTTTCCACATCCAACAATTTATGTATTTCATTTATTAAGAACTTGTTTATACTTTTCAATAAAATTATTCATTTTATTTAAATATATGTCTATGTAGTTTTTAAAATGTATGATTGGTGTTGCTATCATAAATAAAATATTACCCCATTTCTGTGTGTGTGTGTGTGTGTATGCTCAGTCATGCTCAAGGACTGTAGCCTGCCAGGCTCCTCTCTCCATGGGTTTCCCCAGGCAAGAATACTAGAGTAGGTCGCCATTTTCTTCTCCAGGGGATCTTCCCCACCCAGGAATCAAACCCATGTCTCTCAAGTCTCCTCCATTGATAGGTAGGTTCTTTATCACTAGCACCACCTAGGAAGCCCTTAACATGTAACCACCTTGGGTAATAAGGAGAAAAACTTTCTGTGGCCTGCCTGGGGACTGAATCCAGGACCTTGGTGTTATTAGCCTCAAACTCTAATCAACTGAGATAACCAGCCATTTCTGTCTCCACATATATATTGCTAGATTGAGAAAAAAACATTTTTTATCTTGCATTAGTGTGTACTTTACCAAATTATCACAAAATTTTAGAAGCATTTTAAAATTTTTATATTTTATTTGTATTTATTAACAGCATTCATAAGTAAAAATAGATGATAAGTAATGTTCCCCTGATATTCATATAAATTATTTCATTTTCTTATTTTATTAAATTCATTGGAATCTCCAACCTGTTATGAAAGTTTAAGAGTGAACAAAAATGTTGTTTCTCATTTTATTTAAATGGCATTAGTGTTTCATTTACTGACACTGCTAGATGGTTGACTGCTAGATCTTTGAATAAACTTTATAACACTTAAATAGTTCATTTATATTGCATTAAAAAAATTTTTAATAAGCTTACTTAATGAATCCTATTAAATGCATTTTCAGCATTCACTAACACAATAATAGTCTACTTTAATATGTTGAACAGTTGAAACATCCTTGTTACTTGTGATTAAAGAAGAACACATTTTAAATGAAAAGTGAAAAAATCAAATTTTCAGATCAAATCCATTTAGTGACAAGATAAGAATACACAGTGATATATTAGAACATATTCTAGGAATACAGAAACAGTTATAGCCTCATATTTTATCAAACTATTCTTTAAGATATACTGTATATTCTCTTAATAAACTAATTAGATGGCAGTCTCTCAATTTCATGGAGAAGGAAATGGCAACCAACTCCAGTACTCTTGCCTGGAAAATCCCATGGATGGAGGAGCCTGGTAGGCTGCAGGCCATGGGATCGCGAAGAGTTGGACACGACTGAGCGACTTCACTTTCACTTTTCACTTTCATGCACTGGAAAGGAAATGGCAACCCACTCCAGTATTCTTGCCTGGAAAATCCCAGGGACAGAGGAGCCTGGTAGGCTGCCGTCTGTGGGGTCGCACAGAGTCAGACAAGACTGACGCGACCTAGCAGCAGCAGCAGCAGCAGCTCTCAGTTTCATGAATGAGAATACTGAGGGTGAGATTTTAAGAATGCCCCAGGTCTATCAAACTAGTTACTAAACAGAATTTATTTTCAGATTTTTCTTAATTCAAAACCCTTGCTACAAAATACGCTTTTAAAATTATTGAATGGAGAAACAGCATGGTCTTGAAGAACAGTGATGAGGTCTCTGAGAAACTTTTCTTTTTTTCCCAAAGCCCACTCTTTCCTCCTCCCTGGAACACCTACCTCCATCTTCCCATTTCTTTACCGAGAGTAGAATGTTGTATAGAAAGAACGTGGAGTCACATTGGCCTGGCTTAGAATCCTCAGTCCATTATTCCTGAGTGATTTGGCACTAGCTGTTCCATGTTCATAAAATAGGTGTAATAAGGATTTCATGCAATCAAGTCTCTGTATCATACTGTCTGAACATATAAAATATTCAATAAATGATAGTGTTGTGGAATTAATCATGAAAGTTAAAATAACTATATTTAAACTTCGTATGCATATTCAATCTGAATAAAGAACTTTACAGTTGGAAGTTTCTTTAAGTTCCTACCACTTCATTGTATACAGGAAACTACTGAAAGCATTTGAATGGCCCTTTGTAACTGGGTGGTAGATGAGCTAAATGCAGACTCACTGACTGCCTCCATGTTTGTATTACTTTACTAAGAGATGGGAGCAAAGAGCTCTTCATTTCACAGCAGGGCCTCAACTGCTCTCCCCCGTCTCCTGACCACTGGCCACACCCACATCAATCCTGTAACATCTTTGGTTTTGAGTGCTCACTATTACCATTCATAGCACCGTTCTCTCTCTGAAAATCATTCCACACCAACTTGAATGATAAGTTTCAGGAAGAACTCAACTGTTCTTTCTCCTCTCAATAGCACATACGGGGATAGAGATATTAATAAGAACTTCTGGAACCATAATTTGTTCTCTCATGTTCATTACACTTCTTTATGCTAGCCATTTTACCCACACCCTTTCATTTAGACTATTCTTTTAGTTCAAATTGAGATACACCTGCCAAGCATATACAATGGATGAAGTATTTCATCTTTTAGAGACTTTTAAATTTGAATCATTCACAACTCTTTCCTTGTGTAAATTCACAGTGTATCAATGAGAGAGACATATGAATGTTGATGATGTATATAGGTCTCCATCCTTTATGTCCCAAGGATTTCCTCCTACACTTTCCCTCCAAATTGGCTTTAGCAAAAGACACACTCTCTAGGTTTCCTTTTCACATTATCCCAGGAAAGTATTTTGTATTTTTCAATCATTAATGTACACACCAACCACCTAGAATCTTGTTACAAGACAGTTTCTAACTTAGTAGGCTTGAAGAAGGATGAGATCCTATGATTCTTACTATTTCCCAGATGCTGCTGAGGCACATCAGTGCACCACCCTTTGGTTAGCAAGGAAGAAAACTTACTTAGACAAACCTAGTCACAATGGAAAGGGTTTAATGTAAATCACAGGGAGGAATCAAATGCTAAGAGGCAAATATAAAGATGCTAAGCCTCTTGAGAAATCTGTATGCAGGCCAGGAAGCAACAGTTAGAACTGGACATGGAACAGCAGACTGGTTCCAAATAGGAAAAGGAGTATGTCAAGGCTGTATATTGTCACCCTGCTTATTTAACTTATATGCAGAGTACATCATGAGAAACGCTGGACTGGAAGAAACACAAGCTGGAATCAAGATTGCTGGAGAAATATCAATAACCTCAGATATTCAGATGACACCACCCTTATGGCAGAAAGTGAAGAGGAACTCAAAAGCCTCTTGACAAAAGTAAAAGAGGAGAGTGAAAAAGTTGGTTTAAAGCTCAACATTCAGAAAACGAAGATCATGGCATCCGGTCCCATCACTCCATGGGAAATAGATGGAGAAACAGTGGAAACAGTGTCAGACTTTATTTTTTGGGGCTCCAAAATCACTGCAGATGGTGATTGCAGCCATGAAATTAAAAGATGCTTAATAGAGGAAGCTGAGCTGGGCCCACAAAGAAACCCACATTTAGGGTACAGTAGGGCTCCTTTGGAATAAACCTGGTTGCAGAAGAGAAATTATCCTGGACTCACCTGGCATCTGCAGGAAAAGGGGGCACCCAGTAGAGGGAAGAGTTTGGGCTGGGTGTCGAGTCTTGGCCCCAGGCACTTGTCTTATACAAGAAGTCTCTCCAATTAAGCTGTACCACAAGGGGTTTGAAAGACTTCCCTCATAGATCAGTTGGTAAAAAATATGCCTGCAATGCAGGAGACCTGGGTTCAATTCCTGGATTGGGAAGATCCCCGTGAGAAGGAAATGGCAACCCACTCCAGTATTCTTTTGGAAAAGACTCTGATGCTGGGAGAGATTGGGGGCAGGAGGAGAAGGGGACGACCCAGGATGAGATGGCTGGGTGGCATCACGGACTCGATGGACGTGAGTCTGAGTGAACTCCAGGAGATGGTGATGGACAGGGAGGCCGGGCGTGCTGCAATTCATGGGGTCGCAAAGAGTCGGACACGACTGAGTGACTGAACTGAACTGAACTACTCCTTGGAAGAAAAGTTATGACCAACCTAGACAGCATATTCAAAAGCAGAGACATTGCCGACTAAGGTCCGTCTAGTCAAGGCTATTGTTTTTCCAGTAGTCATGTATGGATGTGAGAGTTGGACTGTGAAGGAGGCTGAGTGCCAAAGAATTGATGCTTTTGAACTGTGGTGTTGGAGAAGACTCTTGAGAGTCCCTTGGACTGCAAGGAGATCCAACCAGTCCATTCTGAAGGAGATCAGCCCTGGGATTTCTTTGGAAAGAATGATGCTAAAGCTGAAGCTCCAGTACTTTGGCCACCTCATGCAAAGAGTTGACTCATTAGAAAAGACTTTGATGCTGGGAGGGATTGGGGTCAGGAGGAGAAGGAGATGACCCAGGATGAGATGGCTGGATGGCATCACGGACTTGATGGACACGAGTCTCAGTAAACTCCGGGAGTTGGTGATAGACAGGGAGGCCTGGCGTGCTTCGATTCATGGGGTAGCAAAGAGTCGGACAGGACAGAGCGACTGAACTGAACAGAAATGGTCCAAAACCTTGCAGAATTCTCCCAATTACAGTTCATCTCCTACTTACAAGCTTCTCTGAGATTAGATGTCTTCTTTACTCTTTTACCTGAGGATAGATGGCCTCAGTCTCCCCCAATAACAACAACAGGATTACTACCTACTTTATAAATTGTAAGCCTCTTCTTCCTTAATATCAAAAAGCTGTGGTATGTGACATCCATGATACATATTAATTGATTACTTAATAATTAGCTAATATAATTAAGGACTCTAAAGTAAATGGAAGCATCTCCCATTTGAAAGAAACGTTGTCGTACTCCTAAGACAATTTGATGTAGAGAAAATGGAACTTCCACCTTTGCCTCATCATTTAGACTTCAGACTCAGTTTTTCCAATTTTTCCAGAACCTTCACTCTAATCTGCCGAGTTTTTACACAATACAAGATGGGATTCATCAAGGGTGGTGCCAGCAAGAATGCATCAGCCATCAGAATCATAGCAACAGGGAGTGTATGCTTGGGAAAGCGATGCATGATAGCCAAGGTGATGATGGGCACATAGAAGATGAGCACAGCACAGATGTGGGACACACAGGTGTTAAGAGCTTTAAGCCATTCCCTGTAAGATGCAATACCCAATACAGTCTTCAGAATAAACACATAAGAGACAACAATTAACATACTGTCTGACATCGTACAGAGTGTAATAAACAGACCGTAGTAGAAGTTAACTCTATTGTCAGAGCACGCCAGCTTCATGATGTCCTGGAGGAGGCAGTAGGAGTGGGATAACAGGCGTTTATTACAGTATTTGAGTCTCTTTAAAGTGAAAGGGAGGGGAAGAACTAGGAGAATGCTTTTAAAAGCAAATGTTAACCCAATGTGCAAAACTCTGGGGCTAGTAAGGATGGAGCGGTATCTCAGGGGGTTGCAAATCGCCAGAAAGCGATCAAAAGACATGATCAGGAGTACCGAGGACTCCATGTCTGTGAATCCGTGGATAAAAAATTTCTGAGCAATGCAGGCATCAACAGAAGTCCCCATGGCATTAAACAAAAAGATCCTCAGCATGGTGGGAAGAGAAGAGAAAGACAGGCCCAGGTCCGATAATGCCAGCATGGAGAGGAAATGGTACATGGGCTCATGCAGAGAAGGCTCTGTCCTGATGACAAATAGAATGGTGCAGTTTCCCAGGACAGCCATGAAGTACATGAGGCAGATAGGGATCAAGATCCAAATGTAGACACCCTCAAGCCCTGGGATCCCAATCAACAGGAATGTGGAGACTGCAGCTTCTGAGGCATTGAGAGGAAGCATCATAAATAGGTCTCTTACATACTGCTCCTGGTAGATAAATAATCAAATTATTATTCTCTTAGTTATGTTTACTGAACACAACTCACTTTAATTGTCAGTTAAATTAAACACAGTTCACATTTAGGTATCAAGAAATAATGTTATATAACTTTTTCTATATAAAGAAAAATGAGTAAATTTAAATAGATTCATTTTTATCTAAGACCTTTACACTCTTCGAGTCTATCTTTATTCCTTATATACTTCTAAACAACTCTATAGAAGTGTGTCTGTGCATGCTAAGTCTCTTCAGTCGTGTCTGACTCTTAGCAACACTTTGGACAGTAGCATGCCAGGCTCCTCTGTCCATGGAATTCTCCAGACAAGAATACTGGAGTGGGTTACCATGCCCTTCTCCAGAGGATCTTCCCAATCCAAGGACTGAATCCGAGTGTCTTCTGTCTCTTTCATTGGCAGGTGGGTTCTTTACCACTAATGCCATCTAAGAAGCCCGTCTATAGAAGTAGTAGAGTGCTTTAATAACTTTTTTTTTCTTCTTAAGCCACAATGTTTGGAGGTTTATCAGTCAAGTAAACTAAATTGTGGAAAATTCTGAAAGAGATGGGAATACCAGACCACCTGACCTGCCTCTTGAGAACTCTGTATGCACGTCAGGAAGCAACAGTTAGAACTGGACATGGAACAACAGACTGGTTCCAAATAGGAAAAGGAGTACGACAAGGCTGTATATTGTCACCCTGCTTATTTAACCTATATGCACAGTACATCATGAGAAATGCTGGGCTGGAAGAAGCACAAGCTGGAATCAAGATTGCTGGGAGAAATATTAATAACCTCAGATATGCAGATGACACCACCCTTATGGCAGAAAGTGAAGAACTAAAGAGCCTCTTGATGAAAGTGAAAGAGGGGAGTGAAAAAACTGGCTTCAAGCTCAACATTCAGAAAACTAATATCATGGCATCCGGTCCCATCACTTCATGGCAAATAGATGGGGAAACAATGGAAACAGTGGCTGACTTTATTTTAGGGGGCTCCAAAATCACTGCAGATGCTGACTGCAGCCATGAAATTAAAAGACGCTTACTCCTTAGAAGGAAAGTTATGACCAACCTAGACAGCATATTGAAAAGCAGAGACATTACCTTGCCAACGAAGGTCCATCTGTTCAAGACTATGGTTTTCTCCAGTGATCATGTATAGATGTGAGAGTTGGACTATAAGGAAAGCTGAGCACTGAAGAATTGATGCTTTTGAACTGTGGTGTTGGAAAAGACTCTTGAGGGGCCCTTGGACTGAAAGGAGATTCAACCAGTCCATCCTAAAGGAGATCAGTCTTGGGTATTCCTTGGAAGGACTGATGTTGAAGCTGAAACTCCAATACTTTGGAGGCACAGGGATAAAGGATAATCCCTTGTCCATTCTTACTCAATGAGTCCCTTCAAAATGGGTCATTTCCGAAGTTCCATGTTTGAGGTTTTTATTGACAAGCTTCCAACATAATTCAGGTAACTGAATAAATGAGCTACTGTTGAAAATATCATTTTTACAACTGTTCATTATGCAAATACAAAGATGTACCCTGTCCCACTTATAGACCCTAATCTTTTCAGCCATCAACACTGTCCCAAACATAGCTTGATCCCTTGGCTGGAGAACCTATGAAACATTTTTATCTCTAGCCCTCTGAAAGGCATTAGGTTGATGCCTATAAATTGCAGAGTTTTCCTTGGATAGCATAAAATCATCTTAAGGAAGTTTAGTTTGAGTCTTCAGGACACCTTCCAGGCTCCTGGTTACCTTATCCCAGAACAAGGGTGGCAAGGTTTCAGATTATTCAGGTTCGGCAGTTTCTTTGCTCCAGCGCCCTGCTGGGAATCACATCCTTTCTTATGCTCTCATATACTTCTCTAGGAAGTACAGGCACATCCTCATGAGAATGAACAGATACTATGCCCCTGAGAATACTGACTCCACTCTCTTGATCACTGTCTGTCAATAACCTCTCCTAAGAAAATGCAGAGAGCAAGTTTCTGTCTCATGGTCGGATTTAACTCCTGTGACCCTGTTCCCACATCAGGTGCAGGCTTTGGGAATGCCAGTCTCAGATGTTGGTAAGGCAGCCTATATCCAGCTGTAGCTCCAAGATAAAGTATGTACCTTAGCAGACTCAATGTGAGACTATTACAGACCTTATGTAGAGTTCTGTCCACAAAACTCTATTTGGTCATCACAACGTTTAATTTTAGTTTTAATCCAAATGCATTTAAATAGCTTATGAATGCTCAAATTTATCATAGATTCCCGCTTTTTTCATTGTCTTCAAATTTACTGGCAACCAAAGGCATTTAATCTCACAGAGCAGAAAGCCAAGGGTCACAAGTAGTCCTGGTATCTTGGTCCCTCAAGTTTAGAAAAGAAAATCAATTTTTATCAAGCCCTCAACTTTGAAGATTGAAAGTAAATAAAAGGTGTAATTTTGATAATGTTTTATGGGATGACACGATTTTTCAGGCAGAGAGTAGGAAATAAGATCTAGTAAAACATCTTACTCTTGAAAGAGTAAGAAGAGATGAATGAATCAGTTTTGATGAGCCAACAATGATGACTCTGTCTCCAGGTTAATAGAAGAGGGGATGTGCTGGTGATTGGGCTACAGTCATCAAATCAGCTCGGGAAGGAAATTGAAGAAAAGATGCCTATAGACTATTCATCTTGATTTTCCACTCCCCTCCAAAAATGCTTATTCCAGTAAAAGTACTAAATAAAGTAATATAAATGTCTAACCTTGATATACATATCACTCTAGGATCATAATGCAATTATACAGCTCAAGTTCAACTATGTTATTTCTTCCCATCACTTTTTGACAGGTATCTGCATTGTTTTGAGTTGAAAATCCATTGGTCTCCAGGTAACAAAATGGGACCAAGAGGAAAAGCAGCTGGAACAACAACAAAATAATGTGTTTTATTTATTTGTTTGTTTTTTCAGGGAGGAAGGCAGGAGAAATCTGGACTTATAGGGTCTATATTTAAGTAAAAGGTACATTTATCTAAGTAAATTTAGGTAAAGTCAGGTAAAATATGTAATAAAATATATTATTTTCCTCTTCCGATTCAAATTGCTGCCTAATCTCTGCCGCTTTCATTTATTTTCCCTCTTGTTCCTTTTTTCTTATTGTTAATATTATTATTTTAATGGAAAAGACCATGAATTTAACAACAAATATTTCTGATAAAAGGGATTGCTCTCAATGGTCTTTCCGAGACCACTTCTGTATACATTACATACTCATAGCACTTCCCCATTGCCCTGGAGCTACTTTCATTCTTTTTAAAGCATGTTGCCTATGAAAATCTTTTTCTGGGTCATTTTTCTTCTCTGAGGTTTAAAATATGAAGGAACAGAAGTTTATAACTATGTGACCCTAACTGACTTTCTAGGGCTTCCCTGGTGACTTAGTGATAAAGAATCTTCCTGCCAATACAGGAGACAAGGGTTTGATCCCTGGGTCAGGAAGATCCGCTGAAGGAGGAAATGGCAACCCACTCCATTATTCTTGCCTGGAAAATCCTATGGAAAGAGGAGCCTAGAGGGCTCAGATAGGACTGAGCAACTGAACAACAACAATTGACTTTTGGGGACTTAAAGGGGCAATAAAACTTGCACACATAAAAACAAAAACGATTAAGTGTAACTTTACAGTACAACAGGCAGGATGGCCCAAACCTTACTCTGAGACAACCAAATCTTTCAACCTACAAACTCTCCAGGCTAGAATATCATGGTCTAAGTTTGCCTTAAAAGTCAGTTTTTTACAGTGTACCGTTCAGATCATTCAGCCTCATTGTCTAGTCACTGGTGCAGTAAGCAGCCCCATCATTCATTTCTTTCACACAGAGAAAACAAGATATTAGACTGCTTTCGGCCTGCACCATGCACCTCTTGCTTCTTGCCCCAGGGCTGACACTGAGGAGTGAGATTTTCATAAGTACTAGTAGGTGTTCATGCTGCAGTCCATAAGGTCACAAAGCGTCATACATGACTGAGTGACTGAACTGAACTGAACTAGGTGTTCAGGAGGGCTTCCCTGGTGGCTCAGCAGTAAAGATTCCGCCTGCTAATGCAGGAGATGCAGGTTTGATCCCTGGGTCCAGAAGATCCCCTGGAGAAGGAAATGGCAACCCACTCCAGTATTCTTGCCTGGGAAATCCCATGGACAGAGGAGCCTGGAAGGCTACAGCCCATGGGGTCACAAAAGAGTTTGACACACTTAGCAACTAAACAACAACAATAACTAAGTGTTCATGAATCTGCAACCCAGAAGTATGGGACAATCCACAAATAATAGGGTCAGTTTTGACCAAATAGGATCCAATGGAGAAATCGTCCCCACTTTATTTTCCTGGATAGAGTATCACAAGGCATATTTGATAAGGCTTCAGAGATGGATCTGTAGGATTTGCAATAGTCACCCGTAATGGTATCTGGCTTATTACTGATTCATCATCTCTCAGCTCCAGATTTCTTTTTGCCTCCTCCATGATGGCGGTGTTGGATTCTGTGACTATTTCTCTTCTGTCAGCTGGCACAATATTAAGACTTGTCACTAGAGGGTGGTAGGAGAACACCAGAGGAAGAGGGGTTTTCTCTCCTGCTTTCTGTGTTGCTTGCAGGCCAGACTCACAGACCATGTCAGTTCCCCATTGCCTGGCACCGTGCAGTTTCTTCAGTGCTCAGCTCCAGCAGCGCATAGCTCCCTCCAGCATTTACACACTGAGCTTGTTCTCCAGCTCTCCAGTGGGACAGCAGCGGTATAACCAGGGGCCCAGCCAGAATGGACCAGCACCCCAGCTGAAACCTTCCCTACATCTTCTCATTAGCCTTGACTATGTGGCTGTACATTGAGTCAGTACAGGGTGAGTTGTCTAACAACCTGGCCACCGAAACCTCCTCCCAGAAAGGCAGCCTGGAACTACCTCAGGCTGAGCCTTAGGCAGCCTTCCCGTATTCTAGTTCAAGTGGCACCTAACTGTCATAGGCTTTTCTGGCATCGAGAGTTCAGAGTGTCAACTAAAAAATAAATAAATAAATAACAATCTGAAAGTTTGAGAGTTCTGGGTTTTTTTTCAGCAGACATACTGAGGACTTCAAACCCACGACACAGCATCTCGAGTAACTGAGAAAACTGCCCTGAGGAGTTGTGGTGGGGGGTAGCTAGGATATATAGGAATTTTGCAACAGAGGCAGGTAGTCAGATCAAAAGATATACTGTTAAAAGTAAACTAGTTATTTCAAGTTACGGAATTTAGTAGTTTTCTATATACATGAAGATACAAGAGTCCGGGCATGTACATCTCAAGTATCTGGGGCTGTATCTTGGGTTTTATCATCCTGAATTCCCTTAGGGCTCACCCACTGTGAGTGGCTGCAGTGTGGTAGGTGCTAGATGGCAAGTATTCTTTGTTTTTTTTTCTGAGTTCTCACTGCTGACTGTGACATCCTTTGTTTGCTGTTCTGGCAGGGAATATTTTATTTTTCAAGAGGCCTGGCAATTTCCTATAGGAGCCCTTCCTTGACCTTCCCAGAGGGCAGATTTTTGGCAAGCCCCCCAAATAAGTCACTTTAGTAATCTCACAGGCTTAAATAAAAGAGAGGAAGGTTCTTCTTTGGATGCCCCACCTCAATTCTAGAAGTAGTGATTACTCCTTATATCTTCTTCTCTCATAGGTTCTTTATGTTTCTCTTTTAACTTTTACTAGCCAATTTCCCCACTCGTATACTTTTTAATAACAGAATTCTTTATATTAAATTTTCCCTTTTCAAATCATTGTGTGGTCTCTGTCTCCTGTTGGATCCTTAACAACACAGCATCTAATTTGAAATAAATTTATTATCCTTCTCTTTGACTTCAGTTGTTCCTGATGCATGTTTGCTGAAATCACATTATCAATAACATGGTCGGTTTATAATCAAGAATCTATTGCCAGTGGTCAATGGACTGACAACGATTTCTGAAATGCAACATTACCACAATTACTAAGATTATCACTTGTGGTTGATTGGATGAGATTCAGGTGGAAGGTGTGAAGTTACATGGTGACTGTAGTCTCCCATTTTTATCAAAAAACATTTACTGTCAAGCTTATGGAATGAACTGACTGTTGGTATCTGCACTGAAAACCTTAGGTAGGAAAATTACTCAATTAGGACAGCCACTGACAATTCAGGGCATGTGTGGAAGTCAGAGGGCCGCTATAGGAGCCTTTAAGGAAACCTTAATCTCCTGCACCCAAAGATCATACAGTTCTAAAAATATCCAGCAGATGATGTAACTGAAAAAGTAACAGAATTTCAAGGAAGCCTGAATGTTCACTTTTGATACATCATCTTTCATTAAGTCAGAACACTGAAAAATACAGGGAATTAAAAAATGAGGAAGTAATATGATCTTCATTCCCAGAATGTGGACCTTTGCATGAATAAGCCCAAAAATCTCAAAATCTTTTAAGATTTCATGCCAGAAGAAAGAACTCTATTCTCTTTTTACAGAGGATAATTATTTTATCATGTCTGGACACCTCACAAAACCAAGCCTGAGAACAGTGCCTTACAACATGGTGCTTCTCCCATGCAAGGTCTGCCCCCATCATTCCTCACTGTACCCAAGCCAATAAGCAATCATATCTCAGCAAAGCATGAACAGGGTAATGTTATCAACATTTTGGGAGAAAATGGCTTAACCACTGAAGTCACTACAGAATCTATCTAAACATATTAGCTGAAACACTTGTAAACCTGAATCTTGAAAGTGTTAGGTTTAAGACAGCAGAGGAAGTGAAGGGTGATATAAGTTGACATAGAGAATAATTTATTGACATGAGGACACTCATACATGATTGGAGTTCACCATTACATCAAAGAAGGCTGCAAACTATGAAAATGCACTGCTGAGATGGTTGCTTGAAACTTTAACATGATGATTTACCTATAGAAAATTTGGTAAAGATGCCATATCTGCTTGGCAAAATATATAGAAATCTAAAGGAGGTGAAAATATTAGAATGGATTTATCATGTAGGACAAGATAATTTATCACATGATTATTTTCTCTGGAAGGAAAGAAAGGATATTCCCTCACTGAGGCAATAAAGAATGTGTTTGCAAGAGAGTATCTGGTATTTTTGAATAGTTCGGTAGTTGCAGTGCTCTGTATGCTGGACTTGGCAGTGAAAGCTGCTTCTGTGGAGCAAGTCCCCACTAACAAGGAGAATAGGGAGATTTTGAAACCACATGGCAGTACTTAACAATCGGAAGTAAGCTGAATAAGTGCAGTAGAGAGTAGCAAGTCTTGAGTGACAATCAGGGTGGCAGCACCCATAATGATCAGTTGCATTAGATGATGGCATTGAAGACAAGCTAAGAAGACAGTGACTAGGCATTACTTGAAATACATTTAAAACAGAGAACTTCTGACCATCAGACTGGCATCAACCACTCTAACAGAAAGCGATGACTCCTCAGATTATCTGAAAGATTTAAGTCACTTCACATACCGGGTAGTCATCAACTCGATGTGAGTCTTGGTTCCCTAGATGAAATAACCTGCCATGCCATTATAAGTAGGCAACTACAACAGCAAAAAATACCCAGATTTTTCCCCAAATAGACATATGTCCATTTACAGAAGTTCTTGTTCACTGGGGAAAGACAAATACCCAGATTCTTTGAGGACTATTGGATATAGGATATAATATCTTACTGATATGGTAAACCAAATATACCATCACGTTCTTGTTTGGTAAAAGTACGAGATTATTGAAGCAAGATGATTGATGGAATTCTGGACCAAGTTTATCTCATAGTGAACCTGATGATTTTCAGTTCTACCTGTGTAGAGATTCACAGTTATAGACACAGATGCCTGAGTGCATAACTGGCAAGATTACATTTAGTAGCTGGTGAAATCTCATGTTGTTACTCTATCTGGGACATTTAAACCATTAATTATAGTGAGAAAGACAAAGTGCAAGGTCCCATTCACATAATTTATTTATACAAAGCACAAATAAATTACGTGAATGAATGATTGTCCTAGAATCCTATGGAATCTGTCACTGGTTTTATGGGTGGATTGGTGGACAATTTGGTGCTAAAAGAAAAGTGTAGTTGCTCGGTCATGCCTGACTCTTTGTGACTCTATGGACTGTAGCCTGCCAGGTTCCTCTGCTCTTAAGATTTTCCAAGCAAGAATACTGGAGTGGGTTGCCATTTCCTTCTCCAGGGGATCTTCCAGACCCAAGGATAGAACTTGGGCCTCCTGCACTGCAATCAGACTCTTTACGGTCTGAGCCACAAAATATAATACAACAGCAAAACAGTCCCACACATGGGTGGTCATAAAAAAAAATGATGAAGAAAAATTATCATAATGCACGCTTCTCGTGGTTGTAAACATTGTGTAGAAAGAGAGGTTATCTGACTTATGTGGATATACATGGACTTCTGTACTTTTTTGAAAGGTGTGGATAGTTGGTCATGGGATAGAATAAGCAACTTTGAAAGAAAAGAAAAAAAGGAAGTCTGTAGAAGATGTATGTGAAATACATATTGAAGAGGTCATAAAGAGTGAAAATCTTTTATCTCATGCTGAAAGTGAAAGTGTTAATCGCCCAGTCATGTCCGACTCTTTGCAACCCCATGGACTGTAGCCTACCACACTCTTCTGCGCACAGGATTCTCCAGGGAAGAATACTGGGGCGGGCTGACATTCTCTCCTCCAGGATATCTTCCTGACCCAAGGACCAACATCACAGACAGATTCTTTACCATCTGAGCCATAAGGGAAGCCCCTTACCTCATGCTACCACCCACCAAATCTCATGCTACTACCCACCATACAGTATGCACCTCAGTGGAGAAATTCAATAACCAAGTGGAGAGAATCTACATAGAAATATCACTTGGCCTTAGCTCCACTGCTGCTGGTCCAGTGGGCCCATAGATGGAGTCGTAATGGCAGAGTCAGAAATAAAGCAAGCGTCAAAAGTATGAGCCCTCTTCTCAAGGCTGGTCATGGGGAAACAGTACAATCCTCACTCCTGGGATGTCAAAAATGTTACTACAAGTGTTTAATGTTCAGCTAACGGCAGCAAAACTGATCCAGAGCACTTGATATGACATTTTACATTCACACTGGGTATGCCCCTATAACATAACAAAGGACAAAAATAAATCTACCTACATAAGATCCAATGTTAGGTTACACTGATGTATATTTTAGGATTCACTCTCTATACACACTCTCTCTCTCTCTCTATATATATATATATATATATATATCTGTTTTGGAAGCATGCAGAGAATTGATAGTTTTAAGATAAAAGTTCAATTATTAGAAGTGTTTTTTGTATATCATTCAGAAAAAAACTGGTTTGTTAATAAAGTTTCCTACATAAACCTGAGCTTTTATTATTGCAGAATCTGGTGAATATTTTATTCAGGCCTCATACCACTTTCAAATATAAATATTTGTTTACTGATATTATTTCACTTTATCTTAAAAACAAAAATAATTTGGGTGTTATTAATATGAACTTACTGAATAAGAAAGCTAAGCAAATATCATCCAACCTATAACTTGAATAGTTTGTATTGTTGGAGGCATATCTAGGCATTGCGTGGAGAGTTACACCATTCTACCAAAGCATTCATTCAAAGCATTTAAATGCAGAGTTGCAAAGAATAGCAAGAAGAGATAAGAAAGCCTTCTTCAGCGATCAATGCAAAGAAATAGAGGAAAAGAACAGAATAGGAAAGACTAGAGATCTCTTCAAGAAAATTAGAGATACCAAGGGAACATTTCATGCAAAGATGGGCTCGATAAAGGACAGAAGTGGTATGGACCTAACAGAAGCAGAAGATATTAAGAAGAGGTGGCAAGAATACATGGAAGAACTGTACAAAAAAGAGCTTCTTGATCTGGACAACCACGATGGTGTGATCACTCATCTAGAGCCAGACATCCTGGAATGTGAAGTCAAGTGGGCCTTAGAAAGCATCAGTACGAACAAAGCTAGTGGAGGTGATGGAATTCCAGTTGAGCTATTTCAAGTCCTGAAAGATGATGCTGTGAAAGTGCTACACTCAATATGCCAGCAAATTTGGAAAACTCATCAGTGGCCACAGGACTGGAAAAGGTCAGTTTTCATTCCAATTCCGAAGAAAGGCAATGCTAAAGAATGCTCAAACTACTACACAATTGCACTCATCTCACACGCTAGTAAGTAATGCTCAAAATTCTACAAGCCATGCTTCAGCAGTACGTAAACTGTCAACTCCCTGATATTCAAGCTGGTTTTAGAAAAGGCAAAGGAACCAGGCATCAAATTGCCAACATGCCCTGGATCATGGAAAAAGCAAGAGAATTCCAGAAAAAGCATCTATTTCTGCTTTATTGACAATGCCAAAGCCTTTGACTGTGTGGATCACAATAAACTGTGGAAAATTCTGAAAGAGATGGGAATATCAGACCACCTGACCTGCCTCTTGAGAAATCTGTATGCAGGTCAGGAAGCAACAGTGAGAACTGGACATGGAACAACAGACTGGTTCCAAATAGGAAAAGGAGTACGTCAAGGCTGTATATTGTCACTCTGCTTATTTAACTTTTATGCAGAGTACATCATGAGAAACGCTGGACTGGAATAAACACAAGCTGGAATCAAGATTGCCGGGAGAAATATCAATAACCTCAGATATGCAGATGACACCACCCTTATGGCAGAAAGTGAAGAGGAACTCAAAAGCCTCTTGATGAAAGTGAAAGTGGAGAGTGAAAAAGTTGGCCTAAAGCTCAACATTCAGAAAATGAAGATCATGGCATCCGGTCCCATCACTTCATGGGAAATAGAAGGGGAAACAGCGGAAACAGTGTCAGACTTTATTTTTTTTTTGGGGGGGGGGCTCCAAAATCACTGCAGATGATGACTGCAGCCATAAAATTAAAAGACGCTTACTCCTTGGAAGAAAAGTTATGACCAACCTAGATAGCATATTCAAAAGCAGAGACATTACTCTGGCGACTAAGGTCTGTCTAGTCAAGGCTATGGATTTTCCTGTGGTCATGTATGGATGTGAGAGTTGGACTGTGAAGAAGGCTGAGTGCTGAAGAATTGATGCTTTTGAACTGTGGTGTTGGGGAAGACTCTTGAGAGTCCCTTGGACTGCAAGGAGATCCAACCAGTCCATTCTGAAGGAGATCAACCCTGAAATTTCTTTGGAAGGAATGATGCTAAAGCTGAAACTCCAGTACTTTGGCCACCTCATGCGAAGAGTTGACTCATTGGGAAAGACTCTGATGATGGGAGGGATTGGGGGCAGGAGGAGAAGGGGACGACCCAGGATGAGATGGCTGGATGGCATCACAGACTTGATGGACACGAGTCTGAGTGAACTCCGGGAGTCAGTGATGGACAGGGAGGCCTGATGTGCTGCAATTCATGGGGTCGCAAAGAGTCGGACATGACTGAGCGACTGAACTGAACTGAACTAAACTCTGAGACAGCTAAAGATTAGATTTGGAGTCGCTTCTGAATTAAGACCTTGATAACAGCCTTTTGAATCTGCTTAGTCTTCACACTGTAGATGATAGGGTTGAGTACAGGAGGAATAAGCAGGAAGATATTGGCCATGATGGTGTGGACAAAGGGAGGTGCTGAATGGCCATAGCGATGGACAAGAGACAGGCTGATGAGAGGGATATAGAAGATGGCAACAGCACTGATGTGGGAAATGCAGGTGTTGAAGGCTTTCTGCCTGCCCTCTATGGAGGCAATGTGGAGGACAGATCGGATGATCAGGACATAGGAGAGCAGGATACAAGGACAGTCGAACCCTGTCGTGGAGAAGAGTGCAAACAGACCAAGGATGCTGTTGATTCTGTTGTCTGTGCATGAGAGTTGAATGAGATCAACATGGTAGCAGTAAGAATGTGAGAGGACCGTAGAACTGCAGAAGGACAGCCTCTTGACAAAAAGCACAACTGGCAACATAACAGCAACATTTCTTGTCCACATACTCATCCCAATCTGGGCGATCCTGGCATTGGTGAGGATGGTGGTGTATCTCAGTGGATCACAGATGGCCACAAAACGGTCAAAGGCCATGGCCAGCAAAACTCCAGACTCCATGAAAGTAAATCCATGGAGAAAGAACATCTGAGCAATGCAGGCATTTAAGTTGATCTCTCGGGTTCCAAACCAGAAGACACCAAGGGTAATGGAAATTGTGCACAGGGATAAGCTCAGGTCTGTGGCTGAAAGCATAGAGAGGAAATAATACATAGGCTCATGAAGGCTCTGTTCACGGAGGACCACAAATAGGATCATACTGTTCCCAGAGAGGGCAACAGCATACAGGAGGCAAACAGGTATGGAGACCCAGATCTGGGCTGCTCTCAGTCCTGGAATACCCGTCAAGAAGAAGGTCAGAGGCTGAGCGCTGGTATTGTTGAGGACCCACATAATAAGGGGCTGAGAAGACAGGAATATTTGAATAATTAAACATAACATATGATAAAAATGTAGCTTATCATTAGACACTCTGAGATTCACTAAATTACTATTGCTGATCTAGGAATTTTAGTATTTTATGAGTTTTATAGAGTCACAGGTTTCTTTCCCTGCCTCTCAGTATTTCTCATTTTTGAGAACTGAAGATTTCCTGAGTTATTTTACATCAAATTTTCTTAAGTCTATAATATTCTTTGGTGGCAACAATAACACAGTTCAATTTTTCTTAACTAAAAAAGTCCCCAATAGAATATGCTGATAAATCTGGTTTCCAGGATTTTTTTTTAATAATGTATTGATCCTAGAATAAAGAACCAAAAAATCAGTTCATATTTGAAATGTGGATATTATTAGGTGTTCCTGGGATATATCTAGATGTATATAAAGAATCTGACTGCAATGCAGGAGACCTGGGTTCAATGCCTGGATAGAGAAAATCCCCTGGAGAAGAGAAAGGTAACCTACTCTAGTACTCTTGCCTGGAGATTTCCATGGACAGAGGAACCTGGAAGACTATACTCAATGGGGTCACAAAAGTTGGACACAACTGAGTGACTAATACACACATGTCTAAGGCATCTCCAAGACTCACATGTTTATATATGTGATGATGGAATCACACTAAGAAAAATTAGTAAGGCAGCAGCAGCAAGGGACAGATGCTAGAAAAACCTGGCTGGGGAAGCCCATCTTATTGTTTTGTGATTTTTCACTTTGATCCCAGACAGGAAGACTGAAGCCTTCAGTCTTCTCATTCATTGAATATCTCTCATTCATTGAAATTTCCCTGTGTTGTTGACAAATACTAGTAGGCATTATATGATTTTACCCATACACTAACTCTAGAAGGTAGGTAGTATGTATAAATGTATATATGGCATATGAGGAAATGATTAAATAATCCCCAGATTAATCTTTAAAGATAGAGATAACAATTGTTGAGAGAAACTACATATTTAGCAAAGGTGGAGGAAAGAAGGAAAGCATAAAAGGAAGGAAGGGAGGGAAGAAAAAAGGAAGGAAGGAAGAAAAAAAAGACAAAACTTGCCATTATTTTAACACAGTCCAATAACACCTCATTTTGATAAATTTGGCAAGCTACTGCTAAAATGGCTTCCCTGGAGCTCAGTGGTAAAGAATCCTCCTGCAATGCAAGAGACATGGGTTCTATCCCTGGGTCAGGAAGATCTCCTGGAGAAGGAAATGGCAACCCACTCCAGGATTCTTGCCTGGGAAATCCCATGGACAGAGGAACCTGATGGACTACAGTTCATGGGGTCACCAAAGAGTCAGACATGATTTAGGGACTAAAGAATTACTGAACCACAAAGGCTAGCATTTCTTAAATACAAACCATGTGACAGATGTTATTATCTTCATAGCCATAATCTGATCTAATAATCATAACTATCCAATCAAGTACCAAAAAATGTTATCTCTAATACATTATCAGGGAAACTGATGTTTAAAGTGGTTAAGTTAATTTGCCCCAAATTATGGAGTTAGACATAGAAGAACTGAAGTTGGAACTCTCATGTATGACCCCAGTGCATGAATGACCTCATTCAATGAGGCTGAAGCACATAGAGAAGGGGTCTCTAACATAGTCCAACAAATGTCCATGACAAATATTTTTTAGATGTTTACTTTCAGACACCTAAGTGTTAATTCCATGTCAGTTGTGTGGGTATGATGCTGCTTAGGCTTCTCAAGAAAAGAATCTCATCATGAATAGTTTTGTGTGCAAAGGGCCCAGAGAATTAGATGTTGAGGATACACCCAGTATGGAAAACAATGCCAAAGTATAATAGAACCACCAAATTCAGTAGAATCATTTTGGTGACCATCTCTTTTATCTACCACTTACATATTATCTTGATGACTCTTTCTTTCTGGAAATTTTCTTTCTACATATATTATATGGAATAGTTCAGTTCAGTTCAGTTTAGTCACTCAGTCGTGTCCAACTCTTTGTGACCCCATGAATCTCAGCACACCAGGCCTCCCTGTCCATCACCAACTCCCGGAGTTTCACTGAGACTCATGTCCATCGAGTCAGTGATGCCATCCAGCCATCTCATCCTCTGTCGTCCCCTTCTGCTCCTGTCCCCAATCCCTCCCAACATCAGGGTCTTTTTCAATGAGTCAACTCTTCTCATGAGGTGGCCAAAGTACTGGAGTTTCAGCTTTAGCATCATTCCTTCCAAAGAAATTTCAGGGTTGATCTCCTTCAGAATGGACTGGTTGGATCTCCTTGCAGTCCAAGGGATTCTCAAGACTCTTCTCCAACACCACAGTTCAAAAGCGTCAATCCTTCAGTGCTCAGCCTTCTTCACAGTCCAACTCTCACAGCCATAAATGACTACTGGAAAAACCATAGCCTTGACTAGATGGACCTTAGTCAGCAAAGTAATGTCTCTACTTTTGAATATGCTATCTAGGTTGGTCATAACTTTTCTTCCAAGGAGTAAGTGTCTTTTAATTTCATGGCTGCAGTCACCGTCTGCAGTGATTTTGGAGCCCAAAATAATAAAGTCTGACACTGTTTCCCCATCTATTTCCCATGAAGTGATGGGACCGGATGCCATGATCTTCGTTTTCTGAATGTTGAGCTTTATGCCAACTTTTTCACTCTCCACTTTCACTTTCATCAAGAGGCTTTTGAGTTCCTCTTCACTTTCTGCCATAAGGGTGGTGTCATCTGCATATCTGAGGTTATTGATGTTTCTCCCGGCAATCTTGATTCCAGCTTGTGTTTATTCCAGTCCAGCGTTTCTCATGATGTACTCTTCATAGAAGTTAAATAAGCAGGGTGACAATATACAGCCTTGACATACTCCTTTTCCTATTTGGAACCAGTCTGTTGTTCCATGTCCAGTTCTCACTGTTGCTTCCTGACCTGCATACAGATTTCTCAAGAGGCAGGTCAGGTGGTCTGGTATTCCCATCTCTTTCAGAATTTTCCACAGTTTATTGTGATCCACACAGTCAAAGGCTTTGGCATAGTCAATAAAGCAGAAATAGATATTTTTCTGGAATTCTCTTGCTTTTTCCATGATCCAGTGGATGTTGGCAATTTGATCTCTGGTTCCTCTGCCTTTTCTAAAACCAGTTTGAACATCAGGAAGTTCACAGTCCATGTATTGCTGAAGCCTGGCTTGGAGAATTTTGAGCAACACTTTACTAGCATGTGAGATGAGTGCAATTGTGCAATAGTTTGAGCATTCTTTGGCATTGCTTTCTTTTTGGGATTGGAATGAAAACTGACCTTTTCCAGTCCTGTGGCCACTGCTGAGTTTTCCAAATTTGCTGGCATATTGAGTGTAGCACTTTCACAGCATCATCTTTCAGGGTTTGAAATAGCTCCACTAGAATTCCATCACCTCCACTAGCTTTGTTCATAGTGATGCTTTCTAAGGCCCGCTTGACTTCACATTCCAAGATGTCTGACCCTAGATGAGTGATCACACCATCGTGGTTGTCCAAGTCAAGAAGCTCTTTTTTGTACAGTTCTTCCGTGTATTTTTGCCACCTCTTCTTAATATCTTCTGCTTCTGTTAGGTCCATACCACTTCTGTCCTTTATCGAGCCCATCTTTGCATGAAATGTTCCCTTGGTATCTCTAATTTTCTTGAAGAGATCTCTAGTCTTTCCCAATCTGTTGTTTTCCTCTATTTCTTTGCATTGATCGCTGAAGAAGGCTTTCTTATCTTCTCTTGCTATTCTTTGGAACTCTGCATTCAGATGCTCATATCTTTCCTTTTCTCCTTTGCTTTTCGCTTCTCTTCTTTCACAGCTATTCGTAAGGGCTCCTCAGACAGCCATTTTGCTTTTTTGCATTTCTTTTCCATGAGGATGGTCTTGATCCCTGTCTCCTGTACAGTGTCACGAACCACATTCCATAGTTCATCAGGCACTCTATCTATCAGATCTAGGCCCTTAAATCTATTTCTCACTTCCACTGTAAAATCATAAGGGATTTAATTTAAGTCATACCTGAATGGTCCAGCAGTTTTCCCTATTTTCTTCAATTTAAGTCTGAATTTGACAAGAAGGAGTTCATGATCTGAGCCACAGTCAGTTCCTGGTCTTGTTTTTGTTGACTGTATAGAGCTTCTCCATCTTTGGCTGCAAAAAGAATGTATTCAATCCGATTTCGGTGTTGACCATCTGGTGATGTCCATGTGTAGAGTCTTCTCTTGTGTTGCTGGAAGAGGGTGTTTGCTATGACCAGTGCATTTTCTTGGCAAAACTCTATTAGTTTTTGCCCTGCTTTATTCCACATTCCAAGGCCAAATTTGCCTGTTACTCCAGGTGTTTCTTGACTTCCTACTTTTGCATTCCAGTCCCCTATAATGAAAAGGACATCTTTTTTGGGTGTTAGTTCTAAAAGTTCTTGTAGGTCTTCATAGAACCGTTCAACTTCAGCTTCTTCAGTGTTACTGGTTGGGGCTTAGACTTGAATTACCATGATATTGAATGGTTTGCCTTGGAAACGAATAGCGATCATTCTGTCGTTTTTGAGATTGCATCCAAGTACTGCATTTCAGACTCTTTTGTTGACCATGTTGGCTACTCCATTTCTTCTGAGGGATTCCTGCCCGCAGTAGAAGTTATATTGGTCATCTGAGTTAAATTCACCAGGGTTAGGGTTAGGGGTTAGGGTTAGGGTTAGATGGTTAGGGTTAGGGTTAGGGTTTAGGATTTAGGGTTAGGGGTTAAGAATGGGGCACCCTCCCCACTTGTTAGGGTTCACGTTTGGGTTAGGGTTTGGGTTAGGGTTCACGGAACCCCGTCTCTATTATTTTTCTCCCACCACTCATCAACTTCCCACTGAACCCCCACCAAAGGATTCTGCATCAATAGCAACATTCATTTATTAAAAATCTTTTCTATGGTAGAAAAATATAAATGAGAAAAATAATATTTTAAGCTGAAAATTTTAAAAAAACACATATCAGAACCTGTGAGGCAATGCACTGGAGTGCAGTATATTAACCTGAAAAATATACATTTATTAGAAAACGATAATGGGCTTCCCTGGTGGCTCAAATGGTAAAGAATCCACTTGCATGGAGAGACCTGGGTTTGACCCCTGGGTTAGGAAGTTTCCCTGGAGGAGAGAATGTAACCCACTCCAGTATTCTTGCCTGGAGAATCCCCATGGACAGATGAGCTTGGAGGGCTACAGCCCATGGGGTGCAGAGAGTCTGACACGACTGAGCAACTAAGCACAGCTCATATTGGTCAAAACCTCATTGTTTTAATGAAACTTTCTTTTATTCAGTGCAGAATGTGATGATATAAAACATTTTTTGTTTTCAGCTTAAAATGTTAGGAAAATATTTAAATAAAAGTCAGAAGATGAATACAAATTAATGCATTAACAATAAAACCAAAGTCGATTATTTAAAAAGAAAATATGTGAATTTTTCAAGAAAATTTTAGAAAAAGCATGATTAACTGGATGAGAAATGATAAGAACAACTGGATGCTTGGGGCTGGTGCACTGAGACGACCTAGTTGGATAGTACGAGGAAGGAGGAGGGCAGGGGGTTCAGGATGGGGAACACGTGTATACCTGTGGCAGATTCATGTTGATGTATGGCAAAACCAATACAATATTGTCAAGTAATTAATCTCCAATTAGAATAAATAAATGTAAAAAATAACAAAAAAGAACAGAGAAATAAAACTTTATAATAGAATAGTATGCATAAGTATAATACCATATTTGGCAACAGATACAAAATAGATAACATTTATAGAAAAACAATCACCAAATGAGCCCTTCCTATCCATGGTATGACTATACCAACAGAGCAAGGGAAGCAAATCATGGTTTTCTCAAGAGATGAGGAAGAAATCAGAAAATTTAATGGCAATCCATGGCGGATTCATGTTGATGTATGGCAAAACCAATACAATATTGTAAAGTAGCCTCCAATTAAAATAAATAAATTTAAATTAAAAAAATAAAAAACATGGTAAAAAATAAAATAAAATAAAATTCTTAATATATAACATGCAAATAGTGTTCCAAATGAAAGGTATCTTTCAGAAATTTGGAGCAAATATATTTACCAGTGACCTGTGAAAAGCAGATCTGTTAAGTTAGTGACAAGATAAAGATATTGTTAGGGAGGGAAAATTATTCCCCCTACCCATACTTAGTTTTTGGCTAATCTAGTAATTAAATTGACACCAGGCAGATTAACAGGTGAGGCGCACACACACACACACACACACACACATTAAATTTGATTTCTACATGTGGAGTGTGGAGGTCTCATAGAAATGGAGCATCATAAGTGGTCAAAGCTGGCAGCTTTGTACTCTTAAGACAAAGAAACAGCATATTTGTGAGGAAATGACCAAAGAAACTTAGGCTTGGGTGCTTAATTAGTGACACATCTAAAGAGAGTTTTGGCTTGGGGTGGCAAATTAGTAAAGAAGTAGCGAGGTCTGTCTGTACAGCCTCTGGGCTCTGAATTCACTGTCTCTGATGATAAGGTCCTCTGTTTACCGTACAGTACAGGGAAGGTTTCACATGGGAGATTTATTTCCCACTTTAAGAAGAGAGAAGACAGTCAGAGTGTCTATTTATTAACACAACTACTATTCTACATTTAATGGAACAGTCTTCATAAATGAAAAAAAAAAACAAGTAAATAAAAGGAGATAGTGTTGCCTTTGAGACAAAGCAAAAATGTCTTTATTTAGGTTTTAATTAATCATTTAAAAGAATAGACTGAAAACTCTTAAAAACAAGAATCTGCCAAAGTGATAGTATAGACGATCAATATCACAAATTAATAGCTTTTTCTGCCACAGAAATTAACCACTGATAGTAAAGTCACATATGTAGAAAACAAACTTGTTATCAGAGGCTAAAGGTGGGGTGGGGAAGGGATAAACTGGAAGATTGAGCCTGACAAACTATCATGTCTGAAATAGATAACTATTAAGAACCTGTTGTATAGCTCAGGGAACTCCACTCACTATTCTGTCATGGCCTATATGAGAAAAGAAATTTTAAAAGTGTGGATGTATGTATATGTATAACTGATTCACTTTACTGTACACCTGAAAATAACACCACATTGTAAACCAACTATGCTCCAATAAAAAAATTTAAAAAAAGAAATTAACTGCTGAGGAAATTTTATAAAAGTAATGATTTATTTATAATAGCTACAAAGCTATAAAATGAATTCGTATGACAGAAGTTTGTGTCTGGCAGAGATAGGGGAGGTCTGTAAAAATTTACTGAAGAACATTAAGTCCTTTATTCCTTTCCTAAAACAAGGAATGAATATTCAACAGTGAAAAGATGTGAATTTTCCCATTAACGCTCCCATAAATTCAGTGTTATCAGTCAATAAACAAAAGTTTTAATGGATAGTGACAGATGTATTATAAAATGTATTAGGTACTATAAATGTGCAAATGTATTTGGTATAATATTGAAGTAACAAAGATGGGCTATCCTTTGATATGTCAAAATATAATTGAAAGCTACTATAATTTTAAAAATGTAATGGTCAAAGGTTTAAAAATATATACCCTCAGAATAGAAGAGTATTTCCAAAAAATGTTTAAATGAAGATAAATAATATGACAATGGCATGTTACCAGGAAAAATTTTATATGATAAATAATACTTGGTCAGTTGGTTAACAATTTATAAAAATGTGAAAGCATCCTTATTTCACACATCTCTGCACTTAGGTTAAAAATTTCAAGGCCAGAAAAAAGCTATAATAATTAATATTAGAATAAATAAGGTAAAATGCATTTTTTTAGGGAGTGCCTTCTTAAATAAGATGAAATGAAAACAGTTAAGTAAAATACCAATACAGAACACACTGTCAAACTTAAATACAACTGGTTACAAAAGATACATGTAAGTAAAATAAGTTGTACAGCAAATATACACATTATAATGCCAAAGCCAGAGAATACTGCTACATCTGATTTAAAGTAGATTGTGCATGTGTTATTTATTTGATGACAGTCTGTGGTTAGATACATGGTAAGAGAGTTGGGAACAGGAACAATAACACTTAATAAATTTTTGTGTCCAGAGGTTTTGATCATGGATGTTGGGTTGTATTATTCTGGCCCAGTATAATAATAAAGATGAAGGTATGAGTCCTTGCTCCTACATTGACATTGGTGAGAGGTAGACTTTGGTAACCCATTCCCATCTAAGATTCCTTACCTGTAAACCTTGGACTTAAATATCCATGGTTCCAAACTCCTAATTTATCTCATATACACACTACTATATATAATATAGCTAACCGACAATGACCTACTGTATAGTGCAGGGAACTGTACTCAATTTCTTATAGTGGAAAATAATCTGAAAATAATATTTATATATGTGTGTATAGCTGAACATTTGCTATACATAGAAACTGATACAACATTGTAAATTAACTGTATTTCAATTAAAAAATAAAATCCCTGGTCTGCCAATATCCAATTGTTTCTATAATGATCAAATGCCAAGATGTATTTGAAGTACTTCTTTCTAAACATAAAAGGTTTCTTAAAAGCTCAGACTGTGAGGATCCTGTAAAAAAGGTGGAACTGATGCCAAGTGAAAGAATTCAAAAAACTTACTTTCTAACAAATAGGGAGACAGAAATCAAATCTAAAAGCTGTGTGAAATAACAATAAAATATACGATAAATATCAAATTTGGGCCACACAGAAGTACAACTCACTCAAATTCTTGATAGAACTGAATTTAATGTTTTTCCTGTAGACATATATGTGCTTGCAAATATGTCACTTAACCTTCACAAGCTCTAGCTTTGGGGCTGCCTCTGATCACTCTACTCTCCCTTTTCAGGTGTGCAGTCCTTTGCCTCCCCTCTCCCCATCCCTTCCTCTGCTCTGTCCCTTGCCCTTCTGATGAGCTTTCAACAGTCCCTCTTCTTGATCTGCACTTTCTGGTCCTAGCATCTTACCTGGCTCCCGACAGAGGGGCAGCTGCCTTTTCCTCTACTGCCCAGCCAATTGTACAGTGGGTAGCTCTCAGACCCAGCCTTCTAAGGAGCCCAGCATGTGACTCAGCCCTACTGCCAAGAGACCTTTGGGGCTTAGAGAGAGTAAAATTAGATAAGCAGCATAATCCTAGGTGGAAGACTAGAATTTCCCAGGAGACTAACCTGGGAAATACTAAATATAATGTTTTAGATTGAAGAAAATCTAAATAAGGTGTTGCCATCTCCCTTTTAGTTATTTCACTAACTTTACAAAATGTTCCATAAATGTAAAGTCTTTTTTTTCCTCCATTAATTTTCAATTTTGTTTATTGCTGTGCAGGGTGCAGACAAGAAATGCCCTTATCCTTATCTCCTTTCTTCATTCCCAGATATTAATATAATCACCTACACCATAATATTTTCCTGAATATTTATATAAATTTATATATGGTAGACACTTTACCATCTGAGCCACCAGGGAAGTCCGTATATGCTGCTGCTGCTGCTGCTAAGTCACTTCAGTCATGCCCGACTCTGTGCGACGCCGTAGATGGCAGCCCACCAGGCTCCCCCATCCCTGGGATTCTCCAGGCAAGAACACTGGAGTGGGTTGCCATTTCCTTCTCCAACGCATGAAAGTGAAAAGTGAAAGTGAAGTCGCTCAGTCGTGTCCAACTCTTCGCGACCCCATGGACTGCAGCCCACCAGGCTCCTCACTCCATGGGATTTTCCAGGCAAGAGTACTGGAGTGGGGTGTCAGCGCCTTCTCCGATGGTCTTATAGCTATTATTGTATATACTATAGTTGTGTTTCAGTTGTTTGAACTTTAAAGCAAATCAATTTTGATTGAAATATGATTAAATAAACATTATTCAACACAGAATCTAAAACACAAGAAATGGCTAGAAAAATAAATAACATACAATTTTGTGTCACTAAACACATATCTGGCTTCCTAGGTGGCTCAGTGGGTAAAGAATCCTCCCACAATGCAGGGGATGCAGGAGATGCGGGTTTGACCTCTGGATCGGGAAAATCCCTGGAGAAGAGCATGGCAACCCACTCCAGTATTCTTGCCTAGGGAATACCATGGACAGAGGAGCCTGGGCACTACAGTCCATAGGGTGACAAAGAGCTGGACATGACTGAGGTGACAGAGCATGCAAACACACACCACTGTAAAAGGAGGCATCCATTCAACAAAATAAAATCACTTTTTCCTTTGACTCTGATTCAATTACCCATATTTATGTCACATTTCTGTTTAATTTACACTGGACCATGGATTTCTGGGATAACATTTTGCTTTCTCCAGAATTCAAGTTATCTTCCATTTTGGCTGCTAGCAAGATAAAGGGATAAACATAAACTTTCAACATTCAGAGATTATTATTGCTGATTCCAATCTGAGATGGGAAGAAGACATGTTGCTTGTTCTGTGTCCTTCAGGGAGACTCTAGAAAAGTAGGAAGACTTTGTCCATACACAAACCCTCCAGGAGGGAGGTTGGATCTGAACCCCATACTACTCCAGAATTATTGTTCTGGGTCTTAGTTTTAAATACCCCAAAGTACAAAAACAGGGTCTCAACTTCCCTGAAGCTATTCATTAGCTAAATCTCATCTCATTTAAGTCTTTATCCCTTTGGGCTTGAGCAACATGGATTGAACTGCTATTTTACCTCATGAGTCAGTGTGAAGGCACCAGATTCTGTAGGAATTCAGGAAAAAGTGCAGAGAGAAAAGACAGGTACCTCTCTAGGGCTCCCCTCTCCCATTTCAGACTTGGGTGGCAGGTCAGAGTTGTTTCTCCATTGTCCACCCAAGTGTGTGTGTGTGTAGGGCGGGGCGCGGGGAGGGGGGGGTAATCTGTGATCTGAAAGTCAGAATCAGCAGAATAGAATGAGGAAGCTGAGAGACATCTCTTATGAGGGAACTTTGGTCTGTGAAAAAGACATTAGAGAGTTCGGAAAATAGATGAATCCGTGGAGACAAACTGGTTTTGAAAGGGGCTACAGCATATGAATAACAAGGCTTCCCTGGTGGCTCAGAGGTTAAAGCGTCTGTCTGCAATGCGGGAGACTTGAGTTCGATCCCCTGGGTCGGCCAGATCCCCTGGAGAAGGAATTGGCAACCCACTCCAGTATTCTTGCCTGGAGAATCTTATGAACAGCATATGAATAGCCAAACCCTGATTGAGAAGAGTCACCATCCCTAAAGAAGTTTACAGAAGAGGTGAGTTTTCTATCAAGGCTCATGGGCAGAAGGCAATAAAGATGCCATCCTAGAGAAGGTAGTCTATACCCAGAGATGCCAGAAAATCAACCTGGAATCTTGTTATAGAGGCAACCAGTCCAGTGAAAAGCAGAGTTCTGCATTCAAATGCAGATTTCCCTATAATTTGCAGGTCCCCTTTGTATCTGGCTTTTTCATGACAGGGCAGGCAAAAATCTCTTCTGTGTGCTACCAGAGTGAGTGTTCCAATCAATCACTAGCAGAGGCAGTGGTGTGGACCACCAAGATCACTGGGTGTGGAGTTATGCTCTTGGCATGAATTTATCGGGCTTCCCTTGTGGCTCAGCTGGTGAAGAATCCACCTGCAATGCAGGAGACCTGGGTTCGATCCCTGGGTTGGGAAGATCCCCTGGCAAAGGGAAAGACCACCCACTCCAGTATTCTCTCCTGGAGAATTCCATGGACTATATAGTGCATGGGATCGCAAAGAGTCGGACACAACTGAGCGACTTTCACTTTCATTTTCAAATTTATTATGTGGTCTTGGGCAAATCATGTAGCTACTCTCAGCTCTATTTTCCTCATTTTAAATGCAGATGCAGAGTCTTTGTGAGAGGAACAATAAAATGTAAAGGTATATCTACAAAAATAGCAATGTCTTCCACAGTTAATCAAACAGATTATTATCCACTTTGATAAATCATATCTCTAGCCAGCATCTTCACCGGTGCCCATGGTACAACCTGATGAAGATGGTACAACTTGTGCTTTTGCTGGTGCCACTGATTCTCAGTGACTACATCCTCACAAGTGACGGGATGACACACAGGAGGCAAAAAGGAGTTTGGGAGGAAGCTTCTACCTCAAACAGAATATGTGACAATTTGGGAAGACCAGGACAGGCAGAAGGGGATTAAACAAAGCCCTAGTGCCCAGATAATGGGTGGGTATTCCTGAATTTTCACCATACTCCATATAGGACTATTTGTTTTGAGCAAATCTATAGTTATTATCTAAATAGGATTATCTAGTTCCAAACTTGAGCAAGACAAGTTCAGAGCCACACCTCTCTCAAACTGTTAAAAATCTAGGGGAAAATCAGAAAGAAGCCAGGTTTATTGCATGTCTTACAGAACCCTTATTAGATGCCTTTGGGTTGGGTTGAATAAAACATTTGTCAATAGATTTGTTAAAGGAGATTTGAAAAGATGTCTTTCTTGCCTACATGTTTCTGTTATGAAGGAGTTAAGAATTAATCAAAGAATTTAAGAATTGTCAAACAAAGACTCAGGTCAAGTGAGATTGAATAGTGAAAAAGTGTTGGGTAGGTGAGCTCTAGATGAATTTTTGAGTCATTTACTCTTAGTTAAGAGTCACCAACTGGAACAAACAGTAGGCTCAACCCAAATAATTCCATCAAATACTGGTAGAGGATGATGTTCACAAAGTCATCCCCTGGTCAGTAGGGCAACAGCTAGTATGAAAAAAGTGCACAACTGTCTTGTGGGCCAGGTGTCAAAGTAGAGGGTTATGTCAGACCATTTGAAGATGTGTGTGTGTGAGCATGCATGCTCAAGTCATGCCTGACTCTTTGTGACCTATGAACTCTAGCCCACCAAGTTCCTCTGTCCACGGGATTCTCTAGGCAGGAATACTCATGTGGGTTGCCATTTCCTCCTCCGGGGGCTTTTTCCCAGGAGTCCTGCATTGGCAGGTGGGTTCTTTACCACTGAGCCACCGGGGAAGCCCTTTTAAGATGTGGTCAATTATTAATGACACTGTTGCTACTGAATAATGGATTCTATTTGTTATTTTCTTCAGCAAACCTTTATTGAACTCTTATTCTGTGGCATACACAGGTGCTAGAAAGAGAACATGGCTTAGGGATGGCATTATGAAAATTTATCATTTAGGACAGGGTTTGGAAAACGATAGCTTACAGACCAAATCTAACTTGCAGCCTGTTTTAATAAATAAACTCTTACTGGAACTCAGCCATACTCATGTATTTATATATTGACCGTGGTAGCTGCTTTCGCTAAGTGAAGTTATAGCAGAGATCATATGACCCACAAAGCCTAGAACATTTAAGATCTGACTTTTCCAGGAAAAATAAAGTTTGCTTATCTTCCAAGTAATAGGAGTCATAGCCTAAATTCATTACAGGTACACAGTTGCTGAGTCAAGTTATCATCCATTCCAAATCCCCATGGTAACTGTTTTAGAGTCAAAACTAATTCATTATCAGTAAATAAATACACTGCCATCTGCCTTTAAGTCAGAGTTTTCCAAACTGATTTCCAACCCAGAATGTGGCCCAAGTGTTGCATCACTGTTTTAATTCAGAAGCAGGAGACCACAGCATACAGCCTGTTATTGATAGACCTCGGCCTTTGTTATCTGGTCATCTGTCTGAATATATATCTGAATATTTCTACCGAAGGAGATTCTCATGTAAAATCTAAAGTACATTTTGACTTTGAACAACTTTGACCAGTTTGCAAACTGGTCAGTGAAAGTGTGCATGAAGTCCAAAGGAAGACAGGACACCTGGGATAGAGGCCTGATTCAGCCCCTTGCCAGGCTGGTGCCCTTGGCTAGCATGCTTGCTCCACCTCCCAGATATCAGCCCTGTCCTGAGAGGGGTCAGAGGGATCGTACAGTCCAGTCCTCCTCCTGGGGTCTCTATATGGTAAGGTCCTTGGCTTTGGGGGTCTCAGAACATATCAGCAGGGAGATGACAAGGTCTTCTGCATAGTCATCCCTCATGGAGAAGTAGGAGCCCTCTCCCTGCCAGAAAGGAAAAGCAGATCACTGCTCCCCACATCCTCATAGCATGGATCCACCCTGAAGGGGTATTGTGGTACTGTGTAGTGAACCAATTGCTTCCCTGTGGAAGGACTTCTCAAGAGGAATGAAGGGACCTATGTTTAGGGTAAACAAATGAGTTGTCAGTTCTAAATTGAAAAGAAGGGAAAGAATATTATGATGTTATTTGTCAAGATAGTTTTCCTTTCACAGATTCTATTTCCAAAAAGGTATTACTCTTATGAAATATTATGAAATATTACTCTTATGAAATATTATTATTAATGTAGCTTATATATTCTGACCCCCTTTGCATGGACATAAATATGAATAAATAATAATGAGTGACATTATTTTATATTGCAAGTTTTTATTTATTAAGATAGTTGAAATTATTCTGGTTTAACATTAACTCCAGCTGCTCTATTATTTAATTATTCCATCCAAGATATTATAAATAATAATCATGACTGCTTTTAATGTTATCCCCTGAAAGGAGTAGATTACCTTCCCAGTGGGGAAACATTAACCATCCACTGAGGTTGACTTCAGGGAATAGCTCTTCTCATCCTGTGTCCTTCATCCTGCTTGGGATCCCAGGATTGGAGAATTCCCAGTTTTGGGTTGCCTTTCCATTCTGTGCCATGTATGTTGCGGCTCTAGTCGGCAATATCACTCTCCTTCATGTAATCTGAACTGACCCCACCTTGCATGAGCCCATGTACCTCTTTCTGGCCATGCTGGCTACCACTGACCTGGTCCTCTCCACGTCCACACAACCTAAAATGCTGGCCATATTCTGGTTTCACGATCATGAGGTTGAATACCATGCCTGCCTCATCCAGTTGTTCTTCATACACGCCTTTTCTTCAGTGGAGTCTGGATTGCTCATGGCTATGGCCTTGGATGGTTACATGGCTATCTGCTTCCCACTGTATCACTCTAGTATTCTGACTGTATCTGTCGTGGGTAAACTGGGGGCAGATGTGATGATGAGAGGGCTTCTGTGAGTCCCTTCTGCTTTATGGTGTCCAGGATGTGCTTCTGCCCCAGTCAGATCATCCCCCAGTCATACTGTGAGCACATGACTATGATGAAGCTGATGTGTGCTGACACTAGAGTTAATCATGCATATGGGCTCTTTGCAGCCTTCTCTGTGGTTGGCTTTGATGTTATTTTCATCAGTGTATCCTATGTGATGATTTGGAGAACTGTGCTGTGGTTACCTTCAGGTGAAGCCCAGTTCAAAGCTTTGGCACACGTGCCTCCCAAGTCATCTTGGCTTTTTATGCCCCTGCTCTCTTTACTTTTCTCACCCACTGCTTTGGATATCAAGTGCCCCAAATGGTACATGTCATGTTAGCTATTCTCTATCTCCTGGTGCCTCCCATGCTCAACCCCATCATCTACGGAGTTAGAACCAAATAGATCAGGGATAGGGTTGTTCAAAGATGTTGTGGAAAAGACCCTTGAGTCAAAGCTTAGGGATATAACCATCCCAATCACCCCACTGATCTGGGGACATAAATATAGAAGGCTTAACACGATATTGCATATTGTCAGAAGATCATCTCTATGAACAACTGACTCAGAAAATAGCCATCCTCCTGAAGCAACAGGGGCAATTTTCAGGATACTCTGAATATGATTCTCTGAAAAAAGTTATTGATAATGAACACAGGGTTGACCTATGTTCATCATTAGAAAAGAAAAGAGTAAAAGACATGCTCACCTATCAAATTTGTGAAGATCTGAAAAGAATATCATCTTCCATGGACAAACAAGATGACATTTCCCCTTGAATGGTTGGTAGAAGGATAAGTTGGTATACCTTGTGATAAAGGAATTTAGAAATTTCCATGGAAACTGTTTAAAAGTTCTGTATCTTCCCCAAGCTTGTAGTTTATTTATAGAAATAGACTTGCTTCCTATGGATTCATTATTTATAAAAATAAGAGCAGGAAAACATTCAAATATTGATTTATAAGAAAGCAGATATAGTAATGAGCAATTGAATGTTATTTATCATTTAAATACTGTATTTTCAAAATGTATCTAATGGTGTGGGAATGATCACGATATAATGTGAAACTGAAAAAAGATTGCCCATATGGCTGATTTCAATTCTAAAAAGAAATATAGGTGCATAGAAATGGATTCAGGAAATGCATCCTAATGCTATAACAATTAATGACAGTACTGAGATTTATGGTATTTCGATGTTCTTTTTGCACCTTTATGTATTTCTCAAAATTATTCATGATTGAAAAGTTTAGTTTCAGTGTGAGAAAAAAAAGTAATTGAAATAACAAAACTATACCGAAGAGGTTAATTCAGTGCCAAAGCCTAGAGGGGTGGCGTGGACAATCTGAGAGCACTAGGGACTCTGTAATAATTTCCAGAAATGTTTGGAAATATAGACATAACATTGCTGCCATACATAATATTGCTGACAGTATCTTGAGACTGCTAATATTGAGAATTAGGTAGACTAAATGCTGGTCTCTCTTAACAAAATTTGCTGATGTTCTGATGATAATTGATTTCAAATGAAATTTTGGAAAAAAATTGAGGAAGGAGCATCTCCCTGAAAATAACTGTTGTAGAGCTGAAGATAGTAAGAAAGTCACTAGAAATTTTGTTATTTATTAATACTCAATTTCCTCTTAAGTGAAAATTTTAAGGTATATTAAAAACTACATGTCCTTCATTTTTCTTATTTTTTTCAACTTTTTTGAGTTGTATGAAGCATACAAATATTTACACATATTTAATGCATACATTTTGATAAGTTTGGACATTGGTGTATACCTCTGATACCATTACCACAATCAAGGTGATAAACATATGTATCACATTTACACTATCTGTACTTTTATTCTCATGCACTACTCTCTTGTCAAAGCCAATGGTGAAGAAGGTCCTAAAATAGAGGCTCTTATGTTATTAAAACCAACATCAGATGAAGGTGCTTTAAGAGAAATCAGGAGAATTTGTTTTTCACAAGAGAAACAGCTAATGGAGCTTAAAGGAGCCTTCAGAAATGAATGGGTATTCTGAAGGACCATTGTCAAAATTCCTAAATTTTAGAGTTCTGAGGAACCATGATCCCCTTATTAGCAAATCAATAAATAATTATGAGTCTCTCTCTTTGTCTTTTAAAATTTATTCTTTGGCAGCATAACTTGAAACAATAAAATGCAAATATTTGTAATGCATAGTTTAATGAGTTCGTGCATCACACTCACTCAGTCTCTTGAGTTGTGTCCGGCTGTTTGAGACCCTATGGATTGTAGCTTGCCAGGCTCCTTTGTCTATGTAATTCTCCAGGCAAGAATACTGGATATGTGGCCATGCCTTCCTCCAGAGGGTATTCCTAACTCAGGGATTGAACCCAAGTTTCCTGTGTCTCCTGCACTGCAAGCATATTCTTTATCTACTGAGTCACCTAGGAAGCCCCAGTTGAATGAGTTCTGACTCATGTAAATGCCTGTGTGGGTGCCCCCCGATCTAAGATATAGAAAATTTCTATCACTTGGTAAAGATTTTTGCTGCCTCTTTGTATTTAAACACCCCCTTCATCCCAAGCAGGCAATTCCTGATCTGATTTCTTTCTCTATATATTATTATTTTTCCTTCCAAAACTTGAGCCTTATGTCTAGCTCAGAATACAGCTTTTCAGATTCATCCATATTGTTGAATGTACCTGAGTGATTCATTTCCTATTATTGCTCAGTAGTATGTTTTGTTTTTTCTACATACCTCAATTGTTATCTTTCTCCCTTCCTTCAGCCCTAATTTACATATGCTCCTGTAGCTATATAAAATATGATATATTCATTTTTCATTTATTTGAACTTTAAAGCAAGTCAGTTTTGATTTAAATGTGTTTAAATACATGTTATTCAATAGAGAATCTAAAATACATACTATGACTAGGAAAAAATAATGACATTATTCTACATAACTAAACACATATCACTGTAAAAGAAAGCATTCATTCAACAAAATAAATTATTTTCTTTGACTCTGATTCAATATGTCATATTTTGTTTAATTTACATTGGATCATGGATTTTTGGGAAAACTTTCTCATATCACTAGCATTCAAATTGTCTTCCATTTTGCTCACTAGGAGGATAAAGACAAGCTTTTAGCATCATCTCACTAATGACTTTCTGCTAAGTATTCTTAATGGTGCTAAAAGTTTTCAAAATTTCATGAGCATACAAACATCCCTAACCTCTTGTTAAAATGAAAATTCTGTTTCATTAGGTCTGAGGGCAGGCCTGAATCAGGAATTTCTGACAACACTTCCACTTTGAGGCCCTATATTGTGCAAGACTTTAATACATTCTGCACTTTTAAAGGCATGTTGGAATGCTCTTTTCCTGAGATTCCTTTACATGGCACCCTTCAGTAATTTATACTTAGTTAACAATTCTAATTGGTTGTTGAAATTTTTTTGCATATATGTTTCCTTTTGCTAAAATACATAATTCACTGTTAATCAAAAACTATGGGTGTGACATTTAAATGATACATTTTCTATGTGTTCTGCCAGTGTAAAATGTCTCTCTGATTTTTTCCTTTTACACTTCGTTGATAGATTGACTACATATACAGAATTACTAGGCTTTAAATAATTTTCTTTGAACACTTTAAGGTTTACCTAAATACAGTGAATGAGAGTAAAGTTAGCATTCTGGTTCTGTGTGTCTACACTCTAAAACCTTAACCTCTCTGTGCCTTAGATTCTCTACCTGTACAATGAGAAGGCTGATACCTATTTCACTGGGTTGTTGTAGAGAACACATAACTACACGGTTTCAAATCCTCTAGAGTACAACCTGGCACAGAGAAACCATTAAACAAAAGCCACACATTCATTACTAGGCCTGAGCAGCCTAAAACTAAATGTCTTTCTTTTGAAGTTGATAAATTCTGTATTTTAAAGCCTTAGTCTCCAGTCTTTATCTTGGCACTCTGAAATTCCACAATATTATTTTCACAAATACTTTTTTCCCAGTTCTTTATCTTCCCCTTCTTTACCGAGTAGTGTTTTATTGGATAAATGTTGCAAAATTTCATTAATCTCTTTTTGACAGATATTTGGGTTTCCACATTGTAGCTGTTATTATGTACACAGCTACTTTAAATATGCTCTTTTTATCAACTGAAATATAGTTGAATCACAAAGTTATGATATTCCTACTTTTTCTTGTAAGTATTAACCAGTTATTTGGTGTATGCAACTTGAAGTGGGCCTGCTTCATCAAAATATGCCTGACTTTGTTAGAAGTAGCCAAAAAGATTCCTGATGGGGCTGTCCTCAGTGCCTGAGGGCCCCAAGTGCCCCACAGTTTTTTTGAACACTTAGTGTCCCGATGCATTTTGTTTAGTTATTCTAACGATTTTGTATTTGTACCTCTTTGTGGTTTGAATTTTCACTTCCCTAATGAGCAATGAGTTGAGCATATTTTCATGCATGTACTGGATGTTCATTTACTTCCCTTTGTGAAGTGTCTCTTAAATCATAGGCTTAGAATTTTAATGAGTTCTTTATCTCTCTACCGATTGTGAAATTTTGTTTTTCAGATACAAGCAATGTGATTATTTTCTTCATCTGTGGGTTTCTTTTTTACCTTTATATCTTTTGTAGATTGATGAAGTTTAAATACTTATTTTTTTTCTTTAAAATCTGTTTTGTGTCCTAAGAAATCTTTACTTTCCTTCAGTTCATGGCAATATTATCCTATTAATTTTTCTCTTATAATATTTATAGCTTTAGCTTCTAAATTTAGGTTCATACTATATTGCAAATAAAGATGTTTTACGTTGAGGTAGGAGTTAAATTTCATTTTGGTTTTTATACAAATACGCAGTTGTTCTAGGCACATATTTTTCTGTCACCGAAGTTCATTGATTTCGCTGATGAAAATTACTTAATTATATTTGGGGCTGTTTCTGACTTCTTCCTAATTTTCTTCTATAGTGTATTGATCTATTCTTTGATAAAGAAAAGATTACCTCTTGTGTATGTGAAACACTAAGCATGTATGTTCTGTAGGATCATATGTAGATGAACAATTTCCTTGGAGCTATAGTAAAAAATCCAATGGCTCATGTTAAGTGAATTATTTACAGATAATGTCTTAGAAAAATGTAAAAAATGCATTTATTGTTATATTAGTTTGCAATGGTTCGCTTAACAATGTAACAAAAGCTGAGTGGCTTAAACAACAGAAATTGATTGTGTCACAGTTTTGGAGCCTAGAGGTCCAAGATTAAGGTGTCAAAAGGGCTGATTCCTTCTAATGGCTCTGAAGAAGAACCTGTACCTTGCATATCTCTTAGCTTCCGGTGATTTTCTGGAAACCTTACCATATTAACATATTAACATAATCTCTGACTTCATGTCTACATGGCATTCTTTTTGTGTGCAAGTCTCAGTTCAGTTCAGTTCAGCTCAATAGCTCAGTCGTGTCTGACTCTTTGCAACCCCATGGAATACAGCATGCCAGGCTCCCCTGTCCATCACCAACCCCGAAGCATTCTCAAACTCATGTCCATAGAGTTCGTAATGCCATCCAACCATCTCATCCTCTGTCATCCCCTTCTCCTTTGCCCTCAATCTTTCCCAGCATCAGGGTCTTTTCAAATTGTCAGCTCTTCACATCAGGTGTCCAAAGTATTGGAGTTTCAGCTTGAGCATCAGTCCTTCCAATGAATATTCAGGACTGATTTCCTTTAGGAGTGACTGATTGGATCTCCTTGCAGCCCAAGGGACTCTCAAGAGTCTTCTCCAACACCACAGTTCAGAAGCATCACTTCTTCAGTGCTCAGCTTTCTGTATAGTCCAACTCTCACATCCATACATGACTTCTTGAAAAACCATAGCTTTGACTAGATGGACTTTGTCAGCAAAGCAATGTCTCTGCTTTTTAATATGTTGGCTAGGTTGGTCATAGCTTTTCTTCCAAGGAGCATGCAGCATTTAATTTCATGGCTGCGGTCACCATCTGCAGTGATTTTTGCAGCCCAAAAAATAAATTCTGTCACTATTCCACTGTTTCTCCATCTATTTGCCATGAAGTGATGGAACTAGATGACATGATCTTCCTTTTCTGAATGTAGAGTTTTAAGCCAGCTTTTTCACTCTCCTCTTTTACTTTCATCAAGAGGCTCTTTAGTTCTTCTTCACTTTCTGCCATAAAGGTAGTGTCATCTACATATCTGAGGTTATTGATATTTCTCCCCACAATCTTAATTACAGTTTGTGCTTCATACAGCCAAGTATTTCACATGATGTGCTCTGCATATAAGTTAAATAAGCAGGGTGACAATATACAGCCTTGACATACTCCTTTCCTGATTTGGAACCAGTCTATTGTTCCATGTCCAGTTCCAACTGTCACTTCTTGACCTGCATACAGAGTTCTCAGGAGGCAGGTCAGGTAGTCTGGTATTCCCATCTCGAAGAATTTTCCACAGTTTGTTGTGATCTGCAAAGTCAAAGGCTTTGCATAGTCAGTAAAGCAGAAATAGATGTTTTTTGGAAATTTTGCTTTTTTGCTGACCCAGCAGATGTTGGCAATTTGATCTCTGGTTCCTCTGCCTTTTCTAAATCCAGCTTGAACATCTTGAAGTTCGCAGTTCACGTCTTGTTGAAGCCTGGCTTGGAGAATTTTGAGCATTCCTTTGTTAACATGTGAAAAGAGTGCAATTGTGCAATACTTTGAACATTCTTTGGCATTGCCTTTCTTTGGGATTGGAATGAAAACTGACCTTTTCCAGTCCTGTGGCCAATGCTGAGTTTTCCAAATTTCCTGGCATATTGAGTGAAGCATTTTTACAGAATCATCTTTTAGGATTTGAAATAGCTTGACTGGAATCCCATCACCTCCGCTAGCTTTGTTCATAGTGATGCTTCCTAAGGCTCATTTGACTTTGCATTCCAGGATGTCTGGCTCTAGATGAGTGACCACACAATCATAATTATCTAGGTCATGAAGATCTTTTTTGTAAAGTTCTTCTGTGTATTCTTGCCACCTCTTCTTAATATCTTCTGCTCTGTTAGGTCCATAACATTTCTGTCCTTATTGTGACCACCTTTGCATGCAGTGTTCCATTGGTATCTCTAATTTTCTTGAAGAAATCTCTAGTCTCCCATTTTATTGTTTTCCTCTATTTCTTTGCATTGACCACTGAGGAAGGCTTTCTTATCTCTCCTTGCCATTCTTTGGAACTCTGCATTCAGATGGGTGTATCTTTTCTTTTCTCCTTTGTCTTTAGCATCTCTTCTTTTCTCAGCTATTTTTAAGGCCTCCTCAGACAACCATTTTGCCCTTTTGCATTTCTTTTTCTTGGGTATGGTCTTGATCAGAGTCTCCTGTACAGTGTCACAAATGCTTGTCCATAATTCTTCAGGCACTCTGCCTATCAGATCTCGTCCCTTGAATCTATTTGTTACTTCCACTGTATAATTATAAGGGATTCGATTCAGGTTGTACCTGAATGGTCTAGTGGTTTTCCCTACTTTCTTCAATTTAAGTCTGAATATGGAAAGAAGGAGTTCATGATCTGAACCACAGCCAGCTCTTGGTCTTGTTTCGCTGACTCTATACAGCTTCTCCATATTTGGCTGCAAAGAATATAATCAATCTGATTTCAGTATTGACCCTCTGGTGATGTCCGTGTGTAGAGTCTTCTCTTGTGTTGTTGGAAGAGGGTGTTTGTTATGACCAGTGGTTCTCTTATGAAAACTCTATTAGCCTTTGTCCTTCTTCATTTTGTACTCCAAGGCCAAATTTGTCTGTTACTCCAGGTATCTCTTGACTTCTTACTTTTACATTCCAGTACCCTATAAGGAAAAGGACATCTTTTTTGGATGTTAGTTCTAGAAAGTCTTGTAGGTCTACATAGAATCATTCACCTTCAGCTTCTTTATCATTACTAGCTGGGGCATAGACTTATATTTCTGTGATATTGAATGGTTTGCCTTGGAAACTAACAGAGATCATTCTGTCATTTTTGAGACTGCATCCAAGTGTTGCATTCTGGACCCTTTTGTTGACTATGATGGCTACTCCATTTCTTCTAAGGGTTTCTTGCCCACAGTAGTAAATATAATGGTCATCTGATTTAAATTTGCCCATTCCAGTCCATTTTAGTTCACTGATTCCTAAAATGTTGATGTTCACTCTTGCCATCTCCTGTTTGATCACTTCCAATTTACCTTGATTCATGGAGCTAACATTCCAGGTTTCTACGCTATATTGTTCTTTACAGCATTGAACTTTACTTCCATCACCAGTCACATCCGCAACTGGGTGTTGTTTTTGCTTTGGCTCTTTCTCTTCATTCTTTCTGGAGTTAATCCTCCTCTCTTCTCCAGTAGCATATTGGGCACCTACTGATTTCAGGAGTTCATCTTTCAGTGTCCTATCGTTTTGCATTTTCATACTGTTCATGGAGTTCTCAAGGCAAGAATACTGAAGTGGTTTTCCATTGCCTTCTCCAGTGGACCACATTTTGTCAGAACATCTCCACCATGACCTGTCCATCTAAGCTCAATCAAGACAGCAGAGTAGAAGGACATGCACTTATCTTCACTCATCTTCTCTTGCGAGAACTCCAAAATTATAACTCATTGCTTAATAACCGTCTACAGGAAAATATTGGATCCCACCAAAAAAAGATACCCTATGTCCAAGGGCAAAGGAGAAGCCCCAGCAAGATGGTAGGAGGGGTGAAATTGCATTTAGAATCAAACCCCATACCCACCAGAGATGCTCAGAGGGCTCAAACAAAACCTTGTGCACACCAGGAGACCCCACAGAGACTGAGCCAGACCTGCCTTTGAGTGTTTGAGTGTCTCCTGTGGAGGTATGGGTCAGCAGTGGCCTGCCACAGGGGCAGGGGCTCTGGGTGCAGCAGACCTGGTTATAATAAGCCCTCTTAGATGGTGTCACCATTAATCCCACCATAGAGCCACCAAAACTTTCACAGGACTGGGGAAACAGACTCTTGGAGGGCACAAACAAAACCTTGTGCACACCAGGACCCAGGAGAAAGGAGCAGAGACCTCACAAGAAACTGACTCAGATTTTACTGTGAGTGTCTAGGGGTCTCAGATGGAGACGTGAGTCAGCGGTGGCCTGCTGTAGGGTCGGGGGCACTGAGTACAGCAGTGCGTGTATGGGACTTTTGAAGGAGTTCACCATTATTTTCATTACCTCCACCATAGTTTGGGCCTTGTCCATCAACAGAAAATTGGATTAAATATTTACTGAGTATTGCCTCACCCATCAAAACAAGACCCAGTTTCCCCCATCAGTCAATCTCTCCCATCAGGAAGCTTCCATAAGCTTCTTATCCTTATCCATCAGAGGAAAGACTGAATGAAAATCACAGAAATCTAATCAAATTGATCACATGGACCACAGTCTTGCCTAACTCAATGGAACTATGAGCCATGCTTTGTAGGTGCATGTCTCAGTGTCCAAAGTTTCCCTTTTTAGAAGGAGATCAGTCATATTGACTAGGAACCCGCTCTACTTCAGCATGAAATTATCATTACTAGTTTATTTTCATTTAATTTTATTATTTATTTATTATTAGTTATAATTACATCTGTAATGAGCTTGTTTCCAAAGAGTTGAACATGACTGAGCGACTAAGCACAGCACAACATGAGCTTATTTCCAAATGAGATCACACTCAGAGGTACTAGAGGTTAAAACATCAGTATCTGAATTCAAGTCCTTACTGTTGAAGTCAAATCCACCCTCTGTACGCCAGCAGGAAACTAATTCTCAGACAGAGTTTTAGGTGAAATAGAAAATAATAGCTTTATTGCTGTTGTAATGCCCTCATACTCTGTGTTTGAATCAGGAGGGATTATGAAGAATTTTATAGTAATGGCTCAAAGACGGCATGGTCAGCTATTGGACAGTCATCTGATTGGTTGGTGGTGTGCTAATAAGTGGAAGTCAGCATCATCAACCTTCTGGTTCCAAGTGGTCTGGGGTCTACAGGTTTGTGGGAAGCATACAGTTAATTTCTCCTACCTGGTGGGATTTTCAGATCTGCAAAACAGTTCAAAGATATTGTTATGCATATCCCTTGAGAGAGGATCAGGACACTGCCCCAAGGCTGCACTATTTTGTGTATGTGTATGGGAGGGGGGTTATTTTGACTGTTCCTCCCTTTGTCTCTATATCACCTCCCTTCCCTCATTAGCAACTGTTGAACCCACTCACTGGAATTCAGGGAGTCAAGGATACTGAATGAAGACTATTTCCTGTAACTAAGAAATGATGTTGCAGGAAGGAGAATACCTTCCAGAGCCCACTGGTTGATGGCTCAATGGCTTAATGATAAGCAATATTCTTTTCTTACTGAAATGGCAGGTGACGTTATTTTCTCCACATGTATGGTGACCTCGCCCTCACAGAGCCTTGCTGTCACACTAAAATTTATGCTTCATGCAAGTAATTATTTGTCCTTGCAGGTATATACAATTTCACATACATACATCCTCAAGAAAATCCACTTCTTTACATACATAGTTATTACTATCACTCAGATATACACATCAATATACATGGTAAATGAACACACTTGCACATTGCACAAAATATCCCTTCAGTTGTAAATATACATACTCTGGCAAACAATAAAGTACATGCATATAGATAAACTTACACTCATACGATCAGTGGACATGAATTTGAGCAAACTCCAGGAGACAATGAAAGACAGGGAAGCCTGGTGTCCTGCAGTCTTTGGGGTCACAAAGACTCAGACACGTCTTAGTAACTGAACAAAAAAATCTCAGCGACACACATTATTATGTGTGCATTCAAATGCACACATATAGAGAATGCACACATATAGAGAAGAAGGGAGAGTTAGGGGTTAATGCTTCCGCTTCTAGTCTCCAGACTTACAGGAAGTCAGTTCAAGTATGAGGCAGTGGGACCTAGGAGGGTGGAGACAATTGGTGCTTGGGGGAAGGGAAAGTGTAAACACTCATAGGTTTTAAAGAGGCTCCATTCAGTGTTCTCGGTTATAAGCTGTTTTCCAGAAGCCATTTACAGTTGTGTCCGGTAAAGTTGGAGTTGGTGAGAGATAAAACAGAGCTTTCAGTGAGGGGTGCCTTGGACCCCAGTTATCTCTGCCCATCCCAGGAAGCAATAGGACTCAGAGTCTTCAAGGAGCTAGAGGCATGGTGTGCTCTGTGCAGAAAGGCCTGACTCACTGGGGGCTCCAGGCCCAGGGATCATGACTGCTGATCTCTAGCCTGAGATAGGAAGAAGACTTGCTGCTTATTCTGTGTCTTCCAGGAAAATTCTAGAAAAGTAGAAGGACTACCTCCTTACACAATCCATCCAGGAAGGAGGTTGGATCAGGACCCCATACTACTCTAGTATTATGGTTCTGGGTCTTAGTTTTAAATGCTCAAAGTAATAAAACAGAGTGTAAAATTCCTGGAAGCTGTTCCTTAGCAAGATCTCAGCCCATTTAGTCTTCATCCCTTTGAGTTTGAGCAACATGGATTGAACTGATATTTCATCAGGTGAGTGATAATGAAGGTACCCAATTTCGAAGGAACACAGCAGAAAGTGCAGAGAGGAAAGAGAGGCACCTCTCAAGAAGCTCCCATCTTCCACTTAGACTTGAATTTCAGGTCAGCTCTTCTCCTCCACTGTCGACCAAGGAAGAAAATCTGAGATCCAAACATCAGAGCCAGCAGAACAGAAGAATAGAATGAGGACGCTGAGAGGCATCACTTATGAGGGACCTTGGTCTGTGAAAAGGCCATGGGAGAGTCTGGAAAATAGATCTATCAGAGGAGAGAAACTGGTTTGGAAAGAAGCTACAGTATATGAGTAGCTGAACCCTGGCTGAGAAGAGAGTCACCACATCAAAGGGAGTTTATATAACAGGTGAGTTTATGTTAGGGTTCGTGGGCAGATTCAGGGAAGATACCATTCAGCAGTCTATAATCAGAGATGCCAGAAAACCCACCCTGAACCTATTGTGGAGGGATCCAGTTCAACGACTTAGTGGGGTTCCAGATTCAAATGCAGATCTATTTGTAATTCACTAAACAATTTCACAAGTTCCCTTTGTATCTGGCTTTTTCAAGACAGGGCAACAATCACTGCTGTATCCTATCAGCATGGGTGTTCCAATCAGTCACTACCTAGCAGAGGCAGTATTGTGGATCACCAAGACCACTGGGTGTGGAGCTATGCACTTGGCACTAACTTATTGTGTGATTTCAAGCAAATCATGTAGCTACCCTCAGTTCTGTTTCTCTCATTGTAAATAAAGATGCAGAGGCTTTATGAGAGAAACAATAAAATGCAAAAGTGTATAGTGTTGTAGCTACAAAAATAGCAATATCTTTCAGAATTAATCAAAGAGATTATTATTCATTTTGATAAATTTATATCCAGCATCATCACTAGTACCCACTGAAACAGTGAGGATGACCCAGTTATGCTTTTCCAAGTGACCTTAAGCCTCAGTGACTATGTCCTTGCTAGTGAAGAGTGACATACAGGAGGTGAAAAGAGGGAAATGAGGGAGCCTCTAGAGGAAACACAATATATGACTGTTTGAGAACATAAGGCCAGGTCAAAGGGGATGAAACACAGCCCTAGTGCCCAGATAATGTATGTGTTTCTGAATTTCATTTTTTATGACTGGTGACTTTGTTTTTAATTGCTAAGCCTTGTATGTGTGTGTCTTAGTTGCTCATTCATGTCCGACTCTTTGAGACCCCAGGAACTATAGCCTGGAAGAGTTGTGTCCGACTCTTTTGCAACCCCATGGACTGTAGCCTGCCAGGCTCCTCTGTCCATGGGATTTTCCAGGCCAATGATATAGAGTGGGTTGCCATTTCCTTCTCCAGGGGATCTTCCCCATCCAGGGATCGAAGCTGTGTCTCCTGCATTAGCAGGCAGATTCTTTACCACCCGGAAAGCCCCAAATATCTACTATCTAGGAAGGATGGTAAAGTTTTCAATTTAGAGCAGAACTTATAGAATCTTAGTTCCACTTCTTTCACAATGTTACAAATCTATAGAAAATCAGAAAAAGGCTAGGTTTATTTCAGATTCTGCATAAACCCTTCTTAGGAACCACTGAGTCAGATGAATGAAACGTTTGTTCATACCCACAGGTGATTTGATAAAGGGGGTTTGAAAAGATACTCTCCTTGACTACGTCTTTCTGTTATGAAAGAGGTAAGAGCTAATGCTTTCAAAGACTCGTGTCAACTGAGATTAAATTGTGTAAAGATATTGGGTAAGAACCAGGTGTGTTTTTTTGCCATTGACTCTGAGATAGACAGTGGTCAGCAGTGGGATCAGACACAAGCATCAATCCTTGTGATACCAGCAAATACCAGCAGAGGATGATGTTCCCAAAGTCAAACCCTGGCCAGCAGGGCAACCACTAGTATGAGAAATGGACATAACTATCTTCTGGGTTTGGAGCCAATGTGGAAGGTTCTGTCAGACATTGTAAGATACGGAAAATTGGTCCATGACTCCATTGCTACTGAATAATGACCTTTATTTGTTAGTTTCTTCAGCCAACATTGATTAAATTCCCTTTCTTTGTAAAGCAGAGGTTCTAGAAAGAGAGCCCAGCTCAGGAATAACTTCATAAAAGTTACCACTTAGGACAAGGGTTGAAAAACTATAGTCTGCACCAGCTCCACTTTGCAGCATGGTTTTAAAAATGAAGTTTTGTTGGAGCACAGCCACATCCACAAGTTAGATATTGACTGTGGCTTCTTTCATGCTACAATACCTATGGTAACTAGTTTTAACAGAGATTCTGTGGCCCACGGAGCCTAAAATATTCATGATTTGACCAAGGAAAATTTTTTGATTCTCCAACTGAGGAGTCATACCCTAAATCCATTATAGGTACACAGTTGGTCAGTCCTTTACCTACCAACCCAAATCTTCACAGTAATTGTCTTAGAGTTAAAACTAACTCAGTAATACACTGCTATGGTCCTTTAAGTCAAAGTGTTTTCCAGAGTGACTTCCTACTTTGAAAAGTGGTCCACGTGTTGCTGCTGTTTTAATTCAGGAGTGTGAGGCCCCTTCACAGAGACTGTTGTTTATAGATCTCTGTCTACTTCATCAGGATGTCTGTGTATACATCTAAGTATTTCTATAGATGGAAAAAAAGGGATTCTCATGTAAAAATTCAAATACATTCTGGCTTTGAACACTCGCAATACAGATCAGTCCAAGTGTATATGACATTCAGAGAAAGACAGGGTACCTGGGACAGAAGCCTGGCTCAGTCCCTAACCCTGTCTTGGGAGGGGTTAGGAGGAAGGCATGACTAGACTTCCTCCCGGGGCCTCGAGGACACAGTAGGATCCTTGGCTTTGGGAGTCTCAGAAGCTATCAGCAGGGAGATGATGGGGTCGGCTGCATACCTATCCCCAGTCAGAGAAGCAGGGGCCCTTTCACAGCTAGAAGAACAAGGACAGATCCCTGCTCCTCACATCATCAGAGCATGGGTCCTCCAGAAACTGATTCCTCATTGTGGTGTAGTGAACCAACTGCTTCCCTGATTTGGGGATTTCCAACAGGGATGAAATGACCTATGCAAAAGTTTAAGCAAATCAGTTGTCAGTTCTGACAAGAACACAGGGACAGAATTAATATGACATTATTTTTCAATTTTCCTTCTACATGTTCTTATTTTTAAAAATATTTGTTCCTTATAAAATATCATGGTTGCAGCTAGTGGTGTGTTCTGACGGCGTATTCAAGAAAATAAATGTAAGTAGCGAACACAGATTAGCATCATTTTATATTGCAAAATTTTATTTATTAGCTGAAGTTATTCTGGTTTGCCATTCAACTTTTACCTTATTATTCAATTCTTATATCTAAATATAATAAATAATAATAAAGATTTATCTTAATGCTATCTATCTCCTGCAGACAGTAGATTACCTTATAAGCCAGAGTGCAATGCTGACTTCAGGGAATAGCTCTTCTCATCCTGTGTCCTTCATCCTGCTTGGGATCCCAGGATTGGAGAATTCCCAGTTTTGGGTTGCCTTTCCATTCTGTGCCATGTATGTTGGGGCTCTAGTCGGCAATATCACTCTCCTTCATGTAATCCGAACTGACCCCACCTTGCATGAGCCCATGTACCTCTTTCTGGCCATGCTGGCTACCACTGACCTGGTCCTCTCCACGTCCACACAACCTAAAATGCTGGCCATATTCTGGTTTCATGATCATGAGATTGAATATCATGCCTGCCTCATCCAGTTGTTCTTCATCCACGCCTTTTCTTCAGCGGAGTCTGGATTGCTCATGGCTATGGCCTTGGACCGATATGTGGCTGTCTGCTTCCCACTGCATCATTCTAGTATCCTGACCCCAGCTGTCGTGGGTAAACTGGGGGCAGGCGTGATGATGAGAGGGCTGCTGTGGGTGAGTCCTTTCTGCTTCATGGTGTCCAGGATGCCCTTCTGCCCCAGTCGGATCATCCCCCAGTCATACTGTGAGCACATGGCTGTGCTGAAGTTGGTGTGCGCTGACACTAGAGTAAATCGTGCATATGGACTTTTTGTGGCCTTCTCTGTAGTTGGCTTTGACATTATTGTCATCAGTGTATCCTATGGAATGATTCTGAGAACAGTGCTACAGTTACCCTCAAGTGAAGCCCGGCTCAAAGCTTTTGGCACATGTGCCTCCCATATCTGTGTCATCTTGGCTTTCTACATCCCGGCTCTCTTTACCTTCCTTACCCACCGCTTTGGACATCATGTGCCCCGAGTGGTACACATCATGTTTGCTATTCTCTATCTCCTGGTACCTCCCATGCTCAACCCCATCATCTATGGAGTTAGAACCAAACAGATTAGGGACAGGGTTATTCAAGGATGTTGTGGGAAAAAACCCTGAGTCAAAGCATAGGGCTTCAACCACCCCAATCACCCCCACTGATCTGGGAATATAAATGCTGAAGTTTGCCAGGATGTCACATATCGTCACATAGTCATCTCTGTGAACAGCTGGCTCAGAGATCAGCCACCCGCCCAAAGTAAGAGGAACACTTTTCAGGATACCCTGAAAGTAGTGACTGATAATAAATACAAGTTTTACCTATGTTTGATCACTTACACTGAATGATGTTGGATTTGTGATCTCCAAAGAAGATTTAGCTTCAGGACCAGGGACCAGGCTTAATCACTCAAGCTCTTGTGTGACAGTTTTATTACAGTGAAAAGGACAGAGAAACCGTCTGACATAGACATCAGAAGGGGGCAGAGAGTGCCCCACTCGTAGCCTTAGCAATTGGTTAATAGAGTAAATCAAAAGAATGTCTCAAGGTCGTAAAGGTCTTACCAGACCCACTCCCACAATCTACATTTTGAAATGTCAGGATTATTCAGAAGTTTCTTAAGAAGGAGAAGCATGTCTTCCAGCAGGATACATTGTTGTAACGTAATCATTCTTGCAGAGTTTAAGGAAAAACTCCTTGAGCAAGATGAGTTGATTTTTTTGTGTCATCATTAGCTCTGTGCTTAAAGAAAAAAATGTTTTATGTGACTAAGATGAAGGAATGTAGGGAAAAAAATGTGTGTCTTTTTCTCCTCCTTAAGAGCCCCAGGCCCTTTTCTCCTTCTCAGGGACCCCAGACTTCTTATCAACCCTGCTTTTTTCACTATGCCAAAGCCTTTGACTGTGTGGATCACAATAAACTGTGGAAAATTCTTAAAGAGATGGGAATACCAGACCACCTTACCTGCCTGCTGCAAAACCTGTATGCAGGTCAAGAAGCAACAGTTAGAACCAGACATGGAACAATAGATTGGTTCCAAATCGGGAAAGGAGTACGTCAAAGCTGTGTGTTATCACCCTGCTTATTTAAATTATATGCACAGTTAAGTAAGTAAGTAAGTAAAATCACTCAGTCATGTCCGACTCTTTGTGACCCCGTGGACTGCAGCCCACCAGGCTCCTCAGTCCATGGGATTCTCCAGGCAAGAATACTGGAGTGGGTTGCCATTTCCTTCTCCAGGGGACCTTCCCGGACCCAGGGATTGAACCCAGGTTTCCCGCCATTGGAAGGCAGATGCTTTAACCTCTGAGCCACCAGGGAAGCCTTATGCATAGTACATCATGTGAACTGCTGGGCTGGATGAAGCACAAACTGGAATCAAGATTACCGGGAGAAATATCAATAACCTCAAATACGCAGATGACACCACCCTTAAGGCTGAAAGTGAAGAAGAACTAAAGAACTTCTTGATGAAAGTGAAAGAGGAGAGTGAAAAAGTTGGCTTAAAACTCAACATTCAGAAAACTAAGATCATGTCATCCGATCCTATCACTTCATGGCAAATAGATAGGGAAACAATGGAAACAGTGACAGACTTCATTTTATTGGGCTCCAAATCACTGCAGATAGTGACTGCAGCCATGAAATTAAAAGATGCTTGCTCCTTTGAAGGAAAGCTATGAAAATCCTAGGTAGCATATTAAAAAGCAAAGACACCACTTTGCCAACAAAGGTCCATCTAGTCAAAGTTATGGTTTTTCCAGTAATCATGTATGGATGTGAGAGTTGGACTATAAAGGCTGAGCACCAAAGGATGCATTTGAACTGTGTTGTTGGAGAAGACTCTTGAGAGTCCATTGTACAGGGAGGAGATCAAACCAGCCCATCCTAAAGGAAATCAGTCCTGAATATTCATTAGAAGGACTGATGCTGAAGCTGAAACTCCAGTACTTTGGCTACCTGATGCAAAGGACTGACTCATTGGCAAATACTCTGATTCCGGGAAAGATTAAGGGCAGGAGGAGAAGGTGGCAACAGAGAATGAGATGGTTGGATAGTATCACTGACTCAGTGGACATGAGTTTGAGCAAACTCTGGGAGATAATGAAGGACAGGGAAGCCTAGCATGCTGCAGTCCATGAGGTCACAAAGAGTTGGACAGGACACAACTTACCAACTGAACAATAAGAACAGGATATTTGCACAAAGGAAATTGCCCCACTGAAAATGTGGCTCCTGGTCTAAGTTGGGTGCCCTGTCAGATCTTGGATGATCATCCTAAACCAGGTTCCTGTGTCCTATGAGTTAGTATATAAACTACTATTTGTCTTTAGCATACCCCAACAACTGTCTAAAGCACTGCAAATTGATTGGAGCTTACATTCATCCTGGAGACCACAATCAACAGGAAAAACTGAGAAAATGAGTCATAAATTGAAAAGGAGAATTGCTAAAATATGTCAATAAACTAATTTAACTTGGAATGAGGCTTTGCCAGTTGCCCGCTACATATCAGGGTGGCTCCCAGAAGTAGGCTTAAATTAAGCCCCTTTGAAATATTGTATGATAAGCCATTTCAATTGTTCCACTATAAATGCTCTGAAATAGCTAGCTGTAGCTAATTATGTTAAATCTTTGGACATTATAAAAACCTCTGTTCATGAGTTTTGCTCTATTATACTAACCTCTGATCTTGAGTAATGGACTCAAGATCATGCCTTTTCAGTGCCACATAGAGGGGCTTTAACATGACCCTATAGTTTGGGATCCAAATCCAATAGAACCCTGCCATCCCCTGATACCCTCTCAGTTGTCTGCCGATCTTGGGTGCCCTCAAGCCTGGAATTGCCTGCTTTCTGTCAGGTGAAATACCCCACTGTCCTTGGGAGAGGACAAAGCCCAGATAGATTACTTGTTTACATATCTGGGCCTTTTTCTAGGAAACTTTTTATCCACAATTAGCCAAATAGTTCAGGGTTCTGATGGTATTTTGCAGACATTTGTCATATGTAAGGTTAGCTATGAGCCAGTTGTCCACATATTAGAGTAAAAGCCTTTCATCCAATATAAAGTTTCTAAGCTTCCAGCTGCCTATGCAACTGAAGTAGCCTTACATTTTTTCTAACCCAGTGATGGAGTCCTCCTTAAAACCCAGAGAGAACAGCGAGCTGAGGACCAACTGACTGCAAGGTAGACTGGACCATACAAGGTGTTATTCACCATGAACTCATCTGTCAAACTGCCTGAGATAAAACCCTGGATTCACTATACTCAGATTAAAGCTGTACCTCTGTCTTTGAAAACAAACCCAACTCCCAGGAGGCCTGGGGAACAATGGGTTTGTGAACCCTTAGAGGACTTAAGATTGCTCTTCAAAACGATATGTTGAGTTTACAATTTCCTTAGAAATTGGAGGATAGATCAATCTACTTCTTTAATCCTGTTCTACTGATCCACCCAGCATGAGGTTCAAGTAGTTGAGAATTATACTCTACTAAAAATTTTAATTGGAGAAGGCAATGGCACCCCACTCCAGTACTCTTGCCTGGAAAATCCCATGAGTGGAGGAGCCTGGTAGGCTGCAGTCCATGGGGTCACTAAGAGTCAGATACGACTGAGCGACTTGACTTTCAATTTTCACTTTCATGCATTGGAGAAGGAAATGGCAACCCACTCCAGTATTCTTGCCTAGAGAATCCCAGGGATGGGGGAGCCTGGTGGGCTGCCGTCTATGGGGTAGCACAGAGTTGGACATAACTGAAGTGACTTAGCAGCAAAAATTCTATACATTAGTTCCTGCCTGAGGGTTTAACAGTCAGGCAGAGGGGCAGAGTTCCCTGAGGCAGGTAATTATATCCAATTATAATGACAAAAGCAACTCTCACAGGTCTTCAAAGATGCTCCAGTGTGTAGAAGTGAAGTGAAGTGAAAGTCACTCTGTCAGGCAACCCCGTAGATTATATAGTCAATGGAATTCTCCAAGCCAGAATACTGCAGTGGCTAGCCTTTCCCTTCTCCAAGGAATCTTCTCAACCCAGGGATCGAAACCAGGTCTCCCGCATTACAGGGGATCCTTTACCAGCTGAGCTCTAGTGGGTGGCTTCTGTTAAAAACTGAATTCCAGAAGCCATTTAGAGCTATTTCTGGTCATGATAGAGTTGGTGAGAGATAAAGCAGAGCTCACAGCGAGTAGTACCCTGTGTCCCAGTCTTCTCTGCCCATCCCAGGGAGTAGTAGGGCTCAGAGTCTTCAAAGAGTTGGACGGCAAGGTGTGCACCGTGCAGGACAGCCTGACTCAGTGTAGGGTCCAGGTCCAGAGAACATGACTGCTGAGCCAGAAAGAAGACTTGCTGCTTGTACTATGTCTCCCAGGAAGACTCTGGAAAAGTAGGAAGATTGCCTCCATTCACAAAGCCTCCTGTAAGGAGAGAGGATCTGAATGCCACCCTGCTCCAGAATTAGGCTGGGCTTTAGTTTTAGCTACCCTAAACAGAGTCTAAATTTCCCTGAAGCTATTGCTTAGCAAAATCTCAGCCCATTTTAGTCTTTATCTCTTCAGGGTTGAGCAACTTGGATTGAACTGATATTTTACCTAGTGAGTGAGTGTGAAGGCACCAGATTCCCTAGGAACTCAGCAGAAAGTGCAGGGAGGAAAGAGAGGTGCCTCTCAAGGGCTCCCACTTCCCACTCAGACTTGTGTCGCAGATCACATGTCGCTCCTCCATGGTCCATCCAAAAAGAAAATCTGAGAGCTGAAAATCAGAGCCAGTGAATGGAATGAGGAAGCTGAGAAGCATCTCTTAGGAGGGAACTTTGGTCTTTGAAAAGGCCAGTGGAGAATCTGGGAAATAGAATCAGCAGAGAGAAACTGGCTTTTGAAAGCAACTACAGTAAATGAGTAGCTGAAGCCTGCTTGAGAAGAGAGTCACAAACCCTAAAAGAGTTTGTGGAAGAGGTGAGTTCACTATTAAGGCTCATGGGCAGAAGCTGATAAAGATGCCTTCCTAGAGAAAGCAGTATGTAATCTGAGATTTCAGAAGAGCAGCCTGGAGCCTATTGTAGTCATCCATCCCAGTGACTTAGGAGGGGCCAGGTTCAAATGCAGATCTACCTATAATTCAGTATACAGTTTCACAGATCTCCTTTTTATCTGGCTTTTTCATGATGACAGGGCAACAATCTCTGCTGTAACCAACCAGAGTGGGTGTTCCAATCAATCACTACCTAGCAGAGGCAGTGGTGTGGACCACCCAGAGCACTGGGTGTGGCATTGTGCACTTGGCACGAATTTACTATGTGGTCTTGGGCAAATCATGTAACTGCACTGAGCTCTGTTTTTCTCATTTTAAATACAAATGCAGAGGTTTTGTGAGAGAAACAATAAAATGTAAAAGTGTATGGCATCATATCTACAAAAACAGCAATGCTTTCCACAGTCAATCAAAGAGATCATCGTTCACTCTGATAAATTATGTCTTTAGCCAGACTTTCCACCAGTGCTCAGTGCAGGAATGAAGATGGTACAAGTTATGCTTTTGCTGGAGCATCTGAGGCTCATTGACTACATCCTCACAAGTGGAGAGTGATATACAGAAGGCAAAAAGGAGGGAGAGAAACTGTAGCTCAAACAGAATATTTGACTGTTTGCAAAGGTCAGGCCAGGCAGAAGGAAATAAAACCCTAGATAGTGGGTATGTATTTCTGAATGTCACTATAAGCCAGATAGGAGTATATGTTTTGAGCAAGCCTATAGCTATTACCTAGGTAGGATGGTAAAGTTTCCAGATTATAGAGTAAGACCTATAGGGTGAGCCCCAATTCTCTCACAATGTTACAAATCTAGAGAAAATCAGAAAGAGGCTCGGTTTATTTCAGATCTTGCAGAAAGCCTTTTGAGGAACATTTTGGGCTGGCTGACACATTTGTCCATAGGTTGTTAAAGGAAAGTTGAAAAGATGTTATTCTTGCCTATATGTTTCTGCTATGAAGCAGGTAAGAATCAATGTTTTCAAGCAAAGACTCAGGCCAAGTGAGATTAAATACTGAAAAGGTGTTGGGTAGATAAGAACCAGATGAGTTTTTGTGTCATTGACTCTTAGTTGGTGGTCACCAGAGGGATCAAAGTGTATGAACCCACAGCATACCAGCAGTGTGAGGTACACACAATCCTTCCATAGCCAGCAAGGCAACCACTAGTAGGAGAAGAGGATGTAACTGTCTTGTGAGTCTGGTGACAAAGTGATCGTTTCTGTTAGAATATTTTAAGGTATGGTTAATTGCTTAGTGCTTCCATAGCTACTGAATAATGACCTGTATTTGTTACTTTCCTCAGCAAATGTTTATTGAATACTTATTCTGTGCCATGCCAGGTGCTAGGAAAATCTAGCACCAAATCCGTCTTGCAGCCTATTTTTATAAATAAACATTTATTGGAACACAGCCATACACACATATTTATATATTGACTAGTCTGCTTTTACGCCATAAGGACTAAGCTGAAGTTGCAACAGATTGTATGGCCGACAAAGCCTAAAATGTTTATGATCTGATTTTTTTCAGAAGAAAATTTACTGATCCTGCAAGTAAGAAGAGTCACACCCTAAATGCATTACAAATGCATGATTAGTCAGTCAGCTATCTTCCAGCCCAAATTCTCATAGTAATTGTCATAGGGTCAAAACCAACTCAGTATCTGTAAGTATACTGCTATGGGGCTATAAGCCTGTCTTCCTACACTGAAAATTGGCCCAAGTGTTGTGTTGTTTTAATTCAAAAGCAGGGGGCTACAGGATACAGCCTATTATTTATAGACCTCTGCCTGTCTCATTGAATATCTGTCTGTCCATATATCTGAATATTTCTACAGAAGGAAAAAATGTTTTGTGAAACTGTTAGTTGCTCAGTCATGTCTGACTCTTTCTGATGCCATGGACTGTAGCTCACTAGACTCCTCTGTCCATGGCATCTTCCAGGCAAGAATGCTTGAGTGGGTAGCCATTCCCTTCTTCAGGGGACCTTTCCGACTCAGGAATAGAACCCAGATCTCCTGCATTGAAGGTAGATTCTTTACCATCTGAACCACCTACATATCTTTGTAGAACATTTTCTAAAACTCTATAAGTAAATTCCAAAATTGAGGACAATACAGGACTTTTAAACGGTTTGCAGGGAAATTTTAAACTCCTTTGTAACAAGGTATACCAATTTATATTTCTTCCAGCCATGTAAAAGGAATTTTCACCTCGGGGTTTGTGGAAGACGATATTCCTTTTAGATGCTCACTAATTTGATAACTGAAATTTTTTTTTACTGTTTCTTCAGATGATGAACATAGGCCAACCTTGTGGCCATTATCAATCACTTCTTTCTGAGAGTTCTTATCCAGGGTATTCTGAAAATTGTCCCTCTTGCTTCATGAGGGTGTCAGTCCTCTGAGCCAACTGTTCACAGCCATGACTTTGTGACAATTTGTGACATCCTGGCAAAAGGTATGCATTTATATCATCAATGCCTTAGCAGTGGGGACCTTGGGGAGGTTAAAACCCTATGCTTTGAGTTGGGAGTATTTTCTATAACATCCTTGAATAACTCTGTCCCTGATCTGTTTGGTTCTAACTCTACAGATGATGGGGTTGAGCATGGGAGGTACCAGGAGATAGAGAAGAGCAAACATGACATGTACTACTCAGGGCACATGATGCCCAAGTGGTGGGTAAGGAAACTAAAGAGAACAGAGGTGTAAAAAACCAAGATGACACAGATATGGAGGGCACATGTGCCAAAAGCCTTGAGCTGGGCTTCACTGGAGGGTAACCCCAGCACAGCTCTCCAAATCATCACATAGGATACACTGATGATGATAACGTCAAAGTCCTAACATCAAACCTACTCATACGGCTGATGCCGATTCTTAAAGGTAAGATATATGTATAGAAAAGGATTCAGGAAATACATCCAAATGATATAACATTTAAGAATAATGGTCAGATTTGTGGTATTTTGATTTTTTTTTGGCACCTTTAGGTATTTTTAAAAATTATCAATGATTGAAGAAGCTTAATTTCAGTATGAGAGAAAAAGTAATTGAAATAACAACAAAAGTGTACAGAAGTTAATTTAGTGCCAAAGCCTAGGGAAGTGCAGTGGACAATCTTAGAACGTGAGGAATTTTGCAATAAAATCCAGAAAGTTTGAAAGTCTAGGTATAGCATTGTTGCCAAGAAATCACAACTTCTTGAGACTCCTAACAATAAGAATTAGGTAGACTAAATGCTGGGCTCTCTTCCCAAAATTTGCTGATTCCATGATGACAATGGATTTCAAATGAAGAAGTTCTGGGAAAGAAGAAGGAAGAAGAATCTCTTTGAAGATAACTATATTGTAGGGTTCATAGTAGCAAGAAAGTACCTAGAAATTTAATTATTTGTTAATATTCAATTAAATTAAAATTTTAAACTAGTTTAGAAAACTGCGTGTCCTTTATTATTTTCTTATTTTTAACTTTATTGAGCCACATGTAATATACAAATAGTTGCACATATTTAAGACATACATTTTGACATAGGGGATTTGGACATAGCCATACACCAGTCATGCCATCGCCATAATCAAAGTAATAAACACATTTATCACATTTACTGTGTTTGTATTTTTGTCCTCACTCACTACTCTCTTGTCAAAGTCAGTGATGAAGAAGGTTCTAAAATCCAGGCTCTTACTTTACTAAAACCAATGTCAGATGAAGGTGCTTTAAGAGAAATCAGGAGTATGTTTGCTTCTCAGAAGAAGCAGCTATTGGAGCCCAAAAGTACCTCCAGAAATAAATGGGTATTCTGAAGGACCATTGTCAAAATTCCCAAATTTTAGAGTTGTAAGGAATTATGATTCCATTATCAGTAAATCAGTTAATGAGTGTGTGTCTATTTCATTTTAAAATTAGCTTTATGGCTGCATAAGTGGGGCAATAAAATGCAAATATGTTAATACATAGTTTAATGATTTCTGACACATGTAAACATCTGTGTGGTTACCTACCCAATTGAGATATAGAAATTTTCCATCACTTCATAGTTTCAATAAGGACAGAGTGAAGGGATAAAGTAGGTCATTAAATAGTGTGGATTGTAAGTAGGAAAAAATACGGGAGATTTCTGTAAGTTAATGATTACTCGAGAAATCAGGTTTACTTAGCTACACAACCATCCAGGCTGGTTTAGCAAAAAAACCATGTTACAGAGGCATGAGACTTGTCCCCAAAACAGTAAAACAGTAGTGACATGAGGCCCACATCCTGCCCAGTGAGCTCAGGAAGTTAGGACATGCTTTTTGCACACATAAAAAGCAATAATCTGTGGACCTAACTTGACCAAGTAGGTATAAGAAAACTCCTCTGCTCAACCGGGAGAGGAAAATGATGATGGAAGCATGGCATCAACTCAAGAAACGCAAAGATGTTCTCCCCTCCTCACTTGTTCTTTGATTATAAAACTATAGCCCAGTAAGTTTCAAGGTTATGGATTTTTGAGTTTTACCAAGAGAATGCACTGGTCATAGCAAACAGCCCGTTCCAACAACACAAAAGAATACTATACACATGGACATCAACAGATGGTCAATATCAAAATCAGATTTATTATATCCTTTGCAGCCAAAGATAGAGAGGCTCTATCCAGACAGCAAAAACAAGACCAGGAGCTGATTGTGGGTCAGATCTTGAACTCCTTATTGCCAAATTCAGACTTAAATTAAACAGAGTAGGGAAAACCACTAGACCATTCAGGTATGACCTAAATCAAATCCCTTACAATTATATAGTGGAACTGACAAATAAACTCAAGGGATTAGATCTGATAAACAGAGTGCCTGAAGATCTATGGATGGAGGTTTGTGACCTTGTACAGGAAGCAGTGATCAAGACCATGCCCAAGAAAAAGAAATGCAAAAAGGCAAAATGATTGTCTGAGCAGGTCTTACAAATAGCTAAGTAAAGAAGTGAAGCAAAAGGCAAAGGGTAAAAGGAAAGATATACCCATTTGAATGCAGAGTTCCAAAGAATAGCAAGGAGAGATAAGAAAGGGTTCCTCAGTTATCAGAAAAAAATAGAGGAAAGAAATAGAGGAAAACAATAGAATGGGAAAGACTAGAGATCTCTTCAAGAAAATTAGAGATACCAAGGGAACATTTCATGCAAAGATGGGCACAATAAAGGACAGAAATGGTATGGACCCAACAGAAGCAGAAGATGTTAAGAAGAGGTGGCAAGAATACACAGAACTGTACAAAAAAGATCTTCATGATCCAGATAATCACAATGGTGTGATCACTCACCTAGAGCCAGACATCCTGGAATGTGAAGTCAAGTGGGCATTAGGAAGCATCACTACAAACAAAGCTAGTGGAGGTGATGGAATTCCAGTTGAGCTATATCAAGTCCTAAAAGATGATGCTGTGAAAGTGCTGCACTCAATATGCCAGCAAATTCGGATACTCAGCAACAGCCACAGGACTGGAAAAGGTAGTTTTCATTCCAATGCCTAAGAAAGGAAATGCTGAAGATTGTTCAAACTACCACACAATTGCACTCATCTCACAGCTAGCAAAGTAATGCTCAAAATCTCCAAGCCAAGTTTCACCAGTACATGAACTGTGAACTTCCACATGTTCAAGCTGGATTTGGAAAAGGCAGAGGAACCAGAGATCAAAATGCCAACATCCGTTGGATCATTGAAAAAGCAAGAGAGTTCCAGAAAAAACATCTACTTCTGCTTTTTTGACTAGACTAAAGCATTTGACCATGTGGATCACAACAAAATGTGGAAAATTCTCAAATATATGGGAATACCAGACCACCTTACCTGCCTCCTGAGAAACCTGTATGCAGGTCAAGAAACAACAGTTAGTACCAGACATGGAAAAACAGATTGGTTCCAAATCGGGAAAGGAGTACTTCAAGGCTATATATTGTCATCCTGACACACTTATGGCAGAAAGTGAAGAAGAATTAAAGAGCCTCTTGCTAAAAGAGAAAGAGCAAAGTGAACAAGTTGACTTAAATCTCAGCATTCAAGAAGCTACATCCGATCCAATGACATCATGGCAAATAGAGGGGGAAACAATTGAAACAGTGACAGGCTTTATTTTCTTGGGCTCCAAAATCACTGCATATGGAGACTGCAGTCATGAAATTAAAAGACGCTTGCTCCTTGGAAGAAAAGCTATGACCAACCTAGACAGCATATTAAAAAGCAGAGAAATTACTTTGCCAACAAAGTAATGTCAAAGCTATGTCTGTCTAGTCAAAGCTATGGTTTTTCAAGTAGTCATGTATGGATGTGAGAGTTGGAGTATAAAGAAAATAAGCGCCGAAGAATTGGTGCTTCTGAACTGTGGTGTTGGAGAAGACTCTTGAGAGTCCCTTGGACTGGAAGAAGATGCAACCTGTCAATCTTAAAAGAAATCAGTCCTGAATATTCATTTGAAGGAGTGATGCTTAAGCTGAAGCTCCAATACTTTGGCCACCTGATGTGAAGAACTGACTCATTGGAAAAGATCTTGATGCTGGGAAAGACTGAAGGCAGAAGGGGATGACGGAGGATGAGATGGTTGGATGGCATTACTCAATGAACATGAGTTTGAACAAACTCCAGGAGTTTGTGATAGACAGGGAAGCCTCGACTGCTGCAGTCCATGGAGTTACACATTCATGTCAATGTATGGCAAAACCAATACAGTATTGTAAAGTAAAATAAAGTAAAAATTAAAATTTTAAAAAAAAGTTGTACAGTTGAACTGAACTGAAAGTTTCAGGGTAAGGCATTTCTTACCCACCCAGCTGTAAACTTCACAAATGTCTTATTCTGATAAATCACTTCTTATCTATCACTTTGACTCTCGCTGAATTCTTTTCTACATTGAGATGTAAAGGTCAGTAGTACTGGAACTCTTTAGAGCCCTGCTGAATAGTAACCAGTTTCAGTTTTATAGCCTCTTTGTAATCAAACTCCCATCCATCCTAAACACACAAATTCTGGTCTGATTTCTTTCTTGATATTTTTCTCTCCCACTAAAACTTGAGTCTTGTGTCTTGCTCAATATAAAGCTCTTCAGATTCATCCATACTGTTGTGTGTATGAGTGATTCATTTCCTGTTATTGCTCAGTAGTATGCTTTTTTTCCTATGTACCTCAATTGGAATATTGTTACCCTTTCTTCTTTGCTTCAGTCCAATTGCATACAGTCTGGTAAATATATAAAATATGATATATTTATGTTTCAGTTGTTGGAACTTTTAAGCAAATCAACTTTGATTGAAATATTAAATAACGCTATTCAACAAGAATCTGGAATACATGGTATGACTAACAACAACAAAAAAAAGAATGACATGTTACTCTCTAACACCTATTGCTGTAAAAGAAGACACTCATTCAACAAGATAAAGTCAATTTTTTTCTTTGACTCTGATTCAAATGACCATAATTATGTCACATTTCTATTTAATTTGCATCAGGCCATAGATTTCTGGGATAGCTTTCTGCTTTTTCTGGAATTCAAATTATCTTCCATTTTGCCCACTTGCAGGATAAAGACAAGCTTTCAGTATCATCTCACTTAGTGACTTTCTGTTAATTATTCATAATGGTACTAAATTTTAAGATTTCATTATCATACAAACATCCTCAAGATCTTGTTAAAATTGAAAACCTGATTCAATAGATCTGGAGTGGGGCCTGAGTCAAGAATTTCTAACAATACGTTTGCTCTGAAGCCATAATTTTTTGTGCAAGACTTTAACACATTCTGCATTTTTAAAGGCATGTTGGAGTGATGCTTTCCTGAGATTACTCTCCATGGCACCCTTGAGTAATTTCTAATTGGTTATCAGCTGTTGAACTCTATTGGATGTAGAGTTCATTATGTACTTCATTTTGCTGAAGTACATAATCCAGTTTTGTTCAGAAAAATATAGATGTGATGAATAAATGATAACTTTTCTGTGTGTTCTTGCCTGTTTAAAATCTCTATTTCTCTTTTTTCCTCTTGCACTTCATTGATAGATTGACTGTATATAGAATTCAGTTCAGTTCAGTTCAGTCCATTTCAGTCGCTCAGTCATGTCCAACTCTTTGCGACCCCATGAATCACAGCACGCCAGGCCTCCCCATCCATCACCAACTCCCAGAGTTCACTCAGACTCACATCCATCGAGTCAGTGATGCCATCCAGCCATCTCATCCTCTGTCGTCCCCTTCTCCTCCTGCCCCCAATCCCTCCCAGCATCAGAGGCTTTTCCAATGAGTCAACTCTTCGCATGAGGTGGCCAAAGTACTGGAGTTTCAGCTTTAGCATCATTCCTTCCAAAGAAACCCCAGGGCTGATCTCCTTCAGAATGGACTGGTTGGATCTCCTTGCAGTCCAAGGGACCCTCAAGAGTCTTCTCCAACACCACAGTTCAAAAGCATCAATTCTTCAATGCTCAGCCTTCTTCACAGTTGCAACTCTCACATCCATACATGACCACTGGAAAAACCAGAGCCTTGACTAGATGGACCTTAGTCGCCAGAGTAATGTCTCTGCTTTTGAATATGCTATTTAGGTTGGTCATAACTTTTCTTCACATGCCTTAAATAATTTTCTTTGAACATTTAAGGTTTAGCCTAAAAAACCTCTTGATGAAAGTGAAAGAGGAGAGTGAAAAAGTTGGCCTAAAGCTCAACATTCAGAAAACGAAGATCATGGCATCCGATCCCATCACTTCATGGGAAATAGATGGGGAAACAGTGGAAACAGTGTCAGACTTTATTTTTTGGGGTTCCAAAATCACTGCAGATGGTGATTGCAGCCATGAAATTAAAAGACGCTTACTCCTTGGAAGAAAAGTTGTGACCAACCTAGATAGAATATTCAAAAGCAGACACATTACTTTGCCGACTAAGGTCCGTCTAGTCAAGACTATGGTTTTTCCTGTGGTCATGTATGGATGTGAGAGTTGGACTGTGAAGAAGGCTGAGTGTTGAAGAATTGATGATTTTGAACTGTGGTGTTGGAGAAGGCTCTTGAGAGTCCCTTGGACTGCAAGGAAATCCAACCAGTCCATTCTGAAGGAGATCAGCCCTGGGATTTCTTTGGAAGGAATAATGCTAAAGCTGAAACTCCAGTACTTTGGCCACCTCATGTGAAAGATTGACTCAATGGAAAAGACTCTGATGCTGGGAGAGGTTGGGGGCAGGAGGAGAAGGGGACGACAGAGGATGAGATGGCTGGATGGCATCACTGACTCGATGGATGTGAGTCTGAGTGAACTCTGGGAGTTGGTGATGGACAGGGAGGCCTGGCATGCTGCGATTCATGGGATCGCAAAGAGTCGGACACAACTGAGCAACTGAACTGAACTGAACTGAACTGAAAAATAGAGACAAAATTCTAGTTCTGTATGTCCACACTATAAAATGTTCACCTGTCTGTGTCTTAGCTTCTCTACCTGTACAATGAGGATGTTGATACCTATTTCATTCGGTCTTATAGAGAATTCATGACTACGTAATTTATAAACCTCTAGAGTACAACCTGGCATATAGAAACCACTAAATTTATTTCACCCATTCATTACTAAGCCTGGGTAGACTAAAATTAAACTTTCTGGTTTTTCTTTGTAGGTGATTTTTTTCCTCTTATTTTAAAGCATTAGGCTCCATTCTTTATCTTGACACTTTGAAATTCCACTGCATTATTTTTCAAATGCTTTTTCAGTTCTTTTATTTTTCTTCATTGCTGATTATGTTGCAAAATTTTTATTATGTTGCAAAATTTGTTTAGTCTTCACTTGACAGATATTTAGGTTTCCACATTTTAGCTGTTCTGTAAACAGCTACTCTAAATATACTCTTAGCATTTTCTAAATTGAAATATGGTTGATTTACAATGTTCTGATACTCTGACATTTTTGATGTAAATGTAAACTAGTTATGTGGGAACTACAACTTGAAGTGGAACTTCTTGGTCAAAAAGATGCAAAACATTGTTACAAATAGTTAAAAACATTTCCTGATGGGGCTGTGCTCAGAACCTGAGTGCCCCAAAGTGCTCCACAAATTTGCCCACACTTAGTGTTGTCAATGTATTTCATTTTGATTATTCTAATGGCTTTGTACTGGCAATTCTTTCTGGTTTGAATTTTCATCTCCCTAATGAATAATAATTTGAACTCATATTCGTTTATACCATTAGAGGCTCATTTATATTCCTTTAGCAAAAATTTTAATGAGCTGTTTTTTTCTCTATTGATTGTGTCATTTTGTTTCTCAGATATATGCACTGTGAATATTTTCTTCATCTGGGGATTTCCTTTTTACTTATATCTTTTTCATTAAGTAAATTGGTTTTTATTTTGATGAAGTTTAATTTTTTATTTTTTTTATTTTTGGAATCCACTTGTGTGCTGAGAAATTTTTTCCTTTCCTCAAGTTCATGACAATTGTATCATATATATATATATAGACTATAGTTTCAGCTTTCAAATTTAGGTTTATATTATATTGCAAATAAAGATATTTTACACTGTGGTAAGAATTAAGGTTCATTTTAGTTTTTATACAGATATCCATCCAGTTGTTCTATCCACATAAAGATATTTTCATGTCACTGAAGTTCATTGATTTCTCTGATTAAAGTCAATTAATTATGTTTGGGGCTATTACTGATCTCATGATTTTCCTTCACAATGTATTGATCTATTTTTATATAAATATAAGATCACTCCTACGATATGTGGAACACTAGGTAATTGCAGCCATGAAATTAAAAGACGCTTACTCCTTGGAAGAAAGGTTATGACCAACCTAGATAGTATATTCAAAAGCAGAGACATTACTTTGCTGACTAAGGTCCATCTAGTCAAGGCTATGGTTTTTCCTGTGGTCATGTATGGATGTGAGAGTTGGACTGTGAAGAAGGCTGAGCGCTGAAGAATTGATGCTTTTGAACTGTGGTGTTGGAGAAGACTCTTGAGAGTCCCTTGGACTGCAAGGAGATCCAACCAGTCTATTCTGAAGGAGATCAGCCCTGGGATTTCTTTGGAAGGAATGATGCTAAAGCTGAAACTCTAGTATTTTGGCCACCTCATGTGAAGAGTTGACTCATTGGAAAAGACTCTGATGCTGGGAGGGATTGGGGGCAGGAGGAGAAGGGGACGACAGAGGATGAGATGGCTGAATGGCATCACTGACTCGATGGACGTGAGTCTGAGTGAACTCCGGGAGTTGGTAATGGACAGGGAGGCCTGGCGTGCTGCGATTAATGGGGTCACAAAGAGTCAGATACGACTGAACAACTGAAATGAAATTAACTGAACTGAAATGAACTGAAGCAAATATGTTCTGTAGGATCTTACTTAGGAAAAAAAATTTTTTTTCCTTAGAATTCTTTTTAAAAAAAAAACCACTAGCTTGTGTTAAATGAATTATTTATAGATGATGACTTAGAATAATGGATAAAAATGCATTATTTTTGTGTTAATTTTCTAAGATTACCATTACAAAATACCACAAACTGAGTCGCTTGAACCCAAAAATAGTCATGTTAGAAGTTCCAGAGCTTAGAAGTCCCTGATTAAGGTATCAGAGGGATGATCCCTTCTGTTGGCTGTGCAGGAGAAACTGTCCCTTGCCTCTCTCCTAGCGTCTGTTGGTTTGCTGGAAACCTTGGTGTGTAATCGTATTATCTTGATCTTTGTTTTCATGTCTATATAACATTCTCTTTGTGTGTATGTCTCAGTGTCCAAATTTCCTTTTTTTTTTTTTAATAAGAACACTAATCATATTGGATTAGGAACCCACTTTACTTCAGCATGACCTCATCTTAACTAATGACATTTGCAATGGACTTATTTCCAAATGAGGTCACATTCTGAGGTACTAAAGGTTAGAACCTTGCTGTCTTAGTTCAAGTTCTTACTGATGAAGCCAAATCCAGCCTCTGTACCCAAATATCAAATTAATTTTGAGACAGAGTTTGGGGTGAAATAGAAAAGAATAGCTTTATTGCTCTGCCAGGCAAAGGGGTCACAGTGAGGTAAAGTCCTCAAAACTGTGTGTCCAAATTTGGAGAGGCTAGTGAGTAATGATTATAGTAATGGTTCAAAGAGGTCATGATCAGCTTGTGGACATTCTTCTGATTGGTTGGCAATGTGGTAAGTGGGAGTCAGAATCACCATGCTTCTGGTTCCAACTGGTCTAGGGTCTCTGTGCTTGTGAGCAGCATACCGTTAATTTCTCCAACCTGGTAGGAGTTTCAGTATCCGCAAAACAGCTCAAACACATTGTTACATATATATGTATGTATGTATACCTGCTCACTAGAACTCAGACAAGGTCAAGGGGGCTGAATGAAGCCTAGTTCCTGTAACCAAGACGTGATGGTACAGGAAGGAGGAACCCTTTCCAGGACCCAAGAGTGGGCTCTTGTCTAACACTTAGAAATGAATTATCTAAGGAGACAAATGTGCTGACAAAGCAAGAGACTTCACTGGGAACTGGTGCCTGGGTGGACAGCAGCAGCATAACAAACCCAGAACTGCTCTGTCACATGGCTTGCACACTCGGGTTTTATGGTAATAGAGCTAGTTTCTGGCTTGTCCCTGGCAAATCATTCTGACTCAGGGGCAGAGCCCCACCATGCCCCTTCCTGATAGAGCACTCACTGCTCAGCCAAGATGGAGTCCAGGGAAAAGGATTCTGGGAGGATACTGTGACATGTACACTGGTGTCTCATCTCTTTTTTTGACTTTTCTCAAGTTCTTTCGGGTGGTGGTAGATTGTTAGTTCCGAATTCTTTACCAGGACCTCCTGTTGTGAGATAATTCATGCAGGTGGTTACTATCAGGCCTGGCCAGGGTGGGCAGCTTGGGTCTGTAGTTCCCAAACCTTTCTGGTCACAGTAAGTTTTTTATGCCCAGGATATCCACAGGGTCATGGAAAGTACTAATGAGTTCTACATCCTGGATATTGCCTCTCAGCTCTGAGAAACTGTTCCAAAGAGATAAGAGGAGACGGGATATATAGGACTTTAGCTGAAGAAAAAACAAACAGGTACTTAAGCATCAAAAGATTATTGCTAAGCATACAAAAATGAGACATCTCAAGTTAATAATTTTAGTGCTTTTCCAAGAGTCTGGAATCATTAAATTGATTACTTTGACAATGTATCTTAACTATCTAGGACCAACATTTGGTTTTTCTCTCTCTTGAATTCCCCTCACAGCACATGGAGAGAATAAGGGACTGCACTGGCTGATGGTATCATGGCTTAAATGTCAGGCTGCATTTTTTGCTTACTGATATGACAGGGGACATTTTTTATCCACAGGTGTCAGTTACCTTGACCTCACAGAGCCCTACTATCACACTAAATATGGATACTTCCTCCAAATGATTATTTATACTTGCATACAAGATTATACACACATAAATTAGTAAGCAAGTCCACTCCTTTACACATGTATTTATTTCTCTCTCTCGGATATACACATCAACATACAAAATGAATAAGCATACTTTCACATTGCACAAAATATCCCTTCAGGTCTAAATATATATACTCTGCCTGCACACATCCTCAGTCATGTCTGACTCTTTGTGACCCCATGGACTGTGGCCCTCCAGTCTCCTCTGTACATGAAATTTTCCAGGGAAGAATACTGGAGTGGGTTGCCATTTCCTGCTCCAGGGGATCTACTCAACCCAGGGATTGAACCCATGTCTCTTGTGTCTTCTGTAATGTCAGGCAGATTCTTTACCACTATGCCACCTGGGAAGCTCATACATAATCTGACTAACAATAACTTACAGTAATACAGATAAATTTACACTCAGGTAATCTCAACCTACATTCTTTTATGGGCATTCAAATCCCATGTCTTTGGATTTGTGTGTACATGGGAGAAAGGAGAATTAGGGGTTAATCCTTCCAGCTTTAGTCTCCAGTCTCAGAGGAAGCCAGTGTGGATAAGAGGCAGTGGGACCCAGGATGGGTTCAGAGAATTAGTGTCTGGGGGAAGGAAAAGGCTAGACTTTCATAGGTTTTTAAATAGGCTCTAGTAGGTGGTCTCTGTTAAAAGCTGATTTCCAGAAGCCATTTAGAGCTACTTCTGGTCACATTGGAGTTGATGAGTACCAAAGCAGATCTCACAGTGAGGGGTGCCCAGAACCCCATTCATCTCTGTCCATCCCAGGGAGCAGTAGGACTCACAGAGCCTAAAAGGAGCTAGAGGCATGGTGTACACTGTGCAGAATGGCTAACTCACTGGGGGCTCCCGATCCACAGACCATGACTGCTTATCTCCAGCCTGATATGGGAAGAAGACTTGCAGCTTGTTCTGTGTCCTCCAGGGAGAGTCTAGAAAAGTAGGAAGACTTCCTCCAAACACAGTCCCTCCAGGAAGGAGGTTGGATCTGAACCCCATACCACTCCAGCTTTATTGTCCTTGGTCTTTGTTTAAATACCCCAGTGTAGGAAAGCAGAGTGTAAATTTTTCTGAAACTATTCCTTAGCAAGTTCTCAACTCATTTTAGTCTATCCATTCAGGTTTGAACAACACGGATTAAACTGATACTTTTCCAAGTTAATGATAGTGAAAGTATCAGGTTCATTAGGAACGGAGCAGAAAGTGCAGAGAGGAAAGAGAAGTGCCTCTCAAGGGCTCCCATTTGTCACCTTAGACATGGGTCACAGGTCGGTGCTGTTCCTACAGTGTTCACCCAAGAAACAAAATCTGACAGTGAGAAGTCAGGGCCAATAGAATCACATGAGGAAGCTGCGAGGTATTGCTTATGAGGGAAATTTGGTCTGTGAAAAGGTCATTGGAGAGTCTGGGAAGTAGATGAATCAGAGGATAAAAACTGGCTTTTCAAAGTGGCTACAGTACATGAGTATCTGGACCTTGGCTGAGAAGAGAGTCACCATCCCTAAAAAAGTTTGTACAACAGGTGAGTTATCTGTTAAGGCTCATGGACAGAAGTCAGTAAAGATGCCATCCTAGAGAATGCAGCTTATACCCCAAGATGCCAGACAATCGATCAGAAACCTATTCTAAAGGCAACCAGTCCAGTGATATAGCAGGGTTTCTGGTTTCAAATGCAGATCTTTCTGTAATTCAGAATTGTAGACAATTATATAAAATTTCACCTGGTGGCTCAGATGATAAAGAATCTGCCTGTAATGCAGAAGACCTGGGTTTGATCCTTGTGTTGGGAAGATCCCCTAGAAGAGGGCATGGCAACCGACTCCAGTATTCTTGCCTGGAGAGTCTCCAAGGACAGAGGAGCCTGGCAGGCTACAGTCCATGGGGTTGCAAAAAGTTGGACACGACTTAGTGACTAAGCACTGCACAGCACATACTATTTCACAGGTTCCCTTTGTATCTTACTTCTTTTTTTTTTTTTTTTGTATTTTTAGTTTTTTTATTTTTTAAATTTTAAAATCTTTAATTCTTACATGCATTCCCAAACATGAACCCCCCTCCCACTTCCCTCCCCATAACATCTCTCTGGGTCATCCCCATGCACCAGCCCCAAGCATGCTGCATCCTGCGTCAGACATAGACTGGCGATTCAATTCACATGATAGTATACATGTTAGAATGTCATTCTCCCAAATCATCCCACCCTCTCCCTCTCCCTCTGAGTCCAAAAGTCCGTTATACACATCTGTGTCTCTTTCCCTGTCTTGCATACAGGGTCGTCATTGCCATCTTCCTAAATTCCATATATATGTGTTAGTATACTGTATTGGTGTTTTTCTTTCTGGCTTACTTCACTCTGTATAATCGGCTCCAGTTTCATCCATCTCATCAGAACTGATTCAAATGAATTCTTTTTAACGGCTGAGTAATACTCCATTGTGTATATGTACCACAGCTTTCTTATCCATTCATCTGCTGATGGACATCTAGGTTGTTTCCATGTCCTGGCTATTATAAACAGTGCTGCAATGAACATTGGGGTACATGTGTCTCTTTCAATTCTGGTTTCCTCGGTGTGTATGCCCAGCAGTGGGATTGCTGGGTCATAAGGTAGTTCTATTTGCAATTTTTTAAGGAATCTCCACACTGTTCTCCATAGTGGCTGTACTAGTTTGCATTCCCACCAACAGTGTAGGAGGGTTCCCTTTTCTCCACACCCTCTCCAGCATTTATTGCTTGCAGATTTTTGGATCGCAGCCATTCTGACTGGTGTGAAGTGGTACCTCATTGTGGTTTTGATTTGCATTTCTCTAATAATGAGTGATGTTGAGCATCTTTTCATGTGTTTGTTAGCCATCCGTATGTCTTCTTTGGAGAAATGTCTATTTAGTTCTTTGGCCCATTTTTTGATTGGGTCGTTTATTTTTCTGGAGTTGAGCTGCAGAAGTTGCTTGTATATTTTTGAGATTAGTTGTTTGTCAGTTGCTTCATTTGCTATTATTTTCTCCCATTCTGAAGGCTGTCTTTTCACCTTGCTTATATTTTCCTTTGTTGTGCAGAAGCTTTTAATTTTAATTAGATCCCATTTGTTTATTTTTGCTTTTATTTCCAGCATTCTGGGAGGTGGATCATAGAGGATCCTGCTTTGATTTATGTCTGAGAGTGTTTTGCCTATGTTCTCCTCTAGGAGTTTTATAGTTTCTGATCTTACATTTAGATCTTTAATCCATTTTGAGTTAATTTTTGTGTGCGGTGTTAGAAAGTGATCTAGTTTCATTCTTTTACAAGTGGTTGACCAGTTTTCCCAGCACCACTTGTTAAAGAGATTGTCTTTACTCCATTGTATATTCTTGCCTCCTTTGTCAAAGATAAGGTGTCCATATGTGTGTGGATTTATCTCTGGGCTTTCTATTTTGTTCCATTGATCTATATGTCTGTCTTTGTGCCAGTACCATACTGTCTTGATGACTGTGGCTTTGTAGTAGAGCCTGAAGTCAGGCAAGTTGATTCCTCCAGTTCCATTCTTCTTTCTCAAGATTGCTTTGGCTATTCGAGGTTTTTTGTATTTCCATACAAATCTTGAAATTATTTGTTCTAGTTCTGTGAAAAATGTGCCTGGTAGCTTGATAGGGATTGCATTGAATTTGTAAATTGCTTTGGGTAGTATACTCATTTTCACTATATTGATTCTTCCAATCCATGAACATGGTATATTTCTCCATCTATTAGTGTCCTCTTTGATTTCTTTCATCAGTGTTTTATAGTTTTCTATATATAGGTCTTTAGTTTCTTTAGGTAGATATATTCCTAAGTATTTTATTCTTTTCGTTGCAATGGTGAATGGAATTGTTTCCTTAATTTCTTTTTCTACTTTCTCATTATTCGTGTATAGGAATGCAAGGGATTTCTGTGTGTTGATTTTATATCCTGCAACTTTACTATATTCATTGATGAGCTCTAGTAATTTTCTGGTGGAGTCTTTAGGGTTTTCCATGTAGAGGATCATGTCATCTGCAAACAGTGAGAGTTTTACTTCTTCTTCTCCAATTTGGATTCCTTTTATTTCTTTTTCTGCTCTGATTGCTGTGGCCAAAACTTCCAGAACTATGTTGAATAGTAGCGGTGAAAGTGGACACCCTTGTCTTGTTCCTGACTTTAGGGGAAATGCTTTCAATTTTTCACCATTGAGGATAATGTTTGCTGTGGGTTTGTCATAGATAGCTTTTATGATGTTGAGGTATGTTCCTTCTATTCCTGCTTTCTGGAGAGTTTTTATCATAAATGGATGTTGAATTTTGTCAAAGGCCTTCTCTGCATCTATTGAGATAATCATATGGTTTTTATTTTTCAATTTGTTAATGTGGTGAATTACATTGATTGATTTGCGGATATTGAAGAATCCTTGCATCCCTGGGATAAAGCCCACTTGGTCATGGTGTATGATCTTTTTAATGTGTTGTTGGATCCTGATTGCTAGAATTTTGTTGAGGATTTTTGCATCTATGTTCATCAGAGATATTGGCCTGTAGTTTTCTTTTTTTGTGACATCTTTGTCAGGTTTTGGTATTAGGGTGATGGTGGCCTCATAGAATGAGTTTGGAAGTTTACCTTCCTCTGCAATTTTCTGGAAGAGTTTGAGGAGGATAGGTGTTAGCTCTTCTCGAAATTTTTGGTAGAATTCAGCTGTGAAGCCATCTGGACCTGGGCTTTTGTTTGCTGGAAGATTTCTGATTACAGTATCAATTTCCGTGCTTGTGATGGGTCTGTTAAGATTTTCGATTTCTTCCTGGTTCAGTTTTGGAAAATTGTACTTTTCTAAGAATTTGTCCATTTCTTCCACGTTGTCCATTTTATTGGCATACAACTGCTCATAGTAGTCTCTTATGATCCTTTGTATTTCTGTGTTGTCTGTTGTGATCTCTCCATTTTCATTTCTAGTTTTATTGATTTGATTTTTCTCTCTTTGCTTCTTGATGAGTCTGGCTAAGGGTTTGTCAATTTTATTTATCCTTTCAAAGAACCAGCTTTTGGCTTTGTTGATTTTTGCTATTGTCTCTTTTGTTTCTTTTGCATTTATTTCTGCCCTAATTTTTAAGATTTCTTTCCTTCTACTCACTCTGGGGTTCTCCAACTCTTCCTTTTCTAGTTGCTTTAGTTGTAGAGTTAGGTTATTTATTTGACTTTTTTCTTGTTTCTTGAGGTATGCCTGTATTGCTATGAACTTTCCTCTTAGCACTGCTTTTATAGTGTCCCACAGGTTTTGGGTTGTTGTGTTTTCATTTTCATTAGTTTCTATGCATATTTTGATTTCTTTTTTGATTTCTTCTGTGATTTGTTGGTTATTCAGAAGTGTGTTGTTCAACCTCCATATGTTGGAATTTTTAATAGTTTTTCTCCTGTAATTGAGATCTAATCTTAATGCATTATGGTCAGAAAAGATGCTTGGAATGATTTCGATTTTCTTGAATTTATCAAGTTTAGATTTATGGCCCAGGATGTGATCTATCCTGGAGAAGGTTCCATGAGCACTTGAAAAAAAGGTGAAATTCGTTGTTTTGGGGTGAAATGTCCTATAGATATCAATTAGGTCTAACTGATCTAATGTATCATTTAAAGTTTGCGTTTCTTTGTTAATTTTCTGTTTAGTTGATCTGTCCATAGGTGTGAGTGGGGTATTAAAGTCTCCCACTATTATTGTGTTATTGTTGATTTCCCCTTTCATACTTGTTAGCATTTGTCTTACATATTGCGATGCTCCTATATTGGGTGCATATATATTTATAATTGTTATATCTTCTTCTTGGATTGTTCCTTTGATCATTATGTAGTGGCCTTCTTTGTCTCTTTTCACAGCCTTTGTTTTAAAGTCTATTTTATCGGATATGAGTATTGCCACTCCTGCTTTCTTTTGGTCTCTATTCGCGTGGTATATCTTTTTCCAGCCCTTCACTTTCAGTCTGTATGTGTCCCTTGTTTTGAGGTGGGTCTCTTGTAAGCAGCATATAGAGGGGTCTTGTTTTTGTATCCATTCGGCCAGTCTTTGTCTTTTGGTTGGGGCGTTCAACCCATTTACGTTTAATGTAATTATTGATAAGTATGATCCCGTTGCCATTTACTTTATTGTTTTGGGTTCGGGTTTATACACCCTTTTCGTGTTTCCTGTCTAGAGGATATCCTTTAGAATTTGTTGGAGAGCTGGTTTGGTGGTGCTGAATTCTCTCAGCTTTTGCTTGTCTGTAAAGCTTTTGATTTCTCCTTCGTATTTGAATGAGATCCTTGCTGGGTACAGTAATCTGGGCTGTAGGTTATTGTCTTTCATCACTTTAAGTATGTCTTGCCATTCCCTCCTGGCCTGAAGAGTTTCTATTGACAGATCAGCTGTTATCCTTATGGGAATCCCCTTGTGTGTTATTTGTTGTTTTTCCCTTGCTGCTTTTAATATTTGTTCTTTGTGTTTGATCTTTGTTAATTTGATTAATATGTGTCTTGGGGTGTTTCGCCTTGGGTTTATCCTATTTGGGACTCTCTGTGTTTCTTGGACTTGGGTGATTATTTCCTTCCCCATTTTAGGGAAGTTTTCAACTATTATCTCCTCAAGGATTTTCTCATGATCTTTCTTTCTGTCTTCTTCTTCTGGGACTCCTATAATTCGAATGTTGGAGCGTTTCATATTGTCCTGGAGGTCTCTGAGATTGTCCTCGTTTCTTTTAATTCGTTTTTCTTGTTTCCTCTCTGATTCATTTATTTCTACCATTCTATCTTCTATTTCACTAATCCTATCTTCTGCCTCCGTTATTCTACTATTTGTTGCCTCCAGAGTGTTTCTGATCTCATTTATTGTGTTATTCATTATATATTGACTCTTTTTTATTTCTTCTAGGTCCTTGTTAAACCTTTCTTGCATCTTCTCAATCCTTGTCTCTAGGCTATTTATCTGTGTTTCCATTTTGATTTCAAGATTTTGGATCATTTTCACTATCAATATTCGGAATTCCTTCTCCGGTAGATTCCCTACTTCTTCCTCTTTTGTTTGATTTGGTGGGCAACTCTCCTGTTCCTTTACCTGCTGAGTATTCCTCTGTCTCTTCATCTTGGTTATATTGCTGCGTTTGGGGTGGCCTTTTTATATTCTGATAATTTGAGGAGTTCTCTTTATTATGGAGCTTCCTCACTTTGGGTGGGGTTCTATCAGTGGCTTGTCAAGGTTTCCTGGTTAGGGAGGCTTGTGTTGGAGTTTTGGTGGGTGGAGCTGGGTTTCTTCTCTCTGGAGTGCAGTGGAGTGACCTGTTTTTGAAGACAATGGTCTGCTTTTCTGGTTGCCTGATGTCCTCTGCCAGCCTACAGAAGTTGTTTTGTGGAGTTTGCTCGGCGTTGAAATGTTCTTTTGAGGAATTTGTGAGGGAGAACGTGATCTTCCCGTCCTATTCCTCCGCCATCTTTCCCTCCCTCTCTGTATCTTACTTCTTAATGACAGGCCAACAATCTCTGCTGTATCCTACCAGAGTGGTTGTTCCAATCAATCACTACCTACAGAGGCAGTGGTGTGGACCACCAAGATCATCAGTTGTGAGTTATGCATTTGACACTGAATTATTGTGTAGTCTTGGGCAAATCGTGTAACTACTCTGAGCTCTATTTTTCTTATTATAAATAGAGATGCAAAGTGTGTGTGAGAGAAATAATAAAATGTAAAAGTGTATAGTGTTATATCTACAAAAAATAGCAATGCCTTCTACAATTAATCAAAGCAATTAATACTCACTTGGATAAATTGAATCTTTAGTCAGCGTCTTCTCCAGTGCCCAGTGCAAGAGTGAGATGGCCCAGGTATTCTTTTCCAGGTGACCTTCAGTGTCAGTGACTATGTTCGTACAAGCAGAGGGTGACACACAAGTGGTAAACCGAAGGGAAGGAGGGAGCCTCTAGCTCATAGAGCATATATGACTGTTTTGGAAGGTCAGTCCAGGCAGATGGGGTTAAAACAAAACCTAAGTACCCAGATAATGTGTATGTATTTCTAAATTTTCTTTCTTTTTTAATGATATGTGATTTTGTTTTTAAACCTAAGCCTATGGTCAGATAATTTACAGATTTGGGGTAATTATATATCTCTTCTAGTTGAATCCTTCTCATGAGTAGTCAAAAGCACCTTTATCAATCACATGTATACAGTAGTTCAACAGTTGTGTTACTGAACAGCGTCCTTGTTTGAAAGATAATCCAGAGTTATAACAGTCAAATTAGACCTTATAAAGAATTCACAAGCAAAGTTTATAACATATTTTGTCTCAGAGAATTTAAAAGCTTCTGATCTTAAAAATCATCTATAAAATGTCAGTAGTGTTAAATGCTCTTTATTTGATGCTAAACATAAACCACACTAAAATGTCTTTCATTAAGTAAAAGGAAATATTTACATAGAAAATTTTAATTAAATTGGCATGTGTGTGCACTCTGTTGCTTTAAGCATGTTGGATTCTTTGAGATCCCATGGACTGCAGCCCACCTGTCTCCTCTATCCATGGGATTTCTCAGGCAAAATACTGGAGTGGGTTGCCATTTCCTATTCCAGAGTATTTTCCCAACCCAGGGATTGAACCCGCATCTCCTGCATCTCCTGCATTGGCAGAGGATTCTTTACCACTGAGCCACCTGCTGCTGCTGCTGCTGCTAAGTCGCTTCAGTCGTGTCCGACTCTGCACGACCCCATAGACAGCAGCCCACCAGGCTCCGCCATCCCTATGATTCTCCAGGTAAGAAGACTGGAGTGGGGTGCCATTTCCTTCTCCAGCTGAGCCACCTGGGAAGCCCTTAAATTGGCATAATTTAAACAAACAAAAAGATAAAGTGAACATTGTCAGTGTATCTTCAGGCCTTGCCTTGACAGGCTAATGAGCACAACTTGAAATCAGGTGAAGCTTACTCTGTTCTACGAGACAGTGAAGGGATCTTTTCAATATTTAAGTATATTAATATAACCAATTATAGAAATCTGAATATAAAGTTAATCTCCCATAGGGTTTGAGAAAGCATTCACCATTTCCCTGAAAAGCTTAACATTCCTCAATCAAGTTCAATCATCTCTTTAGAAGGGGAAAACAGTCATAATACTTGCTGAACCAGAATTACTATCAAAATTCAAAAATCTGATAATATTCATTCAGCCACAAGCCTGTCTGATTTACTCATTAGTATCTTTTTTCAGATAAGCTATCAAGTTTTCCCTTTCTCCCTTCATAATACCAGCAGAGATCATTTTTGTTCCAGGGATGTATTTCTTGGAATTCACCAAGTACTCCATCAGCATCTCTCCCCAGGTGATGCCTTTGTTCTTGTTGGCATCTGTGTAAGATAAAGCAACAGGCTGAATTGTCTTTCACCCAAGCAGATCATGGAGATTTGGCCTAGTCTTACGCTTGCCTCCCTTCTTCTCAGTATGGCACTGGGCACACTTCTGAAGAAAAATCTTCTTGCTCTTCTCAACATCACCCATATTTAAGTTGTTCTGTCTCCTTATGTGACCAAGAGGTTCCTGCTCACAAGCAAAACATCCTTCTAAGTCTCTGCATTGTCACCCTATCATAGAGAGGATTGTTTGCTTTGAGCGAACCTGTAACTATTATCAGGCTTCCCAGGTGGCTCAGTAGTGAAGAATCTGCCTGCCAATGCAAGAGACGTGGGTTCAATCCCTGGGTCAGGAAGATTCCTTGGAGGGGGAAATGGCAACCTGCTCCAGTATTCTTGTCTGGAAAATTCCATACACAGAGGAACCCAATGGGCTATAATCCATATAATCAAAAAGAGTTGGACACAACTGAGCACTGGACCATAGCTATTATCTGAGCTTTGCTTTTGGCTCAGTGGTAAAGAATCCACCTGCCAGTGCAAGAGATATGAGTTTGATACCTGAGTAAGATCTCCTGGAAAAGGAAATAGTAACCCATTCCAGTATTCTTGCCTGGAAAATCCCAGGGACAGAGGAGCCTGGCAGGTTACATTCTACGGGGTCCCAAAAGAGCTGTACGTGACTTAACAACCAAACAACAATAGCTATTATCTATGAAGGAGGGTAAAGTTTTCAAGTTAGAGAAAGATAAGGTCTGAAGATTTTCCAGAAATCCTTTCTTTCTTTCTTTCTTTTTAACTCCTGGATCTGGAATGAAACATTTGTCCATACCCAGAATTGATTTGTTAAAGGGAGTTTGAAAAGATACTCTTCTTATCTCTATACTTCTGTTGTTAAAGGGAGTTTGAAAAGATACTCTTCTTATCTCTATACTTCTGTTATGAAGGAGGTAAGAGCTAATTCTTTCAAACAAAGGATAGGTCAACTGAGAGTAAGTAGTGTGAGTGTGGTGGGTAAGAACCAGATGAGTTTTTGTGTCACTTACTCTGAGTTAGGTAGTGTTCACATGTGGGATGAGACAGTAGATTACCCCCATGTAATGCTGGCAAATACTAGCAGAGGATGATGTTCACAAAGTCCTCCCCTGGCCAGCAGGGCAACCACAGTATGAGAAATGGACATAACTGTCTTATGCTCGTGGTGTTCAAGAGGGGGCTTCTGTCAGGACATTTTAAGAAATGGTTGATTGGTTAATGACTCCATTGCTACTGAATAATGACCTTTATTTGTTAGTTTCTTCAGTCAACATTGATTAAAGTCCTTGTCGTCACAAAGCACAGGTTCTAGGAATAGAGCACGACTCAGGGATGACTTCATGAAATTTAACACTTAGGACAGGAACTGGAAAACTATAGCCTGCACCAGCTCCACTTTGCATCATGGTTTTGTGCATAAACTTTTGTTGGGACACAGCCACACTCACAGGTCATATATCAACTATGCCTGCTTTCATGCTACTCAGCTAAGCTGATTAGTTATAACAGAGATTGTATGGCCCAGAAAGCCTACAATATTGACGATCTGACCTTTTATAGAAAAAGTCTGATGATCCTACAACTAGGAAGAGCCATACACTAAATGTCTTATACAATCGGTACACAATTGGTCAATCAGATACCTTTGAGTCAAATCCTCATAGTAATTGTCTTAGAGTCAAAACTAACTCAGTGTCACTAAATAAACTGCTTAGGGCCTTTAAGCCAAAGAGTTTTCCAAACTGACTTCCTACCTTGAAAAGTGGCTCAAGTGTTGTATTGTTGCTGTTCTTTGAATTCTGATGTAGGAGGCCACAGCATGGAGCCTGTTTTTTTTTTAATAGAACTCTGCCTGTCTCATCTGGATGTCTGCCTGTGTGTATATCTGAATATTTCTGCAGAAGAAGAAAAGGAGATTCTCATGTAAAATACAAATATACTGACTCTGAATACCCACAACACTGGTTAGTCCAAGTGTGTATGAAGTCCCAAGAAAGACAGGGCACAGGAGGTCGAGGCCTGACTCAACCTCTAGCCAGCCTGGTGCCCTTGGCTAGTGTGCTTGTCTCCCAGAGACCAGCCCTGCCCTGGGAGAGGTCACAGGGAAAGTACAGGCCAACCTCCCTCCTGGGGCCTAAGGAGATGCTGGGGTCCTTAGCTTTGGGAGTCTAGAACCTAACAGCAGGGAGACGGTGGGGTCCTCCTCATAGTCGTCGCCTACATAGCTGTACCCCTTGAAGAAGCAGGAGCCCCTTTCCAGTGGGAAGAGCAAGGGCAGATCACTGCTCCCCACATTCACAGAGCCTGGGTCCTCAGGAATGGGTTCATTGGTGTGGTGTAGTGAATCAACTGCTTCCCTGAGGCAGGGCTTCCCAAGTGTGATGGAGGGATCTATGAGAAAGGTCAAGTGAATCGATTATTGGTTATGAATTGAACAGAGGGAAATAATTACTATGACATTATTTTCCAAGATAGTTTTCCTTCAGCAGATTCTACTTTCAAAATTTATAAAATATTGTACTTGCAACTAGCATGTTCTGACCCTATTTTCAAGGACATAAATATGAATAAACATGAAGGTTAGCAATGTATTATATTGCAAAATTTTATTTGTTAAAATACCTGAATTCATTGTAGCTTACCATTAAGCCCAGTTCTTCCATCCAAAGGATTATAAATAATAATAACAATTTAATGCTATCACCTGCAGAGACTAGATCACCTTTCCAATGGAGAAACATTAACCATCCTATGATGTTGACTTCAGGGAATAGCTCTTCTCATCCTGTGTCCTTCATCCTGCTTGGGATCCCAGGATTGGAGAATTCCCAGTTCTGGGTTGCCTTTCCATTCTGTGCCATGTATGTTGTGGCTCTAGTCTGCAATATCACTCTCCTTCATGTAATCCGAACTGACCCCACCTTGCATGAGCCCATGTACCTCTTTCTGGCCATGCTGGCTACCACTGACCTGGTCCTCTCCACGTCCACACAACCTAAAATGCTGGCCATATTCTGGTTTCATGATCATGAGATTGAATACCATGCCTGCCTCATCCAGTTGTTCTTCATCCACGCCTTTTCTTCAGTGGAGTCCGGATTGCTCATGGCTATGGCCTTGGACCGATATGTGGCTGTCTGCTTCCCACTGCATCATTCTAGTATCCTGACCCCGGCTGTCGTGGGTAAACTGAGGGGCAGGTGTGATGATGAGAGGGCTGCTGTGGGTGAGTCCTTTCTGCTTCATGGTGTCCAGGATGCCCTTCTGCCCCAGTCGGATCATCCCCCAGTCATACTGTGAGCACATGGCTGTGCTGAAGTTGGTGTGCGCTGACACTAGAGTAAATCGTGCATATGGACTTTTTGTGGCCTTCTCTGTAGTTGGCTTTGACATTATTGTCATCAGTGTATCCTATGGAATCATTTTGAGAACTGTTTTGGGGTTACCCTCAGGTGAAGCCCAGCTCAAGGCTTTTGGCACATGTGCCTCCCATATCTGTGTCATCTTGGCTCTTTATATCCCAGCCCTCTTTACTTTTCTCACCCACCGCTTTGGGCATCATGTGCCCCAAGTAGTACATGTCATGTTTGCTATTCTCTATCTCCTGGTGCCTCCCATGTTCAACCCCATCATCTATGGAGTTAGAACCAAACAGATCAGGGACAGGGTTATTCAAGGATGCTGTAGAAAAAACTCTCAACTCAAAGCATAGGATTTTAACTTCCCCAAGGTCCCCCCTGTTTAGGCATTGATGGTATAAATGCATAAAATTTGCCATGATGTCACAATATTTTTTTCATATTTATTGAGTTATAGTGAAGTGAAACTCACTCAGTCATGTCCAAATCTTTCAACTCCATGGGCTGTAGCCCGCCGGGCTCCTCTGTCCATGGAATTCTCCAGTCAAGGATACTGGAGTGGGTTGCCATTTCCTTGTCCAAGGGATCTTCCTGATGCAGAGATTGAACCCGGGTCTCCTGTAGTATAAGCAAACTCTTTACCATCTGAGCCACCAGGGAAGTCTGTATTGAGGTATATGTAACATGCAAATAGTTGCACATATTTCAGTTCAGTTCAGTTGCTCAGTGTCCAACTCTTTGCAACCCCATGGACTGCAGCACACCAGGCTTTCCTATCCATCACCAGTTCCCAGAGCTTACTCAAACTCATGTCCACCGAGTCAGTGATGTCATCCAACCATCTCATCCTCTGTCTCCCCTTCTTCTCCTGCCTTCAGTCTTTCCTAGCATCAGGGGCTTTTCCAGTGAGTCAGTTTTTCACGTCAGGTGGCCAAAGTATTGGAGCTTCAGCTTCAACATCAGTCCTTTTAATGAAGATTCAGGACTGATTTCCTTTTGGATGGACTGGTTGGATCTCCTTGCTGTCCAAGGGACTCTCGAGAGTCTTCTCTAACACCACAGTTCAAAAGCATCAATTCCTCGGCTCTCAGATTTCTTTATAGTCCAACTCTCACATCCATACCTGCCTACTGGAAAAACCATAGCTTTGACTAGATGGACCTTTGTTGGTAAAGTAATTTCTCTGCTTTTTAATATGCTGTCTAGGTTGGTCATAGCCTTTCTTCCAAGAGTAAGAATCTTTTAATTTCATAGCTGCAGTCAACATCTGCAGTGATTTTGGAGCCCCCCCAAATAAAGTCTGTCACTATTTCCATTGTTTCCCCATCTATTTGCTGTGAAGTGATGGCACCGGATGCCATGATTTTAGTTTTCTGAATGTTGAGTTTTAAGCCAACTTTTTCACTCTCCTCTTTCACTTTCATCAGGAGGCTCTTTACTTCTGCTTTGCTTTCTGCCATAAGGATGGTGTCATCTGTACATCTGAGGTTATTGATATTTCTCCTGGTAATCTTAATTCCAGTTTGTGCTTCATCTGGCCTAGCATTTTGCATGATGTATTCTGCATATAAGTTAAATAAGCAGGGTGACAATATACAGCCTTGAAGTACTCCTTTCCCTATTCGGAACCAGTCTGTTGTTCCATGCTCAGTTCTAAACTGCTGCTTCTTGACCTGCATACAGATTTCTCAGAAGGCAGGTCAGGCGGTCTGATATTCTCATCTCTAAGAATTTTCCACAGTTTGTTGTGATCCACACAGTCACAGTCAAAGGTTTTGGCATAGTTTATGAAGCAAAAGTAGATCTTTTTCTGGAACTCTCTTGTGTTTCCGATGATCCAACAGATGTTGGCAATTTGATCTCTGATTCCTCTGCCTTTTCTAAATCCAGCTTGAACATCTGGAAGTCCACAGTTCACATACTGTTGAAGCCTGGCTTGGAGAATTTTGAGCTCTACTTTGCTGGTGTGTAAGATGAATGCAATTGTGAGGTAGTTTGAACATTCTTTGGCATTGCCTTTCTTAGGGATTGGAATGAACACTGACCTTTTCCAATTTTCATTTTAATAAAATTTAATTTTATTTGATTAATTTCATTTAATTAATCATATATTTAATGCTTACATTTTGATGAATTTGGGCATATGCACACATCCATGATACCATCACCACAGTCAAGGTAATATAAGCGTGTATCACATTTATATTTGTATTCTTACTCACCTCTCTTGTCACAATCAGTGGTGAATAAGATTCTAAAATTCAGGCTTTCATATTTTAAAAGCCAACGTTAAAAAAAACATCAACATCAGATGAAGGTGTTTAAAGAGAAATCAGGAGTATGTTTGCTTTTCTGAGAAGAAACCACCATTGGAGCCTAAAAGTGCCTCCAGAAATAAATGTGTGTTCTGAAGGACCATTGTCAAAATTCCCAAATTTTAGGGTTGCCTGGAATTTTTATCCTCTTATCAGGAAATCAGTTAATAGTTGTGAGCCTCTTCCTTTTTCTTTTAAAAATCATTTTACTGTTATATAACTTGAGACAGTAAAATGGGAATATCTTAACACATAGTTTAATGAGTTCTGACACATGTGAATGTCGGTGTGGTGACCTGCCCAATTAGGATATAGAAAACCCCCATCACTTCATAAAGATTTTTGCTGCGTCTTTTATTTAAACCCTCCCCTCTTTCCAAGCAGGTAAATCCTAATATGAGTTCTTTCTCTCATTACAACTTGAGTTTAGTTATTTTTTTCTCTTGCTAAAACTGTAGTCTGGTGTCCCACTTAGTATAAAGCTTTTCAGATTCATTCATACTGTTGCATGAATGAATGATTCATTTCCTATTCTTGCTCAGGAGTATATTTTATTTTTTCTACATACCTCAGTTGTTATATTGTTATCTTTCTCTCTTGCTTCACCTTCTACCATTCTAGTCTTTTGCTTCCAAACATGTCCACTTCTTACTGCTCTTAGGGCTTTGCTTTTAATCATGCCAGTTCTCTGCATAGTTTGCTTCTAGAACTTTCTACTTCTCATCATTCTGTAGTTTTCAACTAATACCACCTTATCAGTGAGTTATTTTTTAACCTGTGTATCTTAAATAGATTCTGCCCCTTATTATTTTCTTTCAACACATTTTATTTTCCATGTATCTTAGCCCAATGTGTAATCATTTAAATTGCTTATTTGTTATTTATTCCTCTGACTTGAATATAAATTCATGAAAGCATAAAATAATTGCTTACTATTCTATCTCCAAAACTAGCTCACATACACACAAAAAAACCTCACTGAGTGAACGAATGAATTTTTGCCTGTGTGATACCATTGTCCTAACAATTTCACTATGAACCACAAGATGGCATTTCCATGTATATTATCCCCTCATCCCTCCAAAACTGGATCCCAGTCCTAAAGGCCCCTTTCATTTATCCCCATGGAAATTTTGAAGATTTCTGTGGGTCAAATGAGATAAGTTCACTATATAAATAACAATTTCCCTCATTCTCTTCTTTTTAATTAACAAATGCAAGATATTTGAAACATTTTAAAATTTCTGTTCAAGAAATGATTTATTGAACAACTGTCTGCACCAAACATTCTGTAAGAGGATGGGAACAGAGTGGAGAACAAGAGAAACTGTCCAGCAGAGCATTTGAATAGTAGGAGAGAATCAAAAGAAACATGCTGAATACCTACAATTCCAGCTCCAGTATAAAAACGTAGTACTTGTGACCCCATGGACTGTAGTCTGCCAGGCTTCTCTGTCCATGGGATTCTCCAGGCAAGAAGACTGGATTGAGTTGCCATTTCATCCTCTAGGGAATGTTCCCAATCCAGGGACTGAACCTACAACTCCTGTGTCTCTGGCATTGGCTGGCAGATTCTCTACCACTGCCTCATCTCCGAAGTCCATCCTGATTAGAAGTATCCTTAGCTGTTCTGCCAATGGGTTCAAATTTGTAACTAAATTTAAGCTTTTCTGTAGCCAATTTGTAAAAAGTGTCAAATGAATACTGTGATTGAGAAATTCAATTTCCCCTTTGTAAGACAGGCAGAATCATCACTGCCCCTCTCTTCTCTCAAGTAACACACATCTCTAACATGACCCAAGTGACCGAGAGAGACCAGACAGAGCTTATCAAATGCAGCCCCGGTAAGTCAGCTTCTCCAGGCTTTTAAACATTGCTAAGAGCCAAGCCAAGCTCTCAGAATTCAGTTCTAGAGTAATTTCGAGAGGTGAATCTTCATCAGTATTGTCTGCTCTGTGTGGAACCAGACACAGGGTTATTGGTATGATGGCATTTCATATTCAACAAGCATTTCTTTATCACTTATATGTCAGTGCTGCGATTATAGAGATCAGTAGTTCAGAGCTCATCCTAGAAACTACTCCTCTGTGTTCTCACAGGCTTACTGGTGGCTCAGATGGTAAAGAATCTGCCTGCAATGCAGGAGACCTGGGCTCAATCCCTGGGTCAAGAAGATAGCCTGGACAAGAGAATGGCAACCCACTCCGGTATTCTTGCCTGGAGAATCCCCATAGACAGGGGAGTGACTAACACTTACTGTGCTCTCACAGCTTCCCAGGTGGCTCTGGTGGTGGCAGAATGTGCCTGCCAAAGCAGGAGACTTAAGAGATGTGGGTTCAATCCCTGGGTAGGGAAGACCCACTGGAGGAGGGCACATGGACAGAGGAGCCTGGGGGGCTACAGTCCATAGGGTCACAAAGAGTCAGACACAAATGAAGTGACTTAGCATGCACGTGTGTACTCTAACAGCAACTGGTAAAACCTGCTGTCATCACACTCACTTACTCCTAAACACCCTAGTGATCTGATTGTGCATTTTAATGTTGACTCTCGGTCAGCTAACCCTGAAGTCACTGACTAATCCTAGCCTGTTTTCTGAGCCTTGGACTCCCAGGGCCAGAGAAGGAGGGAGAGAAAGGTCCAAGGAGGTTTGATGCCTGACTTCACAGACCACAGCCTCCACCCCAGCCTCATCCAAGATCAATGTAGAGTCTCAGTCTCTGGGTTTCAGTTCTCGGTGGGTCTATCTTAGGTGTGGCCCCTCGGAAAAATTCAGGATCTCTCATTTCTGGAAGCTCTCCAGAAACCAGCTCCAGTATTTATTACAGACATTTGCATCACTGCATGAGCATATGTACAAGTGTCTATCCAGTTACATTTTGTAGATGAGAAAACAGAAACCGAACAATCTAAGTAAGATCCTTGGGTGTATTTCTGAGTCAGAATGTACAGCAGAGGCAGAAAGGGAGTGAGTGAAAATAAGCGGCAGATCTACTAGGTAGGAATCGATCCTTTCTAAGAAATCCACTACATGGCTACAACTCTGAGGAGACATTCACATGATAATTTGTATTAATGATGCCCCTGGTGCCATGCAGCATGGCTCCCTTGGAAGAGTTTTAAAAAGGAATGTGTGCCAATTTCTTTTTTGTAAACTTCATGTTTCAAAAGATGTTCAAGGCCAGTGGGGTGTTGGAGAAGACTCCTGAGAGTTCCTTGGACTGCAAGGAGATCAAACCAGACAATTCTAAAAGAAATCAACCCTGAATATTCGTTGAAAGCACTGATGCTCTGAAACTGAAGCTCCAATACTTTGGCCACCTGATGCAAAGAACTTACTCGTTAGAAAAGACCCTGATGCTGGGAAAGATTGAAGGCAGGAGGAGAAGGGGACAACAGAGGATGAGATGGTTTGATGGCATCACTCTTTCAATGGACATGGATTTGAGTAAGCTCCAGGAGATGGTGAAGGAGAGGGAAGCCTGGCGTGCTGCAGTCCACAGGGTCACAGAGTCAGACACAACTCAGTGACTGAACAATAAAACGGGCAGGCTACTTCCCCAGCAGGTCTCCTCTTTTAATTGTCTCCTGGAATGGAATAGAAAGGTCTCAGTGAATGTTATCCAGATCTGCAGCAGTAGTTCTCTTATTTCTGGAAACAGAGCAGTGATATTTGTTGGATCCATTATAGCAGGAAGGTGTGGGCAAGGAGCCAGGGAGAGGAGATGAACTGAGAGAAGGGTAAATGTTGCTCTGGAAAAGGAATAGTGAAGTCTACAGTGTAGTGAAATTGTCTCTGGACCAATGGGAGTGATGACTTGAATTATCAACAAAATAATTCATTTATTTTTGAAGCTAGTTTTCTTGAATCCACATAGAAGAGGGAGTCATTTATACATTCATTCATTCAGCGATTTTTCAAAAATTACTCTTCCATGTGTCCTCTGTCTTACTAATAATCCTCAACAGCCATGCTTTTTATGGTCTTTTGACTGATTGAGAATTTTTGAGGGCAGCCACCAGACCATTCTCATTGCTGCATGCCCAACACTTAGCACCCTGGAATAGAGTAAGTGCTTAAAGAAACAGATAAGTGAATGATGAATCAGTTCAGTTCAGTCACTCAGTCATGTCCGACTCTTTGCGATCCCATGAATCACAGCACACCAGGCCTCCCTGTCCATCACCAACTCCCGGAGTTCACTCAGACTCACACCCATCGAGTCCGTGATGCCATCCAGCCATCTCATCCTCAGTCGTCCCCTTCTTCTCCTGCCCCCAATCCCTCCCAGCATCAAAGTCTTTTCCAATGAGTCAGCTCTTCGCATGAGGTGGCCAAAGTACTGGAGCTTCAGCTTTAGCATTATTCCTCCCAAAGAAATCCCAGGGTTGATCTCCTTCAGAATGGACTAGTTGGATCTCCTTGCAGTCCAAGGGACTCTCAAGAGTCTTCTCCAACACCACAGTTCAAAAGCATCAATTCTTCAGCGCTCAGCCTTCTTCACAGTCCAACTCTCACATCCATACCTGACTACTGGAAAAACCATAGCCTTGACTAGACGGACCTTAGTTGGCAAAGTAATGTCTCTGCTTTTGAATATGTTATCTAGGTTGGTCATAACTTTTCTTCCAAGGAGTAAGCATCTTTTAATTTCATGGCTGCAATCACCATCTGCAGAGATTTTGGAGCCCAAATAACAATAGTATGTTCTAAAAAGATCTCATTTGGAATTAAAAGAAAACAAATAGTCCATTTTATGGGTTTTCTATGATCTCTCACTTTCATAAAGCACATAAGCATATGACCTGAACTGCATTATTGGTTTATTGATTCACTGTTAATAATGATACTTTAAGCAGAAATTGGAGAAGGCAATGCCACCCCACTCCAGTACTCTTGCCTGGAAAATCCCATGGATGGCGGAGCCTGGAAAGCTGCAGTCCATGGGGTCGCTGAGAGTCGGACACGACTGAGCGACTTCACTTTCACTTTTCACTTTTCTGCATTGGAGAAGGAGATGGCAATCCACTCCAGGGTTCTTACCTGGAAAATCCCAGGGATGGGAGTGCCTGGTGGGGTGCTGTCTGTGGGGTCGCACAGAGTCGGACACGACTGAAGTGACTTAGCAGTAGCAGCAGCAGTAGCAAGCAGAAATTATGGAAGATACTAGCCCTGAAGCTTCATCCCTTTCCCACAGGTTCCCAGAAATTAGGCCCAAGATTTCCCTAAAAGTAGCAAAAGAATGGGAGAACTACTACACAGAGTCAGGAGACCCCAAAACCAGCTCAGCTCTGATCTGGTCCTGGGGTATGACTGGGGACATCTCTACTCTTTCAAGGACCAGCTCTTCAGTGACTTTCTTCTCAGCTCTCCAAATAAAACAACAATCACTAATTTATTGTTGCTTAGTCACTTAGTCATGTCCAACTCTTTGTGACTCCATGGACTGTAGCTTGCCAGGCTCCCCTGTCCATGGAATTCTCCAGGCAAGAATACTGAGTGGGTTGCCATTAGACCTGCCTATTTCCAAAGAAACAAGTTTGTATTTATGGAAACATAAATACACAAGGGAGTTTGTGTCTTTATGAATTCCCCCATTGGTAGGGAGACTTGAGAGCAGGAAAAGCATCAGAAGAGATATCACCAAGTAAATGATGATTAATCTGTGGCTTTAATTGGGTAGTTTTAATACATCAAAGGGCTACAAATGGGAAGGAAAGTCAAAGTCGAGGAATCGGCATTTTTAAAGGTGATAAACCTTTGCAATGAAAGATATAGGAGCAGCAGCAAACAAGGCTGAAACAAGGCTGCAGAGCCAAATACAGGCTCGATGTTACCTAGGACTTCAGGTTTTTAGCTTGCAGGACAGAGATCCTCCAAGAGATCTCTGTGTTTAACCAAAGATCCTAAGCAAATTCAGGGTGGGAATTTGGGGCTCCTAGAGTAACTGGGATCTGAGGGAAAAAAGGAAGCCCTAACAGGTAACGCTGGCCCCAGATGAAGGCAAAAGCATGAAAACAACCTCAGCAGGCTATAAAGAATTACACAGAGCACAAGGATAGGATGGCAAGATGATGGTTGCGTTAGGCATTTCTCTTTCTCTTTCCTTCCCATTTTCATGACTTTTCTAACTTATTTTCATCTAATTTGTATAAAAGAGTGGTTAGATACATCCATGTGAAGAGCTGACTCATTGAAAAAGACCCTGGTGCTGGGAAAGATTGAGAGTGGGAGGAGACAGGGATGACAGAGGATGAGATGGTTGGATGGCATCATTGATTCAATGGACATGAGTTTGAGCAAACTCCGAAAGACATTGAAGGACAAGGGAAGTCTGGCATGCTTCAGTCCATGGGGTTGCAAAGAGTCGAACATGACATAGCAACAGAACAGCAACAATAATACACCCACAGGCATGATGAAAAAGTAATTTGTTTCTTAAGACAAAATTGACTTTTATGTGGAAAAAAAGGACAGGGGTTGATGTAATGTTTACTGTGACTCATTTCCATTTGGAGACAAAGTTTTAAATGTTTACTCTTCATTCCATAAATTTGGGCTTGTGATTTATAAACATACCATCAGGAGAAAATATAGCTCATTTTAAGGTTTAATTTAGGAAAAATATGTGTATTTATTAACATATGATAAGCGATTTCCTGTTTAGACCATTTTCTTTTTTTTTTAATGTTTAAAAGAAATATATTTTTTGAACAGATATACACCATGATAGCAAAAGTACAAGAAGGTATTAAATACAATTGCAAATATCCCTTCGACCAAATCTCCCAGCAACTACATTTCCATTTCCAGGAGTCACCACCAGAGTCAAATTCTCAAATCTTTGTGCAGACATTCTTTGCATTATCCTAGTGAACATGTGTATTTTTCCCCTTTTTTAGCAAATGTACAATATTCCTTTCTGTACTTTTCTTTTGAACTTAGCATATATTCTGAAGATTTTTCTAAATCCATATTTGATGAATTCCCTCTTCTTCTTTATTTAAAGCAGTCACTACCACTACATAGACATTCCATAACCTATTTAATCAATCCTACTATTTAGGATTTTTTTTAATGTTGTGCTATTACAGACAATGTGGCAATGAATATATGCACATATTTATGCAAGTATGCACATAGAACAAATTCCTAGAAGTGGAATTTCTGCTTTTACATAAAATTTTCATAGATACTGCCAAATCATTTCTATAAATATAGTACCATATTAGATTCCCAGGAAAATATACAAAAGTGCCTATCTTCTATATCCTCACCAACATAATGTGTTTGCAAATATTTTAATATTTGCTAATAGAAAAACAATTTAGTTTTAACATATTCATCATATTATGAATGAGTTTGAGCATATTTGCACATTCTTAAGGACCATTTATTTTACATTTCACTGACCTAAGTCTTTTGCCCATTTTAACTTGGGTTGCTGTTACTGGTTCTTATTGATTTATAGGAAAATAATTTACTTATTAAGAAAGCTAATCTATTTTCTTTTATATGAACTAGAATTTTTGTTTCTTTCTTCTTAGCCAGACTCATCAAGAAGCAAAGAGAGAAAAATCAAATCAATAAAATTAGAAATGAAAATGGAGAGATCACAACGGACAACACAGAAATACAAAGGATCATAAGAGACTACTATGAGCAGTTGTATGCCAATAAAATGGACAACGTGGAAGAAATGGAAAAAATCTTAGAAAAGTACAATTTTCCAAAACTGAACCAGGAAGAAATAGAAAATCTTAACAGACCCATCACAAGCACGGAAATTGAAACTGTAATCAGAAATCTTCCAGCAAACACAAGCCCAGGTCCAGATGGCTTCACAGCTGAATTCTACCAAAAATTTCGAGAAGAGCTAACACCTATCCTCCTCAAACTCTTCCAGAAAATTGCAGAGGAAGGTAAACTTCCAAACTCATTCTATGAGGCCACCATCACCCTAATACCAAAACCTGACAAAGATGTCACAAAAAAAGAAAACCACAGGCCAATATCACTGATGAACATAGATGCAAAAATCCTCAACAAAATTCTAGCAATCAGGATCCAACAACACATTAAAAAGATCATACACCATGACCAAGTGGGCTTTATCCCAGGGATGCAAGGATTCTTCAATATCCGCAAATCAATCAATGTAATTCACCACATTAACAAATTGAAAAATAAAAACCATATGATTATCTCAATAGATGCAGAGAAGGCCTTTGACAAAATTCAACATCCATTTATGATAAAAACTCTCCAGAAAGCAGGAATAGAAGGAACATACCTCAACATCATAAAAGCTATCTATGACAAACCCACAGCAAACATTATCCTCAATGGTGAAAAATTGAAAGCATTTCCCCTAAAGTCAGGAACAAGACAAGGGTGTCCACTTTCACCGCTACTATTCAACATAGTTCTGGAAGTTTTGGCCACAGCAATCAGAGCAGAAAAAGAAATAAAAGGAATCCAAATTGGAAAAGAAAAAGTAAAACTCTCACTGTTTGCAGATGACATGATCCTCTACATGGAAAACCCTAAAGACTCCACCAGAAAATTACTAGAGCTCATCAATGAATATAGTAAAGTTGCAGGATATAAAATCAACACAGAAATCCCTTGCATTCCTATTCACGAATAATGAGAAAGTAGAAAAAGAAATTAAGGAAACAATTCCATTCACCATTGCAACGAAAAGAATAAAATACTTAGGAATATATCTACCTAAAGAAACTAAAGACTTAAATAGAAAACTATAAAACACTGATGAAAGAAATCAAAGAGGACACTAATAGCTGGAGAAATATACCATGTTCATGGATCGGAAGAATCAATATAATGAAAATGAGTATACTACCCAAAGCAATTTACAAATTCAATGCAATCCCTGTCAAGCTACCAGCCACATTTTCACAGAACTAGAACAAATAATTTCAAGATTTGTATGGAAATACAAAAAAACCTCGAATAGCCAAAGCAATCTTGAGAAAGAAGAATGGAACTGGAGGAATCAACTTGCCTGACTTCAGGCTCTACTACAAAGCCACAGTCATCAAGACAGTATGGTACTGGCACAAAGACAGACATATAGATCAATGGAACAAAATAGAAAGCTCAGAGATAAATCCACACACATATGGACACCTTATTTTTGACAAAGGAGACAAGAATATACAATGGAGTAAAGACAATCTCTTTAACAAGTGGTTCTGGGAAAACTGGTCAACCACTTGTAAAAGAATGAAACTAGATCACTTTCTAACACCGCACACAAAAATAAACTCAAAATGGATTAAAGATCTAAATGTAAGATCAGAAACTATAAAACTCCTAGAGGAGAACATAGGCAAAACACTCTCAGACATAAATCACAGCAGGATCCTCTATGATCCACCTCCCAGAATTCTGGAAATAAAAGCAAAAATAAACAAATGGGATCTAATTAAAATTAAAAGCTTCTGCACAACAAAGGAAAATATAAGCAAGGTGAAAAGACAGCCTTCTGAATGGGAGAAAATAATAGCAAATGAAGCAACTGACAAACAACTAATCTCAAAAATATACAAGCAACTTCTGCAGCTCAATTCCAGAAAAATAAACGACCCAATCAAAAAATGGGCCAAAGAACTAAATAGACATTTCTCCAAAGAAGACATACAGATGGCTAACAAACACATGAAAAGATGCTCAACATCACTCATTATTAGAGAAATGCAAATCAAAACCACAATGAGGTACCACTTCACACCAGTCAGAGTGTCTGCGATCCAAAAATCTGCAAGCAATAAATGCTGGAGAGGGTGTGGAGAAAAGGGAACCCTCCTACACTGTTGGTGGGAATGCAAACTAGTACAGCCACTATGGAGAACAGTGTGGAGATTCCTTTAAAAATTGCAAATAGAACTACCTTATGACCCAGCAATCCCACTTCTGGGCATACACACCGAGGAAACCAGAATTGAAAGAGACACATGTACCCCAATGTTCATCGCAGCACTGTTTATAATAGCCAGGACGTGGAAACAACCTAAATATCCCTCAGCAGATGAATGGATAAGAAAGCTGTGGTACATATACACAATGGAGTATTACTCAGCTGTTAAAAAGAATTCATTTGAATCAGTTCTGATGAGATGGATGAAACTGGAGCCGATTATACAGAGTGAAGTAAGCCAGAAAGAAAAACACCAATACAGTATACTAACACATATATATGGAATTTAGGAAGATGGCAATGACAACCCTGTATGCAAGACAGGAAAAAAGACACAGATGTGTATAACGGACCTTTGGACTCAGAGGGAGAGGGAGAGGGTGGGATGATTTGGGAGAATGGCATTCTAACATGTATACTATCATGTAAGAATTGGATCGCCAGTCTATGTCTGACGCAGGATGCAGCATGCTTGGGGCTGGTGCATGGGGATGACCCATAGAGATGTTATGGGGAGGGAGGTGGGAGGGGGGTTCATGTTTGGGAACGCATGTAAGAATTAAAGATATTAAAATTTTAAAAATAAAAATAAAATAAAATAAAAAAATATTAGTTTTTGCCAAGTTCTATCCAAATAAGTCTCCCATTCATTGAGCATTATCCATACGACAAACACAGTGTTGTGTTGTACAGACTTTGTCTCAAGTCATTTTCACAATATTATTATATTATTATACACATTTTATCGATGAGACAAGTATATACCCAAAGTCACTAACTAGTGATGACAGAGTTAAGATTTAAATATCAATCAGTCAGATTCCAAAATGGTTATACTTTCAGTATGAACTCATGTAGAAAGTGATAGGAGAAGGCAATGGCACCCCACTCCAGTATTCTTGCCTGGAAAATCCCATGGACCGAGGAGCCTGGTGGGCTGCAGTCCATGGATCGCTAAGAGTTGGACACGACTGAGCAACTTCACTTTCACTTTTCACTTTCCTGCATTGGAGAAGGAAATGGCAACCCACTCCAGGGTGCTTGCCTGGAGAATCCCAGGGATGGGGGAGCCTGGTGGGCTGCCATCTATGGGATCGCACAGAGTCGGACACAACTGAAGTGACTTAGGAGCACCAGCAGCAGAAAGTGATAGCAAAAACGAAAATTGTACTATTTATATTTGTTGTTATACCTCTGAAGTATGCACTCCTTCAAACAATGAGGAACAATAATTGACTGGAAAAGTATTTAAGGTTAAGGTTACATGCCGTAATGTACCAGCTGCATAAATTTGAATAAATTGCTTTAACACACTGGGACTTCGGTTTCCTCTTCTGTTAAATGGTGACTTCCCTGGTGGCTCAGACTGTAAAGAGTCTGCCTACAATGCAGGAGACCCAGGTTCGATCCCTGGGTCAGGAAGATCCCCTGGAGAAGGAAATGGCACCCCACTCCAGTACTCTTGCCTGGAAAATCCCATGGACGGAGGAGCCTGATTGGCTACTGTCCATGGGGTCGCAAAGAGTCGGACACAACTGAGTGACTTCAGTATGACTTCACTATCTTTTAAATTAGAATGATAATTATAAATAAATTATATAGTGTTATTTTGTGTATTAAATTATATAATTAAATATGAAATATCTTTTCTAAACTATGTATTTATTAGCAAATGTTACATTTTAAATAATTCATATAATCGATTTTTTTCTTGGCAGTTTTAGCCTCATCTCCAAATAGAATCCTCCAAGTAGAATGGATAAGAAAGCTGTGGTACATATACACAATGTGTATACACATATATGTGTATATGTGTATACACATATACACAGCCATTAAAAAGAATACATTTGAATCAATTCTAATGAGGTGGATGAAACTGGAGCTTATTATACAGAGTGAAGTAAGCCAGAAAGAAAAACACCAATACAGTACACTAACACATATATATGGAATTTAGAAAGATGGTAATGATAACCCTATATGAGAGGCAGCAAAAGAGACACAGATGTATAGAACAGTATTTTGGACTCTGTGGGAGAGGGCTAGGGTGGGATGATATAGGAGAATGGCATTGAAACATGTAAATTATCACATTTGAAATGAATCGTCAGTCCAGGTTGGATGCATGATACAGGGTGCTCAGGGCTGGTACACTGGGATGACCCAGAAGGATGGGATGGGGAGGGAGGGAGGAAGGGGGGTTCAGGATGGGGAACACATGTACACCCATGGCAGATTCATGTCAATGTATGGCAAAACCAATACAATATTGTAAAGTAAAATAAATAAATAAAACTGAGATTAAAAAAAAGAGATGATTAAAAAGAGATCTTAGCTTTAGGTGCCAAAAGCAGTATAGCTATTTGCCAACAGCAGAAAAGGCATTTGGGCACCAGTGGAGTAACCTTTACTCACACTGCCTTGTGGGTGAGTTCTCAACTAGTATTTCTGTACTGCTTAACAAATTACCATAAATTAGTATAAACTCAGTGGCTTAAAATACCACAAATGTATTATCTTACAGTTTGGAGGTCAAGGTCTAAAATAAATGTTGTGGGGCTAAAAATCAAGGTTTCAGCAGAGCTGTATTCTTTCTGGAGGCTCTAGGGGAAAATCTGTTTCCTTGCCTTTTCCAGTTTCTAGAGCTTGTCTGCATTCCTTACATTGTGTCCCCTTCCTTACGGATCTCCAATCTCTCCTTCTATAGCTGTGTGTCCTACTCCAACTCTGAGCTTCATGCCTCCTTCTTATAAAAACCTTTGTTATTACCTCAAGTCCACCTGGATATTCCAGTCTAGTCTCCCCAGCTTAAAATATTTAATACAAAATAGTTTTCCTGCTGTAATTCACAGCAGGAAAGCTGTGATTAAAACAAAATAGTTTAAGTAGGGACTTCCCTGGTGGCTCAGACAGCAAAGAATCCCCATGCAATGCAGGAAACCTGGGTCCGATCCTGGGTCAGGAAGATCCCCTGGAGGAGGACATGGCAACCCACTCCAGTATCCTTGCTTGGAGAATTCCATGGACAGAAGAGTCTGGTGGGCTACAGTCCATGGGGTTGCAAAGAATTGGACGTGACTGAGTGACTACGACTTTTCGCTCTCTCTGGTGGTCCAGTGGCTAAGACTCTACATTCCCAATGTAGGGGGCCAAGGTTCAATCCCTGGTCAGGGAACTAGATCCAGCCTACTTCAACTAAAGATCCCACATAAGCAATGAGAAGATCCTGTGTGACGCAAGGAAGATCAAAGATCCTGCATGCCACAACTAAGGCATGTTGAAATAAGAATAAGAAATTGGTTTAAGTAAATGTAATGTATCTGCTTCTCCCATTATTAGATGTCACTGTCAGAACAGGTCATAACATAGTACATACTCACCATAATTATTTAAATAAATTTGTCAGTGAAAATAGCCACAAATGTTTGAATTAATTAAGCCATAAAATACAGTACATAGGAGCTGCTCAAAAATGACAGTTATCATTATTTCTGAACATGCCAAAAAATTCTATTTATTGAAGGCTTGTTTTTGCAGTTTGTTTTGGTCTTTTTTGTTCCTTTTAATCCCTCCTGAAATCATCAACTTCACTTTTACTTTTCACCTTCATGCATTGGAGAAGGAAATGGCAACCCACTCCAGTGTTCTTGCCTGGAGAATCCCAGGGACGGGGGAACCTGGTGGGCTGCTGTCTATGGGGTTGCACAGAGTCAGACACGACTGAAGCGACTTAGCAGCAGCAGCAGCAGAAATCATTGAAATAATATTTACTAGTGCTTACTGCTTTCTGTAAATGATTTTTTTTCTTTAAATGCAGAATGTAAGTAATGAGATGCTAAAGTAAGGGTATCAGATGATATGTGTAATGAGTCCTGCCTGTGCAGTCCTGTGTTGATACTCAGTTATGTCACTTCCATCTCTTCCCCCTTCCAAGGGTGTAATTCACAGCAGGAAAGCTGTGGTTAATGTCTGTGCAAAAACGTTACACTCAAGAGGTTTTCCTCAAGTGTATCAAGTGCCTGAAAAAATTCATGCATTTTCTCTGGGGTGGGTTACGAGGCCCCTCTGGAGCTAGGGATTCTGCTCTTGGCAGGGCTGTCATGCGGGAAAAGCTATTTAAATGGCTATTTGCTCCTGCTTGAAAAGGCTGAAACTGTAGATTCTCCCCAGCCAAGTGCCCCAGAAAGCAGTTCCATCAGTCAATTTTCACTTATCTCTTTGCTGGGGTCTTGTAGAGGCAGGGAACTTTTTCCTTCAGTGAATAGCAGGTAAGGAGATGACAAAAACAGATGATGTGGGGGAGAAGCACCAAGGTCACAGAGAGGTGGGGAAAGCTGGAGTAGAAATATGAAAGAGAAAGAAATATTTCTTTCCTGCCTATTTCTAGGCTTGGGGAAATAGTGGGGAAGGGGGTGGAAATGGGAATGAGGGGAAAAAGAAATCCTCCAGCAGTGCTCTAAAAGTTTAAAACACAAGTGAAGTATTGAAACTTTTCCTGAAACTCAGAATCATGAAAATTCTTTTTAGCATCATTTAAGAGTCGAACACGACTGAGCGACTTCACTTTCTCTGTTCACTTTCATGCATTGGAGAAGGAAATGGCAACCCACTCCAGTGTTCTTGCCTGGAGAATCCCAGGGACGGGGGAGCCTGGTGGGCTGCCATCTATGTGGTCGCACAGAGTCGGACACGACTGAAGCGACTAAGCAGCAGCAGCGGCAGCATGTTGGGATGGGAGGTCATCCAAGGATAGCAACTTCTAAAGGCCAGTACTACAGGGAGGGGAGTGAAAAATTTAAGGGGACACCAAAAAATTTAGCAATTATGAAAATGTTTTAATGCAGTATTTTAATCTAATCTAATCTAATCTAATTTTTTAGTCCATGATCAATAAAACATTAAAGTTTTAAATAAAATTCTGTACCATGCCAAGTCATGTTACAGTTTAGAGCAAAAGAAAAAAATGTGAACCCTTGGTTTTAATGAAAGCAAACTTATCAACAATATATTTTTAAACCTACTTTTTGCTTACCTTATTATCTTTCTTTTCTTTTTGGCCATAATATGTGGCCTGTGGGATCTTAGTTCCCCAGCTGGGGATCTAGGGATCAAACCCCAATCCCCCTGCATTGGAAGCATGGAATCTTAACCATTGGACCACCAGGGAACTCCCACTTATCTCATTTTCAGTTGAGAAAATTGCCATATTGGAGTTATGTGAGAACTGTAAATAATTTATAATTAGCTGAAGTAAAATTATAATTCTATTATGATATAAATAAAATATTTAAATATAAAATACTAATGTGAGATTTAATACAATTACTTTTTATTTGTCAACATTTTCAAGTTATGTTAATGTTCTGGAAAATATTAAGTATCAAAAATGCTTAAAAACATGTACATAGTGATGTACATTTTTCATTTTGCTTTGGACTCCAATGTGCTTTGACACAGCTCTGGTTCAGAATTTTGATGTTCTGTTTGTCATGGATATTTTTGCATTAGTTTTGACTTTTTAAAATATTGCATAAAAATGTTATCTATCCAATTGCTGTGAGTTGTTGTTGTTTGTTGTTGTTGTTTTTTTAAACACCATCCTTATATTCCATTCCCAAGGCAAATGTCTTACTTGCCTCACCCTAGTTTCCATCCTGCTGTTCATAGCATATGCTAAGTATGACAGAGTAGGAAAAATGACAGGTTTGAGTCACACTTGTCTTTTACTTGTTTAATGGGTTAATTTAATCTAGCTGAAATTTATCTGTAAAATTAAGATGATAGATAAAAGCTACCTCTAAGTCTGTAGGGACTACATGAGGTATAATAATTAGAACAATTATCAGAATATCTGACAGACAGTAGTTTTGACTCAATGAAATGTATCACTGCAGGAACCAAGTGAAGGAGAATACCATTTCACTCAGGCCACCATGCGGTCGACTGGTAATTCCACTTCCCCAACTTTCTTCTTGACTGGAGTTTCAGGGCTAGAAGCTTTTCACATCTGGTTTTCTGTCCCCTTTTGCTGCCTTTGTGTGATTGCCCTTTTGGGGAATAGCACCATCCTGTATGTAGTGATCACAAACTCCAGCCTCCATGAGCCCGTGTACTACTTCCTCTCCATGATCTCCACCACCGACACTGGCATCACTATTTCCTCTCTTCCCACAACACTTGGTGTCCTCTGGTTCAATGCCAGGTTCATCAGCCTGGATGCTTGCATTCTGCAGATGTTCTTTCTGCATGGATTCACCCTCATGGAATCTTCTGTGCTTTTGGCCATGGCTTTTGACCGCTTTGTTGCCATCTGCAACCCCCTAAGATATGCTATGATTCTAACCAACTCTAGAATCATCAAAGCTGCTGTGGTAATTTTTGTACGAATGCTGGTCAACCTGATGCCCTTGCTCCTGCTCCTTAAGAGGTTATCCTTCTGTGGTCCTAATGTGCTTTCTCATTCCTATTGCTACCACCCTGATGTGATTAAGTGTTCTTGCTCAAGTATCAAGGTCAACAGTATCTGTGGTTTAGTGGCTCTCATTCTGACCTCAGGTATAGATATTCCCTGCATTTTCCTCTCCTACATGCTGATCATCAAGTCCATCCTTAGCATCGCCTCCCCAGAGGAAAGGCAAAAGGCTTTCGGCACTTGCATCTCTCACCTTGGTGCTGTTGCCATCTTCTACATCCCCTGGGTCATCTTGGCTTTGGTACATCGGTTTGGGCATAGTGCTCCTCCATATGCCCATACACTGATGTCAAATCTCCATTTTCTATTTCCCCCAGTGCTGAACCCTATTATATATAGTGTGAAGACCAAACAAATCCATAAAGCTTTCTACAAACTATTGCCAAACACAGAGTAGCGAGTCTGATCATGCAATGTCCTAGATAGAAATAACCTTACTTTCTTCCTCCCTTCCTTCAACATTTTATTGTGAGTAACATTACACCTTCCTTAGTGGTGGTAATACAAGTTTATATAAGAAACATCCTTGTCCTCTATAGTCTAGTTTATATAGTCTAGTATCAGGGACATAAAGTTAAATATATATAATAATGGCAGTGAATAGGAGTGTTACCATAGAATTATATCCAGAAGGCTATATGACACTGAAGAAAATATCTAGATCAAATTGCAGTTCAAAGAATTGTTTGAAGAGCTAACTACTTGAACTAAGAATAATATGTAACATGTAAAAACGTAAAGATCTTCCAGGCCCAGGGCATAGGTCTCTGAAGTCAATAAAATATGACATAGCCTGATACACCAAGGACTGTACATGGTTACCATAGCTGGAGTAAGGGACGCGTGAGACAGTGAAAGGAGTAAGAGAGGTTATATGTGAGGTAATAAAATAACCTTTGTGCCTGGTAAAGTGACAGTATGAAAGCTTGAAGAACAATCAACTGGAATTGGAAGTTTTATTAGATTCTCTTTTCAAAAACATTCATGGAAGCAATCTAGATGTCCATCAGCAGATGAATGGATAAGAAAGCTGTGGTACATATACACAATGGAGTATTACTCAGCCATTTAAAATAATACATTTGAATCAGTTCTAATGAGGTGGATGAAACTGGAGCCTATTATACAGAGTGAAGTAAGCCAGAAAGAAAAACACCAATACAGTATACTAACACATATATATGGAATTTAGAAAGATGGTAATGATAACCCTGTATGTGAGACAGGAAAAGAGACACAGTTGTATAGAACAGTCTTTTGGACTCTATGGGAGAGGGAGGGTGGGGATGATTTGGGAGAATGGCATTGAAACAAGTATAATATCATATAAGAAACGAATCACCAGTCCAGGTTCGATGCAGGATACAGGATGCTTGGGGCCGGTGCACTGGGATGACCCAGAGGGATGGTATGGGGAGGGAAGTGGGATGAGGGTTCAGGATTGGGAACACATGTACACACGTGGTAGATTCATGTTGATGTATGGCAAAACCAATATAATATTGTAAAGTAATTAGCCTCTAATTAAAATAAATAAATTTTAAAAAACTTTACTACAAAAAAAAAATAATAATCATGATGCCTGGGGAAAAAAAAATCTCTCTTTATTCTTCTGATTTGAGGGAATCTAAGAAATGTTAATCTTCAATCCCTTAATGTCATATAAATGTATTTTTTTGTCCTGGTTTAAACATAGGGATTCTATAGTTCTGGTATTATGATCTACTATAGCTGAACTTGAATTTTAAAATTTCTAGCACCAATTCTAGCTCTAAAATTTCTAGCTTCTAAAATTTCTAGCTCTAATTCTTAAGTACTCAAGGGTAGATAATGAAGGTTACAAGACTCTAAGAGGGAAGATCCTGTGGAGAAGGAAATGGCAACTCACTCCAGTATTCTAGCCTGGGAAATCCCATGGGCTTTGGAGTCTGGTGTACTACACTCCATGATATCACAAAGAGTTGAACATGACTGAGCAACTAACACACAAAGGAAAGGACAGAAACAGTAGTAAAATTTAGTGCTTTCCTGTCTCTTCTGACAATATCATTTCCAAATACATCCCCTTTCAGTTCAGTTCAGTAGCTCAGTTGTGTCCAACTCTTTGCGAGCCCATGAACTGCAGCATACCAGGCCTCCCTGTCTATCACCAACTCCTGGAGTCCAGCCAAACCCATGTTCATTGTGTCGGTGATGCCATCCAACCATATCATCCTCTGTCATCCTCTTCTCCTCCAGCTCTCAATCTTTCCCAGCATCAGGGTCTTTTCAAATGAGTCAGCTCTCCGCATCAGGTGGCCAAAGTATTGGAGTTTCAGCTTCAACATCAGTCCTTCCAATGAACACCCAGGACTGATCTCCTTTAGGATGGACTAGTTGGATCTCCTTGCAGTCCAAGGGACTTTCAAGAGTCTTCTCCAACACCACAGTTTAAAAGCACATCCCCTTTACCCCCTCACAAAAATCTTCTGACATAAGATTAGCTTGTCAGGTTCCTCTGTCCATGGAATTCTCCAGTCAAGAATACTGGAGTGGGTAAGCATTCTCTTATCCAGGGGAATCTTCCTGACCCAGGGATTGAACTCATCTCCTGCATTACAGGCAGATTCTTTACCATTTGAGACACCAGGCAAGTCCCAAGACATGCGAAAGAAGGATCAGAATTGGGTAAAGAGTATGAAATAATGCACTGAAGGAAAGATATTTTGTGCCTTATTTCATATCTTGTAGAAACATTTACATCTTAAGGTGACTGGATTTAGGAGTTTAATAGCATTTCTGAGCTTTTTGTAAACAGTATTAATTTTTTCCTTTGTTATTTTCCCCCTGAAAGTTAGTAAAACTGAACAAACAATGGTAGAAAAGTCATGTTAGTAAAGTTGTAATATTAATCATGTACATACAATTGTGCCTCTGTTACCACCTTGCAGGTTCTATTATTCCTTACCTCACTTCCACCCTCCACGAATGAAGTCTTACACTTTTGTTTGTTTTTCTTCTGTTATAAAGTCTTTATATATTTCCTCTTCTTGCCATTTTCTTCTCCAACAAATGAAAAATGGAGATAAAGCTAAAACTGGGCTTAGAGAGAAATTTTAGTAGAAAATGAGTATTTTCTATTTAGTCACTGTCATGTCCGACTCTTTTGCAACCCCATGGACTTTATAGCCCACTAGGCTCCTCTGTCCATGGAATTTCCCAGGCAAGAACACTGGGGTGGGTTGCCATTTCCTTCTCCAGGGGATCTTCCTGACCCAGGGATCAAACCTGCATCTCCTGCATTGGTAGATGGATTCTTTACCACTAGGGAAGCCCAGAAAATGAGTCTAATAGGAAATAAAAGAAACTCTGAAAACAAGTTAAGTAGTTAGCTCCAGAATTTAGAAAAATAAGTAAAGAACATCTCTTCCTCCCCCCCCCAAAAAAAAACCCAGAAAATGAAATAAAGTAATAAATGCTAGTGCAAAAAAGATTTGTTTAAAAACTATTAACTAATAAATAAGATTAAAAAGACAAAAGTTAACTCATTAGAAAGACTAGTAAACTTGACCGGAAAGAATGATCAATTAAAGTTGAGGAAAAGCATAAAAAATCAAAATTAGGAATGAAGAAATGACATCATTACTAATCCAACAGACACTTTTGAAGATGTAAAAGAAAACAATTTTTAAAACCTGGATACCAACTTTTTGAAAATTCAGATAAGATGTGAAAATATCTAAAAAGCACAGTTTTGAATAGTAATAAAAGGAAAAAAGGCTCAATAATCCCATAGTTATCAAATACATTATATTCATATGTACAAACCAACACAAAGACGTAAAAGTAAAAGGGAAGAAAGATAGAAGGACAAAATGAAGAAAGGAATGGAGGGAGAGAGAAAAGGGAAGGAAGAGAAGGACAGTAGGAAGGGAGACAGACAGAAAGAAAACAGAACAGTTTGCTTTAATTTCCAAACTATAGGCTCCCACTACACAAACTCTTTGAGAGAACGGGAAAATAAGGAATACTTCCTAATGAGGTTTATAAAACCAATTTTATTCAACATTGCAAAGAAGAACCCAGCCAATCCAGGCACCCAAAGGGAAGTAACACACACACACAGAATAAATGGAAAGGAAAGAAAAAAAGTAAATACTATTATTTATTGAAAGCCTTATAGATTAAGAAGAAGACCAAAATGAATCAACAAATAAGATTTATGGTATGTCACCACAGAAAGAATATTTTTCATCTTTTCCACCCACAACCAGAAGAGCAGATTTAAAGGGTTTTATTTAAAACACATGGAAAACCACATACTTAAGAATGAATTTCCAGTTTTTTAAGGAATCTCCACACTGTTCTCCATAGTGGCTGTACTAATTTGCATTCCCACCAACAGTGTAGGAGGGTTCCCTTTTCTCCACACCCTCTCCAGCATTTATTGCTTGTAGACTTTTGAATCGCAGCCATTCTGACTGGTGTGAAATGGTACCTCATTGTGGTTTTGATTTGCATTTCTCTGATAATGAGTGATGTTGAGCATCTTTTCATGTGTTTGTTAGCCATCCGTATGTCTTCTTTGGAGAAGTGTCTATTTAGTTCTTTGGCCCATTTTTTGATTGGGTCATTTATTTTTCTGGGATTCATGTTGATATATGGCAAAACCAATACGGTATAGTAAAGTAAAATAATGTAAAGGAAAAAAAATTTTTTAATTAAAAAAAAAAAAATTCCCCCCCAAAAATAAAAGAATGAATTTCACAAAGGTATAAAACACTTCTACTCTAAAAACTATAAAACAACATTGAAACTAAATGAACCAAGTAAATGGAGGTATAAATCATATTAATGGATTGAATGATTCAGTAAACTATTGTGAAACATTCTCCCCTAGATTGTTCAGTGTAATCCCACTGAAACCTCAGAATTTCTGTGTAGATTGGTGTGTGTGTGTGAGTGTGTGTATTAACTAGTTATTCTAATGTTCACAATAATTTTTTAAAAATAAAGTTGTCTTACTCTATTCAATCACAGAACTGTTACAAAGCTACAATAATTATGACAATGTGATTTTTGCCCGGAATTAGACAAATGGAGTATTAAAGCAGAAAAGAATACAAAACTTGTACATTACATATATGGACACTCTATATGGAACCATATAGCAGTGGAGAAAAGATGGGTCTCTTCAATGAAAGTTGCTAGGTTAATTTTATATTCCTATTTGGCCACCTCATGCGAAGAGCTGACTCATTGGAAAAGACTCTGATGCTGGGAGTGATTGAGGGCAGGAGGAGAAGGGGATGACAAAGGATGAGATGGTTGGATGGCATCACTGACTCAATGGACGTGAGTCTGGGTGAACTCTGGGAGTTGGTGATGGACAGGGAGGCCTGGCATGCTGCAATGCATGGGGTCGCAAAGAGTCAGACACGACTGAGACTGAACTGAACTGAACTGATAAAGAAAATAAGCATCACCTCCACCTCATACGTTAAACAAAAATCTCTTCCAAATGAATTATAGATGTACATGCAAACGGTAAAAAAATAAAGTTCCTGTAGATAACACTGGGAAGTATATTTGAGTTGTTGGAATATAAACCACTATTTCTTTAACATATAAGGCACTAAATATAAAGAAAAAAGTTTGCTCTAAATTAAAATGGGAAATTCCATCCATCAAAACATACTTTCAAGAAAATGAATATTAAGAAAAGGATATATAAAGAACTCTATAAAATTGATAAGAAAAATCAAACAAGGCAATAGAAAAATGGAGAAAAGTTTGGAATGAACACTTCATAAGAAACTAGATGAAAAATGCTTTGGGGGAGGGTTTACATTTTATTTTATTGGAGTATAATTGCTTTCCAATGTTGTACTACTTTCTGCTGTACAATGAAGTGAATCAGTTATATGTCTACGTATATCCCTTCCCTCTTGGACCTCCCTCCAACCACCCCTCCCCCATTCCACCCATCTGGGTCATCTGAGAGCACCGAGCTGAGCTCCTTGTGCTGTACAGCAGCTTCACACTCGCAATCTATTTTACATACAGTAGTGTATATATGTCGATCCATCTCTCCCAATTCCTCTAACTCTCTTTCCCTTGTTGTGTCCACACGTCCATTCTCTTTCTGTCTCTATCCCTGTGTCCTGCAAACAGGCTCATCTGTAGCAAAGTGCTTAAACACATGAAAAGATATCTGACATAGCCCAACAATAAATGCTGGAGAGAGTGTGATGAAAAGGGGACCCTCTTACACTGTTGGTGGGAATGCAAACTAGTACAGCCACTATGGAGAACAGTGTGGAGATTCCTCAAAACACTGGAAATAGAACTGCCATATGGCCCAGCAACCCCACTGCTGGACATACACACTGAGGAAACCAGAATTGAAAGAGGCACATGTACCCCAATGTTCATTGTAGCACTTTTTACAATAGCTAGGACATGGAAGTAACCTAGATGTCCATCAGCAGATGAATGGATAAGAAAGTTGTGGTATATATGCACAATGGAATATTGCTCAGCTATTTAAAAGAACACATTTGAGTCAGTTCTAATGAGGTGGATGAAACTGAAGCTTAATTATACAGAGTGAAGTAAGTCAGAAAGAAAAACAACAATACTGTATATTAACACACACACACACATATATATATATGGAATTTAGAAGATGGTGATGAAAACCCTATGTGCAAGACAGCTAAAGAGACACAGATATAAAGAACAGATTTTTGGACTCTGTGGGAGAAGGCAAGGGTGGGAAGATTTGAGAGACTGGCATTGAAACATGTATATTACCATATGTGAAATAGCTGACCAGTTCAAGTTTGATGCATGAAACTGGGCACTCAAAGCTGATGACCCAGAGAGGTGGGATGGGGATGGAGGTGGGAGAGGGGTTTGGAACGGGGGGACAGATGTACACCCATGGCTGATTCATGTCAATGTATGGCAAAAACCACCACAATATTATAAAGTAATTCCCCTCCAATTAAAATAAGTTAATTTAAAAAAAAAAACCAGCAGCATCTCAAAGTTGACCTAGAAATTTTACTTGTGGAATATAACCAACAAAAATGTATATATGCATGCTTGAAAGACATAAAAATCTTTATAGCAGCATCATTTTTTATAACCAAAACCTGAACACAATGAGGGTGTCCAGTGAAATAAAAACTGATAATTTTGAGTATGTTCATACAATTATAAGAACTGAAAAGAATGAACAATTCCAACACTGCGGGTAGGAATCCCTTAGAAGAAATGGAGTAGCCATCATAGTCAACAAAAGAGCCCGAAATGCAATCTTGGATGCAATCTCAAAAACGACAGAATGATCTCTGTTCATCTCCAAGGCAAACCATTCAATATCACAGTAATCCAAGTCCATGCCCCAACCAGTAAAGCTCAAGAAGCTGAAGTTTAACAGTTCTATGAAGACCAACAACACCTCTTACAACTAAGGCCCAAAAAAGATATCCTTTTCATTATAGGGGACTGGAATGCGAAAGTAGGAAGTCAAGAAACACCTAGAGTAACAGGCAAATATGGCCTTGGAATATGGAATGAAGCAGGCAAAGGTTAATAGAGTTTTGCCAAGAGAACGTACTGGTCATAGCAAACATCCTCTTCCAACAACACAAGAGAAGACTCTACACATGGACATCACCAGATGGTCAACACCGAAATCAGATTGATTATATTCTTTGAAGCCAAAGATGGAGAAACCCTATAAAGTCAGCAAAAACAAGACCGGGAGCTGACTGTGGCTCAGAACATGAAATGCTTATCGCCAAATTCAGACTTAAACTGAAGAAAGTAGGGAAAACCACTAGACCATTCAGGTATGACCTAAATCATATCCCTTATGATTATACAGTGGAAGTGAGAAATAGATTTAAGGGCCTAGATCTGATAGAGTGCCTGATGAACTATGGAATGAGGTTTGTAACATTGTACAGGAGACAGGGATCAAGACCATCCCCATGGAAAAGAAATGCAAAAAAGCAAAATGGCTGTCTGAGGAGGCCTTACAATTAGCTGTGAAAAGAAGAGAAGCGAAAAGCAAAGGGGAAAAGGAAAGATATAAGCATCTGAATGCAGAGTTCCAAAGAATAGCAAGAAGAGATAAGAAAGCCTTCCTCAGCGATCAATGCAAAAAAATAAAGGAAAACAATAGAATGGGAAAGACCAGAGATCTCTTCAAGAAAATTAGAGATACCAAGGGAACATTTCATGCAAAGACAGGCTCGATAAGGACAGAAATGGTTTGGACTTCACAGAAACAAACGATATTAAGAAGAGGTGGCAAGAATACACAAGAGAACCGTACAGAAAAGAGCTTCATGACCAAGATAATCACGATGGTGTTATCACTCACCCAGAGCCAGACATCCTGGAATGTGAAGTCAAGTGGGCCTTAGAAAGCATCACTATGAACGAAGCTAGTGGAGGTGGTGAAATTCCACTTGAGCTATTTCAAATCCTGAAAGATGATGCTGTGAAAGGGCTACACTCAATATGCCAGCAAATTTGGAAAACTCAGCAGTGGCCACAGGACCGGAAAAAGTCAGTTTTCATTCCAATCCCAAAGAAAGGCAATGCCAAAGAATGATCAAACTACCACACAATTGCACTCATCTCACACACTAGTAAAGTAATGCTCAAAATTCTCCAAGTCAGGCTTCAGGAATACGTGAACCGTGAACTTCCAGATGTTCAAGCTGGTTTTAGAAAAGGCAGAGGAACCAAAGATCAAATTGCCAACATCCACTGGATCACTGAAAAAGCAAGAGAGTTCCAGAAAAACATCTATTTCTGCCTTATTGACTATGCCAAAGCCTTTGACTGTGTGGATCACCATAAACTGTGGAAAATTCTGAAAGAGATGGGAATACCAGAGCACTGACTTGCTTCTTGAGAAATCTGTATGCAGGTCAGGAAGCAACAGTTAGAACTGGACATGAAACAACAGACTGGTTCCAAATAGGAAAAGGAGTACATCAAGACTATATATTGTCACTCTGCTTATTTAACTTATATGCAGAGTATATCATGAGAAATGCTGGGCTGGAAGAAGCACAAGATGGAATCAAGATTGCTAGGAGAAATACCAATAACCTCAGATATGCAGATGACACCACTCTTACGGTAGAAAGTGAAGAGGAACTCAAAAGCCTCTTGGTGAAAGTGAAAGTGGAGAGTGAAAAAGTTGGCTTAAAGCTCAACGTTCAGAAAACTAAGATCATGGCATCTGGCCCCATCACTTCATGGGAAATAGGTGGGCAGACAGTGGAAACATTGTCCGACTTTATTTTTTTGGGCTCCAAAATCACTGCAGATGGTGACTGCAGCCATGAAATTAAAAGACGCTTACTCCTTGGAAGAAAAGTTATGACCAACCTAGATAGCATATTCAAAAGCAGAGACATTATTTTGCCAACAAAAGTCCGTCTAGTCAGGGCTATGGTTTTTCCAGTGGTCATGTATGGATGTGATAGTTGGACTGTAAAGAAAGCTGAGCACCGAAGAATTGATGCTTTTGAACTGTGGTGTTGGAGAAGACTCTTGAGAGTCCCTTGGACTGCAAGGAGATCCAACCAATCCATTCTAAAGGAGATCAGTCCTGGGATTTCTTTGGAAGGAATGATGCTAAAGCTGAAACTCCAGTACTTTGGCCACCTAATGCAAAGAGTTGACTCATTGGAAAAGCCTCTGATGCTGGGAGGGATTGGGGGCAGGAGGAGAAGGGAATGACAGAGGATGACATGGTTGGATGGCATCACCAACTCGATGGACATGGGTTTGGGTGAACTCTGGGAGTTGGTTATGGATAGTGAGGCCTGGCATGCTGCAATTCATGGGGTCACAAAGAGTCAGTCATGACTGAGCGACTGAACTGAACTGAATGTTGAAAAATCTCTTAAAGATAATGTGAAATGAGCCAGAAATAAAAGTATACTGCTGCTGTTGCTAAGTCACTTCTACGTGTCCGACTCTGTGCAACCCCATAGATGGCAGCCACCAGGCTCCTCTGTCCCTGGGATTCTCCAGGCAGGAATACTGGAGTGGGTTGCCATTTCCTTCTCCAATGCATGCATGCATGCTGAGTTGCTTTAGTCATGTCTGACTCTGTGTGACCCTATGAACAGCAGCCTACCAGGCTCATCTCCATGTAAATCTCTAGGCAAGAATACTGAAGTGGGTTGCCATTTCCTTCTCCAAAATAAAAGCATACATACTGTATTATTCAATGTACATATTTATATTTCATTACATTATAGATGAAAATTATGAGCAAAACTAATCTAGGATGTGGAAAGTCAAGATAGTAATTAGTTTGGGTATAAGGGGATAGTTAATGGGATCGGCTGGAGCTGGAGTACTAGAGGTTATCCAGTAAGGCTGTATATCAGGATTGGCAAAGTATGACTTGTGTGTCTAATCTGCCTGCCATTTGATTTACAAATAAAGTTTCATTTGAAAACAACCATGCCCATTCAGTATATTCAATGGCTGGATCATACAACATTAAAATTAAGTAGTTACTACAGAAAACTCTATGACCAGTAAAAGCCTAAAATATTTACTATAGTCTTTACAGAAAAGAAAAAAACTCGGTAGCCTCTAATCCATATTATTGGCTGGGTGTCAGTTGCATGTGATAAATCAATGAGCAAGCAGTATGCTCATGAAATGCATAATTTGCTGAATGAATATTATCTTTCTATTAAAAAATTATTTATGATTCAATGAATCATTACCAACTTCCTATGATGTATGCAGTTGTGTTCAGCTTGTTTTAGATGATTCACCAAGGATAAAGTGCACAGTCTTTGTTTTCAATAACATCAAAGCCTCAATAAAGACTCGTGGCATATCACTCAGGGCAGAAGTAAATGTCACTCTGTGTTTTAATATTTTTACATTCACTGGCAATCAGAGATAGTAAAACAAAGGACAACCAAAGCAGATTTTTTTTTTCAGCTTTTAAGTAGAAGTTATTTATCACTTCATAACAATTTACCACAAATGCAGTAGCTTAAAAGTGTTTATCTCATAGTTTCTGTAAGTCCAGAGTCTGGGCACAGCTGAGTTGAGTCCTCTGCAAGGCTGTAATCAAGAGGTTGTCGGGGCCAGAGTCTCTTTTGAGGATCCACTGGAGAAGAATATGCTTTCAAGATCATGTAGCTATTGGCAGAATTCAGTTAGTTCCTCACAGTCTGTTGGATTGAGGAACTGTGTTTCTTGCTAGCGGTTGGCTAGAGAAGGCAGCACTGAGTTTCTAGTTGATTGTTGGCTGGAGACAACCCTCAGTTCTTTGCAGTGTGGGCCTGCACAACATGGCAGCTTATTTTATTAAAGCTAGATCCTATGCGACATAAGCACAGAAGTCATGCCCCACTATCTCTGCCACATTCTACTGGCTAAAAGAAAGTATAAATCCTACCCACAGTCAAAATCAGATAATTATACAAGGGCTCAAGAAAGCAAGGATAATCAGAGACTATTTTATTAGTTTGTAATCTGTCTTAACAAAAGGATGTAGATGGAGAACTAGTTAGATTCTAAACTATTTGAATTCAATAGTGGTGGACTTTTCATTCTTAACACTGACATTAGGAGGGACGGAAAGATGGCGGAGGAATAGGACAGGAAGACCACTTTCTCCCTCACAAATTCCTCAAAAGAACATTTCAATGCCGAGCAAACTCCACAAAACAACTTCTGTAGGCTGGCAGAGGACATCAGGCAACCAGAAAAGCAGACCATTGTCTTCAAAAACAGGTAGGAAAAAATATAAAAGACGAGAAAGGAGACAAAGGAGGTGGGGAGGGAGCTCCATCCCAGGGAGGGAAGCCCCGTCCCGGGAAGGGAATTTGAAGAAGAGAGGTTTCCAAACACCAGGAAACACTCTTCCTGCCGAGTCTGTGGCGAGCCTTGGAAACACAGAGGGCAACATAACAGGAAAGAAAAATAGATAAATAATTAAAACCAACAGATTACAAGCCCAACAGTAACTCCCCCAGCGGAAAAGCAGCACAGACGCCTGCATCCGCCATTGGGAAGTGGGGGCAGGGCAGGGACGCGCGGGAGGCGCGGGCTGCAGAGCTTTGTAAGAATCGGGCAGGAACACCCCTCGCGCAACCAGAACGATCTAACTTGGGCTAGCAAACCAGACTGTGGGATAGCTACCACGCGAAAAGCTCGAACATAAGACACCACCAGGACCGAGTGCAGAACAAAGGACTGAACGGAAAAAGCCGGCTGCAGACCATCCCCCGCCGGGGACAGGCAGCCAGAGCCATAAGGACTGGAAAGGGGCAATTGCAGACCCGGAGAGACTTTACTTACCTAACTGCAAGCAGGCTTCTTTGCTAAGACTTCTGGGGGTGCTGGACAGTCACAATCTGCCTCACGGGGTGCGCCAGCGGTCCACCCAGACAGCTGAGCAGCAGTGGCAGAAAAGGTGACAAGCCGCGGCGATCGCGCTCACCAAACTCCTGAGCTACTCGGACCTGGGAAGGGCACAAAGCGCAGTCCCAGCCGCATTTGTGCCTCTGAGGGCTGCCTGAGCACCGAAACTGAGCGGCTTGGACCGGGGAAGTGCACGCAGCCTAGGGCCGGCCCCAGACGGTTCCCGGCTGAGCATCGTAGAGCCGGAGCAGTTTGTGCGCCGCAAGAAAGGACAAGTCAAGCGGGGCTGAGATACTGGGTGCACACGACGGTGCCATTTGTTTGCAGCATCCCCCCTCCCCACAGCGCAACTGAACTAGTGAACCTAAAAAACCAGCAAACAGAAGAAGTTAAACAGAGGGAACCACCTTGGAAGTGATCCCACATGGCCCATAACATCAGAGAAGGGCCAGATATATTTTTGACTATTTTTAAAATCATTCCTTTTTTTTTTTTTTTGCTTTTTTGTTTTTTGTTTTTCTTTTTTCTTTTTTTTTCAAACTTTTTTTTAATTGTTAAGTCTTCTATTTCTCCTCTAATTTTTATTTCTATAACCTATTATTACTATTTTTTTTTAAAAAAAGACTTTTTTCTTTTTTTTAAGGCAAACACCATATATAGTCTTTGGATGGTTGTTGGTGTGTTTTGTTTGTTTGTTTGTTTGTTTGTTTTTTAATAATTCTTTTTCTTTCTTTTTTTTTTTCTTTCTCCCTTTTTCCTTCTGCTTTTCTTTAATATTGTATCTTTGAAAATCCAACCTCTACTCTAGATTTTTAATCTTTGCTCTTAGGTTTCTGTTGTCAATTTTGTACATTTAAAAACCCAAACTTCACTACCCAAGTTTACCTGAGAGCAAGATTACTGGCTTGATCACTCTCTCCTCCTCTGGACTCTCCTTTCTCTCCACCAGGTGGCCTCTGTCTCTTTTCTCCCCCATCTCTTCTCTATCCAACTCTGTGAATCTCTGGGTGTTCCAGACGGTGGAGAACACCTAAGGAACTGGTTACTGGCAGGATTTGTCTCTCTCCTACTCATTCCTCTCTCTTATCCTCCTGGTCACCTCTGTCTACTTCCTCCCTCTCCTCTGCCCCGTATAACTCTGTAAATACCTCTGAGCGGTCCAGACTATACAGCGCACATAAGGAAGTGACTACTGGCTGGCTTGCTCTCTCCTCTTTTGATCTCACCATATCTCATTTCAGTTACCTCTAACTACCCCCTCCATCTTCTCTTCCCCTTGTAACTCAGTGAACCTCTCTGAGTATCCCTCAATGTGGAGAAACTTTTCATCTTTAACCTAGATGTTTTATCATCAGTGCTGTATAGATGGAGAAGTCTAGAGGCTACTGTAAAAATAAAACTGAAAACCAGAAGCAGGAGGCTTAAATCCAAAGCCTGAAAACATTAGAGAACTCTTGAATTCAGGGAACATTAAGCAATAGGAGCTCATCAAATGCCTTCATACCTACACTGAAACCAAGCTCCACCCAAGGGCCAACAAGTTCCAAAACAAGACATACCACACAAATTCTCCAGCAACACAGGAACACTCTCCTGAGCTTCAATATACAGGCAGCTCAAAATTATCCCAAAACCTTTGATGTCTCATAACCCATTACGGGTCACTCCACTGCACTCCAGAGAGAAGAAACCCAGCTCCACCCACCAAAACTCCAACACAAGCCTCCCTAACCAGGAAACCTTGACAAGCCACTGATAGAACCCCACCCAAAGTGAGGAAGCTCCATAATAAAGAGAACTCCACAAATTACCAGAATATAAAAAGGCCACCCCAAACGCAGCAATATAACCAAGATGAAGAGACAGAGGAATACTCAGCAGGTAAAGGAACAGGAAAGTTGCCCACCAAACCAAACAAAAGAGGAAGAAGTAGGGAATCTACCGGAGAAGGAATTCCGAATATTGATAGTGAAAATATCCAAAATCTTGAAATCAAAATGGAATCACAGATAAACAGCCTAGAGACAAGGATTGAGAAGATGCAAGAAAGGTTTAACAAGGACCTAGAAGAAATAAAAAAGAGTCAAAATATAATGAATAATGCAATAAATGAGATCAGAAACACTCTGGAGGCAACCAATAGTAGAATAACGGAGGCAGAAGATAGGATTAGTGAAATAGAAGATAGAATGGTAGAAATAAATGAATCAGAGAGGAAACAAGAAAAACGGATTAAAAGAAACGAGGACAATCTCAGAGACCTCCAGGACAATATGAAATGCTCCAACATTCGAATTATAGGAGTCCCAGAAGAAGAAGACAGAAAGAAAGATCATGAGAAAATCCTTGAGGAGATAATAGTTGAAAACTTCCCTAAAATGGGGAAGGAAATAATCACCCAAGTCCAAGAAACACAGAGAGTTCCAAACAGGATAAACCCAAGGCGAAACACCCCAAGACACATATTAATCAAATTAACAAAGATCAAACACAAAGAACAAATATTAAAAGCAGCAAGGGAAAAACAACAAATAACACACAAGGGGATTCCCATAAGGATAACAGCTGATCTTTCAATAGAAACTCTTCAGGCCAGGAGGGAATGGCAAGACATACTTAAAGTGATGAAAGACAATAACCTACAGCCCAGATTACTGTACCCAGCAAGGATCTCATTCAAATACGAAGGAGAAATCAAAAGCTTTACAGACAAGCAAAAGCTGAGAGAATTCAGCACCACCAAACCAGCTCTCCAACAAATTCTAAAGGATATTCTCTAGACAGGAAACACAAAAAGGGTGTATAAACCTGAACCCAAAACAATAAAGTAAATGGTGATGGGATCATACATATCAATAATTACCTTAAACGTAAATGGGTTGAACGTCCCAACCAAAAGACAAAGACTGGCTGAATGGATACAAAAACAAGACCCCTCTATATGCTGCTTACAAGAGACCCACCTCAAAACAAGGGACACATACAGACTGAAAGTGAAGGGCTAGAAAAAGATATACCACGCAAATAGAGACCAAAAGAAAGCAGGAGTGGCAATACTCACATCCGATAAAATAGACTTTAAAACAAAGGCTGTGAAAAGAGACAAAGAAGGCCACTACATAATGATCAAAGGAACAATCCAAGAAGAAGATATAACAATTATAAATATATATGCACCCAATATAGGAGCACTGCAATATGTAAGACAAATGCTAACAAGTATGAAAGGGGAAATCAACAATAACACAATAATAGTGGGAGACTTTAATACCCCACTCACACCTATGGACAGATCAACTAAACAGAAAATTAACAAAGAAACGCAAACTTTAAATGATACATTAGATCAGTTAGACCTAATTGATATCTATAGGACATTTCACCACAAAACAATGAATTTCACCTTTTTTTCAAATGCTCATGGAACCTTCTCCAAGATAGATCACATCCTGGGCCATAAATCTAAACTTGATAAATTCAAAAAAATCGAAATCATTCCAAGCATCTTTTCTGACCATAATGCATTAAGATTAGATCTCAATTACAGGAGAAAAACTATTAAAAATTCCAACATATGGAGGTTGAACAACACACTTCTGAATAACCAACAAATCACAGAAGAAATCAAAAAAGAAATCAAAATATGCATAGAAACTAATGAAAATGAAAACACAACAACCCAAAACCTGTGGGACACTATAAAAGCAGTGCTAAGAGGAAAGTTCATAGCAATACAGGCATACCTCAAGAAATAAGAAAAAAGTCAAATGAATAACCTAACTCTACAACTAAAGCAACTAGAAAAGGAAGAATTGGAGAACCTCAGAGTTAGTAGAAGGAAAGAAGTCTTTAAAATTAGGGCAGAAATAAATGCAAAAGAAACAAAAGAGACCATAGCAAAAATCAACAAAGCCAAAAGCTGGTTCTTTGAAAGGATAAATAAAATTGACAAACCATTAGCCAGACTCATCAAGAAGCAAACAGAGAAAAATCAAATCAATAAAATTTGAAATGAAAATGGAGAGATCACAACAGACAACACAGAAATACAAAGGATCATAAGAGACTACTATCAGCAGTTGTATGCCAATAAAATGGACAACGTGGAAGAAATGGACAAATTCTTAGAAAAGTACAATTTTCCAAAACTGAACCAGGAAGAAATAGAAAATCTTAACAGACCCATCACAAGCACGGAAATTGAAACTGTAATCAGAAATCTTCCAGCAAACACAAGCCCAGGTCCAGACGGCTTCACAGCTGAATTCTACCAAAAATTTAGAGAAGAGCTAACACCTATCCTCCTCAAACTCTTCCAGAAAATTGCAGAGGAAGGTAAACTTCCAAACTCATTCTATGAGGCCACCATCACCCTAATACCAAAACCTGACAAAGATGTCACAAAAAAAGAAAACTACAGGCCAATATCACTGATGAACATAGATGCAAAAATCCTCAACAAAATTCTAGCAATCAGAATCCAACAACACATTAAAAAGATCATACACCATGACCAAGTGGGCTTTATCCCAGGGATGCAAGGATTCTTCAATATCCGCAAATCAATCAATGTAATTCACCACATTAACAAATTGAAAAATAAAAACCATATGATTATCTCAATAGATGCAGAGAAGGCCTTTGACAAAATTCAACATCCATTTATGATAAAAACTCTCCAGAAAGCAGGAATAGAAGGAACATACCTCAACATAATAAAAGCTATCTATGACAAACCCACAGCAAACATTATCCTCAATGGTGAAAAATTGAAAGCATTTCCCCTAAAGTCAGGAACAAGACAAGGGTGTCCACTTTCACCGCTACTATTCAACATAGTTCTGGAAGTTTTGGCCACAGCAATTAGAGCAGAAAAAGAAATGAAAGGAATCCAAATTGGAAAAGAAGAAGTAAAACTCTCACTGTTTGCAGATGACATGATCCTCTACATGGAAAACCCTAAAGACTCCACCAGAAAATTACTAGAGCTCATCAATGAATATAGTAAAGTTGCAGGATATAAAATCAACACACAGAAATCCCTTGCATTCCTATACACGAATAATGAGAAAGTAGAAAAAGAAATTAAGGAAACAATTCCATTCACCATTGCAACGAAAAGAATAAAATACTTAGGAATATATCTACCTAAAGAAACTAAAGACCTATATATAGAAAACTATAAAACACTGATGAAAGAAATCAAAGAGGACACTAATAGATGGAGAAATATACCATGTTCATGGATCGGAAGAATCAATATAGTGAAAATGAGTATACTACCCAAAGCAATTTACAAATCAATGCAATCCCTATCAAGCTACCAGCCACATTTTTCACGGAACAAATAATTTCAAGATTTGTATGGAAATACAAAAAACCTCGAATTGCCAAAGCAATCTTGAGAAAGAAGAATGGAACTGGAGGAATCAACTTGCCTGACTTCAGGCTCTACTACAAAGCCACAGTCATCAAAACAGTATGGTACTGGCACAAAGACAGACATATAGATCAATGGAACAAAACAGAAAGCCCAGAGATAAATCCACACACATATGGACACCTTATCTTTGACAAAGGAGGCAAGAATATACAATGGAGTAAAGACAATCTCTTTAACAAGTGGTGCTGGGAAAACTGGTCAACCACTTGTAAAAGAATGAAACTAGATCACTTTCTATCACTGCACACAAAAATAAACTCAAAATGGATTAAAGATCTAAATGTAAGATCAGAAACTATAAAACTCCTAGAGGAGAACATAGGCAAAACACTCTCAGACATAAATCACAGCAGGATCCTCTTTGATCCACCTCCCAGAATTCTGGAAATAAAAGCAAAAATAAACAAATGGGATCTAATTAAAATTAAAAGCTTCTGCACAACAAAGGAAAATAAAAGCAAGGTGAAAAGACAGCCTTCTGAATGGGAGAAAATAATAGCAAATGAAGCAACTGACAAACAACTAATCTCAAAAATATACGAGCAACTTCTGCAGCTCAATTCCAGAAAAATAAACGAAATCAAAAAATGGGCCAAAGAACTAAATAGACATTTCTCCAAAGAAGACATACGAATGGCTAACAAACACATGAAAAGATGCTCAACATCACTCATTATTAGAGAAATGCAAATCAAAACCACAATGAGGTACCACTTCACACCAGTCAGAATGGCTGGGATCCAAAAATCTGCAAGCAATAAATGCTGGAGAGGGTGTGGAGAAAAGGGATCCCTCCTACACTGTCGGTGGGAATGCAAACTAGTACAGCCACTATGGAGAACAGTGTGGAGATTCCTTAAAAAATTGCAAATAGAACTACCTTATGACCCCGCAATCCCACTGCTGGGCATACACACCAAGGAAACCAGAATAGAGAGAGACACATGTACCCCAATGTTCATTGCAGCACTGTTTATAATAGCCAGGACATGGAAACAACCTAGATGTCCATCAGCAGATGAATGGATAAGAAAGCTGTGGTACATATACACAATGGAGTATTACTCAGCCGTTAAAAAGAATTCATTTGAATCAGTTCTGATGAGATGGATGAAACTGGAGCCGATTATACAGAGTGAAGTAAGCCAGAAAGAAAAACACCAATACAGTATACTAACACATATATATGGAATTTAGGAAGATGGCAATGACGACCCTGTATGCAAGACAGGAAAAAAGACACAGATGTGTATAACGGACTTTTGGACTCAGAGGGAGAGGGAGAGGGTGGGATGATTTTGGAGAATGGCATTCTAACATGTATACTATCATGTAAGAATTGAATCGCCAGTCTATGTCTGACGCAGGGTGCAGCATGCTTGGGGCTGGTGCATGGGGATGACCCAGAGAGATGTTATGGTGAGGGAAGTGGGAGGGGGGTTCATGTTTGGGAACGCATGTAAGAATTAAAGATTTTAAAATTTAAAAAATAAAAAACTAAAATAAAATTAAAAAAAACAACACTGACATTAGATTTCAAACAATAATTTGGTTCATTTCTGTTGTTGAAGTATCAGTCCAGACACTTGGGGTACAGAGTGGGGGTGGTGGTTCCAGGAAGCATTACAGTGCTTGAATTAAATCCACCTCACAATTTCTGCCATTAAGAGTTCTTACACAAGAAATAATAGCCAAATATACACTAAAGAAAAATAGCTAAATGGGAACACATTATTGGATTTAGTGCTATCTAGGCAAACAAGTGGAGAAGGTGATGGCACCCAACTCCAGTACTCTTGCCTAGAAAATCCCATGGATGGGAGAGTCTGGTGGGATGCAGTCCATGGGTTGCAAAGTCAGACACAACTGAGCAACTTCACTTTCACTTTTCACTTTCATGCATTGGAGAAGGAAATGGCAACCCACTCCAGTGTTCTTGCCTGGAGAATCCCAGGGATGGGGGAGCCTGGTGGGCTGCCATCTATGGGGTCGCACAGAGTCGGACATGACTGAAGCAACTTATTAGCAGCAGCAGCAGGCAAACAAGACACCCTCTATCTATATGAGGCTTCTCTATTAAGTAGACACATGATATCTGGGTATGAATTTTCACCTTTCCTATGGATCTAGAATTTCTAGGTCCATACAGTAGTCTGTATCCATTGCTTAACTGGCCACGATGACAAGGATGACCAAATTCTCCCCAGAGTCTAGATCCTTACACTGAGTACCACAGGAAAACAGCAAGTAAGACAGCAAGAACACATACACGTGAAAACTAATCATTTACCCAAAGTGACCTCAGCCACTAGCAAAATTGGACCCAATTAACATAAAATACAAAATTCTCCAAGTCAGGCTTCAACAGTACATCAACTGTGAACTTCCAGATGTTCAAGCTGGACTTAGAAAAGACAGAAGAACATAGATCAAACAGCCAACATCCATTGGATCACCAAAAAGGAACAGAGTGCCACAAAAACATCTACTTCTGCTTTAACAATGCCAAAGTCTTTGACTGTGTGGAACACCACAAACTCTGGAAAATTCTTAAAGAGATGGGAATACCAGACCACCTGACCTGCTTCTTGAGAAATCTGTATACAGGTCAGGAAGCAACAGTTAGAATTGGACATGAAACAACAGACTGGTTCCAAATAGGGAAAGGAGTATGTCAAAGCTGTATATTGTCACTCTGCTTATTTAACTTATATGCAGGTGAAGCACAAACTGGAATCAAGATTTCTGGGATAAATATCAATAACCTCAGATATGCAGATGACACTACTCTTATGGCAGAAAGCAAAGAAGAACTAAAGAGCCTCTTGATGAAAGTGAAAGAGAAGAGTGAAAAAGTTGGCTTAAAACTCACATTCAGAAAACTAAGATCATGGCATCTGGTCCCATCACTTCATGGCAAATAGATGGGGAAACAGTGGCAGGCTTTATTTTGGGGAGTTCCAAAATTATTGCAGATGGTGACTACAGCCATTAAATTAAAAGATGCTTACTACTTGGAAGAAAACAAATGACCAACATAGACTGCTGCTGCTGCTGCTAAGTCACTTCAGTCGTGTCCAACTCTGTGCGACCCCATAGACGGCAGCCCACCAGGCTCCCTCATCCCTGGGATTTTCCAGGCAAGAATACTGGAGTGGGTTGCCATTTCCTTCTCCAATGCATGAAAGTGAAAAGTGAAAGTGAAGTCGCTCAGTCGTGTCCGACTCTTTGCGACCCATGGACTGCAGCCTACCAGGCTCCTCTGTCCATGGGATTTTCCAGGCAAGAGTACTGAAGTGGGGTGCATTGCCTTCTCCAACCAACATAGACAGCATATTAAAAGGCAGAGACATTACTTTGCCAACAAAGGTCCATCTAGTTAAGGCTATGGTTTTTCCAGTAGTCATGTATGGATGTGACAGTTGGACTATAAGGAAGGCTGAGCACCAAAGAAATGATGCTTTTGAACTGTGGTGTTGGAGAAGACTCTTGAGAGTCCCTTGGACTGCAAGGAGATCCAAACAGTCCATCCTAAAGGAAATCAGTCCTGAATATTCATTGGAAGGACTGATGTTGAAGCTGAAACTCCAATACTTTGGCCACCTGATGCGAAGAGCTGACTCATTTGAAAAGACCCTGATGTTGGGAAAGTTTGAGGGAAGGAGGAGAAAGGGATGACAGAGGATGAGATGGTTGGATGGCATCACCCACTTAATGGACATGAATTTGAGTAAACTCCAGGAGTTGGTGATGGACAGAGGCCTGGCATGCTGCAGACTATGGGGTCGCAAAGAGTCGGACATGATTGAGTGACTGAACTGAACTGAACATACCAGAAAGCAACCCATTTATTGGGCAAAAGCAAATGAGTAGCTGGAGAGAGATGGATTTGGGAATGGATATATCATCATCCCTATGGATCAATATGGTAGTGAAAAGACAGAGGCTTGGAGGCTGAAGTACACGTTTTCTTCTCTCTTCATTGTCTTCATAATTGTCCCAGTGAAAATTGATTTGCTTTCTTATTTTTCTAGCATACTGATAATCTAGACATAATAACATGCATCTCTCTATTCCCCAGTGCCTAGAATAATGCCTAAGCTTTCCATTTATATGGATGATTTGGTTTATTTTGCTTTGCAATATTGTCTCTGTGGACCACTGGTCACTCAAGTTAGTACCTAAAACCCTTCTGAGATTACACAGCACTATATTATATTAATAGACGGAGATAGGAGGATTTCTGCTTTTCTATATATGCAGCCCCAGGGATATTCACATTTTACCAATGGCTCCACAGTTCAATTCCACTTTACTATAAAATCAATGGCTCCAGAGCTGTAACTTGTTCACTCTCTGCTGATAAAGACAGAGAAGGCTTGTTTTCCCCCCATAAAGCTGGTAAGAAGCTAGAGAAGGGTGTTTGTTGTATTGATTTTATGCTTTGTGTTCTATTTATAATTGTTCAAATGAGCCTACAAAAAAGTCAGATAACATTAGGTTTTACCCTGTCCTCAGAGATCCATATAACACAGACAATTGAGCCTTTCTACTTTATAGTCAAATATTATTATGATGATTTTCTCAGACTGAATGCTATCTTGAGAACTGGCAATTCAAATGGAACTATAGAAAACTAGCATAAAGGGATAGCAACACATATATTGTTGCAGGGAATTCACTTTTTGGAAGTAAGTTTTACCTAATATTTTTAAAGCTTGATTGAGAAATATTAATGTTATAATAACTAATATTGCTATTCTTTGATTTTAAGTTTTCCCAGGATTTACTTTGACACTGGAAATTTATTACTTTAAACTTATTTTTTAAATTGCAATTGAACTAAAATTCATAACATTTTTGAGTTGCCCTTTCTATTTCTTGAGTGTCTATTCAAAAAGTCTATTGTATACTCAAACCAATATTCATTACCTAATACTCCCTGAAGAGCAGTAATTTCCTCCTGAAAAGTCAGGTAAGAAAAAAAAAATAAGCACTGGTTAATAAGAAACAAAATTCTAACATATGCTGAAACATGGATGACTCTTGAGGACATTATTTCTAGTGATATAAGCCAGTCACACAAGAAAAAATATTGTATGATTCCCTTATATGAGACACTTAAAGCAGTCAAAATCACAGAGACAGAAAATAAAATCGTGGTTGCCAGGGACTAGGGAAAGGGGAGACTGAGGAGTTACTGTTTAATGGATACAGAGTTTCAGTTTTACAAGATGAAACAGTTATGGAGATGGATGATAGTGATGGTTGCACAGCATTATGAATGCATTTAAATCCACTGAAATGCACACTTTAAAAGGATTAGGATGGAAAGTTTTATGTTAGTTGTTCAGTTCAGTTCAGTTCAGTTCAGCTCAGCCCGTCAGTCATGTCTGACTCTTTGCAACCCCATGAACCGCAGCACGCCAGGCCTCCCTGTCCATCACCAACTCCAAGAGTTTACCCAAACTCATGTCCATTGAGTCGGTGATGCATCAAACCACCTCATTCTCTGTCGTCCCCTTCTCCTCCTGCCCTCAATCTTTTCCAACATCAGGGTCTTTTCAAATGAGTCAGCTCTTCACATCAGGTGGCCAAAGTATTGGAGTTTCAGCTTCAACATCAGTCCTTCCAGTGAACAGCCAGGACTGATCTTCTTTAGGGTGGACTGGTTGGATCTCCTTGCAGTCCAAGGGACTCTCAAGAGTCTTCACCAACACCACAGTTCAAAAGCATCAATTCTTTTGAATTGATGACACTCAGCTTTCTTTATAGTCCAACTGTCACATCCATACATGACTACTGGAAAAACCAGTCTTGACTAGATGGACCTTCACTGACAAAGTAATGTCTCTGCTTTTTAATATGCTGTCTAGGTTGCTCATAACTTTTCTTCCAAGGAGCAAGTGCTTTTTTTAAAAAAATAATTTCATGGCTGCAATTACGATCTGAAGTGAAATGTTAGTTGTATTTGACCACATTTAAAAAATTATGAAACAAAACAAAACCTAGTAGCACTGGGTGATAATTGTCCCACAGCCTTACACCAACTTATCCACTTGCACTTACGCTCTAGTGTCAGTGGATGTGCTGATCCTCATCTTTGTGAGGATTAATTATTTGGTTGGCAAAAAAACTAGTTCTGTGTTTTCCATAACAGCTTACAGAAGACCCAAAGGAACTTTTTGGCCAACCCAATACTGTCATGCTTTATATTCAATCTCCGCAGTTGTAAAGAATATACCTGCCCATTCAGGAGATGCAGGCATTGTGGGTTCCATCCCTGGGTCTTGAAGATCCCCTGGAGTAGGAAGTGGCAACCCACTCCAGTACTCTTGCCTGGAAAATTCTATGGACAGAAGAGTCCAGCGGGCTACAGTCCACAGAATCGCAAATATTCAGACACACACTATTTCCTTAGGGAATTTTCTATGCCAATTAACTCCTGTCATTCTATAGTTTTAATCTCTCACTATGTAACATTTTTAACCTTAGTTTATAAACATGCTCAGTTCTTTTTCCTATATTACAAATATCCTCCAACTACTTTATGGTCACCCTTCATCATGGCTTATTTATCTCCTTGCTTTCACTGACAAGTTTCCAAAAGTAATATATGCCATGCCTCCAGGAGTTTTCCATTTATTCCCCAAGCCACTGTGGCAGAATCTCAGCTTTCATTGCTGGATTTCAGCTAGTTTTGTCTGTTTGGGTTTTTTGTTTGTTTCTTAGGGTCATTCATGTGTTCTCAGCAGCATTTGATATTTTTGATCCTTAGAAGACCCACTCAAGCAGTTCAGTACTATTGTTCATGTAACACCCAGACATGATGCTAGACTCTCTTGGTTTTAGTGGTTCCAGGAAGGCTATCCAGCCTCATCTTGCTTTAGTCTATATAGTCCTTTCCAATAACTTCTATCAAATTCCACCTTTATTGGTTTTCTCTTATAGAAATCTACTCCCTGAAGGTATTCACCCACACTACTGGAATAACATGGCACTGGACTAATAAGCACTCCTGTGCTTCCAAACGTGTATTACTAGCAAAAATCTGGAAATGTTTGCCGGGAAAGTCTTGCCTACATGGGCACAGCAGACTCAACATCTTTAGCTGAATTTCACTTTGTCATTTCTTACATAAGATATTCAAAATTGAATGTATTCAATGTATTGACTTTTCTTAACTATCCATTTAATCTTATAATATGATGGAGCTAAAAATTCTATCAATATAGAAATTATTATTAAAATGTATGGAATTATTTGAATGTATTTTCTTAAATTTAAGAATAAATATGTTATATATATATATATATAGTGAAAGCTATAAATCAAACTCTGTTATATATATATTATATAAATAATCACTTTACCCATGACCTTAGATAACTCTCCTAACCAAGAGAAAATTTATCTGGATATCTTCATGTAACAATATAATGTATTATTTCTATAGGATGTATGCACTGTGAAGATAAATGTTACCAGTCCAGGAAAACATGGAAATCTTAGATAATTCAACATCTAAATTTCCAACTTTCTTGTTGACTGGAATTCCTGGCCTAGAGTTTGCCCATGCTTGGATCTCCATTCCCTTCTGCTGTCTTTATGCCACTGCCCTCTCTGGGAACAGCATGATCTTGTTTGTCATCGTCACCCAGCAGAGCCTGCATGAGCCCATGTACTATTTCCTCTCCATGCTGTCAGCTGCTGACCTGGGTTTGACTGTCTCTACAATGTCAACCACATTAGGTATCCTCTGGTTTGATGCAAATGCAATCAGTCTAGATATGTGCATTATCCAGATGTTTTTTCTTCATGGGTTTGCCGTCATAGAGTCTGGGGTGCTGGTGGCTATGGCCTTTGACCGTTATGTGGCCATCTGTGATCCTCTGAGGTACACCACCATTCTCACTAGTTATAGAATCATCCAGATGGGTCTCCTGATGGTTATACGCACTGTAGTATTAATTGTACCACTGCTTTTGCTTCTTAGGCCCCTCAGTTTTTGTGGAGGGAATGTGCTTTCCCACTCCTACTGCTATCATCCAGATGTGATTAAATTAGCATGTTCAGATACTCGGGCCAATAGCATCTGTGGATTAATCGATCTCATCTTGACCACAGGAGTAGATACGCCATGCATTGTCCTGTCTTATATCTTGATCATTCACTCTGTTCTCAGTATTTCCTCCCCTCGAGAACGACACAAAGTTTTTAGCACCTGTGTCTCCCACATTGGAGCAGTTTCTATTTTCTACATCCCCATGATTAGCTTGTCATTGGTGCATCGCTATGGGCGATCAGCCCCCAAAGTTGTCCATTCAATGATGGCCAATATGTACCTGCTTTTTCCTCCTGTGCTCAACCCCATCATTTACAGTGTAAAAACAAAGCAGATTCGCAATGCTATACTCAGGCTTCTTCTTATGAAATAGACAGAGATAATTAAGTTTGAGAAAATAATGATAGAAGTGGCTTTCACTGTAGAAAAGCAGTTCTGGTAGGTTACTGTCTTTCAGACATTTTTTTTTCCTCATATTTCCATTTGTTCAACAAATATTCAGTAAGCATTTTTGAGTTTTCAGTCATAAAATACATATATAATATACCTTAAGGAATTTACAGTCTAATAATAGAAGCATAAAAATAATAATAATGAAATAATTCAAGTAATGCCTGTAGTAACTAACATTTATTGTCCATTTTATACTAAGCATTCTATTAACTGCATTTAATATATACTACTTATTCTTCAAAACTGCTCATTGAAATGATTAATTATATTTCAGAGGTGAAGAAACAGACAAAGACATTTAGGCCATCAAAGGTAAGACATCTAACAGAGCAGGATTGAGGTTTGAATTCATGCTTTTTGTATCTCGGGTACTGTGTTCTTCACAAACTTATTGTGTACTCTTCCAAAAGCAACTACAAAAATGTCACAAGATCAGAAGTAGGAACTTGGTCTTCACATCTGTGTATCATGCATTTAAAATATTGTAATGAATTTCTAGCAGTATATTTTAGCTTTTAGTCTTTATTCATAATTAATAGTACAAAAAATCAAAACAGATATACCATGGCATGCAAGCCATAGGTCATTACCCAGTACTGAACAACCAGTAGAAAATCTGCAAGGATTAGGGACATTAGCTAATTCACGACAGCAATTTAGAGAACTGGAGAGATCATGAAGTGGCATGACCTTTGAGATAGAATCTGTTAACTTTCTTGTGTCCAAAGGTCCTTTTGAAACCTAATGCAATCCATCAACCCTTTTCCAGAGAACAATAACATAGAAAAACATTCATACTATTTTCCATAGAATGTCAGAGGATTCACAAAATGCTATGAAGGGCCTACATGGCTCTCTTAGTCAAAGAACCAAAGCAAAGAATTCATAATTTTTAGGCTATAAATGGTGATACACAGCTAGACTTAAAAAGTTTGGTTCCTGAAAAGGGATGCATGATGACAATATTAATTTAAGAGATAGACAGAAACTTAAAACTCAGTTGCACAAAATGGTTGAAAAATACAGAGGAAAAAGGAGATGGAAACCTGATGGGAGACCCATCAATATTATTGCTGTTGGAAAAGTGGTCCAAGATAGGAGGGGTGAGCCATGAATCCCAGAAACACTAGAGGCAGCTGTGAGCTGGAGCCAACTCACACTAGTTTGCCTGAAGCCATAATGTGTGTCTCTTCTCAACTCTGCATTAATGACGCCACGTTGACAGCTAGAATCACCACTGATACTATGGTATTGGTAAATACTGCAAATAAAACTCATTTGTTTTGTCAGATTTTCTATTGGTTGTTCAGTACTAGATAATGACCTATGGCTTGCATGCCATGGCATATCTATTTTGACTTTTTGTACTATTAAAACTCAAAAGTTTTATTTCTTTTTTCCTAGGATTTCAGTTTGCCAGCACACCAGTAACTGGGTCTGCCTTACATTTGGCTTTATGAAAAGCAATAGAAATTAGAAGATAATGCCCTTAAAATCTAATGTGTGAAGTAATTATAGAGATTAAAAAAGTTATAAAATAATGTATGAAGGGTTGCAATAGTTGCTAATACAAAATTACACCCCTTATTTGTGCTGCCTTCTAAGCTGAAAATGTTTCCAAAGGTAAAATGGAGAAGAGCATTCTGGAAGCAATTTTGCGGAATGATGTAAGAGGCATTGTGTCACCATTTCACTCTTCATGGAAGAATACTCTCCTGAATTTTAAATTCATAGGTCCTATCTAGGCACAGCATCAAAGAATATGAAAACATAAAATACTTCCTTCTCTTTCCTTCTGATTTTTTCTCTCCATCAGATTCTTCCAAGTGAATTTAGGCTGCAAGATTTTCATTAGTTGCTTAAAGAACATCTTTTGCTCAAACAATATTATTTTAAGAATTGATTTATAGATTTGGTTTAGAAATTCCATTGTTATTCCTGAATTGTATACATAGGGGACTTTTGTTCTGACAGTTCTACATGCCTGTTTCCTGCATAGAGCTTCAAAAATATAGAACACACAAAAATGTTAAAGTTGAGGAATTTTACTCTGAGATGCCCAAAGGACTATAGCACTGTAAAGTGTAATCCTAGCTAAACCTGCTAAAGAAAAGATTCTATATCTCTTTGGATGCTTCTGGCTAGACCTGAATATGTGCACACACACACAAACACATACACACGTACACACACAAACACATACACACGTACACACAAGATGATGGGAAGGGAGAAATATATTTGGGGATTTCATGAGGTGCAAGCAGAGACTTGGATAATTTTACTTAGCTTGAGTTGTATTGGTCTACAAATTATCTAGGATACTATATATGCATGCTGCTGCTGCTGCTGCTAAGTCGCATCAGTTGTGTCTGACTCTGTGCGACCCCATAGATGGCAGCCCATCAGGCTCCTCTGTCCCTGGGATTCTCCAGGCAAGAATACTGGAGTGAGTTGCCATTTCCTTCTTCAATGTATTCATGCATGCTAAGTCACTTCAGTCGTGTCTGACTCTGTGCAACCCTCGGGACAGCAGCCCACCAGGCTCCTCTGTCGACAGGATTCTCTAGGCAAGAATGCTGGAGTGGGTTGCCATTTCCTTCTCCACATATTCATGCTATTTACTGTAAATCAGTAAAGGAGGTTGGCTTGTGCTTCGCTTAGATGCAGAGTGGACTTGAGGTAAATTTACTAAATTAGCATTCTAATAAAATTCAGTACTTCAAGGAGGCCCCGTTTAAAAGATACTCAGGAGAATCTTGTAGATCAGAGTAGCTCATTCCCTAAGTCACAGGTATAAATAAAAGAAGCTGACAAGGGGAAAAAAAAAGAGAGAGCTATGTGGATGTGAAGGCATAACATTGTTTCACTATGTTTTTCTGTACATTACATATGCCCTGATTCTTTCATTTATGTACATCTGTTGTGTTCTCTGTCTTTCCCTTTTTCTAATTCTGTCCAGCAATTCAAATTTGATCAATTTGTGGAAAAAATTAAAATTTTTCCTGCAGAAGGATGGATCTAGTTGACATCTCTCAGCCTGGAAATAAGTTGCTTGCTTATCTACTTCATTGGCCAGGATTCTAAGTAGGCTTGAATTCGAATTCTCACCATTCTGCTGATGTAAGAGGTTAACTCCACATTGAATCTTACTACTTCCCACTCTAGAAGATCACATTCATTTCTCTTTGGTATTTAATCTACATTGTATTCAAATTCTACCTCTTCTATGAACCATTCTTTATCAAACATAATAAAACAGCTGACAACAGTGGGCAAACTGCTATGAGTAGATTACGTAAAGCCATAAGACCCACCCTTGAGTGTGTCCTTGAAGAGGGCCTAGAGGACATGCCATTCAAAGGCTGTTAAGGAATGACATGTGAAAATGATAGCTTCACTAAGAAGTTGAGAAGTGGCTGTCCTCTGCTGACCAGGAGTGGCCACTGGAGATGCAGTCATAGAGCCAGGCTCATTAATATCCATGCACATGGTAAGGCCTTGACATAACAGAGGCCAGATAGCAGTGATTAATCAGAAAAAACCAGGAGGCTGCAATTATAAGAACCCCCAAAGTCTGAAGGGTAGACAGATCTTAATGTCCAAGCAGTAGTGGGACATCCCTGGGACAAAATAGACAAATAACCAAGGGGTTAGCCAGGTAACATTTATAACAAAAACAAGACAAGAATGGATGACATAGGGGCTAGAAGAATTGTCATACTTTGCAAGGTTGACCTTGAGTTTAGGAGAGAAGGATGGAAGAAAGTTTTGGTAGAAAGAAGCATCTTAGATGATTTGTTGTTGTTTAGATGCTAAGTTGTGTCCAACTCTTTTGCAACCACATGGACCATAGCCTGCCAGGATCCTCTGTCCATGGGATTTCCCAGGCAAGAATACTGGAGTGGATAGCCATTCCCTTCTCCAGAGGATCTTCCTGACCCAGGAATTGAACTCGTGTCTCCTGCATTACAGGCAAATTCTTCACCATCTGAGCCACCAGGGCACCATGTTGACAAATTTTTTTTTCTTGTATGAAAAAGGCTACACTCATGGAGTCACTTGACTTTGTAATTCTGTTTTACTGCTTACTTCTGAATTATAGGAATGTATTTGCTCATTTTAACATTTAATGCATATGCACTATGACCCTGCTGCTATGTTATTACCTGGAGATACTTTCAAAGCATCTATTATTTCACTTAGTTGTGCACGAAAAGCTGCGTGATAGATTCTTGAAGAGAAACACAGAGAATGAAAATTAAGGATTACTGGATCCTCATTAAATGACATATCCATGCTCAAATAATGATTCAATTTCATTTTTAATTAAAGCATGTAAACACAGATTTGCTGTATCGATGTTCATTCTTCTTGGTTCTTTTGTGTCTGTCTTAGTATCACATTTCCAGGTGCCAGCAAGATAACCTGGAGGCAGGGAGGTAAAGCACAACAGAAGGGCACAGCAATTCCCCTGGGGTGTATTTATTCCCACTGAGTAAATTCCTATATCAGCAAGTTTGCTTATAAAATTCTCCTTTCTTAGAGGTAAAGGGGTAGCCTTCATATACTCACCCCAACTAAGAGTAAGAGAATTCTTTCCTCTTGTCTAAAGGCCAAGTCAAGCAGCTGCTTTCAGATCAGAACCAGTACTTGGTTGTGTCTACTATAAAATACGTCTGATGAAATAAGGCTGAATCATGAGCAATTTAGCTTAAATGAAAGGAAGACTTTTTTCAGAAGTGAAAACAACAATTTATCTAGTCTTCCGGCATTGCTACTTCAGCATCTTTCTTTGTATGCCTTCTAATTTTCCACGTCTTGAAAGGTAAGGCGTTCCCCTACTTACAGTGGTACCTGATCTCCAGGCCCTCGGAGCTCCTGGTTATTCTTACTTCCACTGTTTCGTTGACTTCTATGGCTCTTATATCTACTCAGAAATCCCAAACCCCATATAGATGTTTTGTTTTTATCTGTTTAGTTAATCATGGCAAAAAAAAAAAAAAGTGTTTTTTTAATGTGCGTATTTCATGGCACATATAATAACAAAACCTCAAAACACAATCTTTAAATTATTATACCTCAATTCTGATTTGAATTACATCTAATATTTGCTTTAGTTCTTTATGTTACTAGTAGCTCAGTATTTTGGTCTTTCTTTTCCCATTTGTTTTCTTTCATAATGTCTATGGTCTATTACCTTAGGATATTTTCTTCTTCATTCTACAGGGGTTTTAACAGCTTTGACACTGCAGACTGAGATGCTATTCTCTTTTTATTTTTATGCAATATTTTAAAGATTTTATACTAGCATTTTTTTTTCTGTAGTGCAAAGAAAGATCATTTCACACCTTTTTATCCCCAATAAACTACTCATGCAACTTGCTTCTGGATGCTGTCTCACAAATTATGATCATGTAGAATGCAGGTTCTGACCTATTTTCCAATTTCTAGAACCTACAGTCCCACTGACATCCATGCTACCAACACTTCTAGCTCTTTGCCACTTTGGAAAGAGAGGCAATTAAAACCTAAATTCCAGAATTATGCTGTTGCCAAATTTTCTTCTGTTTTCGCTTCTGCTAACAAAGATGTACTTTAGTGAATATTTCAAAATTCAACATGTCTCTACTCATGACACCTCTCACACCATCATCTTTGCCTGTTTTTCTTGAGATGAGATGTCTGGGAAGGAAAAATGCCCTAGGTCACCTTTTAAATTTACTTTTAAAAAAAAGTGATTTTTTTTTTTTGATACAGACTCTTGATTCCTGAGTGTAGTCTGTCAAAATGGCATTAAGTGCTGTCCTATGTTTTGACTCAATTCATGTCTATATTCCTTAGTTAGGAGCAGTTAATCACCTTCAAAAAATTCTGGATGAAGACTATCTGTCTTTAACTTTAGTGTTTCTTTGGTCTATTTCTCTTCCCCTTTATCTTTTTTTGAAAACTTAATAGAAAATTGGGAGAGACTGGTTTCAGTTAGTACTGGCTAAAGATACTTTAAAATGGAAGTCTATTCTATTTTATCTTTAAAAACAATTCACTGAAATATAGTTGTTTTACAATGTTGTGTTAGTTCCAGGTGTAGAACAAAGTGATTCAGTTATACCTATATAAATATGTATATGTGTGTGTATATATATGTATGTATGCATCTACATTTATATTCATATTCTTTTTTAGATTCTTTTCCATTATAGGTTATTACCAAATATTGAATATAGTTCCCTATGCCATACAGTAGGTCCTCTTTGGTTGTCTATTTTATGTATAGTAAGTGTATATTTTAATCCCAAAGTCTCTTTTAAATCTTAGAAAACTCTGAAAGCAATATGCTATACAAATTAGAAAGAGTTTCAACATAGATAGATATAGGTGATCAACAGATGGGAGGTGAGAGTACATTCGGGTTTCTGAATTAGGCAACCTGATATATTAAGTTACCATAGACCTATAGATTGACAATAGATGTATAGAGCTGTTAATCAAAATGGGAAGAAACAGAATATACAAGTTGTGGGAAATAATTCAGATGCCATCATTTGGTGCTTGAGTTGACTTTGAGATACTTAAATGGAGAAATCCAAGAGTTAGGGAGATGGGTCTAATGTTTAAGAGATTTGTTGTTGTTGTCTAGTCGCTAAGTTGTGTCCGACTCTTTTTTGACCCCATAGACTGTATAGCCCACCAGGTTCCTCTGTTCATGGGATTCACCAGGCAAGAATACTGGAGTGAGTTGCCATTTCTTTCTCCAGGGAATATTCCTGACCCAGGAGTGGAACCCATGACTCTTGCATTGCCAGGCAGATTCTTTACCACTAAGCTACTAGGGAAGTATTTAGGAGATTAGCTTCAGATTAAATAAACATTTCAAAGTTGGAAAATAAATGAATAAAATAACATTATCCATGAGATGCCTATGGAATTGAAAGTATGTATAAATAGATAACAACATGTTGGAGAAATAGTCAAACTAACCTTTGACTACATCCATAAGTAAGTTGTATAGTTAATTTGATGATAAAATTGTGCAAAAATGGATATACTTAATGGAAATTATCTTGGCTGGCTTTTAAAGGAAAATCAGAAGTCTTAAATGAGCTCAAAATATATTTTGGACAATAACTTTATTTTTACAATAAATTTATGTCCACTATAGATTAATTTGAATTAATGTACCCCATATTATGCTTAAGAATTTCCTGTTTGCTAAATTGTTTGCTAAATTGTTTCAATAATTTATCTACATGTCCTCTAAAACATATGCAATCCAGAAATACAGTTGCTTCATCTCTGAACCATTAAAATATTATACAGGAGATTTGAAAACATAGATATCTCTAACATGGTTGCCATATTTATTAATAGAGGATTATATTACTGTTGAAATATAAGTAATTATCATTATTATTATTTTTTTTCATTAGGAAGTATAGTGTAGTTTTTAATAGCACAAGTTCTAAAGTGTCATTTTCTGATTCTCAGTGTAATCTCTTCCAGATGTTATGACCTATAGTAATTTATAATAACCTCTGAATTTCTCTTTGTTTTATCTGTAATAAAAATATCTCTCTCAAGTTTATCATAGGTTCAAATGAAATAATCTTTGTAAAATACCTATAACATTATATAGAACACTATCTTAGATTCACACAATATTGTATACCTGAACAACCCTATAAAAGATCAAAGACTAGATTAAGGACCAGGGAATACGTGACACAAAAGAAGATTTTTCCCTATTGATTTTTAGCACAACAAAGGGAGAGTCTATAATGGTAAACAAGGCAGTATTTTAATGTTACAAATTAAAAACAGTATCAAGCTTCAGATTCACAGGACCTGAAGCATCTTCCGTCTAGTTCACTTTAGTAAATAAATGTAATGAGGCAGGATAAACTGATGTTATCTGGGATAGAGTCTTAGGTATATGTGGAACCTGACAAAGATAGGTTTCCCTGCTAAGTTAAAATGACTTTTCACTTATAATCTGAGTTTAATAATTCTACAATTCCAAGGCAAAATTAGTCAATTGTTTTCTCAGACCAAGTTCTGGTCATGGTTAAATAGAGTATTTCAGGAAGGCAAATAAAATATAAACCAATTACCATAAACATATTGAATATCTACTATGAGCAATGAATTCTATGGAGCAAAGATTAGCTAAAATTCACTCCTGTTCTCATGTAGCAGAATTAAGATTAACTCCCATTCTCAAGTAGAAGTTTACAATCCAGTTGAAGAATAAAATATGTAATAAAAATATTGGTAAGAGTATAAGAGAATAAGTGATAAACATCAAATAGAGTTAGCTAAGTAAATTGAAATTAAATTGAACTCAATATCTTATTTCAGTGATGAACTTCGCAGACGTAATATTGGTGAAAGAAGCAAGATGCAGTTAGTATATACTACATGATTCTATTATATCAAGATCAAGAACAGAGAGAAGTAATTGTAGTGCTAGAAGTCAGAACAGTGGTTACCTCAGGAGAAGATATTGTTAAGAATGAAGCATTAGGAAGCTTTCTGGGTTGGTGGCAAGGGTGTATCAGTTGATCATGGAAGTGGTTACATAGGTATATATAGATGCCAGACTTAGCTGTACTCTGAAGTTTTGTGAACTTTACTAAATTTATAATAAACTTACACTAAAAATAAATTTTAAATTTAGAAAGTCAAGATCAAACAAGAGAATTCCGCTCCTGCATACATTAATGCCAATTTTCCATAACTCCACTTTGCCCACTTTCCTCTTGACTGGCATCCCTGGACTTGAATGGGCCCACACCTGGATCTCCATACCATTCTGTTGCCTTTATTTGACTGCTCTTTCTGGAAATACTTTGATCCTGTTCATAGTCCTCACTGAGCCAAGCCTCCACGAGCCCATGTACTACTTCCTGTCCATGTTGTCCACCACTGACATTGGCTTATGCATCTCAACACTGGTGACAGTACTGGGAATCTTCTGGGTCAATGCCCGGGAAATCAGCTTCAACGCTTGCTTATCACAGATGTTCTTCATTCACCTCTTCACTTTCATGGAATCTTCGGTGCTCCTGGCTATGGCCTTTGACCGTTTTGTGGCCATTTCTAACCCCCTGAGATATGCTACCATTCTAACACACATGAGGATTGCACAGATTGGTCTAGCAGTCATCACCAGGGGGACAGTCATTCTGACACCACTAGTCCTGCTTCTTAAACGTCTATCATTCTGCCATAGTCATGTGCTCCATCACTCCTACTGCTTCCACCCTGATGTGATGAAGCTCTCGCGTTCAGACACAAAGATCAATAGTGTGTTTGGACTAACTGCAATTATCTCTACTGCTGGGGTGGACTCTGTCTTTATCCTGCTTTCCTATGTCTTGATCATTCACTTGGTTCTCAACGTTGCATCCCCAGAGGAGAGGAAGAAGGCCTTCAGCACCTGCGTTTCTCATATCACTGCTGTGGTCATATTCTACATCCCTTTGATCAGCCTGTCTTTTGTTCACAGATTTGGAAAACATGGTCCATCTTATGTGCCCACACTCATTGCTAATGTATACTTGCTCATCCCTCCTGTGATGAATCCCATCATCTATAGTGTAAAAACAAAGCCAATTCAAAAAGCTATGCTTAAACTTTTACATTTCAAGGGAACTCATTTTTAACTATTCTGCTCTCACAAATATCTATTTCAAAGTCAGTGAAGATTTATCACAAATTGGAGTTATCATTTCAGTTCCGTTCAGTCGGTCAGTCATGTCCAACTCTTTGCAACCCCATGAATCACAGCACGCCAGGCATCCCTGTCCATTAACAACTGCCAGAGTTCACCCAAATTCATGTGCATCGAGTCAGTGATGCCATCCAGGCATCTAATCCTCTGTAATCCCCTTCTCATCCTGGCCCCAATCCCTCGCAGCATCAGGGTCTTTTCCAGTGACTCAACTGTTTGCATGAGATGGCCAAGGTATTGGAGTTTCAGCCCCAGCATCATTCTTTCCAATGAACGCCCTGGACTGGTCTCCTTTAGGATGGACTGGTTGGATCTCCTTGCAGTCCAAGAGACTCGCAAGAGTCTTCTCCAGCATCAGAGTTCAAAAGTATCAGTTCTTCAGTGCTCAGTCATCTTCACAGTCCAACTCTCACATCCATTCATGACCACTGGAAAAACCATAGCCTTGACTAGACAGACCTTTGTTGGCAAAGTAATGTCTCTGCTTTTCAATATGCTCTCTAGGTTGGTCATAACTTTTCTTCCAAAGAGTAAGCATCTTTTAATTTCATGACTGCAGTCACCATCTGCAGTGATTTTGGAGCCCAAAAAGATAAAGCCTGCCACTGTTCTCACTGTTTCCCCATCTATTTCCCATGAACTGATGGGACCAGATGCCATAATCTTCGTTTTCTGAATGTTGAGCTTTAAGCCAACTTTTTCACTCTCCACTTTCACTTTCATCAAGAGGCTTTTTAGCTCCTCTTCACTTTCTGCCATAAGGGTGGTGTCATCTGCGTATCTGAGGTTATTGATATTTCTCCTGGCAATCTTGATTCCAGCTTGTGCTTCTTCCAGCCTAGCGTCTCTCATGATGTACTCTGCATAAAAGTTAAATAAGCAGGGTGACAGTATACAGCCTTGATGTACTCCTTTTCCTATTTGGAGCCCGTCTGTTGTTCCTTGTCCAGTTCTAACTGTTACTTCCTGACCTGCATACAGGTTTCTCAAGAGGCAGGTCAGGTGGTCTGGTATTCCCATCTCTTTCAGAATTTTCCACTAAGCATATGCAATTTTATAGTCCAGTGGAAATAAATATTATCCAATTCAGTTATTTCCACGATTTAGTTAATGCCATCTAAGACAATCTTACCTTTTACACCACTAAAATATGAATTCAGAATCTCAGTATCTCTCAGTTAGCCTAATTTTACAGATGACTAACCAAATTCCTTTCTCTAATCATATTTTTGCCCCCAAACACCCATCATTCACTTTGAGATAATTTTCCAAACAGCTGAATCAATTTGTATTAAAATTTAAAAACAAACCAACGAGCATCTCTTTCATGGTTATTCCTCATTCACCAACTAAATGAAGAAGAAATTCCTGTCTGTGATGAATTCCTCCACAATTCTGGTTCAACTTTGCTATAAACTTTAATCCATCTTTTTATCTCTTCACATATTCTGCAATTCTAAGAAAATCAGTCTGCTAAATGCTCCATGAACTTCCAGATATTCAAGCTGGCTTTAGAAAAGGAAGAGGAACTAGAGATCAAATTGCCAGCATCTGCTGGATCATCAAAAAAGCAAGCGAGTTCCAGAAAAAACATTTATTTCTGCTTCATTGACTATGCCAAAGCCTTTGACTGTGTGGATCACAAGAAACTGTGGAAAACTCTGAGAGAGATGGGAATACCAGACCACCTGACCTACCTGTTGAGAAACCTATATGCAGGTCAGGAAGCAACAGTTAGAACTGGGCATGGAACAACAGACTTGTTCCAAGTAGGAAAAGGAGTACGTGAAGACTGTATATTGTCACCCTGCTTATTTAACTTCTATGCAGAGAACATCATGAGAAACGCTGGGCTGGAAGAAGCACAAGCTGGAATCAAGATTGCCGGCAGAAATATCAATAACCTCAGATATGCAGATAACACCACCCTTATGGCAGAAAGTGAAGAGGAGCTAAAAAGCCTCTTGATGAAAGTGAAAGTGGAGAGTGAAAAAGTTGGCTTAAAGCTCAACATTCAGAAAACGAAGATTATGGCATCTGGTCCCATCAGTTCATGGGAAATAGATGGGAAAACAGTGGCAGGCTTTATCTTTTTGGGCTCCAAAATCACTGCAGATGGTAACTGCAGCCATAAAATTAAAAGATGCTTATTCCTTGGAAGGAAAGTTATGACCAACCTAGATAGCATATTGAAAAGCAGAGACATTACTTTGCCAACAAAGGTCTATCTAGTCAAGATTATGGTTTTTCCAGTGGTCATGTATAGATACGAGAGTTGGACTGTGAAGAAAGCTGGGCGCCGAAGAATTCGTGCTTTTGAACTGTGGTGTTGGAGAAGGCTCTTGAGAGTCCCTTGGACAGCAAGGAGATCCAACCAGTCCATTCTGAAGGAGATCAGCCCTGGGATTTCTTTGGAAGGAATGATGCTAAAGCTGAAACTCCAGTATTTTGGTCACCTCAAGTGAAGAGTTGACTCATTGGAAAAGATTCTGATGCTGGGAGGGATTGGGGCCAGGATGAGAAGGGGATGACAGAGGAAGAGATGGTTGGATGGCATCACTGACTCAATGGACATGAGTCTGAGTGAACTCCTGGAGTTGGTGATGGACACAGAGGCCTGGTGTGCTGCGATTCACAGGTCACAAAGATCGGACACAACTGAGCGACTGAACTGAACCGAACTGAAATGCTCTGTCATGTACATGCAACTTTCCTAATGGTTGACTGTTTACTGTTTGTTTGATGTTTACTGTTGACTCCACTTCAATCCTGACAACTCCAACTCCAACTTGAAACTCTACTGATATCTCAAGGCTCCTCTTTAAATATCTTCTTCATGAAGATTTTTGTGATTATTTTGGTGACATTTGATCTCTCCTTCCCATAATTTACCTTTTAAGTGCCTTATCTGTATACTTTTTGCCTTTAAATGTTTTGACCATACATTTGTATGTATTTATTATACTTTCCACAATGCTATAAATTCCCTAAATTAAAAAAAAAAGCCTTGATTTTCTTTGAAACTTCTACGCCACATAGCAAAACGTCTCTCACAGAGCAGACGCAGTGATAGTTTTTGAGCTGAACTGAACATAATAGACTATCAAATTGTCCTTCTGAACAATTCCAGTGATAAGTTTTCAATTCAGTGTTTGGCATGTATAACATAAGAAATCACTCTTATAACTTATCCCAGTTTTTCTGCCTGTGTTATCCAGTAATTGATCAGTCCTGAATCTCTCAATTATATAGAGAAAGGGTTATTTTGGAACTTGAGATTGCACTCCCAGGAACTTATCCCAGTTTCCATAAAGCTCAATTTGACTAAGAATAATTTAATCCATTTTTTAAAAATTTAATGTGTTTTCCAGAACTGCTGCTATTAGGTAAGTTTGGAAATTTTTTCCGATGCCAGAGACAAAAACTTATAAACCATCTTCAAATGCTCACTTTCCTTTTGCTTCTGCATGCAATGAATCTGTATTTCTTGACTGTTCTAACACCAAAATATCTTTCATCTCCAACACTTAAGTTTCTACACTAAATCTTGGCTTCCTTTTAAATGTATAGACCTCTAACATTGTCCCTTTTCCTCCTGTTTGCTATCAAGTAGTCAGAAAAAGGCTTTGCAAATGGCTTTTGAATTAAATTTTGTTATACAAGAAATAATAAATATATTCCCACTAATAAAAGATTTTATAGAAAAAGCCAAAATCCTCCTTGATATATTCCCTCAAGTTCAACCATTCCTAGGTATTAGCTCAGTGTGGTTTCAAACCTCATTGTCTATTTCTGTATATGTTTGTAGTATCTATTTGGTAAATTAGCACGGAGCTGCTACTTTGTATAGACATAGAAATGCTTTGAAATGCTCTCTCGAAGATTTATTTCCCCAGACTCAATTAAATACCCTCCCTCAATTATTCTAGCTCATTGCCAAGCAATGCCCTGGATTTGTTAGTCTGACTGGTCCCACTCTACTTCACTCTACTTCACTCTCTCACTTCTTCACAGATGGTGATAAGACAGTGGCGCACTATGCCATCTGAGATATCACCAGCTCAGAGTTTTGCAGCCACAAAGTAGAACAAATAAAACTAAGGACACGGCCACCTCAAATTACATTCTTATTCATTTTCCAGTAGTAACATGCACCTAGTATCTCTAATAAAACAGACTTTAGTTTGGATATTGAGACTATAAATGTGAACAAGATTAGCTTCTTACTTTAAGTGAGCTATTGCTTAGTAAGGAGTATAATTTTCAAAGATGTAGTTGCATTAAAATGCCTATTATAGATGTTCCTGCTTTCCAGGAGACTTAGTAAAAGACAAGAACTTTAAATAGCAATTCTACTTTATTATAACCATGGTATGAAATCATAAACCATGATACAGAAGTCGATAGGAACAAGCAAAACAAAAATGATAGGAGCAAGTTAAAATGAGAAGTAATAATGTGGCATATTAATTGAATTAATAATTCAATGGGAATGTTGTATCCACTATATACAATTTTAACTGACATTCAAGTTTTAAAGAAAACACCTCTTGTCTGTAATGTATTCCCCAAAGTCCTTTCCATAGGATTGTAATACAGGCTAGATACATATTGATGGATGGGCATCTTATTAAAAATACAGATCCCCGGTTCATCCATACAGTGGTTGCTAAGAAGAGCTATCAAGCCACAAAAGACATTGACGAACCTTAAATAGATACTATAAAGTGAAAGTAATCAATCTGAAAAGGCTATGTATTATATAATTCCAACTATATGACATTTTGGCAAAAGGTAAAACCATGGAGACAAGAACTTAGGGAGAGGGAAGGATGAATAGATGGAGCAGAGAGAACTTTTAGGGCAATTAGATACTATGATGGTGAATACATGTCATTATGCATTTGTCAAAATATGTGCCATGAACCATGCCAAGAATGAATCGTAATGTAAACTATGAACATTGAATGATAATGGTGAGTCAGTGTTGGTTTATTGATTGCAACAAATATATCACTTTGGCGAGGGATGTTGATGGTGGGGGAGGCTGTGCATGTGTTGGAGTGGGATGTATATGGCATTGTGTAATTTACACTTAATTTTTAAAACTAATTGGTGAAACTTATTTTTAGCTGTGCTGGATCTTCGTTGCTGTGTGGCCTTTTCTCTGGTTGGAGCAAGCAGGGGCTACTCTCTAGGTGTGGTGCACGGGCTTCTCACTGTGGTGGCTTCCCTTGTTGAGCGGCACGGTCTCTAAATTGCATGGGCTTCAGTAGTTGTGGTTCCTGGACTCCAGAGCACAGACTCAATAGTTGTGGTGGATGGGCTTCGTTGCTCCGCAGCATGTGGGATCTTCCCTGACCACAGATGGAACCCGCATCTCCTGCATTGGTGGGTGGATTCTTTACAACTGAGCCACCATGGAGATCCTTCACTTGATTTTGACATGAAACTACAACTGCTCTAAAATAATCAAAATCTAGGGATTTCTCTGGCTCCAGTGGTTAAGACTTTGCCTTCCAATGCAGGGGATCTGTGTTTGATCCCTTGTCAGGGAGCTAAGCTGCCACCTGCCTCATGGGTGAAAACTAAAAATATAAAACAGAATCAATGTTGCAACAAATTCAATAAAGACTTAAAAAAATTTTTTTTTTTTTTTTTGGGAAAGAGACACAGATGTGTATAACGGACTTTTGGACTCAGAGGGAGAGGGAGAGGGTGGGATGATTTGGGAGAATGACATTCTAACATGTATACTATCATGTGAATTGAATCGCCAGTCTATGTCTGACGCAGGATGCAGCATGCTTGGGGCTGGTGCATGGGGATGACCCAGAAAGTTGTTATGGGGAGGGAGGTGGGAGGGGGGTTCATGTTTGGGAATGCATGTAAGAATTAAAGATTTTAAAATTTAAAAAATAAAAAACTAAAATTAAAAAAAAATTAAAAAAAATCAAAAAATAAAAATAAAAAAAATAAAAAGCAAAAAAAAAAAAAAAATTTTAATGTACAAAAATTCACCTTCCTTCAACCCCCCTCCAGAATATATTATTTTACCAGTTCTGGCTTAAGAATCTATATCTATAATAAGATTCCTCAGGTATATCTAAAAGTTAGCCAGTTTGGGGAGCCACTGAGATATAACAGGATACAACAAGTTGTTGTACAATATCTGTTGAATCTTCGTTATCTCGTGTGAAGGAAAATTTAAATCTTCCTCTGTGTGAAATGTGCGATATGTGATAAGTTGCTTAAGTCATGTCTGACTCTGTGCAACCCTATTGACTGTAGCCAGGATTCTCCAGGCAAGAATACTGGAGCAGGTTGCCATGCCCTCCTCCAGGGGATCATCCGACCCAGGGATCAAACCCTAGTCTCCTGATTGTCCTGCATTCCAGGCTGATTCTTTACCACGGAGCCACTGGGGAAATCCTGTCTGTGGAATAACCGGATCTAAAATCCTAGTATAGGAGGATGATGTTTTTCCTTCTCCAAAGCATGCATGGAAACTGTATTCACAGACTTCTCATGTTTATTCAATATTTATATTTTCCTGTTATATAATTTCAATATAAACCATTGTAAGTCAAAAAGAAAACAACCTCAGCAATTGTAGTACACCAAACATTGTGGGAGAGCAAGCCAATTTAGGCATGCAGAGTGACTCTGAAGAACAAAGGTGGCAAAACAAGCAAACACAACTGGCCAGAGAGATCCCTTAGGAACAGGGTTTTCTGATGGGTAAATGAGTCTCCCGAGAGTGGGTTCTTCATAGAGAACCTCTACTCTGGGAACTGAAGGAGATCACATAGCCCTGTCTCTTCCTCATGCTCTTCACTTGACATAAGTACAAGGGCATCAGAGAGACATGGATGTGTATTAATGTTGGAAGGTTTATGTAGACTCATTTTGCTGTAAGAGATTTGGCTTCTTCAGGGGAAGTATTTTTAAGAGGAAATTATAATAGCCATGCAAACAAAAGATGTTGTAGAATTGCCTTTTATTTGAGAATTTACCATAGGATGTGCTCCTGAAACTATCACAAGATTGTTAATCGGCTATATTCCATTACCTGAAAACAATAAAATAGCACTTTATTGTTTTCAGTGCAGCTTAGAAATAAAGAACAGATATTCTTTCCAATGTACTGAATCTCCATTCTGAAAAATTTATAAACAATGAAATTCTGAAAATCAAAAAGTAATCCAGGTTATGTGATCAATTAGAAAACTGACTAGGGGTCCTTAGATATCTAAAATATATTATTCATGGTACTGAATATGGAGAGTTCAAATAGCCCAAAGAGCTGAATTTCAGTCATCAATGTATAATTCTGCCATGAAAAGTGAGATTTGATTTCTTTAAGTGAAAATATTGACTATGGGATATCTGGGGTCATATGCTCAAATCCTAGTGTTGAGCTTCAAAGAGATAAATAATTTATCTGAAACAATAGTGATTTATTGGTAGTAGAGCATGAAAGTTTCATTAGTATCTTCCTGGTAACAATATTGTTCCATTCAGAATAACAGCCTATAATACTCTTCAAGAAATCAAGATATTCAAGCCAGACTGATATCAAAGAGATGCATTTGAAGTCACTTAACTTAGGTTAAATATGCCAGCAGTGACTATGGAAATGAATAGGACTAATTTTTAGTATTTTAGCTCAAGTCTATGATTCCAGCAGGTCTCATTATACAATGTTAATCTTACCAGTCATCTTAATAATTTAGCATGTGACAAAATAATGCTTTTTCATCTCCCTTGAATGTTAATAAGGAAATAAGTTTTAAGTAGAACAATAGAAATCAGAACACACACCAAAAATTCTATAAAACACCAAGTGTTTGAAATGCTAATGTCTATGCATTTACACAATTGTTTAGAGACAAAGAAAGATGATAGCATATGGCTGTTGAAGAAAAAAATCACATGAATAATTGACATTTTAGTAATCCGCATATATATGTAACATAAAAGTTTATTTATTTAATGTTTTTCTACCAATTTTACCACCATCGAGAAGCATTGGTATGTACCATGGTGGACTTTAACAAATTTTGAATATACCAAGATGGAATTCAAAGCCTAGCTTTTCCATTGTATGAAATATTACAAAATTTATTTCTCTAATTTTTACTTTCCTGGATGAAAAGCCTGAGTCTTAAAAACAATATGATTTTCAAATTAAATGATTCTTCACTTAAAGAGCTAAATAACAGGCCTGACATACTGTGGAATTCTATGAATGATAGGTCTTAACTTCCTTTCAAAATAACTTAACTATTAATATCTCCAGTTTACCAATGTTATCAAGAATATTCTGTCCTCTGATTTCAAAATTTTTGCATATCAATTTTGCATGATGCCAGAAAACTGAGTGAGAAATTGATTTAATTTTACTTAATATACCTTTCCATCAAATAATTATAAAATTAATAGAACATTAATCATTTTATATCATGACAGTAGCCATTCCATAATCAATAAAACATGCACTTGAATTTTTCTGTATGTGGAGCCCTTTTAGAATCTCTCATATATTTAAGATACTAAGTAGTGTCCATAACCATGTACCATTGAAGTCTTTTTAAATTGCAACTGAATAGAATAAGAAAACAATCACGGAGATGACTAATTCAATCACCTTAATATATTAACATCAAATGACAAGACCAAAGACGTGGCTATTCTAAACAAAAACTGAGCAGCCTCAGATGTAAGATATGTTAGGATCTCAGTAGTGTAGTTAGTGAAGTCACTCAGTCGTGTCCGACTCTTTGCGATCCCATAGACTGTAGCCTACCAGGCTCCTCTGTCCACGGGATTTTCCAGGCAAGAGTACTGGAGTGGGTTGCCATTTCCTTCTCCAAGGAACTCAGTAGCCTATAAGAACAGGAATAAAATTTGAGACTGGATAGCAATAATAGCTGGGGATTAAAAATAAAAGTAGTCACAAGAGGCATCTCAAAATAAGATTTGGAGCCAAAAATGTTTCAATCACTAAGGAGGTAAAATCATGTAGGCATAACACAGCTATAGGAGTATATTCTCCAAATTAAGTGGTTTGAGAATCATGTTTCCAATATTCATGAGTGACCAATGGAATTCCAGTCAATGACTGGGACTATGAGGAAGTCATCCAACCTTCAAGAGGCAAAGGGAAGAAAATTAACAATATACACAGCACCACCAGATTGGCTTAGTGAAGATCTTAGCAAGAGTTTGCAGTACATAAGGGGACTAGATCAGAGTTAAGTCAACATGTGAAAGAGAAAAAAAAAAAAAAAAACCCTTTCAGGACATAACTTACATAACAAAAAAATCCACTGGTGGAACTGGAAGTTCAAATATGTTATTTACTTTGAGAAAGCCAGGCTCTGTAAGGGTATTGTTCTGAGACTGTAGGCAAGTAAAGGGTGGTGATAACTGCAACAAGACTAGGCTGAAGAGGGAGTATCTAATACCATGTATCTGCACACCTTACTCTTAACCCTGGAATTTAATATAGTTGCCTCTGAAAGGAGTAATTGCTAAAGGCAATGTCACAGAAGATTATCTTAACCAGTTATGTTTCAACACAACTACAACGACAACAGACATAAAAGGAAAAAAATCAAGATCAGAAATGTAACTCTAGATTAGAAATAACCCAATCAAGTCAGGGGTAAGATCCATTGACCAAGAAATAATAAATTAGGATATTTCAACATGTATAAAATTATTTCCTTAAAAAATGGCTTCCTAGAAAGACTATATATTTTTAAATGTATGATAAAGTTCCACAATAATGTACTAGAATTAATACAAATATTCTAGCATATGATGTATTTTTATTAAGTAATACATCTTTCTTTTATAACCTATTATTACTTTGAGGTCTCCATTAACTTCTTGGTATTTTCAGATTATCTTGATCCAATTCTCCTTTATGTGGGAAGTACAAAGAAAGGGGGGGAAAAACTCTTAGGATCAAAGTGGAAGATGACAAATAGTACTCTTGAGATATTATTAAAAATGCCCTCTTCGCTATTACAAATCAGGAGACAAGAGTTCAGTACAGCAAAGAAGACTAAAGACTAGGGAGCAAAAAAGTAGAGATAAGGTCCTAAGGAAAATCTCCAATTTGATTTATCTAACTGTAGTTAATAAAAATCATAATGAATTTACTGAATGGTGTTTTCATTTATCCTTATAGGACATTTTATTTCAACTCTATTATCCATAGTATAAATGTCACCTTTTCCTAACATTACTTCCTCTCCTCTGATCTTTTTACTGACGGGAGTTCCAGGACTAGAAGCTGCCCATGCCTGGTTTCCCATCCCTTTCTGCTGTCTCTGCATAACTGCCTTATCTGGGAATGGTGTAATTCTATTTGTCATCATCCCTGAGTCAAGTCTCCCACAGACCTGGGATTGTGTATTTCAACACTAGTCACCATGCTGGCCATATTCTGGTTCAATGCAAGACAGATCAGTTTCGATGTCTGTGTTGCCCAGACATTCTTCTTTCAACTTTTTACTGTCATGGAGCCTTCAGTGCTCCTGGCAGTGGCCTTTGATCACTTCATTGCTACATGTAACCCACTGAGATGTGCTACCATTCTGATTGATTCCAGAATTATCAAAGTATGGTTTGCCATCTTAGTCAGAGGCACAGTGATCCTAGTGCCTATGGTCCTACTTCTTAAATATCTATCCTTCTGAAAAATCCACGTGCTCCATCATTCTTATTGCTTTCATCCTGATGTAATCCAGCTTTCATGTTCTGACAATAAGATCAACAGTGTTTAAGGACTTACTGTCCTCATAGTTACTGCAAGAGTGGTCTCCATCTTTATCTTTCTCTCCTATGTCTTGATTATTAAGGCCAAGCTGAGCATTACATCCCTCTCATTAGCTTGTGCTTTGCCCATAGATTTGGGGAAAAGGCACCTCCTTATGCACACATTCTTATGGCCAATGTGCATTTGCTTATTCCACCAGTGACGAATCCCATTATCTACAGTGTGAAAACCAAACAGATCATTAGGACCATTAAAAAGGTCCTTTTTCCCAAGGGATTTGAGTTTGATTCTAACAACTCTGTAATAAAAGCTACTCCTTAGCTATGACTTCTAAAACCTAGTTTAGTTAATATCATCTATTCTATATAACTCAAAAGCAAAAAAAAGTAGAAGTTTGGATGGGTGGGGTGGGGATGTAGTTTGGTGAAAATTTACCTTTTTTTAGTGTTTAAATTTTATTTATTTATTTATTTTAATTGAAGTTTAGTTGTACAATATTATAAAAGTTACAGGTGTACGATACAGTGATTTACAATTTTTAAGGCTTATACTCCATTTATAGTTGTTATAAAATATTGACTATATTCCCCATGTTGCACAGTATATTCTTGTAGCTTATTTCATATATAATAGCTTGTACCTTTTAGTTCCCTAACCTTATATTGCCCCTCATCCCTTCCCTTTGCCCACTGGAGAACACTAGTTTGTTCTCTGTATGTGTAAGTCTGTTTCTTTTTTTATCATATTCACTAACTTGTTGTATTTTTAGATTCTACATTTAAGTGATATCATACAGTATTTGTCTGTCTCTCTCTGACTTATTTCATTTATCATAACCCTCCAAGTCTATCCACATTGTTGCATATGATCTGATATTTTTGTTTAAAAGATCTCAAGAAATCTATTCTAAAAATTATTAAAACTAATAAATCACATCAATAAAGTTCAATAAAACAAGATCAATATGTTACAAATCCATTGTATTTCTATACACTAAGAAAGAACAACTCAAATTTGAAATTAAGGAGTAATTTCATTTACAATAGAATCAAAAAGAATAAAAATACTTGGAAATAATCTTATCCAAGGAGGTCCAAAACTTACATACTGAAAGCATTGTAGACAAAAGCACTGCTCAAAGAAATTAGAGAAGTTGGAAATAAATAAAAATATATACGATGGTTATGAATTTAGAGACTTAATATGGCTATATTTCCCAAATTGATTCTTAAGTTGTAGTGAAATCCTTACTAAAACTCATTTGTTTCTTTACATAAATTGACAAACTGGTCTCAAAATACATATGAAATTTTAAGGCACCCAGAATAGCAAAAACCATAAAAAGGCAGCAAAGTTGGAAGAGTCACCCTAAACAATTTCAAAATATGCTATACGGTTACAGTAATCAAGGTGGTCTAATACTGGCATAGGATAGACATATAGTTTAATGAAATAAAATTGAGAATATAGAAATAAGAGCTCACATTTCTTTTCAATTGATTTTTGACACAGATATGCATAAAATTCAATGAGGAAAGAACAGGGTTAACAAATGTTTCTGCCACTCAAATGTCCCTCAACTGAAAAATGCTTATATATAACACAATAGATTTATACAATGGAACATTATTTGACCACTAAGAAGAGTGAAACATTTACACTTACCACAAGATGGATGAATCTTGAAAGTATGATGCTAATTGAAAAAAGCCAGTACCAAAAGACTACCCAGTATATGATTCAATTTATATGAAGTGTCTAAAGTAGGCAAATCTACAGAGACAGAAAGCATTGGGTTTGACAAAAGGTTACTTTGTTTTTTCCCACAAGATGGCTCCAGGGGTGCTTCGTTGTCTTTAACCTTATCCACAATTCTGTTAGATTGTATTGTGACAGCTGTCATATCAGCATGCATTAAAAAATACTTCTCAAAATTGGGAACTTTTGTGAATACATTTTATTATTGAAGCAGGAAGGAAAAGGGCAAAATTTTTGGCATACTATGTTTTATTATTTCAGAAAATGTAAGAATACAACTGAAAAGCAAAAAGAAAAAAAAACTTGTGCAACATATGAAGAAGGTACTGTGACTGATCAAACGCATCAAAAGTGGTTTGAAGGGACTCAGTGGACTTAGTTCCATTCCCTGCATTACCAGCGCAAAACCTGGGTATGTGATAGATACTTAAAGTGCTTTATGAAATAATTAATGAGATTTTAAAAAGAAATGTAAAGTTTTCTTAGAAAGGTACAAAATTCATGCACTTGATATTGGAGGTTGGTAGATTTCGCAGCTGGGTGCGGCGTTGTGTGGGGATCACAAGTGAGCCTGGGCATAGAACAGGTGGTTTGTTTTGGATGTTCTACTCACAAATTTACTTTTAACAAACTTTTACAAGGATACAAAGTCAAGGAACTATCATACCAGTCCTTGCATAGAAATGAAAAAAATGAGCGTAACAAATCTTTTTACAGACATAGGTTTTCAGTTATTCTGGGTATATACTAAGGCGTACAACTGCTGGATTGCATGGTATGAGCATGTTTGTTTAGTTTTGTAAGAAACCACCAAATTGTCTTCTAAAGGGGCTGTATCATTCTGCATTCCCATCAGCAATGAATGAGAGTTCCTGTGGCTTCAAATCCTCCCAAGGATTTGACGTCAGGGTTAAGGAGTTTGCCATTTCTAACAGATGTGTAGTGGTATCTTATTACTGTCTTATTTTCATTTCCCTGATGACTTACGATGTGGATCATGTTTTCATATGCTTGTTAGCTGAGTTACTGTCTTATAAATTGTACAGGGGTAATATTGCTTTTGAATGAGAACTACAATCATAATCCATTCAGGATTCTCTTCGGAGGAAGGAAAAAAAAGTTAGACTGAAATGAATTGCCCTCCAAGGTTAGTTGTTTGGGGCAAAAGTGTTAGAAGGACACAGCTAGTGTTCTCTCTTAAGAATTGATGGTTTTTCTGCTAGGTAAACGGCTTTCCCAGGAAGCTCCTGGACTCCTTATAAACTCTTTCTCAGATCTGAGAGTTCTCTCATTCCTGATAAATGCCTGTGAGTTCTAACAAAAGAGAACTTTGGAGATGGTTTAAGGGGGCAGGACTGCTCAGGAACTGTTTCTGAGTTTGAGATTTTCTCTCTTTCTAAGAGACTGCTGCTGCCTGGGATGGCTTTCAAAGGGTCAAATGACCTCCCTTTCCACACTCAAGAAGTCTTCTTTGCATGAGGTCAATGATTCAGTGCATTGAAGTCTTTTCTAAATATATGAGGAACTATGTAATTTTTAGATAGTTTATAAAGCCAAAGTTCAAAAGAAATTGGTGCATTTGGTAGTACATATTCAAGAGATTAGTATATTAGATTCATATATATCAATTTAAAAACAGTTGCTGTGTTGTTCAACATAGTTATTAAAATAGTGACTGCAGTTATGAACGTGTGCTCATTATTCCACATATTTCATTAAGTTCTGTTTAAAGTAAGAAGTGAAGAGAACAGAGTGAAATCAGAGAGAACACAGTTCAACTCCTGGATTTTCCGTGTGGATAAATGTGAGAAAGTAACATGATTTTGCTGAGCCTTGGTTTCACAATCTTAGTCTCAATGTTTTCATCTGTAAAAAGGAGCTGATAATATAGTATGCATTTGTGACTGTGATGGATGTGAAGCTTTGTGATGGGGCAATCTATTTACAGGGTCTTGGTGGTCTGGTTACAAGGATTCTTAGGAATTCTTAAAGAATTCACCATGGGGAAGAAAGAGACCTAAATGTATTTTTCCAAGATGAGTGATTTATCATTTGCTCATTAGTTTAGTGCAAGAACAACTAAGGGTAGTTTAAGAACCACAGAATTAAGAAAGGGAAAGCAATTCCTGCCCACATTTTTTACTAACAGAGTTCCCTGAATTAGAATAGCCTTACTATGTTTCCCTTTCATTATATCAGTGGGAAAAAGACATCATAAAAAGCGTAGAGAATAGTGGAAAGCATGCTTGGGGCTGGTGCACAGGGATGACCCAGAGGGATGATGTGGGGAGGGAGGTGGGAGGGGGGTTCATGTTTGGGAACGCATGTACACCCGTGGTGGATTCATGTCAATGTATGGCAAAACCAATACAGTATTGTAAAGTAAAATGAAATTAAAATTAAAATTTAAAAAAAAGAGGTAAAATGATATAACTTATTTGGCCCATAGGAGACAACGAAAAATTATCACTATTGTTAAGAGTAGCTTTGACACTTGGACAATCCATGAGGTCACTTAATTTATTTACTATAATTAAAGGAGCTATAACTTGAGAGCCTACTTCTGCTATGGAACCAAACTTAGGTCCCCTTGTCTTTGTGCAGTACAGCCCACTAACTAGTTGTGAAGAAAGTGCAGCATTTAGTTCAGGGCATTAAGCAAGGGGTTCTGGGCAGCTTGTGTTCAAACAAGCAAACTCCCATATCTGATGGATTTCAGGGAAGCATCTTTAAGTCATGGTGAAGGAGGAGTGTCCCAGGTTCTGTGATCAGCTGGTGTACAATACTCTAGTTAGTTGGTAGTGAGGAAACAGTTTGGTGTTAGAATTGTTAACATCAATCCTCCAGCTTCAATAAATCTGGGGGCAATGTGTTCATCATAATTAAGTAGTTAAGTTCTTCCATATGGTGAGGGTTTTAGCATCTGTAAAAAGAAAAGAAAAACATTTGTGGAAATGTGCATTAGATACTGTTACTTGAGATGGTTACTCTCAGGGTTACTTGAGATGCCACCTCTCTGGCTTGATGTCCTAACAATACCCACCGAGTAAAACAAAACTCTCAACTTTTCAGTTGTGAATATTTTTTAAGTTGACATTGGGAATGTAGAGATTAAGTACATGTTCTAAAGTCAAATGTGAAAAAGTGTGCCTTCTCTTTCAAATGAGGTCCATGGATTTTACTTTTTTATGCATTGCCTATTAATTTAAAATTTCCACCCATTTTTAAAAAGTAAGTCCTCAAGGGGCTGCCTATATTGAACATATTTCTCTGTTTTTTCTCAAATGCTCTCTTTAGCACAAGTCCTGTAACTAGTTATTCCCACTCAGTTTGAAGCTGTGCCATGTTCTTTAAGTAGCTGGCATGAAACTCATTAAACTAACTTAAACTGAGTTGTTTTTTTTTTTCCCGTGTAACATATAAACTATCTTTATGCACTAGGCCTAATTTTAATCCTGTTCATTGCACTTTGGCATTTTTGTCAATCATTTACATATTTCTTGAAAGGATGCATACATGAATGAGAGAAAGAATATATACGTACTTTAAAATCCAGGCATTCTTTCTGCAGATAAAAATAAGGTGTCAGAAAACTTAGGGAAAAACCAATATAAAGGAACTTATTTGATCCTAGAGATTTCTTGATCTGGGTTGAGTATATGCTCATAACCTCAAACAGAGAAGGTGGTTCAGAGTCATCAAACACCATCCAAATGGAAATGCATCCAAATTGAATAAGACTTTCTGGTGGACCGTAAACCCACCTCAAAACCCCTCAATTCATTTTCAATGTCCTTTTGTTCTAAAGAAATATTCTTACTAGATGATTCTGCTCCAATTATTATCTGTTAGTTTGCGATGACTTCCTTTGTTCTCGTTAAAGTTAACTTAAGCCCTATTTCTTCAGGGAGAATTTCTCTTAAACAATATCAGATTCACAACTACTACTTGAACAAATGCTTCCCCAACTACACACACTATAGTCTATATGTACTGATTGAATGATGTCTTTCTTAATATTTAATTTTTATCAATGTTGTTGTTCAGTTTCTCAGTCATGTCTCTTTGCAACCCCATGGACTGCAGCGTGCCAGGCTTTTCTGTCCTTCACCATTGCCCAGAGTTTGCTCAAACTCATGTCCATTGAGTTGCTGATGCTGTCTAACCATCTCATCCTCTGCAATCTCCTTCTCCTCCTGCCCTCAATCTTTCCCAGCATGAGTCTTTTCCAATGCGTCTGCTCTTCACATCAGGTAGCCAAAGTATTTGAGCTTCAACTTCAGCATCAGTCCTTCCAGTGAATATTCAGGGTTGATTTCCTTTAGGATTGACTGGTTTGATCTTCTTGCTGTCCAAGCTCTTATATATTTAAACAAGTAGGTTTTTTTTTTTTTTGTAAAATATTTTAAAGTATCGTAACCATACTGGTTTTATTGGGTATGCAAACTCGTAATGGTCCTGTTAAGGAATTTTTCCTTGAAAAGTGAGAAGTGAAGAAACAGGATGGATTGGCTTTGTATTCTCCTATATTTGTGTACAAATGTCCTATCTGCCCATGAACATAGAATCATAGACATGGGAAATATATTACCATTATCCAATCTAACTTATCTAGTCTAACATCCTCTTTTATATGTGTGTACCTGATGTGAAGAGCTGACTCATTGGAAAAGACCCTGATGCTGAGAAAGAAATGATGATGAGGAGAAAGGGACAACAGAGGATGAGGTGGTTGGATGGCATCACCAACTCAATGGACATGGGTTTGGGCAGACTCTGTGAGTTGGTGATGGACAGGGAAGCCTGGCGTGCTGCGGTTCATGAGGTGGCAAAGAGTTGGACATGACTGAGTGACTGAACGGAACTGAATGAATCTATTTAGGGTTTCCCAGATGGCGCTATTGGTAAAGAAACTGCCTGCCAATGCAGGAGATACAGGTTCAATCCCTGGGTCATAAAGATCCCGTGCAGAAGGAAATGGCAACCCATTCCAGTATTCTTGCCTGGAGAATCCCATGAACAGAGGAGCCTGGTAGGCTACAGTCCATAGGGTCACAAGAGTCAGGTACAGCTGAGGCAACAGCATGCACACAAGCATGGATATATTTAATATACAATGGCAGCCCACTCCAGTACTCTTGCCTGGAAAATCCCATGGACGGAGGAGCCTGGAAGGCTGCAGTCCATGGGGTCGCTAAGAGTCGGACAGGACTGAGCGACTTCTCTTTCACTTTTCACTTTCATGCATTGGAGAAGGAAATGGCAACCCACTCCAGTGTTCTTGCCTGGAGAATCCCAGGGACGGGGGAGCTTGGTGGATTGCCATCTATGGGGTCACACAGAGTCGGACACGACTGAAGTGACTCAGCAGCAGCAGCAGTAGAGGTAACAAATGAGAATCTTGCTAAAACCCACGTGCTCTGGATTTAGTCCTCTGTCTCTTTCGCTAAGTCATCAATACAACTCTGAATCTAATAAAAGAATAAATAGTAAGGCACTTGCATTTAAAAACAAGACAAGGTTCACTAGTGATTCAAAATTGTAAGATTTGTAGAAGAGAATGAAAACATTTTTCTTCCCTGTTTTTGCAGGACATGCTCCTTTTCCTCAGGGAACTCTGCTTCCTTCGCTCATCATGCCATCCTTCAATCAGAGCATTTTCTTCCCTACCATCTTCTTTCTTACTGGCATCCCTGGTTTTGAAACCTACCATGCCTGGGTCTTCATCCCATTCTGCTGTCTCTATGTCATCGCTATCACAGGGAACAGCATGATCTTGTTCGTCATCATCACTGAGTCAAGTCTTCATGAGCCCATGTACTATTTCCTCTCCATGCTATCCTTCTCAGACCTAGGACTATGCCTTTCCACACTGGTCACCATGGTGGGTATTTTCTGGTTCAGCGCTCAAGAAATCAGCTTTGATGCCTGCATTAGCCAAATGTTCTTCATCCATGGTTTCACATTAATGGAGTCCTCAGTCCTCCTTGCAATGGCCTTTGATCGCTATATTGCCATCTGTAATCCACTGAGATATGCCACAATCTTAACCAATTCAAGGATCATTAAAGTGGGCTTTGCAATTGTTTTTAGGGTGACAACAGTTGTAGTGCCTTTACTCCTGCTCCTTAAGCGTCTGTCCTTCTGTGGAAGTCATGTTCTGCACCATTCATATTGCTTCCACCCTGATGTGATGAAGCTTTCATGCACAGACACCAAGATCAACAGTGCATTTGGCCTGGCCATTGTCATCTCTACCGCTGCCTTGGACTCTGTCTTGATCCTCCTCTCCCATGTCCTGATCGTCCACTCTGTGCTCGGCATTGCCTCCCCAGAGGAGCAGAAAAAGGCCTTTGGAACGTGTGTACCCCACATAAGTGCCGTTGCCATCTTCTACATCCCCATGATCAGCTTGTCACTGGTGCATAGATTTGGGAAGCATGCCCCTCCCCTTGTGCATACTCTCATTGCCAACATTTACCTGCTCATCCCTCCTGTCATGAATCCCATAATCTACAGTGTGAAAACAAAGCAGATTCGCAAGGCCATGGTCAAAATGGTTCTTTCCAAGCTAATTTAGGACATTTTTGCTGTGTTCTTTCTTTACATTGTCCTGATTACTTTGATCATTCACTAATGTGAGTTACCACTATATATTGAAACATAGTTGCACATGCTTCCATTCTTCTGATGATCCAGTAAAATACAGTTTGAAGAGTTCTAGACTGAATTCTTTAAGAACAGGGAGTATGCCTTATGTTATGTAAGCTTATCACAAATACTGTACCTGACACAGAATAGGATGATAGTTAAAGTATGTCTGCAAAAGGACAAATTAACTCATAAATTGCAGTCCAAACAGTCTCACCGCCTCTAGTGCATGCAGTTATCAAGCATGTGTGATATAATTTTGATCAGTAGCAAAGTCTAGGTTTCAGTAATTCTTAGTTATTGGAAATTCTTACTATTTCCCCAAATAGATTATTCATGGCTAAGAATCATGAATAAGCACAATAAACTAGAAGAAATGTGAATTAAAGGGTACTTTTAAAATTTTTAACAGAGTTCCTCAGAACTTTTGGTAAATTTTTTAACATTTTGAGTATCTAACGTCTAGTGATTCATCTTCTAAATATGTGTCTAATGGGGGCAAGTGGCAAGAATGCAATGATGTGTTGTCATATTCAACACATCATTATATATTGCAAAGATGATTTAGAAACTACTTAAAAGTTTATTTGAGAATATTGGTAAAATAATATATGAACTATCATCCAGCAAGTTAAATACTAATATAGATATGAATGATATAGTAAGAGAAATGATGGATTGGAATACAGTGTACTTATCACTGTTGTATGTATATTTCTTGTGAATATACACAAAAATGTACACATACATGTACGTAACATATTTCATATGGAAATATATGTTCCAAATGTCAGTTAATTACATTTGATTTATATTTTTTCCTTTCTCATAACTTAAAAATGCTCATTAACTAGGTTTTTGTTGTTGCTGTTTTTTAACTTCAGACAACAAAATAATATCCGTTTAACTGCTATTTAAAAATACAACTCGTTTGTTCTTCATCTTCCATAGGCTCTTTGTTCCTGTGTGTCCTCACAATCAGTCTTCATACTACCCACTGGATACATTTAGAATATGACATCCACTTTCCTTTAGCATCTTTCACTGTTCTCAGTGTGGTCCAGCACCAGGTCATCAAAACCACTTGAAATTCTTTTAGAAGTGCAGATTCCTTGACTCTACCCCAGAACTACTTAATCAGACACCCATCAGCACAAGAATTTTAACAAGCTATCTTATACAATATCACACATATAAGTGTAACACTCTTGTAAGACATTTTTACTTCTGGATAACACCCTAACTCTTTCCCATCATCTTTGATCATTTTGCTCTCTATCTACATTATCCACATGCTGTTACTGATATTTGAAATTTTAAAAATATATTTATTTTATTTCTTGCTGGTATTGCTTTCTTTCCTTCATCCAGGTGCCACTAAGAAATCTTTTTTTTTTTTTTGTAGGTAGTAAGGCTTCTCTTCCCTGACTGATTTGAAATTAATTTTTCTCCCAGATTTACTGAGAAATAATTGAAACATGGCACCATGTAAGTTTAATGTCTACACTGAAAATATAACTTACATACATGAAATGATTAGCATAATAAATTTAGTGTACAACATTATGTCATAAAGATGAAACAATAAATAAATAGAAAAAATGTTTCCCTTGTAATGATAACTCAGAATTTACTCTTAATAATTTTCATAGATAACTTACAGCAAGGTTAATTATATTTATCATGTTGTATTAATCTTCTAAGTGGAAGTTTATATTTTGACAATTTTCAACCAATTCCCCCTTTCCCCATCTCCATGTATGGTAACCACAAATATGATTTTTTTTCTAAGTGTTTGTTTTTGAAGTAGAATTTATGTTTAATATTGTTAGTTCCTGTTACACAGCATAGTGATTTGATATTTCCATAAATTTCAATGCAATCACTGTAAATCAAGTTACCATCTGTCACCATACAGATATTACATAATTATTAACTATATTCCCTATGTTGTTCATTTCATACCTATGACTAATGCATTTTATATATGAATTCTGCCTCACCAGTTTCTTAATCTTCCTCTTCTATTTCTCTCCTCCCCTGACCGTCAAACTGTCTCCCTCTAACAATCACTGTTTGTTCTCTGTATCTGAATCTGTTTCACTATAGCTGTTCATTTGCTTTATTTTTAGATCCACATGTAAATGAAACCATAATGTGATTGTCTTTCTCTATCTGACTTATTTTACTTAGTGTAAGATCTTCTGGGTCCATCCAAGTGTTAAAAATGGAAAGATTTTAAATTTTTATGGCTGAATAACATTTAGTTATATATACTACATCTTTATCCACTCAAATATTGATGGGCACTTAGGTTGCTTTCAGATCTTGGCTATTATTCATAATGCTGTAGGGAACATAGGAGTGCATGGATCTACTCGCATTAGTCTTTCATTTTCTGTGGATAAACACTGAGGGATAAAATTGCTGGATCATATGGTAATTCTATTTTTAATTATAAAAATTAATCTCTTGTTTTTCTGTAGTGGCTGCACCAATTTACATTCCACCAACAGTGCATGAGGGTTCCCTTTTCTCCACATTCTCTCCAACACTTGTTATTTCTTGCCTTTTTGATAATAGCCATTTTGACAATTGTGAGTGAAAGTGAAGTGAAAATTATTTAGGCAGGTCCGACCCTTTGCAACCCCATGGACTGTAGTCCATCAGGCTCCTCTGTCCATGGATTCTCCAGGCAAGAGTACTAGAGTGGATTGTCATTTCCTTCTCCAGGGGATCTTCCTGACCCAGGGATCAAACCTGTGATTACTACATCAGCAGGCAGATTCTTTACCTGCCAATGTAAAGAAGGGAACCCCACAATATGTACAGGGGCATGTTGAAGGGGAAACAGAGGCTGCTCTAAGCGCTGTTTCAAATTCTGAGGTGCTGGACTGCAGAACTCCATCGAACATCCAATGACTTTACTTCTTCCCCTTTCACCCTAACCTGACCCTCTTTGTGCCAAATTTTAGGCCAAGGGGAAATTTGCTTAAATGTAAAAGAATGAATAAGGACGTTTCTGCCACTGAGGCAGGTCTGTGCTTTAACTTTTTGGCAGTATCTGGGATGAACAGAGAACCCTTATGCCCAGATAAAGAACAAATAGCATATTGCCCTCCCCATGACAAGATATGTCATCCTATCCTAGGTATATCAAAGGCAGTGTCTATAGAAAGCAGAAACAATACCCATAAAATCTTAGATATATAGAAGATCATACAGTGAAGAATTTCTAAACACATTATTTCAGAGTAGCTCTGAATTGATAGGCAAAAGGCACATGCACGCACACTTTAACATTAGAATTAAGTAATAAAATACTAAATCCAGATACTTTTTGAGGTGTCCCTATATCGGAGCTATACATGTACCATATCTAAGCGTACCTTCACTTATATCCCAGAAATATAAATGTATAGGTGGGGGGGGGGGTCATGTGAGAAAACAGAGCTGCTGACAACTGTCTTTACATGTCAGGGCAAGGTCGGATCAGAGTCAGATTTCTTAACCAGTCATAGTCCTTAGGCCTGTAAATATAGAGCACCCTGACCTTCACTCAGAAAGAAAATAGCCAACCAAATAAACTAACCCTTTAACAGGAAATACATACAAATATCTGAGGATCCTCTGAGTATTGAAAACTTCAGTGTCAGTGAGCCAGCACCTAATAGTGTGTGGAGAGAGGTAGGGAGAGAAGGAGTCAGTGCAAATGCCTCCAGAACCCAAAGGGGCCTACTAAACATTGGTATCCTTCTTGGGTTTGGAGAGCAAAACACAACATTTTTACTTTACTGAGCAAGAAATGTCCTAGCAGACTCCGGAACACTGAGCCACCAAGAGTTTTACAGATATGGAAGGACTCTGCATGTGTGAAGGCTTGCCAGCCAAGCTCTAGAGTGCATGTGTTACTAGCTGTTTTTGGTCCATCCCACATTCTTAGCATGATTTCATTATTATATCAATGTAATGGATCAGTGTGAGGCTTTGTGGGATGTCCTACTATTCCAGGTCTCTTTGAACTGTATTAGGACAGAACTCCAGAAAGAGGACGTAGCCTTGGGTCAAGACTATGACTGTGAGTAGGATAGTAGAATAGGAATTTTCTACAATATTCTCTCCAAAGAACACTGTGTTTTGACAACTGCTCACAGATAAAAGTACCTTTGTGGGAGTCCGGGAGTTCTGGGAAGAAGTCTCAGCAAAAACATCCAGGAATAGATCCACTGAAGAAGAAAAAAACAGATTCGTTTTACCTGCATCATGCTACCTGAAGGCAGCATAACTCCACTGAGATATGAGTGCCAAGAGAGGTCGCCTCTTCCATGGGGGAAAATGAGAGGGAAGTGAGGGAGCACCTCCCCCAGCAGTAAAGATGCTTCAAAAGAGGCCTAGGTCTTTTTGAACTGCTCCGCACCCCGCAGAATACTAAGGTGATTGGCATGACTCAGGGATATGGAGAGCTGGGATCACAGCAGTCAGGGATTGAAACTCACAGAGGGGATTCAGAAGCTATTAACCACTTTGCAGACTCTACTAGGAAGCCTGCCCAAAAGCCACTGGGGACGCCTCACTTCAGCCCCTCATTTGCTCACATGCCTTACTATACGTTCTCCATAGACAGTTCACAGTGTGTGTACCCACAGGTGGATAGTGCAAGCTTTCACACATGGCCAGTGAGCACGCACAGAAAAATAGCTGAACTAGGCAGAATCAAAAGAAAGCACATGAAGTTGAACTAATAGCACACTACAGGGAAAGCAAATGGGAGTCTAGCAACAGTCAGCCTGGCTCTACAGGGTGGAGAGAAGACATACATTCTAAAGAATTGTCCCACCACCAAGAGGAAACAAGATGTGTGAGCCATCACATCCACACAAAAGATCTCTGAAATCCTTAGAATCCCTGGCAGGACTTACAGGTAATTTTGTTAAGACTTATTTTTGTCCAAATAGGAAAAGGAGTACGTCAAGGCTGTATATTGTCACCTTGCTTATTTAACTTATATGCAGACTACATCATGAGAAATGCTGGACTGGAAGAAACACAAGCTGGAATCAAGATTGCTGGGAGAAATATCAATAACCTCAGATATGCAGATAACACCACCCTTTTGGCAGAAAGTGAAGAGGAACTAAAAAGCCTCTTGATGAAAGTGAAAGTGGAGAGTGGAAAAAGTTGGCTTAAAGCTCAACATTCAGAAAACGAAGATCATGGCCTCTGGTCCCATCACTTCATGGGAAATAGATGGAGAAACAATGGAAACAGTGTCAGACTTTATTTTTTGGGCTCCAAAATCACTGCAGATGGTGACTGCAGCCATGAAATTTAAAGATGCTTACTCATTGGAAGAAAAGTTATGACCAACCTAGATAGCATATTCAAAAGCAGAGACATTACTTTGCCAACAAAGGTCTGTCTAGTCAAGGCTATGGTTTTTCCAGTAGTCATGTATGGATGTGAGAGTTGGACTGTGAAGAAGGCTGAGCACCGAAGAATTGATGCTTTTGAACTGTGGTGTTGGAGAAGACTCTTCAGAGTCCCTTGGACTGCAAGGAGATCCAACCAATCCATTCTGAAGGAGATCAGCCCTGGGATTTCTTTGGAAGGAATGATGCTAAAGCTGAAACTCCAGTACTTTGGCCACCTCATGTGAAGAGTTGACTCACTGAAAAAGACTTTGATGCTGGGAGGGATTGGGGGCGGGAGGAGAAGGGGACGACAGAGGATGAGATGGCTGCATGGCATCACTGACTCGATGGACATGAGTCTGAGTGAACTCCGGGAGTTGGTGATGGACAGGGAGGTCTGGTGTGCTGCAATTCATGGGGTCGCGGAGAGTTGGACACAACTGAGCGACTGAACTGAACTGATGACCTAACATATGACCTATCCTGGTAGAAATTCCTTCTGTGCTTGAGAAGAATATGCATTCTGCCTCTGTTGTCTAGAATGTTCTGCATATGTCAGTTAGGCCCATTTAATCTAAAGAATATTTCACATTCCATGTTTCCTGAAAATGTTCAATTAGCAGCATTGCAGAAGATTGTATGTAGAAATGTTTGGTGAAGTGTGGAAGCACTTGTCTATCTATAGCTACTGGATACTGATGTTATTATCAACAGTCCAAATTAGAACAACTAAGGAAATTCCTGTAATGGTCTCATCAAACTTAATTCTGTTACAAGCACATTACTGCACTGTGCTGTATATGATATTGTACCTCAGATTTATAAACTACCATTCTCTATGTTCTGAAGCTGCTAAGAAGACAGAAAATAAATAACCATGATCATTGTTTGGCAGCTGAGTTCCCTGCTATACTGGAAGGACAAGTATCTGCACTGTTTCCTTGCTATTCCTGTTAATGCTTGGACAGCAATAGTTCTTTGCTGGCTAGTTTTAGATGCACTTTCCAATTTCAAGTATTTCCACAGTCTTAGCACCAATGTAAGTGGACTCCTTTCCAGGGATCTGAGTCCCAGTTCTCTGAGAAGTCCTCTTCTGGGCTCCTGATGCAAAAGCTCCACCTACAAAGTGCCCATCCATAGAGGTCTGAGTTTTGGCTTCCTGTGGTCTGTCCTGTGAACTTCTGAGGTACTAACCCAGCAGAGTAGCACCCTCTCATTACAGGGCTGAGAGTCAGCTCTGAGGAGACCCTCCACCAAGCGTCTAGGTTTTCATAACCTCAAACTCTTCTTTTTGCTTAGATAGACTTAAAGGCAGAAGTGACATCCTGCAGTTATTACCTCTGTATTACCTTTGTGCCATTGAATTTCTCTAATCCTGTGTATCCAGTTCCTTGGATTAAATAACTCCAGTGTTAACCACTGGTGTGACTTCCATTTTCTTATCTGGAGCAAGACTACCTAACCCACTTCAAGTCTTCTTGACAGAAGAATTCAAATATAGCAACATAAATCCAACCAAATTAAACTGTGTCTGTATTTGGTTCCTGATAAGCTAAGGACTATAAAGGAAATTGCTTTATTTCTAGATGATGTTTGCTAACCAACAACAAATTTATTAAGCATCAAGTATGACATCAGTACTTCTAAATAAACTGTACAGTTTGGAGGTGATCTGAGGAGACTTATTTTCACAGAATGATTGTGTTATAAATCTTACCTGAAGAGCTAAGTGAAGGTAAGAATATTTGACAAAAAACTTTTAAATGACTGACAAAGCAGTAAAAAATGTATGGATGATGATAACAGCCATCATATTAAAGGTCAGGGAAGCCATAGGCATAAAGAAAAGTAAACATATTTAGAACAATTCTATAGCCATGGACAATGCCAGTTTGTGTGTGCCAGGTTTAGATGATAAAAATTTGGTAATTTACAATTGTTAATATACTTTTCATTCCCATCTTTGTCTAAAAAATAAAAAACAAAAACTAAGTCCATATGTGAAACTAAAACTGGATCATAGGATCTTGGTAATTGTAAATCTTTCATCTTGAATGAAGAAATATTAATATAATTGGGGTTATCTGAGCAACATGGTAACAGGGATTTTCCAGCTTAAATTTATCTTTTTTATCTGAGGGTCTTCTTACTTAAAACTAAGGTGATATTTTTGATGTTTTCATCCCAAGCATGAGCCTCAAGATTTTTGCTTCTATAAATGGCATTTTACTCATCTATAAGTTGCCCATGGGCTTCCCTGGTAGCTCAGCTGGTAAAGAATCCGCCTGCAATGCAGGAGACCCCAGTTCGATTCCTGGGTCAGGAAGATCCCCTTGAGAAGGGAATGGCTACCCACTCCAGTATTCTGGTCTGGAGAATTCCATGGACAGAGGAGCCTTGCAGGCTACAGTTCATGGTATCACAAACAGTCGGACACAGGACTGAGTGACTTTCACTTTTTATGATGCCCAGGACTAGAAAAAAAATTGAGAAATACATCTACTTCTTTGTTTCAGTGGTATGGAGAACTTTTAGCACAGCTCTGCGTATCTGTTTGGTCTTCACACTGTAGATGATGGGGTTCATTACAGGGGGGATCAACAGGTGGGCATTTGCAATCAGAGTATGTACATATGGTGGGGCCCGTTTCCCAAATCTGTGAACAAAAGACAGGCTGATCAATGGAATATAGAATACAGCAACAGCACCAAGATGAGAGATGCATGTGCTGAAGGCTTTCTTCCTCTCTTCTGAGGATGCTATGCTGAAGACAGTCCTGATAATCAAAAGATAAGAGAGGGGAATGAAGATCGAGTCCACCCCAGCAGTGGTGATCAGGGCTGTCAGACCAACCACGCTGTTGAGCCTGGTGTCTGTGCACGAGAGCTTCATCACACCAGGGTGGAAACAGTAGGAGTGGTGGAGCACGCGGCTGCGGCAATAGGACAAGCGCCTAAGGAGCACCACCATAGGAGTCAGTATTAGGGTCCCCCTGGTGACGACCGCTACTCCAGTCTGTGCTATTTTAAGATCAGTTAAGACACTGGCATATCTAAGAGGATTGGAGATAGCCACAAATCGATCAAAGGCCATGGCCAACAACACTGAAGATTCCATGACAGTGAAAAGTTGAATGAAAAACATCTGTGACAAGCAGGCATTAAAGCTGATCTCCCTGGCATTGAACCAGAAGATACCCAGCATGGTGACCAGAGTGGATACAGACAAGCCAAGGTCAGTGGTGGACAGCATGGAGAGAAAATAATACATGGGCTCGTGGAGGCTGGGCTGAGTGATGATGACAAAGAGAACCACGCTGTTTCCTGAGAGAGCAGTTGCATAGAGAAAGCAGAAGGGAATGGAGATCCAGGTGTGGAAGGCTTCCAGCCCGGGAACACCCGTCAGCAGGAAAATGATGGAAGAGGATGTGGTATTTTTGAAAGCTGACATGTTGAACTCAAGCTGAAGTATTTAATCTGAGTGTCCTAAAATGATAAATTGTATTCATTCACTTACTATGCATTCACATAAAATTATTTCACAAGTAAACATTTATAAAAGACAGTTGTTATTCAGCTGCTCAGTCATATCCGACATTGCAATGTCATGGACTGCAGCACGCCAGGCTTCCCTCTCCTTTACCATCTCCCAGAGTTTGCTCAAACTCAAGTCCATTGAGTCAATGATGCCATCCAACCATCTCATTTTCTGTCACCACCTTCTCATCCTGCCTTCAATCTTTCCCAGCATCAGGATTATTTCCAATGAGTTGGCTATTTGCATCAGGTGGCCAATGTATTGGAGCTTCAGCATCACACCTTCCAAAGGATATTCAGGGTTGATTTCCTTTAGGATCGACTGGTTTAACCTCCTTGCTGCTTTTTAATACACTGTCTAGGTTTGTCATAGCTTTTCTTCCAAGGAGCAAGTGTCTTTTAATTTTGAGGCTACAGTTACTGTCCACAGTGATTTTGGAGCCAGAGATAATAAACTTGCCCATGTTTCTATTTTTCCCCATCTATTTGCCATGAAGTGATGGAGCCAGATGCCATGAACTTAGTATTTTGAACGCTGAATTTTAAGCCATTTTTTTCACTCTCCTCTTTCACCTTCATCAGGAAGCTCTTCAGTTCCTCTTTACTTTATGCCATTAGAGTGGTATCACCTGCATATCTGAGACTATTGATATTTCTCCTGGCAATCTTGATTCCAGCATGTGACTTATCCAGCCCAGCATTTCAATGATGTACTCTGCATATAAGTTAAATAAGCAGGGTGATGATATACAGCCTTGGTATACTCCTTTCCCAATTTTGAACCAGTCTGTTTTTCCATATCTGGTTCTAACTGTTGCTTCTTGTCCTGCATACAGATTTCTCAAGAGGCAGGTCAGGTGGTCTGGTGTTCCCATCTCTTTAAGAATTTTCCACAGTTTATTGTTATCCACAGAGGCAAAAGCTTTAGCATTGTCAATGAAGCAGAAGTAGTTGTTTTTCTGAAAGTCCTTTTTTTTTTTCCCCCTATGATCCAAAGGGTATTGGCAATTTGATCTCTGGTTCTTCTGCTTTTTATAAATCCAGCTTGTACATCTGGAATTTCTTAGTTCATGTACGTTGAAGCCTAGCTTGAAGGATTTTGAGCATTACTTTGCTAGCATGTGAGATGAGTGAAATTGTATGGTAGTTTGAACAGTTTTGACACTGCCTTTCTTTGGAACTGGAATGAAAACTGGCCTTTTCCAGGCCTGTGGCCATTGCTGAGTTTTCCAAATTTGCTAGCATATTGAATGCAGCAGTTTCACAGCATCATCTTTTAAGATTTGAAACAGCTCAGCTGGAATTGCATCGCCTCCAGTAGCTTTGTTCATAGTAATGCTTCCTAAGGCCCACTTGACTTCACACTATAGGATGTCTGGCTCTAGATAAGCGACCACACTATAGTTATTATCTGGGTCATTAGGATGTTCTTGTTTAGTTCTTCTGTATATTCTTGCCAGTTCTGCTTAATCTCTCCTGCTTCTGTTAGGTCCTTGCCATTTTAGTCATTAATTGTGCTCATCTTTGATAAGATGTTCCCTTAGTGTCTCCAATTTTCTTGAGGAGATCTCTAGTAATTCCCATTCTATTATTTTCCTCTATTTCTTTTCAGTGTTCACTGAAGAAGGTCTTCTTATCTCCCCTTGCTATTCTCTGTAACTCTGCTCTCACTTGGGTTCGTCTTCCCCTTTCTCCTGTGCTATTCTCTTCTGTTCTTTTCTCAATTATCTCTAAGTCATCCTCAGACAACTGTTTTGCTTTTTTGCATTTCTTTTTCTTCAGAATGATTTTGATCACTGCCTCTTATACAATGTTAGGAACATTTGTCCATAGTTCTTCAGGCACTCTGTCTGTCAAAACCAACCCCTTGAATCTATTTGTCACTTCAACTTTATAATCATAGGGATTTGATTTTAGTCATACATTAATAAAGAAGAGCAGCTAAAGCCAAAGGAGAAAAGGAAAGATATACCTATCTGAATGCAGAGTCACCCTGCTTATTCAACTTATATGCAGAGTACATCATGTAAAATGCAGGGCTGGATGAAGCACAAGCTGGAATCAAGATTGCTGGGAGAAATATCAACAACCTCAGATATGCAGATGACACCACCCTTATGGCAGAAAGTGAAGAACTAAAGAGCCTCTTGATGAAAGTGAAAGAGGAGGGTGAAAAAATTGGCTTAAAACTCAACAATCAGAAAACTAAGATCATGCATTTGCTCCCATCACTTCATGGAGAATAGATGGAGAAACAATGGAAACAGTGAGAGACTTTATTTTCTTGGGCTCCAAAACCACTGCAGATGGTGATTGCAGCCATGAAATTAAAAGACACTTGCTCCTTGGAAGAAAAGCTATGACCAACGTAGACCACATATTAAAAAGCAGAGACATTACTTTATCAACAAAAGTCCATCTAGTCAAATTTATGGTTTTCCCAGGAGTCATGTATGGATGTGAGAGTTGGACTATAAAGAAAACTGAGCGCCAAAGAGTTGATGCTTTTGAACTGTGGTGTTGGAGAAGACTCTTGAGAGTCCCTTGGACTGCAAGGAGATCCAACCAGTTCATCCTAAAGGAAATCAGTCCTGAATATTCATTGGAATGACTGATGCTGAAGCTGAAACTCCAATACTTTGGCCACCTGATGTGAAGATCTGACTCATTTGAAAAGAGCCTGATGCTGGGAAAGACTGAAAGCAGGAGGAGAAGGGGACAACAGAGGATGAGACGGTTGAATGGCGTCAGCGACTCGATGGACATGAGTTTGAGCAAGCTGCGGGAGTTGAAAATGGACAGGGAAGCCTAGTGTGCTGCAGTCCATGGGGTCGCAAAGAGTCAGACACAACTGAGGGACTGAACTGAACTGAACTGATACTTGAATTGCCTAGTGATTTTCCCTACTTTCTTCAATTTAAGTCTGACTTTTGCAATAATGAATTCATGATTTCATCCACAGTCAGCTCCCATTCTTATTTTTGATGGTTCTATGGAGATTCTCCATCTTTGGCTGCAAAGAATATAATTTGTCTGATTTTTTTATTGACCATCTGGTGTTATTCATGTGTAGAGCTGTCTTTTCTGTTGCTGGAAGAGGGTGTTCGTCATGACCGGTGCATTCTCTTGACAAAACTCTGTTAGCGTTTGCCCTGCTTCATTTTGTATTCCAAGGCAGTATCCATATTATATAAAGAGCTCATGAAGATTGATTTTAAAAAATAAAAATAAGATCACATTTAGTAAAATCCCAGAAAACATAAAATGAACAATTACACAAGAATATAGAGTTTGTACACAAACACATCTCGTAACAACCCGTCTTATTTAAATCATATGTCTGCTAAATGAGATTATACCCATCACTTCCTGAATTCATGTGATACACAATCATTAAATATTTGTTAAAACCTGTTTATAGAATTAAGTGGAATTTAGATCAGATCAGCAGCGAACAATACACGCAGTGATTCTGAATATGGTAAATAAAGTAAGTTAGCTTTTGGTGGCCCCCAAAAGAAATCCTTTCTTCATTCCCTGGATACTTCTTTTCAACCAGGGTGAATATCTCCAATCTTAATAAACAGCTAACTTTTGTTGAGTCCCTACTAGTGGTTGTGATAATATCATATATAAATATACAGTCTATTTGCAATATCATAACTTGAACTGTACCTTTTTAACTTTCACAACATATAGCTAGTATAAGCAATTGAGACAGTTACAAACAGAACAATCTGAGTATAGAGGCTCTCCAAATTATGGGTATTTTCATGTTAATTTTTTGGCATGTCAATACATTTTTTAGGATTTCTCATTTTAAACTTTGATGTACTCAAACATAGATGAATATATTTATTGGCTGAGTTAACTAACTATATGATAAGTTACTAAACTGTCTGAATTTCTTTCTCTCTAAAGTAATCATGATATACATAACCCAAAGGATGATTTTGAGGATTAAATTAATGTATGTGAAAAGTTCAGGAGGGCACTCAACTACAATGCAAAATTCACCAAAATGATACAGATAAACCTATTTGCAAAACAGAAAGAGACTCACAGAAACAAAAAATAATTATGGTTACCAAAGGGGAAAGTGGGCTAGGGATAAATTAAGAGTTTGGGATTAACAAATGTACAATACTATATATAAAACAGATAAACAAGCACCTACTATATAGTGTAAAGAACTATATTCAGTATCTTGCAATAACCTATAATGGAAAAGAATCTGAATGAGAATATATACATATATGTATAACAGGATCACTTTGCTGTATTGCCTGAAACCAACACAACATTATAAATCAACTATGCTTCAATAAAAGTTGCATATCCCTCCCCACTTATCCACGTAGTTTATTACCTGATTTCTGAGAGGAGATGGAAGTATTATCTGTCTCAAATATTAGAAAGTTGTATAGCAGAAGTATTAGGAAAAAAAAAAGGATTCCTTGAGAACAGGAAGATTACTTGTGCAGGATTTAATAAGTTAAAACCACCGTGAAAAAATTTTAAGCACATCAAAAGTTTGTAGCTTCAGATATTTTCAAAATGCCACTAAACTGTGAAATACAAAAATATTAATAAGTAGTATTTAAAGGTAACAGGGACCCAGTATCAAATTATCTTTTCACCAGTAAAAGGGTAAGGAATATAGGTGTTTTTTTCTTCTAAACACTAAGGAAAAAGTGAATATATAGAACTATTTTTGTACTATGAAATAATTCCAACAGTTTTCCCTCTTTCTTTTTTAAAAGTCTCATTCTCTTTCATTTGTAGCATTACCACATTCTGTAAATATTCCAATTTCTTCCTCAACCTAAGCAATTTTTTGAGAAATTTTTTAAAAAGAGAGGGCAGAAGGCAGGGAGGGAGGAAGGAAGGGAGAAAGGGAAGAAATAAAGAAAAAGAAACTTTTTCTTAATAACCTTGTCTCACTGTTAGTTTCTCCTTCTCTTCATGAACCACTTATTGAATATTTGTCTGCCCTCACCTCTCTTTAAAGGTTTCCACCTCTTTAATGGTTCATGCCTATAGTTGAAGTCTGGTTCCTTTTTGAGGTTTCAGTCATCCCTGTCTTCTCATCTGGAGCTCAGTGTCCTCTTCCAGACTCGTTCAAGTTATAGGCAAGAGTGATTGCTTGTGATGTAGTGTTCAGGTCTCCATTTTCCTGCTGGCTGAAAATCAGTCCTGAATATTCATTGGAAGGACTGATGCTGAAACTCCAAGACTTTGGCCACCTGATGCAAAGAATTCACTCCTTAGAAAAGACCTTGATGCTGGGAAAGATTGAAGGCAGGAAGAGGATGACAGAGGATGAGATGGTTGGATGACATCACCGACTCAATGGACATGAGTTTGGGTAGACTCTGGGAGTTGGTGATGGACAGGGAGGCCCGGCATGCTACGATTCATGGGGTCGGACACATCTGAGTGACTGAACTGAACTGAAGCTCCCTAAGTGGTGTCCCACCACATTCATAGCTCCACTCAAACTCAAACTACACCTTCCTCAGTATTCTTTGATTGACTATCCTTATTTTCCAGCTCCTTCACCATCACTTGACATAACACTCTCATCAATTTTTCCAGAATTTAGCAAAATTCTCATAAGTAATTTCCTTGCCCTGAGTTTCCAGATGTTCTCCATATTGATGCCAAAATGATCTATCAAAAATACACCTCCATGTCACTCCACAAAGCTCTTGATTGCCTTCAAAATGAGGTCAAAACTCTTTATCTCTTTTTTATAGCAGTCAAGGATCTCCCCAGTCTACTTTGCCACCAAGCCTCTTTGCTGCCCCAGGAACCTTTTAATATAGTTAACCTAGGCTTTTTCTACTTCACCAAACTACCCGCAAATTTTTCATATTGTTTTAACTGATGGGCCACCTCTTCTCTTTTGAACTAGCCAACATACTTTAGACCCACTACTTGCTGCAATGCAATTTGTAAATTCATCTCACATTTAACATTAAATAGTTACATTAGAAAATATTTGGTGGCATCACTTTCTCCAAGCCAAGTCAGAAGAAAAAATTTCCACTAGAGTCACATCCTTTTGTATTTCAGCACCTAGAATTGTGGTTATGCCATTGTGGGTTATTTGAAAATATGTGTCTCCAACAAAAATTATCTACTGGAAGGTGGATTTTTGCTTATTCATCATTATATTCCCATTACTTTGTACTATGATGTCCAGTGCAGGAAGAAAATCCATGCTTCTTGATATAAATTAAATCCAAGAGTTGTAAGCTGACAAAGAAATCTCACTGAACTCTCCTTCATTGCCACAAAATGAGTGAGTGTGTGTGTGTGTGTATGTGTGTGCACACACGTGCATATCAGATTTTTCAATGGAAGACTCTGTCCTAATACTGTAGGGTAAACTTTCATATGCTTCCTTCCATTTATTGATAGTAATTTTCTCCTTACAAGAAGGTAATATTCCAGTCTCACTGTCAGAGTATGCTGCAAGTTCTAGACTTGAATACCTTGACTTCTCTCTCTCCTTTAACTACAGAAAGATACTAATATGGCTGTCAGGTCAGGCAAGCCTAGGTTCAAATGCTGGCCCTACCAACAACTAGATGAGGTTCTCCAAGTGAACACTGAACATAAGTTTCTTCTCCTGAGAAATGGGTAGCTTATCAAAGCATTAATTTGTAAGGATTAAATAAAATAACATTTGTAAACATTTAATAACTAGTCCTTGGGAGACATTTAATAATGGTAAATGAGTATGGAGATGAGAGGTGAATGGTAGTAATAGTGCCAGCTGGCCTTGCACGTGGTTTTGAAATGTGGTACAATTGACCAGAAAACTCACAATTGCCAGAACATGCTTACAAATCATTCTAAACAGCAAGACATATGGTCCAAAGACCAATGGAAACCATCCCCCACCCTCGGTTAGAAATATTATGTCCTCAGAAATACAAATTTCCTTGGACACCAAAAGTACTTTTTGCAGTTAAAACCTTCCTCATTCTTAAAGAAGCCAGTGTGGGTAAAATCTCATCTTTTTCTCTGAACATAGCAATCCTACTTACGCAGTATGGAGGTAAATTCTTTCCTGCCCTGTTTTTCAGGAAGGGGTCTCAGGAGGCGGGGAGGTTTACTACTCAGGGATTGGCGGCATATATAAGCAGCTAAGATGTAGAGTGTATGAAATCTCTTATTTAGAAAAATCCTAGTGGACATTTTTATGGCCCCAGAGTATGAAGCTTCCCAAGTGTTCATTCTCCCTCAGGGCTGCCTTCCCTATCTACTTCATCAAACTTATTTTAGTCATTTCTATACAGGGACTAGTATGATCATTCCTTGAATTTGTATCCCAGTAAATGTTTGTTAAAAGTAAATTTGTGAGTAAAAAATCCAAAACAAACCACTTGGTCTATGTATAGCCTCACCCTTGACCCCACACTACTCCACACCCAGCTGATAAATATATCAGCCTCCAGTATCTCCTGTGAATTTTGTACATTCCTAACAATACTTTCCATTTATTTTTCTTTAAAATGTCATTAATTCTTTATAAAGCATGTTAAGTATGTATCACACGCCAGGGTTTTGCGCTGTTAATGCAGGGAGTAAGAACCGAGTCATTTTCCTCTCAATGCTGAAAGTCCAGTGAAGAAATAGCCATAAACATGATGACAACTGGGCATATTTATTGTGAAGGCATCGAAAGACATATATTTATCCTGTAGGAGGGTCAGCACCAAGTTTGTCAGGAGACAAGGAAGAACAGAGTACAAGAAAAAGAAAAGTGACTAACAGCATATTCAGCATGCTTGGACCCCTGGGTGCAGGCGGGACAGCACGTGGCAAGTGAACCTAAACAGGGAGGCAGGATCCCTGTTGCAGAAGACCTTGCAGGCATTCTAAAGCATTTGTATCTGAATAACGTAATAGAAATTGCTAGGTATGCAATCAAATCTTTCTCCTTTCCTAGAAAAACACATTTCTACACATCCTTATGAAGTAACTGAAGATTTCAGGCATCTTATTTGGGGCTCAATAACATGCTGCAGTTCCCTGCTTGGTGCAGTATCAACCTGAATGATAAGAATATAATATTTTTCCTCTAGGCCACAATCTCTCAGTTATACAGAAATGTCAATTTAGGAAACATTCTCAAACAGATCCTCAATTAGCTTATGAGGTCTCAGCAGAATACTTGATAGAGTAAGTACTCTTTCAAATTTTGCATCATTTTCCAACCAGGCTATTATTTTTAGCATTGCTCAGATAATCTCAAAAAAGCATTGTTTCATAAAGTCTATAAATAAATACAAAAGCTATAAAAATGTGTAGACCTGTCTCTAGTTGATGACATTCAATTCACAGAAAAAAACATAGCTAACAGAAAAATATTTCCTGTAAGGAAAAATAAAGACTATCCTAAGGAAATTTTCTGTGAATTGATACTGGATGCTTGGGGCTGGTGCACTGGGACAACCCAGAGGGATGGTATGGGGAGGGAGGTGGGAGGGGGGTTAAGGATGGGGAACATGTGTACACCTGTGGCAGATTCATGTTGATGTATGGCAAAACCAATATAATATTGTAAAGCAATTAACCTCCAATTAAAATAAATAAATTTATACTAAAAAAAAGAAAAAAAAACTTGTATACTTTAAAATGGATTGTGTTACTTTACATATGACTATGGGCTTCCCTGTGGCTCAGATGGTAAAGAATCTGCTTGCAATGCAAGAGATGTAGGTTCTATCCCTGGGTCAGGAAGATCCCCTGGAGAAGGGCTACCCACTTCAGTATTTTTGCCTGGATAATTCCATGGACTGAGGAACGTGGCAGGCTACAGTCCATGGGGTTGCAGAGTCAGACATGACTGAGCTACTAACACAACAACACACATGACTACACTATACAAAATCATATATAATTCACACACCTTGAGTCATCTTTCTTACTACAGTGTATGTTAATTTCATGGGAACTTTCTTTAACACATTTATTTTAAAATACAGTGAAAAATATGGTTCTCCACTTTCAATACTTTCACTGAGCATCCATGAAATTTGAATCATGATATTTCTACTTTTATTGCTTATACTTGAATATGTGCTTGGTCTCTTCTGTTAAATAGTATATATTTAGAAACAGGATATAGGCCTAAGTGTTTCCTGGGTTAATGATTTTCCCTTTACTACATGTTCTTCCTATAGAAAGAGACCACCAACTATGAATCCTCTTATTGTCTGATACAGTGATGTGCACAGAGTATCATGCATAAGAAACAACTGGTTAAAATATAATTTCAGTTTAGAGGTGTATAGTCAGGCAGTGGAATGGACACAAAATGTATTATGTTAAGCGAAAGCTGTGGTACATATACACAATGGAGTATTACTCAGCCGTTAAAAAGAATTCATTTGAATCAGTTCTGATGAGATGGATGAAACTGGAGCCGATTATACAGAGTGAAGTAAGCCAGAAAGAAAAACACCAATACAGTATACTAACACATATATATGGAATTTAGGAAGATGGCAATGACGACCCTGTATGCAAGACAGGGAAAGAGACACAGATGTGTATAACGGACTTTTGGACTCAGAGGGAGAGGGAGAGGGTGGGATGATTTGGGAGAATGACATTCTAACATGTATACTATCATGTGAATTGAATCCCCAGTCTATGTCTGACGCAGGATGCAGCATGCTTGGGGCTGGTGCATGGGGATGACCCAGAAAGATGTTATGGGGAGGGAGGTGGGAGGGGGGTTCATGTTTGGGAATGCATGTAAGAATTAAAGATTTTAAAATTTAAAAAATAAAAAACTAAAAAAAAAAAAGAAGAAAAATACAATATAATTTCATTTACATGTGAAATCTAAAAAAATTTTAAATGAACAAACATAATGAATCAAAACTGATTCATAAATATAGAAAACAAATAGGTAATTGCCAGAGGGAATGGGTGTGAGGGTCAGGGGGGAAGAGAAATAGAAGAGAGAAATTAAGAAATTGGTGAGGGAGATTTCAGATATAAGATAGATGAGTCAAAGGTATGAAATATACACCATGGGGAATATTGTTTTTCAGTTATTCAGTCATGTCCAGTTCTGCATGAATTACAGTACACCAGGCTTCTCTGTCCTTCAACCATCGTCCAGAGCTTGCTCAAACTCATGTCCATTGAGTCAGTGATGCCACCCAACCATCTCATCCTCTGTTGTCCCCTTCTCTTCCTGTCTTCAATCTTTTCCAGAATCAGGGTCTTTCCCAAAGAGTTGGCTCTTCACATCAGGTGGCCAAAGCAATGGAGCTTCAGCATCAGTGGGGGAATATAGCCAATAATTATATAACATCTTCGAATGGTGACAGACAGGAAGTAGACTTATCATGATGATTTTATGGAAATATCAAATCACTATGCTGTGTAGCAGGAATTAACATACTGTTATAGGTCAATTCTACTTCAAAACCAAACACTCTCATAGAATAAGAAAGCATTTCGGGGTCACCAGACATGGGGATTGGATGAAGGCAATCAAAAATATAAGCTTCCAGTTAGATGATAAAAAGTACTAGGGATGTAATCTACAACATGATATATATAATTAACACTTCTGAGTGTTATCTATGAAGTTGTTAAAAGAATAATTCTGGGTTTTCATCACAAGGGAAACATTTCCTTTAAATTTCTTTATCATTATACCTGTATGAGGTGTTATTGTTCACCAACTTACTGGGGTAATCATTTCATGGTGTATGTAAGCTAAATTATTAAGATGTAAACATTAACCTTACACAGTGCTGTGTGTCAATTACTTCTCTGTAAAACTGGAAGGAAAATGAACAGTTTCAAATCAATCAGGGAAGAGAGGCCTAACTAGCTGTAACAAAAAGATTTCTTTAATGCCACCTGAAAGAAGGGGACAAAACAGCAATACCAGGAAAAAATAATAAAATGAAAATATATTTTAAAACTTAAAAAATCAAAGAGAGGAGGTGGAGGTTTCAGTCAGAGAGAGAAAAATGATTAAAGACTATAGCTAAGGGTTAGGGTCAAGATTGCCGGGAGAAATATCAATAATCTCAGATATGCAGATGACACCACCCTTATGGCAGAAAGTGAAGAGGAACTAAAAAACCTCTTGATGAAAGTGAAAGTGGAGAGTGAAAAAGTTGGCTTAAAGCTCAACAGTCAGAAAACAAAGATCATGGCATCCGGTCCCATCACTTCATGGGAAATAGATGGGGAAACAGTGGAAACAGTGTCAGACTTTATTTTTGGGGCTCCAAAATCACTGCAGATGGTGACTGCAGCCTTCAAGATTTGTATGGAAATACAAAAAACCTCTAATAGCCAAAGCAATCTTGAGAAAGAAGAATGGAACTGGAGGAATCAACTTGCCTGACTTCAGGCTCTACTACAAAGCCACAGTCATCAAAACAGTATGGTACTGACACAAAGACAGACATATAGATCAATGGAACAAAATAGAAAGCCCAGAGATAAATCCACACACATATGGACACCTTATCTTTGACAAAGGAGGCAAGAATATACAATGGAGTAAAGACAATCTCTTTAACAAGTGGTGCTGGGAAAACTGGTCAACCACTTGTAAAAGAATGAAACTAGATCACTTTCTAACACCGCACACAAAAATAAACTCAAAATGGATTAAAGATCTAAATGTAAGACCAGAAACTATAAAACTCCTAGAGGAGAACATAGGCAAAACACTCTCAGACATAAATCACAGCAGGATCCTCTATGATCCACCTCCCAGAATTCTGGAAATAAAAGCAAAAATAAACAAATGGGATCTAATTAAAATTAAAAGCTTCTGCACAACAAAGGAAAATATAAGCAAGGTGAAAAGACAGCCTTCTGAATGGGAGAAAATAATAGCAAATGAAGCAACTGACAAACAACTAATCTCAAAAATATATAAGCAACTTCTGCAGCTCAATTCCAGAAAAATAAACGACCCAATCAAAAAATGGGCCAAAGAACTAAATAGACACTTCTCCAAAGAAGACATACGGATGGCTAACAAACACATGAAAAGATGCTCAACATCACTCATTATTAGAGAAATGCAAATCAAAACCACAGTGAGGTACCACTTCACACCAGTCAGAATGGTTGCGATCCAAAAATCTGCAAGCAATAAATGCTGGAGAGGGTGTGGAGAAAAGGGAACCCTCCTACACTGTTGGTGGGAATGCAAACTAGTACAGCCACTATGGAGAACAGTGTGGAGATTCCTTAAAAATTGCAAATAGAACCACCTTATGACCCAGCAATCCCACTGCTGGACATACACACTGAGGAAACCAGAATTGAAAGAGACACATGTACCCCAATGTTCATCGCAGCACTGTTTATAATAGCCAGGACATGGAAACAACCTAAATGTCCATCAGCAGATGAATGGATAAGAAAGCTGTGGTACATATACACAATGGAGTATTACTCAGCCATTAAAAAGAATTCATTTGAATCAGTTCTGATGAGAGGGATGAAACTGGAGCCGATTATACAGAGTGAAGTAAGCCAGAAAGAAAAACACCAATACAGTATACTAACACATATATCTGGAATTTAGAAAGATGGCAATGACGACCCTGTATGCAAGACAGGAAAAAAGACACAGATGTGTATAACGGACTTTTGGACTCAGAGGGAGAGGGAGAGGGTGGGATGATTTGGGAGAATGGCATTCTAACATGTATACTATCATGTAAGAATTGAATCGTCAGTCTATGTCTGATGCAGGATACAGCATGCTTGGGGCTGGTGCATGGGGATGACCCAGAGAGATGTTATGGGGAGGGAAGTGGGAGGGGGGTTCATGTTTGGGAACACATGTAAGAATTAAAGATTTTAAAATTAAAAAAATAAAAAACTAATAAAAAAAAAAGAAAGAACAAGGCTTCCTAATAAAAAAATATAGAAATTATTAAAAAATAATAATAATAAAAATAAAATAAAAGACGCTTACTCCTTGGAAGGAAAGTTGTGACCAACCTAGATAGCATATTCAGAAGCAGAGACATTACTTTGCCGACTAAGGTTCATCTAGTCAAGGCTCTGGTTTTTCCAGTAGTCATGTATGGATGTGAGAGTTGGACTGTGAAGAAGGCTGAGCGCTGAAGAACTGATGCTTTTGAACTGTGGTGTTGGAGAAGACTCTTGAGAGTCACTTGGGCTTCAAGGAGATCCAACCAGTCCATTCTGAAGGAGATCAGCCCTGGGATTTCTTTGGAAGGAATGATGCTAAAGCTGAAACTCCAGTACTTTGGCCACCTCATGCGAAGTGTTGACTCATTGGAAAAGACTCTGATGCTGGGGGAGATTGGGGGCAGGAGGAGAAGGGGACGACCGAGGATGAGATGGCTGGATGGCATCTCGGACTCAATGGACGTGAGTCTGAGTGAACTCCGGGAGATGGTGATGAACGGGGAGGCCTGGGGTGCTGCGACTGATGGGGTCGCAAAGAGTCGGACAGGACTAAGCGACTGAACTGAACTGAAGGGTTAGGGTTAATCATGATGTTATTCAAACGTGAAAACCTCTTATAAAAGTGTTACTGCAATATATGTGATATTCTATAGGTAACTTGTTAAAATGCAAATTCTTGTACTCCATCCGAGGAGCGTCTAAGTACTTCTGTGGGAGATGAGGGGAGCTGAGCAATCTGCTCTTAATAAAAGAATTTCAAGTGTTTTTGATGCCCCGATACTGGACCACACTGAGAGCAGTGAAGGATGCAATGGAAATGGAAACAACAAGAAGAGAAGTCGCCCAGTCATGTCTGACTCTGTGACCCCATGGGCTATAGCCCACCAGGCCCCTCCATCCATGGAATTTTCTTTTTTTTTTTCTTTTTTTTCTTTTTTTGATTTATACCTTTTTATACTTTTTTTTTTGGTGTTTTTCTTTTTTTTTTTAATTTTAATATCTTTAATTCTAGGCAAGAGTACTGGAGAGGGTTGCCATTTCCTTCTCCAGGGGATCTTCCCAACCCAGGGATCGAACCTGGGCCCCCCACATTGTGGGCAGATGCTTTGCCCTCTGAGCTACCAGGGAATCCCATGGAAATAGAAAGTAGATGTCATATTCTAAATGTATCTAGTGGGCAGTATGAAGACAGACTACGAAGACCCTTGGTAACAAAGAGCCTGTGGAAAGTGAAGAACAAACAAATTGTGTGTTGTTAGAGAGCTGTTAAATGGAAGTTGATCATTTTGCTATCTGTAGTTAAAAAATAGCAACAACAAAAACCTCATTATTGATCATTTTTAAAGTACAGGAAGTAAAGAAAAAGTATAACTAAGCCAATATTCAATTATAAAAAAATAACTAACTTTGACATTTGGAACATATCTTTCCATACCTTTATAACAAATGTGCTCCATGTATGTACGTGTACACTTGTGTATATTCAAATGAAATATACACACAACAGTGATAAGTACACTATATTTTAATCTTTTATCTTAATATATATGTTTATCTATACTATATCTTTTTTCATGATAGTTCATGTTTTATTTTTCAGATATTTTGAAGCAGATGTTCAGTTTCAGATGTAATTATCTGAAGTACATGTCAGATAATATGATGATAACATCATATTAGATGCAACATCAGAAATAGATGTTACAGTTTCAGATGTAATTATCATATAAATTACAACATATAACAACATGTTGAATCTCACAACATATCATAACATTCTTGCCCACTTTCCCCAATTAGACATATATTTAGAAGATGAATCACTAGATATTAGATACTTAAAGTGCTAAAAAATTAACCAAAGGGGCTGAAGAACTCTTTTAAGAATTAGAAAAGTACCATTTTAATTCACATTCCCTCTTGTTTATTGTGTTTATTTATGACCCTCTATTTGGGGGAATGGTAAGCATTTCCAATAACTGAGAATTGTTGAAAATTAGACTTTGCTACTGATCAAAATTATATCAGACTTGCCTTGATAGCTACATTCACTAAAGGTGCTGAGACTGTTTTGACTCCAATTTATGGTTTAAATTGGGGCTTCCCTGGTGGCTCAGATGGTAAAGAGTCTGCCTGCAGTGGGGGAGACCTGGGTTCAATCCCTGGGTCAGGAAGATCCCCTGGAGAAGGAAATGGCAATGCACTCCAGTACTCTTGACTGGAAAATCCCATAGATGGAGGAGCCTGGCAGGCTACAATCCACGGGGTCGAAAAGAGTTGGACATGACTGAGCAGCTTCACTTCACTCACTCATGGTTTAATTTGTCCTTTTACAGACATATTTTAAGCATGATCCTATTCCATGCCAGGTGCAGTACTTGTGAGAGGCTTACATATACACAAGACATACATCCTGTTCTCAAAAAATTCTGTTTAGAACTCTGCATATAGTAAGTTACTGGATCATCAGAAGATTAAAGCATGTATAAACATATTTTAATGTATCGTGGCAACTTACATTAGGGAATGATCAAACATCAGTCAGAGAAGACAACATAATGAAAGAATACACAGGAAATGGCTCTAAATTTTTTTAGAAAGAACCATTTTGACTATGGCCTTGTGAATTTTCTTTGTCTTCACACTGTAGATTATGGGATTCGTTACAGGAGGGATGAGCAGATAAATGTTGGCAATGAGAGTATGCACAAAGGGAGGGGCATGCTTCCCAAATCTATGTACGAGTGACAAACTGATCATGGGGACGTAGAAGATGGCAACGGCACTTATGTGGGATACACACGTTCCAAAGGCCTTTTTCTGCTCCTCTGAGGAGGCAATGCCGAGCACGGAGTGGATGATCAGGACATAGGAGAGGAGGATCAAGACAGAGTCCAAGGCAGCGGTAGAGATGACAATGGCCAGGCCAAATGCACTGTTAATCTTGGTGTCTGTGCATGAAAGCTTCATCACATCAGGGTGGAAGCAATATGAATGGTGCAGAACATGACTTCCACAGAAGGACAGATGCTTAAGGAGCAAGAGTAAAGGAATCAGAGCTGTTGTCCCCCTAATAACAATTGCAAAGCCCACTTTGATGATTCTTGAATTGGTTAAGATTGTGGCATATCTCAGTGGGTTACAGATGGCAATATAGCGATCAAAGGCCATTGCAAGGAGGACGGAGGACTCCATGAATGTGAAACCATGGATGAAGAACATTTGGCCAATGCAGGCATCAAAGCTGATTTCTCGAGTGTTGAACCAGAAAATACCCACCATGGTGACCAGTGTGGAAAGGCATAGTCCTAGGTCTGTGAAGGATAGCATGGAGAGGAAATAGTACATGGGCTCATGAAGGCTTGACTCAGTGATGATGATGAACAAGATCATGCCATTCCCTGAGATAGCAATGACATAGAGACAGCAGAATGGGATGAAGACCCAGGCATGGTAGGTTTCAAAACCAGGGATGCCAGTAAGAAAGAAGACTGTAGGGTGGAAAATGCTCTGATTGAAGGATGGCATGATGAGTGAAGGAGGCAAATTTCACTGGGAAAAACAAGCAAATCCTACAAAAACAGGGAAGAAAAATGATTTCATGCTTTCCACATATCATACAATTTAGAATCACTAATGAACTGTGTCTTGTTCTTAAGTGTAAGTGCATTATTATTTACTCTTATTAGGCTTAGAGTTAATCTTGGTTGACAGGGGAAGAAACAGAGGACTAAATCCAGAGCTGCTGAGTTTTACCAGCGTCCCACTTGTTATCTCTAGGCTTCAGTATATATCTATGTACACAGACATAAGAGGAGATTAGTTTAGATAATGGTAAGATATTTCCCACTTCTATGATTTTATGGTCATGGGCGGAGAGAATATTTTTACACAAATCTAAGACAACACAAAAGGCAATTCTTCCTACTTCTTCTCTTCTCATTTTCCAAGACAAAAACCTTAAGAGGTCCATTAAAAGTTTTTGCATATCCAATGAAAACAGTATAGTTAAGATACTATTAAATATTTTACAGAATACAATATGCAAGAGGTAATGATAAAAGTGAAATGCTAAGAAAAGTCATTCAATCTGTACAAATAGACTACAATGTATATAGTTGGTAAAGCATTTATTCAGGTGGTAACTGTGAACCTGATAATATTTAAGGAAAATTCTCCCTGAAGAAATAGGGCTTAAGTTAACCTTAACAAGAACAAATGAAGTCATTGCAAGCAGATAATAATTGGAGCAAAATTATCTAAGTGTGATTCTTAATATCCCATTATTACAGAAGTGATATTGAAAATGAATGGAGGGGTTTGAAGGTAGAGCTGTGGACCCTCAGAAAGCCTCATTAAGACAGGATGCATCTCCATTCGGATGGTGGATGATGACTCTCAACCATCTTCTCTGTTTGAGGATATGAGCATATACTCAACTCAGATCAATAAATCTCTAGGATCAGAGAAGTTCCTCTAAGTGTGTCCTAAGTTTTCTGATACCCTATTTTTATCTGTGGAAAGAATGCTTTGTTTTTAAAGTATGTGCATATCCTCTCTCATTCATGAATGTGTTCCTTCAACGAATATGTATTAATAAATAACTGACAAAATGACAATATGGAAGGAACAGAATTAGAATCAGACCTAGCACTCCAACATGGCTGATACATGATTTGGGAAAAACAAATATCCCTGTGTAAGTTAATTTAATGAGTTTTTTGCAGCCTAAATGAACAAGGAGTGGCTTCAACTTCAGTGGGAATGACTGGTTATAGAACCTGTGATGAAGAGAGCATTTGAGAAGAAGCGAGAAAAATGTTCAATATAGGTAGCATTTGGAGGACTTACTAAAAGAGTGAGTGGAAAATTTGAAGAGGAAATGCATACAAAATTAAAATTCATGGATTTTGAGTTAGCCCTTGGATCTCAGCTGCAAGAAAGGCCTCACTTTGCCTTGCAGGAATTAGAATATGTACTTACCCCTGCGTTCTAAACAAAGTATTACTGCCCTGACAATACTGATTGAGAGTTAAGCTGACACCTGGGTTGAAGTCACAACAATAGTGAAAAATATCTTAGAAAAATAAAATCTAAGCATAAGGAGGACTGAAAAAAAGTCCTTGGGGAATAGCAGTATTTAAGGAAAAGCCAGTAGCACGTTCTATTGAGACAGCAGAGGCAGGGCTGCTACCGCTAAGTCACTTCAGTTGTGTCCAACTCTGTGAGACCCCAGAGATGGCAGCCCACCAGGTTCCCCTGTCCCTGGGATTCTCCAGGCAAGAATACTGGAGTGGGTTGCCATTTCCTTCTCCAATGCATGAAGGTGAAAATTGAAAGTGAAGTCACTCAGTCATGCCCAACTCTTAGCAACCCCATGGACTGCAGCCCACCAGGCTCCGCAGTCCATGGGATTTTCCAGGCAAGTGTACTGGAGTGGGTTGCCATTGCCTTCTCCAAGAGGCAGGGCTAGTAAGGTGTAAATGAACCCCAGGAAAATGCAAGGACTTCATCAGTTTTTCTCAGACCTTTGATCTCAGAGCTAGGAAAAATAGTGTGTAAGAGTATCTATTGAATAACTGAATTGAATTGCATCTGATAATACTGATAGACCCTAGGCACTTAATATCAGGCATTTTGTGGTTTCTGATATAGATCCCTTTGAATGAGAAGTAGAGTTCAGGTAAACATACTGGTATGTAGTAATATAGGAGATAAACTAACAATTTTCCTATTAACCTGGTGTTTATCTTTAATACTTGAACTTTGCTCAAATTTAGATCTGATGATAAAAACAAATTTTTCTGAAGTCATTTTGTTGTTGTTTAGTCGCTCAATCATATCCTACTCTTTGTGACCCCGTGGACACAAAGGCTTCCCGGTCCTTCACTATCTCCCGGAATTTGCTCAAACGCATATCTGTTGAGTCGATGATGCCATCCAACCATCTCATCCTCTGTCATCTCTTTCTCCTCCTGCCTCAATCTTTCCCAGCATCAGAGTCTTTTCCAATAAGTTGGCTCTTCCCATTGGGTGGCAAAAGATTGGAGCTTCAGTTTCAGTCCTTGCAATGAATATTCAGGGTTGGTATCCTTCAGGATTGACTGGTTTTATCTCCTTGCTGTCCAATGGACAGTCTTTTTCAGCACTGTAATTCACAAGTATCACTTCTGCACTCAGCCTACTTTATGGTCCAACTCTCACATCCATACATGACTACTTGAAAAACCATAGCTTTGACTATATGGACCTTTGTTGTCAAAGTGATGTCTCTGATTTTTAACATGCTGTCTAGGTTTGTCATAGCTTTTCTTCCAAGGAGCAAGCGTTTTGTTTGTTTGTTTGTTTGTTTAATTTCATGACTACAGTCACTGTTTGCAGTGATTTTGGAGCCTGAGAAAATAAAGTCTGTCACTGTTTCCATTTTTTCCCCATTATCAAGTGATGGGACTGGATGCCATGATTTCAGTTTTTGAATGTTGAATTTAAGCCAGCTTTTTCACTCTACTCTTTCACCTTCATCAAGAGCCTTTTTAGTTCCTCTTTGCTTTCTGCCATTAGGGTCATATCATCTAATGCACATTACCTTCAGTTCAGTTCAGTTCAGTTCAGTCTCTCAGTCACGTCCGACTCTTTGCGATCCCATGAATCACAGCATGCCAGGCCTCCCTGTCCATCACCATCTCCCGGAGTTCACTCAGACTCACGGCCATTGAGTCAGTGATGCCATCCAGCCATCTCATCCTCGGTCGTCCCCTTCTCCTCCTGCCCCCAATCCCTCCCAGCATCAGAGTCTTTTCCAGTGAGTCAACTCTTCCCATGAGGTGGCCAAAGTACTGGAGTGTCAGCTTTGGCATCTTTCCTTCCAAAGAAATCCCAGGGCTGATCTCCTTCAGAATGGACTGGTTGGATCTCCTTGCAGTCCAAAGGACTCTCAAGAGTCTTCTCAAACACCACAGTTCAAAAGCATCAATTCTTCAGCGCTCAGCCTTCTTCACAGTCCAACTCTCACATCCATACATGACCACAGGAAAAACCAGAGTCTTGACTAGACGGACCTTACTCGGCAAAGTAATGTCTCTGCTTTTGAATATGCTATCTAGGTTGGTCACAACTTTCCTTCCAAGGAGTGTCTTTTAATTTCATGGCTGCAATCACCATCTTCAGTGATTTTGGAGCCCAAAAAATAAAGTCTGACACTGTTTCCACTGTTTCCTCTTCTATTTCCCATGAAGTGATGGGACCAGATGCCATGATCTTCATTTTCTGACTGTTGAGCTTTAAGCCAACATTTTTACTCTCCACTTTCATTTTCATCAAGATTCTTTTGAGTTCCTCTTCACTTTCTGCCATAAGGGTGGTGTCATCTGCATATCTGAGGTTATTGGTATTTCTCCTGGCAATCTTGATTCCAGCTTGTGTTTCTTTCAGTCCAGTGTTCCTCATGATGTACTCTGCATATAAGGTAAATAAGCAGGGTGACAATATACAGCCTTGATGTACTCCTTCTCCTATTTGGACCCAGTCTGTTGTTCCATGTCCAGTTCTAACTGTTGCTTCCTGACCTGCATACAGATTTCTCATGAGGCAGGTCAGGTGGTCTGGTATTCTTATCTCTTTCAGAATTTTCCACAGTTTACTGTGATCCACACAGTCAACTGATTTGGCACAGTCAATAAAGCAGAAATAGATGTTTTTATGGAACTCTCTTGCTTTTTCCATGACCCAGTGGATGTTGGCAATTTGATCTCTGGTTCCTCTGCCTTTTCTAAAACCAGCTTGGACATCTGGAAGTTCATGGTTCACGGATTGCTGAAGCCTGGCTTGGAGAATTTTGAGCATTACTTTATTAGCATGTGAGATGAGTGCAATTGTGTGGTAGTTTGAGCATTCTTTGGCATTGCCTTTCTGTGGGATTGGAATGAAAACTGACCTTTTCCAGTCCTGTGGCCACTGCTGAGTTTTCCAAATTTGCTGGCATATTGAGTGCAGCACTTTCACAGCATCATCTTTCAGGATTTGAAATAGCTCAAGTGGAATTTCATCACCTCCACTAGCTTTGTTCATAGTCATGCTTTCTAAGGCCCACTTGACTTCACATTCCAGGATGTCTGGCTCTAGATGGGTGATCACACTATCATGATTATCTGGGTCATGAAGATCTTTTCTGTACAGTTCTGTGTATTCTTGCCACCTCTTCTTAATATCTTCAGCTTCTGTTAGGTCCATACCATTTCTGTCCTTTATTGAGCCCATCTTTGCATGAAATGTTCCCTTGGTATCTCTAATTTTCTTGAAGAGATCTCTAGTCTTTCCCATTCTGTTCTTTTCCTCTATTTCTTTGCACTGATTGCTGAAGAAGGCTTTCTTATCTCTTCTTGCTCTTCTTTGGAACTCTGTATTCAGATGCTTATATCTTTCCTTTTCTCCTTTGCTTTTCACTTCTCTTCTTTTCACAGCTAATTGTAAGGCCTCCCCAGACAGCCATTTTGCTTTTTTGCATTTCTTTTCCATGGGGATGGTCTTGATCCCTGTCTCCTGTACAATGTCACAAACCTCCGTCTGTAGTTCATCAGGCACTCTATCTATCAGATCTAGGCCCTTAAATCTATTTCTCACTTCCACTGTATAATCATAAGGGATTTGATTTAGGTCGTACCTGAATGGTCTAGCGGTTTCCCCTACTTTCTTCAATTTAAGTCTGAATTTGGTAATAAGGAGTTCATGATCTGAGCCACAGTCAGCTCCTGGTCTTGTTTTTGTTGACTGTATAGAGCTTCTCCATCTCTGGCTGCAAAGAATATAATCAATCTGATTTCAGTGTTGACCATCTGGTGATGTCCATGTGTAGAGCCTTCCTTTTTTTTTTTGTATAGATGCTAAACCCCCACCAAGTAGGACAAAGTTACTACTTGATGACCAGGAACAAGTTGCCCCATACTTACTGGAACCTAAGGACTGATAATGTTAACAACCTGTGACAATACCCTGTTCCCTCATCATCATCCAATCAGAGAATTGTGCACAAGCTGTTTACAGGTTGCGGGACACCTATCCCTCACCTTGCCTTTAAAAATGCTTTTCTGGTGGATAGAATAAAAATTATGTATACTGAAAAAAAAATGCTTCTCTGAAACCCATGTGATCCATGAGTTTGAGTGTTTTGAGCTCGAGCTGTCTTGAACTCCTTGCTTGTTGCTCTGCACTAATTTCTGCACTTTTCTTCACCACAATCAGTAGATGAGCTTTACTGCACAAAGGCAAGCAGACCCATGTTTGGTTCCATAGCAGAAGCAGGCTCTTGGGTTAATGTGCTTTTTACTATAGCAAATAAATTATGAGACTTCAATGGATTAGCCAAATGTCCAAACTAGTCTTCTCCTTGCAGGCAATGGCAACCCACTCCAGTGTTCTTGCCTGGAGAATCCCAGGGATGGCGGAGCCTGGTGGGCTGCCGTCTATGGGGTCGCACAGAGTCGAACATGACTGAAGCGACTTAGCAGCAGCAGCAGCAGCAGCAGCAGTCTTCTCCTTAACAATAGTGATAATATTTCAATGCCTTCTACAGGCCAAACAGTTTTATCATTTTATCTCTTTTTCTTTTTTTGATATTTATTTATTTTAATGGAGCTTAATTACTTTACAGTATTGTATTGTTTTTGCCATTCATCAACATGAATCCGCCACGGGTATACATATGTCCCCCATCCTGATCTTTCCACTCTTCTGTAAGCTTCTTATGCTATCTTTTTTCAACTGATCAAATCAAAGGGAAATATAGTAAGGTCTACTCTAATTCAGAGAACTGTTAACTAAAATGCATGAGCAGGAATATCTTTCCCTTTTTTAAATTCTGATTCTTAAACTACTCTTGCCTGTTCTTGTCCCAAAACTAATGAGCAACTAACAAATAACTATTCTTGGAAAGATACATTTAAATGTCTCTTTTTTTCCCACATAGGGAATTCATTTTTTTTTAACTTTTTATTTTTACTTTATTTTACCTTATAATACTGTATTGGTTTTGCCATACATTGACATGAATCCACCACGGGTGGATACATGAAGGACTTTGACTTAAACATCCTGTAAGCAGACCACCAAGAACCTGTAAACAGATTGCCCCATTACTTCACATCTATTACTGTCACAACATGCATCGCGTATAACTAGCTTTTTTCACAGATGAGAACATTGAGGCTAAGATTAAAAAACAAATGTTTAGCAAAGTCATGTTACTTTCTCACTTTTATCCATGTGGCAAATCTAAGAATTTAACTGTGTTCTCTATGAATTCACTCATTCTCTTCACTTATTTTTAAAACATCTTAAAAATGTGGAATGAATGAATACATGCTCATGACTGCAGTAGATATTTTCATAACTATTTTGAACAATATAACAGTTGTTTTCAATTGATACAATATATTGATATTTATGGGGGACTTCCCTGATGGCTCAGTGGTAAAGAACCTGTCTACAATGCAGGAGATGTCAGTTCAGTCCCTGGATTAGGAAGATCCCCTGGAGAAAGAAATGGCAACCCACTCCAGTTTTTTTTTTCTTGGGAAATCCCATGAACAGAGGAGCCTGCTATGCTACAGTCTATGGGGTCACAAAAAGAGTTAGACTTAGTAACAACACAACAACAAATGCATATATATATAATATACAAACCTCTTTAATATGTACTACTGAGTTCACCAGTTTCCTGTGAACAGTTGGCTTTATAAACTATATGAAGATTTATACAGTCCCTGATGTATTCAGAAAAGACTTCACTACACTGAAACACTGACCTCAAGCAAAGACTTTCTGGGTCTGGAAAAGGAGATTTGATCCTTTGAAAGTCAGCCCAAGCATTAGCAGAGAGTCTTTATAAGAGCGAATTATCTCCATTTCACAAACTTACAAGCAAAAAGGTCTCTGTCCTAAGGCTGGGGAAATACTTCCTCATCAGCCCTTCCCCCTTAATCCATCTCCAAAGAAGCTCTCTTTTTTTCAGGAGACCTCGTAGGGACTTTTCTGGAATGATCAAACTCTCAGACTTGAGAAGACTTTATAAGGAGCCCAGGATCTGCTGGGTGAGAGCTGTTTACTCAGCAGAAAAACAATTCCTAGGAGAGAACTCCACACAGTTGTGTCCTGCTAACCCTTTATACCCCAAACAACTGACTGTGGAGAGAAGTTTCTTTTCAGACTAACTTCTCTTTTTTTACCCCCCAAAAATAATCCTGAAAATGGATTATGATTGTAGTTCTCATTGAAAAACAATTTTACCACTGTACAACTCACAAGACAGCAACTCAGCTAATGAGCATATGAAAACATATTTCATCATGTCATCAAGGAAATGAAATTAAGCTAGTAATAAAATGCTGCTATATACTCCACATCATAAGTCATCAGGGATATGAAACTAAGATAGTAATAAAATACCACTGCATACCTGGTAAAATGCAAAACTTCCAAAACTGATATCAAATTCTGTTGAGGATTTGGAGCAACAACTCCCATTCATTGTTGATGGAAATGCAAGATGGTATTGCCCCTTTAGAAGGGTGGTTTCTTACAAAATTAAACATACTCATATCATAAAACCAACCAGCTATACTCCCTACTATATACCCAGAAAAGTCAAAATCCTATGTCTGTAAACCAAAGATGACACATGGATGTTTACAGAAGTTTTATTCATAATTGCCAAAATTTGGAAACAACCAATAGGAGCATCAGTAGATGAGTGGATAAACTGATATATCCAAAAAAAATGGATTATTTGTAGTGCTGAAAAGGAATTAGCTACTAAGTCATGAAAAAACATGAAGGAAACCTATTAGAAGGCAGTCATAATGGCTATATATGACTTTCTGGAAAAGGCAAACTATTGGAGATAATAAAAAGATCAGTGATAAACAGAATTTGGGGGGAGGGAGGAATTCATACATGGAACACTGAGGATTTTTAGGACAGTGATAATACTCTGTATGATACTGTAATGTTGGATACATGTCATTATAATTTGTCCATAACCACAGACTACACAACACCAAGCGTAAAGCCTAATGTAAACTATTGACTTTGGGTGATAATGATGTATTCATTAATGTAGGTTTATCAGTTGCAACCAATGAAATATTCTATTGTGGGGGGCGGGGGTCACTGTTGTTAATGGATAGAGAGCATACACATGTGTAGGGGCAAGAAATAAATGGGAAATCTCTGCACCTTCCCCTCAATTAGCTGTGAACCTAAAACTTCTCTAAAGAGTAAAGCCTATTCTTTTTTTTTTTTTAAAGGAAACAGCTAAAGATGATGAAACTTTATGTCCTGGTGTGTCCCTTGCCAGCTTACAGAAGTAATAGGCTATCCTGACAACTGGCCTGAAACTGCCACTAGTGTATTCATCCCCATGATGCAGGTATTAACCATGTTTAACAGACAGTCTCTGTCAAAACTTATGGAAACATTAGCAGTTTTCAGTCCTTGTCCTCTTAATACAGTCTTTGACAAATTGTGGTAAACTGACGTTGGTGAGTTTCACATCCAATAATGAATTAAACTTGCTTCTTGGCATAGAAGACTATGCTAAGAGAACATTGCCTTGCAAAGGTCTGCTATATGGAAGAAGAGGATGAACTAACTATACCACTAGAATTATTGCAGAGCAGAGACTTTACTTATCCTGTTTAATTTTTTTCCCTTCTGTTGCAAGATTCTAGATTCCCAGTGTAAGGAAAGAGCAATTTGTCAAGATGGCAGTGGTCAGTCTCTCTCGCTCCATGGCCTCTCACTCTCTCTCCACCTTTAGTAAATACATGATTATGTAACAACTGAGATCGTTTATAGCACTGCACATATGCAATGACCTATAACAACACAACCTGAAAAGCTCTTGTGGTTGAGTTGAGTAGGCTGTGTCCACTGGGTCAACCATAGGAGAGTACAGCATGGCTGCTGCTGTTGCCTTCAAACCAGCAGAGAATAAACCTACAGTTCCTTACGTCTTTTTCCAGCTTCTCCACTTGCACCTTGCCTGCCCTGGGTTCAGCAAGATACCCAGGAAAGTCTGAAAAGACATGTTTGTTTCCAGGAGTTCATCAAGAACCTGATAAGATATGCTGCCATTTTTTTATATCTTCTGCATTAGTAGAAGCATTGTCTTCCCCCAGAAAGCACTTCAGCAGATGGGGGAGACATTTTATAAAACCCTGGATATGTTAGCCAGGAAATACTTGAAACTCAGTGGAAAAAAATGTACAATTGAAATGTTTCCAAAATATAAAAGCAAACAGAGATGCCCAGGCTGTTATAGGGATGTAAAAATGAAAGTCCTGCTGGCTATGCTAAGGATTCCAATTAGAATGGTGCTAGTCCACGAGCCAGAAAAGGCAATGGCACCCCACTCCAGTACTCTTGCCTGGAAAATCTATGGACGGAGGAGCCTGGTAGGCTGCAGTCATGGGGTCGCTAAGAGTCAGACACGACTGAGCGACTTCACTTTCACTTTTTACTTTCATGCATTGGCGAAGGAAATGGCAACCCACTCCAGTGTTCTTGCCTGGAGGATCCTAGGGACGGGGAAGCCTGGTGGGCTGCCATCTATAGGGTCACACAGAATCGGACATAACTGAAGTGACTTAGTAGCAGCAGCAGTCCATGAGCGGGGCTACAGGAGAGGCTACACAGCAGAACCTCAAGCTTTCTCAGCACAAGCCAAAGGGTTTTAAATTATTCATCAGCCCAGGAATAATAAGCAGTGGGTACACAGACAGAGGGAAAAATGATCACTGTTTCTTCAGAGTGTCTTGTCTAATGATCTGTCCCAAGATTTGACCAGTTCAAATACTTTCTCTGCACACACCTACCCAGCTAGAATTCTATCGTGAAATGCTATCTTTCTACTTTTTCTGCTTCAGCCCTCCTGAACACATCTTCAACTTCCTGAAAATGACATGTTCTATTTTTCCTCCTCTAAGCCTTGTTTCATTCTGTTCTCCAAGGTAACATTAAGGTGTTTATTTATTCCAAAATTCTGCCTCAAATTCTAGCAGAAAAGAGATTTTATTTTGTATTGACATAAAATTTATGTTTGTATTAAAATAGCTTTTTTCTCCTAGATGTCCTAATATCAAACTTAAGGATAAATTAATGACAGTGGAGTATTGTGAGTTTTTAAAAATTTTGTTTTGATTTTGGTTTTTCTTTTTCACTTTGTATTTTAGTTCTCCTGCTTCACGATTTCCTAATATTGTGCTCAATCTGCCTTTATGATAAAACACACCACAGCCTGTGGCCTGTGTCTGCAGCATTTCTTTAACCTTCTATAATCTCCTTGGAAGAAAAGTTATGACCAACCTAGATAGCATATTGAAAAGTAGAGACATTACTTTGCCAACAAAGGTCCGTCTAGTCAAGGCTATGGTTTTTCCTGTGGTCATGTATGGATGTGAGAGTTGGACTGTGTGCAGAAAATGATGATGCTTATGAACTGTGGTGTTGGAGAAGACTCTTGAGGGTCCCTGGGACTGCAAGGAGATCCAACCAGTCCATTCTGAAGGAGATAAGCCCTGGGATTTCTTTGGAGGAATGATGCTAAAGCTGAAACTCCAGTACTTTGGCCACCTCATGCAAAGAGTTGACTCATTGGAAAAGACGCTGACGCTGGGAAGGATTGGGGGCAGGAGGAGAAGGGGACGACAGAAGATGAAACGCCTGGATGGCATCACTAACTCGATGGACGTGAGTCTCAGTGAACTCCGGGAGTTGGTGATGGGCAGGGAGGCCTGGTGTGCTGCGATTGATGGGGTCGCAAAGAGTCAGACACGACTGAGCGACTGAACTGAACTGAACTGAACTGAACTGATCTCCTTCTATCCTCTACTCTCCTACCTTCATCCCTAACTCCCCATGGGAAAATCCTCATTTCCTAAAATCTCATTTTAGTATTTGCATTTTGTTAGCCCCCCTTGATTGTATGAGGCTGCTGCTAAGTTGCTTCAGTCGTGTCCGACTCTGTGCAACCCCATAGACAGCAGCCCACCAGGCTTCCCCGTCCCTGGGATTCTCCAGGCAAGAACACTGGAGTGGGTTGCCATTTCCTTCTCCAGTGCATGGAAGTGAAAAGTGAAAGTGAAGTTGCTCAGTCATGTCTGATTCTTCACAACCCCGTGGACTGCAGCCTACCAGGCTCCACCATCCGTGGGATTTTCCAGGCAAGAGGACTAGAGTGGGTTGCCTTTTTTGTGATCTACATCAGTTAAGTTCAATACAGTTCAGTTCAGTAACTGAGTCGTGTCTGACTCTTTGCGACCCCATGAATCACAGTACACCAGGCCTCCTGTCCATCACCAACACCCAGAGTTCACTCAAACTCATGTCCATTGAGTTGGTGATGCCATCCAGCCATCTCATCTTCCGTCTTCCCCTTCTCCTCCTGGCCCCAATGCCTCCCAGGATCAGGGCTTTTTCCAATGAGTCAATTCTTTGCATGAGGTGGCCAAAGTATTGGAGTTTCAGCTTTAGAATCAGTCATTCCAATGAACACCCAGGACTGATCTTCTTTAGGATGGACTGGTTGGACCTCCTTGAAGTCCAAGGGACTCTCAAGGGTCTTCTCCAACACCACAGTTCAAAAGCATCAATTCTTCAGCACTCAGCTTTCTTCACAGTCCAAGTCTCATATCCATTCATGACCACTGGAAAAACCATAGCCTTGACTAGATGGACCTTACTTGGCAAAGTAATGTCTCTGCTTTTGAATATGCTATCTAGGTTGGTCATAATTTTCCTTCCAAGGAGCAAGCATCTTTTAATTTCATGGCTGCCATCACCATCTAGAATGATTTTGGAGACCCCAAAAATAAAGTTGGACACTGTTTCCACTGTTTCCCCATCTATTTCCCATGAAGTGACGGGACCAGATACCATTATCTTAGATTTCTGAATGTTGAGCTTTAAGCCAACTTTTTCACTCTCCTCTTTCACTTTCACCAAGAGGTTTTTTAGCTCCTCTTCACTTTCTGCCATAGGGTGGTGTCATCTGCGTATCTGAGGTTATTGATATTTCTCCCAGCAATCTTGATTCCAGCTTGTGCTTCTTCCAGCCCAGCATTTTTCATGATGTTCTCTGCATAGAACTTAAATAAGCAGGGTGACAATACACAGCCTTGTTGTACTCCTTTTCCTATTTGGAACCAATCTGTTATCCTATGTCCAGTTCTAACTGTTGCTTCCTGATCTGCATACAGGTTACTCAGGAGGTGGGTCAGGTGACCTGGTATTCCCATCTCTTGAAGAATCATACACAGTTTATTGTGATCCATACCGTCAAAGGCTTTGGTGTAGTCAATAAAGCGGAAATAGATGCTTTTCTGCTTTTTCGATGATCCAGTGGATGTTGGGAATTTGATCTCTGGTTCCTCTGCCTTTTCTAAAACCAGCTTGAATATCTGGAAATTCATGGTTCATGTATTGCTGAAGCCTGGCCTGGAGAACTTTGAGCATTACTTTACTAGTGTGTGAGATGAGTGCAATTGTGCAGTATTTTGAGCATTCTTTTGCATTGCCTTTCTTTCGAATTGGAATGAATACTGACCTTTTCCAGTCCTGTGACCACTGCTGAGTTTTCCAAATTTTCTGGCATATTGAGTGCAGCACTTTCACAGCATCATCTTTCAGGATTTGAAATAGCTCAACTGGAATTTCATCACCTCCAGTAGCTTTGTTCATAGTGATGCTTTCTAAGGCCCACTTGACTTCACATTCCAGGATATCTGGCTCTAGGTGAGTGATCACACCATCGTGATTATCTGGGTCATGAAGCTCTTTTTTATACAGTTCTTCTATGTATTCTTGCCACATCTTCTTAATATCTTCTGCTTCTGTTGGGTCCACACCATTTCTGTCCTTTATCGAGCCCATCTTTGCATGAAATGTTCCCTTGGTATCTCTAATTTTCTTGAAGAGATCTCTAGTCTTTCCCATTCTGTTGTTTTCCTCTATTTCTTTGCATATTGAATGGCTGCGACGGACCATGCAGAAGCTCTCCGGCTGCGACAGACTGTGCACAAGCATGGCGAAGAGGAGCTATCCCTCGCCCAAGGTCAGGGGCAGCGATAGAGAGTGCCAGGCTGCAATGGCACAGGAGTGGCCAAGAGGAGCTACCCCATGTCCGATATCAGGGGCAGCGGCCGAGACCAGTTACCCATGCTAGAGGTCAGGGGCCGGCGACCGAGAGGAGCTACCCCACATCCAAGGAGCAGTGGCTGCACGGGTGGAGGAGGGCCGAGAGGAGCTACTCCACATTCAAGGTCAGGCGGGGCAGCCCTGAGAAGATACCCCTCATCCAAGATAAGGAGCAGTGGCTGCGCTTTGCTGGAGCAGCCATGAAGAGATACTCCACGTCCAAGGTAAGAGAAACCCAAGTAAGATGGCAGATGTTGTGAGAGGGCATCAGAGGGCAGACACACTGAAACCATAATCACAGAAAACTAGCCAATCTGATCACATGGACCACAGCCTTGTCTAACTCAATGAAACTAAGCCATGCCATGTGGGGCCACCCAAGACGGGCGGGTCATGGTGGAGAGGTCTGACAGAAAGTGGTCCACTGGAGAAGGGAATGGCAAACCACTTCAGTATTCTTGCCTTGAGAACCCCATGAACAGTATGAAAAGCCAAAATGATAGGATACTGAAAGAGGAACTCCCCAGGTCAGTAGGTGCCCAAATATGCTACTGGAGAAATAACTCCAGAAAGAATGAAAGGATAGAGCCAAAGCAAAAACAATACCCAGTTGTGGATGTGACTGGTGATAGAAGTAAGGTCCGATGCTGTAAACAGCAATCTTGCATAGGAACCTAGAATATCAGGTCCATGAATTAAGGCAAATTGGAAGTGGTCAAACAGGAGATGGCAAGAGTGAACATCAACATTCTAGAAATCAGTGAACTAAAATGGACTGCAATGGGTGAATTTAACTCAGATGACCATTATATCTACTACTGCGGGCAGGAATCCCTCAGAAGAAATGGAGTAGCCATCATGGTCAACAAAAGATTCCAAAATGCAGAACTTGGATGCAAACTCAAAAACGACAGAATGATCTCTGTTCATTTCCAAGGCAAACCATTCAATATCATGGTAATCCAAGCCTATGCCCCAACCAGTGATCTACATCAGTGCTTCTCAAATGTGAACGCCAATGAGTTTCTTAGACAACTTACAAAATTGCCTGATATTCTGCATTTCTACTTGTAGAATTTTTTTTTTTTTGGAGTATAGCTGCTTTACAATGTTGTGTTACTTTCTCAGTTCAGTTCAGTTCAGTCACTCAGTCGTGTCCGACTCTTTGCGACCCCATGGACCACAGCACACCAGGCTTGCCTGTCCATCACCAACTGCCAGAGCTTACTCAAACTCATGTCCATCAAGGCAGTGATGCCATCCAACCATCTCATCCTCTGTCGTCCCCTTCTCTTCTTGCCTTCAATCTTTCCCAGCATCAGGATCTTTTCCAATGAGTCAGCTCTTTGCATCAGGTGGCCAAAGTATTGGAGTTTCAGCTTCAGCATCAATCCTTTCAATGAGTATTCAGGATTGATTTCCTTTAGGATGGACTGGTTGGATCTCCTTGCAGTCCAAGGGACTCTCAAGAGTCTTCTCCACACCACAGTTCAAAAGCATCAACTCTTTAGTGCTCAGCTTTCTTTATAGTCTAACTCTCACATCCATACATGACTACTGGAAAAACCATAGCTTGACTAGATGGACCTTTGTTGACAAAGTAATGTGTCTGCTTTATAATATGCTATCTAGGTTGGTCATAGCTTTTTTTCCAAGGAGCAAGCGTCTTTTAATTTCATGGCTGCAGTCACCATCTGCAGTGATCTTGGAGCCCCCAGAAATAAAGTCTGACACTGTTTCCACTGTTTCCACTGTTTCCCCATCTATTTCCCATGAAGTGATGGGACCATGTGCCATGATCTTAATTTTCTGAATATTGAGCTTTAAGCCAACTTTTCCACTCTCCTCTTTCACTTTCATCATTAGGCTTTTTAGTTCTTCACTTTCTGCTGTAAGAGTGTTGTCATCTGCATATCTGAGGTTATTGATATTTCTCCTGACAATCTTGATTCCAGCTTTGTCTGGCTTTAGGTGAGTGATCACACTGTCGTGGTTATCTGGGTCATGAAAATCTTTTTTGTATAGCTCTTTTGTGTATTCTTGAAACCTCTTTGTAATATCTTCTGCTTCCGTTAGGTCCTAACCATTTCTATTCTTTATTGTGCCCATCTTTGCATGAAAAGGACTTCCCTGGTGGCTCAGATGGTAAACTGCCTTGCTTACAATGCGAGAGACCTGGGTTCAATCCCTGGGTCGGGAAGATCCTCTGAAGAAGGAAATGGAAACCCACTCCAGTACTCTTGCCTGGAAAATCCCATGGACAGAGGAGTGTGGTGGGTTGCAGTCCATGGGAAAGCAAAGAGCCAGACAAGACTGAGCAACTTCACTTTCACTTTTCACTTGCCTGAAATGTTCCCTTGGTATCTCTAATTTTCTTGAAGAGATCTCTAGTCTTTCCCAATCTATTGTTTTCCTCTTTTTTTTTTTTTTTGCATTGATCACTGAGAAAGGCTTTCTTATCTCTCCTTGCTATTCTCTGGAACTCTGCATTCAAATGGGTGTATCTTTCCTTTTCTCCTTTGCTTTTTGCTTCTCTTCTTTTCTAAGCTATTTATAAGGCCTCCCCAGAAAACCATTTTGCCTTTTTGCATTTTTTTTTCCCTTGGGGATGTTCTTGATCACTGCCTCCTGTACAATGTCACAAACCTCCATCCTTCAGGCACTGTATCAGATCTAATCCCTTGAATCTATTTGTCACTTCCACTGTATAATCATAAGGGATTTGATTTAGGTCATACCTAAATGATCTAATGGTTTTCCCTACTTTCTTCAATTTAAGTTTGAATTTGGCAAGAAGGAGCTCATGATCTGAGCCACAATCAGCTCCCGGTCTTGTTTTTGCTGACTGTATAGAGTTTCTCCATCTTTGGCTGCAAAGAATATAATCAATCTAATTTTGTTATTGACCATCTGGTGATGTCTATATGTAGAGTCTTCTCTTGCGTCATTGGAAGAGGGTATTTGCTATGACCAGTGTGTTCTCTTGGCAAAACTCTGTTAGTTTCTACAGCACAACAAAGTGAGTCCATTATGCATATACATATATCCCGTCTTTTTAAAAATTTCCTTCATTTAAGTCATGATAGAGCATTGTGTAGAGTTCCCCATGCTATATAGTGGGTTCTCATTAATTATCTAATATATAGTATCAATTCTAATCTTCCCATTTATCCCGTCCCCTCCTTTCCTCTTTGGTGTTCACATGGTTGTTCTCTACTCTGTTTCTCTATTCCTGTTTTGTCAATAAGATCACCTACACAGATTTTTTTTCAGATTCTACATATATGAGTTAATACAGAATATTTGCTTTTCTCTTTCTGACTTACTTCACTCAGTGTGACAGTCTCTAGGCCCATCCATATTTCTACCTGGAACCCAATTTCATCCCTCCTCATGGCTGAGTAACATTGCATTGTGTATACATGCCACATCTTCTTTAACCGTTCTTCCTTTGATGGACATTTAGGTGGTCTCCATATCCTGACTTTCATATATAGAGCTGCAGTGAACACAGGGGTGCCTGTGTCTTTTTGAATTAGTTTTCTCTCAACATATGCCCAGTAGTGGGATTGCTGGGTCACATGGTTCTTCTATTTTTAGGTTTTTAAGTAAGTTCCATACTGTTCTTCTTAGTGACTATATCAATTTACATTCCCACCAACAGTGCAAAAGGGTTCCCTTTTCTCCACACCCTACTCTGCCTTTCTAACAAGGTTCCAGGGAATGCCAATATTATTGTTACTAGTCACAATTCTCACGCCCTTTAATCAATAGAAACTGGTAAGAGGCCAGATGAGAAATTCAGGGAAGGGTTTATTGCGACTTATGCTGCAGAACAAGGGACAGAAAACAAGTAACACGTTTCATTGCTCACTCCCTAAGGAGGAGTGAGCTGGCCCCTTAAATGGGATGAGGCTAGAGGCAAGTCCAGGGGTTAGGCCAGAAGGCTGGCATGGGTTCTCTGCCCACCCTCTTGGTGGAGCTGTGTGCAGGGATCATGCAAAGTGTCCTGCTTTTGCTCTTGACACTTCAGAAGTGGCAGCTGAAGTTTTTGGTCTTTTTGCATCTTGTTCATAATTTGCCCCAACTTACATGCATGTAGTTATTTTTAACCCCGTAATGTTTCTTTGCATTCTGTTGCTACAGGAGACATTTGTCCAATTGCAAACACTGAAGGCACAAGGTTGCACTGTACTTCTTTAGTAGCAAAGATCTCTATTAATTCTCCTTTTTGAATAATTATAATATGACATTATAATTTCCCATGCAATTATATCCTCCACTAGAGTCTGTGTATTTGGGCAATGTTACATCCTCAGATCTTTTTCAATAACATATATTGTGCATACAATGTTTTTGAAAAGATAATTGAATAAAGAATTTTGATGGAAGCACATAAGACATGGTGGAAGCAGAGAGGAATGAAATAAATAGGAAGAATAGGAATAGCTGCAAGAAGCTGATAAAGAGAAAATAGGAAGAGCTATATTTCTTCATGAGTGTCCCTCATGGCTCAGCAGTAAAGAATCCGCCTGCAATGCAGGAGACGCAGGGTTCAATGCCTGGGTTGGGAAAATCCCTTGGAGAAGGAAATGGAAACTTGCTCCAGTATTCTTGCCTGGGAAATCCCATGGATAGAGAAGCCTGGTAGACTGTAGTCCATGAAACAACAGTAACACGTTTCTTTGTCCACTAAAATCAAATGGTTAATGTTGGCCAGGTCAGCAAGGAAGGAGAAACTGCTGTTAATTTGACAAGACTGAATCAAAGAGAAGAGGAGAAATTAGACTTTCACCAGATCACATAGGGCCAGCGCACATTGTAGGACCTTAATGATTTTTGTGAATAGTGGCCCAAACACAACATTCATTGATGCAGCAACCAGATTTTGCTGCTGTTATTACTGTTTGCTTACTTTTAAGTTTATTTCTACAGTTTTGATATATTAGAATACCTGATTTGCCTCTGGCCTCTTGCTTCTGTCTCAGACTTTGTGTCTTTCAGAACCTATACTCTTTACTGCCCTATAAAACCCTCAGCCCTGATTCCTGCTTTCCCACTTCCTGATTCAGGATGACCATCCACATCAGCTGCTATATACATGAATTTTAAAGGTTCTATAACACCCTATGACTCAATATAAATGTTTTATTTCTACACCATTGAGAATTGTCTACATTTACTTCTGTGAATAATGCTGCAATAAATGTTCCCCTACATAAAATGTGGCTGGCATCTCTGATACTTTTCCTTTACATGAATTTCTAGAAATGAAATATTATGGACATTTTAAAGCATTGATATATTGGAAGATTCACTTCCATAAAGTTTATGTGTGCGTGCTCAGTCATGTCCAACTCTTCGTGACCCCATGAACTGTATCCTGCCAGGCTCCTCTGTCCATGGAATTTCCCAGGCAGAAAGACTGAAGTGAGTTGCCATTTCTTATTCCATTCATGAAGTTTATAAAAATATTGTAAAATAGTGCTTATTGTTGTCATTGCTGTGTAGTTGCTAAGTTGTGTCTGACTTTTTGTGATCCCGTGGACTCTGGCCTGTCAGGCTCCTCTGTCCATGGGATTTCCCAGGCAAGAATACTTCCAGGTTGCCACTTTCTTCTCCAGGGATCTTTCTGACCCAGAGATTGAACCTTTGTCTTCTGCATTAGCAGGCGGGTTCTTTACCACTGAGCCCTCAGGGAAGCCAAAATAGTGCTTAGCAGTATTCCCTGCAACAGGGACAGCGACACAACTGTGCAGTATGTTTTAAAAGTTTGCTGATTTTTTAGGAAAGAGTTTTTACTGTTTACTGTAATAAAATGTTGATACTCTAAGTAATATTTATTGCCACTCCCTATGCTACAATTATTTTTGTTTGTTTTTAGTTCTATTCTTTCTGTTTGGATTAACAAGTCTGGCACACATTAACATGGAGTTGAATGACATCACAGACTGTGGTATGTTTCCCAGATTCAATGTTATTGATATTGATATTTTGATAACTGCATATGCCTGTTGCAACTAATTTTATTGAGGGATATTTTGCTCAGGTTTTTCAGAAGGTTGGATTGATATACCAGCTGCTCTTCTCCTAGGCTAGTGTGAGAGAAGAGCAGTGAGAAGGGCCATATACGGAAAGTCTATGCACCCACGTGTGGATCAGTGTATCACAACATCCCTGTGCACACACCAAGCTCTGTCACAGAGTGCACACAATGCTACTATAGTAACTCTACTGTTTGGAGTGAAAAGTAACATTTGTGTCTAGAGGAAAAATAATTCTGGTATTGTCAAGTAGTTTTTGAGATCTAGGGCAGCATTCACTGCCCTAGAATTTGCCCAGCCTGGTAGAGGAAATGTTTTCACACATCTTGAGTCCACTGTGAGGACACACAACAGAACAAACCTTCATATACAAAATATAAACATACACAGTGACAATATGCTAATATCCAATCTGGTATACAGCATGAATGCGTGCTATGGGATTAGAACATCTTGAATTGGAATCAGTGGTAAATGGATGGTCATGTGAAATTCTCTAAGGAATGAGTTTTAAACATGAAAACTCTCCAATAGGCCATGCTTTGAATAGTGGTTGTGCCACTTAATAACTGAGAGACTGAAGTTAGTTACTTAAATCTTGGCAACAGCATATATCAAAGGACTACTAGATTCTTCTTCCAAATTTATTATCTTATAGTTGTGCAGATCACAAGTCTGACAAGAGTCTCACTGAGCTAAAACCAAGGCATCAGCAGGGCTATGCTACGTTCTTTCCTAGAGAGTCTAAGAGGGTCTAAGGAAGGATGAATATGCTTCCTTTTCCCCTTCTAGAGGCTGCCCACTTTTCTTAGCTGCCCACTTTCCTTGCCACCTTCAAAGTCAGCAATAGTGGTCAAGTCCTTCTCATGCTGCCATCTCTCTGGTTCTCCACTTTTCAGGACTCATATGATTAGATTGGACCTACCCAGATTATACGATGTAATCTCCCATCTCCAGGGCTTCAGCTTCAATCACATCTTCAAAATCCCTTCTGTCGTGTAAAGCCAACATATTTACAGGTTCCAGGATAATAACATATTATTATCCAGGTCATCTCTGGGGGCCATTATTTTGCCTACCATAAAGATTTAGCATAATAACTTGGGCACAGAATACATAATCAAATATTTCTATCATTGTTTTGTTACATTATAAAACATAAAATATTTCAGGCCAAGACATGTTCTGTGGTGAAACAGAGTTGGTGGTAGGGATGGAAGCAGGGAAAATGGTTAGGAAATTTCTGAAAATATCCAAGTGAGAGATAATTGTGTTTTGGATAAGGGAGGCATTTTGGGAGGTGATTAAGAGTGATTAAATTCTGGTTGTGTTTTCAAACATATTGGCATGATTTTCCTGTCATCTGTATACAGAGTGTAAGAGAGAAATCACAGATGACTCTAAGAGTGGTCCAGAAATGGTGGCAATATTTAAAGATATAAAGGTACCATAAGTAGAGACGATGGACTTCACAAAGAAATATGTGGGTACTAATTACCAAAGACTAAGGAATAATTGATGCTTTTGAACTGTGGTATTGGAGAAGACTCTTGAGAGTCCCTTGGACACAAGGAGATCCAACCAGTCCATTCTGAAGGAGATCAACCCTGGGATTTCTTTGGAAGGAATGATGCTAAAGCTGAAACTCCAGTACTTTGGGCACCTCATGAGAAGAGTTGACTCATTGGAAAAGACTCTGATGCTGGGAGGGATTGCGGTCAGGAGGAGAAGGGGGCAACCGAGGATGAGATGGCTGGATGGCATCACTGACTCGATGGACGTGAGTCTGAGTGAACTCCGGGAGTTGGTGATGGACAGGGAGGCCTGGCGTGCTGTGATTCATGGGGTCACAAAGAGTTGGACACGACTGAGCAACTGAACTGAACTGAACTGAACTGAAAGGAAGATAATATTCACCTCACATCAGGCGTACTCAGATGTGCAATATAAGATCCTCCACATTTGAATGCAAGTAGGTAGAACCCCAAATTACTGTGATTAGTTTTCTTCCACCTAGTGGGCTGGAACTTTAAAACAGAAAATAGGTTGAGTTATGCAAAAGTAAAAAAACTTAATTTTCTGCACACCTCAATGATGGACTGAGATTTTTATTTACTATATTCACCAGCACTTAGTTCAGGCTCTGTGGTAATCTTATCATTGGTTATCAGTATCAGAAATTATCATTTAACCTGTTTTCTATACTAAACTAGGAGACCCTGAACAGTAAGAATTATTGTTATATTCTTTTTTTAAAATCTCTAGCACTTCGGAGAAGGCAATGGCACCGCACTCCAGTACTCTTGCCTGGAAAATCCCATGGACAGAGGAGCCTGGTGGGCTGCAGTCCATGGGTTCACTAAGAATCGGACAAGACTGAGCGACTTCACTCTCACTTTTCACTTTCATGCATTGGAGAAGGAAACGGCAACCCACTCCAGTGTTCTTGCCTGGAGAATCCCAGGGACGGTGGAGCCTACAGTGGGCTGCCATCTATGGAGTCACACAGAGTCGGGCACGACTGAAGTGACCTAGCAGCAGCAGCAGCAGCAGCACTTAGCTTGATGTTCAGAATTTAGGACAATTTTGTTACTGAATATGTACAGATAGATAACATTTTTTGTGAGAGAGGCTATTGGTGGGTAGTTTAATAAAACAAGACTGTACTTAATGACAGATACTATGGGGTAGAGTATGACTTACATTCACAATAGCTGGTGGATTTTAGCAGTTGGGTATAAAATTTCATTCTTAAAAAAAGTCCTCTTTAGAGTGACTGCAAATGAGTATGGAGTTTCTTTTGGGGGTGATGAATATTTTCTAAAATCAGACTGTGATGATGGTTGTTGCACAACTTTGTGAATTTACTAGAACTTTGAAAATTGTACACTATAAATGGTAGAATTTATGGTATGTGACATATCTCCAAACTGTTCATATGCAAAACCCTTCAATAAAAGGGCACAGTACAAAAAATTACATCAGCCTATAAAGCACATAGCCACAAAATGCAATTGCTTAATGGAAGGCATAAAAAGACTATATGAGGCGAAAGAAGTCTTCTGGGAACCAGCATACTCTAGAGACATAGTGAGTGACAACACCACAGGGAGTTGGCTGCTCGGTTCTGAGACTGTCTCCAGCCAGTCAGCCAGTAAGTCTTCTCATAAGCTCACCCTCAGCTGGATCTAAAGCCTTCCCGGCATTGTGAGTCAGCCCAAGAGGGACAGGAAAACTGCTGTATGGGCCCTGTAAGTAACATTGTTTTGAAAAAGCTCAACTCTAGGCAAGCCGAACTTTCCTACCCACAGATGAGAGTCTCCTCACCCGGAGCAGAATTAGCCTAGATAATGGGATGGTGGGCTGAGATGGAGGGTAGAATTTATATAATTATTTATTCTCAGGAAAGCTGTAGAAAAGGGGTGTTTTGTTCTGTCAGGTGTGGGTGGGATATCCTGCTGTTCATTAGTCAAATGACTTAATCAGTTGCTAATACATTTATCCTAGTTAGTGGTTTGGTGCTCAAGAAAACTAAGGAGGTTTTCAGGGGCTGAAAAGCCCAGTGGTTCTTACTAAAAATGAAAAAATACCAATTTTGAACATCTAATGCATGCCAGGTACTATACTAGACACAGTGTGTGTTCAATCTCACAGAGAAGGAAAACAAATGAAAGAAAGTTTACACTACTTGTAGGTTTTAGTGAGAATAGTTTTTGAGAGCCTGAGCATTGAAATTAAAAAGAAATGGGTTTTTTTTTTATTAAAAAAAAAGAAAGAAATGGGTTTAGAATCCCTACTCTGATGTTCACTAGTTGTACATGGTCTTGTATATGTTTCATAACTTCTTTCATATTCAATTTATTCATCAGAAAAGTGAATATAATACTGCTCCATGGTGTTATAATAAAGATGAAAAGATAAAATGCTTATAGAGTACTGGGCAAAGTAATGTTCATAGAGCAGTAACTGTTGTTATATTTTTGTCATTATCACTATACAAGGTCTCAAAACTAGTTGGTGTTTGAGCAAGGATCTAAACCCAGATCAGTCACACAATAGCCATGCTGTTGGCAATGACTTGGACAATACAGATAATATTATATAGTCTAATTCAGCCGTTAAAGCCATCACCACAAACTGCAGCTTATGGCAGTGCAATGGACAAAGTGCATCACTGTGATCGAAGTGGACAAGAAAATTAGTAGAGAAACTGCAGCTTATTTCCCATAAAAGAAAATGAAGGCTGTGCAGGAACTCAAAGGATGGGCTGAACAGACCTTCTGGTGACGGCTACACAAAACATCCATTTGAGGGAATTTTTGTGCTCCCTCCTGACCATATTCATTAGTCCTCCTTTATTCTTTAAGATCAGTTTCATGTTTTTTTATTTAAGAAGATTGCAATGAAATACAACTGCAAGGTTCCACGACCAAACAGACTGCTATTACTAAGTCTCCATATGAAATCCTCTTGTGGCTCCAGTTTTTGACATTTCAGAAATAAAATTAATATTGAGGCTAAGTGAGTGGATGGTGAGTATGTGTGGTATGTGTGTGCATGAGGGAGGCAGTTCTGGGCAGATGATCTGCTAGAGTTCAATGTCATTTTCTGGTAAATGAAGCAAAGAAGAGGGACCCAGGTTTGGAATGGGAGAGGGAGTAGGATCTTTTTGATTCTTACTGACTGAGCTGTCTGAGGATATATGGGTGGAGCTATCCCTCAGGTATAGATAAAATAGTTTATTCACATTTTATTCACTGGCCCTAAGCAGAGAGCTTTGATTTGTTCTCCAAACTACTGCCAGTTCTTTTCCTAAATCATCTATTTGATTTACTCATTCTACTTCCATGACCTAGTTGAAGCCTAAAAATGTTCTTACAGCTTCAAAGATTCTATTAACTTTTTTTTGGATATTATAATTTATTTAGCACAATACAAGCATGGTCGTAATTCCCACACATACTGAAAGAGATCAAGTTTCTAGTTAATAGGCTCTGCATCTGTGATACAGTGCTTTGCTATCCCATTTGGTTTCCATTATAATAAGCAAACATACTGCTTATTTTGCATCCATGAGATCTGAAGTCCTAAGCAGAACAGTAAGGATTAATTTCATCTTCATCGGAATCTTACTTAATGTTACTTGAAGAAAGCATTTGATTGTGAGGCAATACTCCATCTCTAATTTGCGATTGGGTATTCATAGGCCCACTCTTTGTCACTTGATTCTTCTTCATATGTTATTTGACATTTTCCCCCCTAAGTATTAAAAGCCACTAATTCTCAGTAGATGGGTTCAGAACACAGCCACACATTATGAAAATTAAATGTCACATGGAAGTGTCCAAAAACATCAGCCAGAAACATTCCTTGAAAATCTAGCTACCAGAACTCCAGATGATGATCCAGGTAGCGCAGAACTACTGCCAGGTGAAATTAAATCTTTCCCAGGCTGGTCTTGGACACCATGCTTCTCAGAATGCAACAAACGTTTGCCAACTACTTCTCTCGCTCCTACTGAACTTTCAGTCAATAAAATCTCACAGCTTTTCCCCCATGGATGGTTGTTAAATCAGTTTCACGTCCTGCACTTTTTTTGTAGTAGTAGTAGTATCTAATTTTCTTTTTTTTTAACTTTATTTATTTTAATTGGAGGTTAATTACTTTATAATATTGTATTGGTTCTGCCATACATCAACATGTATCTGCCACAGGTATACACATATTCCCCATCCTGAACTCCCCTCCATCCTCCCTCCCCGTACCATCCCTCTGGGTCGTCCCAGTGCACCAGACTCAAGCATCCAGTATCATGCATTGAACCTGGGCTGGCAACTCATTTCGTATATGATATTATACATGTTTCAATGCCATTCTCCCAAATCATCCCACCCTCGCCCTCTCCCACAGAGTCCAAAAGACTGTTCTATACATCTGTGTCTCTTTTGCTGTCTCGCATACAGGGTTATCATTACCATCTTTCTAAATTCCATATATATGCATTAGTATACTGTATTGGTGTTTTTCTTTCTGGCTTATTTCACTCTGTATAATAGGCTCCAGTTTCATCCATCTCATTAGAACTGATTCAAATGTATTCTTTTTAATGGCTGAGTAATACTCCATTGTGTTTATGTACCACAGCTTTCTTATCCATTCATCTGCTGATGGACATCTAGGTTGCTTCCATGTCCTGGTTACTGTAAACAGTGCTGCAATGAACATTGGGGTACACGTGTCTCTTTCAAATCTGGTTTCCTTAATGTGTATGCCCAGCAGTGGGATTGCTGGGTCATAATGGCACCCCACTCCAGTACTCTTGCCTGGAAAATCCCATGGACAGAGGAGCCTGGTAGGCTGCAGTCCATGGGGTCGCGAAGAGTCGGACATGACTGAGCGACTTCAGTTTTATTTTTCACTTTCATGCATTGGAGAAGGAAATGGCAACCCACTCTAGTGTTCTTGCCTGGAGAATTCCAGGGACAGGGGAGCCTGGTGGGCTGCCATCTATGGGGTCACACAGAGTTGAACATGACTGAAGTGACTTAACAGCAGCAAGGCAGTTCTATTTCCAGTTTTTTAAGATGGCTAACAAACACATGAAAAGATGCTCAACATCACTCATTATCAGAGAAATGCAAATCAAAACCACAATGAGGTACCATTTCCATTAACTTTTAAAATGCAGAACTTTGGAGAGGCCATAAATAGATCTCAGGTTTGTGAATCATCAGGATATAAGTGCTATTTAAAGCCATGGGAATAACTGTTATATCACAAGAAGAATATATGGAGAGCAAAAAATAAGAGGAACTTCTTGGAAGAAAATGACAGTCTTCAGTTTAGTTCAGTTGCTCAGTCATGTCCAACTCTTTGTGACCCCATGGACTGCAACACACCAGGCTTCCCTATCCATCACCAACTCCCAGAGCCTACTCAAACTCATGTCCAATGCGTCAGTGATGCCATCCAACCATCTCATCCTCTGTTGTCCCCTTCTCCTCCTGCCTTCAATCTTTCCCCACATCAGGGTCTTCTCAAATAAGCCGGTTTTTCACATCAGGTGGCCAAAGTATTGGAGCTTCAGCTTAGGCATCAGTCCTTCCAATGAATATTCATGACTGATTTCCTTTAGGATGGACTAGTTGGACCTCCCTGCAGTCCAAGGGACTCTCAAGAGTCTTCTCCAATACCACAGTTCAAAAGCATCAGTTTTTCGGTGCTCAGCCTTCTTTATTTTTTCTTAATTTAAATTTATTTATTTTAATTGGAGGCTAATTACTTTCCAATATTGTAGTCCGACCCTCATAATCCATACATGACTATTGGAAAAACCATAGCTTTGACTAGATGGACCTTTGTTGATAATGTCTCTGCTTTTTAATATGTTGTCTAGGTTGGCCATAGCTTTGCTTCCAAGGAGCAAGTGTCTTTTAATTTTGTGGCTGCAGTCACTATCTACAGTGCTTTTGGAGCCCAAAAAAGTCTTAAAGACAGTCTAAAGTATAGCACAATTACAAGACAGGGAACAAAAATATTGTTTGATCACCAGGGCAAAAATCCTTATAGAATCACTATCATTGAAGCTAATAAAAGAGACAGTTTCAAAGAGGAGATAGTCAACACTGAGAAAATGTGAAATAAGGGAGAGGGAAATGAATGTGCAAATAAACTTTTGGACTTGGTATTTAGGAAGTCATCGGTGACAGTTCGAGAATGTTCTGAGAGTCATTAGAGAAATAATCTGGATTGTTACTGAGAGTGAAGGAATGATAAACAAAAGTATACTGCCTTTCAAAGAACATTTTTGTTATTATAAAATATGGCAGGAAACTGAGAGAGAAACAGTTTATGTTCTATTTCTTCCACTAGATAAGCACAGTGGCTGGTTAAGAAGGATGATCAATCTGTCTTGGTTGAATTTAATGTGTTGGAAAAAATCAATATAAATGTGTGGGAAGCTTTCATTAATAGATTGGGATAAAACTTGAGTATTTTAGAGTGCAGGAAGAGAGTCAATGGTACCAAATAAGACACTAAAGAAGGAAAGGAATCTTCCTGGAGTTAAATTAGAGGAGATGAAGAATTATTTATTCAGTTATTCATAAAATATTTGGAAATGCCTGGCTTCTGGTGCTCTGGAAATAAAATCCAAATTCCTAATCTCTTCCATGGAATTCAAGATATTCATGTCCTAGCCCCCCACCTTCTCTTACTTTATTTCCTATAGCACCCAGCTTCACATTTAAGGCTCAGTAGTCTTCCAACAAATTGTAATATATCATTTAGCCTCTGCTTCCTTGTTATCTATGTCAAGAACATATCTTTGATTTCCATCCTTGTAAACTCACACCCAACCATCAAAACTTTACAGAGTTAAAATCTATCTCATCACTTAAGATTTCTTGGAACTAATTTTTCTTAGTACACAGTCAAACACATTCATGTATACTTGTATTCAGAATCTGTCGCTCCACATTAGTTTTGTCTTATGTGTCACTTTGAAGCATCTTACCTTCTCATACTTTACAGTTCAGTTCAATTCAGTCACTCAGTCCTATCGAACTCTTTGCGATCATATGGACTAGAGCACGCCAGACTTTCCTGTCCATCACCAACTCCCAGAACTTGCTCAAACTCACCTCCATTGAGTCGGTGATGCCATCCAGCCATCTCATTCTCTGTCATCACCTTCTCCTCCTGCCTTCAGTCTTTCCCAGCATCAGGGTCTTTCCCATTTGTCCATTCTTTGCATCTGGTGACCAGAGTATTAGAGCTTCAGCTTTAGGATCAGTCCTTCCAGTGAATATTCAGGACTGATTTCCTTTAGGATTGACTGGTTTGATGTCCTTGCACTCCAAGGGACTCTCAAGAGTCTTCTCCAACACCACAGTTCAAAAGCATCAATTCTTTGGCACTCAGCTTTCTTTATGGTCCAACTCTCACATCCACGCATGACTACTAGAAAAACCATAGCTTTGACTAGATGGACCTCTGTTGACAAAGTAATGTCTCTGCTTTTTAATATGCTGTCTAAGTTGGTTATAGCTTTTCTTCCAAGGAGCAAACATCTTTTAATTTCATGGCTGCAGTCACCATCTGCAGTGATTTTGGAGCCCCAAAAATTAAAGTCTGTCACTATTTCCATTGCTTCCACATCAACTTGCTATGAAGTGATGGAATCAGATGCCATGATCTTAGTTTTCTGAAAGTTAAGTTTTAAGCCAACTTTTTCACTCTCCTCTTTCACTGCCAACAAGATTTTCTTTAGTTCTTTTTCACTTTCTGCCATAAGGGTGGTGTCCTCTGCATATCTGAGGTTGCTGATATTTCTCCTGGCAATCTTGATTCCAGCTTGTGCTTCATCCAGCCCAGTGTTTCTCATGATGTCCTCTGCATATAAGTTATAAATATGCAAGGTGACAATATACAGCCTTTAGGTACTTTCCCGATTTGGAACCAGTCTGTTGTTCCATGTCCAGTTCTAACTGTTGCTTCCTGACCTGCATATAGGTTTCTCAAGAGGCAGGTCAGGTGGTCTGGTATCCAATCCCTTTCAGAATTTTCCACAGTTTATTGTGATCCACACAGTCAAAGGCTTTGGCATAGTCAGTAAAGCAGAAATAGATGGTTTTTTTTTTTTTTCTGGAACTCTCTTGCTTTTTCAATGATCCAATGGATGTTGGCAATTTGATCTCTGGTTCCTCTGCCTTTTTTAAATCCAGCTTAAACATCTGGAAGCCCGTGGTTCACGCATGTACTGGTGAAGCCTGGCTTGGAGAATTTTGAACATTACTTTACTAGTGTGCGAGATGAGCACAATTGTGCAGTAGCTTGAGCATTCTTTGGCATTGCTTGTCTTTGGGATTGGAATAAAACTGAACTTTTCCAGTCCTGCAGCCACTGCTGAGTTTTCCAATTTTGCTGGCATATTGAGTGCAGCACTTTCACAGCATCATCTTTTATAATTTGAAATAGCTCAACTGGAATTCTATCACCTCCACTAGCTTTGATCATAGTGATGCTTCTTAAGGCCCACTTCACTTCGCATTCCAGGATGTCTAGCTCTAGGTTGGTGATCACACCATTATGATTACCTGGGTCATGAAGATCTTTTTTGTATAATACTTCTGTGTATTCTTGCCACCTCTTTGTAATATCTTCTGCTTCTGTTAGGTCCATACCACTTCTGTCCTTTATTGTGCCCATCTTTGCATGAAATGTTCCCTTGGATCTCTAATTTTCTTGAAGAAATCTCAAGACTTTCCCATTCTATTGTTTTCCTCTATTTCTTTCCATTGATCATTGAGAAAGGTTTTCTTATCTCTCTTTGCTATTCTTTGGAACTCTGCATTCAGAGTCAGAAAGGGTATATCTTTCCTTTTCTCCTTTGCCTTTCACTTCTCTTCTTTTCTCAGCTATTTATAAGGCCTCCTCAGATAATCATTTTGCCTTTTTGCATTTCTTTTTCTTGGAGATGGTCTTGATCTCTGCCTCCTGTACAATGTCATGAACCTCTGTCCATAGTTCTTCAGGCACTCTATGAGATCTAATCCCTTGAATCTATTTGTCACTTCCACTGTATAATCGTAAGGGATTTGATTTAGGTCATACCTGAATGGTGTAGTGGTTTTCCCTACTTTCTTCAATTTAAGAGTTCTACAAGTAGTGGCATTTCTTTGCCTGTGATTCCGCTGATATGCACATGCTTAGTACACAGTGCCTGGCATGTAGTTGGTTTTTCAAACAGGTGATTTTCCTTTTTTTTTCAAAAGTGTCACTGGGCTCTGTTTAAAGATGAGGTTTTCTGCCTCTCAGTAATGAGGTCCTGACATCTCTGGTTTTCTCAGGCACCAAAGCTCTGTTATTTTGCTTGCTTTGTGCCATAAGTGTTGACATAATCTGGTCTTTTGTATTCTCATAACAATTTTTATTATTCATCATGATATGCTGGATATTGAAATTATTTATAAGCAGCAGCATTCACTCTCCTTTAATTATAAACCTTGTAAGAGGTGTTTTGTTTGTGTTATATCTTAGCTTCTACCACAGCACTGTGCCCAGAGTAGGTGCTCAGGAAATGTCTCAGAGTGTAAGGCAAGAGCAAAGAAACAATATTATAAGCTCATTCTCTCAACAGTTTCTGGCTTGGAATACTTTGCCTTGACATACACAAAATGTGGAATTATTTCAAGTACTGTTTTTCTTGGAAAGCCTTTTGCAAATACCCCAAACATTTTGTACACAGAACTGAAGTGATTCCTTTTTTTAATAATTTTTCTACTTCCAAGTAACCTCAGAAAGTTGTTAACTTCAAAAACTGAGTCCTAAATTCTATGAAAAATGATAAGAAATAGGTCAAAGACTTGTGGAAAATGAGATGTGAACCCATTATTATAGGTTATAAATTATCATGAGTATCATTCATTTAATAGATTTTTAGTTTATCTTCCTGATCAATACATGCTTATTAAATGTAAAAGCTGTAAAAAAAAAAAAAAAGATGTTCAGGAATCACTATAGTTATAATTAATTTCAAAAAGTGCTAATAGAACCTGTTAATCTTTCAAACTTTCACAGTTAATTGTTAAATACATGCCAGTTGCGTGAGACAGTATCTACTTCATTTTTTTAAGTATTTTTTAATTGTTTATTTATTTATTTTTGGCTCCTCTGGGTCTCTCTTGCTGCGTGTGATTTCTCTAGTTGCAGCAAGCAGAGGTTACTCTCTAGCAGAGGCATGCACTTCTCATCGCAGTGGTTTCTCTTATGGCAGAGCATGGGCTCTAAGTACCCAGGCTTCAGTACTTGAGGCACATAACCTTATTTGCCCCAAGACATGGGGGATCTTCTCAGACCAGGAATCACATTTGTGTCCCCTGATTGGCAGGCAGATTTTTTTTTAACCCTTGGACCACTAAGGAACCTTGATACTTCAGTTCTATAAAATGATCAAATCCATGGCAGTGTCATGGGAGTAGTAACCAGAAATAGAAATTCCTTTTAAAATAAATATTCCCTTTTTGTTAACTCTCATTTCCCTTATGAGATTTGCTAATATATTCTGACAGTAATTTAATTGGTTCTCTGAGAACAATCTAATTTTTCTAAACTGGGGAATATGAAGTCATAGTTCACTGATTTGACCAACTCATGTAATTTAACACTCTTTTTTCCTTGAATTTTCCATTAATCAAATTAAAAATTTCCTGTTAAAACTAAGAGATTTATTTAGGGAATTCTTGACCTTGCAGTTTGGGTAAAACTGTGTGTTCTGGAAACCTTTAGGTTCCCTTAAGGAACAGTGATCTTAACATTGGTTACAAGTTCATTCTGGCTCAACCCTCTTTCACATATGCCATGCTAAAAGCTTTGGAATACTAATCTCTGTTTTTCCCATACCTCTTCTTCCAACTTATACAGACCTATTTATCCAGGCTGCAATTACTTACTCAATGAAAAATAAAGTTATGTTCCCCTCCAAAGCAAAGCAGTAAAATTATATTAGGGGTCTCCTCAGAAGCATGTCTTAACAAAATGGAGAAAAATCTGTTCTTTGCTAATGGAGAAAAGCTAGTTTTTAAAGAAATTGAAGAAATGTATTTGAAACTGACAGCATGTTATATCAAGCAGGGGCTAGAGGCCTCTGTAGGTAATAAGTCTGTGTTCTAGCTCTCCATCTCTCTAATGCAATTCCAGATGCTATAAGGGTCTGGACCAGGGTTAAATGACAGGGGTCATTTGAAAGGTTAGATACTATAGTCACCTGCACATGACCGTACTGATGCCTAAGTCATTTATTATCACATAATACATGTAATTTTGCATTATAAGTATCTCTCAATATTTTCTCGCTTCCCAAATTATCTGTAAGCTTCACTGCTTTCTCTTCTCTCGACCAATGTAATACTGCTCTTCCAAAGCCTCAATCATCTGTCCCTGATGCCAACTATACAGAATATATTCCAAAGAGGATGGACTATGTTCAGCCAGTCTTGGATCAAGTGCCTTTTCTTAGTTCTGCTATCTCTGGCTAGAGGAAAGGGTCACATAATGTAACCTTGCTATCAGCAAAATGCTCCAGAGAAGAAAAATCATGAGCAGAAGCAAATACAAAAAAAAAAAAAAAAAAAAGGTATTTTTAAAGCAGTTGAAATTTTGCAATTATTTTATCAATTTATATCAGCCATTCATATTTACATGGTATATAGATCTTCATCTATGGTTAGCTTTGGTTGAATAAAATTATTCATAATTGGATTGCCTGTTTAAATGTAAGTTTTTTGGTTATTCCAGAATTTCATCTTGGAATTCTGTACTTTTTAATTCATCATGTCAAACTTGAAAAATACCACATCCTCTTCCGTCATTTCCTGCTGACGGGTGTTCCCGGGCTGGAAGCCTTTCACAACTGGATCTCCATTCCCTTCTGCTTTCTCTATGCAACTGCTCTCTCAGGAAACAGCCTGGTTCTCTTTGCCATCGTCACTCAGCCCAGCCTCCACGAGCCCATGTATTATTTCCTCTCCATGCTGTCCACCACTGACCTTGGCTTGTCTGTATCCACTCTGTTCACCATGCTGGGTATCTTCTGGTTCAATGCCAGGGAGATCAGCTTTAATGCCTGCTTGTCACAAATGTTCTTTATTAAATTCTTCACTGTCATGGAGTCATCAGTGTTGTTGGCCATGGCTTTTGATCGTTTTGTGGCCATCTCTGACCCCCTCAGGTATGCCATCATTTTGACGGACTCCAGAATAACTCAGATTGGAGTGGCCATTGTCATCAGGGGGGTGCTAACGCTCACGCCAATGGTAGCACTTCTTACGAGACTGTCCTATTGCCGCAGCCGCGTGCTCCACCACTCCTACTGTTTCCACCCGGATGTGATGAAGCTCTCGTGCACAGACACCAGGCTCAACAATGCAGTGGGGCTGACTGCCATGATCTCTACTGTTGGTGTGGACTCGATCCTCATCCCCTGTTCTTATGTTTTGATCATCAAGACTATCCTCAGCATTGCATCCCCAGAAGAGAGGAAGAAAGCCTTCAGCACATGTCTCTCTCATATTGGGGCTGTTGCCATTTTCTATATCCCATTGATCAGTCTGTCCTTTGTTCACAGGTTTGGGAAACGGGCCCCAGCCTATGTACATACTATGATTGCTAACACCTACTTGCTAATCCCCCCTGTCATGAACCCCATCATCTACAGCGTGAAGACAAAACAGATACGCAGAGCTGTGATAAAAATTCTCCATTCCAAAGACACATAGAATCATAGAAACAGTCTATGTCAGGTTGTTTTATCAATTGAAAGGTGAATCTGGTGATCGTTGATGCCAAATGTGCAAATATTTAAAATCAAAGATGAAATATATTTAGAAAATCAGCTTGACTGACCCATTTATTTTACAAACGAGGAGACAAGACATTAGAATAGGAGGAACGAACAGCTTTACTGTTTAGAATTTCTCCTCCAATAACCGCTTATTCTAAACTGTTATTTATCCTGCCAGTAGTCTGTCTCCTTTTACTTCATCCTCTTCTCAGCAGGTAAGATGACACAGTATGAAAAAGTCACTCCTTTTTGAGAAATAGGTGGTATTTTCTAACTGTAATAATAATTTTAACTAATTTTATTATTTCCTTTAACCAGTCATTGTTCTGTTTTTTACACATATTAACACATTTTTATATTTGAAACAAAATGATAAGATAGTCACTTTTAGTATTAATGAGAAAAACTGAAGCACAAAAATGTTAAGTAACATGCTTAAACAGATAGTAAGTAACAAAGCCATATTTCCTTTTCACCTGCAAACTGACTTATTTCAGGGTCCTCCTACTCTTAACTTTAATGGTGTATGTAGTATAAACAATATACGTATTTATATAGCTATACTATATTTATATGTAATATAAACATGTATATACAATATAGCATATAATTATACATGAATTGGATCCCCTAGAGGAGGAAATGGCAGCCCACTCCAGTATTCTTGCCAGGAGAACTCCATGACAGAGGAGCCTGGCAGACTACAGTCCATGGGGTCGCAGAGAATGGGACACGACTGACCGTCTGAGCAGCAGAGTACATAAATTAACTAACTTGTCCTGGGGGGACACAATTTAGCCAAACAAACAAAAAAATAAAACTATATTCTCTAGAAATTTTCAACCAATTAATCAAATAAAAGCTTAAAACAAAATCCTCAAACCTCACAAATGTATTTCTACCTGATGTTCTCTCCGAGCTAAGCATATTCCAGAATTTCTTTCTGACCTCCCTTAACATTCTGCCCCAGAAGAAACTGAAAAGTGACTAGAATTGCAAAGGAATTACAAGTTGTGTTATTAGAATTGTTTTAATTTATAGCATTTATTTCATGTATGGCTCAATCCAGCAAATTAATTATTTTTTCCAACCTGGGTATATCCAATAATTCTCAAAAATTTAAAGTGCATGTTTCATTGATACATTGGTATCACTCAGTAATCACTCAGTAATGGTGGGCCCTAGCTGGTATCAGATCCAACAAGGAAGTAGAAGTAGTCATTCATAGCTACAGGGAATTTATTCACAGTACCAGCTATTTAATCGTTAGGATGATATCAAAATCCTCAGCATGTTTGACAATAGTATTTTCAGAGTCAGTTACTGTTAATCTTCATCTTTGTTATCGTTGCATGTTGAAATGTCCCAGAACTTTGTTTTGAGACCTGTCTTATTCTTTGTTATATTCTCATTTCTGGTCATCTAATGTAACATCATGTCTTTACATACCATCTATAGGCTTGTAAATCCCAAATAAGCATTTATAATATAGTCCAGACTCATATCTAATTGCCTGTGTATCAGTATCTTCATTTGGACATCTAAAAATCATCTTAGACTCATCATATCCAAAACCATATCCTGGTATTCACATCAAGGAAAAAACATTCTCAATCACGGTTTTTTATAACCCAGAACTCTGCTTTTCAAGATGCTGAGAGAAGACTTGGAGTTATTTCTGGCACATGTTCACCTCCCCCATTCTACATCCAATCTTTAGCAAATGCTGCCTACTCTTTATTCCAGATATTCCAGATGTTGATATCTGGAGTACAACTACTTTCTACTACTTCTACTGCTACCACCATGTTCCAAGCCATCATCGTTTTGAACCTGATTTTGCTTTATAGTACAGTCTATTTCCCCCACGGTAGTTAAAAGGATTATCTTAATACACAAGACAAAGCATGTCACATCCTCTGTGCAACATGTCCCAGAGGTCTCCTGTCTTACCCTAGAAACATTTATAGTCATTATAATACCTTGCAAGGATTTATGTGCTCTGACTCATCTTCATCAGCTCAACTTCATCTCCTACTACTCTCCTCCTACTCACTGTACTGCTGCTGCGGCTGCTAAGTCGCTTCAGTCATGTTCGACTCTGTGCGACCCCAGAGACGGCAGCCCACCAGGCTCCCCCGTCCCTGGGATTCTCCAGGTAAGAACACTGGAGTGGGTTGCCATTGCCTTCTCCAATGCATGAAAGTGAAAAGTGAAAGTGAAGTCGCTCAGTCGTGTCCTACTCTTCGCGACCCCATGGACCGCAGCCTACCAGGCTCCTCCATCCATGGGATTTTCCAGGCAAGAGTACTGGAGCGGGGTGCCATTGCCTTCTCCTACTCACCCTACTGCACCCACACTAACCTCCAAACATCCCCTAAATACACCGAGTGTGCTTCATCCTCAGACTTTGCACTTGCAGATCTCCTTACTTGAGATGTTCTTCCTCCCGATGCGTGATTTACTGCCTGTCACCAAGCAGTCTCCGCTCATGCCCCCTCTTATTACAGGGCCCTTTATACTACAAAAAATAATAATGACAACACCACCTCTCCTCAATTCTTGCCTACATTCACTCTCTTCCTTACCTACCTTGTTTTAACTTCTAGCACTTTCACACCCTCTGTAACGCATTACATATTGGTTTATATCTTTTCTAGCTTAAAAGGTAAAGGTAAGGTAAGGTCTTTGAGAATAAGGACTTTGTTTCTTTTAAGCTCTCTTCCTGCCAGATAGGAAAAAAAAAAATCGTAAACTCTGTGTGGCCTGCTCAAAGTCATTGCTTCCCCTCCACCCAGTGCTCCAGGCACAAAAAACAACTTGCATTTCCTTAGCCTTGATTGCTCTGTCTCACTTTCAAGCCTTTGCACAGGCTCCTCCACTTACAGCACCCTCACTCTCTTCCCTCTGACCAAGTAGAAGCAGCTTTCCTTCAGAGGTGTTTTCATGATGTCTCAAGTCTGTCTGATACCCTTTTCAGGTTCTCCTGCATCATTTTGTGCTTCATCATGGCACCCTTTTTCAGACCCTACTGTAAGCATTCTCCCCACAAAAGGCTCTGCTTACTTCTTGAGATCAAGGGACCATGTCTCAGTCACCATTAGAAATAAGAGAAAATGCGCACATGATGTGGGTTCACAGACTCAATTTTTGTTTCATATGATATAAGATAGGGCAGGGAGATAAGGGAGAGAGACAAAGAGGTGCTTGAGCTAGAGAAGATGGATGGGGGTACCCAGCGTCCTAAATATGGGAGGAGATGGAACTTCAGTCTTAAGAACTAGACAGCCAGGAAGCTCTCATTACTTCTACAGATGTTTCTCTCCCATCAACACCCGCCCACAGGATCAACACTAACGTGTGAAAGGCCCCACTGTGCAACCATCCAAGCAACTTGTAAGCTTCCATTCCTAGGGAGTACATAATGTAGACGTTAAGGGAAATGGGGGGTGGGGTGCAGAGCAAATGTCATCTTTGACCCAAGGGACAAGTTCACAATGAATTGTAGATTTTCCTAAAGGCCAGAGCAGTGGTAGACACATGGCCACTATTTCACTTGGACTTCTTAATCGAAATTCTTAAATGTTCCATAAGTCCTATGAGGCCCTATATGATCCAATTGCCCATTACTTCTCTGATTGTATCTCCCTAATACTCTTGTCCTGGTTCCCTCTGCTCAGCACAGTGGCCTTCTTGGTGTTCTAAACTCGCAGATACATTCTCTTCTCAGGAATTTTATTTGTGGTTTCTTTTCCTTCTTCCTGGAATAGCCGTCTTCAAATACCTCCATGGATATATTTCTCACTCTCTTAGGCTTCTCCTCAAAAGCTTTCATTCTGTGTGGTCTTCGTAATATTGTCCAATAGCTTCATTTAAAATTTCTACTATCCCCTTGAGATGTATTTATTTCCTTCTTCCCTTTATTTTTTTACTCCTGAAGCCTACCTAACATTCTCTTTCATTTTTTATAGCAACTCCATTTACTGTCTGTGCCCCTAACCAGACTACTCCGTGAGGCTGGAGATTTGTATGTGTGGCGTCTGTTTTTCTTATTACATTGCTGTCATTGTTCAGTTGCTAGATCATGTCCAACTCTTTGTGACCCATGAACTGCAGCATGCCAGTCTTGATAAATCTTTGTTGAATGTGAATAAATAAAGAATCCGAATACTTGGTTCTCTGACCATATTATAATTCAGGAACCGTATGACCTAAGCAAAGAGACTTTAGGTCATGTGTATGCTTTATCTGTGACACAGGTGCAATGAAAAGTGGCTTCCTCACCTGAAAGTCCATTTCATCAACTGAAAGAAAAGCTGGGGCTGGGAAAAGAGAAGTTCAAGAGGTACATGGCCTTATTTTAAATTATGGGACTATATTTTTATGTGCCTATCGCAGTAAAGAGGATATGAACTCCTAGAGCTCAGAACCAAACTACATGCACTGGGCCGCTGTGTCTAGGAAAGTGGCTAACTAGAGTCTGAGTTACTTGGAGGGGCAGATATAGATTGTCGAGAGCCCTGTATGTTTAGGTGTGGGAGTGATGGCAGAGGCAGTGGGCCCCTGGTAATCTTCGCCCATCCACGCCCACCAGACTGAAACAGTGGGAAGCCTGTGGAGTGACATACAAGTGGCCGTGGAGGTTTTGCTCCCTGCCTGCCCAGCCCCAAGGCCCTCAGTCCGTAGTCCCATAGCCTATCCCCATGGGAGTCCTAGGCAGTTATAAATAAATCTGTGCCTGAAAGGGAGAGTCGGCTTCAGCTGCCTCTCATCAGGACTGTGCCGTGTTCAAGTGAGTGCACCCTCACTGGGGTCAGGCAGCCCATGGTCCCTGACATCCTAAGGAACCCTGAAGACCCTACAAACTGTCTCATGGCAAGGTAAAGGGAAGCCTTTGTATCACACCGGCATCTTCATGGATGAGGAAGAAGTGTCCCAGAGTGTTAGCTGCCAGCCAGAAAGGCAAGTGACAATAGATGCTACAGCCACACTCAGACCCAAAGAGAAGCTGCAAGCGGGTCTGGCTAGCATCCCTTTGGGCAGAAGACCAGACCACATGGGAGGAAAGCATGAGGTCTTCTGGGATAGGTAACTGGGGAGATGAAACAATGGCCCCAAGTCTTAGGCTGCTACCCCCAAAGCAGAAAAGGTGCCCTGCGGAAAGAAGAGTCAGGAAGATATCTGACTCTGAGGCCACCAGAGACCCTTCTTGTCTGCCCATGCGGATGTTGTCATCAGAGGTGCTGAGAAAGGGGAAATGCATTACTGTCCTCCCCTTGCTCCCCTCCATGCTTGTGAACATCTCCTCTGAAAAACACTTTTCATTCTCTGACAGCAGCTGAGGGGGACAAAGCTGGGATCTGATATTTGTCAAGGAAGGTAGCTGTAATATCTTGGCACATGTCTGAGAATGGAGAACAAATAGTCATCAGAGGAGAGATTTTCTGACCTTTGAACCTGGATCTGTTCTTCCTCGCTTATCTAATATGAGGATAATCTAAGTCAAAATGTTTAGTTTTCATTTTATCATATTTGTTTTTAGATACCTCGTCACTCTCCTCTCCAAACCCTCTCCAAGCCCTCTCTACTAAGGCCAAATAGAAGAGCATGTCTCAGCAGCAGAAAGGACACAGGTTAGGAGTGAAGAGGAATCCTGGTGGGGTGGGGAGAAGTGGGGAGGATGAACAGTTTAATCCCAGTATCACTGATGAAGTCACCTGCAGAGTGTATTCTTTTTTTTTTTTTTTTGAAAAGCCAAGCCTTTAGCTCTTTAGAGACAATTAGCTCTATATACCAGGGTATGAAAGTGAAAGTGGAGAGTGAAAAAGCTGGCTTAAAGCTCAACATTCAGAAAATGAAGATCATGGCATCCGGTCCCATCACTTCATGGGAAATAGATGGGGAAACAGTGTCAGACTTTATCTTTTGGGCTCCAAAATCACTGCAGATGGTGACTGCAGCCATGAAATTAAAAGACGCTTACTCCTTGGAAGAAAAGTTATGACCAAGCTGGATAGAATATTCAAAAACAGAGACATTACTTTGCTGACTAAGGTCCGTCTAGTCAAGGCTATTTTTTTTTCCAGTAGTCATGTATGGATGTGAGAATTGGACTGTGAAGAAGGCTGAACGCCAAAGAATTGATGCTTTTGAACTGTGGTGTTGGAGAAGACTCTTGAGAGTCCCTTGGACTGCAAGGAGATCCAACCAGTCCATTCTGAAGGAGATCAGCCCTGGGATTTCTTTGGAAGGAATGATGCTGAGGCTGAAACTCCAGTACTTTGGCCACCTCATGTGAAGAGTTGGCTCATTGGAAAAGACTCTGATGTTGGGAGGGATTGGGGGCAGGAGGAGAAGGGGACGACCGAGGATGAGATGGCTGGATGTCATCACTAACTCCATGGCCGTGAGTCTGAGTGAACTCTGGGAGTTGGTGGTAGACAGGAAGGCCTGGTGTGCTGCGATACACGGGGTCACAAAGAGTGGGACATGACTGAGCGACTGAACTGAACTAAACCAGGGTACTTCGGGAGACTTTCAGGAAAGAGTTTGATGAGATCAGAACATTGAATAAGGCAGAGCAACACTGAGTTTCCTAAGAAAGCAAAGACTCACCTAATATAAATAACTCATGGCCAGAGGTTCCAAGAAAGATGAAGCTCTAGGAGTATCAAGACTCATCTCAAGCTCTCTTTGTAGCAGTGAGAGTGGCCTTAGAGACAACTTTTAAAAGTAGAGGAACCCATCAGCTAGGAACAGAGAGAAAGCCTTCATAGGGGCCACACCTGGCAGCTAAGATCCTACCAGCACCTTCATCTCCAGAGAATTCATTAATGGGAGCTACTACCTTTCATTTGATGACCCCAGATAAGCTTCCCTGTTACCTTAAGATATCGACTTTGGCCTTTTTACCTTAATTTTTATTTTGTGGGTTTTGTTTGTTTGTTTTTATTATTTTTATTTTTTTATTACAGTTGTATCTTTCCTCTCTTGCTGACCTTAGACCTGATGACCTGGAATCCTGAAAATTCGCAAGCAAACAAAGCAAAACCAAAACAAAATAAAAAATCTCCCTATCCCCACTGTTTGCTCTACCTTGTATTCCCTTCTCTGTCTTTTTAATTTCTACTCAATATTTCAGGACTGAACAGAAGGATCATCTTGTTTCAGAGAGTTTCCTCTGATGATGCTTTCCCCATCCTATGCATTAAATACACATCTTTTCCTAACACATATCCCAAGATCCTAATATTTTGGTTACTTATCTATCTTTCACTCTAGGCATGGTATCTGAAAGGCAAACAATATGTCACAGCACCTGATAGGCAAAAATATGAATTTTTGTCTCTGTATTTTCAGTATCTAGCAAATATCCTTGATATATGGTAAGTCTTATAAGTAAATGCTTATAGAACAGAAAAATGATTCCCAGGGAGCTTAAGAAGGACAGGTTTGGGGGATGAGCATTGTTCTTTCCAGGTTCCCTTTTACAAATGTAAATGGACTTTGAGAGTAGTGACTGATAAGTGAATCTGAGCTGTCACTTTGCCCTTTGACAGGAGGCTTCAGACAGCCTTTTTATGAAAGAACACAAATGACTTGGAGGAGTGAGAGAAGAGAGAAGGCGAAGGAGAGCTAAGGTGTGTTCAGTCCGCAGGTCTCTGGGGCCAGCCTCTCTGATTGTGCTTCCTGTCTTAGCAGGCTAACAGGCTCCCAGCGTGACCTCACCTCCTCGGTGCCAGCTATGAGTACCTGCAACTTCACACATGCCACCTTTGTACTCATTGGTATCCCAGGACTAGAAGCAGCTCAATTCTGGATTGGCTTCCCCCTGCTTTCTATGTATGCTGTGGCATTGTTTGGAAATTGCATCGTGGTCTTCATTGTAAGGATGGAGCGCAGCCTCCACGCTCCCATGTACCTCTTTCTCTGCATGCTGGCAGCCATCGACCTGGCCTTGTCCACATCCACCATGCCCAAGATCCTCGCGCTCTTCTGGTTCGACTCCCGGGAGATCACCTTTGATGCCTGTATGTCCCAGATGTTCTTTATTCACACTCTCTCAGCCATCGAGTCCACCATCCTACTGGCCATGTCCTTTGACCGTTACGTAGCAATCTGCCACCCGCTGCGCCATGCCGCAGTGCTCAACAACACAGTGACAGCCCAGATTGGCCTGGTGGCTGTGGCCCGTGGATCCCTCTTCTTCATCCCACTGCCTCTGCTCATCAAACGGCTAGCCTTCTGCCAATCCAATGTGCTCTCGCATTCCTATTGCTTGCACCAGGATGTAATGAAGTTGGCCTATACAGACACATTGCCCAATGTGGTCTATGGTCTTACTGCCATCCTGCTGGTCATGGGTGTGGATGCCCTGTTCATCTCTTTGTCCTATTTTCTGATTATACGAACAGTTCTACAACTGCCTTCCAAGTCGGAGCGGGCCAAGGCCTTTGGAACCTGTGTGTCACACATTGGTGTGGTGCTGGCCTTCTATGTGCCTCTCATCGGCCTCTCAGTGGTGCATCGCTTTGGGAACAGCCTTCATCCCATTGTGCATGTTCTCATGGGTGATGTCTACCTACTTCTGCCTCCTGTCATCAATCCCATCATTTATGGTGCCAAGACCAAACAGATCAGAACTCGGGTGCTAGCTATGTTTAAGATCAGCTATGGCAGGGAGTTTCAGCCTGTGGGAGGCAAGTGACCCTTATCACTGCACTTATTCTTACCTTTAATGGCTTGATATAATGATTTCCTAATGCTAGCTTGATCTTAGTTGCCCATAAACACATCAGTGATTTTCTCTGGTTTGGCTTCTAAATACTTCCTCTGTTTGGGGTGAAATTTTTGAGGCTGCCATAATTATTTTCTAGGCTTCCCAGGTGGGCATGAGTGATAAAGAACCCATCTACCAGTGCAGGAGATGTAAGAGACATGGGTTCAACCCCTGGGTCAGGAAGATCTGCTGGAAGAGGGTGTGGCAACCCACTTCAGTATTCTTGCCTGGAGAATCCCATGGACAGGGGAGCCTGATGGGCTACAGTCCCTAAGGTTGCAAAGAGTCAGACACAACTGAGTGACTAACACTACCACTATTACTACTATCCTTGTTATATAAAAAGCTAAAATTAGAAAATAAGCAGCAAAATAATGTAAAGGAGAGTGGCAAAAGTACAATTTGACTTTTACACAAGGGAAAAATTGCTTTCGTTATTAGTCCAAGAAACCTATGTTAACACAATAATTAGGTAACATTTTTGCTTATTTAATTAGCAGTTTTTATTAATGAAAATTCACAATGAAAAAGAAGTTTGTGTTGAAGCATATATGCTTTAGCATCACAGCTGATGGTGCAACTGGCAAAATGTAGCAAAGGCTTTTTAAAAGTTATGAGTGTTCATGCTGTAATCTCTCTTTTGAAAATTTCATCTAATAAAATATCCCTAAATGCAGAAACCAAATTTCTCATAAGATATATCAGTTATACCATTATTTATAGTAATCATGTATTTGGCATCCAAGGTTTGATTTATAAAAATAAAGAATTGCAAACTCAAGTATGGGCTTCCTTGGTGACTCAGACATGGTATTTTCACTTAATGGAATATTATGTGAAATATTCCATGTTAAGAAAATATTATGTGACCTTTAAAGGCTCTGCTATAAAATGAAACATGTATATAATGTTAAGAAAAATAAGGAGGATACATGATTGAAACTAACTTGTAAAACAATCTACGCCTTGAAAGAAATGTGCTCAAATTACTAGTGACTTACTTCTGTTTCTACCTTCTAATTCCTTTTTTATGGAGATCTTGTACAGCTTTTATAATTTATACAAGTTCACATGTATAACTTTTAAAATGGAAAAAATGAAACTGATCATTTATGTATACCGGGGCTTGTCAAAGACTCATTGTTTCCTATTTATTACCTGGGAAGTTCAGCTTTAAATAATAATGCCAATGAATATATCTTGAGTGATTGCAATGTTCCAGAAATCTAAGTGCTTTATAGGTTTTATCTTATCTTCACATCAACTTTATGGCATAGGGACTATTTCTGTCCTCCATTACCAGTGCAAGAAATAAGGTTTACATTGAGAAAACTGAGGTGCACAGTTTGGCGGTTACCGTGCCATGATTCCTAATTAAATTTCATAGCCAAATACAGTATTTAATGTCCATACTGCATTGCTTCCTGTTTAACATCTGCCATTTATTTCCTCAGCCTGTGTAAATCTTGTTTTTCTTCTGCCATGTGCCTTATGAGATAAATGACTATTTGTGTTGAGAGATAACCCTGCCTTTGTTGCGAGCAACAAATCTAGGTTACACTTCTTGTTTTACAGCCAACCTTCATGTTCTACAGCCTACTTCTTTCTTTATTAAAGGAGAATATTTTTGTTTATTTATCCCCATCTTCTCAATCATGTCTCCCTTTTTTAAAGTATTTTCTGTATCTATCAAACATATCCAAGGTCTGAGTTTTCACTTAGGTAATGAGACATTATAAATTTTATTTCAAATTTTGCTAAGTGTTATGCCTACTGCTTTCACATTCATAGAATCCTATGTGAGAGTTTCCCTGGTCTTCTTTCTCACCAGTGCAAAAAGCTAAATGCATCTTTTCAAAATGGACTATTCCTATCGTATCATTGAGCAGGTTTGATGAGATGCTAAAGTCTGAAGACAATCACTGGGCCTATGTGTTCCCTCAGCAGCTTCACTGAACAAATCTTTTGTGGGTAATTAGGTGGATAAACCATGAGGGAGACTTCAGCCTGTAGGCTCTTGCTCAGAAGGAGGGAACCTCAGACTCTTAGCCTTTCTCCTGGAGAAGGGTCCTCCTAGCATATGATGTATCTGTGAGCATCCAATTCTGATCACCTGCCCAGAGGCTGTAAAAGAGCCTCCAAAGTCTTGCAGTTCATCAGTGCACATAGACCAGGTCTGAGAGGGAGAGAATGGAAGAAATGGATGACTCCTTTAAGAAAACAAAGGAGTGCTCATGCTCTGTAAAAGTGGAAATTCGAGTATTGGACCTCACCCCAAATAATGATTGATGAAATTGACTATGTCTCTTCCCACAACTTCCATTCTCTTCTATTTTCCTGTGCATGGCTCTACCTCAAATCATACCCTCTTAACTACTTCCATACACCTAAGAGAATAACCAGATTAACAACTTAATAAATTGTGCCATCTCTCACTCCCAACTCTCTCACTGTTCACTGCTGTCCAATTTATTCATATTCCATTTCTGTCTCCGCTACATCTCCCACTGCCCCAGGATTTTAACTTAAAAAAAGAAAAAGTAGTCCCAAGACTTGTATTCATAGCAACACTATTCCCAATAGCCAAAATGTGGAAACAACCCAGGTGCTCAACACTTGAATGGATAAAGAATACTGGTTATATACATACAATAGAATATTATTCAGCCATGAAAAAGAACAAAATATGATACATTCTACAACATTAATGAATCTTGAGAAAATGATGTTAAGTGAAATAAGCTAGACACAAAAGGACAAATATTGTAGGATTCCAATCATATAAGGTACTAAAAATTCATTGAACTAGAAAGTAGAAATCATCGAAATAGAAAGTAGAGGTTTCCACGGGCTGGGGGTAGGGGAGAATGAGAGTTATTGTTTAATGGGTAACATAATTTCAGTTTGGAATCATGAAAAAGTTCTAGAAATGGATAGCGATGATGGTTGCACAACAATGTGGATATACCTAATCCCGCTGAATTGCACACCTAAAAATGTTTGTTAGAATGGTAAATTTTATGTATGTTTTACTATGATAATTATTTTTAAAATGTAAAACATCACTATCAATTTTATAACAAGAACATGTTGAAATGATTGCATCTAGGTTAAAGAAAGTATATTAAGTTTTTGTTGCTGTTGTTTAAGTATCCCAAAGAACATATTTGATCACCATACTGAGAGGAGTGCAAAGCCCTGGGATGAGACTTAGGAGCTCAGAATTCCAGTTGTGCCACTAAGCCTTGTGACCTTGTCTAAATCACATTATCTCTTTGAAGTCTATAAACATGGTGATTAAATTATGCAAAGTCTAAAAAATCTAAATCCCATTTCCAATCTTTTTTTTTTTTTACTTTTTGGCTGCCCTGTGTGGCATGTGAGATCTTATTTCCCTGTCCAGGGTTTAAACCCCTTCCCTTGTCACCCCCTATCTCTGCAGTAGAAGCTCAAAGTCTTAGCTGCTGGACCACCAGGGAAGTTATATGATGTGCTCTGAACATTAAGAAAGTGAAAGTCACTCAGTCGTGTCTGACTCTTTGTGATCCCATGGACTAGGCCAGAACACTGGTGTGGGTAGACTTTCCCTTCTCCAGGGGATCTTCCCAACCCAGGGATTGAACCCAGGTCTCCTTCATTGCAGGCAGATTCTTAACCACCTGAGCCACAGGTGAAGCCTAAACATTAAGAAGCCAGGAACAATTCTAAAGATCCTGCAAGGCTGAATCTCTCCAGGGACTCCTTCGGAACTGCTTTCTGACTCACATAAGAAAACCAGCCTCCTTCCCTGAGGCCACACCTACTATTTGCCCAAACACTGTATTTATCAACTTGACCTCCTACTCCTTGATTCTACCAATTATAGCTCTCTCCAAAAATCAAACCTTCTCTCAAAGATGGGGAAATTTGCACCCAGTAGATATGCATGGGCTCTCTGAAAGGAGGCCCAGTCCATCACAGAGAGCAAACCATTCTGGTCATCAAGTCAATTCACTTTCTGTGAGGCTTGTTTTCCTCTTTAGTTTATTATGGGCAATAATAGTGTCTACCCCTCAGTGCGTTTGTGAGGATTATGTGCAGTCATCCATACACAATGCTTAGTGCAGTGTTTAATACATAGTATGAATTCAAAACAACAAAGGTCTGTCTAGTCAAGGCTATGGTTTTTCCAGTGGTCATGTGTGGATGCAAGAGTTGGACTGCGAAGATACCAAAGAATTGATGCTTTTGAACTGTGGTGTTAGAGAAGACTCTTGAGGGTCCCTTCGACTGCAAGGAGATCCAACCAATCCATTCTGAAGGAGATCAACCCTGAGATTTCTTTGGAGGGAATGATGCTAAAGCTGAAACTCCAGTACTTTGGCCACCTCATGCAAAGTGTTGACTCACTGGAAAAAACTCTGATGCTGGGAGGGATTGGGGGCAGGAGAAGAAGGGGACGACAGAGGGAAGATGAGATGGCTGGATGGCGTCATTGACTCGATGGATGTGAGTCTGAGTGAACTCTGGGAGTTGGTGATGGACAGGGAGGCCTGGCATGCTGCAATTCATGGGGTCGCAAAGAGTCGGACACAACTGAGTGACTGAACTGAACTGAGAACTCATAAATACTCATTATTATTATTATCATTGAGGAGATAGATAATAATCCCTGCCTTACAGGGATAACGAGGAGATAGGAATGTGGGTTTCTGCCTGTGGTAAGCAAGACACACAGATTTTTAAACACTGATTAGATCACATTAGCCTAGGAGCTTGGAGTTTAAGACCTGGACTTTGTTCCTCTCCCACCCCTCCAATTCACACGTGCACACCAGCAGGACTATGATTGGAAAATGAGATGAAGGAAGGGAGTATAGTGGAGGGGGGAATTGGGACTTACATGGGATTCAATTTGGATTGAAATGACTGATTATATGCACTAGAGGAGAAAGATCAACAGAAAGGCCATAGTCTTCAAAACTGTACCAGAAAAAATGCTATTGCATTCCAGAAGGTGGCAAACTAAAAACGGGTTATGGCCATTATTTATGCCTTGTTCACACAAACCAGGGTCCTGGGAGAGTGTCTGCCTTTTGTTTCCCAATGGCCTGGAAGGACTTCAAGAAGGAGGCCTCTGGGTGCCTGGGGAGCTGAGTCAACTGAGAGAGGTGGTCCCAGGCAGCCCCTGCCATGAGAGGCCTCCGGGTCTCAGGCAAGTGCTCACTGTCGTGAGAGTCTCTTTCCCAGTGAACAAGGGTCTCTGGGGACCAAGGACCATAAAAGCTTTGCCCTGTTCCCAGCCATGTTTATGTTGGCCTGAACAGTGGAGGGCACCAGTTTAGGTACCCAGTTCCCCATGAGAGCCACAGTGTCTGAGGCTGCTCTGTAAGCAAGACAACTCCCATCCCCACAATAATGACATTTACCCCCCACCAATCTCAGATATGTGATGCTGGTAATCTCTGGTCATAAATATGTATTGAGAGTAAATCTTTTCTTCTAATAATAATTTTTAAAAATTATTATTAGAAGAAAAGATTTACTCTCAATACATATTTATGACCAGAGATTACCAGCATCACATATCTGAGATTCTTTCCAAAGATGATCACCACCAATTCTCCCAACTGGTGCCGGAAATCATGCCCAATGTCCATGCTTAAATGTCATTTAACTTTAAATATTCAAGCATAATTTACAACACTCTAGGCCTTGTAAGAAATGAAGAGAATACCAAAATAGACAGTAGTGGATGTTATAGTGTATGTCAGATATTACCCAAAGGGAAAGAGATAACAAGTGTTGGCAAGGATGTGGCAAAAAAGGAACATATGTGCCCAGTTAGTGGGATTGTGAATTGGTACAGGCATTAGGAAAAACAGTATGGAGCTTATTCAAGAAATTAAAAATAAAAATACCATAAGCAATCATTACCTCAAAGAGATACCTGCACTCTCACATCAGCATCATTCACAATAGCCAATGTATGGAAACAGCCTAAGCATCTATCAGCAGATGAATGGATAGAGAAAATGTGATGTACATATATATTACATATATATATATATATATATATATATATATATACACACACAATATATGGATATTATTCAGCCTTTTAAAAGGAAACTCTGACATTTGTTACAGGATAGATAAAACTGAAGGGCATTGTTCTAAATGAAACAGTCTAGACAGAGATAGACAAATAGTTCATATTCTCACTTATATATGGAATCAAGGAGGAAAAAAAACATCAAACTCAAAGAAACAGAGCAGAATGGTTTTTGTTGGAGGCTGGGAGTTGTAGGCAGCCAAATGTTGATGAAAAACATCAGGAAGGAGAACATCAGCCAGGAAAATGTTGATGAAAAAAATATAAACTCTTAGTTATAAGATAAGTAAGTTCTAAGGCTCTAGCATGTAATGTGATGACTATAGTTAATAATACTACCTTGTATAACTGAAATGTGCTAAGAGAGTACAACTTCAGTGTTCTCAACAAAAAAAAAAAAAAACTAAGTATTTGAAGTGAACGATTTTTGTTAATTAACTGAATGGTGGGGATCTAGCCCTTTCACAATATATATGTGTATATATAATTGCCACATTTTACCTTTTAAGTATATTACAATTTTATTTATTAATTATACCTCAATACATACATAAATTAACTCAAAGTCAATCACTGACCTGAATGTAAAACTTTTTTAGATGTAAGCATAAATCTATAAAACTCTTAGAAAAGTGTAAGAAAAAACCTTCAGTATTTAGAGCAAAGTTTTTCTTAGTCTTGACACCAAAACCATGATTCATTTAAGGAAAATTGATAAATAAAGCTTCACTAAAATTAAAAATTGCAGCTGTATCAAAGACTCAGTTTAAAGGATGAAAAGACAGCATACAGAGTATGAATTGAATGTGTGTGCCAATTACATATCCAACAGAGGCCTAGTATCTAGAATAGGAAAAAGACTTTGAAAATTTAGAAAAAAAAATCTAAAGATAGGCAAAAATCATAAAGTGACATTTTATGGAAAAAGATACATGGAGGCAAATAAATATATGAGAAGATGTTCAAAATTATTAGCCCAGTAAAAAATGAAAATTAAAACCATGCTGAGATATCAATATATATCTATAAAAATAGCTAGCTTTAAAAAAAAATATGAAAACATCAAATGCTAGCAAGGATGTTGGGAAACTGGATGCTTAATGCACTGCTGAGGAAATGTGAAAAGGCATAGCTAGTCACTCTGAAAAACATTTTGGTAGTTTCTAAAAACTGAACATGCAACAAACATATGACTGAGCATCTGCACTCTGGTATTGATCTCAGAGAGATGAAGAAATATGTGTACCAAAAGCTTGTACACAAACGTTTGTAGTAACTTTAAAATACTAACCCCAAACAGGAAATAAGACATATTGTACTTCAACAGGTGAATTGTTAAGAAAACAAAAACAAACAAGCAAAAAAACAGTGGTAATAGCCATACCCTACAATATTGCTCAGCATTTAAAAAGAATAAACTGTTGAAGATGGTGAAATAGGAAAACCCTGAGCACACTTCCTCCCATCAGTTCAGTTCAGTTTAGTTCAGTCGCTCAGTCGTGTCCAACTCTTTGCAACCCCATGAATAGCAGCACGCCAGGCCTCCCTGTCCATCACCATCTCCCGGAGTTCACTCAGACTCACGTCCATCGAGTCAATGATGCCATCCAGCCACCTCATCCTCTGTCGTCCCCTTCTCCTGCCCCCAATCCCTCCCAGCATCAGAGTCTTTTCCAATGAGTCAACTCTGCATGAGGTGGCCAAAGTACTGGAGCTTCAGCTTTAGCATCATTCCTTCCAAAGAAATCGCAGGGTTGATCTCCTTCAGAATGGACTGATTGAATCTCCTTGCAGTCCAAGCATGGTTACATCAAAATTACAACTGTTTACAGAGGTGGCTCAGATGGTAAAGAATCCGCCTGCTATGCAGGAGACTTGGGTTTGATCCCTGAGATGGGAAAATCCCCTGGAGAAGGAAACAGTTACCCACTCCAGTATTATGGCCTGGAGAATTCCACGGACAGAGAAGCCTGGTGGGCTATAGTCCATGGGGTCACAAAGAGTCAGACAAGATGGAGCAAGTTTCACATACGTACATACAGAGCACATACAGAGCAACTATATATGAGACAGTTTTCCACAGCCAAAGATACAAAGAAGAAATCACAATGAATGGGTGGGAGGTGCAGAGACACAATGTAGTCAAAATTCACAACCCTGGGAAGGCAACACACAAATACGTGGCTAATCACAATAGCAATCTCCAAGGCACAAAGGGCCCAAACCCTACATCAGGGTCTCCAATTCAGGGGTTTTGCATCAGAAAGATGAACCCCAAGAACATCTGACTTTGAAGACCAGCGTTTACATACGGGAGAGATAGAGGGCTGTAGGAAAAATCTCCATGTTCTGAGTCCTTAATTTCCTTAATGTCCATGTTCCTTAATTTCCTAATAGAAATTAAGGAAATAATCCCACTCACAATTACATCAGAAAGAATAAAAAAAAAAAAAAACCTTGGAATAAATCTAGCTAAGGAAATAACAGACTTGAACTTTGAAAACTATAAAACTGATGAAAGAAATTGAAGATGAAAAACAGAAATATGTATAGTTTCAGATCCCTGAAACTAACACAAAATTGTAACTCAATTATACTTCAATTTTAAACAGGCACAAGCTATTAATACATGGAATAAGCTGGATAAATCTCCAGATAGTCATGCTGAGTGGAAAAAATATAGTCCCCCAAAATTATATACTATACCATTTCATCTGTAAAAACAATCTTGCATTGACAAAAGTCTAGAAATAAGTAACACACTAGTGATTGCCAGGGATGAAAAAGGGGGTGGGAAACAGCAGAGTGAGAGTAGACATAAAAGAAGAAAAAAAAGAATGACGGAGCCTTGTGGTGATGGAAATGTTCAGTATCATGACTGCAGCAATGCCAGTCTTCCTAAATTGGCATTGCACTGTTGTTTCACAAGATGTTAACTTTGGGAGAATTGAGTGAAGGATATATGGTATCTCTGTGTTGTCTTACAGCTGCATATGAATCTACAACTGTCTCAAAAAGAGTTTTAAAGAATAAAGTGTCTCAATTTCTGCTTTGCCATTCCAAGATTTCTTGTTGTTGTTGTAAGTGATGGACAGCCAACAAAGAAGTGGTTAAAAGCTTGGAGATGGGGTTGATATGAAACACACATGCCTTAGAATGGTCTCTCTAGTATGGTGTAGATGTAGGATTGGAAGCAGGAAAAAGAGCAGATGGACCAAGCAAGACTCAGAGAGGGCACAGTTGATGGCCTTTGTTTCTCATTGTGAAGCTGGGAGCAGTAACATACGAGCTACTGAGAGTAAGATGGCAGACTGGACAAAGAGAAGAATGGTGACAATTTAAAAACCAAAAGGAAAATTATGGAGTACTGCCAAAGTCTCAACTCAGGTAAATGAACATGAATTTATTTTGATATAAGATTTGAAAGTTGAGTAATTTTTCCTAAATTTATTTATCACCTATGGAGGAGAAAGGGAGATACACTGGGCCCAGTTCAGCTGGGAGTGCTGTGCTAAGTCAATTCAGTCGTGTCTGACTCTGTGTGACCCTATGTACTATAGCCGGCCAGGCTCTTCTCTCCATGGGGATTCTCCAGGTAAGAATACTGGAGTGGGTTGCCATGCCTTCCTCCGAGGGATCTTCTCAACCCAGGAATTGAACCCAAATCTCTTAAATCGCCTGCTGCTGATTTCTTTACCATCCTGAGTTCTTTACCACTACTGCCACCAGGAAGCCCTCAGATGGGAGAGTGCAGCCAAAATCAAAGAGGAGAAAAGTCAAATGTGTTCATAGAAAGCAGTTCCAAGTGAGTGACATTAGTCCAAATTGATTTAGGAAAAAGCTGAGGTCACAGCTATTTTGGAGTAGAACTCTCAAGAAAGGGAGAAAGAAGGAACACAGAACTTACATGTGGGAAGAAACATCAAGAAATGGAGAAAGATTTGAACTGAGTTTTGAATGGCTCTGTAGTTTGTATTGTTTCTACTAAGTTTCCTCCTTTTGACCTAGATTCAACAGGGCAGCCCCAGGCTAGGCGTGTGGGCAGAATCTGTGCCAGCTGCAGTCTGGAGCTACAAGCCTAAAGTCTTGGAGTCCGTCCCAGAATGAGAGCTGAGAGTTCAGAACAGGGTCTGTGGGTCCCGAGCTCTCTCCACTTCCTTTAGGAAGCCTTCTCTGATGCCCTCTGGCTGGGAGAGGCCAACACTACTAGGCCCCTAACACAACATTCCACCCTCCACAAACATGGGCTGTTCCTGCAGGATTCGTCTTGGAATTTGGCCAAGACGGGGCTGGCCTGAGGAATATTGTCTTCGAAGGATTTCAAATGCAATTGAAGTGGATCGTCTGTGAAGATAATTTAAACTTGCTGGGGTATTGTAGAATCTATGAGTCTGTCTCCTTTCCTCCATTATTGTTTAATTGCTCCAACCACTTCCCTATTCCAAGAGCTAGCCACAAATTGTTCAGTCCTCAGGGACCCGAGTGGAGTGGCTCCTCTGTGGCTCAGGCCTGGTCTTCCCTGGAGATGGCGCTGCAGCTAAAGCGTCTTAAAGACGTCCTGGGCTCTTGCAGGATGTGGAGTTGGCAGAGCAGCTGGAGACAACAAGCAGCCAGGGTGAGTAACCTGGGCTCTCAACACACCTTCTTCTCTGCTTTCAGGATGAGTGACCACTAGTGCCTCTGCCTCAGATGGAGGCAACAGTGGGAAAGGTCTGGAAGTCAGGTAGAAGAAAGAGAAATAACCATTCTTGGACAATAAGAGATGGGCGTGCCTTCTTGAGAAGAGAGTCTGAAGAAGGCTGCCTTTCTGAGGATTAGGGAGTTTATAGCTTAGAGAAGTGGAGAAGGCAATGGCACCCCACTCCAGTACTCTTGCCTGGAAAATCCCATGGACAGAGGAACCTGGTAGGGTTCCATGGGGTCGCTGAGAGTCGGACATGACTGAGCGACTTCACTTTCACTTTTCACTTTCATGCATTGGAGAAGGAAATGGCAACCCACTCCAGTGTTCTTGCCTGGAGAGTCCCAGTGACAGCGGAGCCTCGTGGGCTGCCATCTATGGGGTCACACAAAGTCGGACATGAATGAAGCAACTTAGCAGCAGCAGCAACAGCAGCTTAGAGAAGAACTGGAATCCCAGACCACACTTCCAGGGAGAGGTGCCCCTCGTAGCCTCTGCAGAGAGGAAGTAAATGAGGGGAATTGTCAAGTTTTCATCACATCTGGCATTCATTTTCCTTAATTTATCACTGACCCATTTTTATATCACAATATCAAAAAATTAATTTGGTTCATGATTTCTTTAATTTCTTTACTTGGAAAGTATTTATACAGAATTTTCTTCTCTCTCTTGAATAATTCCTTATATCAAAGAGACGGGGGCAACAGAGGATGAGACGGTTGGATGGCATCACTGACTCAATGGACGTGAGTTGGGGTAAATTTCGGGAGTTGGTAATAGACAGGGAGGCCTGGCATGCTGCGGTCCATGGGGTTGCAAAGAGTTGGCCATGACTGAGTGACTGAATTGAACTGAAGTTGTTTTAACACTTTTAATTTTTACAAAATGTGTCTGCACAAGCTCTGTGATGGAAACTTCTCTGTTACTTGGCTTTGAATGGAGTGAATTCAGTCAGGTTTTGATATTTGCTCACAATGTCTGAGAGAGATTGGACGGAGGGCTCCAGAACTGACATTGTCAGCAACGTCACTATGTTTTCTTTAAAAAGTTTCTGCCAAATTATGCACAATCTTCTGCTGCAGAAAAACAATGCTTGTCACCCACCTAAGAAATAGAAGAATTTAAAAAAAAAAAAAAGTCAGTCCTACCTTTAGGGTGAGTTGATGCTGTTGACTAGATATGACATAACTGTAGACCCCAGGGTTCCGATTAAAGCCCCTTGTAGCTCTCAGACATACTTTTGGTGGAATTTCATAATCTTCTAAAAGATATCTGTGCAAGTCTTCCTCTTACATTCTTTTATTGACCTACCTTTAAAGAGTTTTTGTTTGCTTATTTACTTGTTTATACTTTTTGTATTGCGATTTAAAGGAAAGTCCCAGGAAAACAATGAGAGTGAGCCCAGGTCATCAACCGTTTAAGTTTCCACAGTATATTTGCAGTTTATTTCGATGAGGCCATTGCTTCCTGTTTAAACTAGGGCTTTTTAAATTGGACTCTTTATGATCATCTCATGTATTTTTAAAGAAAGTACCACTTTCTTCAATAAGTGAAGAGATCAGTATTTCACAGCATAGCATTTCAAAAATGATACTACAAAAGTATTTAAATTATAGTTAAATATATTATATATCAATATATTTAGATATTTAATATTTAAATATATCAATACACTTAAATTATATTATCTTTTGCTTGCTTTCGGATGGAATACATTTTCAATCTCCTTCGCGTTTAATATATGCTATTGTGTGTGAACTCATGTTACCTAATATCAGAACTGCCATTTTTCCCATGTTTTTACCTTGTTTTATTCTTCTGTCCAGATTGAAAATACCCATCTTTCTGGAGATCTCATCTGTAAACTAAGGATGTTCCCTTCCTGGTCCTTTGCCAACATCTCCTTCTTCCAGCCTTCTGCTTTCCTGATGATCGGCATCCCAGGCCTGGAGGCCATTCATGGCTGGATCTCCATCCCCTTCTTCTCCATGTACACTGCGGCCCTCACTGGAAACTGCCTGATCCTCTTGGCTGTGAGGAGGACCCCCAGCCTGCACCAGCCCATGTACTACTTCCTGTCCATGCTGGCCCTCACCGACGTGGGCCTCACCTTGGCCACAATGCCCACCACGCTGGCTGTGCTCTGGTTTGACCATCGGCTCATCGGCTTCAACGCCTGTCTGGTCCAGATGTTCTTCCTCCACTTCTTCTCCGTGGTGGAGTCCTCGGTGCTCCTGGCCATGTCGTTTGACCGCTTTGTGGCCATCTCCAACCCCCTGCGCTATGCCTCTGTCCTCACGAACACTGTCATCACCAGGACTGGGCTGGCCGTTGTGGCCCGAGCCACTGTGTCCCTCTTCCCAGGGCCCTTCTTACTAAAGAGACTGAACTTTTGCCCTGGCAAGATCCTCCTGTCCCACTCATTCTGTTTCCATGCAGATGTCATGAAACGAGCCTGCGCTGACATTACTGTCAATATCATTTATGGGCTGTATGTGGTTCTGTCCACAGTGGGTTTTGACTCCTTGCTTATCGTGCTGTCCTATACCCTTATTCTTCATACAGTGATGAGTCTGGCCTCTCCCAGGGAGCGTATCCGGGCCCTCAACACTTGCGTTTCTCATATTTTAGCTGTTCTGGTTTTCTTCATCCCAGTCATAGGTGTGTCCATGATCCACCGTTTTGGGAGACACCTTCCCCCCATAGTACACGCCCTTGTTGCCTATGTGTACCTGGTGGTGCCCCCTGTGCTCAACCCCATCATCTACAGTGTCAAGTCCAAGCCCATCAGGGAGGCTATGCTCAGGGTGCTGAGGGAGAAGAGGAAAGGCTGATGACATCAAGAAATAACCTCAAAAGTGGAGGGAAAACACAGTCAATTATAACCTGTATCCAGAAAGCCCATATACTGAGCCCTGACCCAGAGACATTATCAAGAGAATGACAAGCAAATGCATATCCTCAGAATCAGCCCTGATTCTTTACTTCACTCATTAACCTCAGCTTTTCTATTCAGAGTTACTCATGCAAGAGTCTGTGGTTGTTATGAGAGAACATTAAATGAACCATACATAGTCTCTTCCCTCCACTGAAGAATAGAAGTTTCTAAATACACAATTGTAATAAGTGCAATAAGACTGTGAGAGGTCCAAACATAGAGCTATAGGAACCTAGAAGAGGTCTTACTGCTTTGACAGGAAAAAATGAGAAAGGAGTCAGGGAAGGAGTCAAGGAAGAAGGAGGCCGCAGAAAGTGAGTAAGAGCTTCTCAGGCAGAAAAGGTAGGCGAGTCGTGCTTAGTTGCATCCCACTCTTTGCGACCCCATGGACTGTAGCCCACAGGTTCCTCTGTCCATGGGATTTATCAGGCAAGAATCCTGGAGTGGGTGCCATGTCCTCCTCCAGGGGATCTTCCTGACCCAGAAATCAAACTCACATCTCCTGTGACTGGCACAGGCAGATTCTTTACCCACTGAGCTACTGGAGAAGCCCCAGGCAAGCAGAGAAGGATGGAAAAGAATGGAAAAACAAACGTGGAGTTCTCTGGTTGCTGTGGGAAATGAGTGGTCAGATGTGCCTCAGCGTTGGAGGCAAGGAAAGCTGTAGTTACCGCTCTTCACAGCTATAGATCCAATGGACATCCCTTGCTCCAAAGGGATAGCTCCTTGCTCAAGAATGACCTTTCTCTAGCCTGAGGTCATAATACTAGAGCCACTAGTTCAGTTACACGTCACTCTCTGTCTCACCTCTTAAAATTCCATGTCCCTGGGACAGAAATACCTTCATTCTAAAGTCATCCCAAAGAAGCCACTCAGGTAGGAATTTTCTTCACTGGCAGCTGCATTGGCAGAAAAACAAAGAGTCAGTAAATTTAAGAAGGATTTAGAGGCCAATGTTTGAAAACATAAATGTCCTCTTAAGATGCTCCTGCACCTATGTTTTAGACCCTGATGTCAATTTGGGGGCTATATATTCAGAAGTCATACTGCTAGATGATATAGTAGACCCACATTTAATTTTTTAAGGAACCCCCATACTATTTTTCATACTGGCTCCAAGAGAGTACACTATCACCAACACTGTGCAGGGTTTCAATTGCTCCGCATACTCACCAATGCTTGTTGTCTTTTTCTTAATGATAGTTGTGAAGTGATAGCTCATTTTGGTTTTGATCTTTTTTTTTTCTAATAATTAGCCAGGTTGAGAACTTTTTCATATCCCTATTTGTATATCTTTGGAGATGTGTCTGTTCATTTCCTTTGCCCATTTTTTTCTTCAGGCTATTTCTTTTCTTTTCTTTTCTTTTTTAGAATGGCAGGAGTCCCTTACATATATTTTATATCAGTCCTTTATGAGGTATGCAGTTTGCAAATATTTTCTTCTTTTCATAAGTTTTCTTTTCACTCCGTTGATTGTTTCTCCTTTTCCATGCATTAACTTTTTAGTTTGATGTATCCCCATGTGTCTAATTTTGCTTTTGTTGCTTGGGATTTTAGTTTCATATTCAATGGGTCATTGCCAAGTTCAATTACATGAAGCTTTTCCCTAAGTTTTCTTCTAGGTGTTTTATACTTCCAGGTATTAGGTACAAATAGTTAATCTATTTTCAGTTAATTTTTGCATATGATGTGAGATCAGGTCCAATTTTACTCTTTTGCATGCAGGCATCCAGTTTTCCCAATGCCACTTGTCAAAGAGACTGGTCTTTCTCTATGGTATATTTTTGGGATCCACGTTAAAAATCAGTTTACTCTATATGAGTGGGTTTGGATCTCCATTTTTTATACCAGTACCATACTGTTTTGAATTGCAATACAATTTAGGTTGCAATACATAATCTTTAGATTTGTAACACATTTTGAAATCAGAAAGTATGTGTTGCCTCCAGCTCTATTCTTCTAGTTTAAGATTGCTTTGACCTTTGTGGGTCTTTTATGATTCCATATGAAGTTTAAGATTGTTGCCACATTTGTAAAAAATATCATTGAGATTTTTATATAAATTTCATTGCCTTTACAGATCACTGGGGGTAATAGGCACACTTTGACAATAATGAGTCTTCCAATCCATGAATACACAATGTAATTTTATTTATTTGTGTCCTCTTTAATTCTTTCTTCAGTTATTAACAGTTTTCCATGTACCAGTATTTCACCTCCTTGGTTAAGTTTATTCCTAAGCATTTTATTTTCTTTGATGCTACTGTAAAAGGGATTATTTTCAAAATTTCCATTTTGGATAGTTCATTTTTAGTGTTACAAAAACAAAATGGATTTTTCTGTATTCTTTGTATCCTGCACTTTACTGAATTTGTTCTAATAGCTTTTTATGGAATTTGAGGGTTCCAAAGACATATGATCATATCGTCAGCAAACAGAGAAAATTTTACTTCTTTTCCAATTTGAATCACTTTGTTTCTTTTTCTTATCTCACTACTTTGGCCAAGACTTTTAGTACTATGTTGAATAGAATTGGAAAAAGTAAGTATCCTTCCCTTGTTCGTGATCCTTGTTTCTAAGAAAAATCTTTCAAGTTTTTATTCTTAAGTATAAGGTTAGTTATGGGCTTGTCATACATGTTCTTTATTATGCTCATATACATTTCTTACAAATCTAGAAATACCATATTCATTTCAGCATTATTCACAATAGCCAAGATAGTAAAACAACCCAAATATTCATCAACAGATGAATGGATAAAGAAAATGTGCTAAACACATAAAGTAGAATATTAGTTACCCTTTAAAAAGAAGAGAATACTGCCATCTGCAGCAAGGAAATATTTGGGGGTGATGGATATGCCTGTCATCTTAATTGTGATGAATGATTTTATGGATGAAAAGATATGTCCAAATGAATCAAATTGTATACATTAAAGGAATTCAGTTTTTTGTACATCAGTTATACCCCAATAAAGCTATTATGCACACATACACACACACACACACACAGATGCTTCTACATGTTGGCTCTGGGGCCTCTTCATGCTTTCAGTATTGTTTTCACTCTATTAGAAGTAAAGGAAGCCCCTGGGGATGGAATAAGATAGCAAGGACAATGTCCTTGGTGGGAAGGCATGCTGCATCTCTAAAACACAGGTCCAGAGTCATGGGTGAGCTCCCATGTCTACCCCCAGTCGTTTCTCTGTGTCTGAGGTCATTTATTCCTCATCTGTCTTCCCAGGTTACTTGATCCATAGTTGCTATGCAACATGATGGGGCTTTCACAAAATCACAGGGAAAACAGAAACAGAAGTGAGTCTGCTTAACCTGCAAGAACAACCCTAGGAACCAAGGAGAGAGTGCAGAGAAAGAGACGCAACTCACCCGAGTGTCCGTAAGGCTCGCTTGGAGGGACCAGGAAGTGCTCTGGGTGACTCCAGATAATAGACCTGATATCATTGGAAGGCACAGTGAAAAAAAGGTTGAAGTGCCAGTAGAATTTCCTACAAACATAGTGGAATGGATGAACCTAGAAAGGATGATGATCCTAGCACTCTCCTCCACAGAGGTGTGTCTGCTTCTTGCCACTCTCCCTTTGGTCCCTAGGGTTGTTCTCGCAGGTTAAGCAGATCCACTTTTGTGTCGGGTTTTCCTGTGATTTTGTGAAAGCCCCATAATGTTCCACAATTTCAAAGTTGCTCAGATCCACAACTTTCCAACAAAACACATGTTTTGCACATTGTCCATTTCCCAGGGAAGACTAAGCAGAGACTATCCTCTGTGGTCTGTGGCCAGGATGTCCCTGGGGAGCAGCAAATCACTAAGGCACCCAGTCAGTGGTATAAAGTAGCATCTAAGTTGCAGAGTTTTTCTGGGTTCTCCAGAATGACGGGCAATAGAGAAGGCTGCAATAACAGGCAGGGTGAGTAACTTAGGTTAGAACCCTTTTTACACTATTAAGAAGGGTGGGGACCTGGTTAGTGGGTCTGAAATTCTCTCTGGCAACTGCTGTCATGTGGAGGAATCAGTGGGATGGAGGATGAGTGGATGCCAGAAGCAGGAAGAAAAGGATTCCAGGCCTTTACGAATACTAGGTCTGCATCACCAAATAAAAGAGAGGAAGTGAAAAGGCTACTTTCCTGATGCACAGATATTGTTTAATTCAGATAATTATGCAAAAACCCAGACTCTGTGTCCAAGCAAATTAATACATTTTTATTTCTCTAAGAAAGGTATCAATAAGGCTATCTTTAAAATCCCACTCCAGAGAGCATCCTGTGGGTGATCTGAATGTTTGCTAGGTTTCTACACTCTCACTATGAGACTGTCCTTTCCATCTTTCTGAGTTAAGAAGAGCCTTTTAGAAAGAACCTGGCTTAAATATTGCAAAATGACTACAACATAGTATTAGATAGCACCTCCATCATGTCACACAATTATAAGATTTCTTTATTTCTCTCTTTTGTAAAAAAAGAAAACAACTTGGCTTTGAGGTCACGTAAACAGTGTATGTTGGAAAAGGCGATGGCATCCCACTCCAGTACTCTTTCCTGGAAAATCCCATGGATGGAGGAGCCTGGTGGGCTGCAGTCCATGGGGTCGCTAAGAGTCAGACACGACTGAGCGACTTCACTTTCACTTTTCACTTTCATGCATTGGAGAAAGAAATGGCAACCCACCCCAGTGTTCTTGCCTGGAGAGTCCCAGGGATGGGGGAGCCTGGTGGGCTGCCGTTTATGGGGTCACACAGAGTCGGACACGACTGAAGCGACTTAGCAGTAGTGGTAGCAAAGAGTGTATGTTGGATTCAGCCTTTTGCTTCTCAGCTGTTTGACTTTCCAAGACACACGGAGTCACAAGATAACACAATCCTAGAGTGCTAAAGTGGAAAGGATGGAATTCCTCAGGGGAGAGCTATAATTTAAAATATCTTTGACCCTTTAGTGTGCTGGAGATAATAATAGAAGACCAAACCTGATCTGATTCCAGGTTAAAGTGATTTATTACAAAATTCTGAACAACATGGGAAGCAAGAAACATATCAATCCCACTTGGCTACTAAAATAGGCATTTTAGTAAAAGAACAGGGAGGAAAAAAAAGCCTTTCCTTTCTTTCAACACAAAGAATCTTTCCCAATGTTCAGTTCAGTTCAGCTGCTCAGCTGTGTTGACTCTTTGTGACCCCATGGACTGCAGCACACCAGGCTTCCCTGTCCATCACCAACTCAAGGAGTTTACTCAAACTCATGTCCATTGATGCCATCCAACCAACTTATCCTCTGTTGTCCCCTTCTCTTCCTGCCTTCAATCTTTCCCAGCATCAGAAGAAGTGAAGTGAAGTGAAGTCACTCAGTCATGTCCTACTCTTTGCAACTCTGTGAACTGTAGCCTACCAGGCTCTTCCATCCATGGTATTCTCAGGGTCTTTTCAAATGAGTCAGTTCTTTGCATCAGGTGGCCAAAGTATTGGAGCTTCAGCTTCAGCATCAGTCCTTCCAATGAATAGTTGGGACTAATTTCCTTTAGGATGGACTGGTTGGATATCCTTGCTGTCCAAGGGACTCTCAAGAGTCTTCTCCAACACCACAGTTCAAAAGCATCAATATTAGACTCCTCATAACAATGTAATATATATTAACAAAAGAAAGGTAGAAAAGTCATTATCTGGATATAAAGGAGAAATTGCCGTGGTTGTACAAGAATTGCTCAAAATATGACTTATGTGGTATACTATAATTTTAACCCCTTAAGCTCTGAACTTCTTATAATGTTCAGCTTAAATTGCCATTTGGATCTTGCTACCACAGCCAAGAGTAATAGATCACATAAATTCCTACAGTTGCATGGGATCTACCTATCAACTATGGAAAAGGTCAAGTTCTAGGGATTTGAGAATAATTCAATAAGAGATCAATTAACGCAGAATGAAAGAAAGAGAACTGTGACATTAATCCCAGATAAAATTAATCCTGATTCCTTCAAATTAAATGGAGAGCTGACACATTCTATTTTGATTTATGCTGCCAATGACAAAGAGTATTTCCTGAGTTGATCCTAAGCAAATCCAAATAAAATTGGATAATAATAAATATTAGCTGAAGAAACCACTGATCTTTATACGAAGTATATAGTTTAAGCTGTGAACATATGGACCTATGAGGTACTATGTTAAGGGTTGAGATAAGGGGAACTAGAAAATGAAATTATTTTCATTCAATTATTCATTTTCTTGTTTATTAACTGATTATCCCTGAAAAAAAAGAGGGTAGAAATTTTTGAAATCATCAAAATCAGAAGAGTAAGGGAATGAGAGTGAAGAAATATATCTGGGATTAGTGAAAAGAAAAGCAGGAGCAAGGAGATAATTAGCACAACAAAAGGCAAATGGCTTTATGAGAAGGACACACAAGGTAACAGTGAGAATTAAGATTTTTAGAGAAACAGGAAGGAGCTTCATTTGGAGAAACTTCAGTCTTATTAACATGGAACATCAGAAGAGAACAATCTCTTCTTAATAATTTGATCCTGCCAGCCCCACACTTAACAAACCTCCAGTATCTAGTACAGCCCATGGCCAATACAGGAAGTTTAAGACTGTTGAAAGCATATAAGCCAAATAGACCTGAATTTGAATTTGGTCTCTTTCCTGGCACAGCCTAGGCAAACTCTCTAAGCCTCTTCCTTCCAGTTTAATGTATTTTTTTTTCCTTTTTTTTTTTTTTTCAGTGTGTACCACTTTTAAAGTCTTTATTAAATTTGTTGCAATATTGTTTCTGTTTTATGTATTGCTTCTTTGGCCACGAAGCATGTGGGATTTTTACTCCTAAGCAGGGACAGAATCTGCACCCTCTGTGGATGGTAAAGTCTTAACCACTGGATCACCAACGAAGTCCCAATAAAGTCCCTGTAATTTTTATTATTTGTTAAAAAGATACAGTAACACTTACTTTATGTCTTTTTTTTTTTTGAGACAGAGAGATATTATTCACAAACAAGAATGTTGGGGGTCTAACATCTAGAACACAAGAGCTTCGATAATTGTTAAATTAGGAAGTCAATTTGCTCAGCATTGTTTTGTTGTTGTTGAGTCACTCAGTCATGTTTAACTCTTTTGCAATCCCATGGGTTGTAGACCACTAGGCTCTTCTGCCTGTGGGATATTCCAGGAAAGAATACTGGAGTAGGTTGCCATTTCCTTCTCCAGGGCATCTTCCCAACCCCGGGATTAAACCCGTGTCTCTTGCACATGTCCCCTGCATTGCAGGTGGCTTCTTTATTGGTGAGCCACCAGCTTAAGATCAGAAGCTAAAACTTTGTGACACTACTAGGACAGATTCCACTGAACCCTTAAAGAACCTAAATTTATGTCCCTGACTTATGTCTTCAGTTGGCTTCTGTGGAAATCTAACTCGGAGAAGAGAACCTTAGGTCTTGTCCTCCTGCAGCTGTGGCCTTCCCAGCTAGGGCTGAGGTCAATGATCAGAGATTACAGGGAGCCCATTCAAGGACAAATCAACTCTTCCAGATGAGTGTGCTAAGAGGCTGAACAAAGGTTTAGCTGGTATTCTAAAAACTACGGCAAATGTTCAATGAATGGAGTGCACAAATGATCTCTGTTTAGCAACTACTGTAGCCTGGATTGCAAAGGCACCCAATGACCCAGACAGATACTGTCTGGGCAAGGCAGAGCTGGACCCCAAATTCCTAAATGTTCTCAGGGACCTGGTGAGAATCAAGTGTCTCTTCATTTACCGAAGTTTCTTAGTGAAAGTGGAGGTGAAAGTGAAGTCGCTCAGTCGTGTCCGACTCTTAGCGACCCCATGGACTGCAGCCCACCAGGCTCCTCCATCCGTGGGATTTTCCAGGCAAGAGTACTGGAGTGGGGTGCCATTGCCTTCTCCAAAAACAGGCTTCCTTAACCAGGTGAAAAAATGTGCAGCTTCATTCATCAGGGAGATCCAAGTTGAAATGACTGAGATACCCCTTTGCGCTTTTCGGATTGGCAAAAATTAAGAAGCTTGACATTTTCTGGGCCAGGCTGTAGGAAAACAGGAACTTCTAAAATAGACCATGGAAATGCAAATGTTAACAGCCCTTGTGAAGGGGAATTTGGTTATCTCAAACCAAACTGTTGATACATGTATGTATACCTCTTGATCTTTCCCACCAAAAAAAATTCTTTATCTGTGAATTTACCCTGAAGATATATCTCCAACAATACAAAAATAAATACGCACAAGATTATTCACTGCAACATTGTTTGAAGTTGCAAAATATTGGAAACTGCTGAAATCCTTAACCATAAGAAATGCAAACATAAAGACTGGTACATCCATACCACGTATGGAGTATGATGCAGCTACTTAATATAATTTTCAGCCTAGGTATTTATCATTACTGGATCTTGATTAGAAGACAATGTCCTAGGATTTGTACTCAGACACTCCAAACACAAGAAAATCTCAAGTTCTAATAGTTCAGGAAAACGCTGCAGTTTTCTCTTCCTTTGTTGGACTTCAGAATTTCTCTTTTCACTTTAGATAAAATATTTCACTTCTCTATCAGCAAAGTAATTATGAGAGAACACGTGATAACTATGTGAAATTGGGCTTCCCTGATGGTTCAGTTGGTAAAGAATCCACCTGCAATGCAGGAGACCCCTGTTTGATTCCTCGGTTGGGAAGATCCCCTGGAGAAGGAATAGGCTACCCACTCCAGTATTCTTGGGCTTCCCTTTTGGCCAGCTGGTAAAGAAATCACCTGCAATGTGAGAGACATGAGTTCCATCCCTGGGTTGGGAAGATCCCCTGAGGGAAAGGCTTAATCACTTAAAATATAACATCATTTAAACTATAAAAAAATTCATTCTCAATTGAATAAGAATAACCAGGACACAGAGAGGAGGATGACAATGATCATGAGCATTTTCAACGTGCTGTATATATTAAAGAGTGCTGCTGTGCCTGATGCTGCTAGGTCACTTCAGTCATGTCAGATTCTGTGCGACCCCATAGACGGTAGCCCACCATGCTCCCTCATCCCTGGGATTCACCAGGCAAGAACACTGGAGTGGATTGCCATTTCCTTCTCCAATGCATGAAATTGAAAAGTAAAAGTGAAATCGCTCAGTCATATCCGACTCGTAGCAACCCCATGAACTGCAGCCTGCCGGCTCCTCCATCCATGGGATTTTCCAGGCAAGAGAACTGGAGTGGGTTGCCATTGCCTTCTCCTAACACACATCAATTTATTTAAAGAAAACATTGGATGGAAGGGTATAAATTGTATAAAATTTACATTTAGTAAAAACTAAATCCATTCCTGTCATTTATTTGCTGGAACCATAGAAAATTTACACTATGTCCTACATGTCATATTTGTTTTGATGACACACTGGCTAATGTATGTACATTCCTAGAACAGTTGATAATATAAAGTAAAAGCTGAGAAATGGAAAATAAATAGTGAAAATGCCTAACAGCATAATTATCTGCCTATTGACACGTGTTGGGTCAGTGTCTTTGTGTCTGTCCAGATTGAAAAGTCACAAATTTCTGGAGCCCTCATCTGGCCCCTAAGGATGTTCCCTTCCTGGTCCTTTGCCAACATCTCCTTCTTCCAGCCTTCTGCTTTCCTGATGATCGGCATCCCAGGCCTGGAGGTCATTCATGGCTGGATCTCCATCCCCTTCTCCTCCATGTACACTGCGGCCCTCACTGGAAACTTCCTGATCCTCTTGGCTGTGAGAAGGACCCCCAGCCTGCACCAGCCCATGTACTACTTCCTGTCCATGCTGGCCCTCACCGACGTGGGCCTCACCTTGGCCACAATGCCCACCACGCTGGCTGTGCTCTGGTTTGACCATCGGCTCATCGGCTTCAACGCCTGTCTGGTCCAGATGTTCTTCCTCCACTTCTTCTCCGTGGTGGAGTCCTCGGTGCTCCTGGCCATGTCGTTTGACCGCTTTGTGGCCATCTCCAACCCCCTGCGCTATGCCTCTGTCCTCACGAACAATATCATCATCAGGATTAGGCTGGCCGTTGTGGCCCGAGCCACTGTGTCCCTCTTCCCATTGCCCTTCTTACTAAAGAGACTGAACTTTTGCCCTGGCAAGATCCTCCTGTCCCACTCATTCTGTTTCCATGCAGATGTCATGAAACGAGCCTGCGCTGACATTACTGTCAATATCATTTATGGGCTGTATGTGGTTCTGTCCACGATGGGAATAGACTCCTTGCTTATTGTGCTGTCCTATACCCTTATTCTTCATACAGTGATGAGTCTGGCCTCTCCCAGGGAGCGTATCCGGGCCCTCAACACTTGTGTTTCTCATATTTTAGCTGTTCTGGTTTTCTTCATCCCAGTCATAGGTGTGTCCATGATCCACCGTTTTGGGAGACACCTTCCGCCCATAGTACATGCCCTTGTTGCCTACGTGTACCTGGTGGTGCCCCCTGTGCTCAACCCCATCATCTACAGTGTCAAGTCCAAGCCCATCAGGGAGGCCATGCTTAAGGTGCTGAGGGACAAGAGGAAAGGCTGATGATGTCAAGAAATAACCTCAAAAACAGACGGAAAACACAGTCACACAGTCATAACCTATGTCTGAAAAGCCCATTTTTCTGAGCCCTGACCCAGAGACGTTATCAAGAGAATGGCAAACAAATGCATATCCTCAGACTCATGGGTGAAAAACAGTCCTGATTCTTTACTTCACTTATTAACCTCAGCTTTTTCATTCAAAACTTACTTGTGCAAGACTCTGTAGTTGTTATAAGGAATAACATTAAATGAACCATAGGGAGTCTCTTCCCTCCATTGAAGGATAGAAGCTCTAAATACACAATTACAGTAAGTATAATAAGGCTGTGAGAGTTTCACACAAGGAGTTATAGGAATGTGGAAGAGGGTTTGCTCCCTTGCCAGGGGAAAATGAGAAAGGTCTCAAGGATGGAGGCTAAAAGGTGAGTCAGTTGTCACGAAGACAAAGAGAGGTCACACATAATCACTGGAAATGATTGTAAAAGTGAATAAACTGAGGTGTGGAGTTATCTGGTTGCTTGAGGAAAGGTGAGTGGTCAGATGTGGCTCAGCATAATGTGTGTGTTTGTGTGTGTGTGTACGTGCTACAGGCAATGAAAGTGTAGTACAGCTCTTCTGAGCTAGGGATCCAATGGACATTCCTTGCTCCCAAAGTGTACCTCCTTGCTTGAAAATGGCCTTTCTCTGGCCTTTGACTGTCACCTGAGATTCTAATTTCAGAGACTATAAATTTTAATTACACATCATTCACGCCTTCCTCATCTCTTAAAATTCCATGTCCCTGGGTTAGGAACATCTTCATTCCAAAGTCATCACGAAGAGACCACTGAGGTAGGCACTTTCTGCATTGTCAGCTGCACTGGTGGAAAATCAGGGAGCAGGTAAGTTTAAGCAGGGTTTAGAGGCCTATGTTTTGACATAAATATTCTCTTATGATGCTACTGCATATATCTTTTACATCCTGGTGTCCATTTTGGTGGGCATATATTCAGAAATGATAGTTAGATGATATAGTAGCTCCATATTTAATTTTTTAAGGATGCTCCATACTATTTTCTTAGTAGCTGCACCAGTTTACATTATCACCAATGATGCAGAAGGTTCCATATTCTCCACATCCTCAACAATGCTTGTTATCTTATTTTTTTAGTGATAGCTGTGAGGCGACATTTCTTTGTGGTTTTGATTTGCTTTTTCCTAAAAAGTAGCAAGTTTAGTTGCTACTTGCTTTGCAAGTTGCTTTTTATATGCCTATTAGTATTTCTTCAAAGAAATGGCTATTCAGTTCCTTTGCCCATTTTTTAATCAGGTTATATTTTTGTTCTTGAGTTACAGGAGTACTTTATATATTGCTAATTTTAATCCTTTATCAGATACGTAGTTTGCAAATATTTTCTCTTTTCCATGGATTGCCTTTTCACTCTGTTAATAGTGTTTCCTTTCCTGTGCAATAACTTTTTAGTTTGAAGTATCCCCACTTGTCTAATTTTGCTTTTGTTGCTTGTGATTTTGGTTTCATTATTTCATAGGTCTTTGCCAAGTCCAGTTACATGAAGGTTCCCCCCAAGTCGTCTTCTACTAGTTTTATAGTTTATTATGGTCAAATATTTAATCCAGTTTGAGTTACCTTTTGTATATGATGTGAGATCTGGTTCAATTTTATTCATTTGCATGAGGACATCCAATTTTCCCAACATCACTTGTCAAAGAGAATGTCCTTTCCTCATTGTATGTTCTTGGGACTCTTATTAAAAAGTAATTGAGTATATATGGGTGAGTTTGGATTTCTATTTTACAAGACAGGTTTTATACCAGTGAAAGTGAAAGTCATTCAGTCGTGTCCAACTCTTTGTGAACCCAAGGACTACAGTTCATGAAATTATAGGCCATAATACTGGAGTAGGTAGCCTTTCCCTTCTCCAGGGGATCTTCCCAACTCAGGGATTGAACCCAGGTCTCCCACATTACATGCATATTCTTTACCAGCTAAGCCAGAAGGGAAGCTTATACACAGTACCATGCTGTTTTAAATTGCTATAGATTTGTAATATTTTTTGAAACCAGAAAGTATGTGATGCCTCCAGCTTTGTTCTTCTAATTCAAGTTTGCTTTGACTGTTGGGGGTCTTTTATGATTACATATGAATTTTAGGACTTTTTTCTATTTCTGTAAAAGGTATCATTGATATTTTTATATAACTTTCATTGACTTTGCAGATCATCTGGGGTAAAATGCACACTTTGACAATATTAACTCTTCCAATCCATGAACATAAAGTGTACTTTCATTTATTTATTATCTTCTTCAGTGATTTATAGTTTTCAGTGTACAAGTCTGTCACCTCTTTAGTTAAGTGTATTCCTAAGTATTTTATTTTCTTTGATTCTATTGTGAAACAGATTATTTTTTCTTATTGTCCATTTTGGATAACTGATTGTTCGTGTAATAAAAACAAAACTGATTTTGCGTACTAATTTTGTACCCTGAAACTTTCTTGAATTTATTGTAAACTGTTTTCTTATAGAGCTTTGGGGATTTCAAATACATAAGATTGTGTAGCCTGCAAACAGAGATAATTTTATTTCTAATTTTCCAGTTGGAGCTCTTTATTTCTTTTCCTTAAGTCACTACTTTGGCTTGGATTTTAGTACTATACTGAATAGAAATGGAAAAAATGAGCATACTTCCCTTGTTTCCAATTCTTGTTCATGAGAAAAATGTTTCAGTTTTTACTATTGAGTATAATGTAAGTTATGGGCTTGTCATATATATCCTATATTAAGTTGGGAACACATTCTGTACATATCTGTAACTCCCGTATTCATTTTACATTATTCACAATAGCCAAGATAGTGAAACAACCCAAATGTCCATCAACAGAAGAATGGATAAAGAAAATGTGGTATACACATAAAGTGGATTATTACTTAGCCTTTAAAAAGAAAATCCAGCCATTTGCAACAAGGAAACATTTGGAGGTGATGGATGTCTGTCACCTCGATTGTAAGGAATGACTGTAAGTGTATATCAATTCAGTTCAGTTTAGTTCAGTCGCTCAGTCATGTCTGACTCTTTGTGACCCCATGAATCACAGCACGCCAGGCCTCCCTGTCCATCACCATCTCCCAGAGTTCACTCAGACTCACATCCATCGAGTCAGTGATGCCATCCAGCCGTCTCATCCTCTGTCGTCCCCTTCTCCTCCTGCCCTCAATCCCTCCCAGCATCAGAGTTTTTTCCAATGAGTCAACTCTTCTCATGAGGTGGCCAAAATACTGGAGTTTCAGCTTTAGCATCATTCCTTCCAAAGATATCCCAGGGCTGATCGCTTTCAGAATGGATTGGTTGGATCTCCTTGCAGTCCAAGGGACTCTCAAGAGTCTTCTTTAACACCACAGTTCAAAAGCATCAATTCTTCGGTGCTCAGCCTTCTTCACAGTCCAACTCTCACATCCATACATGACCACAGGAAAAACCAGAGCCTTGACTAGACGGACCTAGTCGGCAATATCTCTGCTTTTGAATATGCTATCTAGGTTGGTCATAACTTTTCTTCCAAGGAGTAAGCATCTTTTAATTTCATGGCTGCAATCACCATCTGCAGTGATTTTGGAGCCCAAAAAAATAAAGTCTGACACTGTTTCCACTGTTTCCCCATCTATTTCCCATAATGTGATGGGACCAGATGCCATAGGTATGTTCAAATGGATCAAATTATATAAATTAAAGAAATTCAGTTTTCTGTACATTAATGATACCTCAGTAAAGCTGTAACACACAAACATACACACACACACACACACATACACACACAGATGCTTCTGCATGTTGGTTCTGGGGCCTCTTCATGTTTTCATGTTTTCACTTTAATAGAAGTAAAGGAAGCCCCTGGGGATAGAACAAGATGGCAAGGAAAATGTCCTGGGTAAGATGGCATGCTGCATCTCTAAAACACAAGTCCAGAGACACAGGTGAGCTCCCATGTCTTCCCCCATTCATCTCTCTCTGTCTTAAGCCATTTATTCCCCATCTGTCCTCCCAGGTTACTTTATCCATAGTTGCTATGAAACATGATGGTGCTTACACAAAATCCCAGGAGACACAGACACAGAATTGAATCTGCTTAACCTGCAAGAACAACCCTAGGAACCAAGAAGAGAGTGCAGAGAAATAAACACAACTCACCTGAGTGTCTGTAAGGGTCACTTGGAGGGACCAGGAAGTATTCTGTGTGACTCCACATACTAAAAGACATAGTTTTAAAAAAAGTTTGAAGTGCCAAGTAAAATCTCCTACAGATGTGGTAGCAGGAATGAGCCTAGAGAGGATAATTCTAGCCCTCTCCTTCACAAATCAGGTGCTCAATAGTATAACTTTCCAACCAAAAATACATATTTTGCACATTTTTCATTGCCCAGGAAAGACTAAGCTGAGACTATCCTCTGTGGCCTGTCGCCAGGATGTCCCTGGGGAGCAGCAGCTCAAGGCACTAGGTATAAAGTAGGGTCTTAGTTGCAGAGATTTTCTGGCTCCTTCAGAATGAGGAACAGTAGCGAAGGCTGCAAGAACAAGCAGGGTGAGTAAGCTGGGGCCCAGATACAACCCTTCATACACATGTTATTTATTAGGAGGGGGACCTGGTAAGAGAATCTGAGATGCCCTCTTGATCAGCCGCTTTCATGTGGAAGAGCCACTGAGATGCAGAATGAGCATGTGTCAAGAATAGGAAGGAAAGGAAGGAGGCCAGCCTTCCCATAAATGCCAGATCCGCATTCATACCCCTCCCCGCCCCCCACCCCGGTAGGGGAAAAGAAGTGAAAGAGACTACTTTCCTGCAGCATAGAGACTGTCTAATCCAGATAATTATGCAAAAACCCAGACTCTGTGTCCAAGCAGATTAGCACCTTTTTATTTCTCTAAGTAAGGTATCGATATAAAGGTATCTTAATATTCCACTCCAGAGAGCATGCTGCGGGTAATCTAGATATTTGCTTGCTGTCTCAATTCTCTCTATGCGATTTGTCTTTCCCATGTTTTCTGAGTAAGAAGAAACTCTTAGAAGAGCACTTGGCTTAAATAATGCAAAATTTTTACACCATAGCTTTAGATAGCACCTCCATCACGTCACATAATTATCATGTTTATTTCTCTCTTTTTCTGGTAGGAAAAAGAAAAGCACTTGACCTTTTTCGGCGGGGGTGTACAGTTGTTTTACAATATTGTGTTGGTTTCTGCTTTACAACAAAGTGAATCAGTTTTATGTTTGCGCTCGATTTTATACCTCCCACCCGCACCCCCTCATTCAGCCCGTCTGGGTCACCACAGAGCCCTGAGCTGAGCTCCCTGTGCTGCGCTGCAGATATCCTCCCCGTGAGTCCGCATATATGTCTGGTCTCTATTCCTGCCCTGAAAAGGGCTTCCTCTGTACCATTTTTCTAGATTCCACATATATGCGTTAACATATGATACTTGTTTTTCACTTTCTTACTTCACTCTGTTTGCACCCCACTCCAGTACTCTTGCCTGGAAAATCCCATGGATGGAGGAGCCTGGAAGGCTGCAGTCCATGGGGTCGCTAAGTGTCGGACAGACTGAGCGACTTCACTTTCACTTTTCACTTTCATGCACTGGAGAAGGCAATGGCAACCCACTCCAGTGTTCTTGCCTGGAGAATCCCAGGGACGGGGGAGCCTGGTGGGCTGCCGTCTATGGGGTCGCACAGAGTCGGACACGACGGAAGGGACTTAGCAGTAGCACTTCACTCTGTATGACAAACTCTAGCTCCATCCGCATATCTACAAGTGACCCAGTTTCACTTCTTTTATGACTGAGAAATATTCCATCATATGTATGCACCACATCTTCTTTATCCGTTCGTCTATCAGTGGGCATTTAGATTGACTCCATGTCCTGGCTATTCTAAATAGTGCTGCAATGAATATTGGACTGCATGTGTCTTTTTGAATAATGGTTTTCTCTGGGTATATACCCAGTAGTGGTATTGCTGGGTCATAGGGTAGTTCTATTTTCAGTTTTTTAAGGAATATTCATACTGTTCTCCATAGTGGCCATGTTAACATACGTTCTCATCAAGTGTGGGACATTTCCCTTTTCTCCACATCCTATCTAGCCTTTATTGTTTGCAGATGTTTTGAAGATGGCACTCTGACCTGTGTGAGCTGATGCTTCACTGTGGTTTTTAATCTGCATTTCTCTAATAATTAGTGATATTGAGCATCTTTTCATGTGTCTCTTGATCATCTGTATGCACTTGATTTTGAGTTCAAGTAAAGAAAGTATGGTGGATTCAACCTTTTGCTTCTAGGCGATTTGACTTTCCCAGACACATGGAGTCAGAAGATAAAGAATCCTAGAGTGCTAAAGTGGAAAGGATGGAATTCCTCAGGGGAGAGCTATAATTTAAAATATCTTTGACCTTTTAGTGTCCTGGAGATAATAATAGAAGACCAAATCTGGTCTGATTCCAGGTTAAAATGATTTATTTTAAAATTCTGAACCACATGGGAAGCACAAAACATATCAATCCAACTTGGCTACTAAAATAGGCATTTCAGTAAAATAAGAGTGGGAAAAAAAGCCTTCCCTTTTTTTTTTAAACCACAGAGAATCTTTTCCAATATTATTTCCTCATAACACTAATATACACAAAAAAACAGGTAAAAAGGTCATTATCTGGATGTAAGGGAGAAATTGGCTTGGTTATATAAGAGTTATTCATAATTTTTGGCAATTTTCCTTAAAGGGTATACTATAATTTTAACCCCTTAAGCTCCAAACTTCTTGTAATGTTCAGCTTAAGTTACCATTTGGATCCTGCTACCACAGCCAAGAGTAATAGATCACACAAATACCCACAGTTACATGGGACCTACATATCAAAAGCAAGTTCAAAACAAGAGATTTATGAGTAATTCAATAATAGATTAATTAATGCAGGATGAAAGAAAGAGAACTGTAACATTAATCCCAGATAAAATTAATCCTCTGCTGCTGCTTCTGCTGCTAAGTCGCTTTAGTCATATCCAACTCTGTGCGACCCCAGAGATGGCAGCCCACCAGGCTCCTCCATCCCTGGGATTCTCCAGGCAAGAATATTGGAGTGGACTGCCACTTCCTTCTCCAGCGCATGCATGCGTGCTACATCGCTTCAGTTGTGTCTGACTCTATGTGACCCCATGGACAGCAGCCCATCAGGCTCCTCTGTCCACAGGATTCTCTTGGCAAGAATACTGGAGTGGGTTGCCATTTCCTTCTCCAAATTAATCCTCAGATTCCTTCAAATTAAACGGAGAGCTGACACATTCTATTTTGATTTGTGCTGCCAATGGCAAAGAGTATCTCCTGGATTGATCCTAAGCAAATCCAAATGAAATTAGTTAATAATGACAATTAATTGTATTAATCTGAAGAAACCACTGGTCTTTACTATATACAAAGTATATAGCTTAAGTTGTGAATATATGGACCTTTGAGATGCTATGTTAATGGACCGAGTGAAGAAGAACTGGGTAATAAAATTACTGTCTTCATTTAATCATCCATTTTCTCATTCACTTATTGGTTATATCTGAAAAAAAAAGAGTATAGAAATTTGTGAAATCATCAAAATCAGAATAGTAAGATGAACTAAGAGCTGAAGAAATGTACCTGGGAATAGTAAAGAGAAAAGCAAAACCAAGGAGATAATTACCACAATAAAAGGCAAATGACTTTATAAGAAGATTCTAAAGGGTCACAGCCTTTGCCCTGCTTAGAGCAAAGGCTAACAGAGTTTTGCCAAGAGAACACATTGATCATAGCAAACACCCTCTTCCAACAACACAAGAGATGACTCTACACATGGACATTACCAGATGGTCAATACCAAAATCAGAATGATTATATGCTTTGCAGCCGAAGATGGAGAATCTCTATACAGTCATCAAAAACAACATCGGGATCATGAACTCAGATCATGGACTCATATGGCTCAGAACATAAAACTACTTATTGCAAAATTCAAACTTAAACTGAAGAAAGTAGGGAAAACCACTAGACCATTTAAGTATGACTTAAATCAAATCACTTATGATTATACAGTGGAAGTGACAAATAATTCAAGGGATTAGATCTGATAGAGTGCCTGAAGAACTATGGACAGAGGTCTGTGACACTCTACAGAAGGCAGTGATCATCCCAAGAAAAAGAAATGCAAGAGGGCAAAATGATTGTCTGAGGAGACCTTACTAATAGTTGAGAAAAGAAAAGATGCAAAAGGCAAAGGAGAAAAGGAAAGATACACCCATTTGAATGCAGAGTTCCAAAGAATAGCAAGGAGAGATAAGAAAGCCTTCCTCAGTGATCAGTGCAAAGAAATAGAGGAAAACAATAGAATGGGAAAGACTAGAGATCTCTTCAAGAAAATTAGAGAATACCAAGGGAACATTTCATGCAAAGATGGGCATGATAAAAGACAGAAATGGTATGGACCTAACAGAAGCAGATGATATTAAGAAGAGGTGGCAAGAATACACAGAAGAACTATACAAAAAAAGATCTTAATGACCCAAACAACCACGATGGTGTGATCACTCACCTAGAGCCAGATATCCTGGAATGTGAAGTCAAGTGGGCCTTAGGAAGCATCACTATGAACAAAGCTAGTGGAGGTGATGGATTTCCAGTTGAGCTATTTCAAATCCTAAAAGATGATGCTATGAAAGTGCTGCACTCAATATGCCAGCAAATTTGGAAACTTCAGCAGTGGCCACAGGACTGGAAAAGTTCAGTTTTCATTCCAATTCCAAAGAAAGGCAATGCCAGAGAATGTTCAAAGTACTACACAATTGCACTCATCTCACATGCTAGCAAAATAATGCTCAAAATTCTCCAAGTTAGGCTTCAACAGTATGTGAACCAAGAACTTTCAGATGTTCAAGCTGGATTTAGAAAAGGCAGAGGAACTAGGGATCAAATTGCTAACATCCATTAGATCATAGAAAAAGCAAGAGATTTCCAGAAAAGCATGTATTTCTATTTTATTGATTACCCCAAAATCCTTTAACTGTGTGGATCACAACAAACTGTGGAAAATTCTGAAAGATATGGGAATACCTGACCACCTTACCTGCTTCCTGAGAAATCTGTATGCCGATCAGGAAGCAACAATTAGAACTGGACATGAAACAACAAACTGGTTCCAAATAGGAAAGGAGTACATCAAGGCTATATATTATCACCCTGCTTATTTAACTCATATGCAGAGTACATCATGCAAAATGCTGGGCTGGATGAAGCACAAGCTGGAATCAAGATTGCCTGGAGAAATATCAATAACCTCAGGTATGTAGATGACACCACACTTATGACAGACAGCAAAGAGGAACTAAAAACCTCTTGATGAAAGTGAAAGAGGAGAGTGAAAAAGCTGGCTTGAAACTCAACATTCAAAAAACTAAGATCATGGCATCCAGTCCCATCACTTCATGACAAATAGATGGGGAAACAATGGAAATAGTGACAGACTTTATTTTGGAGGGCTCCAAAATCACTGCAGATGGTGACTGCAGCCATGAAATTAAAAGACACGTGCTCCATAGAAGAAAAGGTTTGACAAACCTAGACTGCATATTAAAAAGCAGAGACATTGTTTTGCTGACAAAGGTCCATCAAGTCAAAGGTATGGTTTCTCCAGGAGTCATGTATGGATATGAGAGTTGGACTATAAAGAAAGCTGAACACTGAAGAGTTGATGCTTTTGAACTATGGTGTTGAAGAAGACTCATGAGAGTCCCTTGGACCTCAAGGAGATCCAGTCAGTCCATCCTAGAGGAAATCAGTCCTGACTATTCATTGGAAGAGCTGATGCTGAAGCTGAAGAACTGACTGTGCAAAGAACTGACTCTTTGGAAAAGACCCTGATGCTGGGAAAGATTGAAATTTGGAGGAGAAGGGGACGACAGAGGATGAGATGGTTGGATGGCATCACTGACTTGGTGGACATGAGTTTGATCAAGCTCCGGGAATTTTTGATGGACAAGGAAGCCTGGTGTGCTGCAGTCTATGGGATCACAAAGAGTCAGCCATATCTTAGCAACTGAACTGAACTGAAACAGTCACAGAGAAATGGCAGAAGATTTTTGGAGAAAGAGGAAAGGGTTTCATTTCCAGAACCTCAGTCTTATCACCATGGAACATCAGCAGAAAACAAGCTCTTCTTGATAATCTGATCCTGCCAGCCCCACACTTAACAAATCTCCAGTATCTAGTACAGCCAATATAGGAGGTCTAAGATTGTTTAAAGTGTGTAAGCCAAATAGACCAGAATTTTAATTTGGATTCCTTTCTGGCATAGCCTAGAGAAACTCTTTAAGCCTCTCCCTCCAGTTTTATCTTTTATTATTATTGTCATTTTGATTATTTGTTTAAAATATACTTTTTTAAAGTAATACTTGTCATTTTTTGAGACTAAGTGGAATTATTTACTAATATAAATGAGAGAATAGAATGTCTAATATCTGGAAGACAAGAGGTATCCAATAACTGATAAGAAAATGTATTTCCCCAAAATCAACCTAGAGGGGAGGGATGGGGAGGGAGATGGGAAAGAGGTTAAAAGGGAGGGGATATATGCATACCTATGGCTGATTCATGTTGAGGTTTGACAGGAAACAACAAAAGTCTGTAAAGAAATTATCCTTCAATTAAAAAATAAATAAAAATTTAAAATAAAAAAGGAAAAATGCTATAAAATTTTTGTTAAAAATTTTTTTAAATAAAACATGTTGTGTTAGTTTCAAACAAAAAGAAAATTTATTTCCCCAAAATCAGAAACTAAACTGATATTTCTAGGACAGATCCCACTAAATCCTCATTGAGCCTAAATTTATGTCTTTCATTCATATCTTTGATTGGCTTCTGTGGAAATTCTAACTTGGAGAAGAGAACCTTACGTCTCATTCTCCTGCAGCTGTGGCCCTCCCAGCTAGAGCTGAGATCAGCGCTGAGAGATTTCAGGGAGGTCATTCAAGGACAAATCAAGTCCTCTTGATGAGTGTGCTAAGAGGCTGAACAAAAGATTTAGCTGGTATTCTAAACATTATGGGGAACGCTCAGTGAATTGAGTGAGAAAATGATTCCTACAAAGCAATGTGTAGCCTGGATTGCAGGGGCATTTAAAGACCCAGGCAGATATTCTCTGGGCAAGGCAGAGGCAGACCCCAAATATCTAAGTGTTCTCAGTGACCTGGTGAGAATCAAGTGCCTCTTCATTCAACAAAACTTTTCTAGTACTTAACAGCCTAGGTATTATTCATTATGGGTCTTGATTAGAAGACAATGTCCTAGGATTTGTATTCAGACCCTCCAAACACAAGAAGATCCCAAGTTCTAATAGTTTTAATAATTCAGGAAGAAGCTGCAACTTTCTCTTCCTTTGTTGGACTTCAGAATTTCTCTTTTCACTTTAGATAAAATATTTCCCTTCCCTATCTATCAGGAAAGTAATTATGAGAGCACATGTGATAACTATGTTAATCTTTTAAAATTTTGCAAAAAGGAATGACCATGAGCATTTAAAATGTCTTTTATATATTCAAAAGGGCTAACACACATCACTTTATTTAAAGAAAACACTGGAAATAAGGGTGGAAATAGTATAAAATGTACATTTATTAAGAACTAAATCTTAAATCTATTTCAATCATTTATTTTCTGATAATCATAGAGAAGTTATACTATCTCCTAAGTGGTATATTTGTTTCCATGACATATAGGTTGTTATATATACATTCTTGGAACAGCTAATAATACAAAGTAAAAGCTGAGAAATAGAAAATAATTAATGAAAGAGTCTACACAGTATAAATAAATGTCTTCCTAATAGGTGTATGGTCAATGTCTTTGTGTCTGCCCAGATTGAAAAGGTCACAAATTTCTGGAGACCTCAACTGCCTTCCCAAGATGCTTGCTTCCTGGTCCTTTGCCAACATCTCCTTCTTCCAGCCTCCTGCTTTCCTGATGATTGGCATCCCAGGCCTGGAGGCCATTCATGGCTGGATCTCCATCCCCTTCTCCTCCATGTACACTGTGGCCCTCACTGGAAACTGCCTGATCCTCTTGGCTGTGAGGAGGACCCCAGCCTGCACCAGCCCATGTACTACTTCCTGTCCATGCTGGCCCTCACCGACGTGGGCCTCACCTTGGCCACAATGCCCACCACGCTGGCTGTGCTCTGGTTTGACCGTCGGCTCATCGGCTTCAATGCCTGTCTGGTCCAGATGTTCTTCCTCCACTTCTTCTCCGTGGTGGAGTCCTCGGTGCTCCTGGCCATGTCGTTTGACCGCTTTGTGGCCATCGCCAACCCCCTGCGCTATGCCTCTGTCCTCACGAACACTGTCATCACCAGGACTGGGCTGGCCGTTGTGGCCCGAGCCACTGTGTCCCTCTTCCCAGGGCCCTTCCTGCTTAAACGTCTGAACTTCTGCCCTAATAAGACCATTTTGTCCCATTCATTCTGCTTCCATCCTGACGTGATGAGAAGAGCCTGTGCTGACATCACCATAAACATCCTCTATGGGCTCTGGGTGGTTGTGTCCACTGCAGGCATAGATTCCCTGCTCATCGTCCTGTCCTACACTTTCATCCTGTGCACGGTCCTTGGTCTGGCCTCTCCCAGGGAGCATATCCGGGCCCTCAACACTTGTGTTTCTCATATTTTAGCTGTTCTGGTTTTCTTCATCCCAGTCATAGGTGTGTCCATGATCCACCATTTTGGGAGACACCTTCCCCCCATAGTACACGCCTTTGTTGCCTACGTGTACCTGGTGGTGCCCCCTGTGCTCAACCCCATCATCTACAGTGTCAAGTCCAAGCCCATCAGGGAGGCCATGCTCAGGGTGCTGAGGAGGAAATGCCAGAGTTGATGATGCCAGATGCCTACAAGATTGGGGGCCTTGAAGAAAGTTTGGCAAATCAAAATTTCAACTCCTGGATAGATCAAGTCCCACCATAGCACTGTTTTGGGCATCTGGGAAAGGAGATGATTGATAATCATGGGAAACTTTCATTTATTTATTTATTCTCTCATTATTTCACATACATTTTTTCAATGCTAACTTTTTTCTGGTCCTATGCTAAGTACAAGGAATACAGAAATGATTTACAAATGGTCTTTCCCTTCAAACATCTCACCTATGAATATACATAAAAATTACACATAGAAAAATGTTTAAGTAAGTGTACATGCTCAGCTGTGTCTGATTCTGCAACCCAGTGGATTATAGCCCAGCAGGCACAGTGGTAAAGATCCCTCCTGCCAATGTCGGAGACATGGGTTCAAGCCCTAGATTGGGAAGATCCCCTAGAAAAGGATGGCAATCCACTCCAGTATTCTTACCTGGAGAATCCCATGGACAGAGGAACCTGGTTTGTCATAGATTTTCTTCCAAGGAACAAGTGTCTTTTAATTCTGTGGCTGCAGTCACCACCTGCAGTGATTTTGGAGCCCAAGAAAATAAAGTGTGCCCCCGTTTCCATTTTTTCCCCATCTATTTGCCATGAAGTGATGGGACAGGATTCCATGATCTAAGTTTTTTCAATGCTGAGTTTTAAACCAGCTTTCTGCCATTAGGGTGGTGTCATCTGCATATCTGGGATTGTTGATATTTCTCCCAGCAATCTTGGTTCCAGCTCGTGATTCATCTAGCCCAGCATTTCGCATGATGTACTCTTCACAAGTTAAATAAGCAGGGTGACAATATATAGCCTTGATGTACTCCTTTCCCAATTTGGAACCAGTCTGTTGTTTCATGTCCAGTTCTCTTTCTTCTTGACCTACACACACATTTCCAAGGAGGCAGGTAAGGTGGTCTGGTAGTCCCTCTCAAAACCGACATCCTGTTATGCATCTGACAAATGGGTCAAATGATTATTTTCAAGCGTATAAGTGCTCTCTCTAAAACCCAAGGATGACTAATAGGTTCTGTGCCTCTTTGGAGGAAGTAGGAAGAACAAGGTGAAATAATTTTCCCTTTACCTTGGAGAGGGTAGGCTGACAGGACACAGAGCTTCACTGATGCGTCTGGCTGCCTAATATTTGAGCACCTATTCTCCCGCTCTATGATGTGCAAATGTCTTTTTTTATATATAATTATTTTAATGATGGCCTTAGCCTATGGGTAACCAGAATTGTGGTTGGGCCAGCCCTTGGGTTTCTTATTATTTTTCAAGATTTTTTAAAGGTTTTTTTAAATTTGTTACAATATTGTTTCTGTTTTATGCTTTGGCATTTTTGGCCACAATGCAAGTGAGATCTTAGCTCCCCAACCAGGGATCGAACCCACACCCCCTACGTTGGAAAGTAAAGTCTTAACCGCTGGACCACTAGGGAAGTCCCCTATGTACATACGTTTTATGAGGATATTCAGAGGATTTACCACTTTCTGGTCTCTTCTCCAAAACCTTGGCCAGTGATCTTAATATCCATGTCCAAATATCATGCTCCTTCAGTTTTTGAAAATTCTTTTGGTGAAAAGCATTTTTCCTTCTGTGACATAGGCATTCTTTTTTCCTCATGACCTACTTCTGAGTGTTCAGTTTAGTTATTGGTCACAAGTAATGTCATCTCCGTGTTGGCTAACTCTGCCTCTTTCCAGCAAAGAGAAAGGTATTCTCTTTAAAATGATGTGTACAGCATAGATGGGCCCCTGAAGCAGCAAAACTTGTTGAAAGCATGTTTTACAGAGGGCTGGGGTAGATTACCAGAGAGTCTCTACATTCCGGAGAGTTCTAATGGCCCATGTCTCTAATTGACCAGGGTTTCCCTTTCTCCTGAAAGTTCCCTTCAGCCTCCTCCATCTTTCTTACCATCTCATCACATGTTCCCATCCCAGGGGTGAAGCACAACAGAAAAAACTTTCTCTGTGGCCTAAAGCCTGATATCCCTAGAGATGGGCTGCATTCCCCTGAGGCAGCAAAAGAGGAGTGTCTTGGCTGCAGAGTCTTCCCCAGTTTATGTAAGAAGTGGCACAACAAAGCAGCCTGGGGAAGCAGCCAGGGTAAGTAGCCAGGGCCCAGACTCAGAGCCTTCTCTATGTCCAGAGTCCTGGAGGACACTTCTGTTATCTCCCCCTCTCCTCCTTCAAAATAAGAGTCAAGTGACAGAAGGCAGAGGTAGCAGAGAAATATGGAGACAGGAGTGCTAAGTACCCTCAGGGGTAGTTTCATATTCTGTGTAAGGGAAAGATCAAGGATAATCTTTTCCTGTGGCTCCTGGATTAGCTCAGAGAAGGCCTCAAAATCCTAAGCTCTGTTTCTAAGACTGACATCTATATTGATGATCCAGAGTGGAAATGGTTAAGGGTACCAAAATCTCTTCTGGGCTACCATTCTAGAAAAATAGAAAGATGCATGCTTGGCAACACGCAAGCATAGTATGCAAATTACTCTGGTGACTTTCACTCATTCACTTGTTCATAACAGCAACCAAATTCCCAAGATATACCATACATTGTGTTGAGTAGAGCCTTATGAATATAAATCAGAATTGCTGTTCTTGGGAGGCTCAAGCTAGCTGAGAGGAGAAAGAGATCAGAAATCTCCAGGTAAATGACTGAATGATTGAACGGGGTTTCTAAGAGATATGAATGAAGAAACAGAAGGGAGGGAAAAAATGGTTGGGCATGTGGAGGGCTGTTTAGCTAAAACAAAAGTGTAGGAGCATGAGCACCTTAAGGGAAGGAGAATCAGAGGGGAGAAAACAATAAAAGGAAAAGGTAGGGAAGTGAAAAACAAATCTATCTTAGGAACACTGGGTCTTGCAATCATAGAATGCCAGAATTAGAAAGAGAGATAATCTGTCTCAGTTCCTGAGGAAATTGAGGATCACAAGGAGAAACTGACAGATTTTTAGTAAGCTTGGTACCTAGTACAGTCTGTGGCAAACAGTGCAGTTTACTTGGAACAACAAGGTATTATGTGACAAACAGAATTAAGATTAGATCATTCAATGCTGTGTCCTCACTAGAAACTTGATTTCTCCAAACGTCAGTGTCTTTCATTGATATATGTGGACAAAGTTAGATATATCCCACCATGTGGCTTCAGAGTGGAGGGAATTCATTGTTTATCATAACTTGACTAATTTTTAACTTGTGCAATACAAAACCAGAACAACTCAATGATATAGCCATATAACTCTAATTCTTTACATTAAAATAAACTGGAATGCATTGTATCTGCTGTATGCTGTGTGATAGTGCTACTCCACCAATTACAAAGCATGGAGACAGAACCGAGGGTCTCTGCTCCTGTGCTTGCCCCAGAGATTCTGAAGCCTTGAAGGGATGTACACCCAAGTGATTGTACAGAGCTCTAGCCAAAGGCACTGGTGGTCTGGCCTAGAAAGTGATTAAGAAGTTCAGTGGTGTAGGGATACACCAATTTCAGTGTGGAAAGGAAAATTAGGAAAATTGAGCTGATTGAAGTAGCTTGAGAAATCTGCCAGGAGAGGAGGTGGTCGTTTAGGTAAGAGAAATGATACCAGCCAAGCATCCACCCTAAGAAACTGTAAAAGAAATGATGAGATTATGAACTATAGAATTAGGGACTGAATGATAGGAAGGAGAGCAGAGATGTAAGGCATATTGGGCAGATAGAGGAAGTTGATGAAAGGACATCTATTAGAGCTTTTTCTTTTAATTTTTATTTTTGCCTTATTTTACTTTACAATACTGTATTGGTTTTGCCATACATTGACATGAATCCACCACGGGGATGATCCAGAGAGATGATATGGTGTAGGAGGTGGGAGGGGGATTCAGGATTGGGAACTCATGTACACCCGTGGCGGATTCATCTATTAGCTTTAATTCTAGACAATAGTAAGGTTGGAAGTACACACATGTCTGTGAAGGCCCCCATCACACTTCTCAAAGCAGCATGGATAGACCCAAATACTTGAGATTCATTGTTGACCTTAATTCTTTTTATAAATTCATTTTCAAAGATTTAACAAGACCCTTCATTGGGCATTTCTTTTATGCCCAGTCATCCATGAATCAAACATGTTTTCAATTCTATAATGCATTAATGCCTAGGATAAGACCTCAACTACCTTCCTTTTTAAAATCAGCCCTTTTCCCAATGTTTGGAGGATAGGGGAATAATAGTTTTCTTTTCCTTCCTCTCCTTTCATTGAGTTTATAGATGATTATTTATTTTGTCATTTATTTATTCAAATGAGCAAATATTGACTGAAAATCTGCTCTGTTCCAGGCACTGCACAATGCGAGAGCTCTGTGTCAGCAAACACAACCATATGGCTATTGTATTCCCGGCTCTTACAGTCTCAGCGAGAGAGAACAAAAGATTTCAAGGAAAGAAGCAATCATAAAATTTTAAAATATGTGGAGTGGTATCAAAGAAACTAAGTATGTGTAGGGTGAGCATAATGGGTTTGGTATATGGCTCTTGGCACCTACTTAATGAGGGTCAACCCAAATGGTCTCTGAGAAAATGATATTTAAGATCTAAGGACAGAGGAGTGACCCAGGAGAAAGCAAACAGAGGGATGAAGGATGAACAGGAAAGCCCCAAAGTGAAGCAGTGACTTGGCTTTTTTAATAAACTGAAATAAGGTCTGTGTGGTTAAAGAATACTGAGCAAGAGGTTTTCTGTTCTGTGATAAGGGTGGAGAGTTAGGCAGGTGGGGATGAGAGGGACAAACTGGAAGCTTGGGACTGACATATACACGCTACTATATATAAAATAGATAACTAGTAAGGGCCTGCTATATAGCACAAGGAACTCTACTCACTCTGTAATCGTCTATGTGGGAAAAGAATCTTTAAAATGAGTGTATATATATGTATGTGTATAACTGATTCACTTTGCTATACACCTGAAACTAATACAACATTGTAAATCAACTATATCCCAATTTTTAAAAAATGTTTGAAATGATAGGGGTCAGTATCACCATATAACATCATATCACATGCATTTTATCAGACTGCAGTTAGGAATGATTGGGAGATTTTAAGCAGGGGAGTAGCAGAAATAAGCCACTTCTCTGAATCTCAGTTACATTATCCCTAAAGAAGGGATAGTAATCCCTTCAGAGTCTATATCACAAGATAATTGTGAAGATTAAAGGAATAATATACAAGAAAGATTTAAAGAAATACATTACACAATAATAACAAAAATCATGCCTGTGGTGCTTTGTGCTTAAGACAGTTTTCAAATACTTTCTCTCATTTGTAGAAGTCGCAGGAAAGAATATTGGATTTGGAGTCAGAGAGACTTGGATTTAATGTGAAGGACTACAACATAGGAGCAGTTCACTCAGAGGCCAGCCACTAGAGTTGAGTCTCAGTTTTCTCATCTGTATAATGGGAGGGGGGAGGTGGCCTTGTCCAAAGTCTCTGCTGGTTCTGAGATGGAGAAATTCAGTCAAAAATTCTTATGCACAAATCAATCCATTTATTATACTCAAAATGTTTTGTACAAAAGTCAAAAGCAAGAAAAACATGGCACCTTAGGAATGCCTGGTTTCAGGAAGTGTAAGGCCATCTCCATGGGGGAATAAAGCAGCCAGTCACTCTTTCAGACCCTCTCTCTATCAGACTGCATGAGCTCTCACCCTTGCCTCTCCCTGGGTATCTGATTCAATTGTCCTTCTCTCTCTCCAAACAGGCATTCTTCTTATATCCCAATGTGCATAACAATATATCCTCAATTTGGGCAACAAGTAGACAATGATCAGATTCTCTGAATTCTAATCGCTATTTCCCTACAGAGAAATGTCCTTAGCTCATACCTGGGCTCAACATTAGGGATGGTAAACTTTTGCAAGATAAAATTATGTCATAGTGACATGACTTATAGGGCCCGATATTGTGGATGAGGGGGAACAGCCTTAAAAAGAAATTCATGACATTGACAATGAAATGAGAATTTCATGCTAGGCAATACACTAGCATACTACATGAAATATAATAGGGGGTTTGCAAAAACTTAACTTGTTATTATCATTAGGTTTTAGACATGTTGGTAAAAAATACAACCAGTTACTTGATTGTACTGGGACTCGATCAGGTATGGGACTTGATTTTTAGAATTCAGATTCAGTATTAGGTTTTTCTTTACTATCATTCTGGATCCTCTCAGTGCATGCCCAGATTGAAGAAGTCACATCTTTCTGGAGACCTGATCTGTAAACTAAAGATGCTCCCTTCGTGGTCCTTTGCCAACATCTGCTTCTTCCAGCCTCCTGCTTTCCTGATGATTGGCATCCCAGGCCTGGAGGCCATTCATGGCTGGATCTCCATCCCCTTCTCCTCCATGTACACTGTGACCCTCACTGGAAACTGCCTGATCCTCTTGGCTGTGAGGAGGACCCCCAGCCTGCACCAGCCCATGTACTACTTCCTGTCCATGCTGGCCCTCACCGACGTGGGCCTCACCTTGGCCACAATGCCCACCACGCTGGCTGTGCTCTGGTTTGACCATCGGCTCATCAGCTTCAACGCCTGTCTGGTCCAGATGTTCTTCCTCCACTTCTTCTCTGTGGTGGAGTCCTCGGTGCTCCTGGCCATGTCGTTTGAGCATTTTGTGGCCATCGCCAACCCCCTGCGCTATGCCTCTGTGCTCACGAACACTGTCATCACCAGGACTGGGCTGGCCACTGTGGCCAGTGCTACTTTGGGCCTCTTCGTTGCGCCGTTTTTGATTAAGCGTCTAAACTTCTGCCCTGGCAATAATGTCCCGTCTCACTCATTCTGTTTCCATCCTGACGTGATGAGAAGAGCCTGTGCTGACATCAGCATCAAATACGCTATGGGCTCTGGGTGATTGTGTCCACTGGGGGCATGGATTCCCTGCTCATCGTCCTACCCTACACTTTCATCCTGTGCATGGTCCTGAGTCTAGCCTCTCCCAGGAAGCGCATCCAGGCCCTCAGCACCTGTGCCTTCCATGTCCTGGCTGTCTTTGTCTTCTTTATTCCAGGTGTCACCATGTCCATGATCCACCGTTTTGGGAGGCACCTTCCCGCTGTGGTACACCCTTGTTTCCTACGTGTACCTGGTGGTGCCCCCTGCGCTCAACCCCGTCATCAATAGTGTCAAGTCCAAGCCTATCAGGGAGGCCATGCTCAGGATGCTAAGGGAGAAAGACAGAGGCTGATGTAATTATGACATGTTACAGAGTCTGGTGAAAGTGCTGCACTCAATATACCAGCAAATTTGGAAAACCCAGCAGTGGCCACAGGACTGGAAAAGGTCAGTTTTCATTCCAATCGCAAAGACAGGCAATGCCAAACAATACTCACACTACTGCACAATTGCACTCATCTCACATGCTAGTAAAGTAATGCTCAAAATTCTCCAAGCCAGGCTTCAGCAATATGTGAACTTCCAGGTGTTCAAGCTGGTTTTAGAAAAGGCAGAGAAACCAGAGATCAAATTGCCAACATCCGCTGGATCATGGAAAAAGCAAGAGAGTTCCAGAAAAACATCTATTTCTGCTTTATTGACTATGCCAAAGCCTTTGACTGTGTGGATCACAATAAACGGTGGAAAATTCTGAAAGAGATGGGAATACTAGACCACCTGACCTGCCTCTCCCGAAATCTATATACAGGTCAGGAAGCAACAGTTAGAACTGGACATGGAACAACAGAATGGTACCAAATAGGAAAAGGAGTATGTCAAGGCTGTATATTGTCACCCTGCTTATTTAACTTATATGCAGAGTACATCATGAGAAACCCTGGGCTGGAAGAAGCACAAGCTGGAATCAAGATTACCAGGAGAAATATCAATAACCCCAGATATGCAGATGACACCACCCTTATGGCAGAAAGTGAAGAGGAACTCAAAAGCTTCTTGATGAAAGTGAAAGAAGCGAGTGAAAAAGTTGGCTTAAAGCTCAACATTCAAAAAACGAAGATCATGGCATCCGGTCCCATCACTTCATGGGAAATAGATGGGCAAACAGTGGAAACAGTGTCAGACTTTATTCGTTGGGGCTCCAAAATCACTGCATATGGTGACTGCAGCCATGAAATCAAAAGACGCTTACTCCTTGGAAGAAAAGTTATGACCAACTTAGATAGCATACTGAAAAGCAGAGACATTACTTTGCCAACAAAGTCCGTCTAGTCAAGGCTACGGTTTTTCCAGTGGTCATGTATGGATGTGAGAGTTGGACTGTGAAGAAAGCTGAGCACCGAAGAATTGATGCTTTTGAACTGTGGTGTTGGAGAAGACTCTTGAGAGTCCCTTGGACTGCAAGGAGATCCAACCAGTCCATTCTAAAGGAGATCAGTCCTGGGGTTTCTTTGGAAAGAATGATGCTAAAGCTGAAACTCCAGTACTTTGGCCACCCCATGTGAAGAGTTGACTCATTGGAAAAGACTGATGTTGGGAGGGATTGGGGGCAGGAGGAGAAGGGGACGACAGAGGATGAGATGGCTGGATGGCATCACTGCCTTGATGGACATGAGTTTGAGTGAACTCTGGGAGTTGGTGATGGACAGGGAGGCCTGGCGTGCTGTGATTCATGGGGTTACAAAGAGTCAGACATGACTGAGCAACTGAACTGAACTGAACAGAGTCTGGATACCACAAAAGACGCTTTCTGTAGCCTCATAGGATCCTGCTACCCTCAGCAAGCACTGACAATTCCTAGCCTGTGCTCATGCAGTGGGATGACAATGAGGCTTCTTCATGATACAAATGGACATTCGCCATTTACTTTGTACCAGAAGCAGTGCTGGGGAACAAAGGCTAAGAAATGTTTTAATCATGGTCCTTTCTTTCTAGGAGTTCACAGGATAAAGGTATGTAAATACACAATCAGAGTATAGATTTAAACATACCATAATAAAATTTAGTGCAAGAGATCACGAGAACAATAAATCCATACATGCTAGATCTTTCCTAGGAAGATCAGACAAACCTCCACAAAGGGGAGAAGGCTTTTTATTTCATCTTGGAAACTGTATAGGGTTTTTCTAGGCAAAGTATGAATTAAGGAGGAGGAAAATATAAGGGAAAAAACAACATGAAAAAGTCATCTTTAATTTTTTCATAAATTTTTATTGAACAAGTGAATAAATGTGTTAATCATGTGATATGGTGCCACCTGCCTAAGCACTAACTCTTCCTGTAACCCCTCTCAGGAGTGTCTTTTTCTCCAAGAGGCTCGCTTGCCTGACAGATTCCATGGTGAAGTCTGACACTGACAGTTGCATCCTCTCCTATAACCCCATTTCAGATTTCCAACCAAGTCTTCACCCCCTTCTTCTTGAAGTGTGTTAGAGTTAAGAACTCTACATCCTTGTTGGCTTCCTTAGGAATAGCAGATTACAATCTGGTTCTGCTTCAGCTTCATATTCTTTGGATCAAATCTAGGATAACAAAAACTATGAGATTCCAGGGGAATGGACATGAAGTACTTTGAAAGTACTTTGCTTAAGAGATAAACAATGAACATCAACCCTGAAAGCCTAAACCAATGTTATTATATATCCCTTTCCCAGGTTCAGATCTGCCTATGTCAAGAAGGCCAGCCATTGTGGAAGAGAATGGCCCTCCACATGTATGTCCATTGCATACAAGGGAATCTTCTCAACTTAATTAAAAGAGTGATATAAGATACGTTATTATCTTAAACAGATACAATTCAGCGATCTCATTCGAGCTTTTCTGAACTGAAAATGGTCCAGTTCTAAAAATCTTCAAGAAGTCAGAGCACACTGAAGAGAGAATACTTCTTCTGGCCTGACAAATCATGAATAACTTCATTTTACAAGGAGTTATTAAAAAGAAAAAAAAAGGCAAAAGATCAGTTCATACAATGCAACAGAGTGAAACAAAGGCTTTAAAAATGCATGAAATCAGAGACACCAAGTAGCTGAATACTATGTTGTGTGGAAGAATTATAAATGTTATACTGGAAAAATAAGACAGGAACAGGTATTAAAGGGAAAGGTGTAGCCTACTGTCTTTCTGAGAAGTAAAAATTTTTATGGGAAGTAACAAAAGATCTTTGATGGATTTTAAGCAGGGAAGTTAATCAGAGGTATGTTTGGAAAAAAAACTCATACCAGCTTTGTGGGATTTGGGACTGGTGCAAATGATATGCAAAGCAAGGAGACCAGTGTGAAGGTTTTGACAATGACAATTGGTTTTGACAATGACAAGCAGCAGGGGAGTATCTGGACTAGAGAGCTGGTGGTCATAACTGGGAACACAAGACACGTTTATGAATCATTTCTAGGGAAAACCTAAAAAAAAAAAAAAGAGTAAGTGACTTAAAGACTGAAATTTCATGTTATTCTAACTTTTCTAGGACCCAGAAAAGGGCCAATTAGCTGCAATGGTGAGGCCAGAGACAAGAATATCTAAACAAAGGAAATGGGGAATGGGGCCAAAACAAGATGTCCAGGTAAAATGTACATGATAAAGTTCTTTGAAAAGTGAAAGTGTTAGTTGCTGAGTCGTGTTTAACTCTTTGAGACCCCATGAATTGTCACCTACCAGACTCCTCTGCCTGTGGGTTTTCCCAGGCAAGAATATTGGAATGGGTTGCCTTTCCCTTCCTCAGGGGATCTTCCCAACCCAGGGATCAAACCCAGGTCTCCCACATTGCAGGCAGATTCTTTACTATTAAAACTACCCAGGAAACCTCTAATTTCCAGTCAACTCTCCTAAAAAAGGCAGCCTCTCTTTTCATCCTAGTTCTTACCTCTGGGCCCTCCAGATGACCCAGTAAGTACTAAAGTAAATGACCGGATATAGTTTTGTCCCTAAATCTGGCATTTAGTACTTATTGAGAAACACAGGAAGGAAGGTAGTGGAAGTGTTGATGTGTGTGCATGTGGGTTTACATTCAACAAATGGTTAATGCACTTAGGATCAAAACCATGAAACTTTGTCCTGAGCATATTAACTACTATACACTTGCAATCTCTTTTGAAATCTAAGATAATAGCTGCATCCCCAGAAATAAAAGTAAAAAATGTGTCTTTCTGATTTGTCTCTTTTTACTCATTTGTCTATGACTCTTTGGGATTTCAACTACGAAACAGATACCCACATTCATCATACAGAAGCATGTATACAAACACTTATTAGAAATCTGAAAGAATAAGCACCAAAATGCCAGCAGTACTTTTTTTTTTTCTTTAGGGTGACAAGTTTACTGGAGTTTTTATTACATTTTTATTTCTGTTATATTTTCAGAATGTCTAAGATTTTTGTTTACTGTGATCATATACTGCTTTCCTAATAAGAAAAAGTCTTTCTCTTCTCTCTCATTCTGTTTCTTTCTTTCAGTCTCAGTGTCAGGGCACTACTGGGAACTGGGATGATCCTCCATACAGTTCAGAGTGGCCCTAGCTGGCACTGACTAGTTTATATACCTCGATATGCTGGTCACCACTCACCGGGCACAGCAGATTCCATACTGCTCACAATTCTCATCTTCTGGATTCCAGTCCAAGAAATTGGATATGCTCTCTTGATATCTTTTCTACTGAGTAGTCCTGTGCTTCTGGCTATGGCCAGAAAAGTCTGGCCAGCCATGTGCCATGCTCTCTACTCTCCTACCTGCTTCTCACATTACCTACCTCTCCTTAGGTCTGCCTAGCACTCCCCTGTGGGTGGAGATCTCATTCCTGCTCCATTCATTCCTCCCGCACCCCTGCAATGCCCACACACATTCTTCCCATTTGGCTTCCTTCTGGAAGTGCTATACTTGGCTTGTGGGGCTCCTGGGTGGGACTTTGGAACCATACTTATGCTAAATACAGCTATCAGGGATACAGTCTTAAAAAAAAAAAAAGTCTGTATTGCATGACACAACATGTGGGATCTTAATTCCCCATTCCCCAATTAATTCCCCAATCTTAATTCCCCATCTTAATTCCCCAATCAAACCCATGGCACATTGATGCTGTGGGTGTCCCCAGCAGGGTACCTCAGAACCCTGGGAACACATGTTCCACTTGTATGTTCTATTCACTTTCTGTGGCCCTATGCTTGCCTTAGCTTTTCTTCCTTGCTGGTCACCTGGGCCACTGACCCTACTCAGCCTCACAATGCTTTGTGCTCTTGACTCCCTGGTCTATGGTACCAGCCCTGCCCTTTCTGCCATGAGCTTCTAAGTTTTCTCAGCTGCACCTCTCTATAAAGTGTCTCTCCAGATATCCAGTGAATGCCCCAACTACTAATCATACTATTACCCGAAATAGCCACTGTTTGGGAATTACCCAAACATATTCCTGTTGCTACAATGTAAGTACAATGGCAAATAGGCTGGGAACCTTTGAAATTAAAGCCATCAACAACATTAACAGGAAATTCCTAAATACAATACTGAACAAGAAAGGAACTTAAATACAGAAAATTCGAGACTTCGAGACTCTAGAATGTCTGACTTACTACCCCACTAGTCTAACAGCCCCTCCTCAAAGATGGGATTGGGCATCAAAAGATAATGTTTTAAGCCCGTGTGATCTCATTGACCATCAGTTCCCCCATCAGTACAATAGGGACACTAATCATATTCCTACCGAAATCAAAAGGTTGATAAGAAAATTGGAAAATAAGGAAAACTATCCAGAGTCTATGAAAATTCTCAGATACAGTATCATCTTTCATTAATGTGGATAAATGTAATCTTCTGTGAATTTACTTTCAATCCTCTTCTTAAGGAATAGTAGTCAGAAAAAAAGAGAAATCATGTTTTCTCTGTGGAGGTCACCTTGAAGAGGGAAATCCAGGTATGTCTCCTTTCCTAAGATCCAAATGGTAGGGGATTCTGAAGAGGAAGTCAGTTTTAAGCCAGATTGTCTAATTGCATTATGTTCTTGTATTTAATTTTTGTCATACTCAAACCTTTCATAAATATCCTTTAGAAATATCGCCCTTATCTCAGAATGCTGTGAACTATCAGTGCAAGCAATTATCTGAATGGTTTGGACTTGAGAATTGAACTGAATTCCAACCAAATGGGAAGTAACAACCACAACTACCCCAAAGAACTAAAGGGAAAAATAATATTGAAAAATAAGGATTGGGAATATACAGTTCTGCTGCCCCTACACACATGGAAATCCTCCAACCAGTTTCATCTTTGAAGGATCAGTTGTGTTTTTATTAAGAATTTTTTCCATAATACTGTCTTCCAAAATGTTGATATTAAAATCTGAACTGAAAGACTTTGCACGAAAAAGAAATTTGATCCCTTAGGGATCCAAAGTGTGGGTGGTCACATGAAAAAGACGAAGGATGCGCTGTCGGATCTCCTTTGTCTTCACTCCGTAGACAATAGGGTTGAGCACGGGAGGAACAAGCAGGTAGGTGTTGGCCAGGATGACGGGCAGGAGAGAGTCCTGCCGCTTGCCAAACCGGTGCACCATAGACAATCCAATGAACGGTACATAGAATATAAAAACAGCACACACATGAGAGACACATGTACCAAATGCTTTTGCCTGGGCTTCACGTGTCAAGCCCAACACAGTCTTGAGGATAAGCAGATATGACAAAGAGATGAGAAGTGAGTCCAGGCCAATGGCCGAGATGATGACGATGAGGCCATAGATGATATTGACATGGATGTCAGCACAGGCCAGCTTCATGACATCTTGGTGCAGGCAGTAGGAATGGGAAAGGATATTGGAGCGGCAGAAAGGTAGCCTTTTGATGAAGACAGGCAGGGGTGCCATAAGCGCAACCCCCCGCACCACAGCAGCCATGCCAATCTTGGTTACACGAGGCAATGTTAGCACAGTGGCATGGCGTAGGGGGTGGCAGATGGCCACATAGCGGTCAAAGGCCATGGCCAGCAGCACTGTGGACTCCATGCCAGATAAAGAGTGGATGGCAAACATCTGTAACAGACAAGCGTCAAACTGGATGGTAGTGGAGTTGAACCAGAAGATGGCCATCATTTTGGGCATGGATGAGGTGGAGATGAGAACATCAAGGCCAGAAAGCATGCAAAGAAAGATGTACATGGGTTCATGTAGACTGTGCTCCGTCCGCACAATGTAGATGATTGTCAAGTTACCTAGCACAGCAATAAGGTAGAGGGAACACAATGGGAAGGCCAGCCAGAACTGAGCTTCTTCCAAGCCTGGCAGGCCTATTAGGATGAAATATGTGGCACTGGATTCGTTGCCATTGGGACCCACCATTGTGAAGAAGCTGAGCTGCAACCACTGCCAGGCACGTAGAGGCTGGAATACAAAGAGAAGCCATTGTCAGATCCTCTAAGATTTTTCTGTCATTTTCCTCCCCACCGCCACCCTCCCTGTTCCATGCCCTATTCTCTGATAAGAACTCTAATTTCATTGCCTATCCAAACTCTGATTCTATTCTAAATTCAACCTAACTATCCTTCATAACTCAAGGCCCAAATGGGCATTCACCCAGTCTTACTCACTAGCCTCACCTCAAAGTGAATTCGGAAAACAAATAAAATACTGAAGCAAAAATTCTAAGTGTTTTAAATCATGTAGTTCACCAAGAAGAGATAGTTGACTAGTTCATATCAGACATAGATGATAAAAACTCCCATTGCTTCTATCCTAACTACTCTGTGCTCCCCTATCTTTAATACCTACTGTAATTCTATCATTAGACTATCTTTAAGACTAATCACGGTCCAATGTAGCAATACTCTAGTAACACAGACTAACACTGAAATATAACCTTATCACTAATTCTAATGACCTCTCCAATTCTAGCCTTAACCCTAACTTTAGCATTAACCTAAGACTTCACTCCAGTAGCTATATAAAACAATGTAAAACTTAATAATGGCCTTCCCAGGTGTCTCAATGGTAAAGAATCCACCTGCCAATGCAGGAGATGTGGGTTTGATCCCTGGGTTGGAAAGATCCCCTGGAGAAGGAAACAGCAATCCCCTCCAGTATTTTTGCTTGGGAAATCCCATGGACAGCTCCAGTCCATGGGGTCATGAAAGAGTTAGACACGACTTAGCAACTAAACAATAAAGACTTAACTCTTGTAGCTATTTAAAACTTAATATAAAACTTAATAATACCTATTTTATTATGGTAACCCTTAATTCAATTTAAAAAAAAAAAAGATACACTAAACTCATCCTGAACTCTAACTCTACATTTTCACTCTTGCTTAAATGTTCACCCAAAATCTTACACTTGTTCAGACTGCCCAGTTTATATCATTAAAGGAGCAATGACCACAATGGATGCCATAGGTGTCCCACTCAGATCCCCTTCACCAAGCCAATGCATCTATACCCCTTCTGCAGTGGATGTTGAGTAAGACAGAGTCAGAATTCTTCCTTTTTACGGAAAATTTTTATTTACCAAATGAGAGGCACTTCACCCAGAAAGTCATGTTATCCCCACCAGGGCAGATCTAGAGTGATCTAGATGTCAGGCAATGAGTGCCTGACACAATGGTACACAAGGCCAGCCTCCTTGACTCCAGCTGGGACCAAACCTGGGAGGCAATGTGTGCTCCAAAGCTTCCTGAGGAACCAAACCTGTAGCTGGTCTCCAGTTGAAACCACAGCCTCACATTATTTTCTTTTCCTGCCCTATCCTATTTCCCTTACTCATCTTCTCGTGACAATATGTCCTTTAAATAAGAATTTCTATTTACGCTCTGTTTCTAGGGGACCTACTAGGCCGAAGACAGTGGGACTGACGCAGAGGACTAAACGTGAAAGATGATGGCATTAGAAGCACTGGAGGAACAATCAATCCTATACCAGGGTTCCACCATCCCCAAATCTGGCTATTGAAGTGAGGGATATAAGTAGAGATTCCTGAAGTGGGAAATATCAGACTTGAGTTTTCTCAGATCACATCTCTCTGTTGAAACAATTAGAGAGTTAACTAACTTTCTCCCTGTTTCCCTTTCCTCCATTAATTCATGAATATTCACATGCTCCTATTATTTATTAGATTATATAAATTGTATTTAAAAACCTCTTGATGAAAGTGAAAGAGGAGAGTGAAAAAGTTGGCTTAAAGTTCAACATTCAGAAACCTAAGATCATGGCATCTGGTCCCATCACTTTATGGGAAATAGATGGGGAAACAGTGGAAACAGTGTCAGACTTTATTTTGGGGGGCTCCAAAATTACTGCAGATGGTGACTGCAGCCATGAAATTAAAAGACGCTTACTCCTTGGAAGAAAAGTTATGATCAACTTAGATAGCATATTCAAAAGCAGAGACATTACTTTGCCAACAAAGGTCCATCTTGTCAAGGCTATGGTTTTTCCAGTGGTCATGTATGGATGTGAGAGTTGGACTGTGAAGAAAGCTGAGCACCAAAGAATTGATGCTTTTGAACTGTGCTGTTGGAGAAGACTCTTGAGAGTCCCTTGGACTGCAAGGAGATCCAACCAGTCCATTCTAAAGAAGATTAGTCCTGGCTGTTCTTTGGAAGGAATGATGCTAAAGCTGAAACTCCAGTACTTTGGTCACCTCATGCGAAGAGTTGACTCGTTAGAAAAGACTCTGATGTTGGGAGGGATTGGGGGCAGGAGGAAAAGGGGACGACAGAGGATGAGATGGCTGGATGGCATCACTGACTCGATGGACATGAGTTTGAGTGAACTCTGGGAGTTGGTGATGGACAGGGAGGCCTGGAGTGCTGTGATTCATGGAGTCACAAAGAGTCAGACACGACTGAGTGACTGAACTGAACTGAACTGAACTGAACTGACACTATATAGGGGTATATATATTATATATATAGGCTTTCTCCTCTTCCCATTTTGCTAGGGTATGTTTAAGATAATTTTATCTTGGTAAGAAAAAAGGGGGCTTCCCTGGTGGCTCAGACGGTAAAGAATCCACCTGCAATGCTGGAGACCTGGATTCAGTTCCTGGGTTGGGAAGATCCCCTGGAGGAGGGCGTGGCAACCCACTCCAGTATTCTTGCCTGGAGAATCTCCATGGACAGAGAAACCTGGCAGACTACAGTCCATGGGTTTGCAAAGAGTCAGACATGACTGAGTGAAAATTGCATCTTCCACATCCTGGTTTACTGTCTCTCTCCTATGCACTTTCCTGAACCTCTTCCCCCTTGATCCCCTTGGGTATAATTCAATGTTTCCTGTTCTGTGCTCCCAAAGAACTTTGTTTAGATCTCTTTTCATGCATTTACCATTCTGAACTAGAATTATTGCTATGTTTGTTTGTCACTAAATTTTTAATTCCTAAATGGCAGGGACCCAATCCTGTGTTTAGTTAAGGTTTGTTGAAAATAAAAAAGAGTTTTATCACAAGAATTCCTCAGTAAATGTCTAATGAGGGTAGCACAGACAAGGGGATAAGAAAAACTGCCAATTGTCTGAACTATAGAGATTTTTGAGAAAAAATCAAAACTGGAAATTCATAGCAGGGTGTTGTAAGTTCAGAACAAGAATTTTTAGGATCAAACAGAAAAGATCTTTCTCATTCAGGGATCCAGAGGGCATGAGAATGGATATATGGAGAACAGGGCAAAAGCAAAGCCTTGACTCTAAATAAATGCAAAATGGACATATTTAACTGGGAAGGGTTAAATCTGACTCCATACTGGACCTGCTTCTGTGACTTTAAATCCTATTTTGCCGATTCTGTTACTATGTGGTTTAGTCAATAAGTCGGGTCAGACTCTTGTGACCCTATGAACTGTACTGCCAGGCTCCTTTGTCCATGGGATTCTCCAAGCAAGGATATTGGAGTGGGTTGTCATTTCCTTCTCCAGGGGATCTTCCCAACCCCTGTCCTTCTCCAAGGGATCTTCCCAACCCAGGGATTACAGGCAGATTCTTTACCAACTGAGCTATGAGGGAAGCCCTTTTGTAGGCATTCATAACAGCTTGCCTCAGAGAGCCCTGCCTGCCTGAGCCCTGGGCTATGCTCCCTTTGTTTGACTCACAGGTAGATAGCCTGACCCTGCCCACCTGTGAAAGACTGGGACATCCTCGAGTTCTTTGTGTGGAAAATGGTGTCCTTTGTCTGTTGCTTACTAGCTTGGCTCAAAAATTCACATGTGGAGGGCCGGAATCACAGATAGCTGCGGCATATTTGTTTATTGATATGACAGGAGATACTCCATTTCATACCACCTGTGAAATGACTGTAAGGAGGTGAAACTAACACAGCCCCCTGCCTAAGGCTTGCCATTCTAGGAGACATTTGCAAGAATTAAATGATCTTTTACTTTGTTTCCTCATCTCCCCCCATCTCTGATCCATAAAAGAACCTAGCATCTAAGCCCTGGCATCCAGAACAATACAATTATTTTGAGATACTAGTCTGACATTTTCTCAGTCAGTCAGCTTTCCAAAGTCATATCACTTGCCTCAACACCTCATCTCCCGGATTTATTGGCCTATCATGTGACGAGCAGAATGAGCTTGGACTCGGCAACGATTGCAGCACGATTTGTACCTAGGAGAGAGGGTGACCAAGGACCCCCGACCTGGAGATGTCAGCAAAATGGCTCTAGTGCTCCAGAGGGCCAGATATCAACACCATCCAGAAATTTCACATGGATAGACAATGCAAAACTGGGCAGTTCCCAGGATAAAGATGCGCTGTCTTAGGAAATATACTGAGAAGAAATTATGGGTTGGCACATTCAGTCCTGTTACCTAGAGGGTAAACTCATGTGTTGAGTGGAGCCCTGGGACTGCAAATACAAGTTCTGGGTCCAAGTAAATGCAGAGGATGATAATAACCTCATTGTGCTGTTGCAGAATCAATGAGGTCAGGAATGTCAAAAGACATCATAAAACAGCATCACAGTGTACAAAATTTTTTTTTTCACGTTTGCATTAAAATGGGGAATAAGAGCTCTGAAAATGTCTGTTTCCAAAAACTTTTATCACCTGCCCCCACCCCCGCATTTGTCACCTTAATTTCCACTTTACCTCACGCACACTAACTAGCAGCCAATCTCTCCCAAAGGCAAAGACTGAGAACTGAGGAGACACCAGAAATCAGAGAGAAGAGGATTTAGCTGGCCCAGAAGAGAGTTGCCTCGACAGCATAAAGTGGACAGCTATCTGAGGTAAAATCGGGCTGGACCTCAGATGGCAGCAGCAAGAGAGAAATGGAGGACTGGAGGGGGAGCCAAACCAACAACCCAAGTGTCACCCTTCAGACTGCTCAGCCCTGAAGCACCCCAGTCTCCCACAGTCCTACCAGCTGACTGCCAGCCTGAGCAGCAGTTAGTAATTAGAATCATGGCACACACTCAGATAACATTTGGAGGCTCTGAAGGAAATTGGAGCTAAATCACTCTATTTTGAAAACAGAACATAATCAAGGAAAAATAAACAAAGAAAAGGTCCTTTTCTTTTTTTAGAAAGCCAACACTGACTCATTGGAAAAGACCCTGATGCTGGGAGAGATTGGGGGCAGGAGGAGAAGGGGACGACAGAGGATGAGATGGCTGGATGGCATTACCGACTTGATGGACATGAGTTTGAGTGAACTCCTGGAGTTGGTGATGGACAGGGAGGCCTGGCGTGCTGTGATTCACGGGGTCACAAAGAATCAGACACGACTGAGCAACTAAACTGAAATGAACACTGTCTTAAACCCCCAGGGGATAGCTCTATGCTTGAGATTTTCTCTGAAAAATCACACCATTTTAACAAGTCTTGGGAACGTTTCTCCATAATAAGACTTTTATGCATCATGTCTACATTATAGGTGAGAAAACTGAAGCCCCCCCAAAAGTTAAATATTCCCAAGGTTTAATAGTTGACTGGTAAAACAGAAACTTGACCTAGACTGTTCAATTCCAACACCTGTACGTTTTCCCCTTTAACTGTCTTTAATTGTGTTGCACCTTCTGAAAGCTAATCAAATCTGCCCCAGAGGCAAAGCAGAAAGGGGGCTTGGCAAGTAGAACACCTGGCCCAGTTAGATCCTTGGAAGAGAAACTAAGAGGGCCCTCCTGAACTGGGACTTAGGCACTTCCCGCCAGTCAGCCCCAGTTTTGGCTGTGACTTGGGCAGGGCCCACAGTGGAAAGTAAAAATCTTTACCCTCTACTGAGTACTTCCTTCTCATTCAATACAGGCCTCTCATCAAGCTGTCAAGCAGACATCGTCAATCCCATTTTGCATACAGGGATGCTGAGGCTTAATTAGAGCTCTCAGCATCATATCCATGTGCTTTCCAATATGCCAAACTACTGCCCTGCCTCTCTCCTAGTATCCTTTTGAATGATTTTTAAGGACTATTTCAAGGTTAATCTCCAAGGAATCCAAAATTTAAAAAACCCATGAGTACAGAGGGCTTCTCTAGGACTCAAGACACCTGACCAGCTACCCCCACTTGGGTTCAGTGGGGAAGGGGGACAAGGAGGGAATGGAAGAGGGGATTTGTGATCACTGCTCTTACCTAAACACACAGAATGTTCTGTGCCTAGAACAGTGGGGTAGGGGCCTCTGGTGCCCCTGCCAGCATCTGTGGGAACATCTGGAAGAAAATGTCCTTGGAGGGAAGCCCAGGAATACCTGGGAACCTCTGACTGTTACTGCCAGGCCATAGAGGGAAGGCAGTCCTCAGGGATATTACTGTGACTGGCAGGACTACCAGGGCTCATCACTCAATTCATGGAGAGGGAACCTTCTCTTCATACACTATAATGGTATGATTCACGCATGCTAAGTCACTTCAGTCATGTCCGACTCTTTGCGACCCAATGGACTATAGCCCACCAGGCTTCTCTATCCATGGGATTCTCCAGGCTAGAGTACTGAAGTGGGTTGCCATGCCCTCCTCCAGGGATCTTCCTGACCCAGGGATTGAACCTGTGTCTCCTATATTGCAGGCATATTCTTTACCGCTGAGCCACCAGGGAAGACCCTAGAAGAGTATCACATCCATCCAAGTCATCTGCATTTTCTGCCCCTCATACCTTGCTGGTATTTTATAATGCAGATAAACTCTTATAGGGCCTTGGCCATTCTTTTTAGAATGGCCATAAAGAGATTGGATGAGAGAGTACAATTTCTGACTCACAAAAGGCAGAGTGAGGCTCCCATCGCCACTCTCCCTCCCATCCCCGTTCTCCTCACACAATCCAGTCTGTCCCTCCAAAATCAACCACAGTCAGAGCTCCAAGCATTCATGGCCATGCCCCTCCACTTCCCACATAGGACCAGAGCCAATAAGGTTCCCACACACCTTCACATTTGATCCTTATCAGAGACCTTCAGAGCTTCTTTGATTATCATCTATACGCAGCAGAATAGCCTGAACTTGGACTTTGATTAATATACATTTTTTTTGTTTTTTCAAATATCAGACTATGCCAGACTAAGCACCAGAGATACTAAAACACAGAGTAAACAAGTCATGTTTCAGCCTTCCAGTGTGCGTGGGGCAGGGCAGGGGGGGGGGGCGGGGGGGGCGGGGGAGTGGGGTTGGGGTGGGGAGAGAAATTGAGACAAATATGCAGCTATCATAACATGTTATGATAAATGCTAGGGCAGGGGTAAGTACAAGCGGCTCAGAACAAAGCAGACAATAGTTCACCAACTTGTCAGGCTCTGAGGAGATGACATCTGAGCCAAGACTTGCAGGGCCAGTCACAGTTAGCAGGGTTGGGAACACGGGGCCAGCAGCATTCAGTTAGGAGACAAAACACATCAATGTGCCCAAAACTGGAAATAAAACAGTGGATACAATAGAAAAGATCAGTGCTTCTATGGAGCTCAAGCACTAGGAGAGCCATAATAGAAAAGAAACAAATAAGCAAGAATATTTCAGATAAAGATAAGTGCCCTGAAGATAAGACAGAGTGATGGGATAGAAAAGGACAGGGGCAGGACAGCCCTGTTTGAGACAGGGGGTCAGTGAAGGCTTCTCTGAGGTGGTGACATACCAACTGAGAGATGTGTGATGAGAAAACACCAGCCGTTCTAAGATCGAGGCAAAGAGCTCTCCAGGCAGAGGAGGCAAGAGAAAAAGGTCTGCTTTGGGGACTCACAGGAGGAAAAAGGTAAAGGTGGCCAGAGTATCAGGAGCACAGCAGAGTTGTAGGAGATGAGGTCAGAGAGGAGAGGAGGGGACAGGTCATGCAGGGACTTGCAGGACGTGGCCAGGAGCTTTGATTTAATTCTCAGTGACTTGGGAGAAATTAAGCAATAGACTTGATCTAATTTGTTTTCAGAAGTGCATTCTACAAATGCAAAGACCCAGAGAGAAAGAGAACACACCCTGTTTGAAAAGCTGCAAGTGGTTCAGTGTGTGTGCATATGTGTGTGTGTGGTGGTGGGGCGGGGGGGCGGCGGGTGGTGGAGGGGAGAGGGGCACCTATAGAGTGCAAGGCAGGAGAAGTCACAGTGTAGACACAAAATCCAGTTTTTTAAGTGGGCTGAAGACTGAACCCTGATCCTAGACCTGGACTGGGTCAGGATCAGAACCCTAGGAATAGTGCTAAGTTCTAGACTCAGCACAGCCTGACTCCTGATGTAAAATACAGCATGAGCCCAGACCCCATTCAGAGCCCACACCCCACACAGGGCTATAATCTGACCCTGATCATAAACTGAGCTTCAGCCACACCAACAACCTGGGTGGAACCAGCCCTGTTCACACACCAAACCCCAGTCCAACTCTAGAGTGGTCCCAGGCCCATTTGCTCTCAACCCCACTACCTTCATTTAGCCCCATCCCCACCAGGCTCAAGATGGGTGCCCCAGTAAACTGATCACAGGAAAATGTCTTAAAAACTGCAAAAGAAGCATCAAGCACCACCCACGTTCCATTTACCACAGGAGCACAGAAATTGCTGAGGCCGTCTATCCTTAGAGTCCGGGGCCTCCTTCACATCCCCGGCCCCACTCCCTACTTCTGGTTCTCCTCAGCCTGCTCTCTCATTCACTTAGCAGGTCTAATGAGGGACCCTTAGCTGCAGGAAACCCACACCCCAGGAGTCACCTCCAGTCTCCCACACTCACCTCAACTGCACTGAAGGAACCAGTGCCCTTTTCTCCAGGACCCTTCCAGCAGTGATCTGGCAGGCTGCACCGTAGTTCCACCCTCTCAGTCTCCGCCCCCTCCCTCGTCAGGCTTATTTATTCTGTCACATCTCCTCCCCTCTTTTGGCTTCTCCCTGTGGGGGGTAGGGCGCTGCCCAGAGGGCCTATCTGCAGATACCCCTCATAGCCAACTGTGGGACTGATGTCCTTCTGGGCTGCTGTGTCCTGAGAAGGTGTGTTTGGGGTATGAGGAAGGAGGGGTAGTGGGTAAGGGGTCTCTAGAGTCCTCCCCAGATGGGCCCTGTGCCAGTTGGAGTATTTCTGCCAGCTCCCAATGTGAAGTTAGGGTAAATGAGTACGGAGAATCTAGAGAAACTCACGTGTGTGGCCATGGTCTCTGGGAGAGGCTTTCTCCAAATCTCCCTCAGCTTCATCAAACTCAACCAGAGGAAAAGCAGGATATGCTTTCTGGGAGACTCTGTGATTAGGTGCCAACTCATCACCTGCCTGAAGCTTTCTCTGGCCTCCACCTTCCTTCCATGAGTGGTGCCTGCTTGGTCCTTGCTGGGTCTGCATCCATCCCAGTGGACCCATCTGCCTTTCCCCAAAGCTATAGGGCTGGGTCTTCTTTATCCCCCAGGTTCTAGGGCCCATCTCTAGCTAATTCATAACAGGGATCCCTGGGAACCATGCCTCTGCCTTCTATTCCCTGGCCTTGAACTTCTTGTTGAGAAAGGAGGATGTGGTTTCCTTAGCCCTCCCCTACCTCCAGCTCCAGCCATATAAGACCAATGCCATCTGGTTTCTCTCTTAAGGGCAAAAATAGTGAGAGAACATTTTAGAGGGTTAGAGATCAGTGGGAATGAGAAACCAAGTATGTTACATATTTAAATAATTTTTAATAAATCTATTAATAAAGCAAAGTGAATTTTCATTGGTTTCTCCTGGTGTTTTTACTGATCAATTTCACAACTGCAAGTTTTAAATTCACAACACAGGGCGATCTGATATAAGCTATGCAAAATTAGACAATGTCAAATCAGACAATTCCAACTCAGACCATATCAAAACTCGCGATTACAAGATCTCCAGGTACCTGTAAACCTGAAGCCTGTCATTCATTGCTATCACCCTGGAGCCATCTCTGTTGCTTCCCTCAAACTCCCATAGACTGAAAAGGGGTGAAAGATACCGCAGGGACTTCTACTTCTGGCCAAGAGAGAATAACATGAGGTAACATCCCACCTGAAGGAACCTAAAATAGACAGCATACATTAAAAAAAAGTTTGCAAGCTACTAGATATCAGGCAATGAAGGACAATGAGCCCTGAGGCATGGAAAACAAATGAAGTGAACCTGGGGTTTCCCCAGCTTACTGCCTTGGGAGGTTCCCTGCTGCAGTCTAGGGAAGGAGAATGCAGAGTCCAGAGGACATCTTAAGTTAAAGATGTAGAGCTGATAGTCCAGGAAGACCCAGCTAGCTAGAATTTGAAGACCAGGTATTGGAGGTGAGAGATCTACAGAGAGAGAGAGAACTCTAAAGACATGTAGAGATTCCTCTGCAAAAATCCAGCTGAGTACTGAGCCTACATGCACGTGAACAAGCTACTTAAGACTGGGGACAGAGCCACCTGGAAAAATTAGCGATGGCATCCCCACCCAGGGTTCACATAGGGTCACAGATAGCGAGTGTTCCTACCTGCCAGATTGGACAACTTCAAGATTCACAGGGCACTGAGTAGAGAATACAGAAGGATCCTGTCTCTGTAGTGGGGAATAATTAACCAGATATTATCTGCTGGATTGTAGATATCATGTGGATTTTAGATCATAATTGATCATTAATGAGTGAGGAAAGTACTTTGTTGACTTTATAAAATAGAACCAGTCAAACTAAGGACTATAATTTATAGAGACAGGAACAAGAGATGAGTGTAGATGGGGATTGGAGGGGGTTTGGAGAGGGATGAGTGAATTTGGTTTATCTTAAGTAAGTAAACCAGAATCCACTCAGGCTCTGAGAAGTCCCAGACAGATAGCCATTGAGCATACAGTATGTCAGGCCCTGGAGACAGAGAAGCCTAGTCCTTATCCTCAAGGGAGACAGACAACTATGTATAAGGATATTTCAGTTCTAAAGGAGATCAGTCCTGGGCATTCATTGGAAGGACTGATGTTGAGCCTGAAACTCCAACACTCTGGCCACCTGATGCAAAGAGTTGACTCATTGGAAAAGACCCTGATGCTGGGAAAGACTGAGGGCAGGAGGAGAAGGGGACAACAGAGAATGAGATGGTTGGATGGCATCATTGACTCAATGGACATGGGTTTGGGTGGACTCTGGGAATTGGTGATGGACAGGGAGGCCTGGCCTACTGCAGCTCATGGGGTCGCAAAGAGTTGGACACGACTGAGCAACTGAACTGAACTGATGGAAGATAAACATACAGCTATCATAAAACTATTTAAGCTCTATGACAGAGGGATAAACATCCAGTTGGAAAATAAAGCTTTAAAGTTTATGATCAAGGGAAACAGTTTGTGGGAACCTTGGGGAAGCCCTTAATATAGTCTGGCATTTAGCCAAGTTTTCAAACCAGTAACAATTATCCAAGTCATCATCATTTTTCAAAATAAAGAGATTCTAGAGGACTCCAAGATTTCCCAAGATCTCCTGAGAAAGAAGGCCATGAGTTAATCTAAAACCAAAGACACTGTAGCCTGGATAAGAGACTAGCTTCTGGCCTTGGCACAGCAGGGCCTTATGAAAGCTGAAGTCTCTTGTTTGAATATTCCCTAAAATGAAATAAATATACCTCATTTAATCAGTTTTATTATTTAAAACCACTACCACCAATGTGTATTGATCACTGTCTATTTTCCATATGTTTTCACATCTGTTATTCTACTTAACCCCCACAACCACCCAACAGGAGGTACATTATATTTCCTTTTTTACAGCACTTACAATTTCCAAAATTACTGAGGTACAGTAGGCTAAGCAATGAGCCCAAATATTTAAGCTAGTGATCCTAACCTCTATTGACTCTAATGCCCACTCCACAATGTCTTTTCCTGATACAGCTATCAACCATGTTTAAAGGAACTTCTTGGCAAGGTTGTGTTTTCTTTGAATTTCATTTGTAAATTTGCACATCACTTGTAAATCAGACACCAGCATGGGAAAACAAATGTCAACTTGTCTGAAGCTCTGTGAAAACAATTTATTATGAGATAGTAAATAATAATGTTTTCATTAATAACAGTAAATCAGGATGGCCACATGAGGCTAAACTGGTGATGCACTGCAAAATATAGGAGCACCATTCACATGACCATGGATGTGGATGTTGTTTCCTAATGCTGTACAATGAGATAACCATGAGTATGATCATTTCTTGTATGTTTACACTTTTCAGTTTACATAGGAGGTTCATAGGATTTAAGCTTTACAGCATCACTGCCATTGTAGCTTCATTATTCAGAAGAGGAAATGAGATCCTGAGAGGTTTTACAGTATGCCATTTTATGATATTTCCGGGATTTTAACCTTATAAGTCTTACTTCAGTATTCTTTCATCTCCCTCAAATGAACCTACATTATTTTCTACCTATAATTCTTTCCTGTGAATATTTTTGACCTAACAGTTTCTAAGTTCATTATGGCATGCTCTTGTGCCTTATAATCCATACCCATTGGACAAATGAGTGCAATATTGTTAAAACATAGTAATCACAAACAATACATACGCACACACACACATTTGCAAACACATATCCTTCAGATATTATTCCACCTATATATGACCAAAGATATATATGTTACACAGATGGATTTCATATCACAAATACTTTGCATCACAGGCATACACCCAAAGATAAACAAGCCAAAAGACACAGCCATCCCAGCACTACATATTCCACACACTTATGTGTATTATACGGTCTACATTGTTACAAACATGCAACATTCTACATCCTACCATTTATATATTATTAATGCATTCTACATTTTACATATTATATTCTACATTTGCATATTACATTCTACATTTACATATTAAAAATATGAGGGGAAAAGGAGGCATCTGTTCTCATTAGATACACATGCTCTACAACCATTCTCACATAGATGCATATCATATACCAAACAACAGAGGTCACATAAACACAAGAAGTGTGGAATTATAGAATTATTCACAAAATATTATACATGACAGGACACAGCTGCCAGGCAGATCAGCTGGCACATATTCTGTGTACTCACACACACAGGCTAAAATCACATATAGCCACACAAACATACCTACATACTCATAGCTGCAACCAAAATAAACATCACCCTCATGGAAAAATAATCTCCAGAAGAACCACATAGATGACATTGGCAGATTCCACATAAATACACCCCCATATATATAGAAACATAAACACTTCATGGGAACTGTCTCTTTGCTTTCTACCATCTCCCTCCCCTCCCTTCAATCACCATCACACAAATACCTTTATTAATCCTTAAAAATGACTGTGTTACCTCTTTGGGATCCAAGAAAGAAGTTATAGTTAACACATATTCACTGATGTGGATACATGGGAGCAAAATAATAAAAATCATACATCAAGAACAGAATGAATCATGATGTGTATCATTTACAGCCTTTGCATGTCAAAACTACATGTATTTTCTAGTTGGGAAAGAGAAATAAGGTGAGGTCACCATAGGAAGGGAGTGTAGAGTGATCACGATCCAGCATGTCCTGTCAAAACTGGTTCTTCTGAAGTGACCCATTTCTGGAGATAGAAATTGAAGGTCTACTTAGATATCTTGGAACAGAGAGCCCAGTGGGTTGGATGTTCCAGTCACCAAGGTGCTCAACAGGACCTGAACCCTGCCATCTTTGGTAGAGACTAAGGACACTGGGGAGGAAATCCTGCTCACCTGCCACTCTGTGAGAATATATGAAAGACCCGAGAACGAATCTCCTTGGTTTTGGCCCCATAGACTATAGGGTTAACCACAGGTGGTAGCAGTAGATAGATATTAGCCATAATCACATGGAGCAGGGAAGTGGGGCCACTCAGCCTGTGCACCACGGAGAGCCCAATGAGGGGCAAATAGAAGACCAGCACAGCACAGAGATGGGAGATGCAGGTGTTGAAAGCTTTGAGTGCTGCCCCCCGAGAGGAGAGCTCCAACACAGCCCTCAGGATGAGGACATAGGAGAAGCCAACGAAGAGGGAGTCGACGCCCATGACCGAGAGGATGATAAAGAGCCCGTACACCACATTGACCGTGGTGTCAGTACAGGACAGCTTCATAATATCTTGGTGCAGACAGAAGGAGTGTGTGACCGTGTGCTTTCGGCAGTACGATAGCCGCTTCAGGATGAAGGGCAGGGGGAAGAAGAGTACAAACCCTCTGGCCAGGGCAGCTAGTCCAATTTTGGCAACCATAGGCCCTGTGAGTACAGAAGCATGCCGCAGTGGGTGGCAGATGGCCACAAAGCGGTCAAATGCCATGGCCAGCAGGACAGCTGACTCCATGGCTGACAGAGCATGGATAAGGAACATCTGGGCCAGACAGGCATTGAACTCGATCTCCTGGACACCTGTCAGGAAGAGGCTGACCATCTTGGGCATGGTGACGGAGGAGAGAACTAGGTCAATGGTGGAAAGCATGGCCAGGAAGAGGTACATGGGCTCATGCAGGCACCTTTCCACACGGATGATGAGGATAATGGCCAGGTTGCCCAGGGTGGCCAAGGCATACATACAACACAGTGGGAAAGCCAGCCAAAAGTGGGTGTTAGGTCCCAGGCCAGGGATGCCCACCAGCAGGAAGTATGCTGGGTGGACCTGAGTTCCATTTGGCACAGTCATGGCAGGAACAAAGAGCCGAGGTTTCTGCATCCCAAGTCCGAGGTCTATGAAAGGGAAGAGGAAAAATATCGCTCAGTCATGGTTCAGCGGAGAGAAAGGACTTAGGAAAGGGCACTGAAACAGTGAGGGCTGCAAGCGGAATGTCTAAGTACTCCTGTTAATTCCAAAACTTCAGTCTCATTTTTCTTTAAAGCTTTTTTTTTTTACATTTTTAAAAGATCTTTTATTTTGTATTGCGAGTACAACTGATTAACAATGCTCTCACAATTTTAGATAAGCAGCGAAGAAACTCGGCTGTACATACACATGTAACTGTCCTCCCTTAGATTTAAGGGACTAGTTCTGATAGAGTGTCTGACGAAATATGGATGGAGATTCGTGACATTGTACAGGAGACAGGAGTCAAGACCATCCCCAAGAAAAAGAAATGCAAAAAGGCAAAATGGCTGTCTGAGAACGCCTTACAAAAGCTGTAAAAGAAGAGAAGAGAAAAGCAAAGGAGAAAAGAAAAGATATAAGCATCTGAATGCAGAGTTCCAAAGAATAGCAAGGAGAAATAAGAAAGTCTTCCTCAGCCATCAAGGCAAAGAAATAGCAAAAAAACAATAGAAGTGGGAAAGACCAGAGATCTCTTCAAGAAAATTAGAGATACCAAGGGAACATTTCATGCAAAGATGGGTTCAATAAAGGACAGTAATGGTATGTATGGACCTAACAGAAAAAGAAGATATTAAGAAGAGGTGGCAAGAATACACAGAAGAACTGTACAAAAAAGAGCTTCACGACCCAGATAATCATGATGGTGTGATCACTCACCTAGAGCCAGACATCCTGGAACGTGAAGTCAAGTGGGCCATAGGAAGAATTACTACAAACAAAGCTAGTGGAGGTGATGGCGTTCCAGTTGAGCTATTTCAAATCCCGAAAGATGATGCTGTGAAAGTGATGCACTCAATATGCCAGCAAATTTGGAAAATTCAGCAGTGGCCACCGGACTGGAAAAGGTCAGTTTTCATTCCAATCCCAAAGACAGGCAATGCCAAAGAATGCTCAAACTACCACACAATTGTACTCATCTCACACGCTAGTAAAGAAATGCTCAAAATTCTCCAAGCCAGGCTTCAGCAATACGTGAACCGTGACCTTCCAGATGTTCAAGCTGGATTTAGAAAAGGCAGAGGAACCAGAGATCAAATTGCCAACATCCGCTGGATCATTGGAAAAGCAAGAGAGTTCCAGAAAAGCATCTATTTCTGCTTTATTGACTATGCCAAAGCCTTAAACTGTGTGGATCACAATAAACTGTGGAAAATTCTGAAAGAGATGGGAATACCAGACCACCTGACCTGCCTCTTGAGAAATCTGTATGCAGGTCAGGAAGCAACAGTTAGAACTGGACATGGAACAACAGACTGGTTCCAAATAGGAAAAGGATTATGTCAAGGCTGTATATTGTCACCCTGCTTATTTAACTTCTATGCAGAGTACATCATGCGAAATGCTGGGCTGCAAGAAGCACAAGCTGGAATCAAGATTGCCAGGAGAAATATCAATAACCTCAGATATGCAGATGATACCACCCTAATGTCAGAAAGTAAAGAACTAAAGAGCCTCTTGCTGAAAGTGAAAGAGGAGAGTGAAAAAGTTGGCTTAAAGCTCAACATTCAGAAAATGAAGATCATGGCATCTGGTCCCATCACTTCATGGGAAATTGATGGGGAAACAGTGTCAGACTTTATTTTTCTGGGCTCCCAAATCACTGCAGATGGTGACTGCAGCCATGAAATTAAAAGACGCTTACTCCTTGGAAGAAAAGTTATCACCAACCTAGATAGCATGTTGAAAAGCAGAGATAGTACTTTGCCAGCAAAGGTCTGTCTAGTCAAGGCTATGGTTTTTCCAGTAGTCATGTTGGATGTGAGAGTTAGACTGTGAAGAAAGCTGAGCACTGAAGAATTGATGCTTTTGAACTGTGGTGTTGGAGAAGACTCTTGAGAGTCTCTTGGATTGCAAGGTGATCCAATCAGTCCTTCCTAAAGGAGATCAGTCCTGTGTGATCATTGGAAGGACTGATGTTGAAGCTGAAACTCCAATACTTTGGCCACCTGATGCGAAGAGCTGACTCATTTGAAAAGACCCTGATGCTGGGAAAGGTTGAGGGCAGGAGGAGAAGGGGACAACAGAGGATGAGCTGCTTGGATGGCATCACCAACTCAATGGACATGGGTTTGGGTGAACTCCGGGAGTTGGTGATGGATAAGGGAGGCCTGGCATGCTGCAGTGCATGGGGTCGCAAAGAGTCGGACATGCCTGAGCAACTGAACTAAACTGAACTGTCCTCCCTTAAACTCCCCTCCCATTCAGGCTGCCACGTAACATTATCTTCTCTAGTTTGTCATAGACGTGTCTCCGGAGGGTCCCATTAATCTCAGTGTGAAGCCCACCCAGGATACAGTGCAAAGCCCTTCATTTCCAGAGCTGATGTTGCTGATCACATATCCTGCTTTTGGTCCCTTCTAAACCAGTACTGCCAAACGTGCACAAATCCTGCCAGAACCCAGCCTTTCTAGTGCATGTTAGGGTTAGGGTATGTCTGGGTTCAGAGTTTGAGGCTCAGTCTCTGGTTGCCTTTTAAAATCCATTCTCAACTGACTTCAGGGCAGGAAGTAGGGTTGGGGGTGGGAATGTCCATCTGAGATTCAATTTCAAGAGATAGGTTTGTGTTTCAGCTTGAGTACCATTTCTCAGACTTCACTGATGGAATCAGCTAAAGCTGTTATTGAAAACACTGTCTCTCAGGTTCTACTCCGGACCCAGAGAATTGGATTTTCCAGGGGAGGGGTCCAGAAATCTGGTTAAAAAGAACAATAAATCTCTTCTGTCCCAGTGATTTTCTTTTTTTCAATCAGAGAAATTTAGGAAAAGTTGTTCTAGTTTTCTGGGAGGTAGGGAGATTCCAGCCCTTAACAAAGAATGAAACAGCCTTTCAGTGGGTTCTCTTAAGGCCCACATGAGAGTCATCCTCAGATTTGCTTAGCTGGAGTGTGACATGGAAACCAGATACAGCAGAGACATAAAAAGACAAATCAGTCTGCATCGCTGCCAGTGCTATGTGGTATCCACAGGCATAGCCTCCTTCCTTCACTACCCTCCCTGGTGAACACAGAACAAGCTCAACTTCCTTCCTCTACACAGACCACTCTGTTCTAAGCCTCTGTCCTGAGATCCAAACACATATAACATGTTTCCTCTTCATATTTCTACTTGGATAATCCAAGAGTTTCATACTCATTTTGTCCCAAATAGGACCCCTCTGAATAGTATCAATGAGTCACTCATGTCATCCTGGTCAGGGAAGCTAGACCCATCTCTGCTCTTTCCCCTTTACTGTAATTTTGTTTTTCCTAGTAATCTATCATAGCTTTCTTTTTATTCAACACGTCCTCCCTCCCCCCCAACCTCATTATATCATTCATTCTGCTCTAAGTATGAAAAGAACTTCCGAACTCACCTCCCTGCTTCCAGAATCAGATTCTTCAATCCACCTTCCACGTGGCTGACATCTAAACAGAAAAACTGGATATGTCAGGCTGCTGTTTGGCAAGTTACAGGTGACTCCCATAGCCTTCAAGATCAAATCGGAATCCAACAGTCTGCATTCAAAGCCCTTCCCAGTGTGGATCCCACTTAACTTTCCTGCCAAGCTTCTCAATTTGTTTCTTCATTTACCAGTTGCCACCACCACCACCAACATACACAAATATTTTTCTCTGGGTAAATTAATTCCCCTTGCCTCATGTTTCAGTGAAAGGTGAGAAGCTAGAACTGCGGGGTTTCCTGACACAGGGGTAGACAAAGTTTGGAATGAGCCTCACGTTGGTTAGAAGGAATTCCTCTTTGGGAAGGTCACTGAAAAGGGTCTGGGATCCTGAAGGTGGGTTCCGGAACAGGGCGCGCTGGCAGGCTGTGTGAGCAAAGGGCAGGCTTCCTCAGGCAATGTGCCCTCCCTTCCCGGTCTCCGCGAACTTTCCAGGACCTGGGCAAGGTTCCCTTCCCGTGCCCTCCCCTCCCCACCCTGACCTAAGCCTGGCACACTTTCCTACATTGACGCTGCCCCAGGCAATTGCCCTTATATAGCTTCTCTGGGGGCTCTAGGGAGCCTGAGGGATGATGAGCAGTGAACTTCGCCAGACTCCCTGGGAGCACCGCTTGGCTCAGGCACCCAAGGAAAGCCGAACCCCGACTCCTACCTCGGGGGGCTGCACTATGTTACTATTTTAAGGTCCCTCAGGAGACTAGAGAGAGAGGGAGTACAGTGGAGGTGAAAGATGACCGGCACTGGAAGAAAAGAGCTACTGGAATGGAGGTGAGGGCGTGCATTTAAAAGCACACAGATGTAAATACTCTTGTTCTCTGCCCGGACGCAGTCCTCGGGGATCCCGAGCTGGGCTAAGGCACTGCCTCTCGCTTCTCAATGGTGCCCCCTTATGGTAATATAGGCGAATTGCAGTCTCGTCGCTGCTTGCTCAGACTCTGAGGATGATGAACTAACGACCTAACTTACCTTGTATCTGAGCTCCTATCACTGCGCTACGGCTGCCCCTGAGCTCTTTCTCCTCTCCCTAATAAGCCAATTCTTTATTCCTCAGGCTGATAATAATACTCTCCTGTCCCCACCTCCCCATCCAAAATGAGACTGTGTAGAAAGTCTTTTTAAATATGCGGCTCTATCAAGGAACAAACATGTCCAAATCTGGGCTCAACCACTTACCATTCTTAGCCTCAGTTTGAAGTGAAAAATAAAATGAGATACTAGCAATTCTCCAGTGAATGATTGTGACAGAGGATGAGACGGTTGCATAGCATCACTGATTCAATGGACATGAGTTTGAGCAATTCCAGGTGATAGTGAAGGACAGGGAAGCCTGGCATGCTGCAGGTCATAGGGTTGAAAAGAGTCGGACATGACTTAGTGACTGAACAGTAACAACGATTAGCCATTTTCCAGTGAATGTTCATTATTATTGCTCAAATGTTCATTATTATTGCTCAAAACAACATGAAAAGCCAACAAAATAGGAGAAAATCTAGTTGAGATAGTGTTAGAACAGCCAAAGGAAGCAAATACATTAGAGAGAAAGAGTAGACAGCAGGGCTAGAAGCTGCTGAGAGATCAAGTCGCTGGAGAACTGAAAATGAAAGCTCCCTGGTTACCTCGTGAAGAACTGTTGAGGTGGTTGGTAGGAATGGAATCTTGAATACAGCAGAGTGAAGAGTGAGTGAGTTGGGAAAAAATGGAGAAAGTGGCTGTAGACCACAATTTTGATAAGTTCGTACGTGAAGAGCGGAGAAGGCAATGGCACCCCACTCCAGTACTCTTGCCTGGAAAATCCCGTGGATGGAGGAGCCTGGTAGGCTGCAGTCCATGGGGTCTCGAAGAGTCGGACACAGCTGAGCGACTTCACTTTTACCTTTCATTTTCATGCATTGGAGAAGGAAATGGCAACCCACTCCAGTGTTCTTGCCTGGAGAATCCCAGGGATGGGGGAACCTGGTGAGCTGCCGTCTCTGGGGTCGCACAGAGTCAGACAGACTGAGGCAACTTAGCAGCAGCAGCAGCAGTATGTGAAGAGAAGGAATGAAATGGACTATACATGAAGTATTAATAGCTCAAAAGAGAATTTCTACAAATTTGAAGCTTAAAGAGATTAAACACAAGTAAATGTCAACAGGATGGAATTAGTAGCTGCTGCTGCTGCTGCTAAGTCGCTTCAGTCGTGTCCAACTCTGTGCGACCCCATAGACGGCAGCCCACCAGGCTCCTCTGTCCCTGGGATTCTCCAGGCAAGAACACTGGAGTGGGTTGCCAATTAGCAGGGAGTCCTTTATTTCTCATATTCGTAGTGAAGTTTTTCAATGCTGTGATCCAGGTAGACTCTCTGTCCTTGCCCCTCTATATAGTGACCATGAGAAATCTTAATTGCTCCCATATCATCCCCCAAACAGTCCAAACCAACACCCTGAACTCCAGACATGGTCATGCCTACTGGACATTATTTAAGCATCCCTCAGGCATCTCAAACTCAATGCTTTCAATCACTTTCACTATCTCTGATCCTCAGTCTATGCCTCCAGTTATGTTTTCAGTTCTGGTGTCTGCTGCCTCAGCCAGGAACCTAGAATCCATCATCTCTGCCTTCTCCCTCTCTCTTACCTCTCTCTGATCCCATCCAATCAGTCACCAAGTTCTCCTTAATTTACTTCCTGGAAATTTTGTGAATCAGATTCTTTTTATCCATGTCTTTTGCCTCCGAACCAAGATAATCTCTGCCTAGATCATCAGAATCATTTGTTCACCTGCCAGCCTCATAGACTATCTTTGCCATCAATTCATTATCCACCAGTGTGATCTTCCAAACACACATCAGTTCACAACATCTTCCCATTGATTTTAGAATAGGAAGTTTAAATTCACACTTTATAATATAGCTATTAAAGCTTTCATGTGCCATCTCTGTGCACTTTCCCATCCCATCCTTAACCACTCTACCTCCCTTTCTGAGTGCCAAGTCCTAGACACATTGAAATTGGTCCCCTGCTTCAAAGTGCCATGCTTTCTCTCACCCTTTAATTTTCACATATTTTCCCTCATGGTAAAAATACTCACCCTCCTCCCTGTTTTTATTAAGTTTTAGCTTTGAGATATCTGTTTAAACCTCCTTCCTTAGAAAGATTCTTTCCTGGGGCCTAATTTTGACAGAATCACTTGACTCTTTTTCCCTCTCTTTCAAATAAAGCCTTTAACATTATGAGATTAATTAGTCTCCATAATTCTGAGTAGATCGTATCCTCCTATTTTTGGAGGGGGGAGATGGACACTAATGTGCATATTTAAAAGGGGAGATTGACAGAGTACTCTTTCATTCACTCTTCATGCAAAAATTATTGGTCTTTATCAATGTTCACTCATAGCTCACAATTCAGTTACTTCAACCAAGGCATGTGTAACAGGTTCAGTTCAGTCACTCAGTCATGTCCGACTCTTTGCGACCCCATGAATCACAGCACACCAGGTCTCCCTGCCCACCACAAACTCCCGGAGTTCACTCAGACTCATGTCCATCAAATCAGTGATGCCATCCAGCCATCTCATCCTCTGTCGCCCCATCTCCTCCTGCCCTCAATCCCTCCCAGCATCAGGGTCTTTTCCAATGAGTCAACTCTTAGCATGAGGTGCCCAAAGTACTGGAGTTTCAGCTTTAGCATCAGTCCTTCCAAAGAAATCCCAGGGTTGATCTCCTTCAGAATGGACTGGTTGGATCTCCTTGCAGTCCAAGGGACTCTCAAGAGTCTTCTCCAACACCACAGTTCAAACACATTAATTCTTTGGTTCTCAGCCTTCTTCACAGTCCAACTCTCACATCCGTACATGACCACAGGAAAAACCATAGCCTTGACTAGACGGACCTTAGTCGGCAAAGTAATGTCTCTGCTTTTGAATATGCTAACTAGGTTGGTCATAACTTTTCTTCCAAGGAGTAAGCGTCTTTTTATTTCATGGCTGCAGTCACCGTCAGCAGTGATTTGGGAGCCCCTGAAAATAAAGTCTGACACTGTTTCCACAGTTTCCCTATCTATTTCCCATGAAGTGATGGGACCAGATGCCATGATCTTCATTTTCTGAATGTTGAGCTTTAAAAGTCGACTTTTTCACTCTCCACTTTCACTTTCATCAAGAGGTTTTTTAGTTCCTCTTCACTTTCTGCCATAAGGGTGGTGTCATCTGCATATCTGAGGTTATTGATATTTCTCCTGGCAATCTTGATTCCAGCTTGTGCTTCTTCCAGTCCAGTGTTTCTCATGATGTACTCTGCATAGAAGTTAAATAAGCAGGGTGACAATATACAGCCTTGACATACTCCTTTTCCTATTTGGAACTAGTCTGTTGTTCCAGTCCAGTTCTAACTGTTGCTTCCTGACCTGCATACAGGTTTCTCAAGAGGCAGGTCAGGTGGTCCAGTATTCCCATCTCTTTCAGAATCTTCCACCATTTATTGTGATCCACACAGTCAAAGGCTTTGGCATAGTCAATAAAGCAGAAAGAGATGTTTTTCTGGAACTCTCTTGCTTTTTCCATGATCCAGCGGATGTTGGCAATTTGATCTCGGGTTCCTCTGCCTTTTCTAAATCCAGCTTGAACATCAGGAAGTTCACGGTTCACATATTGCTGAAGCCTGGCTTGGAGAATATTGAGCATTACTTTACTAGTGGGTGAGATGAGTGCAATTGTGCGGTAGTTTGAGCATTCTTTGGCATTGCCTTTCTTTGGAATTGGAGCAGTCCTGTGGCCACTGCTGAGTTTTCCAAATTTGCTGGCATATTGAGTGCAGCACTTTCACAGCATTATCGTTCAGGATTTGAAACAGGTAGATCCCCTTAAATTGTTCTTAGTAGCATCAAGTTGGCACAATTTTTGAATGAAGGGGTTTCAAGGTCACTTTTCAAGCTTTTTTTTTTTTTTACTTACTATAGTAACAAGAATGGTATTTTACTGAGTAAGGTGAACTTTTAAAATTACAGTATATCCCTATATTTTTGTTTCAATATTTTTCTAAAGAAAAAAATCATTCAACATACACAAAATGTTAAAATGTCCAACCAATAATGGAGACCTCTGGCCAGAGATATACTCAAATTCTTGGCTTAGGAGGTGCTAAATATATAAACTTGCTGATAATAATTCCCAATTGATATCATGACCCACCAAGTGTCCCTCAACAAGGTCCTACACTGGAATTCTCTCTGCTCCTCAAATGAAAGTTCTCTTTTCTTACACTCACTTCTAAGCACTTGCTTTGTCTTGCATAGTCAAGGTCTATGTCTCTCCTATACATACTAACCATTCTTAGATTTCACTGTAGGTACTGCTTCTACAAGGAAATCTTTCCTATAAGAAAATGTCCTCTTGTTTCCAAAGGTATCCAAGCTTCTTTTGCAGATGAGTAATGCCACTGTTTTTTGTTAGGAAACACTGGTGGACATAGCCACACAAGGCCACAGATAGCCCTCATGAAAAGAGAACATGGCTTTAGAAATAAGTCTTTACATTAATAGTTTGAAATAAGACAAGAAAAAGAAACATATAGTATGAGAATTAGAAAAATACATGCAATCATTATCTGTGGATTAGTGATTTTATATATGTGTGTATATCTCCAAAAGAATAAATTAAATGGAATTTAATTGAAGAATTTAATTATATTCCCCAACTTTTCAAAACATTCAATGCAATCTCAATAAAGCCTAACAGGTACTTCTGTAGAACTTGACAAGCTTAATTAAAAATTTATAGCAAAATGTAAATTGCTGAAAATAGCCACCACACTCAAAATATTGGAACAATGTGGAAAGACTTGCTATATCAAATATCAGGGCTTATTATAAACCTATAATAACTATACAAGTGTGATATTGGTACAGAGTAGACAACGGGGCCAGTGACTTTCCACCCATAAAAGCCCATTTCCTTTATTCATTCTTGTGTCAATGGACACTTAAGTTGTTTCTATGTCTTACCTTTTATAGATAATGCTGCAGTGAATGTGGCAGTGCAGATATCTTTTTGAGGTAGTGATTTTATTATCTCTAGATATATACCCAGAGGTGGGGTTTCTGGATCATATCAGTCACTCAGTCATGTCCGACTCTTTGCAACCCCATGGAGTGCAGCAAGCCAGGCCTCCCTGTCCATCACCAACCCCAAGAGTTTACTGAAACTCATCTCCATTGCGTTGGTGATGCCATCCAACCATCTCATCCTCTGTCATCCCCCTCTCCTCCTGCCCTCAATCTTTCCTAGCATCAGGGTCTTTTCAAATGACACAGCTCTCTGCAACAGGTAGCCAAAGTATTGGAGTTTCAGCTGCAACATCAGTCCTTCCAATGAACACTCAGGACTTATATCCTTTAGGATCAACTGGTTGGATCTCCTTGCAGTCCAAGGAACTCTCAAGAGTCTTCTCCAACACTACAGTTCAAAAGCATCAATTCTTCAGTGCTCAGCTTTCTTTATAGTCCAACTCTCACACCCATACGTGACTACTGGAAAAACCATAGCTTTCACTAGATGGACCTTTGTTGACAAAGTAATATCCCTGCTTTTTAAAATGCTGTCTAGGTTGGTCATAACTTTCCTTCCAAGCAGCAAGCATCTTTTAATTTCATGGCTGAAAGCACCATTTGCAGGGATTTTGGAGCAAAAAAAAAAAATAGTCAGCCACTGTTTCCCCATCTATTTGCCATGAAGTGATGGGACCAGATGCCATGATCTTAGTTTTCTGAACGTTGAGCTTTAAGCCAACTTTTTCACTCTCCTCTTTCACTTTTAACAAGAGGCTCTTTAGTTTTTCACTTTCTGCCATAAAGGTGGTGCCATCTGCATATCTGACGTTACTGATGTTTCTTCCAGCAATTTGATTCCAGCTTGTGCTTCTTCCAGCCCAGCGTTTCTCATGATGTACTCTGCATATAAGTTAAATAAGCAGGGTGACAATATACAGCCTTGACCTACTTCTTTCCTGATTTGGAACCAGCCTTTATTTCATGTCCAGTTCTAACTGTTGCTTCCTGACCTGCATACAGATTTCTCAAGAGGCAGGTCAAGTGATCTAGTATTCCCATCTCTTCCAGAATTTTCCACAGTTTATTGTGATCCACACAGTCAAAGGCTTTGGCATAGTCAATAAAGCAGAAAGAGATGTTTTCCTGGAACTCTCTTGCTTTTTCCATGATCCAGTGGATGTTGGCAATTTGATCTCTGGTTCCTCTGCCTTTTCTAAAACCAGCTTTAACATCAGGAAGTTCACGGTTCATGTATTGCCGAAGCCTGGCTTGGAGAATTTTGAGCATTTCTTTACTAGTGTGTGAGATGAGTGCAATTGTGCAGTAGTTTGAGCATTCTTTGGCATTGCCTTTCTTTGGGATTGGAATGAAAACTGAACTTTTCCAGTCCTGTGACCACTGCTGACTTTTCCAAATTTGCTGGCATACTGAGTGCAGCACTTTCACAGCATTATCTTCCAGGATTTGAAATAGCTCAACTGGAATTCCATCACTTTCACTAGCTTTGTTTGTAGTGATGCTTCCTAAGGCCCACTTGCCTTCACATTCCAGGATGTCTGGCTCTAGGTGAGTGATCACACCATTGTGATTATCTGGGTCATGAAGATCTTTTTTGTACAGTTCTTTTGTGTATTCTTCTACCTCTTCTTAATATCTTCTGCTTAAGTTAGGTCCATACCATTTCTGTCCTTTATTGAACCCATCTTTGCATGAAATGTTCCCTTGGTATCTCTAATTTTCTTGAAGAGATCTCTAGTCTTTCCCATTCTGTTGTTTTCCTCTATTTCTTTGCACTGATGGCTGAGGAAGGCTTTCTTATCTCTCCTTGCTGTTCTTTGCAACTCTGCATTCAGATGCTTATATCTTTTCTTTTCTCCTTTGCTTTTCACTTCTCTTCTTTCACAGCTATTTGTAAGGCCTCCTCAGGCAGCCATTTTGCCTTTTTGCATTTCTTTTTCTTGGGGAATGATCTTGATCCCTGTCTCCTGTACGATGGCAGGAACTTCCATCCATAGTTCATCAAGCACTCTGTCTATCAGATCTAGTCCCTTAAATCTATTTCTCACTTCCACTGTATAATCATAAGGGATTTGATTTAGGTCATACCTGAATGGTCTAGTGGTTTTCCCTACTTTCTTCAATTTAATTCTGAATTTGGCAATAAGGAGCTCATGATCTGAGCCATAGACAGCTCCTGGTCTTGTTTTTGCTAACCTTACAGAGCTTCTCCATCTTTGGCTGCAAAGAATATAATCAATCTGATTTTGGAGTTGACCATCTGGTGATGTCCATGTGTAGAGTCTTCTCCTGTGTTGTTGAAGGGGGGTGTTTGCTATGATCAGTGCATTTGCTTGGCACAACTCTATTAACCTTGTCCTGCTTCATTCTGTACTCCAAGGCCAAATTTGCCTGCTACTCCAAGTGTTTCTTGGCTTACCACTTTTGCATTCCAGTCCCCTATAATGAAAAGGACATCTTTTTGAGATGTTTATTCTAAAAGGTCTGTGGAGATACCCCACATTCAAGGTCAGTAGCAGAGGCTGTGAGGATATACTGCACATCCAAGGTAAGGAGCAGAAGCTGTGCTTTGTTGGAACAGCTGTGAAGAGATACCCCACAGACAAGGTAAGAGAAATCCCAGCTAGACAGTAGGTGCTGAGAGAGGGCATCAGAGAACAGACAGACTGAAATCACAATCACAGAAAAGTAACCAATCTAATCACATGGACATTGTCTAACTCAATGAAACTAAGCCATGCCATATGGGGCCACCCAAGATGGATGGGTCATGGTGGAAAGGTCTGACAAAATGTGGTCCACTGGAGAAGGGAATGGAAAACCACTTCAGTATTCTTGCCTTGAGAACCCCATGAACAGTATGAAAAGGCAAAAAGATAGGACAATGAAAGATGAACTCCCCAGGTCAGCAGGTGTCCAATATGCTACTGGAGATCAGTGGAGAAATAACTCCAGAAAGAAAGAAGAAACAGAGACAAAGCAAAAACAATACCCAGTTGTGGATGTGGCTGGTGATAGAAGCAAGGTCCAATGTTGTAAAGAGCAACATTATATCAGTTCAGTTCAGTTCAGTCGCTCAGTCGTGTCCGACTCTTTGCGACCCCTTGAATCGCAGTACGCCAGGCCTCCCTGTCCATCACCAACTCCCGGAGTTCACTCAGACTCACGTCCATCGAGTTAGTGATGCCATCCAGCTATCTCATCCTCTATCGTCCCCTTCTCCTCCTGCCCCCATTCCCTCCCAGCATCAGGGTCTTTTCCAATGAGTCAACTCCTAGCATGAGGTGCCCAAAGTACTGGATTTTCGGCTTTAGCATCATTCCTTCCAAAGAAATCCCAGGGTTGATCTCCTTCAGAATGGACTGGTTGGATCTCCTTGCAGTCCAAGGGACTCTCAAGAGTCTTCTCCAACACCACAGTTCAAAAGCATCAATTCTTTGGTGCTCAGCCTTCTTCACAGTCCAACTCTCACATCCATACATGAGCACTGGAAAAACCATAGCCTTGACCAGACAGACCTTACTCGGCAAAGTAATGTCTCTGCTTTTGAATATACTATCTAGGTTGGTCATAACTTTTCTTCCAAGGAGTAAGTCTCTTTTAATTTCATGGCTGCAGTCACCATCTGCAGTGATTTTGGAGCCCAAAAAAATGAAGTCTGACACTGTTTCCACTGTTTCCCTATCTATTTCCCATGAAGTGATGGGACCAGATGCCATGATCTTCATTTTCTGAATGTTGAGCTTTAGGCCAACTTTTTCACTCTCCTCTTTCACTTTCATCAAGAGGTTTTTTAGTTCCTCTTCACTTTCTGCCATAAGGGTGGTGTCATCTGCATATCTGAGGTTATTGATATTTCTCCCAGCAATCTTGATTCCAGCTTGTGCTCCTTCCAGTCCAGTGTTTCTCATGATGTACTCTGCATATAAGTTAAATAAGCAGGGTGACAATATACAGCCTTGACGTACTCCTTTTCCTATTTGGAACTAGTCTGTTGTTCCAGTCCAGTTCTAACTGTTGCTTCCTGACCTGCATACAGGTTTCTCAAGAGGCAGGTCAGGTGGTCCGGTATTCCCATCTCTTTCAGAATCTTCCACCATTTATTGTGATCCACACAGTCAAAGGCTTTGGCATAGTCAATAAAGCAGAAAGAGATGTTTTTCTGGAACTCTCTTGCTTTTCCAATGATCCAGCGGATGTTGGCAATTTGATCTCGGGTTCCTCTGCCTTTTCTAAATCCAGCTTGAACATCAGGAAGTTCACGGTTCACATATTGCTGAAGCCTGGCTTGGAGAATTTTGAGCATTACTTTACTAGTGTGTGAGATGAGTGCAATTGTGCAGTAGTTTGAGCATTCTTTGGCATTGCCTTTCTTTGTAATTAGAATGAAAACTGACCTTTTCTAGTCCTGTGGCCACTGCTGAATTTTCCAAATTTGCTGGCATATTGAGTGCAGCACTTTCACAGCATCATCTTTCAGGATTTGAAACAGCTCAACTGGAATTCCATCACCTCCACTAGCTTTGTTCGTAGCAATGCTTTCCAAGGCCCACTTGACCTCACATTCCAGGATGTCTGGCTCTAGATGAGTGATCACACCATCATGATTATCTGGGTTGTGAAGATCTTTTTTGTACATTCTTCTGTGTATTCTTGCCACCTCTTCTTAATTTTGTATAGGAGCCTGGAATGTTAGAGCCATGAATCAAGGCAAATTGGAAGTGGTCAACAGGAGATGGCAAGAGTGAACATTGACATTTTAGGAATCAGCAAACTAAAATGGACTGAAATGGGTGAATTTAACTCAGATGGCTATTATACCTTTTATTGTGGGCAAGAATCCCTTAGATGAAATGGAGTAGCCATCATAGTCAACAAAAGAGTCCGAAATGTACTACTTGGATGCAATCTCAAAAGGGACAGAATGATCTCTGTCCATTTCCAAGGCAAACCATTCAATGTCTGGATCATGTAGCAATTCTATTTTTTTTTTTAATTTTTGAGGAACCTCTGTACTGTTTTCCATGATAGCTGTACTAATTTACATTCTCACTAACAGTGCAGGAGGGCTTTTTTTTCTTATCCTTGTCAACACATGTTATCTCTTGTCTTTTTGATAACAGCAATCTCAATGGGTGTGAGGTGATATCTTATTGCATTTCCTTATGATTAGTGATGTTAAGCATCTTTTCATTACCTGTTGGCCATTTTTTAAATCTTTTTTAGAAAAATGTCTTTTTTTTTGCCCAAGTTGTTTTTAATTGGATTCTTTTGGTTTTGGTTTTGCTATTAAGTTGTTTATATTACCCTTCATCATACAGATAGCTTGAAGATACTTTTTTCCTGTTCCATAGGTTGCCTTTTTATTTTACTGATTGCTTCTTTTATTATTGTGCCTGTTCAACTTAAACTGAAATGATAGTAAGGGATATGTGTACTCTCAACACCAAGCTTGCACCTGATATTTCTGTTTATCTATCTGTATATCTTGGGCCCATGCAAGGCTATATGGCAAAAAGAAATTTTGGTATGAAACAATGGTAACAAAAGATTCAACATTACACTCAGGAAGGTTCTGGAAGTATTGAAATATATCTTTAACTCTCTAGTTTTGTGTGTCAAAAAAACTCAACTAAGAAGATAAAATTCAGTAAGAATCTACAGTTCCATCACCAGAGAGAGCAAAAATTCTCCTTGAAATTTGGGGTTCTTGTGAATCTTTTGAGAATAAGGAGAAAGGCAACTCTCTTGGAAGAAAGCTCTCATAAAACCATGCTAGTAGGCCCTCACATCAGAGCCTCCAGTATTTGTGGAAAGAGTTCTACTTCATGTCTCCATGAGCTGGCTAGCTGACCTGTGCCATTCCTTATAATCTTCCTAAGAAGACACCCAACCTACAGTTCACTGAGAAGGAGGCAGAAGTCCGTGAGAACATATATTCAGCTAAGAACAGTAACTTATTAAACCATCACTCATAGTCATGAGGAAACAAAGGACATAAATAATGTAAAAAGTATCAGAACTTCACAGAAGGGAATAAATTTGAGAAATAAGATCAAATGCCCAGAAAAAAAAAAAAAAAACAAGGCAGAAATGAGAGAACTTAGAAAAAAATTTATAGCATCGGTGAGAACTGAGAAAATCCTGTTGTGTTAAAAACAGATTGCTACCAAAGAAAAGAAATGTGCAAGCAAATAATAATAATAATAATTTGAAATAATAATAAAAACAGAGTATATAAATATGATGGGGAAAAGTTGCTTGTTTTTTAACCAAGAAGGGGAAGATAAATGAATGTTTTCTTGAATCCTTTAATCCCCACGATGAAAACACAATAGCAACAACAAAACCAAATCACTGAATAGAAACAGAGCACCTGTTGTCTCTCTGCTCAATCTTCTGGGAGAACCTCTCAAGTTGACTACACATAGCTCTTTGTTTTTCAGCAAATATACAGACTTAGGCAAGAAAAGGTAAAAGACATGGAGGGAAAATACAGGCATTCCAGAAGGAAGGGAAGGAGGGGGTGGAGCAGACAGAGTAAAATCAAAAATCAAGGAAATAACTAGAAGAAAATTCCCCAAAGCCCAAAACCTGTCTTAAGATATTCCATGTTCATTCAGTCATAAAAGATATATACTTAATTTCAGATGAAATTTCTAAATTCAAATAAAAAATAAACTATCCTGTATGCATCTAGACAAATATACCTACAAAGTAATGCCAAGTTATACCAACTAGCATGTAAGTTCCACAAAAGCATTTTCCTATTTTTGTCCACTGATATATTGCTGATCACTTGAAAGAGTACCTATTACATTGTAGACATTCAATAAATAGTCATGGATGAATTAGCTAGCATTAAGGAATCAATCTCTACCTGAGGTTATAAAAATAGTCTTTTCATTGTTTGGGAAAGTTTAATTGTTTTGACTTTTATTGTTATATCTACAATACATATGTGAATAGTATGAGGTTAGATTTCATGTTTAATTTTTTCCATATGGGTGTTTGGTATTTCCAGTACCATTTATTAAAAATATCCTTCTTTCCTTATTGCTCCATTTGTCACTTAACAATTGGCCATATATGAGCAGATGTATGCCTGGGCTTTTATTTCTATTCAATGGCCCACTGGTACCCTGCACCAATATCACACTTTCATAATTACTATGATAACATGGAGAAAATAATTGAGAATTGTCTTAGCAGATAATCTTACTTGTCTTAGTTTGAGTGCCCCCAAAACAAACTGGAAACATGAATCCGAGCTCAAGTAGTTCCCAAGACAAAATAGTAGGAGTTGTGGGAATGAGAAAGGGAAGGAAAGAAAGTCAATAAAATGTATATTATCAAGCAGGTTATCACCATGGAAAGCTGGGACTCTTGTCACTCGTCTCCCTTAGCACAGATAGAGCCTATTCCACAGTGAGTCACTCAACTTGTCCTGGTCCACCTTGGATTAAGGCAGAGGGATGGGATCTATACTTACAATCATGGGATGTATTCAAGATAAAGCATCACCCGGAACACCTGTCTGCCTCTCACAGCAAACAAAACACCCTGATGGATGCCAGGAAGGAGAGCTGCTGTCTCTGTGCAGTGTGTGGATCTGTCTTCAGAACTGCTCCATCCAGCTTTCTCTTAGTGAACACAAACCCCCTTCCCCAGCAACACTAATGTGTCCTTTTGCCAGGGTCCTTGAGAGTTAATCATAGTTATGGAAAACTTGCCAAGTTATAAACGAAAAGATCTTCCCTTTAACTGTTTTAACTTTACAGAGGCTCCAGACAAGTACCTTCGACTCTTGAACAACACAAGTTTGAATTGTGTGAGTCCACTTACCTGAGGATGCTTTTTGATTAACATATTAGAAAATGTTTTAGAGATTTGCAACAATTTGAAAAATTTCATAGGTGAACCATGTAGCCTGGAAATACTGAAAAAATAAGACAAAGTTAGGTATATCATGAATGCATAAATTGTATGTAGATACTAGTCTGTCCTCACATAGACATAAGGTGAGTAATATTTTATATAAAATAATGCATTCATTTTCTTGCTGTTTCATAACTTTGCTTACATTACTATACAGTATGTCTCTCTCTCTTAAATAGAGAAATTGCATATAAGCCTATCATCACAGGTAAGTAGTTTTGTAAAACATGAAACAATTTCCAATACTGTATTATTAATATGACTATAATACTGTATGCTATGAAAATTTTATAACAATTCATTCATTAGTGTATAGGCTACAGTGAAGCAATCAATTACACCAGTCTACCAAAAAACAATCATATTGCTGCTTGTTATCCATGCATGAATTGTTATAACTATAAATAAATATTAGTTTTTATGTTATCGTTTGATTTTTATGTCTAATATCAATAATATCTGTAACATCTACAGTGTTTTATATCATATAAGACAATATTGATGTAGGTGCATACTTTCTAAGTCACGTCAGTTGTGTCTGACTCTTTGTGACTCTAGGGACTGTAGAGGACAGGCTCTCTGTCCATGAGATTCTCCAGGCAAGAATATTGGAGTGGGTTGCCATGCTCTCCTCCAAGGATCTGGACCTGCATATCCTGTGGCTCCTGCATTGCAGGTGGATTCTTTACCACTGAGTCACCAGGGAAGCCCACTGAAGAAGGTACTGATAGATAATTCATCTTGTAAACAGATGTAAAGTTATGATGTCAATCAATATAGCATAGTAGAATAACTGCATTTTCTCCTCCTTATAATTTTCCTAATAGCATTTTTTCTCTAGTTTACTTTATCATAAGATTATAGTATATAATACAAAATATGTTGTTTATGTTATTGGTAAGACTTCAGGTCAACTGTAGGCTACTAGCAATTAAGGTTTGGGGGAGTCAAAAATTATACACAGATTTTTGACTGTACAGTTGGCCTCTGCAATGTTTAAAGGCCAACTTACAACCAGTTTGATTTGGAGTTTCTTGAACAGAGTCTGTGGCCTATGGTTATAATTCCAGAACCCAGCATAAAGTATAAAAAGTGAGTGGTCAAAAAATGTTGAAAGTGTCCTGTTTCAATTAATCCATTTATTATTCTGTTAGGCAGCCATGTCTCCAGATCCAAGTGAGATGTACGGTACAGCTCAGACCTCAACTACCTCTCTTTTTCTTTTTTTGTTCATGGCCTCATTAGTTTCAGGAATTTTCTGGGCCTCACCCTTCAGAATTTAAACCACGTCCTGAGCGCTGACTTGGCATGAAGATTCAGTCTATTAGTCCCAACAAGAAAATCATTTTGAACTAAGCTTCAACTGGGAGGATTTCCTGGTTATTTTCAATGCAAACAGTGTGTCCCTTTATTTGCTTATCCAGGAAACACTGAAGTATCAGGAAAAGGACAAGGTGCAGAGACTACAAAGAAATCATCGGCTTAAGTAGCAGTCTATGTGTTTCTTGAGGGTCGAGCACCCCCTTTTTTTTTTTTCAAATTTCCATAGCAGTTTCGAAAGAGGAATTCCACGTACACTCCGCCAGTTCCCACCATCTGTTTCTAATTCTAAAGCGGGGTTGTGGCAATAGTGATGAGAGGCTGCCTGCTGAAGTACTGAAGGATAAGAGCTTGCCTGAAAACCCAGGGTTTTTTAATGAGAAACCACCATCTAGAGCCAGGAGAGGTCGCTCATCTTGCAGGAAACTACAAAGTCCACTGCATTTTCAGTGCCCAGCCCTGCACTAAATTGGGTCACAGAACCAGACCTGGTTGATCTCATAGGGTGCTGAGTTTAACGTAGAAAACTTGCTAAGGAATACTATTAGGTCCAGGGCTACCCTGGAAGGAACAAGGTTCGCCCAGAGGAACCACTAGTCATCCAGAGCGGAAGCTAAGACGCAAGGGGTTCTTTGACCCGGGGGCTTGCTGAGCTTCTGCTACTGCCTAGCCTGAACGGCCTCATCCTGGAGTCTCACCCCTTCGACCGGTCCTCGACTGACTCCTGGGCCCTTCCACAGTTTAAAGGATTCTCAGTAGGGAAGGGGCCAGAAAAACAGAAAATACGCCGTCTGAGAGAGAGGTGGGCGCAGCCCTGTCCCCTTCTCCAACTGGCTAGGGTTCTCCCGATCCCTATCTGTGATTGGCTGCTTCCCCAAAGATGCCGCCGGTGGGGCGGATCCCGACGCCAGGTCCTGCACGCCATTCATTGGCTCCTTCCCGGTGGGCGGGGCCTCAGAGCGCTGCGGGAAAGGCGGCTGAGGAGCTGGACGCTGCTGGGGTCTTCGTCTCCGGGCCAGCGGTAAGTGCTTCTCTGGCAGGGCCAAGCGCTTCCGACGCTGCGGAGACTCGACCTTGGGAACTAACTGGGCGTCTCCATTTTCGGTTTCCGCCTCGGAGCGCTAGTTCCGGCTGACGAGGGAGGTGGGTAGACAATTGTGCCTCTTCAGAGGTCCTGCAAGCGATCAGCCTTACTCTGCCCTCACCCGCCCTGTGCCCTGGCGCTCTGCCTGGCAGCCTGTGCCCCGGAAGTTACCATCCCCCTCTGCTGTCGAATCGCGGAGGTCACCGCCTCCGCACCTCCCTCTCTGGCCCCACGTCTCCAGTCTCTTTCAGGCTCCTCCCCCTTTCCCCTCAAACGTCTTTCCTTGAGGGCCCGGCTCTGCCAAACGCAAGGTTGAAGCAATTAAACGTTTGATAATTAAAGTTTTGTCCGAGTAATTTGTGTATAATAAAAACAAAATAATAAGGCAGTAGCTACTAGCCCTAAATCCTTTATTGCAGAGACTTGCAGAGGCCATCCGGAGAAGGCAATGGCAACCCACTCCAGTACTCTTGCCTGGAAAATCCCATGGATGGAGGAGCCTGGTAGGCTGCAGTCCATGGGGTCGCGAAGTCGGGCACGACTGAGCGACTTCACTTTCACTTTTCACTTTCATGCATTGGAGAAGGCAATGGCAACCCACTCCAGTGTTCTTGCCTGGAGAATCCCAGGGACGGGGGAGCCTGGTGGGCTGCCGTCTATGGGGTCCTACAGAGTCGGACACGACTGAAGCGACTTGGCAGCAGCAGCAGAGGCCATCACTTAACTTTTTTATGTTTAGAGCTTTTTATGGCTCTCTAAATAATATGCTTCCATCCTATTTTCTTGATTTATCATTTTGGTATTTACCCGACTTCCCTTTTGCTACCATCTTCTCAGTTTTCAGTAGCTATTTTTATTCATTTGTTCGTCCTCGTTTGTTCGTTTATCTGTGATAAATCATAGATATCAATGTCTGTTGTGTAGCTGGTATCTCTTGGTGCCCCTCCGTTTTAGATGAGGATGTTGATATTTCTTTCATATACAGCCTTCTAACAGCTGGACCTCAACATTTACATTTAATCCTCATGTATTCAAAAATATTTGAGCACTGTTTTTGGCATTGAGGATATGGTAGTAAACAGACTATGTCCCTATCCTCATGAAACTTGTACTGTGGGAAGTAAGACACATAGATGTCAAATGACATTCAGAGCAGGAATTTGGAGGTCATTTCAAGCTGGAAGGACAGCAGGATTCCAAGTGGGGTGGAAGAATGGATATGGGGGGGGGGGTCTGCAAGAAAGTGGAAATTTCCCCTTTTACTTGCCAGGGCTGTTTCAGGGTCAAGAGGGAGCTTGCTGTTGGAACGAGGGCTGGAGAACCAGGATAGCCTGTTGGGTAGGTTAGTGACAGTAAGACAAGCTTTTAGGGTGCTGACCCTACAGTGTGGTGTGACAGTGGGAGGAGGAAAAGCAGGAGGCAAGGAGGCCAGTGAGAAGGCACCGCCTGCTGCCTGCCTGTAGCAGTCCTTCAGAATCTACTTATTGCCCCACTTCTTCAGGAAGCCTTACTGAACTACCCTAAACCACCATGATTTCTCTCTCCTCTTGTGTTTTTATTAGCCCTGAACCTAGAGAGGTTAGATACTTTGCCCAGGATAGAATGATGGAGCCCAGAACCAAGCATCTGTAATATGAAAAGAGTAGAGTAATAATTTCTACTTAGGGTTGTGAAATACATTGAGTCAGTTCATTTTAAAAGCTCAAAGGAATACCTGGCATATAGTGTATTCAAGGAGTGTTTGCTATTATTACTAACGTATAGTATGCTCTCAACTCCCTGCTGCTGCTGCTGCTAAGTCGCTTCAGTCGTGTCCAACTCTGTGAGACCCCAGAGACGGCAGCCCACCAGGCTCTGCCATCCCTGGGATTCTCCAGGCAAGAACACTGGAGTGGGTTGCCATTTCCTTCTCCAGTACATGAAAGTGAAAAGTGAAAGTGAAGTCGCTCAGTTATGTCCGACTCTTCGCGACCCCATGGACTGCAGCCTACCAGGCTCCTCTGTCCATGGGATTTTCCAGGCAAGAGTACTGGAGTGGGGTGCCATCGCCTTCTCCCTCAACTCCCTAACTAGTTATAAAAGCATTTTGGGTTTAGGAACTATTTTCTATGTCTCGGTCAAGTATTTATTCAGCAGTACTGCAGGGCAGGCACTATTTAGGCCCTCAGGACACAGTGATGACTAAGACCATCAGGGCTCTTCCCGTTATAGACTAGCAGGTAATACTTACTTGCACAGTGAAGAAATACATATTGCCAACTGTACCAAGAGCCTACCACTGTTCCTTTGTACACACACATAGCCTGGGCAGAAATCTCAGGTCTCTTGCTGGAGTAGTGAATTCATCAATAATGGGTTTAATTATCGTCAGATGACCTTTGTTTTTATCTTCCAAGGGCTATTTGTCCATATCTGCTTCTAACATATCACTGAGGAGATTGTCTTGGGATCTTAGTGGATGTTAGTACTGGAAAAGTGGGCAGAGATTTACAGGAGGTGGGGAAGTATTGCTAGTTTCCATGAACCTTACACTTCAGTGTGCATCACAAGAAAACAAAATGAGCCTATAGGCAATGGGCTTCTGGCATATTAACTTTTCTGCATCTTGATGTAAATATACATAGAAACATTCTGGAGAGTGAAGTGAAGTGAAGTGAAGTCGCTCAGTCGTGTCCGACTCTTTGCAACCCCATGGACACCAGGCTCCTCCGTCCATGGGATTTTCTAGCCAAGAGTACTGGAGTGGGTTGCCATTTCCTTCTCCAGGGAACTTCCCGACCCAGGGAATGAACCCAGGTCTCCCACATTGTAGACAGACGCTTTACCGTCTGAGCCACCAGGGAGGATGGGGGTATTTCTGGCCTTAGTTTGGCTACTGAAATACCACATGGCTAAGTTCTCTTGAATTCACCCAAGTTGAAGAGGAATAGTGTTACTCTGCAGAGCATGATAGAGGTAGAGTGAGAATGGTCTGGCCAGTGAACCCCAAGGAGGTCAGAGATGATCAAGCAAATGGAAACAGAATTCTCAACATCCCAACTCTCAGGCATCCCCAGATGCCCCTTCTGTGATGTGAGAAACGTGACTCAATCAGATTCAGTTGGGAAGGCCAGTGCTTATTAAACAGGGTCCATGAAGGGAATGGCTACTTACTCCAGTATTCTTGCCTGGGAAGTCCCATGGGCAGTGGAGCCTGGCAGGCTACAGTCCATGGGGTTGCAGAGAGTCAGACATAACTTGGTGATAAACCACCACCATGAAAGATCCGGATGAGGCAGCTGTTGCTTTCAGTCACTACCTATTCCTATTACTGCTCCCGCTGCTCTTCTCCTTTTTCTCTTATTTGTGTTTCTTCCCTTCTCAGCCTTCAGTGCCTCCGCCTGGTTTTGTTCATGTTCTGCGGAGGGGTGACAGGAACCATGGACCCCGCAGCGTTGATGGAAGCTGTAGTAGAAGAAGTGGCCTGTCCCATCTGCATGACCTTCCTGAAGGAGCCTGTGAGCATTGACTGTGGCCACAGCTTCTGCCACAGCTGTCTCTCAGGACTCTGGGAGGTCCCAGGAGAATCCCAGAACTGGGGTTACTCGTGTCCCCTGTGCCGGGCTCCGATCCAGCCCAGGAATCTGCGGCCTAATTGGCAGTTGGCCAATGTTGTGGAAAAAGTCCGCCGGCTGGGGCTGCATCCTGGAATGGGGCTGAGGGCTGACGTGTGTGAGCCCCACAGAGAACAGCTGAAGATGTTCTGCAAAGAGGATGGCCTGATCGTGTGCGAGGCCTGCAGCCAGTCCCCCGAGCATCAGGCCCACAGTGTTGTGCCCATGGAGGATGTCGCCTGGGATTATAAGGTGGGAGATGGAGGTCAGCCCCCGTCCCCAATCCAGTTTCTCCCCTGCCCCTCACTTGGCTATCTCTAGATCAAGAACTTGAGAGGGGGCCCCAGAGACAAGATGAGAACTGATTCCTTTGACTTCTCACACCACCAGGTCCTGGGTGCCTGATCTAGTGAGCTGTACCTCTCTGTGCTTTTATGACCTTTCTTCCTTCCCTCCCACTTCCAAACCTACCCCCACCCCCTTTCTTGATCCTACAGGCCTTAATGCCTAACCCAAACTTGCTTTGCCTACTGAGAATTTGAGGGAGACCAATTTGGGTTAGCTGGGGTTCTGGGTGCCTTGGATGAGGTCATCAAGACTGTACCTATCAGAACCTGCAAATTCCTAGCAATGCCACAAATAATCTTTTGATATCAGGTGAGTCACTTTAAACTCCTCATTTTATAGACAGAAATGAAGACTTGAAAATCTGAGATCATGATCATTGGTTTTAGAGCTAGAAAGGACCATGGCAGAGTCATGTAGGATTGAGTTAGATTGTCTGATCTCACCTTGTAGGGTCCCTTCTGACTTACGTTAGTGAAAGGAAGATCAAAGACTGGAACTCAGGTCTTCTTTCTCCTTACCTAGTGTTCTTTCTCTTCTCCTTACCTTTCATTTATTGGCGGGCTTTTGGGAAAGCCATCTCTGACAGACACACTGCTCCTTTTTTATAGCTATCCTATTGACTTCTAACTTCTTTTTCCTTAGATGTCCATCAGTTCAGTTCAGTTCAGTCGCTCAGTTGTGTCCGACTCTTTGCGACCCCATGGATCGCAGCACGCCAGGCCTCCCTGTCCATCACCAACTCCCAGAGTTCACTCAAACTCATGTCCATCGAGTCGGTGATTCCATCCAGCCATCTCATCCTCTATTGTCCCCTTCGCCTGCCCCCAATCCCTCCCAGCATAAGGGTCTTTTCCAATGAGTCAACTCTTCACATCAGGTGGCCAAAGTATTGGAGTTTCAGCTTCAGCATCAGTCCTTCGAATGAACACCCAGGCTGACATCTTTATCAGAATCATTATCCCAATGATTCTGTGATACATTGATCCTCTACTGGTCTTAATTCTTAAAGTTGACATTAGAAGGCAAAAGTGTTAGATGAATCCCTGATTTAGCTGTTTTCCTCTGCAAAGAGAATTTCTGAGAAATTAAGTGTTTATGTTGTTTTGCAAGTGTTAGAATAGGGAGGCAATATACCTTATACACAAGAATTAAAGAGCTAAGTTAAATCCCAGCCCAGCCATTTACCAGCTGAATAACTTTGAATAGATCACTCTCTAAGCCTCAGTTTTATTGGTAAATCTTTAATAAAATGGTTAATATTGTTATGAGATTACCTTATGCTTTCCAGTAGTAATCTCTTGCATTAGTATCTAAGATAGTACTCTTTTAATGTCCATATAAACCACGCAAGGATCTTGCAAAAATTCAGATTCTGATTCAGGGAGGTCTAGGATGAAGCCCAAGGTCCTGCATTGCTAACAAGATCCCAGGTGATACTGATGCTGCTGACACACTTGGGCCACACTTTGAATAACAATGTTTAGGAGGCTGTAGGGTAACAAGGCAGGAGAGTATGAAAAGAGGCATGCATAGGAAAAGTCCAAGGTAGTTTTCTGGCAAAGTTGGAAACAGATCTTTTCTTCTACTTTACAGAAACTTGGAGACTGTGGGAGATTAAATGATTCTCAGATGGAAAGACCTTGGCTCTCATCTGGGCAGGAATCTTCTGTGGCTTCCCTTTTCTCTCATTCTGGCCCATCCTCTGAGGGATGCTTGTTTTCCCATCACCTGCCAATGCTTGGAAGCCTGGCAATCCACGAAGGCTGCCCGAGGTGGCCTTATGAGGTTTTTATCTCTTTCAGTGGAAACTCCATGAGGCTCTGGAACATCTGAGGAAAGAGCAGGAAGATGCCTGGAAGCTGGAAGTTGGTGAAAGGAAACGAACTGCCAACTGGAAGGCAAGTTGCCCCTTGATGAAAAGAATCTGTGTGGTCCCTGTGTTGTCCTGAAGCTGGCTTCCTTATGGCCCCCTCCTTATCCCTGTGAGGCAGAATGTGGGGTTTGAGGTCAGAAAGCCTGGGGTCCTTATACCAGCTTTCTGTACCAGGTGTGCAGCTTTAAGCAAACCTTGGAACCACTTGCTTTTAAGGTCCTTGAATGTCATGTAGGGAGAACCTCTGGGCTTACATCCTCATATGTGAGAAAGGGAAAGTGCACACCTCACATGTACTTTAGCTCACAGAGGTGTGACTTGTTTAATGCTTAGTAGAGCATAGCTTCTGTTTCTCTTTCCTCAGCTAAAGCATATTTACTAAAAGTTAAGTAATTAAAATATTGGAAAGTCAGCTTGGAAATAAACTCGAGGCCCGTAACTGTCAAACTATCTCAGTCAACGGGAGGTAGCATTGAATCAATCTAAAACAACATGAAGAATTGATACAATACTAGTAAGAAACAAAAGCAACTAACAGTGTAATTTCACACTGTCTTAGAGGCTTAAGGGTAATGCTTCTGAAAACAGAATATATTATTCTGAAAATGGAAACTAATCTAGAACATAGAGCGCCAAGATAGTATCCTGAGCCCTACTGGGGTTAATAAGAGTCAGTAATAGGGACTAAGAAGCATGTCCTGGAGCTGTGGGAATAGGAAAGTAGGAAAAATATCCTTTATCTTTGCATTTATAGTGCCTGGCACACAGTTGGTACCAAAACATTTCAGAGTGTGTTTATATGTACAAGCCAGTGTCCTCAATCTTGGGTGGCCCTTATACGACCAGTATCTGTGCTGATTTCTTTTTTTTTTTTTTTAATTTTATTTTCAATTAGAGGATAGTTACTTTGCAGTATTGTGTTGGTTTCTGCCATACATCAACATGAATCACCCATAGGTATACATATGTCCCCTCCCTCTTGAACCTCTCTCCTACTTCCCACTGTATCCCACCCCTCTGCTCACAGAGCACCCACAGATTGAGCTCCCTGCTTCATATAGCAAATTCCCACTGGCTATCTGTTTTACATATGGTATGTATATGTTTTAATGCTTCTCTCTCAATCCATCCCACCCTTTTCTTCCATGACTGTGTCCGCCAGTCTGTTCTCTGTGTCTGCATCTCATTGCTGCCCTGCAAATAGGTTCATCAGTACCATCTTTCTAGATTCCACAATATGCATTAATATATGATACTTGTTTTTCTCTTTCTGACTGACTTCACTCTGTATAATAGGCTCTAGGTTCATCCACCTCAGTAGAACTGACTCAAATGTGTTCCTTTTTATGGCTAAGTAATATACCATTGTATATATGTACCACAACTTCTTTATCCATCTGTCGATGAACACCTAGGTTGCTTCCATATCCTAGCTATTGTAAATAGTGCTACGATGAACATTGGGGTACATGTGTCTTTTTCGGTTATGGTTTCCTTAAGAGTATATGCCCAGTAGTGGGATTGTTGGGTCATTTGGTAGTTTTATTCATAGTTTTTTTTAAGGAATCTCCATACTCTTCTCTACAGTGGCTGTATCATTCCCACCAACAGTGCAAGAGAGTTTCCCTTTTCTCCAAACCCTCTCCAGCATTTATTGTTTGTAGATTTTTTGGTGACGGCCATTCTGACGGATGTGAGGTGATACCTCATTGTTGTTTTGATTGTATTTCTCTAATAATCAGTGATGTTGAGCATCTTTTCATGTTTATTAGCCATCTGTGTGTTTCTTTGGTGAAATGTCTGTTTAGGTCTTCTGCCCACTTTTTGATTGGGTTGTTTTTTCTGGTATTCAGCTGCATGAGCTGCTTGTATATTTTGGAGATTAATCCTTTGTCAGTTGTTCCATTTGCTGTTATTTTCTCCCATTCCAAGGATTGTCTTTTCACCTTGTTTATAATTTCCTTTGCTGTGCAAAAGCTTTTAAGTTTAATTAGGTTCCATTTGTTTATTTTGGTTTCATTTCCATTACTCTAGAAAGTGGGTCTTTGAGGATCTTGCTGTGATAATTATGAATGTGAAAGATAAATATAAAAATAAAAGCAAGCTCAGAGTGTGTTCTGCCTATGTTTTCCTATAAGAGTTATATAGTTTATGTCTTACATTAAGGTCTTTTAATCCATTTTGAGTTTATCTTTGTGTATGGTGCTAGGAAGTATTCTATTTTTTTTTAGCTTTTTATTTTTTAAATTTTAATATCTTTAATTCTTACATGTGTTCCCAAACATGAACCCCCCTCCCACCTCCCTCCCCATAACATCTCTCTGGGTCATCCCCATGCACCAGCCCCAAGCATGCTGCATCCTGCGTCAGACATAGACTGGCAATTCAATTCTTACATGATAGTATACATGTTAGATTTCATTCTGTTACATATAGCTGCCCAATTTTCCCAGCACCACTTACTGGAAGAGACTATCTTTTCTCCATTGTATATTTTTGCCTCCTTTGTCAAACATAAGGTGCCCATGGGTGTGTGGATCTTTCTATCTTGTTCCATTTTTGGTCTGTATTTCTGTTTTTGTGCCAGTACTATACTGTCTTGATGACTGTAGCTTTATAATATAATCTGAAGTCAGGAAGGTTGATTCCTCCAGCTCCATTCTTCTTTCTCAAGATTGCTTTGGCTATTTGGGGTCTTTCATACAAATTATGAAAATTTTTGTTCTAGTTCTGTGGAAAATATCATTGGTAGTTTGATAGGGATTGCATTGAATCTGTAGATTGTTTGGGTAGTATAATCATTTTCACAAGATAGATTCTGCCAGTCTGAGAGCATGGTCTATCTCTCCATCTGTTTGGCATCTTTGATTTCTCTCATCAGTGTCTTACAGTTTTCTGCATACAGGTCTTTTGTCTCTTTAGATAGGTTTATTCCTAGGTATTTTATTCTTTTTGTTGCAGTGGTGAATGGGAATGTTTCCTTAATTTATCTTTCTGATTTTTCATTGTTAGTGTATAAGAATGCAAGAGATTTCTGTGTATTAATTTTATATCCTGTAACTTTACTATATTCATTGATTAGCACTAGTAATTTTCTTGTGGCATCTTTAGGATTTTCTAGATATAGTATCATGTCATCTGCAAACAGTTTTACTTCTTCTTTTCCAATCTGGATTCCTTTTATTCATTTTTCTTCTCTGATTACTGTGGCTAGAACTTCTGAAACTACGTTGAATAATAGTGGCAAGAGTGGCCTTGTCTTGTTCCTGATGTTAGGTGAGATGCTTTCAGTTTTTCACCATTAAGAATGTTTGCTATGGGTTTGTCATATGTGACCTTTATTATGTTCAGGTATGTTCCTTCTGTGCCTACTTTCTGGAGAGTTTTTATCATAAATGGGTGTTGAATTTTATCAAAAGCTTTCTCTGCATCTATTGAGATCATATGGTTTTTATCTTTCAGTTTGTTAGTATGGTGTATCATATTGATTGATTTGTATCCCTGGGATAAAGCCCACTTGATCATAAATATGATCTTTCTAATGTGTTGTTGGATTCTGTTTGCTGGAATTTTGTTGAGGATTTTTGCATCTATCTTCATCAGTGACATTGGCCTGTAATTTTCTTTTTTTATTGGCATCTTTGTCTAGTTTTAGTAACAGGATGATGGTGGCCTCACGGAATGAGTTTGGGAGTTTTTATTGCTCTTCAATTTTCTGGAAGAGTTTGAGCAGAATAGGTGTTAGCTGTTCTATAAACTTTTGGTAGTATTCACCTGTAAAGCCATCTGGCCCTGGGCTTTTGTTTGTTGGAAGATATTTTATTACAGTTTTGATTTCTGTGCTTGTGGTTCATCTGTTCATATTTTCTATTTCTTCCTTGTTCAGTTTTGGAAGGTTATACTTTTCTAAGACTTTGCCCATTTCTTCCAGGTTATCCTTTTTATTGGCATATAGTTGCTTATAGTAATCTCTTATGGTTTTTGTATTTTGGTGCTGTCTGTTGTAACTTCCCCTTTTTCACTTCTAATTTTATTGATTTCAGTCTTCTCCCTTTTTTTCTTGATGTCTGGCTAATGGTTTGTAAGATTTTGTTTATCTTCTCAAAGAACCAGCTTTTAGTTTTATTGATCTTTGCTACTGTCTCCTTCATTTCTTTTTCATTTATTTCTGCTCTGACCTTTATGATTTCTTTCCTTCTACTAACTTTTGGGTGTTTTTGTGCTGATTTCGGATCCTGGCTGTGCAGATACAGGTGGAAACCCGAAAGCAGAGCATCATATGGGAGTTTGAGAAATATCGGCGATTACTAAAGAAAAAACAGCCACCAGGTCGGCGGCTGGAGGTGGAGGCCGCTGCAGCTCTGGCTAGCCTGGAGCAGGAGGAAGGGGAGACCATGCAGAAACTGGAGTTGAATCATGAGGCACTCATTCAGCAGAGCCGGGTCCTATGGAGGATGATTGCAGAGCTGGAAGAGAGGTCTCAGAGGCCTGTTCGCTGGATGCTGCAGGTGAGGAGCAGGTTTTCCTGGGATGTCTGAGCCAGACCTGAAGGTAGCCTGGCATTCTGAGAGAGGGGATTGCCTAGTCTTCAGTAGGGCCTGTCAGCACTCGGCCAGCCAGCACAGATCTTGTGACCCACCACCAATACTGGTTGTTCCCATACCCTGATCTGGTGAATGGCCTCGCAGCCTCCTAGATGGGCATCATTTAGGCAGCTCTTGCATCATACCTATTCCTCCCCTCTGGCCAGAGAGTTGAGATGGAGCCCGAGGTCAGCCAGTCTGGCAAGAGGGCTAGGGCTGCCCTGCCCACTCCTGTAGGCTTCTCCCCTCGACCCCTGCATGCCTCCTCTCAAGCTCTCTGCCTCTCTCTCCATAGAGAGACCTCTGTGTCTGTCTGGTCCCTTTGAGGAATAGGGCATACTCATATGCTGCCTTTCTTTTTCTCCTTCCAGGGTATTCAGGAAGTCTTAAACAGGTATGTTTCTGTCTTTGGGATAGTGGGGCCTGGCCAGAGCTAGAAATGGGGAAGGAACGTAGACCAAGTACCTACAGAAAAGTGGGTGCTGGTCTGTAACCTTCTCCCTGTTCTGCTGTATTGTATAAAGAAGCTTTGAACGTCTTTCTTTTTTCAATTTGTATTGTTGCTTGGTCAAATTCATTTCAACCATTACCAATAAGAATTTAGGTGAGAGCTATAAAATGTGTGATGGCCTAAGCAAGTGGCCCAAGGAGAGGGAGTGCCTGCAGATGTCTGCATGAGCATAGGTCCTCTGAGTCTGCGTGCCAGCCCTTCTCCTCTGCTGTGCACCTCTGCCTCTCCTAATGTCAGAGTCATACCTAACCCTTCCTATGGCCCCGGAATGTGATTATCTCTCTGTGCCATAGACTGTTTGGCCCAGTCAGATAATCATCACCTCCCTGTTCTGCCTGGTGTTGTGAGGAGGGGCCGCTCACTGACTCCATCCCTAGCCAAGCCCCCTTCCCGGTACTAAGGGAAGGCCCCACCCTTTGGCAGAGCCAGGATTACTAACCCAAGGCCTTCCCCATCTACCAGGAGCAAGTCCTGGAGTCTGCAGAGACCAGAACCAGTCTCCCTGGAGCTGAAGACAGACTGCCGTGTGCTGGGGCTCAGAGAGATCCTGAAGACATATGCAGGTAACGAGTGCAGGGCAGGCTTGTGGGGAGTGGGTCCCCTCCCCGAGGAATGAAATCTTCCAGTGCCCTCTGGATGCCCCATCTGTCCTCACCATCACCTGTCATGGAGGAAATCCATGGCTGTATCTGTCACAGAGACATCACCCAGGCCCCCTCACTCTGTGTCAGGGTGCCAACCAAGACCTTTTTCCTCAGCGGATGTGCGGCTGGATCCAGACACTGCCTACTCTCGCCTCATCGTGTCTGAGGACAGGAAATGCGTGCGCTATGGAGACACCAAGCAGAAGCTGCCCGACAACCCTGAAAGATTTTACCGCTACAACATTGTCCTGGGCAGTCAGTGCATCTCCTCGGGCCGGCACTACTGGGAGGTGGAGGTGGGAGACAGGTCCGAATGGGGCCTGGGCGTGTGCAAGGAGAACGTAGACCGGAAGGAGGTGGTCTTCTTATCCCCCCACTATGGATTCTGGGTGATCAGGCTGAGGAAGGGCAATGAGTACCGGGCAGGCACTGACGAGTACCCCCTCCTATCCTTGCCCGTCCCTCCCCGCCGGGTGGGAGTCTTCCTGGATTATGAGGCTCATGACATCTCCTTCTACAACGTGACTGACAACGGCTCCCACATTTTCACTTTCCCCCACTACCCCTTTCCTGGGCGCCTCCTGCCCTATTTTAGCCCTTGCTACAGCATTGGAGCCAACAACACCGCTCCCCTGGCCATCTGCTCCCTGGATGGGGAGGACTAAGCCAACGTTTTAGCCAGAGGCCTTGGAATTTCACCTGGCCTGCAGGGGTCTGAAGGGAGGACCCTGCCCCTGGTGAGGTGATCCTGCCCAGAGAACTGAGCTGAGGCTGGAACCCAGGGATTCCACTGCCTGACCCAGTGGTCTCTCACTCCTGGGCCAACGTCTCCCACTAAACCGTTCATGTTAAAAAGCTGAGGCTTGGCCAGAGGAGCATTGCACCCCTGCGGGAAGTGTAACAAGGCTTTTGGTGAGGATCACAGTGGTCCTAAGGATCAGGACAGTCCTTTCTGCAGGTCACACCCCTCGTCTACATCTCTGTCAGGACCATAATTCGATGAGGATAATGAAGTAGATCTCACCTTCAGGAAACCCACTGGGTCAGGTTTACCAATAACCAGAAGAATCCTGTCCGTCTCCAGAGCTGGTTACTGTGCCAACACCAGCAGGAGGATGCTTCCCCTGAGGTTTGCCACCTCTGAGCACCCCTGTTTGACCCCAGCACTCTGACCTCCCAGCTGGAGAAAGGTGTCGCTGACTGCCCAGATCCCCCACGGTGGCTGTCCCCTCTCTGAGCACAAGCTGGGAGAGTCACTATCTCAGACTCTAAGTAAACCTGTGTCCTACTCCTGCCCTTTTCTCCAGACATCAGGATCAGAAACCTATGAACCTTTGTCTCTATTTTCACTTCATAGATGAAGAAACTGAAACGGCCTTAATACAGCCAGTTATTTCTCACAGAGGTGTGGAGAGAAGAGTACATGGATAATATAAATATTTCTCACACTCAAATGAAACAAAGTTGATGCGCTCACTTCTCAGGTCACACGTCTGCATATCATTCATTACATTCAGGTCTGAACACCCCAGTCTTTGAAAGATTTTAAGTGTCCTCAATGGGAAAGTGGGTGTAGTAACTGCATCCTCTCCTACCTCACAGAGTCGTTGTGAAGATCTCAGATCCATCCTGAACGTTTGTTCCTTTCTCAGGGACAAGGAAGGCAAGCCATGGATTTTTGCCTGTGGTGACCTTCCCATCTTGCCTTTTCCCAGCATCTTTGCAGCACTGCCTTAGTTTCCTAGCGCCTCTTCTGACAGTCCTGCCCTTCAATAGAAAGATGCCCTGCCTGGGAAACTTCAGGCCACAGTAACATATTCAACATCGATATGTGTTTGTCTTTGGATTAGAACAGGGACTGTGTGTGACATCAGGGTAGAGACTAGAAATAATACAAAGAAAAATGTAAAACAAATGCACTGAAAGGAAGGCTCATCCGTAATCTCCTTGGGCAAAAATTTGGATCTTTGTATGTCACCAAGGGAATGTTCATAGTTCTAGTAACTACATAATATTCTGCCTTTATCTTCTCTAAATCTGTGACAAATGAAAGCAGGAGGAAAGCGTGGGGATAAAGAATAGGACTAGGCACAAAAAGCTATATATTATAATGAAGGTGAATTAAGACTATATCTGGGCTATTGTTGTGTGTGGCGAAATTAATTCATTACAGGTCTTCAGGGTATGAAGTGGGAACAGTTGTGCTGGAATCAAACTGTGAGACAAGCATATGAAAACCGTGGGCTTTGCCTATTTCAGGAGCTACAAGATACATGTATTGTCATATTGATGCTGTGTAACACAACCTCTGATGTAGTTTAAGCTTGAAGGTGGTGACTGTTGAGTTAGGATAGTGCAGCAAAGTAGACACGGGTGAGATACATGCAGAAGCAACATAATTCCTGTAATAAAGATGAGTATAAATTGTCTTTCTGACTTCATTGTATTGGCTGTTCACATGTAAAGGAGGTGAAGCAGGCCGAAATGGAGAAATAAGCTCATTCTACCCACCATGCTTCCAAGTTGCTCCTTGAGCATTAGTGCAGAGTGGGAGAACTTTCCATCATCTGCCTGGAAGGGAATGAACTGGTGAGTCACACACCTGGTCCTGGCAAAGGGTTGAGCTGATCTACATGAGAAAGACTGTGTGTGTATAGGGGGGCCGGGCAGGGGAATTCCCTGGGTAAGTGTGTGTATAGGCATGAGAAGTAGATATGCAGAAAGTGCTTCCAGTTATGTCCATGGAAACTTCTCAGAGACGCTAGGGACTGAAACACTGGTGTTCTTTTACTATGGTTTTCTTAAGACAAACCTTGGAAGGCTCCTAGAAAAAGAATTGCTGAGTGAATTCTGTCCAACTTAGGATGAAATAAGGAGTAGAATGTGTTCATTTGTAATGTGCTCTTTGGACTGTTGTGTTGTTTCCGTTTTTATATTTATAAGCTGATTTGGGTGCCATGATTACTTGTTAGGAGAATTACAAGGTTAAACATACTATGTGTTAATCATAATGTCTGATTTTTAAGACCAAGCAAGATAAAAGGTCTTAAGTATCTGACAACCCTTTTCTCTAGGGTAGTTGCCGACAATAATCTTCTAAGAATAAGGGTCTTATTTGTTCAATTCACCATTGTAGCTCCATTCTGACACTGAGTATGTTTTTGTAAATATTTAAGTTCAGTGAATTTTCTTCTATATACCTAGAATCAAAACAAAAGTAAGCTCTTCTTGCCCCATAGGGGCATGAAAGACTGAATATTACTTAATTGCAATCCCATTCAAAAACTTATTTGATGGCTAATTACATAAGTAGTCCAGAAGGAGAAGAGGCTGGTGGCCATGTGGAGGGCAAAGTGCCTGCACTGCTCCTAGAATGCCTAGGGTTGTACCTCCATGTTGGTGTGATCATTCACTACAAGCCAGGGATGAGCTTTGCCTATCTTTGTTTTGCTGCCAGAGAAAATAGAAACCAAGGGTTGCAATGTCTGGCCCTTGAGAGAAAAGGCTATTCAAAGGGTAAAACCTTTGGATTCTACAAAATGTGGACAGAGGGAAAATCCTTGAGTTTCCAACACTCCACAGGAAACCCAATATCCCTTTTTTTCAGGCAAGATTGGCTGTAATTTCTTAAAATTCTAACAGAGTCTACTGAGGGTCCCAGTCTCTAGTTAAATGAGCATATGTTCTTCTGCTAGGACAAAGGTCCTATCTGAATATACTAGAAGAAGCACAGGGTTTTCTGTTTGGGGTAGCCATGGCAGGGACCCAGCCCACTTTGGGAAGTATGAAGTTCAATATTTGAGACCATCTCATCTGGCTTCAGGGAATACCAATGTGAATGAAACATAAAGCTGGCAGGGCAGGGTTCTTATGGAAATGCCAGAAAAAAAAATTCTGTCTTGCATGCAGTCTGGACTATCCTTTTGTCACTTTCCATCAGATTCTTTAGTGCATCTAATAATTCTTTGATTTAATAGGCATAACTAAGTCACTGGGTAGCTTGTGGAGAGAGAACAGTATGTCCGGTCAAAATGGAAATCTTACCAAACATGCTTAACCATCACACCATCTTGATGGTTTTATGTTATGGGGTTTCAAGGGGTTGATCTGAGTTTTAGAGGTGGATTCCTACTTTGATTTTCAGAAATAAAATACATTCTAAGCAAGTACATAATATTAGAAAAAGGTATAGCTGCTAAGATGTTAAGCATCACTTCGCTTTGGAACAGTTTCGACATGAATCCTGATCTATACAGAAATACATTTAAATGGTGCCTAGGACTACCCTTTCAAAGTATGAAATTAAAAACTTATTGGGTATATGTTTAAAATATATACAGTATTTCAAGTGTTGTTTTATGTCATTCCCACTCATTTTTAATTTAATTTTCAATACCCACTATGAATTAGCATTATTTCCCCAGAAAGAGAAAGGAGGTAAAGACTCAGACACAATAACTTGCCATCAACACTTATTAGTAAATTATATTTTATTATGATTTTCATATGTGCCAGAATCAAATATATATCTCTCTTACATATGAAATATCTTTCTTTTAACATATACGGACTTATTCAGTTTAAGATTTTCTGAAAGGGGAAAATAAAAACAAACTCACACTGCCTTAGCCTCTGTTGCTTAGAAGCAAAAAGCTGGTGATAACTATTCAATTCAGTTCAGTCGCTCAGTCGTGTCCAGCTCTTTGCAACCCCATGAATCGCAGCACGCCAGGCCTCCCTGTCCATCACCAACTCCCAGAGTTCACTCAGATTCAAGTTCATTGAGTCAGTGATGCCATCCAGCCATCTCATCCTCTGTCGTCCCCTTCTCCTCCTGCCCCCAATCCCTCCCAGCATCAAAGTCTTTTCCAATGAGTCAGCTCTTCGCATGAGGTGGCCAAAGTACTGGAGTTTCAGCTTTAGCATCATTCCTTCCAAAGAAATCCCAGGGCTGATCTCCTTCAGAATGGACTGGTTGGATCTCCTTGCAGTCCAAGGGACTCTCAAGAGTCTTCTCCAACACCTCAGTTCAAAAGCATATTAGGTTGGTACAAAAATAATTGGGGTTTTGCATTGTTGAAATTGACCATTTGATATTGGGATACAGTCTTAAATGTGGTTATTTTATATATCATTTTAATGTACATTTATTACTATGATTTTTTGCTAGTTATTACTTGCTGCTTATATTTATTTTAGACTATATAACTAATGTTAGACAAAAAGTAAATTCAAGGGACTTTTTTATTCAAGTTCAAATGAGTCGTAAAGCTGCAGAGATAACCCACAATATCAACAGTGCATTTGACCCAACTGCTAACAAATGTACAGTGAAGTGGTGATTCAAGTTTTGCAAAGGAGATGAGCGCCTTGAAGATGACGAGCATAGTGGCCAGACATCAAAAGTTGACAGCAACCAATTGAGAGGATCATTGAAGCTGATCCGCTTAGAACTACACAGGAAGTTGCCGAGGAACTCAGCATTGACCATTATACGGTCATTTGCATTTGAAGCAAATTGTAAAGGTGAAAAAGCTCTATAAGTGGGTGCCTCATGAGCTGACTGCAAATCAAAAAAATCATCGTTTTGAAGTGTCATCTTCTCTTATTCTACGCACCAGCAAACCATTTCTAGATCAGATTGTGACGTGTGATGAAAAGTGGGTTTCATAGACAACCAGCGAAGACCAGCTCAGTGGTTGGACCGAGAAGAAGCTTCAAAGCACTTCCCAAAGCCAAACTTGCACCAGAAAAAGGTCATGGTCACTGTTTGGTGGTCTGTTGCCGGTCTGATCCGCTACAACTTTCTGAATCCTGGCAACACCATTTCGTTTGAAAAGTGTGCTCAGCAGATTGATGAGATGTGCTGAAAACTGCAGCACCTGCAGCCAGCAGTGGTCAATAGAAAGGGCCCAACTCTACTCCACAACAACGCACAACCACACATCACACAACCACGCTACAAAAGTTGAACAAATTGGTCTGCAAAGTTTTGCCTTATCTGCCTTATTCACCTGACCTTTCTCCAACTGGCTACCACTTTTTCAAGCATCTTGACAGCTTTTTGCAGGGAAGACAGTTCTATAACCAGCAGGAGGCAGAAGATGCTTTAAAGAGTTCATTGACTCTTGAAGCACAGATTTTTACACTACAGGAATAAACAAACATTTCTGTTTGGTAAAAATGTATTGATTATAATGGTTCTTATTTTGATTAATAAAGATATATTTTAGTCTAGCTATAATGACATAAAATTCACAGTGCAAAATCACAGTTATTTTGTATCAACCTAATATAGTATTCCAACCAGCTTTAACAATGGGTGTTAGTCACTCAGTCGTGTCCAATTCTTTGCGACTCCATGGACTGTAGCCCGCCAGGCTTCTCTGTCCATGGAATTCTCCAGGCAAGAATACTGGAGTGGATTGCCATTTCCTTCTCCAGAGGAACTTCCCAAACCAGGGATCGAGCCCTGGTCTCCTGCCTTGCGGGCAGATTCTTTCCTGTTGAGCTATAGGGAAATTTGCAATAGTGGATATATTAAAAGGTTATAGACATATGTCTTATAGAACTTAATAAGAGATATGTACCTGGATGGTCCAAATTAATTCTAACCAGATAACCAGAGACTCAGTTTCCTCATCTCATTTTGCTCATCTGCTTCTCTTGCTGTGGAACAGATTTCTCTTTCCAAGTTCATGTTAGAAAATGGCCGCCATCAGGGATCCCATATTTATATTATATCCACTCAGATAAAATCAAGTCCATTTTCACTAGAGATGGACTCTGGTCCAGGTGTGAGCATGTGACCCATGTTGAGTGGATTCATCAATGGCCAGAGGTTAGTGGCCTACATATTAACGGTTGCTTCCACATAATCACACAAGATGAACAATTGTGAGGAAACCAGTCAGGTAGGGGGGTCTCAAAAGTTGGTTTCTTCTGCAGAGGGTCCAGTCACATACTAAGTTGAAAATGTTGGTCAGAATCTAAGTAAAAAAAATCGCAGCTCTATATAATCTACCAAACTTATCTCTGATTCAGTTAGTAGGTGACTGAAATCATAAAAAGCATTGTCAGAAAATTATTTCATCTACATCCGTGGTAGAAATTGAAAAGGTAGGCAAAAATACTCTCCACAGTTTCATCCTGGAATTTCTATGCTACCAAGTGAACCAAACGACATCCACAGAACTCTAAGACAGCCTTTTAAGTTGGCTGGAATCTTCAGGAGCTCAACAAAGTGTTCATGAACCCAAGTTAAAGAAGCAGTGCATCACCAAGCTCCATGTTCGATTCCTTATTTGCTTGGTCCTCAGGCCATAGATGATGGGATTCAAGGTTGATGGGATAATCAGATACAAGTCAGCTAACAGCACTTGGGTGCTCAAAGGCACTATGTCCTCCCCTAGCCAGGCCACATAGACTGATGCCATCCCAGGCAGGTAGTACAGAGCCATAACCCCCACATGGGAGCCACATGTGCTTAATGCTTTCAACTGAGCATTCTTTGAGAGATCAAAAACTGCCTGGAGAATCAGGATATAGGAGGTAGCAATAAACACCACATCAGAACCCACAATAATGGAGGAAACAATCAGGCTATAAAGACTACTGGGCCTGGGGTTGGCACAAGCCAACTTGGCCACAGCTATGTGCTCACAGTAGGAATGGAGAACCACGTTGGAGCCACAGAAGGACAGATGACTCACCATCCAGCTCAGTGGAGTCATCGACATAATAGCTCTGATGGTGATGGTCACACTCATTCCCAGCATCACTCGAGGTGTGAGGCCACATAGTGGTCAAAAGCCATGGCCAGCAGCAGCCCCGTCTCCACAGCTGTGGCTGCATGGACAAAATACATCTGAGTGAAACAAGCATTAAAGCTGATGGCGTTGTCTCCTGAGGAGAAGATGCTCACCATCTTGGGCACCACCGAGGAGGCCATAACCATGTCCACGGCAGCCAGAACACACAGGAAGCAGTACATGGGCTCCTGTAGAGTGGAATCCACCCAGATGACGGTCACTATGAGGGTGTTTCCTAACAGGGCTGTGGTATACATGGTGCTCAGTGAGAGAGCCAGCCAAAGATGTGAGGACTGCAAACCTGGGATACCCACCAGGATGAAGGTGGCAGGGGCTTCTGCTGTATGGTTGTAGGGTGACCCCAGCATCACAGATGAGACTGCTTTCCTGTTAGTGTATAAAATTAGGTAAGAAAAGGATACAATCCTCTAAGATGTGTTCCCAGCTCTGGTGTTAAAAGAGCCTGATGTTATTCTCAACTCAGTGGGCCACAGGTTTAAGGAACTGACGTGACAAAGTTTTCCTGCTCCACCTTCCATCATTCTCAGTATTCGTTGCCTTACGAATTTCTATCACTATTCAAAGATCTTGAGTTACCTCCTTTGGGAAGTCCTCTTTACTTCCTGCCCCATCTCATGACAAAACTAAATTAGGTAGCTTCAAAGCTTTTATGAGCTCTCATCTATGCTTACCTCTGAGGGACCTAAACTGATCATTCCAGTACCAAACCTGTGGCTTTATTGTATTCAGTCATGGGTGTCTTGTTCATGGCCTTATAAATTATACCAAGTGTGTGACCCAGAGGTGTTGTGCACAAGTCCATTAAGAGAGGATATGTGTGCTCATAATAGCAAAATGTTGAATGAATGAAAAATCAGAGGAAAGAATGTTTCTTTTAGTTCTGAATGTTCGGTTCCTAATATATAATCATTGTTGAATGAAACAATGAACTTCATAGATTTAACATGTAATGTTTTTCATCTTCTCTTTCGTGAAACTCCCACTACCCTAATACTACATCTCTCAGAGCTTCAGGCTAGTGGGTCGCAACACTGATTGTGTGACTATGTTGACTTTATGGTACTCAAATAAAGCCCAAGAACTCTTTCCCAGGTGTGAAGGCAACCTTAAATAAAGAGTGCTTATTATCAAGCCTCCAGACTAGCCAGTTGTTAGTTATCACCCTCTGTCCCTCCCTTCAGTTATGGGCTAAAAGGCTAAGAACTTTCCAGATCCTTGGACATTGTCTTCACTTGATCATTCTTGGATTTCTCATCACTTCTGGCTTCTCCCTAAAACGCTGAGTAGGTAAGATTGAGGGAGAACTGACTTCAGAATCCCATCAATGGCAGTAGTCAGAGCACTAAACTAATAGTTACCTGGTTCTCAGTGCTAATCAGGCAACACACATTTGTCCCTTCCAGGTACCCTCTGGAGTAAGTAAGTAAGTGTAGTCTCTCAGTCATGTCCAACTCTTTGCAACCCGTGGACTGTTGGCCACCAGGCTCCTGTGTCCATGGGATTCTCCAGGCAAGAATACTGGAGTGGGTTGCCATTTCCTTCTCCAGGGGATCTTCCCAACCCAGGGATCAAACCTGGGTCTTCTGCATCACAGGCAGATGCTTTACCCAGAGCCTACCACTAATTGACTCCACACCCAGTTACCAACAGAAACCTTGATGAGAGTCCTCAGAAGTTTTCTAAAAAGTCAAACTTATGGGATATAATTGAAAACTACGGTCTTTATTGAAACAAAAAAACAACACCCTAAATGTAAGAAATGCTTTATAATGGAACAGACTGAATAAACTAATGAGCTCTGTTTTACAGTCAGAGAACCTAACTGCATATAACCACTGGGGGAGACATCTTCAGTGAGAAGATCATGAGAAGATAAAGGAAAGCTTTTTAAAGTAGAATAATAGTGTAGCATGAAAAGAAAATTATTCAGGATATCATTAAGACTGCTATGTGTTTCCTGGATGCCATAAAGCCAAGACTGAGCATCTTTCCTTAAAGAGTTGAAGAGAATCTGAGGAATCAGAATGGCTCCTCCTGCTATTTACCTCTGATCCACGATCTTCCTCTCTGGATCCCCCTGTATAAATCTACCTTTCTTCTGAGAGAAGTCTTATCTAGTGCCTGCCCATCCCTCCTCTCAAGCCTTGGCAAGTTGTCACAGGTCATACTTTTCATTTCTATGAGGTTTTAGTTCCCTCATTCCTTTTTCTTCTTGCTTAGCAATGCTGGAGATTTACATGTCTTAATGGTCTGGCCCACTGGCAGAACATTCGGTTTGGTGGGTCTGTTTATTACTACCTTACTCTTCAGTAAGCTACTGAAAAAATTTGCTAAGACCAACAATTACCTCCATCACTGACATGTTGCCAGTACAGTGTTTTCAGTCTTTATTTTACTTGACCTATCCAGAACATTAACACTGTTGCCTGCTTCTTATTTTTTGGTTAACTTTTGATTGAAATATAGCATCCATATGGTAAAATAGACAGTCTTAAGTTTTATCTGTGAGACATGAACACACCCTCATGGCCACTAACTACCAAGATCAAGAAATACAATTGCTTCCTGGTTCTTGAAGTGCACTGTTCTTCAGAAAGCTCTGGCCAAGCTCTCCTAAAACATTTCCAGACCACAATCTGCCTCTGCCTTCAACCCTGCAGAGACATTCACTTGAATAGCTGGAGAGCCAATACTAAAGAAAAGCTTAGACAAGACACTTAATTCAATTAAAAAATCATAGGATATGTCAGGATATTTTATTTCTATTTAAAGAATGGGAAATAATTCAAATGAAAATTATCTTAAAGGTAAAATAGTAATCCATAATTGAGTCAATGGAGCCTTTGTGTTTATGATAAATCAATGCCTCCCCTCTATGACCAAAAGCACATGCTCCTAATCAGACCTACTGCTCAGTTTCTATTCTCTCAACCCCTGTTAATCCCTGAAAACCCTCTCTCCTTCAATCCAGGTTAGACTCACCCCTTCCTCTCTCAGCTTTCAACCAAAATAATCATGTATATCCTGTTCCTTTTATCTCCCCAGTTGTCCCATGATTTCCAGAATGTGATCTTGGTATCAGCAGTACCCATGAGACCTGGCCAGCCCTTTGTAGTGGAGTTGCTTATATCCTCTTTTCTAGGGTGACCCTGGCTTTGAGATTTCATCAAGCCCAACACCCAGTCCCCAGGTTAGTTACTCACATCCCTGGAGTTTTCTCTATTTGACTTCCTCTGGCGGTTCACATTGTTTTCACCCAAATAAGGGGGATTTATACAGGACCCTTCAGGAAGAGCAACACAAGATCAAACACGAACAACTTGGAGGCACGACGAGGAGTGTTGTCACTTTCAGAGCCCTCCCGTTGGGAGCCCTCTTTCCCTTCAGATTCTCTGTCACCCTGCTTTTCCCCCGGACACCTCAGCTTCCCTTGACCTCTGCCCAGCAGACAAACACTATAACTCCTCCAGTGAATGATATTTCCCTGTTCTCTGGCCCAAGGGAGCTTTCCAGATTGCAGGGAGAGACAGGTGCTTAGTGGTAGAGAGTTTGTTTCCATTCTGAAGGAGATCAGCCCTGGGATTTCTTTGGAAGGAATGATGCTAAAGCTGAAACTCCAGTACTTTGGGCACCTCATGTGAAGAGTTGACTCATTGGAAAAGACTCTGATGTTGGGAGGGATTGGGGGCAGGAGAAGAAGGGGACAACCCAGGATGAGATGGCTGGATGGCATCACTGACTCAGTGGACGTGAGTCTGAGTGAACTCCAGGAGTTGGTGATAGACAGGGAGGCCTGGTGTGCTGCGATTTATGGGGTCGCAAGAGTCAGACACGACTGAGCGACTGAACTGAACTGAACTGAACTGAACTGATGGCTGCTAAGTGGTTGAACATCAGATCTCTTTGGAACAGTTACTTTGTACATGTTTATCTACTCAGGTTTACAATATCAACAGTACCTATGAGTAGCCCTTAAAATTATGAAATTACAAATTTTTGGGTATATTTTAAAGTATGCACAGCATATATACAAGGCATTGTTTTATGTGCTCATTTTGAAATTTAATCTTCAATGCATTTTATAATTAGCATTGTTTCCCCATCAGTACAAAGGAAATATTAAGACACAGATACAGTAACTTGCCATCAACTCTTATTTGGAAACTATATTTTATTAAGACTTTCCAATACACCAGAGTCAAATATATGTATCTCTTACATATGAAATTCCTTTCTCTTTAACATATACTGACTATAGAAATTAAAACTTTCTGAAAGGAGAAAATAAAAGCAAACTCACATTGCCTTAGCTTCCATTGTTTACAAACAAAAAGCTGGTGATTAGGACACCATTGCAACTTCCTGTACAATACTAGGTACATAGGGAATAGAGGTACATCTTATAGTACATAATAACAGGGATGTACTTGTGTGTTCAAAATGAATTGGAACCAAAGAACCAATTTTTGAACAGATTTCACTTTCCAAGTACATGTGTTAGAAAATGTCCACCATCAGTGATTTCAGGTTTACATCTTCTCAGATAAGCTGGAATCCATTTTGACTGGAGACAGACTCCGTTCCAGGTATGAGCACATGATCCAAATTGAGTGGATTCATCAATAGCCCAGAGGTCAGTGTACTATATATTAACAGTTGCTTCCATATAATCATATAAGGAGAAGAGTTGTGAGAAAATCAATCAGACATTGCACCCAACAGTTGGTTTCTTCTGCAGAGGGTCTGGTAGGATATTAAATTGGAAATGTAGGTCAGAATCTAAGGAAGGAAAAATCCAAATCTATATTCTCTGCTCAGACTTATCTCTGATTCAAATACTAGTTTATTCAAACCATTATATTCATCAGAAAATAAATCATTTCATTGACATCATTGCTAAAATTGAATAGTTAGGTAAAGTTAAACTTCACAGCTTCTTTACTTAGACCTTGTATGGTGTCAGGTGAACCAAACTGTCCAGGTTAGCTAGGGCATCTTTGAAGTTGTCTGGTTTGCTCAAGGGCCTGAGTTCCTGAACCCAAGTTGGAGGGGTTAAAGAGGCAGTGAATCAGCAGGCCCCAGGTTCGCTTCCGTATTTGCTTCATCCTTAGGCCATAGATGATGGGGTTCAAAGATGGTGGGATGATCAGATAGAAGTCAGCTAATAGCACTTGGGTGCACAAAGGCACTATGTCCTCCCCCAGCCAGGCCACATAGATGGATGCCATCCCAGGCAGGTAGTACAGAGCCATAACACCTACATGGGAGCCACATGTACCTAATGCTTTTAACTGAGCATTCTTTGAGGACAAACTGAATACTGTCTGGAGAATCAGGATATAGGAGGCAGCAATAAAGGCCACATCAGAACCCACAATAATGGAGGAACCAATCAGACTATAGAGACTACTGGGCCTGGGGTCGGCACAAGCCAACTTGGCCACAGCCATGTGCTCACAGTAGGAATGGAGAACCACGTTCGAGCCACAGAAGGGCAGATGACTCACCATCCAGCTCAGTGGAGTCATGAATACAGTCGCTCTGATGGTGATGGTCACACTCATTCCAAGCATCACTCGAGGTGTGAGAGTTCTCTTATAGTGTAGGGGCTTAAAGATGGCCACATAGCGGTCAAAAGCCATGGCCAGCAGCAGCCCCGTCTCCACAGCTGTGGCTGCATGGACAAAATACATCTGAGTGAAACAAGCATTAAAGCTGATGGCGTTGTGTCCTGAGGAGAAGATGCTCACCATCTTGGGCACCACCGAGGAGGCCATAACCATGTCCACAGCAGCCAGAACACACAGGAAGCAGTACATGGGCTCCTGTAGAGTGGAATCCACCCAGATGACGGTCACTATGAGGGTGTTTCCTAACAGGGCTGTGGTATACATGGTGCTCAGTGAGAGAGCCAGCCAAAGATGTGAGGACTGCAAACCTGGGATACCCACCAGGATGAAGGTGGCAGGGGCTTCTGCTGTATGGTTGTAGGGTGACCCCAGCATCACAGATGAGACTGCTTTCCTGTTAGTGTATAAAATTAGGTAAGAAAAGGATACAATCCTGTATGACGTGTTCCCAGCTCTGGTGTTAAAAGGGCCTGATGTTATTCTCAACTCAGTGGGCCACAGGTTTAAGGAACTGACGTGACAAAGTTTTCCTGCTCCACCTTCCATCATTCTCAGTATTCGTTGCCTTACGAATTTCTATCACTATTCAAAGATCTTGAGTTACATCCTTTGAGAAGTCTTCTCTACTTCCTGACCCATCCCATGCCAAACCTAAATTACATAGAGGGACTCATCCATGCTGACCTCAGAGGGACCTAAATTGACCTTTTAAGTACTCTACCTGTGATTTTCTTATATCCAGTTATGTATGTCTTGCTCATGACCTTATCCCTTATGCCAAGAGTGTGACCCACAGCTGTTGTGTACACATCCATTAAAAGTAGATATATGTACTCATTATAGCAAACAGTTGAATGAATGGATGGATGAAACAGAAACAAAAGAAAGGTTTTTTGTTTTACTTTTGTATGTTCAGTTCATAATATTTAATAATTGTTGTGTGAAACTTCTTAAGATTGAACAAGTAACATTTTGTATCTTTTCCTTCCTCAACCTCTCAGAAAGTCCTCCTTTCTAGGGTGACCCTGGCTTTGAGACTTTGTCAAGCCCAACACCCAGTCCCCAGGTTACTCACATCCCTGGAGTTTTCTCTATTTGACTTCCTATAGTGGTCCATATTTCTTTCATTCAAAAGAAAGGGGATTTATACAGGAGCCATCAGGAGAAGCAACACATGATCAAATATGAATAACACAGAGGCATAGTGAGGAGTGCTGTCTCTTTCAAAGACCTCCCACGGGGGTCTCTTGACTCCCATGGTCAAGAGGGGGCCTAAACGGGGCCCTCTTCCCAGTTTAGATTCTCTATCATCCTGCTTTTCCCCTGGACACCCCAGTTTCCCTTGGCCTCTGCCCAGCAGCCAAACACTGTAACTCCTCCAGAGACAGACTTTTGTCTGTGCTCTGGTCCCTAGAGTGTTCCAGATTTCAGGGAGAGACAGATGCCTAATGGTTAAAGAGTCTTTGTTTCTTCAAATCCTCAGAGGATGCTTAAAGGGTTAGAATAGAGAGTGCATTCTGAAAGGAAAACAGAAGGCCCAAGATTAGTTAGATTTGTGAAACCCTGTTATATTCCAAGCACTCTGCTAAACATTTTTCAAAAATCTCTTTCAATTTTCACAACCCTCTGAACTTAGCTACCATTATTACATCTATATTTTATACATTAAATTAGGGTATATAGAAGGTTACAAAAATAGTAAACCGGAGTCATGATTCAAATTCTAGCACTCATAATTTATTTTGCTTTTTGAAGAACTCTTCACACCGATAGCATACTTAATATCTCAAAGTCCACTTCTCTGTTCAGTTCCTGCATTCTGCCTGGGGGCTCATGTTGGGCTTCACTGTTTTAATACTTCTAGCAGTGTGTTATGGAGAAGGCAATGTATTCTTTACAGCTGAGCCAACAGGGAAGCCCTGAGTCTGGGTTCAAGCTAATAATTCACTTCTAATGTGTAGAAAGCTTCAAAAACGGTGGAATACAATTTTGAAGGTTAAATTACCAGTAGACTGTGCCTTCCAACCTGCCCATTTTGTTTTGCTGTCTTTTTCACTCTTTCTGAGGTTTTGAGGTAAGCCAGTCATGTTATTGGTGGCCCTGTGGAGAGATCCACATGGCAAGGAGATTGTATCTCTGAGTGAGCCTGGAAGTGGATCTTCTGAGGCTTGTCACCAGCCATGTGAGTGAGCTTGGAAGCAAATCCTCCTCCAAATGAATCTTCAGATGACTACTGTTCTGGCCAACACCATCATCACAGCCTGTGAGACAATCTGAGCTAGATGCACCTAGTTAAGCCATCTCCTGATTCCTGACCACCTTCTTGCCCTCACCCCACCGACAATCAGAAACTGTAAGATAATAAGTGTAGTTGTCTAAGTTGCTAATTTGGGCTAATTTGTTACACAGGGAAGATAACTAATACAGTAATAACCACATATCTATAATTTCACGTTTACTACAAGAGGAAAGAGTTAATGCCACCACCATGGCCATTTTTGCTCTTGAAAGTGAAAAAGTGAAAGTGTTATTTGGTCAGTCAGGTCCTGACTCTTTGAGACCCCATGGACTATACCTCTGTCCATGGAGTTCTCCAGGCAAGGATACTGGAGTGAGTTGCCATTCTCTTCTCCAGGGGATCTTCCTGACCCGGGGATCAAACCTGGGTCTCTTGCATTGCAGGCAGATTCTTTACCATCTGAGTCACCAGTGAAGCCCCCCCTTCTTTCCCATTATTGGGGAAAGTTAATTGATCATGACCATCCCACACCTCTGGATCCCCAAACTTCATGATAATGTTTGAGGAAGGAGACTCTTCCTTCTGTGAATGATCTGATAATTCTGTTCCACTAAAAACTAAGAGGCAGATCTCAAGGTAGTGTTGTTTGTGACATGGTTATGTCAGAGTTCACTTACAAGCCTATGTGCCTGGGACCATATTTACATCCAGAAGAATGGACAAGGAAACGATGCAAATAACAGCCTTTAGGCTGTCTATCTAAATTACCTCTCATATTCAGCATACCTGCTTTCTATTCCTCTTGGGAGATATTATCTGTCTAGATGATCTTCTTCGCATGAGGTGGCCAAAGTACTGGAGTTTCAGCTTCAGCATCATTCCTTCCAAAGAAATCTCAGGGCTGATCTCCTTCAGTATGGACTGATTGGATCTCTTTCCAGTCCAAGGGACTCTCAAGAGTCTTCTCCAACACCACAGTTCAAAAGCATAAATTCTTCAGTGCTCAGCCTTCTTCACTGTCCAACTCTCACATCCATACATGAACACTGAAAAACCATAGCCTTGATTAGATGGACCTTTGTTGGTAAAATAATGTCTCTGCTTTTAAATATGCTATCTAGGTTGGTCATAACTTTTCTTTCAAGGAGTAAGCATCTTTTAATTTCATGGCTACAGTCACCATCTGCAGTGATTTTGGAGTCCCCCAAAATAAAGTCTGACACTGTTTGCACTGTTTCCCCATCTGCAAAGAGTCGGACATGACTGAGCGACTGAACTAAACTGAACTGTGCCATCTTCCCAGCCAGATGAACAGAGCCTTCTGCAGAAGAAAGAACCAGGCCAGGAATTTCCCTTGTGGTCCTGTGATTAAGAATCTCCCTTGAGATGCAGGGGTCACAGGTTTTATCCCTGGCCAGAGAACTAAGATCCCACATGCCTTGGAGCAAATACTGAGCCTGCCTGCCTGCCATAACTAGAGAGTCAGTGTACTGCAACAAAAGATCCCACATGCTGCAACTAAGACCAGATGCAACCAAATAAATACATATTAAACACAAAAATAGAAAGAACCAGACCAGTGAAGAGGAGAAGAGCAGGATCTGAAGAAGGTAAGAGGAAGACCTAAAGTGAAGTTCTAGGCCTCTAGATTCAGCCATTTTTAGAAAGCCCTCCCATGTCTAGTCAAGGCTATGGTTTTTCCAGTGGTCATGTATGGATGTGAGAGTTGGACTATAAAGAACGCTAGGTGCTGAAGAATTGATGCTTTTGAACTGTGGTGTTGCAGAAGACTCTTGAGAGTCCCTTGGACTGCCAGGAGATCCAACCAGTCTATCCTAAAGGAAATCAGTCCTGAATATTCATTGGAAGGACTGATGTTAAAGCTGAAACTCCAATACTTTGGCCACCTGATGCAAAAAGCTGACTCATCTGAAAAGTCACTGATGCTGGGAAAGATTGAAGGCAGGAAGAGAAGGGGACGACAGAGGATGAGATGGTTGGATGGCATCACCAACTCAATGGACATGGGTTTGGGTGGACTTCAGGAGTTGGTGATGGACAGGGAGACCTGGCGTGCTGCAGTTCATAGGGTCACAAAGAGTTGGACACTACTGAGTGACTGAACTGAACTGAACTGAACTGAGATGATCTTCAGTGGCACTCTGCAGGAAATAGACTACTTTTGTAATATTTGACCTTTCAAATTCTCGACTCAGGATCTGCTTCTGAGCAGACACAATCTAAGGCAATGAATACTCTTGCCTTATTTCTGATCTTGATGGTAGTTGTTTACTATTTACCCCTTAAGTAAGATGCTGGCTTTAGGAATGAAGTACACATATCAATTACAATCAGTTCTTATTTGAGTGCCTTATGGACAATTGGTGGCAAGAGCCTTTTTACTGGAAAAAAATGTTATTTTTTTCCTTTGATCTGTTAATTTGGTAATTTAAATAGAAGGATTTCACATAACTGAACCACATTTCCATTCATTGGATAATCCCATTTGTTCATGGTGGATTGCTTTCATAATGCAGTTGGATTCTATTTGCTGATATTTTAATTAATATTTTTGTATCAATATTTATAAGGAAGTACATCTTTAGTTTCCTTTTCCTTTTCTACACAGTCTTTCTCAGATTCAGCCACAAATGTAACATTTTCTATGTAGGGAAAACTGGATATTTTTGTATTTCCACAAATTTCTCTTTTGTTTTTTGGCTCTCCTATGAAATCATCTGAATTTATTAATTACTTTTTCCAGAGAGTAGTTCTTTATTTCTTCAGCACAACTTTGATCAAAAGTATTTTATTGTATTGTACTGTATTGTATTGCTATCAGTTTCACCCAGGTTTTCCAACTTATTTGCATAAAATAGTACAAACTCAAGTCATTTTATTTTACCAGTTTTACTGGTTAATTCCTCTTGGTCTTTCTTTCTTAACTCTTTTTTTAATGAAGTATTGTTGAAGTGAAAAGCAAAGGAGAAAAAGAAAGATATAAGCATCTGAATGCAGAGTTCCAAAGAATAGCAAGGAGAGATAAGAAACCCTTCCTCAGCGATCAATGCAAAGAAATAGAGGAAAACAATAGAATGGGAAAGACTAGAGATCTCTTCAAGAAAATTAGAGATACCAAGGGAACATTTCATGCAAAGATGGGCTCACTAAAGGACAGAAATGGTAGGGACCTAACAGAAGCAGAAGATATTAAGAAGAGATGGCAAGAATACACAGAAGAACTGTACAAAAAAGAGCTTCGCAACCCAGATAATCACAATCGTGTGATCACTCACCTGGAGCCAGACATCCTGGAATGTGAAGTCAAGTGGGCCTTAGAAAGCATCACTACCAACAAAGCTAATGGAGGTAATGGAATTCCAGTTGAGCTATTTCAAATCCTGAAAGATGATGCTGTGAAAGTGCTACACTCAATATGCCAGCAAATGTGGAAAACTCAGCAGTGGCCACAGAACTGCAAAAAGTCATTTTTCATTCCAATCCCATAGAAAGGCAATGCCAAAGAATGCTCAAACTACCACACAATTGCACTCATCTCACATGCTAGTAAAGTAATGCTCAAAATTCTCCAAGCCAGGCTTCAGCAATACATAAACTGTGAACTTCGACATGTTCAAGCTAGTTTTAGAAAAGGCAGAGGAACCAGAGATCAAATTGCCAACATCTGCTGGATCATGGAAAAAGCAAGCGAGTTCCAGAAAAACATCCATTTCTGCTTTATTGACTATGCCAAAGCCTTTGACTGTGTGGATCACAATAAATTGTGGAAAATACTGAAAGAGATGGGAATACCAGACCACCTGACCTGCCTCTTGAGAAACCTATATGCAGGTCAGAAAGCAACAGTTAGAACTGGACATGGAACAACAGACTGGTTCCAAATAGGAAAAGGAGTACATCAAGGCTGTATATTGTCACCCTGCTTATTTAACTTATATGCAGAGTACATCATGCAAAATGCTGGGCTGGATGAAACACAAGCTGGAATCAAGATTGCTGGGAGAAGTATTAATAACCTCAGATATGCAGATGACACCACCCTTATGGCAGAAAGTGAAGAGGAACTCAAAAGCCTCTTGCTGAAAGTGAAAGAGGAGAGTGAAAAAGTTGGCTTAAAGCTCAACATTCAGAAAACGAAGATCATGGCATCCGGTCCCATCACTTCATGGGAAATAGATGGGGAAACAGTGGAAACAGTGTCAGACTTTATCTTTTGGGGCTCCAGAATCACTGCAGATGGTGACTGCAGCCATGAAATTAAAAGACGTTTACTCCTTGGAAGAAAAGTTATGACCAATCTAGCTAGCATATTGAAAAGCAGAGACATTACTTTGCCAACAACAATCCATCTAGTCAAGGCTATGGTTTTTCCAGTGGTCATGTATGGATGTGAGAGTTGGACTGTGAAGAAAGCTGAGCACTGAACAGTGGTGTTGGAGAAGACTCTTGAGATTCCCTTGAACTGCAAGGAGATCAGTCCTGGGTGATCATTGGAAGGACAGAGGCTGAAACTCCAATACTTTGGCCACCTTATGCAAAGAGTTGACTCATTTGAAAAGACCCTGATGCAGGGAAAAATTGAGGGCACGCGGAGAAGGGGACGACAGAAGATGAGATGACTGAATGGCATCACTGACTCAATGGGCATGAGTTTGGGTAAACTCTGGGAGTTGGTGATAGACAGGGAGGCCTGGCATGCTGCGATTCATGGGGTTGCAAAGAGTCGGACACAACTGAGTGACTAAACTGAACTAAACTGAATGGGACCAGGTGCCAAGATGTTAGTTTTTTTAATGTTAAGTTTTAAGCCAACTTTTTCACTCTCCTTTAACTTTCTTCAAGAGGGCCTTTAGTTCTTCACTTTCTGCCATACAGGAGGTGTCATCTACATATCTGAGGATATTGATATTTCTCCCAGCAATCTTGATTCCAGCTTGAGCTTCATCCAGCCCAGTGTTTCTGATGATGTAGTCTGCATATGAGTTAAATAGCAGGGTGAACAACATACAGCCTTGATGTACTCCTTTTCCTATTTGGAACCAGTCTGTTGTTCCATGTCCAGTTCTAACTGTTGCTTTCTGACCTGCATATAGATTTCTCAAGAGGCAGGTCAGGTGGTCTGGTATTCCCATCTCTTTCAGAATTTTCCACAGTTGATTGTGATCCACACAGTCAAAGGCTTTGGCATAGTCAACAAAGAAGAAATGGATGTTTTTCTGGAACGCTCTTGCTTTTTCCATGATCCAGTAGATGTTGGCAATTTGATCTCTGGCTCCTCTGCCTTTTCTAAAACCAACTTGAACACTTGGAAGTTCACAGTTCACGCATTGTTGAAGCCTGGCTTGGAGAATTTTGAGCATTACTTTGCTAGCATGTGAGATGAGTGCAATTGTGCAGTAGTTTGAGCATTCTTTGGCATTGCCTTTCTTTGGGATTGGAATGAAAAGTGACCTTTTCCAGTCCTGTGGCCACTGCTGAATTTTCCAAATTTGTTGGCATATTGAGTGAAGCATTTTCACAGTATCATCTTTCAGGATTTGAAATAGCTCAACTAGAATTCCATCACCTTCACTAGCTTTGTTTGTAGTAACACTTCCTAAGGTCCACTTTACATTCCAGGATGTCTGGCTTTAGGTGAGTGATCACACCATCATGGTCATCTCAGTCGTGAATATCTTTTCTGTAGAGTTCTTCTGTGTATTCTTACCACCTCTGCTTAATGTTTTCTGCTTCTGTTAGGTCCATACCATTTCTGTCCTTTATTGTGCTCATCATCACATGAAATGTTCTCTTGGTATCTCTAATTTTCTTGAAGAGATTTCTGGTCTTTCCCATTCTATTGTTTTCCTTTATTTCTTTGCACTGATCGCTGAGGAAGGGTTTCTTATCTCTCCTTGCTATTCTTTGGAACTCTGCATTCAGATGCTTATATCTTTCCTTTTCTCCTTTGTTTTTCACTTTTCTTCTTTTCTCAGCTATTTGTAAGGCCTCCTCAGATAGCCATTTTGCTTGATTTCTTTTTCTTGGGGGTGGCCTTCAAAACTGCCTCCTGTACAATGTCATGAACCTCTGTCCATAGTTCTTCAGGCACTCTATCAGATCTAATCCCTTAAATCTATTTGTCACTTCTACTGTATAGTTGTAAGGGATTTGATTTAGGTTATACCTGAATGGTCTAGTGGTTTTCCCTACCTTCTTCAATTTAAGTCTGAATTTGGCAAGAAGGAGTTCATGATCTGAGCCACAGTCATCTCCCGGTCTTGTTTTCACTGGCTGTATAGAGCTTTTCCATCTTTGGCTATGAAGAATATAATCAATCTTATTTTGGTATTGACAATCTGGTAATGTCCATGTGTAAAGTCTTCTCTTGTGTTGTTGGAAGAGGAGTTTGTTATGACCAATGCATTCTCTTGAAAAAACCTTTAGCCTTTGCCCTGCTTCATTCTGTACCCCAAGGCCAAATTTGCCCATTACTCCAGGTATTTCTTGACTTCCTACTTTTGCATTCCAGTCGACTCATTGGAAAAGACTCTGATGCTGGGAGGGATTGGAGGCAGGAGGAAAAGGGGACAACAGAGGATGAGATGGCTGGATGGCATCACTGACTTGATGGATGTGAGTCTGAGTGAACTCCAGGAGTTGGTGATGGACAGGGAGGGCTGGCGTGCAGCAATTCATGGGATTGCAAAGAGCCGGACACGACTGAGCGACTGAACTGAACTGAACTGAACTGAACCCCTGAAATGATAAAGACATCTTTTTTGGCTGTTCTAGAAGGTCTTGCAGGTCTTCATAGAACCGTTCTACTTCAGCTTCTTCAGCATTACTGGTTGGAGCATAAACCTGGACTACTCTGATATTGAATGGTTTGCCTTGGAAATGAACAGAGATCATTCTGTCATTTTTGAGATTGCATCCAAATACTGCGTTCTGAACTCTTTTGCTTAATGTGATGGCTACTCCAGTTCTTCTAAGGGATTCTTGCCCACAGTAGCAGATATAGTGGTCATCTGAGTTAAATTTACCCATTCTAGTTCATTTTAGCTTGCTGATTCCTAAAATGTTGATGTTCACTCTTGCCATCTCCTGTTTGACCACTTTCAATTCGCCTTGATTCATTGACATAACATTCCAGGTTCCTAAGCAATATTGCTCTTGACAGCATCTCACTTTACTTCCATCACCAATCACATTCACAACTGGGTGTTTTTGTTTTGGCTCCATCTCTCCATCCTTTCTGGAGTTATTTGTCCACTAATCTCCAGCAGCCTATTGGGCATCTACCAACCTGGGGAGTTCCTCTTTTGTTATCCTATCATTTTGCCTTTTCATACTGTTCATGAGGTTCTCAAGGCAAGAATACTGAAGTGGTTTGCCATTTCCTTTTCCAGTGGACCACTTTTTGTCAGAACTCTCCACCATGACCTGTCTGTCTTGGGTGGCCCTACATGGCATGACTCATAGTTTCACTGAGTTAGACAAGGCTGTGGTCCATGTGATTAGATTGGTTAGTTTTCTGTGATGTTGGTTTCCATTCTATCTTCCCTCTGATGGAATAGGATAAGAGGCTTATGGAAGCTTCCTGATAGAATAGACTGACTGAGGGGGAAAGGGTCTTGTTCTGATGGGTGGGACCATGCTCAGTAAATCTTTAATCCAATTTTCTGTTTGTTGGGTGGGCCTGTGTTCCCTCCCTGCTGGAGGGAACATTACCTATGGTGCAGGTAATAAAGATAATGGTGACCTCCTTCAGGAGGTCCCATGCATGCACTGCTGCACTCAGTGCCTCCACCCTGCAGCAGTCTACTGCACACCCATGCCTCCGCCAGAGACTCCTGGACACTCACAGGCAAGTCTGGATCAGTCTCTTGTGTGGTCCCTGCTCCTTTCTCCTGAGTCCTGTATGCACAAGATTTTGTCTGTGCCTTCCAACATCTGTTTCCCAGTCGTGTCTTAGTTCTAGCAGCTCTATGTTGGGGTTAATGGCAACCTCCAGTTGTTAGATGTCTGCATCTACATCCTAAAATCTTAAATGAGTAGCACTCCAGGGATAGAAGTGTAGTCTGAGCAGGATATTATTTTCATATCATCTATGAAATATGTGGCAGAAAGTGAAGAAGAACTAAAGAGCCTCTTGATGAAGGTGAAAGAGGAGAGTGAAAAGTTGGCTTAAAGATCCAACATTCAGAAAACGAAGATCATGGCATTTGGTCCCGTCACTTCATGGCAAATCGATGGAGAAACAGTGGCAGACTTTATTTGGGGGGGCTTTAAAATCACTGCAGATGGTGATTGCAGCCATGAAATTAAAAGACACTTACTCCTCAGAAGAAAAGTTATGACCAATCTAGACAGCATATTAAAAAGCAGAGACATTACTTTGCCAGTAAATATCTGTCTAGCCAAGGCTATGGTTTTTCCAGTAGTCATGTATGGATGTGAGAGTAGGACTATAAAGAAAGCTGAGCACTGAAAAATTGATGCTTTTGAACTGTGGTGTTGGAGAAGACTCTTTTTTTTGTTTGTTTGTTTTTTATAATATAAATTTATTTATTTTAATTGGAGACTCTTGAGAGTTCCTTGGACTGCAAGCTCCAACCAGTCCATCCTAAAGGAAATCAGTCCTGAATATTCATTGTAAGGACTGATGTTGAACCTGAGACTACAGTACTTTGGCCCACCTGATGCAAATAGCTGACTCATTTGAAAAGACCCTGATGCTGGGAAAGACTGAAGGCAGGAGGAGAAGGACAACAAATGATGAGATGGTTGGATGGCATCACCAACTTAATGGGCAGGAGTTTGGGTAAACTCTGGGACTTAGTGATGGACAGGAAGGCCTGTTGTGTTGCAGTCCATGGGGTCGCAAAGAGTTGGACATGACTGAGCAACTGAACTGGATTCACATCACTTCTGGGAACATCAGTTTCCTTATCAGCAGTGTAGGTCAGTAGTTTCTGCCCCTAGAGTGTGGTTTTGAGAATTACATTAGGAATTAGAATCATGAGTACCTAAGTGCTTATATATTATTCCTTCTCTAGATACTTGAGCTGCTATTTAATCTGGAGGGTAAAGTCAATGTTCTATAAAGCTACATCACATACTTTTATTTGGTGATCCATTTAAAGGCCAGCTTATTGTGATCAGGGATCCTACAGTGGGATCAGGGTTAGTTTCTGTGGGAAGGATAAGATTTACTTTCCTTGGAGCCTTTACATACTTCAGGCCACTTGATGGGAGCAGCCTGCTGGCAAAATATGCAGGCAATGCTAAGACATAATCATCTTGTCTTACTTCCTTGCATGAAGCTAATTTTCTTTTTCCAGATCCTTCTTTTATGAGTAGTAGTCCTTGTAGCTGTGGGACATACAATTAAGTCTTTTCTAGAACTCTTCATTTATATCAATATAAGCAGTTTTGGCAGCATCTCAGTTGATAAGACTTAAATGGGAAGATGCATTTCCTGAAGGCTAAGGCCATTTTGATAAAATGACTCATTTTTAATTTACACATTACATTAAAGTACATACAGAAAAATATATAACATTATATGACACCACAAATGTTACACAGACTACAGCCAAAACATTTGATCTCAGCAGCTCAAGAAACTGAGCAAGGATATTCTACTCTATTGCATATAAAATGTGAACAATACAACCTAATAAACCATTTGTTAATTCATAAGAATTTAAATAAATGATAAACACCAAGTAACAAGTTCTACTTGTTACTGATTGTTTTGTCTTCTTTGGCTTAAATATACTTTAAATTAAAAAAAAAAAAAACCTATGCCCTTTAGAATTCAGAGTTGTATTTTCCTTTTTGGCATTCCTTTGGAATTACAAATCTGAGGACCTAACATCTCAGATTCCCTGAAGTTTCCAAATGGGAAGCTGCCTACCATATTTACTTCTTCCATGAGCTTATTTAAAAGAAGAGAATATCATTCATTTGATTTTAGTTTCTATGTTGAGAATTTGGAGAAGTCTTTCCTGGATCTGCTTGGTGCAGGCAGCATAGACAATGGGATTGAGGATTGGAGGAATGAGGAGGTAGGAGTTGGCTAGCAAGGTGTGGACTGGAATGTGCAGTCCATGACCAAATTGTGAATGGGGGAAGAAACAGCAATGGGAACATAAAAGATCAAGATAGCACAAATGTGAGAACCACATGTCCCCAGGGTTTTATGCCTGGTGTCAGGAGTAGCCAGCCCCTTCAAGGTCCTGAAAATCATCACATAGGAGGCAGCAATGGCCACTGAATCCAGGACCAAGTCCATAAAGGCAGTGCTCATCCCACAGACATCGCTGACCCTACTGTTACCACCTACCAAGGTGACCACAGCCAGGGGTTCCCAGTAGGAGTGGAAGAGGACACGGGCTTTCTAAAGGGGCGGCCACAGGCAAGTCATCAGAGGCAGGGATTCAATGTAGAGAACACCCCAGCAGAAGCCAGCCAGCCCCAAACATCCCCCTACAGTATGCATAAGGGAGTGTGTCACAGCTACATAGCGGTCAAAAGCCATGGCAAGGAAGATGCCTGGACAGAACCAGGTCAATGATAGCCAACATGCTCAGAAAGCTGGTGCAGGCTATGCTCCACCCTTACACCAACTAGAATGGTGACATTCCCCACCACAGCTACCAGGTACATGGATCAAAGCGGATGGAGAGCCAGATATGCACAGACTCCTGTTCTGAAATGCCAGTGAACTGGAAGAAACTGGGTTCTAAACAGACATTATGAAAAGTGAGCATAGCTAGTTATAAGTGCACCTTCTCACTTGTGCCCCAAAATGTGGTAGAACTTTTTTTTTCTTTCAGAAATTAAAGAATATTCTTAGGTCTATAAAAAGGAATAGGATCATTGATTAGATAAGAGTCTATAAAATTTCTTTGAAGTTATAGAATAATGTCATGGCATGCCATTACTGTGTTATGTTCACAAGTTTACCAAGCAGAAGCCAAAAATATTTACTTGAATGAAATGCATATCTTTATGCAGTGTGATTCTCAAGGAATAGTGTTCTTTCAACAATGAAAATGATGTAAGGAAGACAGGTGACTATTGAGCCACTTAATAACTCTGTAGGTTGGTTTTGAGACTTCTCAGAATCATATTAGCAAGATTCAGGGTGGACACTCCTTGATTAGAGAGACACAGTGATGCTGAAAATACTGAAGTGGTTTGCCATTCCCTTCTCGAATGGACCACATTCTGTCAGACCTCTCCACCATGACCAGCCTGTCTTGGGTTGCCCCGCTGGCATGGCTTGGTTTCATTAAGTTAGACAAGGCTGTGGTCCTAGTGTGATTAGATTGACTAGTTTTCTGTGAGTATGATTCCAGTGTGTCTGCCCTCTGATGCCCTCTTACAACACCTACCATCTTACTTGGGTTTCTCTTACCTTGGGTGTGGGGTATCTCTTCACGGCTGCTCCAGCAAAGCACAGCCTCTGCTCCTTACCTTGAATGAGGGGTATATCCTTACTGTCGCCCTTCCTGACCTTCAACGTGTGATAGCTCCTTTAGGCCCTCCTACGCCTGCGCAGCCACCGCTCCTCCACTGGAGAAGGGAATGGCAAACCACTTCAGTATTCTTGCCTTGAGAACCACATGAACAGTATGAAAAGGCAAAATGAAGGGATACTGAAAGAGGAACTCCCCAGGTCAGTAGGTACCCAATATGCTACTGGAGATCACTGGAGAAATAACTCTAGAAAGAATGAAGGGACGAAGCCAAAGAAAAACAAATACCCAGCTGTGGATGTGACTGGTGATAGAAGAAAGGTCCAGTGCTGTAAAGAGCAATATTGCATAGGAACCTGGAATGTCAGGTCCATGAATCAAGGCAAATTGGAAGAGGTCAAACAAGAGATGGCAAGAGTGAATGTCGACATTCTAGGAATCAGCAAACTAAAATGGACTGAAATGGGTGAATTTAACTCAGATGACCATGATATCTACAACTGCACGCAGGAATCCCTCAGAAGAAATGGAGTAGCCATCATGGTCAACAAAAGAATCTTAAATGCAGTACTTGGATGCAATCTCAAAAATGACAGAATGATCTCTGTTCGTCTCCAAGGCAAACCATTCAATATCACGGTAATCCAAGTCTATGCCCCAACCAGTAATGGTGAAGAAGCTGAAGTTGAACAGTTTTATGAAGACCTACAAGACCTTTTAGAACTAACACCCAAAAAAGATGTCCTTTTCATGATAGAGGACTGGAATGCAAAAGTAGGAAGTCAAGAAACACCTGGAGTAACAGGCAAATTTGGCCTTGGAATGTGGAAAAAGCAGGGCAAAAACTAATAGAGTTTTGCCAAGAAAATGCACTGGTCATAGCAAACAACCTCTTCCAACAACACAAGAGAAGACTCTACACATGGACATCACCAGATGGTCAATACAGAAGTCAGATGGATTATATTCTTTTGCAGCCAAAGATGGAGAATCTCTATACAGACAACAAAAACAAGACCAGAAGCTGACTGTGGCTCAGATCATGAACTCCTTATTACCAAATTCAGACTCAAATTGAAGAAAGCAGGGAAAACTGCTAGACCATCCAGGTATGACCTAAATCAAATCCCTTATGATTATACAGTGGAAGCGAGAAATAAATTTAAGGGCCTAGATCTGATAGATAGAGTGCCTGATGAACTATGGAATGAGGTTCGTGACATTGTACAGGAGACAGGGATCAAGATTATCCCCATGGAAAAGAAATGAAAAAAGCAAAATGGCTGTCTAGGGAAACCTTACAAATAGCTGTGAAAAGAAGAGAAGCGAAAAGCAAAGGAGAAAAGGAAAGATATAAGCATCTGAATGCAGAGTTCCAGAGAATAGCAAGAAGAGATAAGAAAGCCTTCTTCAGCGATCAATGCAAAGAAATAGAGGGAAAGAACAGAATGGGAAAGACTAGAGATCTCGTCAAGAAAATTAGAGATACCAAGGGAACATTGCATCCAAAGATGGGCTCAATAAAGGTCAGACATGGTCTGGACCTATCAGAAGCAGAAGATATTAAGAAGAGGTGGCAAGAATACACAGGAGAACTGTACAAAAAAAGATGTTCACGACCCAGATAATCACTGTGGTGTGATCACTAATCCAGAGCCAGACATCTTGGAATGTGAAGTCAAGTGGGCCTTAGAAAGCATCACTACGAACAAAGCTAGTGAAGGTGATGGAATTCCAGTTGAGCTGTTTCAAATCCTGAAAGATGATACTGTGAAAGTGCTACACTCAATATGCCAGCAAATTTGGAAAATTCAGCAGTGGCCACAGGACTGGAAAAGGTCAGTTTTCATTCCAATCCCTAAGAAAGGCAATGCCAAAGAATGCTCAAACTACCACACAATTGCACTCATCTCACATGCTAGTAAAGTAATGCTCAAAATTCTCCAAGCCAGGCTTCAGCAATACGTGAAAAATGAACTTCCAGATGTTCAAGCTGGTTTTAGAAAAGGCAGAGGAACCAGAGATCAAATTGCCAACATCCACTGGATCATGGAAAAAGCAAGAGAGTTCCAGGAAAACATCTATTTCTGCTTATTGACTATGCCAAAGCCTTTGATTGTGTGGATCACAATAAACTGTGGAAAATTCTGAAAGAGATGGGAATACCAGACCATCTGACCTGCCTCTTGAGAAATCTGTATACAGGCCAGGAAGCAACAGTTAGAACTGGACATGGAACAACAGACTGGTTCCAAATAAGAAAAGGAGTATGTCAAGGCTGTATATTGTCACCCTGCTTATTTAACTTATATGCAGAGTACATCATGAGAAACGCTGGGCTGGAAGAAACACAAGCTGGAATCAAGATTGCTGGGAGAAATATCAGTCACCTCAGATATGCAGATGACACCACCCTTATGGCAGAAAGTGAAGAAGAACTAAAAAGCCTCTTGTTGAAAGTGAAAGAGGAGAGTGAAAATGTTGGCTTAAAGCTCAACATTCAGAAAACGAAGATCATGGCATCTGGTCCCATCACTTCATGGGAAATCGATGGGGAAACAGTGGAAACAGTGTCAGACTTTATTTTGGGGGGCTCCAAAATCACTGCAGATGGTGATTGCAGCCATGTAATTAAAAGACACTTACTCCTTGGAAGGAAAGTTATGACCAACCTAGATAGTATATTCAAAAGCAGAGACATTACTTTGCTGTTTAAGGTCCGTCTAGTCAAGGCTATGTTTTTTCCAGTGGTCATGTATGGATGTGAGAGTTGGACTGTGAAGAAGGCTGAGCGCCGAAGAATTGATGCTTTTGAACTGTGGTGTTGGAGAAGACTCTTGAGAGTCCCTTGGACTGCAAGGAGATCCAACCAGTCCATTCTGAAGGAGATCAACCCTGGGATTTCTTTGGAAGGAATGATGCTAAAACTGAAACTCCAGTACTTTGGCCACCTCATGTGAAGAGTTGACTCATTGGGAAAGACCCTGATGCTGGGAGGGATTGGGGGCAGGAGGAGAAGGGGATGACAGAGGATGAGATGGCTGGATGGCATCACGGACTAGATGGACGTGAGTTTGAGTGAACTCCAGGAGTTGGTGATGGACAGGAATGCCTGGCGTGCTGCGATTGATGGGGTTGCAAAGAGTCGGACACAACTGAGCAACTGAACTGAACTGAACTGATGCTGAAAAATAACAGTGACAGCATTTGGGGATCTAGATAGACCCATGGGACTCTCTAGAGTCTATGATTAAGTTTAATCTTGGGGCCAGCATTAGCTATTGGATGAACCTAAATGTTTAATCTTCAGGCCTAAATCAAGGTGGATGTGATCATATGAAGACTTTCCAGTGGGTTTATCAAAATAATTTCTTAAATGTGAGAGTTGATGACTAGAGCTCAGTTTTGTGTGTCTGCAAGTGCTCTCTGCCTTCTTGGTGGCTGAGTGGAGATAAGATCCCAGAGGTGGAGAATGTTCTCCCTAGGAAAGAAAAAAATAATTAGTGTGGAGTAGCATGAGGCCTAGAAGAATACTTGCCCAAAGAAATGCCCTTACTCAGAGTCCAGAGCTACTGAGTAATGCAAGGATGAATGTTCACAAAACTATTTCCAGATCTTCTTTCTGTTTTATTAGGATCCAAGAGCATACCAAAATATGTTCCTGTGTATACTAGAGGAATTCCCAATCAAAAAATAGGCAGAAGACCTAAATAGACATTTCTCCAAAGAAGACATAGAGATGGACAAGAGGCACATAAAGAGGTTGAATGTCACTAGTTATCAGAGAAATGCAAATCAAACCTGCAAATAGATATTACCTCACACCAGTCAGAATGGCCATCATCAAAAAATCTACAATAAATGCTGGAGAGTGTGTGGAGAAAAGGAAACCCTCTAGCAGTGTTGGTGGGAATGTAAATTGATACAGCCACTATAGAGAACACTATGGAGGTTCCTTAGCAGACTGAAAATAGAACTACCACATGACCCAGCAATCCCACTACTGGGCATATACCCTAAGAAAGCCATAATTCAAAAGGACACATGTACCCCAATGTTCATTGCAACACTATTAATACAAGCCAGGACATGGAAGCAACCTAAATGTCTATCAACAAGTGAGTGAAGACTATGTGTTACATGTATGCAGTGGAATACTACCTACCACTAAAAAGAACAAAATTGGGTCATTTTTAGAGATATGGATGGACCTAGATTCCATCATAGAATGAAGTAAGTCATAATAATATTATATCTTAATGCATACATGTGGAATCTACAAAAATGGTACAGATGAACCTAGTTGCCGGACAGGAATAGAGATTCAGATGTAGTGAACAGACATGTGGATATGGATGGGGGAAGCAGGGGAGGATAGGACAAATTGGGAGATCAGGACTGACAAATATACAATGTTGTTGTTGTTCAGTTGCCAAGTCATGTCCAGCTCTTTGCAACCCCATTGGCTGCAGCATGCCAGGCTTCTCTGTCCCTCACCATCGCCTGAAGTCTGCCCAAGTTCATGTCCATTGAATCAGTGACACCATCCAACCATCTCATCCTCTGTCACCCTCTTCTCTTTCTGTCTTCAATTTTTCCCAGCATCAATGCCTTTTCCAATGAGTCAGTTCTTCCCATCAGGTGGCCAAAGTATTGGAGCTTCAGCATCAGTTCTTCCAGTGAGTATTCAGCATTGATTTCCTTTAGGATTCACCGGTTTCATCTCCCTGCTGTCCAATGGACTTTCAAGAGTCTTCTAGCACCACAGTTTGAAAGCATCAATTCTTTGGCACTCAGCCTTCTTTATGGTCCAAATCTCACATCTGTACATGACTACTGGAAAAACCACGTCTTTGACTATATGGACTTTGTTAGCAAAGTGATGTCTTTGCTTTTTAATATGCTGTCTAGCTTTGTCACAGCTTTCTTTCCAAAAAGCAATCACCTTTAATTTCATGACTGCAATCACCACCCACAGGGATTTTTGGAGCCCAAGAAAATAAAATCTGCCACTGCTTCCACTTTTTCCCCTTCTATTTGCTATAAAGTGATGGGACGGGATCTTAGTTTTTTGAATCTTGAGTTTTAAGCCAGCTTTTTCACTCTTCTCTTTCATTCTCAAGAGGCTCTTTAATTCCTCTTGCTTTCTACCATTAGAGTGGTATCATCTGCATATCTAAGGTTGCGGATATTTCGCCAGGCCAGCCAGCATTTCACAGGATGTACTCTGAATGTAAGTTAAATGAACAGGGTGACAATATACAGCTTTTTTATACTCCTTTCCCAATTTTGAGGCAATCTATTGTTCCATGATCAGTTCTAACTGTTGCTTTTTGGCCTGCATTCAGGTTTCTAAGATAGGCAAGATAGTTTGGTATTGCTATCTCTTTAAGAATTTCCCACTGTTTGTTGGTATTGTTATTAATGGCTAATTAAGCAATAATGGATGGAGAAACAGTGGAAATAGTGTCAGACTTTATTTTGGGGGGCTCCAAAATCACTGCAGATGGTGATTGCAGCCATGAAATTAAAAGACGCTTATTCCTTGGAAGGAAAGTTATGACCAACCTAGATAGCATATTGAAAAGCAGAGATATTACTTTGCCAACAAAGGTCCATCTAGTCAAGGCTATGGTTTTTCCAGTGGTCATGTATGGATATGAGAGTTGGACTGTGAAGAAAGCTGAGCACTGAAGAACTGATGCTTTTGAACTGTGGTGTTGGAGAAGACTCTTGAGAGTCCCTTGGACTATAAGGAGATCCAACGAGTCCATCCTAAAGGAGATCAGTCCTAGGTGTTCTTTGGAAGGACTGATGCTAAAGCTGAAACTCCAATACTTTGGCCATCTCATGCAAAGAGCTGACTCTTTGGAAAAGACCCTGATGCTGGGAGGGATTGGGGGCAGGAGAAGAAGGGGTCGACAGAGAATGAGATGGCTGGATGGTATCACTGACTCAATGCACATGAGTTTGAGTGAAATCTGGGAGTTGGTGATGGACAGGGAGGCCTGGCGAGCTGCGATTCATGGGGTCGCAAAGAGTCGGACATGACTGAGAGACTGAACTGAAGCAATAGTGACATTGGTAATTATTCCCCAGTGATCCAGTTGGATCCTCCCTAAATCATGAGATGTGGGCAGGACCGGGATGAGGGTCCCCACATGATAGATAAGGAAACAATCCAAGGAGCAGAGAGATTAACAGCCTCATCAAAGTCACAGACTGGGACTCAAACCTAATTTCTCACTCATAACCTTAGCTATCCAATCACAGTTCTATCCACAATACAGCAGAAAATCAAAACTCCAAATCAAACACAAAACGAATAGAAAACCTTGATCTAGTTGTCGCTGAACCCTTCTTGTATAAGTCACACTCAGCCCTAACAACAGGCATCCATTTGCATATTCAGGGGAGGCTGTGTCCTCAGCAGGACCTGCTGTGAAAGGAGAGTGAGGATGGAGAGGGGCCCAGTGTTCGCTGAGACCAGAGGATTCTCTGCCTCCAGAGAGAAGTGACTGATGCAATAGAATGTGAGGGGAACCAGGGGAGGGACCCCAGAGGACTGGAGACAGGGACAGAATGTCCCCAGAGTCACCCCAGAGGAGACACCAGGTCCATCTTGGGTCCCTTTAAGATGTACCTCAGGGACAAGGCCTACTGTTTCCTTTTTCTTTGGGGAATAGAGTAACTGATCATGAGAATTAGCCAGATCTCTTTAAAACCCTCTTTCCCACCCTTCTCTCACTAAAAGAGGAAAACTGCACCATTTGTCCTGAAGCCTCCAGAAAATGAACTGAGCATAAAGCTGAGGGGTGAGATCACGTGGGCCCGTGGTGGATGGTAGGTGGGGGACAGGAGATCACAGGGCATGGTAAGGGAGCTGCACAACTGGCGTGAGAGGCAAGTATACCAGAGAAGGGGAACCTATGCTGGGATCAGCCAAACCCAGAGGGCTGGGACAGGAGGCCTGGGGTCTCAGATCTGAGAAATGTCCTGTGAGTTGGGGCTGGCAGGGAAAAAAAAAAAAAAAAAACAGAATAACCAGGATAACAGCAGAAACCTGACTACATACTAGTCACTACTCTGGAGAAGGAACTAGCAACCCACTCCAGTATTCTTGCCAGGGAAATCCCACAGACAGAGGAGCCTGGCGCTCTACAGTCCATGGAGTTGCAAGAGTAAGACACAACTTAGCAACTAAACCACTGCCACCAGAGGGACTACCCAAATGTTGAATAAAAAGCCAAGATTGCTTCCTGTTTGAGGAGAACAGGCTAGATCAGAGGCATGAACCCAGGGTGCACAGGGCAGATTCATTTCTCATGGACTCATGCCTGGACAGAAAACTTACCTTCTCTGTAGTATGACCTCATCTCCTGAATTTCTCATCTTCTGTCATTTTCATCTTTGTATGTCTGTCCTTGTCTAAGAGGAGACCTTCTCTCACCCCTCCCCAAATGCTTGATCTTCTACAAGCCTAGGTCCTGCTATCCCATTATTATTAGAAGAAACCCTCTTCTGCCTCCCAGGCCTGTGCTCCTATGTCATGTGTTAGGGACAACCTCAATAAGACTTTCGCTAAGTGACCCAGACCTTGTGGGAAAACAAGGTGGGAGCAGATATAAGTGATATAAGACACTAAATTTGAAGGTAGGAAACCAGAGTTGTTCAAGTTTAATCTTTGAGGTTAGTACCTCCCTCCTGTGAGTGCTACTTGCTCTCCTCCTGCCTCAGTCTGGCCCCTCCTCAGTCAAAGCTGCTGAAATGGTCTAGGGGGAAAAAAGGAGAAATCAAAAATAAGAAATGGAAGGGACAGATCAGTTACACTTGGTTATTAAAGGTCCAGCAACAATGAGTTCTATCTTTTCAGTGTAGTCCTATAGATTGAATCTCAGTATAAAAGTCAGAAGATGTGAAACTCAGTCCTTTATCTGCCTCTTATATCCTCCAGGATAACTTGAGGATTCAGTTTCCCATATACATCATCATTCTAGGATCTTCTCAAGTTAAAGGTGTAGCCTACCTACACTACATCACTGACTGAATACTCCAGAGATACAGAGCCACATGCACTTTCAGGGGAGACACTGAAATAAATGACACAGACTTTCTTTTGTCATTTGCTGACATTCTGGCTGTGGAGGCAAAAAAACAAGGCAATGACAGGTAAGGACTTGCCAGAACACTCCTGCCAAGTAGGCTGAAGAGTGATGGAAAAGAGAAGAAACCAGATAAGCAGAGTTGTGTTGTAAATGACACTAGAGGTGTATTTTTGTTGAATCTGGAAGGAGGGAAGATGATGAATTATTAGGAATTTTCAACAGAATGGGAAGCTGTGAGATTGAGGTTGTGTGGGCAGAGACTGGAGGACCAGTGATGGTCAACAGGAGTTCCCAAGAAGTGGATCCTCAGGGAGGGGAAACCTGTTTGGAACTGGAAAAGCACATTCACTTAGCATAGGGTGATACCACGGAGAAGAGGATATTTTCTTGTTCATTCAAGAAATACTGGTGAATTTCGCTATGGGTACCAAGGATATACTGGCAGTAAACGTAAAAACACAGCCTCAGCATCATGGGGCTTCCATGTTGTTGATCCCAGTGCTTAGTCAAAGGAAATGCAGATTAGACTTGGAGAAGTTTCTAATTTAAAAAAGAAAAAAACTTCTTATTCTGACATAGTTAGCCAAAACTGATGGAAGGTTTTACAGAATTTCCATCTGTGGAGGTGCTTAAGATATATCCAGTAAGCGTCACTTTGCATCAGATGATATATTATCCAGCAGCACAGAGGAGGAAGTTTCTTCTTGAAGAGAGTCCTTCATGCATTTGTTTATCTTTTAATGACTACTTTAAAATTGATTTTTAATTGGGGGAAATTGCTTTACAGTGTTCTGTTGGTTTCTGCCATATCGCCATGCAAATCAGCCATAAATATACATGTATCACCTCCCTCCCCTATGCATTTATTTAAAGAACACCTACTGAGCAACAACCAGGTTCAATAGAGTCTGTGAATACAGAAATGAAAAAGGCAAAATTCTTGTACTAAAAGCATTCATGGTCCAACGAATGGACAGATAAGTGCATTAGCAACATACATCACTCTCTCCCCGTGTTGTTTAATTCAACTCATTAATGAGTCCTCATTGAAAACATTGAGAAAATCTTCCAGGAGGGGTCTGAGAAGGCTTCACCAAGATGGTGGCAGGATCTTAGCCAGGTGTGGAAATAGACAGAGGAAAGTATTCCAGATAAATATTGCTAGCTGCAAGTAAGACTGACCTAGAAAGTGACGCAGGTACCTCAGTGTGGCTGAACCTAGGATAAATATTTTTTAGAGGAATGGTAAGAAGTGAGGCTAATTTAGGTAAGACCAAGTTTGTATCCATGTTAAGCAGTTTTAAGTTTTTTTTGTAGTCATGAGATTGCCAGTGGTTTTAAGTAGGTCTTTCACACTGTGGTAGGTAGATGGAGTAGGGTGGAAAACTACAGGGAGAGCTTTCTAGTGACACTGGCAAGAGATGATGTGACTTTGGGAATACAAATGGCATAGAGAGGAGAACAGCATGAGAGAATTCAGATGATTCACGGGGCGTCATTATTGAGCAGGGTATGGCAGAAGCTGTATGACTGAAGCATAGGTGAAAGGAGATGAGGCTGAAAAATGAGCAGGGACCAGACGCTGCAGGTACCTGTAAACCAGGGTTGGAGTGTGGATTTCATCCTTAGTGCAATGGTAATTCCAAGAAGGTCTTAGACAAGGCCTAGCATAATATAAATTAGCCTTAATAGTCTCTTCATCTCGGAGAAGGCAATGGCAACCCAAGTACTCTTGCCTGGAAAATCCCATGGACGGAGGAGCCTGGTAGGCTGCAGTCCATGGGGTCGGTAAGAGTCGGACACGACTGAGCGACTTCCCTTTCACTTTTCACTTTCATGCATTGGAGAAGGAAATGGCAACCCACTCCAGTGTTCTTGCCTGGAGAATCCCAGGGATGGGGGATCCTGGTGGGCTGCCGTCTATGGGGTCGCACAGAGTCAGACATGACTGAAGCTATGTAGCAGCCACAGTCTCTTCATCTGTAGTAAGGAGAATGGATTACGGAGTATCCAATATACAGACCACTGATGCCAGATGTGAGGCTTTTGTAGTGTGGGTGAAAGATGATGGTGATTTAAATAAGAATGTTGGCAGGAAAAAAGGAAAAGCATAGGGGGTGAAATACATTTTGCAGGTTAATAAGATTTACTGATGAACTGGAAATGAAGGAAGAGGGGAAAGATTAATGATTGCTTCTAGGGTTCTGAGCTTGATATAGGACAGACAGCAGTAATATCTACTGAGATGAACACATCCCGGGGAGGAAATATTTTGTGGTGAGATAGAAATATTTGTCTTGGCCATATTTTATTTGTGATGACTGTGGAACATCTAACTGGAAATATCTAATAGTAAAAGTGAAAGCTATGCATCTGAGAATTTCCTGGGCAGAGACAGATTTAAAAACAAAACAAAAAAAGCCAAAAGAAATCAGAGAACACCTAGAGAAGTGTGAGAATAAAAAGCAGAAAAGGAGAAGGTGAGAGTGAGGGGAAAGGAAGTGATAACAAGATCAGTGTATGGAGAGTAGTGAAGATGGAAGCTAGATTGGGAAAGATTGAGAATTAAATGAGAGATGAAGAAGTAGAGATTTCATACAGTCAAACTTCTAAACAAGTTGTGCTGTGAAGGGAAAGAGAAACAAGGGCTATTAGCTGGAGGAAGGTTTGAAGCCAAGGGATACAGGATTGTGCTGATATTGTAAACCTCATGCTAACAACAAAGCAAAAACCTATAGTATCTACTACAAAGATAAAGGAATCCAAACATTGGCACTAGAGAAAATAATCAAATTACAAAGGAAAGGAACAAGAGAAGAAGAAACAAGAAGAAGAACTACAAACTAGCCAGAAAACACTCACCAAAATTAAAATAAGTATGTGAATATGTGCATCGTTGTTCAGTCATGTCTTAGAGTTTGCAACCCCTGCCAGGTTCCTCTGTCCGTGGAACTCTCCAGGCAAGAATAACGGAGTGGGTTGCCATGCCCTCCTCCAGGGGATCTTCTCAACCCAGGAATCAAACCCATGTCTATTATTCCTCCTGCATTGGTGGATGGGTTCTGTACCACTAGTAACACCTAGGAAGCCTACACACACACACACACACACACACACACACACACACGATTGTGCATATGTGTGTGCTCAGTCATTCAGTCATGTCCAACTCTTGTGACCTCGTGGACTGTAGCCCTCCAGGCTCCTCTATCCATGGAATTTTTAAGACAAAGTTAAACTTATCCATGGGTAGACATATGGCTGATTTATGTTGATGTTTGGTAGAAACCAACACAATACTATACAACAGTTATCCTTCAATTAAAAATAAATAAATAAAAGAATATTGTAGTGGATTGCCATTTTCTCCTCTGGGAGATACATATGTGTATGCATATGTATATGTATTTCAACTTTTAAAATGAAGGACATCTTGCCATTTGTGAAAATATGGATGGACCTTGAAGGCGTTTTGCTAATGTTAAGTGAAATGTCAGAGAAACAGAGAAATATCAATATGATCTTGCCTACATATGAAATTTTACACAACAAGAACAACAATCTTACAGATACAGAGAATGGATTGTTTAGGCTGCTGAAGATGGGGAGATGGGTGTGGGAGAAATGAGTGAAAGTGGTGAAAAGGTACAAATTTTCACTTATGAAATGAATGCCATGGTTATATAACATGTTTCATGGGAGATTATAGTTAATAAAACTGAATTGTATATGTGAAAGTTACTAAAATTGTGAACCTAAAAGTGTTCTTCAGAAGAAAAAATTGTAACTATGCTTGGTTATGGGTGTTAACTATACTTATTCTGGTGACCAATTTGCAGTATATACAAGTATTGAATTATTATGTTGTAAACGTGGGACTAATGTTATGTATTGATTGTATGTCAATAACAAAAACATAAATAAAAAATCCACTTTATCTTAGAAAAAAAAAAAGAAAATAGGGCAAATTTGTGCTAGGGAAGGACAACAGTAATGTTGGTATGTGTACAATGCTTCACAGTTATCAAGGTCTGTTCTCATGATTCCATCTTTCTTCACAATAAAGCTCAGTAAGATGGTCGTGGGAAGTATAGCTATTACCTTTATTGAAAGGTGAGGAAGCTAAAACTTTAAAAATATCATTGATTTTCTGCTGGTACAGCAGCACTATATGGGCCCAATTCTTTAGACTGTAAAGTTTTTTTCTATACTAGGGCAATGAGTTATGTTTATTTAACCTGAGCATGAACTACTTGTGAAGCAACAGGGTGGAAGCAGATTTAAGCGATATAAGACACTGAATTTGAAGGTAGGAAACCAGAGTTCTCCAAGTTCAAGTTTGATCTTTGACACTTACCAACCATATGACTGTCAATATTTTTAGATTTCTCAATTCAAACACATGTTCACATTTACTGAGCACTTTTAAATGCTCTAGATTTGTGCTTGGGGTTCATGTTTGGGAACACATGTAAGAATTAAAGATTTTAAAATTAAAAAAATAAAAAAATAAAAAATTAAATAAATAAATAAATAAATAAATAAAAATTAAAAAATAAAAAAAATAAAAAAGAAATTTTCCAGTTTTACTGGGATACAGTTGACATAACATTGAATTAGTTTAAGGTGTATAATACAATGATTTTGTACATGGATATTGTACAAAATGATTGCCACTAGTTAATATCTACCATTTCACATAGTTATTTTTTTTTGTGTGATGAGAACTTTAAGATCTATTAACAACTTTCAAATATGTGAGTATTTTTTTAATCTTTATTGAATTTGTTACAATAGTGCTTCTGTTTTATTTTGATATTTTGGCTACAAGGCATGTGGCATCTTAGCTCTTCAGCCAGGAATCAAACCCATACTCCCTGCATTGGAAGGTGAAGTCTTAACCACTGGACCACCAGGGAAGTCCCTATACTATTTTTAACTGAAGTCACCATGTTGCATTTTATATCCCCAGAACTTATTCATTTTATATCTGGAAATTAGTACCTTTTGACCACCTTCAACCACACCCCAAACCCCACCTCCCAACCACCAATTTGTTTTTATGAGTTTGGTTTTTTTCTTTCTTCTAGGTTCCATGTGTAAGTGATATTACACAATATTTGCTTTTCTTCGTATTACTGTTTCACTTAACGTGATGCCCTCAATGTCCCTGTGTTGTCACAAATGCAGGATTTTCTCCTTTTATATGGCTTAATAGTATTTAATTGTGCATGTATGCCACATTTTCTTTATCCTTTCATCTACTGTATTGAGTGTTTTAAAAGATTATCTCAGTTAATCCTTGGAAGAAACTTTATGTAGGAACTGAGAGTAAAGAGAAGGGACACCATTCAAAATTTTGGGAAACAAATGATGCTGCATTTTCACAATAAATGATGGTAAAAGCAGGGGAAAGAAGATTAAAAATCCCAGAAAGAACAAAGATGTGAAACCCAAGAAATTCAGAGGCCAATCTTCCAAAAATTGAGTGGAGCATCTCTTCTGAATGTCATGAATTGTAGAAGGAAAAGTAGTTGAAGGTAGAAGTGTATCAAGATAAAAGTTAAATTTGAAGGGAAGGAGAATAATGGGGCTTTTCACATTCTCAAGTTAGCTGCAGGTGATGGTGCTTTATTGCCCTACTTGAGATTTCTGAGTGTCAGGTAATGACCGATAATATCAATACTTAGAGGAAGCAGCTTTTCAGAAAGTGCCAGGCTTAATTATTTGTTATGTATTCAAGCTTGACATTTCAGAAGAGAAACTCCCCTTTGTAATTAGGAGTACAGGTTGAGATGGGAGGCAAAGGAAGACAATGAATGTTTTAGGATAAGATTTGAATTGAGCAGGTATCTATGTCCTTTATAAAGCTGTCCTTGGCTACACAAAAACCACAAAAACTCTTCATCCACTCAGTTCTTCTATGAAGGAAGCCTTCTTAGCTCTATTGCAATTTGATGTCCTGACCACTCAATAGTTTTATAAGCATCTTGAGGGCAGAGACAATATATAATGTCCCACAATTCATATTATGATTACTTTGCAATTTCTTTTAAGGTCCAGAAGTAGGGCCAAGGGTTAAGCCTTCCATGTAAATGATAAGAGTTTGAACTTGAACACTATAATCCTGCTGACACTGTGTACTCTTTGGAAGGGCCCTGGGGAAGGAGACCAGAGAAAGAGAATTTCTGTTGGCCCTGTCAGCCTCCAATATCACCTCAGCTCATCCAGCAGTCTTCCTGTTGGTGGGGATCCCAGGCCTGGAGCACCCATGTCTGGATCTCTGTTCCTTTCTGCTCAGCCTATACACTGGCCCTGCTTGGCAACTGCACCCTCTTCTTCATCATTCAGGCTGATGCAGGCCTCCACGAGCCCATGTACCTCTTTTTGGCCATGCTGGCAGCCATTGATCTGGTCCTTTCTTCTACAACACTTCCCAAAATGCTGGCCATCTTCTGGTTCAGGGATCGAGAGATCAGCTTCTATGCCTGTCTGGTCCAGACGTTCTTTCTCCACTCCTTCTCCATCATGGAGTCGGCGGTGCTGCTGGCCATGGCCTTTGACCGCTATGTGGCCATCTGCAAGCCGCTGCACTACAGCACCCTCCTCACCGGGCCACTTATCACCAAGATCGGCTTGGCTGCTGTGACTCGGGCTGTGACCCTGATGACTCCACTCCCCTTTCTGCTCAGACGCTTCCACTACTGCCGAGGTCCAGTGATTGCCCACTGCTACTGTGAGCACATGGCCGTGGTAAGGCTGGCCTGTGGGGACACTCGCTTCAACAACATCTATGGCATTGCTGTGACCATGTTCATAGTAGTGTTGGACCTGCTCTTTGTTACCTTGTCTTACATCTTCATCCTCCAGGCAGTTCTACAGCTTGCCTCTCAGGAGGCCCGCTACAAGGCCTTTGGGACCTGTGTGTCCCACATAGGTGCTATTTTAGCCTTTTACACACCTGTTGTCATCTCCTCAGTCATGCACCGGGTAGCTCGCCAGGCTGCTCCACATGTGCACATCCTCCTTGCCAATTTCTATCTGCTCTTCCCACCCATGGTCAATCCCATCATCTATGGGGTCAAGACCAAGCAGATTCGTGAACGAGTCTTAGGACTGTTCCTGAGAAAGGATGTGTAAGTGACAGTGAGGTGCTGGCAGAGATAGGATGGGACAGGCAGAAAACTGAATAGGGGTGAGGGAATGAGAGAATGAGGAAGGTAGAGGGTTATCAGACTTCTGTGTTCAGCTCTTTCCTCGTGAAATGAAAAATGAACTGATGTCCTAAAACTTGGAGTCACCAGTCTGATGAGGACTCAAGGTTCCTTGTATTCTGGTAGCCTCTGGACTCAAACTGCTGACTTAGAGAAGACAGCAAAGACTCCACTTTTCTATCAGAGGCAAAGGTTGGACCCACCCTTCTCCCCAACATCACTTAATAACACAGAGATGCTTTTGAGGTAGTTAACTAAGTGGATTTGGTGAATTAATCCAGTCCAGACTTAGATAAGGATCAACATTTCATCCAAGGCAGGAATGTTCCTTTAGTCTGACAGCTCATGCTCCATCTCTGCTTAAATATTCGATTGGCCAAAAGGTTCATTTCATTTTTCCTGCCATAAGATGGCTCTAGTAGTGTTTAGTTGTCTTTCAGTTCTTTTGAAACAGTTTTGTTAGATTGTACAGGGACAGCTGTCATATAAGCATGCATTAAGAAAATTTGTGGCTACAAAAGTAACTTTATTGTTGAAGATGAAAATTTTTGGCATATTACGCTTTATTTCAAGAAAGGTGAAAACACAACTGACATGCAGAAAAGAATTTTGTGCAGTGTATGGGTAAGGTGCTGTGACTAATTAGATGTCTAAAAGTGGTTTACAAATTTTCATGTTCCATGTTCTTGTAGAGTAGTTGATGTTGATAGCAATCAAGTTGAGACATGAAGAACAATCAACATTATACCATACAGGAGATAGCCAACATACTCAAAATAATGCATATTAAGTGTTGAGAATCATTTATACCAGCTTTTATGTTAATCATTTTGTTTGGATTCCACAGAAATTGAGTGAAAAAACCTTTCTTAACCATATTTCCTTATGCAATTCTCTACTTAAACATGGTGAAAACATTCAATTTTTAAAATGAATTGTGGTGGGCAATGAAATATGAATATTTGTACAATAATATGCAGTGGAAGAGATAATGAGGCAACTGAAATGAACCACCACCAACCACATCAAAGGCCAGACTTAATCCAAAGATGTTACGTATATAATGGGATTAAAATAGAGTCCTCTATTATGAGCTCCTTTCAAAAAAACAAGTGATTAATTCCAACAAGTAATGCTCCCAATTAGACCAAGTGAAAGCAGCACTCAGTGAAAAGCTTCCAGAATTAATCAACAGAAAGCCCATAATCTTCCATCAGGTTAACACAAGACCAAATATTTCTTCAACCAGGCAAAAGCTGTTACAGCTTGGCTAGGAAGTTCTGATTCATCTGCCACATTCACCAGACATTGCACCTTTGGGTGTCCATTTATTTCCATCTTTACAAAGTTCTCTTCATAGAAAAATTTCAATTCCCTAGAAGACTATAAAAGACACATTGAACAGTTCTTTGTTCAAAATTATAGTTTTTGGAAGACGGAATTATGAAGTTGCCTGAAAAAATGGCAGTGAGTGGAACAAAACAGTGACTACGTTGTTCAATAATGTTCTTGGTAAAAATGAAAACTGTGTCCTATTCTTACTTTAAAACCAAAAGAACTCCTTGGCCAACCTAATACTGCCAGCTTTGGGGAGCTCATGATCTTCCAGGGCTATAGGTTCCTATATAGACAGCTTTGCTCATTAAGATTTATTTCTTCAAATACATCAGTGTTTGCCTTCTTTGATTTCTTCTGGGCTCTACATCCCAATGGGCAACCCCCCTCATTAAATACTTTTACTAAGACAAGTCTTTCTGACATTTCTCTGCATTCATACAACCCTTATTTTCACACAGATGTATCTTACATTTTCACCAAGAATGTGACTTCCTCTTTTTTATGAGTCCATTCACAAAATATCGAGTGCCAAATCTATGCTAGGGGCTGGGAATACATGGATTGCTATGGTAGGGATGCTAGACTTCTATGTCCTGAGACAAGGAAATGTTAAGTTCAATAGGTGGTGTTCTGTAAACTCCCCATCACAGGGCCCAGTATCATGGAATAAATAGGTAGGCAAAGCAGATGGGAAATGGGCTTATTGACCTGTGTTCCTTATCCAATACAAATTTATATAGTAAAGAATTCCTTAATATTAATCCTGACAACTAGCATTTGTGTGGTCACACAAGCCCTTATTTACAATCTTTCACATATGCTTTCTTCTACATTTATCTCATGACTCCTTTGTTTCCTCAGACTGTTTAGAAATTATATATATGTGTCTCTAGTTCTGTCTATATTTCTACATATCTGTCTATTAATATTATTAACTTTGAAAGAGAATCTCTAAGCCCATGTCAGATAGTTGGAAATGGCCGCAGAGAAAGAGTGTAGCTAGAGACCAGAGACTTATTTATGCTCATTTCCCACCTCTGCTCCTATAGTTTCCTCTGACATTTACACACACACACACACACACACACACACACACACACAGAAATGATGTTCTACCTTTAGTTCAAACTTTTTGCTTATTTCTTTTGAACATGGTTGGGTGGAAAACCTAAAAATAACAGTAAACACTAATGACACAAACATAGACTATATTACATGGTAATGTAATTCATATACTATTAGACTTCTAGGTGGGGCTCAATTCATCCTCTGTAGGAGGTTATGATTGTCACCTGAAAGATAAGGTCATTCTTCCATAAAACATAGGGACAAATAAGATCTTACAGCCTGGAAATACTTATTTAATCTATTATTCCATTTACTATATAACAATGACAAACATTTATTTTCCAAAATGCCAGTTCAGTCAGTCACTCAGTTGTGTCCAACTCTTTGTGACCCCATGAACTGCAGCACACCAGGCTTCCCTATCCATCACCAACTCCTGGAGCTTGCTCAAACTCACGTACATCAAGTCGGTGATGCCACCCAGACATCTCATCCTCTGTTGTCCCCTTCTCCTGCCTTCAATCTTTCCCAGCATCAGGGTCTTTTCCAATGAATCAGTTCTTCCCATCAGGTGGCTAAAGTATTGGAATTTCAGCTTCAGCATCAGTCCTTCCAATGAATATTCAGGACTGATCTCCTTTAGGATGGACTAAAGGAGATGTTGGTGTTGGATCTCCTTGCAGTCCAAGGGACTCTCAAGAGTCTTCTCTGACATCACAGTTGAAAAGCATTAATTCTAAAAAAAAAAAGAAGAAGAAGAAGAAGAAAAGAAAAGCATTAATTCTTCGGCGCTCATTTTTCTTTATAGTCCAACTCTCACATCCATAGATGGCTACTGGAAAAACCATAGCCTTGACTAGACTGTTGGCAAAGTAATGTCTCTGCTCTTTAATATGCTGTCTAGGTTGGTCATAGAGAAGGAGATGGCAGCCCACTCCAGTCTTGGCCTGGAGAATCCCATGGACAGAGGAGCCTGGTGGCTACAGTCCATGGGGTCTGGGGTCACAAGAGTCAGACACGACTGAGTGACTAAACCACCACCTAGGTTGGTCATAACTTTTCTTCCAAGGAGCAAGCATCTTCAATTTCATGGCTGCAGTCACCATCTGAAGTGATTTTGGAGCCCAAGAAAATAGTCTCTCACTGTTTCCATTGTTTCCCCATCTATTTGCCATGAAGTGATGGGACCAAATGCATGATCTTAGTTTTCTGAATGTTGAGTTTTAAGCCAACTTTTTCACTCTCCTCTTTCACTTTCATCAAAAGGCTCTTTAGTTCTTTGCTTTCTGCCATAAGAGTGGTGTCATCTGCATATCAAGTTTTTGATATTTCTCCTGGCAATCTTGATTCCAGCTTGTGCTTCATCCAGTCTCATATTTCACATGATGTACTCTGCATATGAGTTAAATAAGCAGGGTGACAATATACAGCTTTGATGTACTCCTTTCCCAATTCAGAACCAGTCCGTTGTTCCATGTCCAGTTCTAACAGTTCCTTCTTGACCTGCACACAGATTTCTCGGGAGGCAGGTCAGATGGCCTGGTATTCCCATGTCTTTAAGAATTTTCCACAGTTTGTTGTGATCCACACAGTCAAGGCTTTGGCATAGTCAATAAAGCAGAAGTAGATGCTTTTCTGGAACTCTTTTGCTTTTTCATTGATCCAACAGATGTTGGCAATTTGATATTTCGGAATGGACTGTGGAACAAAGCAGATACCCACAAAAATCTCAGTGGTATACAACATAAAATATATGTTGTACATACATAAAAATGTATGTTTCATATATCTGGAGATTGGCAGAGATGACTTCTGACCTCAACTGGATTTGTTTATGCATCTGCAGATCTGCTGGGAATCTGATGCAAGCTGGGTTTGGTTGTGAGGCTCTGCTTCAAGTGAGTCAAGCAGCTATGCCCCACCTTGGGGAATGGTGCCATAGTGGGTACTTGGTGTTAGTCTCTGGTACTGGCAGATTGGGCACTCAGCAATGAACATGGCCAGACTGGCCTTAGTGATTCCTATTATTGGATTCATATATAGCCTCCATCCCTGCCACTGCGGCCACTTTGTTCATGACTCCACTGGGCAATGACAGGGATGGCTAGGGGAAAAGGCTAATTATTATCTATAGAACAGGTCATCCTATCCACCTGATTTTTAATCCTTGTCTGCTGAAGTCATCCTTTGAGCATTTACATGAGACACATCATTTTTCATCCTTTCAGAGATGTCTCTCATTTTCCCTAATGTTTCATTACCAATTTTAATCATGTTCCTTCCAAGTCTCTGACTATCCAGCCAAACCATTGGCCAAACCCCATAATCAGTATATAATTGTGCCTCTGGCTGCTTCTTCTTCCAAGAAAAGTAAACAACTAGTTGTGCTGATCAAAGTTCTGCCAACAGGGAGATTTTTCTTCAGCACTTTCCTTCAGGGATGTTCCAGGAAGGGACAGTCTATTTTCAGGTGGTACCTGTATATTGTACAGAACCTTCTATAAACTAGGCCCAAGAGTTAGTTTCCTCTATAAACTCCTTGTATAGTCATAGCTGCAGGCATGGAGAAGCTGTAGTAGGAGGGCAGACCATGGGCACTGGGGCCACTTTATGTAAGCTGTGCCTTCATGACATGCTTGGGCTTGTTTACATGTATAACACTTCTATTTGATGCAGTCCTGCTATTCATGCTCCACTTAATGGCTTGGTGAGTTAGATAAAGCCCAGTTTAGGAAGGGAAGCTCCAGTCACATGGTCACTTGATGGCCCATGCTCAAGCATTCAGCCTCTACCAAGGCCCAGTAGTAGTCCAAAAGCTATTTCTTAAATGGAGAGTAGTCATCCAGAAAAGAAGGCAGGGCTTTACTCTAAAACTCTACTTGTCTCTACTGCAGTTCACCTATGCTGCTGCTGCTGCTAAGTCGCTTCAGTCATGTCCAACTCTGTGCAACACCATAGACGGCAGCCCACCAGGCTCCCCTGCCCCTGGGATTCTCCAGGCAAGAACACTGGAGTGGATTGCCATTTCCTCTCCAAAGCATGAAAGTGAAAAGTGAAAGTGAAGTTGCTCAGTCGTATCTGACTCTTAGCAACCCCAAGGACTGCAGCCTACCAGGCTCCTCCACCCGTGGGATTTTCCAGGCAAGAGTACTGGAGTGCGGTGCCATTGCCTTCTCTGGCAGTTCACCTATAGGGGTCTGCCAAAGGCTCCAGTCAGCATACCTATCTGCCACTGATACTTCAAGCATCACTGGACTTGCTGGATCATATGGCCCAGGTGGCAAGGCAGTTTGTACAGTAACCTGAACCTGCTGTACATTCTATTTCTGGGCCCAAGTCAAAACTAGAAGCTTTAGGGGGTCATTCAGTAAGTGGGCCAGGGTAATACATCCAAGTCAGGAACATGTTGCCTCTTAAACCCAAAGCCGCCCATGATCTGTTTCCTCCCACCTTTTTTATAGGAGAGAACAGATGCACCATCTTATCCTTCACCATACCATCACATTATAAGGGATCTCTCAATATCCTTCACACCACCAGACCCTTAAGTTTTCTTGAAGTAAAAGGACTCTGAATGTAATAGATACTGTATATTTTAGAGTGGTTTTAGGCTCACAGCAGAAATGAGAATGGTGTACAAACTTCTTATTTACCCTCTGCCTTCATCACCAATATCTCCAACCAGAGTAACACATTTGTTACAGTGGGACTACATAGATGCATCATAACCAAAGACCATGGCATACATTAGAGTTCTCTTGGTGTTGTATGGATTTGGACAAATATACAGTGACATGTATCCTCTATTATAGCATCATAGTATCATATACGGTATTTTCACTCCCCTCGTATCACTCTGTGCTACCTACTCATCTCTCCCTATGCTTTACCCCTGCAACCCCTGATCTTTTGATTATCTCCATTGTTTGCCGTTTCCAGAATGTCACATAGGTTGAATCATATGGTATGTTGCCTTTCCAGACTGACTTTTCACTTAGAGGAAACGAATGCATATTACTATGTCTTTAATTTTTAAACTGACATATAATTGTGTACCTAAAAATAATATAATTTTATAAGTTTGATATGTATATATTGTTAGATGATTATCACATAAGTTAATATCCATCACCCCACAGCTACAATTTTTTCTCTTATGATAACTGTTAAGATTTATTCTTAGCACATTTCAATATACAGTAGTTAAATATGATCACCAGGCTATATATCACATCACCAGGATTTACTTAACTATTGGAAGTTTGTACCATATATTTTTTATATACCATTTTCACACACTTTACCTATCCCCTAGCCTCAGGCAGCCACCTATTTCTTCTCTGTAAATTCAGATTTTTTTAAGATTCCATTTGTAAATGATATTATACAGTAATTGTCTTTATATGACTTATTTCACATAGCATAATGCCCACAAGTTTCATCCACATTGTTATAAATATTAGAATTTCCTTTTTATGGCTGTGCAATATTCTATATACCATATTTTCTTTCTTGACCTATCAATGGCCACTTACCTCTTGGTGCCTGTAAATAATGCTGCAATAAATATGGGAGTACAAATACCCTAGAGACAGAGATTGTTTCATTCAGATAAATACTCAGAAGTAATATTTCTGGATCACATAGTAGTTCTACTTTTTGTATTTTATAGAACCTTCATACCATTTTCTATAGTGCCGGCACCAATTTATATTCCCACCACAGTACACAAGTGTTTATACTCTTATTGACATCTTCACCAACACTTGTACTTTCTCTCTTTGGTAATAGCCATACTAACAAGTATAAAAGGACATCTCTTTGTGGTTTTGTTTCCCTGATTTGTAGGGATGTTGAGCATCTTTCGTATTCCTCTTGCCCATCTGTCTGTCTTCTTTGGAAAATGTCTATTCAGCTCCCCCATAATTCTTAAATTGGATTGTTTTCTTCTGTCATGAGTTTTTCATATATTTTAGATATTAACTCCTTATTACAGATATGATTTGTGAATATTTTCTATTTTGTAGGTTGTATTTTCATTTTATTAAGATTATACAGAAACTTTTAATTTTTTTACATTTTTAATGCTTTTTAATTAGTATATAGCAGATGAACAATATTGTGATAGTTTCAGGTGCACAGCAGAAGCCACTCAGTCATACACACACATGTATTCATTCTCCCTCAAATTCCTCTTGTATCTAGGCTGCCGCGTAACACTGCGCAGAGTTCCATGTGTTATACTGTAGGTCCTTATTGACTATTGATTTTAAATACAGCAGTGCGGTGGACACCAAATGTGGATTCATGCTGATGTATGATAAAACCAATACAATATTGTAAAGTAAAAAAAATAAATTAAATAAATACAGCAGTGTGTACTTGTCAGTCTCCAACTCTCCAATCTCCTTCCCCTTACTCTTCCCCCCGGTAAGCATAAATTCATTCTCTAAGTCTGAGTCTGTTAACATTTTGTAAATAAGTTTATTTGCATCATTTTTCTAGATTCCACGTATAAGGGATGTTACATGATGTTTGTCTCTGACTTCCTTCACTCAGTATGACAATCTCTGCCCATCTATGATGCTACAAATGGCATTTTATTGCATTATTTTTAATGGCTGAATAATATTCCATTGTATATGTGTACCACATCTTCTTTGTCCATTCTACTGCCAATGGACATATAGGTTGCCTCTATGTCTTAGCTATTATAAAGAGTGTTGCAATAAACATTGGGTGTATGTATCCCTTTGAACATGCTTTCTCCAAATATATGCCCAGAAGTAGGATTGCAGGGTCATAAGGGAGCTCTATTTTCAGTTTTGAGGAAGCAACAGTTAGAACTGGACATGGAAAAACAGACTGGTTCCAAATAGGAAAAGGAGTACGTCAAGGCTGTATATTGTCACCCTGCTTATTTAACTTAAACACAGAGTACATCATGAGAAACGCTGGGCTGGAAGAAACACAAGCTGGAATCAAGATTGCTGGGAGAAATATCAATAACCTCAGATATGCAGATGATACCACCCTTATGGCAGAAAGTGAAGAGGAACTAAAAAGCCTCTTGATGAAAGTGAAAGAGGAGAGTGAAAAAGTTGGCTTAAAGCTCAACATTCAGAAAATGAAGATCATGGCATCCAGTCCCATCACTTCATGGGAAATAGATGGGGAAACAGTGGAAACAGTGTCAGACTTTATATTTGGGGGGCTCCAAAATCACTGCAGATGGTGACTACAGCCATGAAATTAAAAGACGCTTACTCCTTGGAAGAAAAGTTATGACCAACCTAGATAGCATATTGAAAAGCAGAGACATTACTTTGCCGACTAAGGTCCGTCTAGTCAATGCTATGGTTTTTCCTGTGGTCATGTATGGATGTGAGAGTTGGACTGTGAAGAAGGCTGAGCGCTGAAGAATTGATGCTTTTGAACTGTGGTGTTGGAGAAGACTCTTGAGGGTCCCTTGGACTGCAAGGAGATCCAACCAGTCCATTCTGAAGGAGATCAGCCCTCGGATTTCTTTGGAAGGAATGATGCTGAAGCTAAAACTCCAATACTTTGGCCACCTCATGTGAAGAGCTGATTCATTGGAAAAGACCCTGATGCTGGGAGAGATTGGGGGCATGAGGAGAAGGGGATGACAGAGGATGAGATGGCTGGCTGCCATCACTGACTCGATGGACGTGAGTCTGAGTGAACTCTGGGAGATGGTGATGGACAGGGAGGCCTGGTGTGCTGCAATTCATGGGGTCACAAAGAGTCGGACACAACTGAGCGACTGAATTGAACTGAAGGAACCTCCATACTGTTCTCCATAGCAGTTATACCAGTTTGAATTCCCACCAAGAGTGTAAGAGGTTCCCCTTCTCCCTACACCACTCCAGAATTTATTGCTTACGCATTTTTAAAAATAATTTATTTGTTTTTGGTTACAAATGGTCTTTGTTGCTCTGTTCGGACTTTTTCTAGTTCCAGAGAGTGGGGCCATTCTTTGCTTGGTGCACAGGCTTTTCATTGCTGTGGCTTATCTTGTTGCATAGCACAACCTCTGTGTACACAGGCTTCAGTAGTTGCAGCACACAGACTCAGTAGTTGTGGCACATGCACTTTAGCTGCTCCACGGCATGTGGAATCTCTTGGGACCAAAGATCGGACCTGTGTCCCCTGCATTGACAGGTGAATTCTTATCTACTGTACCACAAGGAAAGTCCTGTGCATTTTTTGATGATAGCCATTTTGACTGATGTGAGGTGATATTTCATTGTACTTTTGATTTGCAATGCTCTAAAAATTACCAGTTTTGAGCATCTTTTCATGTGCCTCTTGGCCATCTGCATGTCTTTTTGAAGAAATGTCTATTTAGATCTTATGCAGATTTTTGATTGATTTGTTTTGATGATATTAAGCCTCATGGCTATATATTTTGGAGACTTCTCCTTCGTTGGGCACATCATATGCAGATATTTTCTCCCAATCTGTGGGTACTCTATTTGTTATGCTTATGGTTTCCTTTGGTGTGCAAAAGCTTTTGACTTAAATTAGGTCCTATTTGTTTTTATTTACATTATGCTGGGAGAGGGACTGAAAAAGATATTGCTGCAATTTATGTGAGAGTGTTTTGCTGATTTCCACTAGGAGCTTTGTAGTATTCAGTTTCACATTCAGGTTTTTAACCCATTTTGAGCTTATTTTTTGTATATGATGTTAAAGAAAGATTTAACTACATTTTTTCACATGTAGCTGTCCAGTCTACCCAGCAGCATTTGTTGAAGAGACTCTTTCCACCATTGTGTAATCATGCTACCTTTGTCAAAGATTAATTGACCATAACTGTGTGGGTTTGATTTTTGGCTTTCTATCCTCTTCCATTGATCTATAGTTTTATTTTTATTCTAGTACTATACTATATTGATGACTATAGCTTTGTATTATAATCTGAAGTTCACTTCAATTCAGTCACTCAGCCATGTCTGACTCTTTGCAACCCCATGAATTGCTGCACACCAGGCCTCCCTGTCCATCACCAACTCCCAGAGTTCACTCAGACTCACGTCCATCGAGTCAATTATGCCATCCAGCCATCTCATCCTCGGTCATCCCCTTCTCCTCCTGCCCCCAATCCCTCCCAGCATCAGAGTCCTTTCCAATGAGTCAGCTCTTAGCATGAGGTGGCCAAAGTACTGGAGTTTCAGCTTTAGCATCTTTCCTTCCAAAGAAATCCCAGGGTTGATCTCCTTCAGAATGGACTGGTTGGATCTCCTTGCAGTCCAAGGGACCCTCAAGAGTCTTCTCCAACACCACAGTTCAAAAGCATCAATTCTTCAGCACTCAGCCTTCTTCACAGTCCAACTCTCACAGCCATACATGACCACAGGAAAAACCATAGCCTTGACTAGATGGATCTTTGTTGGCAAAGTAATGTCTCTGCTTTTGAATATGCTGTCTAGGTTGGTCATAACTTGCCTTCCAAGGAGTAAGCGTCCTTTAATTCCATGGCTGCAGTCACCATCTGCAGTGATTTTGGAACCCCCAAAATAAAGTCTGGCACTATTTCCACTGTTCCCCCATCTATCTGCCATGAAGTGATGGGACCAGATGCCATAATCTTAGTTTTCTGAATGTTGAACTTTAAGCCAACTTTTTCACTCTCCTCTTTTACTTTCTTCAAGAGGCTTTTTAGTTCCTCTTCACTTTCTGCTATAATGGTGGTGTCATCTGCATATCTTAGATGATTGATATTTCTACCGGCAATCTTGATTCCAGGTTGTGCTTCTTCCAGCTCAGCGTTTCTCATGATGTACTCTGTGTTTAAGTTAAATAAGCAGGGTGACAGTATACAGCCTTGAATACTCCTTTTCCTATTTGAAACTAGTCTGTTGTTCCATGTCCAATTCTAACTGTTGCTTCCTGACCTGCATACAGATTTCTCAAGAGGCAGGTCAGGTGGTCTGGTATTCCTATCTCTTTCAGAATTTTCCACCGTTTATTGTGATCCACACAGTCAAAGGCTTTGGCATGTCAATAAAGCAGAAATGGATATTTTTCTGGAACTTGTTTGCTTTTTCCATGATCCAGCATATGTTGGCAATTTGATCTCTGGTTCCTCTGCCTTTTCTAAATCCAGCTTGAACATCTGGAAGTTCATGGTTCATGTATTGCTGAAGCCTGGCTTGGAGAATTTTGAGCATTACTTTACTAGTGTGTGAGATAAGTGCAATTGTGCTGTAGTTTGAGCATTCTTTGGCATTGCCTTTCTTTGGGACTGGAATGAAAACTGACCTTTTCCAGTCCTGTGGCCACTGCTAAGTTTTCCAAATTTGCTGGCATATTGAGTGCAGCACTTTCACAGCATCATCTTTTAGGATTTGAAATAGCTCCACTGGAATTCCATCACCTCCACTAGCATTGTTCATAGTGATGCTTTCTAAGGCCCACTTGACTTCGCATTCCAGGATGTCTGGCTCTAGGTGAGTGATCACACCATTGTGATTATCTTGGTCATGAAGATCTTTTTCTACAGTTCTTCTGTGTATTTTTGCCACCTCTTCTTAATACCTCCTGCTTCTGTTAGGTCCAGACCATTTCTGTCCTTTATTGAACCCATCTTTGCATGAAATGTTCCCCTGGTATCTCTAATTTTCTTGAAGAGATCTCTAGTCTTTCCCATTCTGTTGTTTTCCTCTATTTGTTTGCATTGATCGCTGACAAAGGCTTTCTTATATCTTCTTGCTGTTCTTTGCAACTCTGCATTCAGATGCTTATATCTTTCCTTTTCTCCTTGGCTTTTCACTTGTCTTCCTTACACAGCTATTTGTAAGGCCTCCCCAGACAGCCATTTTGCTTTTTTGCATTTCTTTTCCATGGGGATGGTCTTAATCCCTGTCTCCTGTACAATGTAATGAACCTCAGTCCATAGTTCATCAGGCACTCTATCTATCAGATCTAGGCCCTTCAATCTATTTCTCACTTCCACTGTATAATCATAAGGGATTTGATTTAGGTCATACCTGAATGGTCTAGTGGTTTTCCCTACTTTCTTCAATTTACGTTTCAGTTTGGCAATAAGGAGTTCACGATCTGAGCCACAGTCAGCTCCTGGTCTTGTTTTTGGTGACTGTATAGAGGTTCTCCATCTTTGGCTGCAAAGAATATAATCAATATGATTTCGATGTTAACCATCTGGTGATGTCCATGTATAGAATCTTCTCTTGTGCTGTTGGAAGGGGATGTTTGCTATGACCAGTGCATTTTCTTGGCAAAACTCTATTAATCTTTGCCCTGCTTCATTCCGCATTCCAAGGCCAAATTTGCCTGTTATTCCAGGTGTTTCTTGACTTCCTACTTTTGCATTCCAGTCCCCTATAATGAAAAGGACACCTTTTGGGGGTGTTAGTTCTAAAAGGTCTTGTAGGTCTTCATAGAACCATTCAACTTCAGTTTCTTCAGTGTTACTGGTTGGGGCATAGACTTGGATTACTCTGATATTGAATGGTTTGCCTTGGAAATGAACAGAGGTCATTCTGTCATTTTTGAGATTTCATCTAAGTATTGCATTAGGACTCTTTTGTTAACCATGATGCTACTCCATTTCTTCTAAGGGATTCCTGCCCATAGTAGTAGATATAATGGTCATCTGAGTTAAATTCACCCATTATAGTCCATTTAGGTTTGCTGAATCCTAGAATGTCGACATTCACTCTTGCCGTCTCTTGTTTGACCACTTCCAATTTGCCTTGATTCTTGGACCTAACATTCCAGGTTCCTATGCAATATTGCTCTTTACATCATCGGACCTTGCTTCTATCACCAGTCACAACCACAACTGGGTATTGATTTTGCTCTGGCTCCATCCCTTCATTCTTTTTGGAGTTATTTCTCCACTGATCTCCAGTAGCATATTGGGCACCTACTGACCTGGAGAGTTCCTCTTTCAGTATCCTATCATTTTGCCTTTTCATACTGTTCATGGGGTCCTCAAGGCAAGAATACTGAAGTGGTTTCCCATTCCCTTCTCCAGTGGACCACATTCTGTCAGAACTCTCCACAATGACCCGCTCATCTTGGGTGGCCCCATGGGTGTGGCTTAGTTTCATTGAGTTAGACAAGGCTGTGGTCCTAGTGTGATTAGATTGACTAGTTTTCTGTGAGTATGGTTTCAGTGTGTCTGCCCTCTGATGCCCTCTTGCAACACCTACCATCTTACTTGGATTTCTCTTACCTTGGACTTGAGATATCTCTTCACAACTGCTCCAGCAAAGCACAGCCACTGCTCCTTACCTTGGACGAGGTTTATCTCCTCACCACTGCCCCTCCTGACCTTGAAGGTGGAATAGCTCCTCTAGGCCCTCCTGCACCTGCACAGCCATCACTCCTTGGATGTGGAGTTGCTCCTCCCGGCTTCCACCCCTGGCCTCAGGCTTGGGGTAGCTCCTCCCGGGAGCCGCCCCTGGCCTCAGGCGTCAGGTAGCTCCTCTTGGCCGTTCCTGCACCATCACAGCCTGGCACTCTCGGCCACTGCCCCTGACCTCGGACGTGGGGTAGCTCCTCTTGGCCGCGCTATGTGGGCTGGTCGCAGCCGCCCGCTAGGTAGCCTGATTTCTCCAGCTACATTTTTCTAACTCAAGATTGCTTTGGCTCTTCAGGGTCTGTTGTGTTAGTTGTCAAAAATGCCCTTGGTAATTTGATAGGTATTGCACTGAATCTGTAGATTGCCTTGGGTAGTATAGTCATTTTGACAGTATTGGTTCTTCCAATCCACAAATGTGGTATATCTTTCCATCTATTTGTGTCTTCTTCAATTTATTTCATCAGTATCTTGTTTTCAGGATACAGGTCTTTTGTCTCCTTAGGTAGGCTTATTCCTAGGTATTCTATCCTTTTTGATGTGATGGTAAATAGGATTGCCTCTTGAATGTCTCTTTCTGATCTTTTATTAGCATATAGAAATGCAACAGACTTTGGTGTATTAATTTTGTAACCTGCAAATTTACCAAATTCATTGAGCTCTAATAGTTTTCTGGTAGCATATTTAGGATTTTCTATGTATAGTATCATGTCATCTGCAAACAGTGAGAGTTTGGGTTCCTTTTATTTTTCCTTTTTTTCTCTAATTGCTGTAGCTAGGACTTCCAAAACTATGCTGAAGAAAGGTGGCAAGAGTGGACATCCTTGTCTTGTTCCTGCTCTTAGAGGAAATGCTTTCAGATTTTCACCAGTATGATGTTAATTGTAGTTTTGTCTTACGTGACCTTAATTATGTTGGGGTATGCAATGGACTCAAGAGACTTAGTAGCAGGCGTGGCAGCATACAATGGACATGAACTTGGGCAAACTCCAGGACATGGTGAGGGACAGGGAGGCCTGGTGTGCCTCAGTCCACAGGGTCCCAAAGAGTTGGACATGATTGGGCAACTGAACAACAAAATGTTCCCTCTATGCCCACTTTCTGGAGAGTTTTTATCATAAATGGGTGCTGAATTTTGTCAAAAGTTTTTTATGCATCTACTGAGATGATCACATAGTTTTATTCAATTTGTTCATGTGGTGTATCACATCAGTTGATTAGTGAATATTGAAAAATCCTTGAATCCTTAGGGTAATGTATTGTTGGATTCAAATTGCTAGTATTTTGTTGAGGTTTTTTGTTTCTGTGTTATCAGTGATATTGGCCTGTAATTTTTTTTTTTTTTTTTTTTTAGTATATGTGTCTGGTTTTGGTATCAAGGTGAAGGTGGCCTCATAGAATGAGTTTGGAATTTTTCCTTCCTCTGCAATGTTTTGGAAGAGTTTCAGAAGGCTAGATGTTAGCTCTTCTCTAAATGTTTAATAGAATTTGCCTGTGAAGCCATCAGGTCCTGCACTTGTTTGTTGGGAGTTTTTTAATCATGGTTTCAATTTCAGTGCTTGTGATTGATCTGCTCATATTTTCTTCTTCTGGTTTAGTCTTCGAAGACTGTCTCTTTCTAAGAATTTCTCCAAATTATTGGCATATAGTTGCTTGTTGTAGTCCCTTAGAATTCTCTGTATTTTTGTAGTATAAAAGCTGTAACTTTTTTCATTTCCAATTTTATTGATTTCTCTCCCTTTTTTTCTTGATGAGTCAGGCCAAAGGTTTATCAACTTGGTTTATCTTTTCAAAGAACCAGCTTTTAGTTTCCTTGACCTTTGCTGTTATTTTGTCTCTATTTCCCTTTTTCTGCTCTTTATTTTCTTTCCTTCTTTCAACTACAAATTGGCACTTGCCAAGAACATTGCATTTGCCATCTGCCTCTACAGAGATTGAACCCCAGCTTCCCTGGTGGTTCAGACAGTAAAGAATCCACCTCCAATGCAGGAGACCTGGGTTCAATCCCTGAGTTGGGAAGATTCCCTAGAGGAAGACATGGCAACCCACTCCAGTATTCTTGACAGGAGAATCCCCAAGGATGGTAAAGCCTGGTGGGCTGCAAAGAATCAGACACAATTGAGCAACTAAGCATGCAAGCACGCTGTATGCTGCTGCAGCTGTTGACCTTCAACACCCCCTTGAGGGAGTTTAGGGTGGAATGAGGCATTCTGCTCTAGGGAATCTGGTGGGATAGGTCTTTAGATCTATATTTTCATGACCCAATCCTTGCATCTCCTCATATCTAGAAAAGCACTAAATCTCTTTATTATGACATTAGCTCCTTGTGGTTAGCAGAAAACCTTTAGTAAAATGAGTACTTAATTACATTGAACTCCCCCTTCACCAAAATCTTATATATTGACCTTCCTCTGCTGCCTATTTGGAGCAGCCTCTCAGAGCTATCTGAGGTGCTGACTCTTAGGCTGCAGTCCTCATTTTGCCCCAAGTAAAACTTAACTCAGGACTCTCAAGTTGTCCATCTTTTTTTTAGTTGACAGCTATGGTGACCGATGAAGAAACCCAGAGTAGACTTCCTTCCTTCACCTGAACTCCACAAGGAACTGGAGCTTTGGTACTAGCAGTGGCCCCTTGTATGCCCAGCTGCTCCTCAGGGAGTACAGACAAATTTGGGTAAGGCTTTCCTGGTTCTCTAATCTCCTGCGTTGGTTGAGATTCTGAGTTTTATTTGGCAGTGGAGCGGGTTACCTGCTCACTCCCAGTTAGAAAGATACTGGTGGGGAGTTGGGTGAGTGTGTGTGTGTGTGGTGGTGGTGGTGGGGGTGGGTGTTGGGGAAAATAGCCAGGGCATACTCATGGTCAAAACACTGAGTGGAGCTTGGTTGAAAGACACGGAGAAATTCCCACTCAGTCAAAAGATACCGAGTGGGGGACTGGTTGGGGGGTGGGGGTGGGGAAAGCACCTGGAAACTACTCACCCAGTGGAAAGGTACTATGGGTGGGAGTGAGGGGTTGATTGAAAAATAAATAAATAAAACAGGGAATACCTGAGGCTCAGCTGAAGAATAGTGAGGTTGCTCCATTGTAGGGGACTAAGTGGTGTTGGCTGAGTGATTAGATAAGAAACTGATTTGACCTTTTGCCTCCATTTGATTGCCTTTATAGAATTTGTCAGGATAAAAGTGAGAATACTGGAGATCTTTGCTCCAAAGAAAAGGAACAAGACTCCTCCTGGCCGGTTATGGTTTTCTCAGGTGACTGAGAGATTAATGGAAGTGGTGGAGGCCTAGTCCTCATACCATGCAGTGGTCCCATTGGGAAACCCACTCATTAATTAAAATACTTGCTTATCAGCACATCACAATAAGAAATGGCCACTCAGTGACCTGAGCAGCACGACGGTCTTAAATTGCTGAAGGCAGAATTAGACACGTAAGAGGAGCCGAAATGACTCTGGGGTGACTCCTGGAGGAGTTAAGCTCACAAGCAGCACACAGGGCCACCACACAATTTCACTAGTGATTTTTATTGCTGACAAATTCAACTTGAAATGGGGAAAAGAATCTCAAAAACAGAAATGAGGGATGTCAGAAAGCCAACCTCTGACTAACATTCCAGCCAGATTCATTTACAATATGTACAGAACTCATACTTGCAGGTACATAGTTAATTGGGGAAATTATACTAAAGGAGAGCTCAATGAAAGTGTCCAAACTGGGGTTCTTTTGATAGTCCAAAAGCTGGCCACAAGTTCAAACAGACTGAATGGAATGCTTACATTGGCATCTAGAAGTTTCTAAAAGAAAAAAAAAATGATAGAGTAACTTCTTTGCAGAAAACCAACAAGAAATTGCTTGAAAGTATAGCAGAACTAAATATGGGGCCACTAGCACAGACTGCCAGGTCACAGGTCTAGTAGCACTAGGAAGTCATGTTTGGCATTTATGCCATTTGGCTTTTGATTTCTGGGCCTCATTTTGCCACCTTTTGGGGGCACTTGCCACTTGACTTTTGATTTCTAGACATACCTTTGCCTTTTGTTTTATATGGAGGGTGACTTTTGGCTGGTGAAGCTCTGGTTTGGTTTGGTTTTGTTGGTTTGGTTTGAGCGCACAGACATCTGCTACAAGCTGCTCAAGCTAATATGGGAAGTATTTCCTCTAAATTCACCCATTCTAGTCCATCTTATTTCACTGATTCCTAGAATGTTGATGTTCACTCTTGCCATCTCCTGTTTTACCACTTCCAATTTGCCTTGATTTATGGACCTAACATTCCAGGTTCCTATGCAATATTGCTCCTTACAGAATCAAACCTTGCTTCCATCACCAGTCACATCCACAACTGGGTGTTGCTTTTGCTTTGGTTTCATCCCTTCGTTCTTTCTGGAGATATTTCCCCACTGATCTCCAGTAGCATATTGAGCAACTACCGATCTGGGGAGTTCATCTTTCAGTGTCCTATCTTTTTGCCTTTTCATACTGTTTATGGGGTTCTCAAGGCAAGAATACTGAAGTGGTTTGCATTTCCCTTCTCCAGTGGACCACATTCTGTCAGATATCTCCACCATGATCCATCCATCTTGGGTGGCTCCACATAGCATGGCTTAGTTTCATTGAGTTAGACAAGGCTTTGGTTCATGAGATCAGATTGGCTAGTTGTCTGTGGTTGTGGTTTCCATCTGTCTCCCCTCATTTCCCTCTCTCTGTACCCACCATCTTAACTTGGACATAGGGGTATCTCTTCATGGCTGCTCCAGCAAAGCACAGCTGCTGCTCCTTACCTTGGACATGGGGAAGCTCCTCTAGGCTGCCACCCCTCTTTGGACAAAAGAATCAGAAATTCAGTACTTGGATGCATCTCAAAAACGACAGAATGATCTCTATTCGTGTCCAAGGCAAACCATTCAATATCACAGTAATCCAAGTCTATGTTCTGACCAGTAATGCTGAGGAAGCTGAAGTTGAACAGTTCTGTGAAGATCTACAAGACCTTTTAGAACTGACACCAAAATGATGTCCTTTTCATTCTATGAAGATCTACAAGACCTTTTAGAACTGACACCAAAATGATGTCCTTTTCATTAGAGGGGACTGGACTACAAAAGTAGGAAGTCAAGAAACACCTGGAGTAACAGGCAAATTTGGCCTTGGAGTACAGAATGAAGTAGGGCAAAGTCTAATAGAATTCTGCCAAGAGAACGTACTGGTCATAGCAAACACCCTCTTCCAACAACATAAGAGAAGACTCTACACATGGACATCACCAGATGGTCAACACCAAAATCAGATTGATTATATTCTTTGTAGCCAAAGGTGGAGAAGCTCTGTACAGTCAGCAAAAACAAGACTAGGGGCTGACTGTGGCTCAGATCATGAGCCCTCATTGCCAAATTCAGACTTAAATTGGAGAAAGTGGGGAAAACCACTAGAACATCCTGGTATGACTTAAATCAAATGCCTTATGATTATACAGTGGAAGTGAGAAAAAAATTTAAGGGACTAGATATGATAGTGTCTGATGAACTACGGATGGAGATTCATAATATTGCACAGGAGACAGGGATCAAGACCATCCCAAGAAAAAGAAATGCTAAAAACCAAAATGGCTGTCTGAAGAGGTGTTTAAAATAACTGTGAAAAGAAGAGAAGTGAAAAGCAAAGGAGAAAAGGAAAGATATAAACATCTGAATGCAGAGTTTCAAAGAATAGCAAGGAGAGAAAAGAAAGCCTTCCTCAATGATTAATGCAAAGAACTAGAGGAAAACAATAGAATGGGAAAGGCCAGAGATCTCTGCAAGAAAATTAGAGATACCAGGGGAACATTTCATGCAAGGATGGGTTCAATAAAGGACAGAAATGGTATGGCCCTAACAGAAGCAGGAGATATTAAGAAGAGGTGGCAAAAATACACAGAAGAACTGTACAATAAAGATCTTCACGACCCAGATGATCATGGTGGTGTGATCAATCACCTAGAGCCAGACATACTGGACTGTGAAGTCAAGTGAGCCTTAGGAAGCATCAATACAAACAAAGCTAGTGGAAGTGATGGAAATCCAATTGAGCTACTTCAAATCCTGAAAGATGATGCTGTGAAAGTGCTACACTCAATATGCCAGCAAATTTGGAAAACTTAGCAGTGGCCACAGGACTGGAAAAGGTCAGATTTCATTCCAATCCCTAAGAAAGGCAATGCCAAAGAATGCTCAAACTACCGCACCATTGCACTCATCTCACACACTAGTAAAGTAATGCTCAAAATTCTCCAAGGCAGACTTCAGCAACACGTGAACCATGAACTTCCAGAGGTTCAAGATGGGTTTAGAAAAGGCAGAAGAACTAGAGATCAAATTGCCAATATCTGCTGGAAAATTGAAAAAGCAAGAGAGTTCCAGAAAAACATCTATTTCTGCTTTATTGACTATGCCAAAGCATTTGACTATGTGGATCAGCACAAACCATGGAAATACCAGACCGCCTGACCTGCCTCTTGAGAAATTCATATGCAGATCAAGAAGCAACAGTTAGAACTGGACATGGAATAACAGACTGGTTCCAAATAGGAAAAGGAGTACGCCAAGGCTGTGTATTGTCACCCTGCTCATTTAACTTCCATGCACAGTACATCATGAGAAACGCTGGGCTGGATGAAGCACAAGCTGGAATCAAGATTGCTGGGAGAATTATCAATATCAGATATGCAGATACCACCACGCTTATGGCAGAAAGCAGAGGAGAACTAATGACCCTCTTGATGAAAGTGAAAGAGGAGAGTGAAAAAGTTGGCTTAAAGTTCAACATTCAGAAAACTAAGATCATGGCATCTGGTCCCATCACTTCATGGCAAACAGATGTGGAAACAGTGGCTGGGTTTATTTTGGGGGGCTCCAAAAATTACTTCAGATGGTGACTGAAGCTATGAAATTAAAAGATGCTTACTCCTTGGAAGAAAAGTTATGACCAACCTAGACAACATATTAAAAAGCAGAGACATTACTTTGTCAACAAAGGTCCGTCTAGTCAAGGCTATGGTTTTTCCAGCGGTCATGTAAGGATGTGAGTGTTGGACTATAACGAAAGCTGGGCACTGAAGAACTGATGCTTTTGAACCGTGGTTTTGGAGAAGACTGTTGAGAGTCCCTTGGACTGCAAGGAGATCCAACCAGTCCATCCTAAAGGAGATCAGTCCTGGGTGTTCATTGGAAGGACTAATGCTGAAGATGAAACTCCTATACTTTGGCCACCTGATGAGAAGAGCTGACTCATTGGAAAAGACTCTGATGCTGGGAAAAATTGAGGGCAGGAGGAGAAGGGGATGACAGAGGATGAGATGGTTGGATGGCATCACTGACTCAATGGACATGGGTTTGTGTAGACTCCGGGAGTTGGTGATGGACAGGGAGGCCTGGCATACTGCGGTTCATGGGGTTGCAAGAGTCAAACATGACTGAGCGACTGAACTAAACTGATTTCCTTTAAGGTTTCACAATCCATAGTGGAATCCCCTGGAAAATTTTTTTTTCTTTTTTTTTAATATAAATTTATTTATTGTAGTTGGAGGTTAATTACTTTGCAATATTGTATTGGTTTTGCCATACATCTACATGAATCCTCCACAGGTATACCCTGGAAAAATTTTAAGTGGCTGGTCAACCTATAGCTATAATCCAATGACAAAGAAATGTGGCCTAAAAATATTAGATCTCTATTGCCACAGGATGAGAAAATGGACTGAAATTCCCTTATTCAGGACTTTTCTCCTATAATCAATAGCTGGGGGCTGATCAAATTAAGACCCTCCACTTCTCCAGAGGGATAATCCCTGCTGGGACAAATCTGCCCTTGTCATCAGGGTCAATTTGAGTGATATCTAGTCTAAATTTTGGCTATAAAACTATGATCAAAGAAAAATAAAGATGATTTTGACAGTATGGTCACTATATCCTTTAGACTCCAGAGAAAGCTTGAAGGAAAAATGTTGTCTTTAGAATTCTTCAGTTTAGTCACTCAGTTGTATCCGACTCTGCAACCCCATGGACTGCAGCACACCAGGGCTCCCTGTCCATCACCAACTCCCGGAGTTTACTCAAACTCATGTCCGTTGAGTCGGTGATGCCATCCAACCATCACATCTTCTGTCATCTCCTCTGTCGTCCCCTTCTCCTCCTGCATTCAATCTTTCCCAGCATCAGGGTCTTTTCCAATGAGTCAGTTCTTTTCATCAGGTGGCCAAAGTGTTGGAGTTTCAGCTTCAACATCAGTCCTTCCAATGAATATTCAGGACTGATCTCTTTTAGAATGGACTGGTTGGATCTCCTTGCAGTCCAAGGGACTCTCAAGAGTCTTCTCCAACACAGTTCAAAAGCATCTATACTTTGGCACTCAGCTTTCTTATTTTTTTTTTTTAGTATCTTTCATTTTTTCTTTTTTCACTTTACAATATTGTATTGGTTTTGCCATACATCAACATGAATCATCAGCTTTCTTTATAGTCTAGCTCTCACATCAATACATGACTACTGAAAAAAACCATAGCTTTGACTAGACGGACCTTTGTTGACAAAGTAATGTCTTTGCTTTTTAATATGGTTGGTCATAGCTTTTCTCCCAAGGAATTCTTGCCCTGAGGAAATAACTCCTCCTATGCCTTGAGTCTAGAGCTCTCTGGATCACTTATTTAGACCATGTATAATTCCTGGAAAAAAAAAGAGGGGGGGGGGCATGAAACAGTTTTTTAAATTTTCTTATTCCAACTTTTATTTACAATTAGTGAATTTTATATTGTGATATCTGATTCATAACTAAGTTTGGAAAACAAAGCTGTGAGATCTCTTTTTGGGTCTATTTGGATTCATGTATGTCTCAGTATGTGTCTTTGTTTTTGGATAAATTGCTAATTGCTGAGATTACTTTGTAAATGAGTTCTAATCTAATTGGCCTAAGAAAAGTAAGTGTTTACAAGTCAGAGAATTCCAAATACAAGAGAAATTAACCTAAATGAATTTCAGGTTCATGTGAACTCAGAAATATTCAGTATTAAATGCCTGGTATTAATGTTTGTTTGACCTAACTAATATAGACATGTCTGAGAGTCATTGCTGCTACTGCTGCTAAGTCACTTCAGTCATGTCTGACTCTGCGACTCCATAGAGGGATGAGGCTCCCCCATCCCTGGGATTCTCCAGGCAAGAACACTGGAGTGGGTTGCCATTTCCTTCTCCATTGAGAGTCATTAAGCAGAATATTTTCATTGTGCCTAGGTTTAATATGCATTAAATAATGTTATATCTGTTACAAGTTTGTCAGCAAGGAAATTACTTCAATTGAAGAAACTTCTAAGAAAAATATGTAAATGAGACATGAGCCTTTAGATAAACCCTATAAAGAATAATTATGCTTTAGGAATGTCTGTCTAAAATAGTGTCTCCAGATTGGAATAGTTTGAATTTCTATAGGGTTGTGCTGTCCCTTGGACTGCAAGGAGTTCCAACCAGTCCATTCTAAAGGAGATCAGTCCTGGGTGTTCTTTGGAAGGAATGATGCTAAAGCTGAAACTCCAGTACTTTGGCCATCTCATGCTAAGAGTTGACTCATTGGAAAAGACTGATGCTGGGAGGGATTGGGGGCAGGAGGAGAAGGAGATGACAGAGGATGAGATGGCTGGATGACATCACCGACTCTATGGACATGAGTCTGAGTGAACTTCGGGAGTTGGTGATGGACAGGGAGGCCTGGTGTGCTGCGATTCATGGGGTCGCAGAGTCAGACACAACTGAGTGACTGGACTGAACTGAAACTAGGTGATGAACGTATATTGAATTTGGGATTCCCAGGTGGCTCAGTCGTAAAGAATCTGCCTGCCAAGGCAGGAGACATGGGTTCAATCCCTGGGTCAGGAAGATCCCTTGGAGTAAGAAACAGCAACCCACTCCAGCATTCTTGCCTGGACAATCCCATGGACAGAGGAGCCTGGCAGGCTACAGTCCATGGGGTCACAAAGAGTCAGACATGACTGAGTATGCACACACCTCAGGTCATTTCCAAATAGGATTCTGAAACACTCATTACTGGACACTAATTTCCTCTTAAAGAGAAACTAAAGAGATTTTGAACTATTAATGAATACGTTTGGTGCCATCCTGAGATGTTCTCTATAAGAAAGCAAATGTTTTAGGAAATTATCACTGGTACTTATGCTTGCCAATCTATAGAATATTAATATAAAGATCAGTTCTTGCTTACTTAAGGAAAGTAGGATGTTTTCAGTAAAAAAGGTATAAGGAACAGAATTGCACTTTATGAGGAGTAAAGGAAGTAGGTCTGCCCTATAAGTAGCTGTTTGAGGATGGGAGAACAAAGTAATGGGTACAGAAAGTGATTAGAAGGTCTGTAGAAAGTGGACCCTAAGAAAAGCGTTTTGTGCATGGTCAGGACTAAGTTTATTTTTTATTTTTTTACTTTATTTTACTTTACAATACTGTATTGGTTTACCATACATCAACATGAATCTGCCACTGGTGTACATGTGTTCCCAATCCTGAATCCCCCTCACACCCCTCTCCCTATACCATAAAATAAACTGAGTTGTTTAATTTAAAAGTAAACTGGTACAAAAATTTGATTTTGGCTTTCCTATCTGTTAAGAGGACACATGCTCTTCAGATGTTGAACTGCCTTTTGGTAAGAGATTTAAATTTCTATATCTCTTAAAATGATCTGTTCTGAAATCTTATTGTTACTCTGGGTAAATGAATATAGCTATTGCTTCACAGTATCCTATAGTCCTATTTGACTGAATGTTCTAAACTTTTTTGATACTTGTTAACAAAACTTCCTAAATCATTCTAATGAACAACTTTTGATGTCTAGCTAATTTTAGGATGTTTCAGAGAGCCCCTGAAACATCCCAAAGAGAGACATTGCTGGGAGCCAGCACGGGAGATCCCATCCATGGCAAAGGTCATAAGGAAGAGCCCTGATGGGCAAAGGCAGGTCAGAACTCAAGGGACTCCCCGACCTCACCCATAACAAGGTCATGCGGGCAAGGACTCAAGGGGTCCCTTAGATCTGCTCGAGCATCTACCGCCTGAAACCAAAATCTGTCTGTTATACTACTCTCTTCTGACATTAACAGGGGCTATCCCCAACCACCTTTCTCTGGAAAATTAACTTAGAGCTCCAGTTAATAGTCTCCTGCATATAAAAGGAGTGTCTCAGGTCAAACCTCTCTGCTGGCAGACTAGCTTGTGTGACAGGATTATCCACACTCTTGCTACTACATACATGATTGTTTACAACCTCTCAACCATAAACAGCACAGAGAGTTTGGAGTATTTTGAAAGTCTTAGTTAGCATAGGGTTTTTCTAAAGATAAAAATCATGTTGGTGAAGGGTTTCATTGCTGAGTTAATGATTGCCACCAGGCCTCCATATCCTTAGGCACCTGGGAGTATGTTAATCAATGTAATTGGAATGTAGAAAAAGAAATATAGTAGTTTTGATGTTAGCAATACTAGACTTTTGAGTTAATGAATTTTCTCTTTGTTATAAATCACTGTACTCCTCTTTCTTTGTTATAAATCATTGTGTCCTTGCTATGTAAGAATGTAACTTTATCACTATCTTATGACTAAGTAGATCTTAAGGGAAAACAAGTTTTCTGATTGACTAACCTTTATCAATAGAAAGAAAAATGGGGCCATAAAATGTTCATCGGTCTCCAGACCAGAAGATATTGTAAACAAACGTAAGACCCTTATAAGAACAAAGATATGCTAAAAACACTGTCTTTAGATAAGGGTGGAGCAGCTGACCCTGGGTGACTCTGTTTCTTACATTTATCTCTACGTACAACTAAAAGTATAAAAGCAGACCTGGAAAATAAAGAAACAGATCAGTTCCTGGAAAGACTGGTTTTCCCCATGTCTTTTCTTGCTCTCTTTTCTGGCTGAATTCCCATCTGGAGTGCGGTGGCTCGCCAGGCCTACTGATTTTGCCAGGGCTTCTAAGATCAGAACGGGGAGGCACTTTGTGCCTCCACTCCTTGGGGAGACCGGGAAGACGCCTGTGGGCTATGTAAGTGGTGCAAACCCCTTGTCTTGGGGTTTTATTGGTCCTCCGTGTAAACCAAGTTATTCAGCCTCTTTTCTCCACTAATTTTCCTACTACACTATTCTTTCCTAATCTCTCTCCATATCTTTAATTAAACAATTTTCCTCTAGACACCAACTCTGTCCCCACTTTGAATTACCCTGGATCCACTGGGGCTGGACCCTGGCAAGACATTACACTAATTAGATTCATTTTGTATGCAGAATTACATGGGAAATATTGTCAAGAGAGTAATAAATCTTGGGTTATATTGTATGATAAATGTTACTAATATAGTTGTCCTAGAAATTATATGGAGCTCCTAAAAATTCTGATATGTCTGGGTAAAATATTATCAGTCATAATTCTAGTTGCTATCTTAAAATGTTGTCACAGCACTAAATAAAGTTTTGCAAAAATGCTTCCTTTTCAAGGAGATTTATAAAAAGGACTTTGGGGTTGTAAAGAGACTGAGCAACTAAAACATAATGGAAAACCGGATGACTTCACAAAAGTTAACAAAAGGATTGAATTAACTGGTGAATGTACTTATAACTTCCTTGGTTTCTATCTGAAAAATTACTGGTTTGAAACTGTTTTCTAGGTATAAGAAAAACCTTCCCCTCAAACAGACTATGACAGTAATTTGGCAAAAGTGTACTTTATAAACAAATTGAAACATTTATCTTTTCTATCTGACCCCTTCAGAGATTAGAAGCTCTTAAGGGCCTAGATCTGATAGACAGAGTGCCTGATGAACTATGGAATGAGGTTCATTACATTGTAGAGGAGACAGGGATCAAGACCATCCCCATGGAAAAGAAATGCAAAAAAGCAAAATGGCTGTCTAGGGAAACCTTACAAATAGCTGTGAAAAAGAAGAGAAGCAAAAAGCCAAGGAGAAAAGGAAAGATATAAGCATCTGAATGCAGTGTTCCAAAGAATAGCAAGAAGAGATAAGAAAGCCTTCTTCAGCAATCAGTGCAAAGAAATAGAGGAAAAGAACAGAATGGGAAAGACTAGAGATCTCTTCAAGAAAATTAGAGATACCAAGGGAACATTTCATGCAAAGATGGGCTCAATAAAGGACAGAAATGGTAGGGACCTAACAGAAGCAGAAGATATTAAGAAGAGATGGCAAGAATACACAGAAGAACTGTACAAAAAATATCTTCATGACCCAGATAATCACGATGGTGTGATCACTCACCTAGAGCCAGACATCCTGGAATGTGAAGTCAAGTGGGCCTTAGGAAGCATCACTATGAACAAAGCTAGTAGAGGTGATGGAATTCCAGTGGAGTTATTTCAAATCCTGAAAGATGATGCTGTGAAAGTGCTACACTCAATATGCCAGCAAATTTGGAAAACTCAGCAGTGGCCACAGGACTGGAAAAGGTCAGATTTCATGCCAATCCCTAAGAAAGGCAATGCCAAAGAATGCTCAAACTACTGCACCATTGCACTCATCTCACATGCTAGTAAAGTAATGCTCAAAATTCTCCAAGCCAGGCTTAGGCAATACATGAACCATGAGCTTCCTGATATTCAAGCTGGTTTTAGAAAAGGCAGAGGAACCAGAGATCAAATTGCCAACATCTGATGGACCACGGAAAAAACAAGAGAGCTCCAGAAAAACATTTATTTCTGCTTTATTGACTATGCCAAAGCCTTTGACTGTGTGGGTCACAATAAACCGTGGAAAATTCTGAAAGAGATGGGAATCCCAGACCACCTGACCTGCCTCTTGAGAAATCTGTATGCAGGTCAGGAAGCAACAGTTAGAACTGGACATGGAACAACAGACTGGTTCCAAATAGGAAAAGGAGTATGTCAAGGCTGTATATTGTCACCCTGCTTATTTAACTTCTATGCAGAGTACATCATGAGAAACGCTGGATTGGAAGAAACACAAGCTGGAATCAAGATTGCTGGGAGAAATATCAATACCTCAGATATGCAGATGACACTACCCTTATGGCAGAAAGTGAAGAGGAACTAAAAAGCCTCTTGATGAAAGTAAAAAAAGGAGAGTGAAAAAGTTGGCTTAAAGCTCAACATTCAAAAAATGAAGATCATGGCATCCGGTCCCATCACTTCATGGGAAATAGATGGGAAAACAGTGGAAACAGTGTCAGACTTTATTTTGGGGGGCTCCAAAATCACTGCAGATGGTGACTGCGGCCATGAAATTAAAAGACGCTTACTCCTTAGAAGAAAAGTTATGACCAACCTAGATAGCATATTGAAAAGCAGAGACATTACTTTGCCGACTAAGGTCCGTCTAGTCAATGCTATGGTTTTTCCTGTGGTCATGTATGGATGTGAGAGTTGGACTGTGAAGAAGGCTGAGCACTGAAGAATTGATGCTTTTGAACTGTGGTGTTGGAGAAGACTCTTGAGAGTCCCTTGGACTGCAAGGAGATCCAACCAGTCCATTCTGAAGGAGATCAACCCTGGGATTTCTTTGGAAGGAATGATGCTAAAGCTGAAACTCCAGTACTTTGGCCACCTCATGCGAAGAGTTGACTCATTGGAAAAGACTCTGATGCTGGGAGGGATTGGGGGCAGGAGGAGAAGGGGATGACAGAGGATGAGATGGCTGGATGGCATCACTGACTCGATGGACACGAGTCTGAGTGAACTCCAGGAGTTGGTGATGGACAGGGAGGCTTGGCGTGCTGCGATTGATGGGGTTGCAAAGAGTCGGACACGACTGAGTGACTGAACTGAACTGAACTGAGGTTTCAAGTAATTTTATCAGAGAAGTTAGGAGGGTTATCTCACTAACATATAAAGAAATCTCAAGGAATTTTGAAGACCTTTAGAAGGGAGGTCTTCACCTAGATTTGTTAGGTTTAATCTGTGATAAGCCTTTGGCTTGACTTTCCTAGCCCTGAGAGGTTTTATTTTAAAAGTTCAGTCTGAGGCTCTTTTTAGAAAAGTTTCATCAAAGCAAAAAAGTCTATGATCAATTATGGTTATATAACTCATCAGGCCAAGTTTATTGAGACCAGACCTATTTCACAAACTAGTCTTAATTTGGTCATAATGAGGGTAATTTTAAGGAGAAAAAGTTTCAATGAATGTTAAGTCCCAGTTTGTTAATGGAGGTCTGTATCTACTAAGACTCATTTCCTGGATAGTTATTTGATGTTATGCTATATTAATGTAAAATTTAATTTAATTATTAAAGGACACTCTAAGTTTGTTTCTGAAGCTTTTCTCAGTAGTCTATCTGTGGATGAAGATCACACCTGCAACCAAGACTGGAGACAGACATAATTTAAGGGACTGTCTCCAACCTGGATGGATGGACCTTTCTATCAGGTCCTCTTAACTGGCTCATGCACAATGAAATTGAAGGGAAAGAGACTCTTGAATTAACTCCCACTTCTAAAGGCCCCTACACCAGACTGTTCTATAGGGAGGATTGCTGACTTCTTACACACCCTAAAACAATACTCAAGCAAAGGAAACTGCACCACACTAGGATAAGAAGATGACGACATCAGATGTAGATAGCTTGCCCCAGATGCTGTACTTGATTCACATCATTTATAATGTTTTCTTGACTTCTTAGAAAACATTTGATTTATATACAAAGGCACATCATAAACATGATTCTATTCTAGTTTAAATCTCAATCCAATTGTTGGGTTGTGACCAATTGCCTGTGTCTTGTACTCCTGGGTTGCCTTGGTGGGGCAAGATCCCACCCCTCCAGTGATCTGATTGGATGCCCCTTAGGAAATTTAGAAGGGAGCTCAGTCCTGTTCTGTCTACTCATGGTATTACTAGATGGTATCCTCTCACCTCTGACCCTGGCCATAGATTTGGGTTTTCTCCTAGCTCAGAGTGACAAGCTAAGTCTCAGTCAAAAACTGTAATCTCTTGTCTACTAAAAGGAAAACTCCTACAATTACAGGATGGACATAACTGGTTAACACCAGGCTATGATCTTTTAAGTTTAAAATTTCCTCTGTGTTGGCAACAATTAAATCATGCAAATTGATGCTTTTGAACTGTGGTGTTGGAGAAGACTCCTGAGAGTCCCTTGGACTGCAAGGAGGTCCAACCAGTCCATTCTGAAGGAGATCAGCCCTGGGATTTCTTTGGAAGGAATGATGCTAAAGCTGAAACTCCAGTACTCTGGCCACCTCATGCGAAGAGTTGACTCATTGGAAAAGACTGTGATGCTGGGTGGGATTGGGGGCAGGAGGAGAAGGGGACGACAGAGGGATGAGATGGCTGGATGGCATCACTGACTCGATGGACGCGAGTCTGAGTGAACTCCGGGAGTTGGTGATGGACAGGGAGGCCTGGTGTGCTGCAATTCATGGGGTCGCAAACAGTCAGACACGACTGAGCGACTGAACTGAACTGAAGAATGATCAAGAGCTTCCCTGGTGGCTCAGATGGTAAAGCGTCTGCCTGCAATGCGGGAGACCCGGGTTTGATCCTGGGTTGGGAAGATCTCCTGGAAAAGGAAATAGCAAGCCACTCCAGTATTCTTGCCTGGAGAATCCCACGGATGGAGGAGCCTGGCAGGCTACAATCCATGGGGTCGCAAAGAGTCAGACACGACTGAGCGACTTCATTTCACCAAGAATGATCAATCTAGTCATTAAGAACTAGGCTGGGTGCCATATGAACTATGCTGCCTATTACCCTTAGAGAGTGTAATTGGTATGGAACTCCTTGTATTTGTAGTACTAATTTATGGCTTGGCTTCTACCAGGACAGATCAGAAGATGTAGGAAGGCTACACCTTCCCGTGGGATTCCCATGAACTCAAGGTTATATACATAACAAATTAGAGGTAATTTGTCTAGTCAAGGCTATGGATTTTCCAGTAGTCATGTATGGATGTGAGAGTTGGACTGTGAAGAAGGCTGAGCGCCGAAGAATTGATGCTTTTGAACTGTGGTGTTGGAGAAGACTGTTGAGAATCCCTTGGACTGCAAGGAGGTCCAACCAGTCCATTCTGAAGGAGATCAACCCTGGGATTTCTTTGGAAGGAATGATGCAAAAGTTGAAATTTCAGGACTTTGGCCACCTCATGCGAAGAGGTGACTCATTGGAAAAGACTGTGATGCTGGGAGGGATTGGGGGCAGGAGGAAAAGGGGACGACAGAGGATGAGATGGCTGGATGGCATCACTGACTCGATGGACACGAGTCTGAGTGAACTCTGGGAGTTGATGATGGACAGGGAGGCCTGGTGTGCTGCAATTCATGGAGTCGCAAAGAGTCGGACACGACTGAGCGACTGAACTGAACTGAGGCAATCTAACATTGATGTGAACCCAATGAGTCAAGACATCTGTATTCTGCTGGTATGACCATTTATTTAGCAGCTATTTTCTGATGTGCCTTCAATGGGATTGGAGGATGTAATTTGCCATATAAAAGCCTGAACAACTTTCATAAGCTTTGAATGATAGAGTTCAACAGGCTAATAGCCTGGTTACTGAGGTCTCTATGCTGAAGAAGGTAGTGCTACAAAACTACACAGCCCTGGACATCCTTGCAGCATCTCAGGGAGGTACCTGTGCCATAATTCAAACTGAATACTGTGTTTTCATACCTGATGAATTCTTTAACAAATTTGATGAACTATATGAAAAATTAGATTTCTGCCTTAAGTGACCCATTCCCTAGTCTTGACGATCTTTTAAACAACTGGTTTGGTGTGGGAGGCTCATGGCTGAAATATTTACTTATAATTCCACTAATGTTATTAGCCACATTATTTGTTTCTTATATTACCAAGTGTGTGACTGAGCCTTCAACAAAAATGATAACTAGACTTGAAGCAGTTCATCAAATGAATAGCTCAATGTGACCAGTGATTATAATAGTGTAACTCTAGAAACACATGGGAAAGGCTTCCCTGGTGGCTCAGAGGTTAAACCGTCTGCCTGCAATGCTAGAGACTTGGGCTTGATCCCTGGGTCAGGAAGATCCCATGGAGAAGGAAATGGCAATCCATTCCAGTATTCTTGCCCAGAGAATCCCATGGATGGAGGAGCCTGGTGGGCTACAGTCCATGTGTCGCAAAGAGTTGGACACGACTGAGCGACTTCACTTTCACTTTCAGATATGGGAAGATGCAACTAGAGGGAATATTTTCCCTGGACCATAACTAGAAGACAGGTGTCTAGAGATCTTTGACTATTAAGACTTAGGCCACTCAATGTGCTATTACTGGACTATCAGCAAAACCTTCTCCAGAGATAGGAATGAGCCTTCACAGCAACATGGGAAATGGTCATGAAATGTCTCCCAAAGTATGGTCAAATTTATAACCACAGGGGGGCCCTGTCAACTTCAATTTGGCCTTGCCAAGAGATTGCCAACAATCAAACACCAAGGGCATTTGCAATGTGCCTCTGTGGAGATTGAACACTGTACTGTTCAGGGTAGAGTGGGCACTTTCTGCCCTAGAGAAGCTGATGGAACAGGTCTTTACTTAGATATTTTCAGGAATTAATTTCATGATCCCAATCTTTGCATCTCCTCATCTAGAAAATCACTAAATCCCTTCATGATGACATCAGCTCCTTGTGGCCAGCAGAAAACCTTTTGTAAAATGAGTGCTTAATTACATTGAACTCTCCCTTCACCAAACTGAGATATTGTTAAAGTCCCCCACTATCGCATTACTAATTCTCCATTTATGTCTGTTAGCATATATGCGCAGAACATAGGAGCAACTCTATATAAGGCAAATACTTAAAACTGTTTTTCTTTGTCTTGTTACATTCTTTATTTTAAAGCCTATTTTGTCTGAGTATTGCTACTTTAGCTGTCTTTTTATTTTCTTTTACATGGATACATTTTTCCATCCCCTCACTTTCAGTATGTATGTGGCCCGAGAACTGAAGTGGGTCTCTTGTAGACAGCATACATGTTTATGGGTGGAGCTGGGGTCTTGTCCCTTTGATGGGCAGGTCCCTGTCAGGATGTATTTAGTAAGATAATTTCCTTGGTGGCTCAGAGGTTAAAGCTTCTGCCTGCAATGCGGGAGCCCCGGGTTCGACCCTGGGTAGGGAAGATTCCCCTGGAGCAGGAAATGGCAACCCACTCCAGTGTTCTTGCCTGGAGAATCCCATGGAGGGAGGAGTCTGGTAGGCTACAGTCCATGGGGTTGCAAAGAGTCAGACACAACTGAGCGACTTCAATTTCACTTTCATGGGCTCGGGAAGACTTTAGAGAGCCTTTCTGCTGATAGGTGGGACTGTGCTCCTACCCTGCTGGTTGTTTGGCCTCAGGCATCCCAGCACTGGTGCCTGAAGGCTCTTGGGTAGGAGTCAAGTCTTAGTGATGTGAGCCTTCCTAGTGAAGTCACTCAGTCATATCTGACTCTTTGTGACCCCATGGACTGTAGCCTACTAGGCTTCTCCATCCATGGGCTTTTCCAGGCAAGAGTACTGCAGTGGGTTGCCATTTCCTTCTCCAGGGGATCTTCCTGACCCAGGGATTGAACCTGGGTCTCTCACATTGTAGGCAGATGATTAACCATCTGAGCCACCAGGGAAGTCCTCCGTGAGCCCTCCAGGAGGCTGCTATTTTCACACCGAGTACTCCCCAGAATTCCTGCCCCCCCCCCCCCGGCCCCGCGCACACACACATTATAGACCCTAAATGCCAATTATAGGTCAATAAACCTGGTAGGGGGAGAAAAGGAGCTTTAAAATCAGACCTAACTCCTGAATCCTACATCTCTATATCCTTCCAGTTTTGCCTAAGATGCTAACAATTCCTTTAACCTGAGTCTGTACCAGGGAGAGAGTAATAATCTATGATAGGGAATCTTAATGTGTGATAAAGCAGATGTTTCCCAGAGATAAAAGATTGTCTAGAGCTTTATGATAAAAGCAATCACAGTCATTTTGTTAACATTTATAGTGATCAGTGTCTCACAAACTTTCCAAATGGCATGTGAGTGTCTTATTTTTCTCTTTCTCGTCTTTACCAAACTGATCAGCCCAATGACGAGGTTGATTAAGAGTTAAAGCAGGGGCTTCCCTGGTAGCTCATTGGTAGAGTCTGCCTGCCATTGCAGGAGACACGGATTAGATCCCTGGACTGAGATAAACCCACATGCCATGGAGCCACCTGTCCCATGCACCACAACTATCAATACTATCGAGCCCACAGGCTGCAACTACTGAAGCCCACATTCCTACAGCCTGTGCTCTACAACAAGAGAAGCCACCACAAGGAGAAGTCTGCACACTTGAGCAACCCCTACTCACTGCAACTAGAGAAAAGCCAAAAATAAATTTTTTTTAAAAATAAGAGTTAAGGCATAGCTTATAAGGATACAGAAGAGACAGAGCATTGTATGAATAATTAAGAAATCTCAAGGAGGGTTCTCTAATCAAGATGAAATATTATGAATCATTAATGATGATTGTCAAAGTACCTCTTTGTATGTAACATATGTCTGAACTTCCTGTAGGAACATCTTCAGATTTTTCTGAATTAACTCTTTGAACTTTAAGCATATTAAGCACATCAAGCATATTAAGCATATGGTAGCAGAAATTGGTCTCTTTGCGACCCCACAGACCATAGCCCACCAGGCTTCTCAGTCCATGGGATTCTCCAAGCAAGAATACTGGGAGTGGTTCACCATTCCCTTCTCCAGGGTATCTTCCCAACCCAGGGATCTCCTGCATTGCAGGCAGATTCTTTACCATCTGGGCCACCAGGAAAGCCCAGAAGAAATTTGAGAGAAATTGTTCAAATATTAGTATTCACTCTGTAGAAATAAAATGAAAATATTTCATTTTTGTTCTCATCTATGAGGAGAAAAGGGAACCCTTTTACACTGTTGGTGGAAATGCAAACTAGTACAGCCACTATGGAGAACAGTGTGGAGATTCCTTAAAAAATTGCAAATAGAACTGCCTTTTGACCCAGCAATCCCACTACTGGGCGTACACACCAAGGAAACCAGAATTGAAAGAGACACATGTACCCCAATGTTCATCACAGCACTGTGTATAATAGCCAGGACATGGAAACAACCTAGATGTCCATTAGCAGATGAATGGATAAGAAAGCTGTGGTACATATACACAATGGAGTATTACTCAGCCATTAAAAAGAATACACTTGAATCAGTACTAATGAGATGGATGAAACTGGAGCCGATTATACAGTGAAGTAAGCCAGAAAGAAAAACACCAATGCAGTATACTAACACGTATATACGAAATTTAGAAAGATGGTAATGATAACCCTGTATGGGAGACAGCAAAAGAGACACAGATGTATAGAACAGACTTTTGGACTCTGAGAGGGAGAGGGTGGGATGATGTGGGAGAATGGCATTGAAACATGTATACTATCATGTAAGAAACGAATCGCCAGTCTAGGTTTGATACAGGATACAGGATGCTTGAGGCTGGTGCACGGGGATTATCCAGAGAGATGATATGGGATGGGAGGTGGGAGGGGGGGTTCAGGATTGGGAACTCATGTACACCCTTGGCAGATTCATGTCAATGTATGGCAAAAACAATACAGTATGGTAAAGTAAAAATAAAATAAAATGCACATTTTTTAAAAAAAAGAAAGAATAGTTCTTAAATAACTGTAGGGAAATTTAGCAAAAGAACTCGATGCTGGGTTAAACACAAACTGGATAACCACTTTTGGAAAACAAGGAGACAACAGGATTTATGATGCCTGAACAGTAGTTGACAATTTTCCTTCTGGAATTCTAAGAATGAGCAGAAAAAAAATGACAAATATTGTCCAATACATCTGTGACACTTGGTGGACAAAAGGAATCTAGCCTTCCTCTTCCCTTGAGGTCATGGCAACCCACTCCAGTATTCCCACCTGGAGAATCCCATGGACAGAGGAGCCTGGCAGGCTACAGTCCATAGGTTTACAAAGAGTCAGACATGACTGGACACTGAAGCAACTGAGCACAGTTTTATTTGTATAGCCTCCATCTTAACCTTTGCTTATAGTATGTAAAACCTTACTGGTATAACCAATTGGGACACATTATCTGGTGTATCTGGTTCCCCACTCCCTTCTCCTGTGAACTCTCTCCCAGTGTCACTTTTAGAGTCCCTGAATACCCCAAGCCTTGAAGGATAGTCAGACACTTGGGGCTAGTCAACAGCCCCAGGAGGAGAGTAGGAACAAGTTTTATAATCTAGTCCTGGGAGGCAGAGTAGAGTAAGCAGTGAAGACTTTTCCCGTGGGGGGTGGGTAACTCAAAACCAAGAAGGAAGGCTCCAGGTTTCTCTGTGCAACCCTTGGAAGAAACTGGCTACTTCCAGTACCTGAATAAAGAGGGGACACAGAAGAACAAAGTTGAAGAGGTAGAGCCGTGGCCTCCCTTTGACTGTGAACTAAACTCATCCAATCATCCAGACAAGAGGTGACTACTGTAATGAACAGAGCCAAGAGCTCTGTGGACATCGCCAAAATGGGTAAGTATATTCCAAGATGAAGACAAAGTCATTAGAATCAGACTCCAGTTTTCAAAGGGGGTATTTGTCTTCAGTCCACCAGGGCTTACTCTCTTTACAGTTCTAGTCAAAAGTAAGAGAAATAAGTTGAGTACAAATTGGACTGAGTTATGAATCAAGGAAAAGGTTAAACCCCAAAGTAGAAATCTTTATTGCCTAGTATTCTCCTAGTACATGAGAGAAAAAATTGAACTATTTCATCCTGATTGGACCTCTTGTATTCTGCTCCATAGTCAGGCAATCTTCTTTCCAAACTGGCTCTTTACACCATCCGCAGGTCTCTTTGATTATTTTTTTTCCATGTTTAAAAGGCTATTTATACAATTGGGAAATAAGGATATGAAATTATCAAGGTCACATGAAAGTAGCACCATATCAGTGTTCTCTAGTGTGTTAGTCACTCAGTTGTGTCTAACGCTGTGACCCCATGGACTGTAGCCCACCAGCCTCCTCTGTCCAGGAGGCGGTGGCAAGAATACTGGAATGGGTTGCCGATTCCCTTCTCCAGGGAATCCTCCTGACCCAGGGATTGAACCCAGGTCTCCTGCATTGCAGGCAGATTCTTTACCATCTGAGCCACCAGGGAAGCCCCAGTGCTCTCTGGAACAGGGCAAAGAACAGAGGAGAGGAGCAGATAAGGAGGGAATACAGTGCCTGTTAGGATGCCTGGCCTCTGTAGTAGTTCACCTCCTTTGTGTGCACACACTCTTTTATAAACAGTTCATTTTTTTTTAATTTTAAAATCTTTAATTCTTACATGCATTCCCAAACATGAACCCCCCTCCCACCTCCCTCCCCATAACATCTCTCTGGGTCATCAATATATGATTCAACTTAAGGTAGCTATTACTCCCTTCATTTCACAAAATAGAAAACAAAGGCAGAGAGATTATACTGCCTGTTTGCCATTCTAAGTCACAGAGCCAGAAACAGGTTTCATTATAATGCTAACTCAACTATCTTGCCTCTAGTCCACATTTATCTCACCACAACAAAACATCTCTCTCAGGAGTTTCAGAACCACCATCAGGATGCCTCCTCCATGACTTTCAGGCACTTCTCTGGTATCAAGGTAAAGATGCCCTTATGTGGACTAATACAAAAACCATTCCTCTGGGATGTTCTAGATAAAGTGACACAATTTAAGTGCCACACCTAGTTCAAACCATGACTTAAGATGCCAATTATCAACTTGGTAGATTTTATTTTTATACATATGTTCATATTCTTGGTCCTAGCCTAAAACTCAGTTACAATTTTATTGACTAAACTGGGTCTAGCACAAATCAAAGTTAGTGTTCATGGGATGGACTTAAACCCAGATTTCTGTTTCTTTTATGGTGAGATATTTTGACTACCCTGACTTTGAGTTATTAGAACACCATCCTAAAGCAGAAGGGAGCCTAGCGCAATATCTTTAGAGAACACATCCAGATATTGTCCCTTTTGTTAGATGAAATTGTATACTGACCACTGGTCCTTATAAATCCCTATCTCATCTACAATTCCTGGACTTGAGGAATCTTCACGGATGCCCCACATGACAGTGAAACAAAGGAAACTATTCCAGTTTGCAAGATGTAAATGTCTACTCTACTCTCTGCTCTATAGTGAACAGTAAGAATATGGAGAAAGCAACTGTTGCCAGGTGCCAAGAGTCTCACCCTTTTTCGTTCTTTCTACTTACTCTTTGCCATTGACTGCTGTTGTTTAATCACTCAGTCATGTCTGATTCTCTGTGACCCCAAGGGCTGCCACCCACCAGGCTCCTCTGTTCATGGGATTTCCCAGGCAAGAATACTGGAGTGGGTTGCCATTCCCTTCTCCATTGCCATGGATAGTCTTCTGAAAAATGGGTAGACTGAGGCATCAAGATCCCTGAGGAAGTAACTCCACCTGTGTTATCACTTATTGGCATATTCAAGTACTCAATTCACAGAACTGCTGAAGTCAGAGTTGATACAAAACAACACTTGTGAACCACTTTTTGGTTTTCATGCGTTTACTTACTTCTGGATCAGACGTTGCATGTTAAAAATATTGTACATTGGAGCCTGAATGTAGAATCCATGAGGTTACACAGAGGCATTTCTTATGCTCAATTTGCTATGGAAATGTAACTGCTACTCATGTTTTAGACATGAATAGTTTAAAATGTGAATGGACTTGAGGTGACGGGGGTGGTAAGAATTCAGAGATGTCTCTATATGAGTGTATGGGTAGGTAGTCAAAGAAGGCTTTGTAGAGGAGGAATGTCCTGGGATGGGAATTGATCCCTGGGTGAAAACCAGGGTGGTGGTGAGATGTCTCAGAAATTGTAGCTGTGTGAAGAAAGTCACCATGATACCGTGACACAAGGTGGAAGTCTGACCTGTTGAGACTGATGTTGAAGGTGAAACTCCAATACTTTGGCCACCTGATGCAAAGAGCTGACTCATTTGAAAAGACCCTGATGCTGGGAAAGATTGAGGGCAGGAGGAGAAGGGGATGACAGAGGATGAGATGGTTGGATGACATCACCAACTCGATGGACTTGGGTTTGGGTAGACTCTCGGAGTTGATGATGGAGAGGGAGGCCTGGTGTGCTGTGGTTCATGGGGTCGCAAAGAGTCGGACATGACTGAGTGACTGAACTGAACTGAATGGGAACCACGAGGAGAGCAAGCCCAAGACAGGACAAGACCCAAATTAGGCCCTGTGCCCTCAAGTTCTGAACCCTGAGGATGTGACATGATAGAAGCCATTGCTATTCTTAGGAGGTACCTGAGGGCCAGAAGAGCAAGATATGGACAAGGTGTTACAAATGATGGACAGTGGTTTAATGCTGATCGTCCTGTCTCTTCAAAGAAAAACCACCAAGAAGGGTGTGGTCAGTAAAAAGGGTCATCTTGACTGTTTTCTGTCAGTTTTTTTTTTTAATCATGATGATCAGATAATGGGCAAATGTCCAGTGAGATTTGCTCATATAAAGACATACCTCATCTTTTACCTGTCTCAAATTATAGATGATGCCCAGATTCTCAGAATGGTTAATAGAGTTTGTCCTTAATTTTCCTTAAGAAGGTTTACTCTAGCTGTTATTCCTCTCTAACCATGAAATCTGGACAACCTTAAATGAGATATTTTCCTTTGAAACATTAGGTCATATGCCAGGTATCTTTTAAAGAAGTCAATGGTTTGGTCAGATTGTTGAATCTAATTATTAACCCATTAAAGAAAAGGGAATTATATCTCACTTATATAATTCTGTAAGATTTTTAAAGCTATTTTTCAAAAGCAGAATATACCCATACACAAAAAGAAAATTAAAATAATGTTTATATCCAAGATTGCTTCTATATAAAACATATTTTAATAAAACTATATCATACTTTAATCTTCTAATCTATCATTCTTTAATCTACCCGTCACAAATGTGTACATCATATTGCAGTAAACACTGCTTTACTTTTGAGCACATTTTTCCAAATTTTCATTATAAAATAGGGAATTTCAAATAGCTAGCCAGTGTTATTGATGTTACTCTGTATACAGTGAAGAGAAGCATATGCAGGCATTAGGCTAAACATTACTGCATGGATTTACATTTAATCATTGCATGTTGAACTTTATGTTTTCCAGTGTAGAAGTCCCTAAAAGTTTTCATCCCCTTGACCCAGTAATTTTCTTTGGGGGGACCATTTCCTAAAGGAAATGGAAGAGCATTTATCAGTAGAAGTCCTGAGCATACCTGCTTCTAGATATACCAATGGGTGTTTTCAGACATAATCTTTTGTAAAATACATAATGTCAATTTTCAAGTAGGTACTCAAAATTCTTCTTTGTTGTAGGTTCCACCAGTGACCCAGAATGGAAATAAGATTCCAGTAGTCTACAGTTTCCAGAGGCATATCTGTCATAGGAGTAAATATCTAAAACTAAGAGCTCCCGTCCCTTAGATACTCTACACTCTCAAACATGTTCCTGTCTAATAATGCCTGCTTGGTGCCTACTTCTTTCTGGCTCACTGGCATCCCAGGGTTGGAATCTCTGCACATCTGGCTCTCCATCCCCTTCAGCTCCATGTACCTGGTGGCTGTGGTGGGGAACGTGACCATCTTGGCGGTGATAAAGTTGGAGCACAGCCTGCACCAGCCCATGTACTTCTTCTTGTGCATGTTGGCTGTCATTGACTTAGTCCTGTCAACCTCTACCATGCCCAAACTGCTAGCCATCTTCTGGTTTGATGCCCACCACATTGACCTGGATGCTTGTTTGGCCCAGATGTTCTTTATCCATTGTTTTGCCACTGTTGAGTCAGGCATCTTCCTTGCCATGGCTTTTGATCACTACGTGGCCATCTGTAACCCACTACGCCACACCTCAGTGCTCACCCATACAGCAGTGAGACATTTGGGCTTGGCTGCTCTCCTCCGTGGAGTACTCTACATTGGACCCCTGCCTATAATGATTCGCCTGAGGCTACCCCTTTACCGGACCCAAATCATTACCCACTCCTACTGTGAGCACATGGCTGTGGTCACCTTGGCTTGTGGGGACACCACAGTTAACAACGTATATGGAATGGGAATTGGCTTCCTGGTATTGATCCTGGACTCATTAGCCATCACTGCCTCCTATGTGATGATTTTTAGAACGGTAATGGGGTTGGCCACCCCCGAGGCTAGGCTTAAAACCCTAGGTACATGCAGTTCTCATATTTGTGCTATCCTTGTCTTTTACATACCCATTGCTGTGTCCTCGCTCACTCACCGCTTTGGGCATCATGTCCCTCCCCATATTCATATCCTTTTGGCCAACTTTTACCTCCTCATCCCACCCATCCTCAATCCAGTTGTCTATGCTGTTCGCACTAAACAAATTCGAGAGAGACTTCTCCACATTCTAAAGACAGGGGCTCAATCCAAGTGAGTGTTCTGCATGTATGAGACATACAGATATTTAATGATGGCAGGAAAAGGCTCTGACCAGGGTAGCCAATGAAATAAGACCCATATAACCAAGTCTTACCAGAGTTTTGGGGATAAGAGGAACACTAGAATATATTCTGTTTGACATGGATTTCCAGAGATGAGAATACCTGAAATATTTGAAAGAGGAAATCAGGGGCTTGAATTTTTGTACAATATTCCTTTTACTATTTGACTTCATAAAATTAAGCACAATAGACACAAGCATACAGACAACAGAAGGAGGATCATTTATATATTTGACTTTTTTGGTAAAAGACTTCTGGTTTCTCTTTGGAGAGAGTGTTTTGCATAGTTTCTTAAAGGTAAAAGTATAACTCCTGTGGGTAGTAGAGTCCCATTCCAAGTCTCAGATCAATCATTCTAATTTTTCCAGACCTTTACAAACAGAATTTGTAAACTGTTTTAGAAGGGTGTGGAAGTCCTCAAGCCAGATCACTCTCCCATTTAAATAGATAAATGGAAATGCAATATCCCATATATCCTCATTGAAAAGTTGACTGTGAGTGGGGAGGAAGAGACAGAATATTAGGAGATTCCATTTTGGAGGCTCTGAAATGGCATACATGAAGCACAGCAGCCAAACTAAAGTAAATGACAGAAGCAAGAAGGTAACACTGGGATTATTCACCTGAAAAAGGTGGGATAGAGAACTGAGTAAAGGTGATAAGAATAAATATATTCCCACTGGTAGATGCAAACCTTGATAAAATTTTAGATATCCTTGGATAATTCTTATGGATAAGTTATCAAAATGAAATGTATGAACTTTATTGATCATAGAAGTTCCATCATGTGATGGCTACTTCAAACCTATATTTTGTGATAACAAATGGAATGAAGCAATCTCACTCACTTATGGTATGTCCATTTTAGTTGATGTTTCAGACTTTAAATCTAACATGTTCATTTAACCTTCTCAATTTCCAACCCATTACAAAAATTCAAAAGCTAGGGCTTCCCAGGTGGTGCTAGTGGTTTTAAAAAAAAAAAAAAAAAAAAAAACCTGCCTGCTAATGCAGGAGATGTAAGTTGGGGATTCGATCCCTGGATGGGGAAGATCCCCTGGAGAAGGGAATGGAAACCCACTCTAGTATTCTTGCCTGGAGAATCCCATGGACAGAGGAGCCTCGTGGGCTACAGTCGATAAGACTGCACAGAGTCAGACACGACTGAAGCAACTTATCATGACGAAGCCAACATATAATGAATCATCTTTGTATTTGTACATAAAGAAGTCAATAATTAAGCCAGAACTAAAATTCAAGCCTTATATTAAAAAAAAAAAATACCAGAAACTTTCTAGAGTTTAGCTTAACCTCCACCCCCCAAGCCAGGCATAAATTTCTATTTCCTCAGGATATTATGCCTAAGCCTAAGGTTTGGTTGGGAATATTTCTTTTCCATGGTTTTGGTTGAAATGTGGTTATTTCCCATCTCCTTATCAAGGGTCCTGGAGTTCAGTGCCAAAAGCAAGTCTGTTTGTTGGAGAAATATTGTGTTCTATGAACATAATTTTATTGCCAAATGTAATTTATCTGCTAACTTGTACTAGGAGTTGATGAAAATATACTATAAAATCAGATTTAGAAGCTTACTTTATCTCCTGATCACACCTTGGGCTTTGAGAAAACAAAGAAAAATGATGTTATTTCCCTCAGCCTTGGTGTCACTGATGGCCATGAACAAGGAGATTTTGTCACAGGAGAATTCTTTGGCATTACACAGGATAATTCTTTGGCATTAGCCAAAAGTCCATTTACACTATGTGAAGCAAAGTGTGTGTATGGAGATACAGGGCTTTTAATCTGTACTTAATTGAACTTTCTAGCCAATATCCTCCAAAATCCCACAGTAAGGTGTTCCTTTACAGATGACCTGTTAGTTCTACTATAGATTAAGACCAACTACTCGTAATCCCTAGTTTCTTTATCCCCAGTCATTCAATACTGTATACAGATAAAGAAGAAAAATACTACCTGTATGTGCACTTCTCCTCCATCCTAGGGACCACCATCCATGACAATATCCAGAACTATCAGATTCAGGATATAAGCTTAATTATAGTATTTAATTCCTTGCCAACTATAGTCATGATTGAGCCCTTTCATAGTCAAAGGGTTATCTCAGGATAAGAGGAAAGATACCCTGGTGAATACGGTATGAGGATGTGTTAAGTCCAATAACTGAATATCCCTCTTATTTCAAAGCCAACACCTTGTTTCTCCTTCACACAAATATCTTTCTTTTCTATTACCCATACTTAGGGTGGAAATAAAATACACTGTCATCACATTTTTAGTCTACAAGTCTTCATGGAAAAAATAAAGATTGGGGAATAGTTAAGGGAGGAGGCAACATTATAGTTATTAAAGTGTTATTTGTCACAAGTATTAATAATTTAAGAACTGGGCTCTGGATTTAGAATAAAGGGTAGAGATGGATCTGAACCAGTAATTTCTAGACTTTTCATATGCTGCACAATCTAAACTTCAGCCTCTTCTTCGAAATGGAAGCAATGATAGTAGCTCCTCGTGTGTTAATTATAAGAATATAATGAGATAACGAACTTAAAATGCTGCATAATTCCCGGCACACAAAAAACTTGTCTTTTAAAAATGGTATTCTGTTGTATACTGAAAGGCCCATGGGAAGGGTAACAGGAGCAAGTTCTTGGAAAAGCCAAAGGACTTCTGCAGTTGTGCCTCACTTGTAAAAGGTACCAACCCCAGATCAAGAAATCACTGCTCTTTGCTTCTCTGCAGAAAGTCAAATACACAGACCTAGCTTTTCTCTGTTCTCCTTGACTGCCTGGTACCCACTGAGGCTTTTAAATGTTTAAAGTCAAAAGTGAAGTCGCTCAGTCGTATCAGACTCTTTGTGATCCCATGGACTGTAGTCTACCAGGCTTCTCTGTCCATGGGATTTTCCAGTCAAGAGTACTGGAGTGGGCTGCCATTTCACTTAGTCTTGTGACAGTAAAACTCTAAATACTCTTAAATATTTCCTTGTATAACAAGTAAAAAAATTATACTCAAACCCAGTTATGCAAAATGTCATTTCATTTTTTTCAAAATTTCATTTTTTCTCCCTGAATCATCTGTCCATAATGGGGTTTAGAGTAAAAATAAAGTTATATAAGAAATTGGAATTGATTTTAAAAATCCTTAATTTGTCTGATACAATTCTAAGAACTTCGCTTTCTGCATAAGGGTGGTGTCATCTGCGTATCTGGGGTTTTTTATATTTCTCCCACAGTCTTGATTCCAGCTTGTGTTTCTTCCAGTCCAGCATTTTGCATGATGTACTCTGTATATGAGTTAAATAAGCAGGATGATAATATACAGCCTTGAGATACTCCTTTCCCAATTTGGAAACAGTCTGTTGTTCCATGTTCAGTTCTAACTCTTGTTTCTTGACCTGCATACAGATTTCTCAGGAGGCAGGTCAGATGGTCTGGTATTCTCATCTCTTTCAGAATTTTCCACAGTTTGTTATGATCCACACAGTCAAAGGCTTTGGTGTAGTCAATAAAGCAGAAGTAGACATTTTCCTGGAACTCTCTTGCTTTTTTGATGACCCAACTGATGTCAGCAATTTGATCTCTGGTTCCTCTGCCTTTTCTAAATCTAGCTTGAATATGTGGAAGTTCTCTGTTCATGTACTATTGAAGCCTGGCTTGGAGAATTTTGAGCATTACATTGCTAGCATGTGAGATGAGTGCAATTGTGCAGTCATTTCAACATTCTTTGGCATTGCCTTTCTTTGTGGCAAATAAGTTTATTGTGTAAAATAAATATTTTCCATAAAAATATTAAAATATTTGTTATGTTGAGGTATGTTCCTTCTATTCCTGTTTTCTGGAGAGTTTTTATCATAAATGGATGTTGAATTTTGTCAAAGGCCTTCTCTGCATCTATTGAGATAATCATATGGCTTTTATTTTTCAGTTTGTTAATGTGGTGAATTACATTGATTGATTTGCAGATATTGAAGAATCCTTGCATCCCTGGGATAAAGCCCACTTGGTCATGGTGTATGATCTTTTTAATGTGTTGTTGGATTCTGATTGCTAGAATTTTGTTGAGGATTTTTGCATCTATGTTCATCAGTGATATTGGCCTGTAGTTTTCTTTTTTTGTAGCATCTTTGTCAGGTTTTGGTATTAGGGTAATGGTGGCCTCATAGAATGAGTTTGGAAGTCTACCTTCCTCTGCAATTTTCTGGAAGAGTTTGAGTAGGATAGATGTTAGCTCTTCTCAAAATTTTTGGTAGAATTCAGCTGTGAAGCCGTCTGGACCTGGGCTTTTGTTTGCTGGAAGATTTCTGATTACAGTTTCAATTTCCGTGCTTGTGATGGGTCTGTTAAGATTTTCTATTTCTTCCTGGTTCAGTTTTGGAAAATTGTACTTTTCTAAGAATTTGTCCATTTCTTCCACGTTGTCCATTTTATTGGCATATAATTGCTGATAGTAGTCTCTTATGATCCTTTGTATTTCTGTGTTGTCTGTTGTGATCTCTCCATTTTCATTTCTAATTTTATTGATTTTTCTCTCTTTGCTTCTTGATGAGTCTGGCTAATGGTTTGTCAATTTTATTTTGGAGCCAATTATACAGAGTGAAGTAAGCCAGAAAGAAAAACACCAATACAGTATACTAACACATATATATGGAATTTAGAAAGATGGCAATGATGACCCTGTATGCAAGACAGCAAAAAAGACACAGATGTGTATAGCGGACTTTTGGACTCAGAGGGAGAGGGAGAGGGTGGGATGATTTGGGAGAATGGCATTGAAACTTGTATACTATCATGTAAGAATCGAATCGCCAGTCTATGTCCGATGCAGGATACAGCATGCTTGGGGCTGGTGCACGGGGATGACCCAGAGGGATGTTGTGGGGAGGGACGTGGGAGGGGGGGTTCATGTTTGGGAACGCATGTACACCTGTGGTGGATTCATGTCAATGTATGGCAAAACCAATACAGTATTGTAAAGTAAAATAAAGTAAAAATTAAAACTTAAAAAAAATCTCAAAAAATATTAAAATATTTGAAAAATAATTTGTGGCAAATAAATTTTATTTCATGGCAAATAGATGGAGAAACAATGAATAGAGGGAGAAACTTTATTTTTTTTGGACTCCAAAATCACTGCAAATGGTGATGACAGCCATGAAATTAAAAGACACTTACTCCTTGAAAGAAAAGCTATATGCACATAGACAGCATATTAAAAAGCATAGACATTGCTTTGTCAACAAAGGTCCATCTAGTCAAAGTTATGTTTTTTCCAGTAGTCATGCATGGATGTGAGAGTTGGACTATAAAGAAAGCTGAGTGCTGAAGAATTGATGCTTTTGAACTGTGGTGTTGGAGAAGACTCTTGAGAGTCCCTTAGACTGCAAGGAGTTCCAACTAGTCCATCCTAAAGGAAATCAGTCCTGAATATTCATTGGAAGGACTGATGCTAAAGCTGAAACTCCAAAGTATGTACTTTGACCACCAGATGCAAAGAACTGACTCAGTTGAAAAGACCCTGATGCTGGGAATATTGAAGTCGGGAGAAGGGGACGACAGAGGATGAAATTGTCGGATGGCATCACAGACACGATGGACATGATTTTGAGCAAGCTCCAGGAGTTGGTCATGGACAGGGAAGCCTGGAATCCTGCAGTCCATGGGGTCACAGAGTCGGACATGACTGAGCGACTGAACTGAATTTTAAGAACTCTCAGAAGTTGTTGTATCAACTTACCTTGCATTATGTTTAAAACTTCAGTAGGGTATATGTGGGTTCTTAGAAGACTAACACTATAGCAATCATATAGGAGAGGACTGTCTCCTGCTTCCTTGTTTCTTGGCTATCCTCAATCCCAGATACATCTTGTGCTATAATTCTGATAATTCTTCACCCTGGGGCCTGTTGTACCTTGACCACCTCCTCCTAGAGTCTTTGCAATCTCAGTGGATCATCAGCACCAGTCACACCCCCACACAGTCCTGGCAGGGTCTGTCCACTCTATCATGCTTATGCCTTTGTCTAGCTAGAGAGTCCTCTTCAAACTGGACAGTGACCACTCTTACTCTCTTTCAGCCAACATTTATTCTGCTTGTGCCCCAGGAATGCTTAGAATCCACTTTCACACCACTTGGAGCCTTGAGAGTGAGAGGCATGGTTTCAACTAACGTTCTTCCTCTTGCCAGGCACAGAGGGTCTTTGTGAATAATCTCATCTGAGACCAAGAAGATAAGCATGTTCTGCCAGATCAGATACCCTGATTATCAATTTTTTGTCATCTTTTTGTCTCAAAGATTTTCAAATTTTAAAAACCAAGAGTTTTGTGTCCTGTTGATGGACAGGGAGGCCTGGCATGCTGCAATTCATGGGGTCGCAAAGAGTCGGACATGACTGAGCGACTGAACTGTGAACTGAACTGAACTAAGGGGCAACATAGGAAGCCCTGGATACTCCAATATCCTTCTGTGACTAAATTCTAGAATCAAGAATTCTAGAATTGAATCTGAGAAATGATTCTTTAGATTTAAAAAGAAAGGCCTAAGATCTGAGGGATCTATAGTTCTGGAAATACTGCCAGACCAATGCAAATCTTCTATTTTAGGGAATAGTATTGTTTATTTTATACTTCTGCCTTCAACAAGGAAAACTGACTCTATTGACTCAAATGGAAAAAATACCAGCAAAATATAAAATTTATGTTACAATTGAGAGTCAGATAAAAATCTTGGCAGGAGACTCCTCATCTTTGAGGAATACTTTCTGGTTCAATCCTGATTTGTTAAAGAAAGTTGGATAGGTTTGAGAGCAACTGAGGTGAGACAGTCAAAAGTACAAAAGCATCTATGTTATGTAGGCAGATTAGTTGGACAGATTGTTGCTCAGCCACTCAGTCATGTCCTTTTCTTTGAGACCCACTGGACTGAGGCACACTAGGCTTCTCCATCCCTCACCATCTCCTGGAGTTTGCCCAGGTTCATGTTCATAGAATAGGAGATGCCATCCAGCCATTTCATCCTCTGTCGTCCGCTTCTCCTCTTGCCTTCAATCTTTGCCAGCATCAGGGTCTTTTCCAACGAGTCAGCTCTTAACATCAGATGGGCAAAGTATTGGAGCTTCAGCACCAGCCCTCCCAATGAATATTCAGGACTTATTTCCTTTAGGATTGACTGGTTTGATCTCCTTGCTGTCGGAGGGACTCAAGAGTCCTCTGCAACACTACAGTTCAATAGCATCAGTTTTTCAGCTCTCAGCTATATTTATGGTCAAACTCTACATCCATATATGACTAAAGGAAAAACCAAAGCTTGGATTATGAGGACCTTTGTTGGCAAAGTAATGTCTGCCTTCTAATATGCTGCCTACATTTGTCATAGCTTCTCTTCCAAGAAGCAAGCGCCTTTTAATTTCATGGCTGAAGTCACCATCTGCAGTGATTTTGGAGCCCAAGAAAGTAACTCACCATTTCCATTGTTTCCATATCTGTCTGCCAAGAAGTGATGGGACCTGCAATGGAACTAATGTCATGATGATGCCATGATCTTAGTTTTTTGAATGTCGAGTTTTAAGCCAGCTTTTTCACTCTCCTCTTTCACCTTCATCAAGAGTCTCTTCAGTTCCTCCTTGCTTTCTGCCATTAGGGTGGTGTCATCTGCATAACTGAGGTTCTTGATATTTCTTCTGGCAATCTTGATTCCAGCTTATGCTTCATCCAGCCCAACATTTCACATGATGGATTCCACATACAAGCTAAATAAGAAGGGTAACAAAATACAGCCTTGACATACTCCTTTCCAATTTTGAACCAGTCCATTGTCCCATAATACAATGAGGAAGGCTAGAATTTACTTCAAGAAAATTAGAGAAACTAAGGGAATTTTCATGCAAAGACAGGCACAATAAAGAACAGAAATGGTAGGGACCTAACAGAAGCAGAAGATATTAAGAAGAGGTGGCAAGAATACACAGAACTGTACAAAAAAAATCTCCATATGACCCAGATAACCAAGATGGTATGATCACTCACCTAGAGCCATACATCCTGGAATGGAAAATCAAGTGGACTTTAGGAAGCATCACTATGAACAAAGCTAGTGAAGGTGATGGAATTCCAGTTGAGCTATTTCAAATCCTCAAAGATGATGCTGTGAAAGTGCTGCACTCAATATGCCAGAAAACTTGGAAAACTCAGCAGTGGCCAGAGGACTGGAAAAGGTCAGTTTTCATTCTAATCCCAAAGAAGGGCAATGCCAAAGAATGCTCAAACTACTGCATAATTGCACTCATCTCACATGCTAGCAATGTATGCTTAAATTTTGCCAAGCCAGGCTTCAGCAGTGTGTGAACCATGAACTTCCAGATGTTCAAGCTGGATTTAGTAAAGCCAGAGGAACCAGAGATCAAATTGCCAACATCTGTTGGATCATCAAAAAAGCAAGAGAGTTCCAGAAAAACATCTACTTCTGCTTTATTGACTATGGCAAAGCCTTTGACTGTGTGGATCATAACAAACTGGAAAATTCTTAAAGAGATGGGAATACCAGACTACCTCACCTGCCTCCTGAAAAATCTGTATGCAGGTCAAATAGGAATGGTTAGATCTGGACATGGAACAACAGACTGATTCCAAATCAGGAAAGGAGTACATCAAGGCTGTATATTGTCACCCTGCTTATTTAACTTACATGCAGAGTATATCATGCGAAATGCCGGGCTGGATGAAACACAAGCTGGAATCAAGATTGCTGGGAAAAATATCAAAAACCTCAGATACACAGATGACACCACCCTTATGGCAGAAAGCAAAGAACTAAAAAGCCTCTTGCCAAAAGTGAAAAAGGAGAGTGAAAAATTTGGCTTAAAACTCAACATTCAAAAAACTAAGATCACGGCATCTAGTCCCATCACTTCATGGCAAATAGATGGGGAAACAGTGGAAACAGTGAGAGACTATTTCTTTGGGCTCCAAAATCACTGCAGATGGTGACTGCAGCCATGAAATTAAAAGATGCTAGCTCCTTGGAAGAAAAGCTGTGCCCAGTCTAGACAGCATGTTAACAAGCAGAGACATTACTTTGCCACCAAAGGTTCATCTCATCAAAGCTATGGTTTTTCCAATACTCATGTGTCTATGTGAGAGTTTGACTATAAAGAAAGCTGAGTGCCAAATAATTGATGCTTTCAAACTGTGGTGTTGGAGACTTTTGAGAGTCCCTTGAACTGCAAGGAGTTCCAACCAGTCCATACTAAAGGCAGTCAGTCGTGAATATTCATTGGAAGGACTGATGCTGAAACTGAAACTCCAATACTTTGGCCACCTGATGTGAAGAACTGACTCAGTTAAAAAGACCCTGATCCTGGGAAAGATTGAAGGCTGGAGGAGAAGGGGATGACAAAGGATGAGATGGTTGGATGGCACCACCAGCTTGATGGACATGAGTTTGAGTAAGCTCCAGAAGTTTGTGATGGACAGGGAAGCCTGGCATGCTGCAGTCCATGGGTCACAAAGAGTTGGACACAACTAAACTGAATCAAAAGACACAGGCTGTCTAAAGAGACCCGCTTCAGATCTAGGGACACATACAGACTGAAAGTGATGTGTAAGAAAGTACTCCATGCAAATGGATATCAAAAGAAATATGGAATAGAATACTTGTATCAGGTAAAATAGACTTTAAAGTAAGGCTGTTTCAAGAGACAAAGTAGGACAGGACATAATGAGGAAGGGATAAGTAAGAAGAAGATATAACAATTATACATATGCATTGAACATAGGAGCACCTCAATATATAAGGCAAATACTAACAGTCACAAGGGAGAAATTGACAATAGCATTTATGACAGAAAAAAGTCAAAAAGATAACATCCCCTAAATGACGTATTACACCATTGGACTTAACTGATTTTTACAGTGCATTCCATCCGAAAGCAGTGGACTACAATTTCTTCTCAAGTACACATGGGACATGCTTCAGGATAGGTCACATACTCTGCCACAAAGTCAGCCTCAGGAAATTTAAGACATTTGAACTCAAGCATCTTTTCTCACCACAACACAGATTAGAAATCAACAAGGAAAAAAAACTATAAAAAATAAACACATGGAGGCTAAACAATGTTTCTAAATAACTAGGGAAATCAAAAGATACCTAGAGAGAAAGGAAAATGAAAGCAATCCAAAATCTATGAGACACAGCAAAAGCAGTGTCTCACAGGGCATATACCTGGAGAAAACTGTAATTCAAAATACACCCTAATGATCACTGCAGCACTATTTACAATAGCCAGGACACAGAAGCAACCCAAATGTCCATCAACAACAGAAGAAAGAAAATGTGGCACATATATACAACTGAATATTATTTAGCCATATAAAGGAATAAAACTACTATGCCATTTTCAGAGATGTGGATGGACCTGGAGACTGCCATATAGAGTAAAGTCAGAAGGAAAAATATCATATAGTAGTGTTTATATGTGTAATATAGGAAAATGATACAGAAGAATTTATTTACAAAGCATAGAGACACAGATGTGGAGAACAAATCCATGGATACCAGTGGAAGAAGAAGTGTGAGGATTTGAGGGACTGGGATTGATATAAACACACTGCTGCTGCTAAGTCGCTTCAGTCATGTCCGACTCTGTGCAACCCCAGAGACAGCAGCCCACCAGGCTCCCCCGTCCCTGGGATTCTCCAGGCAAGAACACTGGAGTGGGTTGCTATTTTCTTCTCTGATGCATGAAAGTGAAAAGTGAAAGTGAAGTCACTCAGTCGTGTTCGACTCTTCGCGACCCCATGGACTGCAGCCTACCAGGCTCCTCTGTCCATGGGATTTTCCAGACAAGAGTACTGGAGTGGGTTCCCATTGCCTTCTCCGAACATAAACACACTCAGTTCAGTTCAGTCGCTCAGTCGTGTCCGACTCTTTGTATCAAACAGATAACTACCCTATAGCATAGAGAACTTTACTCACTGCTCTGTGGTGACCTACATGGGAAGGCAGGCAAAAAATGAGGGAGTGTATGTATATGTATAGCTTATTCGCTTTGCTGTACAGCAGAAACTAACAACATTGTAGAACAACTATATACTCTAATAAAAACATTCTATGTTGTACACCTGAAACTAGTGCTGTAAATCAGCTATATCAGAAAAACCAGATAATTGTCGATGAGGATGTGGAAAAGTTGGAAACCCTTATACATTGTTAATGGGGATATAAAATGGCTTACTACTATGGATAACAGCATCTAAAAATATTAAAAATAGAATCACCACAGGACCCAGCAACTTCACCTCTGTACACATACCCAAAAGAACTGAAAGCAGACTCTCAAAGGGATGTTTGTACAGCCATGCCTTTAGTAACATTATACCTAATATGTAAAATGTAGAAGCAATGCAAGTGTCCATGTATGGATAAAAGAATAAAATGTGGTATATACAAAAATATTGAACCTTAAAAAGAATGGATATTCTGACACGTACTACAACATGGATGGACACTGAGGACATTATGCTAAAAGAAATAATCTAGTTATGAAAGAAACATACTTGATTCCACTGATATGAGGCATGTAAATTGTCAAATTCATAGAGATAATGGGGGTTTCCTGAGGCAGAAAGAAAGAGGAATAAGCATTAACTATTTAATGTATACCAAGTTCCAATTTTTCAAGATGAAAAGAACTCTGGAGGTGAGTGTCAATGATTGTACAATATGAATGTATTTAATACTATTGCACTATACACTTCAAAATGGTTAAAACGGAAGTGAAAATGTTAGTTGCTCAGCCGTGTCTGACTATTTGCGACCCCATGAATTGTAAGGATTCTCCAGGCAAGAATACTGAAGTGGATTGCCATTTCCTTCTCCAGGCGATCTTCCAGGCCCAGGGTTCAAACCTGGGTCTCCTTCATTGCAGGCAGATCCTTTACTGTTGAGCCACCAGGGAAGTCTCAAATGATTAAGAAACTAAATTTTTGGTTATGTGTGTTTTGCCACAGTTTTTAAAGAAAAGGAATTCTAACATATATCCTTGTGAGAAGAGGAAATTTGGGCATGGGCAAAATGCCCAATTCTCAGAGGAATACCCTGTGAAAGTAGAGCGAGAAAAATGCCAAGTGAAAGGTAAGAATAAAGCTCTAAGACACCAACCCTGCCAGCACCTTAACTTGGACTTTTAGCCTCCAGAATTGTGAAGCCACTATTTCTCTTTTTTAATCCACTCAGTGTATGGTACCTTTGTGCTTCCCAGGTGGCACTAGCGGTAAAGAACACTTTTGCCAGTGCAGGAGATGCAGGTTCAATCCTTGGGTAGGGAGCATTCCCTGGAGAAGAAATGGCACCCTACTCTAGTATTTTTGCCTAGAAAATTCTAAGGACAGAAGACCCTAGTGGGCTGTAGTCCATGAAGTCACAAAGAACTGGACACAACTGAAGCGAGTCAGCATGCATACACTCACATGAACGGTATTTTATTATACCAGCCCAGCAAACTAGTACACCATCATATGGTATCTTCCACAAAAGCATATTTGCACTTTTACCCTGTGATCCCATTGTTTCTTCAGAGATTATGCATGTGTGTGTGCTTAGTCATTCCATCCTGTCTAACTCTTTGTGACCCCTTGGACTGTAGCCCACTAGGCTCCTCTGTCCATGGAATTTTCTAACAAGAATACTGGGACAGGTTGCTATTTCCAACTCCAAGGGATTTTCTCCACCTAGGGACCCAACCCACATCTCCTGTGTCGCTTATATTGCAGGTGAGTTCTTAGACTACTGTTTATGAAATATACATATATGTCTATCTCTACAAATTTCTGTTTTTTATCCTTGACAGATAAAAAGTCCATGTCAGATGGAATAGGAAACGTTGGAAGCCATTAAAAAAAATGGGGGGGGGGGTTGGGGGGAAGAACCCAGAGACCTACTTATTGCTTTTTTCTATCTTTGCTCTCACAATTCTCAGCACCCCCACCCACCCCCCACCCCATACATACACACACAGAAATAGTTCCCAGGGTCAAAACTGTTTTTTTAAAACCATAGTTGAGACAAATGGAAAGCTTAAAAATTACAGTAAGTTCTAACAACACATCAACAAACAATGTGTTTTTGCTAAGTCACTTCAGCCATTTCTGACTCTTTGCAACCCTATGGACTGTAGCCCACCAGGCTCCCCTGTCCATGGGATTCTCCAGGCAAAAATACTAGAGTGTGTTGACATGCCCTCTTCCAGGGAATCGTGCTGACCCGGGGATCGAACCCACATCTCTTAAGTTTCCTGAATTAGGTGGGCTTTTTACTACTAGCACCACCTGGGAAGCCCAATAGACCAAGTAACATGCCTGAAAAGAAGCAGTTCCCAAAAGAGAGGTCTGCTTATCCTCTTGAGGACTTACACAAGGAGTGTTACAGCCTGTAGGTCATATACATCACCAATGAAGAAGGAATGGCCTTGTTTCTAGAACAAGTCCAATATTACAAGGCTCCCAAAGTCAAGTAATACCTCTACCATCAGAGCAACCATGATCAATCACTCACAGTAAAAGAGAAATTACCTTCTGTATTAGCTCATTTGAGTTTGGCATATGAACAAAACATGAACAAGGAATGTGAGCAGCCTATAAGCAGATGACATTTCACCATCATACACAGAACATAAGATTAGGAAAAAGAAACCTGGTGCAGTGGTCTGGGCCTAGTGATGATATTTCTAAACAACTAAAAATTAGGACTTGCCAGCATCCCAAATGAGTGTGCAGAGCTGTGTATCATCAGTTAAACAGCAAGAAAAGTGCTTGAGTGTAGGACCAAATGCTACTCAGTGATCCCAAGACTCCTTCCTTCTTGTTGCTTGAGTCAAAAGTCTTGATGTTATCTTTGAAGCTCTTTTTGCTCGCACCTTCTAATCTTGTAAGAAATCCCATTGGCACTTCTGGAAATAATGCAAACTCTGATTGTTTCTCACCTCATGCAACATTAGCACCTTGGTTAGAAGACAACATAATCTTTGGATTGTTTTCATACCCTTCCCTGCTTCTACCCTCACCTTCTTCCTCTGTTCTTATCATAGAAATGAGACACGGTCTTTGAGAAACATATATCATGTCAACTCTCTAACCAGAACTCTGAATTTTATTCTGAAAAAAGTTAAGAAACTTTTGCAAAGTCCTTACCTTGTCTAAATTTCTGTGTGATTAAAAAAAAAAAAACTCAGCTAGCCAAAGATAAGCAAATTAAAAGCCAAAAAAGGAGGGAAACAAGCCAAAAATGAAAAAAGTATTGGAGTGAATGAAAGACACATTTGAATTCATTAAATTCCTGGGACCAAAAGTAACACTCACTGTTCACTTCAAGAAAAAGAGAAGGCAGAATAAAATTGAGTAATAGCTTTAAATAGATAAGAAAGTGATTTATCTAGAATTCTGTTCCCAGTGAAAATATCCTTTGAGATTAAAGATGACTGAAAGAATTTTACAAATAATTATTGATGGAATGTGTCACTACTAGGCCTGCACTAAAAGCAAACTAAAAGTTCTTAAAGCAGAAGAAAAATAAGATAGCACAGAATTGTGCAGAATGAAGAATATGAGAAAATTTAAACATGTAGATAAATGTGAGTTAATATTGATGCACAAAAGTCAGGAAGACACAAATAGAATACTAGAACATCTCAGCTCAATTCCATTTGTTATCTCCAACAATTATATAAGCCACAGTCCCTCCGCACTCATGTCTTTTCATCACTTTCCCCATAATATCAGGCTTTATCCCCTCAGAATGGAGTTAGGGGGAAACATAAGCTACTTTGTTCCCTCAAGCCCTGCCTGCTTTATCTGGCTTTGCCTGGATGTTCTGACCATGAGCTGTATTCACCCACTTAAGCCTGTATCAACTCAGCCTTGCTGGCCGTGTCCTAGACCTGTTTTCTGTGAGCATGGTATTCCTAGCTTAACAGTGTGTCCTCTGTTCCACCATAGATTTCTCTCAACACAAAAGCCTATTTTTCTGTCTTGCTTGCTTTGCTCCTTATGCCACCTTTTGGACTGCCTATACTTGGTTAACTTAGGCTCCAAATGTAAAGGTATTATGTAGGAATTCCACTTTAACATCTCAGAATAACAGATATATCTTTGGAGCTGGAGGTTGTGGGCTGTGGGGGTTTTGCGGTCACTTACTAAACTACTCCTGAAGGCTAACAATGAGGTTAGGTCCAGCATACCTCTATAATCCACTCCAGTGTTCCTGCCTGGAGAATCCCAGAGACGGGGGAGCCTGGTGGGCTTCTGTCTAGGGGGTCACACAGAGTCGGATATGACTGAAGTGACATAGCAGCAGCAGCTCTAAATCACTTTTTTAAAGTATTATGGGGAATTAGGACAGGTAATGTTCATGAGGAACCCTGATAAAAATAGGCTTCCAACTCAGGACTTTGCAAAATAGCAGATATTAAAGTCAGTTACAGATAGAAAGATCAACCATTTTTAATAGATGTTTGGTAATTATTTACTGATAATAATTACAATAGGACTTCTCAAATATTAATATATAATTATATCATCCAGGTAAATTAGGAGAAATTGAGAACATGATCTCCATTTTAGATAAGATCAGAGAAATTGCCATTCCAAATTTATAAGCTGGAAATAAATGCCAATATGTAACATGTATGGAAAACAAATATCCAAGAGATGATGTTGGCCTTGACCTGATTCAGCCAGAACTCCTATCAAGTAGGACTTGGTTGCAGTTTATATGTTCTAATGGAGCTCTCTTTCTTAGACACGGGTAAGGTAGTGTAGGGATAAGGGGAGACATGTGGAAGACCAAGTGCTCTCAGCCTCTGGAGAGCAAGCAATGACCTTTGGGAGGTATGAACTGGCACCACTAAACATGGACAGGACATGGGCTTATTGGAAACCCCAGGGACAGAGTAGAGCCCTGGGTCAGGGGAGCCCCATAGTGTCAACACTCAGAGGAGAGATTAAGAGGGTTCAGTAAACCCCTGAGAGCCCTTCCCAAGTACAGCAGTGTCTGCTTCCATATCCTTTTGGGAGAAGATCAGAGGTTTGTCAGGGTAAAGCCAGCTGCTCCTTTCCAAGCTCTCACCTTCTCAGATTTCTCCCACTGGGACTGCATGAAGCTAAAAGACAGAGCCAAGAATTCTATGTCAGACTAAGGGCTGTGGGCAGGGCTAGGACTGCAGAAAACAGGAAAGAGGTTAACACAGGTGTGGTGAATGGGGAAGGATGGGGGCACAGTCAGTTACCTCCCATACCCAGGCCCAATTATGAGGCTTCTGCATGAATCAGGGGAGAGAAAGTGTGGCCTGAACTAAAAAAGATGCAAGTAGAAATGAATACATTTCTAATAGGTTCTTCTCCCACAAGCCACATCCTTAAACGACCTTAGGTGAGTGACTATTCTTGTCTCTGGGTGTTAATCTTAAAATCCATCAGTATGATATTTCTTTACAATATAGATATAGACTACTAAATAGATGTGTCAGGGGAGTGTGTAATTTCCTCAGTTCTATCTCATCACAACAAAAATTTGAAGCAACAGACCAGTATTGCAAGCTCTAGGACAGACCAGTGTTAAACAGCTCTCGAATGGATCACTGTTACAGCTCTGTATTACAGCTTAATTTTATTTAGAAAATAAAGGAAAATACATCCTTGAGGTGTGAGGGCATGCCAACCCAAAAGATTTGAAGAGAAAAGAGAGAAAGAGAGAGAGCATACCAAAGAGAGTGAGAGTGAATGAGAGAGCCCCAGCCCTTTGGCTCCTCTTTTTATATGTTTTTTTTTTCTCCTGCCCCTGGGCCTCTCCTGTGTAAATTGGGCTAGCCAAGAATTCTGTTTGTTCTACCTGAGGTCCTCACTCCAATCCTCGGACCTTCCTTTGTTCTATTTTCGTGGGCTTTTCCCTTCCTTGTCTTTTAGCCACCACTATTCTGGACTCCTCTTTCCTGTTCTAACTACCCAACAGGTGCAAGTGTCAACTAGTACTTTCTGTTTATGAAAAGCCATTTAAGTACTTTTGGGAAAACAACGAAGACAAGTTCTGTTGTCTAGTGATGACATTTTGGCTCTTGAAACTGTATACCCTGGAAAAAATGTTAACTACAAGCAGGTTCCTGCATCCTGAGTATTGGGGAAGAAGCCTGTCCCCATTCTCTTTCCCACGCTGAGATTCTGATTCTGGGAAGTGTATATTCTTGATGAGCTTCAGCAGAAATAAAATTCAGATACTGTTTTAAATCTGTGTTTGGATAAAGAAATGGGATTTCTCAGGTGCATTTTTCCTTGAGAAAGGGTGGACAAGCCACAAAGTGATCAGTTATGTTCTAAAAGTATACAGAGTAAGGCAGGAGAATGTAGAGACTCAGATGTAAAGTCAATATATTTGGTTTTGTGGGAAAATCCATATTTAATGAGGGTGAAGTTGCAATAGGTGTGAGATTGTTAACATTTAGAGAGTGCTTGCTAGGTACATGACACTTTTATTGGCACTGAAGATAAACCTGTAAAGCACAAAAATTCCTGCTGTCATAATTTTGTCTCCTACAAAGCTAAGTACTTGTTCCAGCAGATATGTGGGAATATTAAGATATGCAAAAGTACTTTCCAATGAGAAGAGGATGTTATGCTGCTGGGTCCAGCCAAGGCTAGTGAGGGGTTCCTTAGATATCTATCATATGTGATAGAAGTTCTATTATTGAGATTTCAGTTCTTGGTTCTCCACTCTTTATGAACACTTAGTGCTTTGATAATCTCAGCTTCATAGATTATTATTTAGTTACAGTGATAAGTTTATATCAGCAGCCAAAATGTGTCTTGAACTCTAGACTCATATCTAAATATATCAACAGGTTTATTTAGATTTCTACTTAGCTTCTGAAACATTTCTCAGCTTTTCTCCCTCTTCATGGCCTTCCCCATCTCAGTTGAGGGCAGCTTCTTTTTCCAGTTATTCAAGCCAAATATCTTGATGTCATCTTTGACTCCTTTTTTTCTCATGACCTGTATTTAATCTATTTTTTTAAATCCCATTGCTTCTTAGCATATACGCTGTCACTTTTTTTTCTTAGCCAACATTCTCCTTCCCTGATTACAGACACCAGAGTCTTTTTTTCTTCTGTTATTACCCTTACTCATTCATGCTATCCTTATTACAGAAGTTGCAGAAAACTTTAAAAGTATTTTTTTTAATATATCGCTTCTCTAAAGAAAAAAAATGACAATGAGAGAAATAAGCATTTGCAAAGTTATGCAAAGGCCTTCAGGGCTCTGTGTGATCTGGCTCTATGTATATGTCCTGTATGGATCTCTCTCACATTCACATCATCTAACCACACTGGCCTTCAGCTGATCCTTGATCATTAGCCATCTTCTGCCTTAAGGCATTTGCTCTGACTGTTCCCTTTACTTAGAGTTCTTAGCACAAGGGTTAGTTCCCTATATTCTCCATCTTGTGATGTCTGTCCCACTTCTCATCCAACTTTTTGTTCTAGCCATTGCTGGGGCAATTACTTGAGTGCAGGTGTGGCCTGAGTGCACTTTACTCAGCTGCACCCTGCCCCTGGGTTTCTCTGGTCCACTGCATGCGGCACCTGAAGGACACTGCTCGAGCTATTCTTGAACCTGTGTGAACCTGGGAGTGTGAAGAAATCAACACTATTTGGGTCAACCCTTGACCTGGTGGTGGGGTGGAAACCAGACCTGGTGGTCGGGTGGAAGCCAGTGGATGAATATACTCAATCTTTTGTGTCAGGTAGATGATCCAGGGGGGCCTTCTACATGATTCTTCATGTGGGGTTGGACACACATGGTCACAGCATTATCCAACTCAGTACTGCACTTTCGGATATGCTTCTCAGCTTTTCAGTTTTACTCTTTTCTATTATTTTCTCCACATAAACCACCTTGATGGAATCCCAGTTTCTTTTAAAGAAGCCAGAAACTAATCTCATTTATCTCATCTCAGTTTTTGCATAAATTCCCTTTCTGTTCTATTTAATGGAGAAGGAAATGGCAACCCACTCCAGTATTCTTGCCTGGAGAATCCCAGGGAGTGGGGAGCCTGGTGGGCAGCGTCTACGGGGCTGCACAGAGTCGGACACGACTGAAGCAACTTAGCAGCAGCAGCAGCAGTTCTATTTAAAGTTTCTTACCTCCCCTGTCCTCCAACTTCAGGATTTACTATCCTCATCACCCTGTTTCTTTCACAATAGTGATACCTTCAGTCACACTGTGATTTGATTATTATGTTCTTTTATTATCCTACTCATACCTTTAGAAAATTTGTCCTACCAATCGTTATCAGTCTGTTTTGTTCTTGGATTTATCTGTAACCTATTCAGTAAAAATATTGTTCTGGAAGTTTACTGAATATATTTACTGAATGTTCTATGAATATAAAATTGACCACAGTTCAATATTGAGACCTTAAAGGATTTAATATTTAGAAGTAAGGCAGAAACGGGACTGAATGAGAAGCTAGGAACGTAGGAAATGGTAGTACCATTGTACTCAAGAGAAGAGAGGATTTTAAAAAGGAGAATGGTAATTCAGATAAAACTTGCTGAGAAGCTGAGTTGCATGAAAGCAAGTTAAGTTACCAGAGCATAGCGGCCATTGGTGGTGAGTGGGAGCAGTTTCAGGGACAGAATGGGAATGAAATGGTTTATTACCAAATGCTATTTCAAACAGTTGAGACTAAAGCATTTCTAGATATTTCCTGTGATGAGCAGCAGAGATCTGAGTTTATAGGAGAATATAAAATCAGAGAAGGGAGAATGTTAGCAATTTTTTAATGGAAAACTGTAGTTCTATGGAGGAGGAAAGGTAAATGGCAAATAAGACACTGCAACACTAAAGGATTTTATGTATAATCCCACCTACCCTCACAACAAGCTCTAAGTGAGGTGGAACATCACAATTCCCCAGTTACAGAGAAGGAAAACAGACCTGGAGATAAGTGATCAGTGCAAGGCCACGCAGCTAGTGTAAGTAGCAGTCATGATTTAATTCAATATCTTCAGATTCTAATTTTTTTCATACCACATGGAAAGAAACTAGCTTATTTTCAACTTGGATATGCTGAATTTTTTGCATCTAAGGTGTTTTAATGGAAGCAATAAAGTCTAGTTATTTAGGACACTGCAATTGGAGAAAGCTAGAACTCAGCTATCTAACACTATGGTATCTGAGAGATGAAGTTTCCAAAATTTTAATTTTCTAATGTTAAAAAGAGAGCAAGTTCTTTCAGTACTTACTTTGCCCAGTATTATGTTAATGTTTTAAATCTATTATCGTATTAATGCTCATAAACTAATTAACTGGACCTAGAAAAGAGCATCTGTGCTGAAACTGAGCCACTCCAATATTTAAGGATTTTAAAGAAAAGAGAAAAAGAGGGAAAGGTTAGATATTGTTAAGAATAAAGGGCTTTTTTTTTTTGTAATGGAAATCAGATATCAATCTTGAAGATAAGAATTCTGTGATGAATTCTCCTGGTTCCAAATAGGAAAAGGAGTATGTCAAGGCTGTATATTGTCACCCTGCTTATTTAACTTATATGCAGAGCACATCATGAGAAACCCTGGGCTGGAAGAAACACAAGCTGGAATCAAGATTGCCGGTAGAAATCTCAATAACCTCAGATATGCAGATGACACCACCCTTATGGCAGAAAGTGAAGAGGAACTAAAAAGCCTCTTGATGAAAGTGAAAGAGGAGAGCGAAAAAGTTGGCCTAAAGCTCAACATTCAGAAAACGAAGATCATGGCATCCAGTCCCATCACTTCATGGGAAATAGATGGGGAAACAGTGGAAACAGTGTCAGACTTTATTTTTGGGGGCTCCAGAATCACTGCAGATGGTGACTGCAGCCATGAAATTAAAAGACGCTTACTCCTTGGAAGAAAAGTTATGACCAACCTAGATAGCATATTCAAAAGCAGAGACATTACTTTGCCAACTAAGGTCCGTCTAGTCAAGGCTATGGTTTTTCCTGTGGTCATGTATGGATGTGAGAATTGGACTGTGAAGAAGGCTGAGTGCTGAAGAATTGATGCTTTTGGACTGTGGTGTTGGAGAAGACTCTTGAGGGTCCCTTGGACTGCAAGGAGATCCAACCAGTCCATTCTGAAGGAGATCAGCCCTGGGATTTCTTTGGAAGGAATGATGCTGAAGCTGAAACTCCAGTACTTTGGCCACCTCATGCGAAGAGTTGACTCATTGGAAAAGACTCTGATGCTGGGAGGGATTGGGGGCAGGAGGAGAAGGGGAGGACAGAGAATGAGATGGCTGGATGGCATCACAGACTCAATGGACGTGAGTCTGAGTAAACTCAGGGAGATGAACAGGGAGGCCTGGCGTGCTGCGATTCATGGGTTCGCAAAGAGTCAGACACGACTGAGTGAGTGAACTGAACTGAACTGAACTGTGATGAAAAAACATTAAAAAGAAAGAATTCTCCTGTGATGAACAGAAGGAGCTGGAAAATGGGTAGAGGGAGAGCCACATGAATATGGAGGTTGATATGAATTTAAGTGAAGGAAAACAAAAAGAGGTGCTCATTTTTTTTTTCCAATAAGCTAAAGGCAGGGCTGTATTACAGACATTTGTGCATATGGAAGGGACCTGGGAGATACATTCTAGAGCAGTTGTCTCCAGAATTTTCTGCAGTGATGGAAATATTCCGTATCTGAATAGTCCGATATGGTAACCACTAGTTATGTATGCTGCTGCTGCTGCTACTGCTAAGTCGCTTCAGTCGTGTCTGACTCTGCACGACCCCATAGACGGCAGCCCACCAGGCTCCACTGTCCCTGGGATTCTCCAGGCAAGAACATTGCAGTGAGTTGCCATTTCCTTCTCCAATGCGTGAAATTGAAAAGTGAAAGCAAAGTCGCTCAGTCGTGTCAGACTCTTCGCCACCCCATGGACCACAGCCTACCAAGCTCTTCCATCCATGGGATTTTCCAGGCAAGAGTACTGGAGTGGGGTGCCATTGCCTTCTCCTACTGAGCAGTTAATACGTCAGTCACATTAAAACACACTGAGTTTTCAGTTCAGACACTCAGGTGTCCAACTCTTTGCGACCCATGAACTGCAGCACAGCAGGCTTCCCTGTCCATCACCAACTCTTGGAGCTTGCTCAAACTCATGTCCATCGATTGAGTTTTAATTTTTACAAGTTGAAACAGCCATATCTGGCTAGTAGCAACCACATCAGATATAGCAGTACTAGAGAAAATATACAAGTTGTGTGATTAATAGGAGCATTGGAAATTGTATGTTTTTATTTACCATGGCACCTAAGTCTGAGATTTCTGAACAGAAAATTGGCTTTTATGATTATTTATGAGTTTAGCTTAATTATGTAGAAAAGGTACCAAGGTTTATTTTAAAGAAAATGAATTGACTTAAATGTATTTTTACTTCTTTTTATCAGGGTATTTGACATCACCATGAACACAGAAAACACTAGCTTTTCTCTGTTCTTTTATGAAACTGTCTTGTGATATTCATTTTAATGATGTGTAATGTTCTATCTACTAAATGAGATTGAGCTCCTTGAGGGTAGAAATGTGGGTTGTGCTTCTCCATGTCTATGAGGACTAATAACTGATTTTGTTCAAGGTCCAGCAATGGAAATAAAGGCTAACGCTCCCAGGAAGTTATACATAGGAGAAGCTACCTTGTAAAAACTGATGAAGGAGAATTTCCAGGAACCATGGCAGCCTCTAATATTACCTCAACCCATCCAACTGCCTTCTTGTTGGTAGGAATTCCAGGTTTGGAGCATCTGCATGTCTGGATCTCCATTCCCTTCTGCTTCGCCTATACTTTGGCTCTTCTAGGCAACTGCACCCTTCTCCTCATTATTCGAGGTGATGCAGCCCTCCACGAGCCCATGTACCTCTTTTTGGCCATGCTGGCAATCATTGATCTTGTCCTCTCTTCTACAACACTTCCCAAAATGCTGGCCATCTTCTGGTTCAGGGATCGAGAGATCAGCTTCTATGCCTGTCTGGTCCAGATGTTCTTCCTCCACTCCTTCTCCATCATGGAGTCAGCAGTGCTGCTGGCCATGGCCTTTGACCGCTATGTGGCCATCTGCAAGCCGCTGCACTACAGCACCATCCTCACTGGGCCACTTATCACCAAGATTGGCTTGGCTGCTGTGACTCGGGCTGTGACACTGATGACTCCACTCCCCTTTCTGCTCAGACGCTTCCATTACTGCCGAGGTCCAATGATTGCCCACTGCTACTGTGAGCACATGGCCGTGGTAAGGCTGGCCTGTGGGGACACACGCTTCAACAACATCTATGGCATTGCTGTGGCCATGTTCATAGTAGTGTTGGACCTGCTCTTTGTTACCTTGTCTTACATCTTCATCCTCCAGGCAGTTCTACAGCTTGCCTCTCAGGAGGCCCGCTACAAGGCCTTTGGGACCTGTGTGTCCCACCTGGGTGCTATCTTGTCCACCTACACACCTGTGGTCATCTCCTCAGTGATGCACCGTGTGGCTCAGCAGGCTGCCCCTCATGTCCATACTGCTTGCTATCTTTTATCTTCTTTTCCCACCCATGGTCAACCCCATCATCTATGGTGTCAAAACGAAGCAGATTCGTGACCATGTGCTGAGTCTATTCTGGAGAAAGAATGTATAGATATATACTTTTTTTTCTTAAGCACTAGTCCTGAACCCATCAGTCCAGTGGATACTGAACTGAGATGGAGAGGAAAAAGCTCAATAGGAAATTTGAGTTTGGCAGGTCTCCAGTGTAAGTCCAATTCCTCACAAATCCAGTCAGATCAAACCAGGTATATTCCTATAGATTCATAGCAGAGGTCTGACCTATTCTTGTAGGCTCATCACATGTGTAAGGACAAAATAAAGACCCTTCCAAAGCATTGCTGTCATCTAGGTAAAAGACAGTAGAAATACTGGCTGAGATTGGTACAAGCAGCTGAGATTTTGGTCAGTTCTTCATCTAGACTGAGGAATTGAGCCACAAATTTTAAGACCCATATGCCAATACCTCAATTAGTACTACTGAAATTGCCTCCAAATCCTTTCTGATAAGTGGCCTTTAGCCTCTACCACTCTTTAGCCAACTACTACTCAATGTTATTAGCTCTACAGTTGAACAGCTCCATGTCTAATGCCCACTGAGTCAGTTTCAGACTCATACTAATGACCAACTTTTTACTGAACACTTACCAGGCATCTTCTCCTGACATCCATTTATACAAACATCATCAGGTAACTAACTCTTCATGCATATATGTCTTTTGTCTCCAAAACTAATTGTAATATTTATTGAATGAATGAAGAGTTGAATACCATCTTTAGGCTATGAAACGTAGAAACAGTAATTAACATCATTCCATCATGAAGTTAAGACTTCTGAAGCTAGAGAAACAAGTTACAATATGTAATTGTGGTAGATTGAATTATTGTTCAGATATTTATTCTCTTGTCCGTCTACCATGGGAGGGGATTTTTCTCACTCCAGGAATGTTAAATCTTTGCTATGTGACTTTCTTTGGCCAGTGAAATTTAGTGGTCTTGAAATGTGCCACAATAATAAAAGATGTTAAAATGTGTCTGTAACTTGGCTCAGTCACTCTCACTTTTCTCCTCTGCTTATAAGAATGATCATGCTCCCAGAGCTTTTTTTCACCCTAGACCAAGATAGAAAATATACGTGAAGCAGATGTGAATCTGGCTCACAGACTGGAATACAGCCACAGCTGACCCATAGTGTTCCTATAGCATGGACAAAGATGATTCTGTTGGTTTTTTGTTTGTTTCTTAGTAAACCACTTAGATTTGGGAGTTGTTTCATCACATAACCCAAGGAAAGCTGACTGGTGGAGTTGTGACCTCTTTGTTGCATTCCACCTCATGACAGTTCAAGACCAAATATTTAAGGAAAGAAAATGCATTATTTCTTCTTCTATTATATCCTAAAATTGATACCACTTCTATTTATCTTTCTGCTTTGGTTTCTTATAATTGAACACTCCTTCAGTCAGTTCTTTGTAAAAGAATCTCATACCCAGTTTTCATGAAGGTCTGTTATACAACCATGTTTTTTTTATTGTGATCTTTTTTTCAGTAATAAGTTTCTTCAATTCTAAAAGCCAAAAAACCTGATAGTCTCTGAAAAAGCATTTCCAGGTCCATGTCATGTCACAAATTGCATTGTAGGCACACATGAAGAATGATGGTCTCAAGGATCTGAGCCAGCTACCCTGTCATAGTTTGATTACACTAGACTGCTTCCATCATGCAAGTGGGGAGCCAGTGTTTTGTTATTGAAATAGACATTCGGGATATGGTTTTTCCTTCCCTGTATGCAATGCTTCTTCCAAACTTGTGTGAAAGTTGCTCATTCATGTTCGACTCTTTGCAACCCCATGGACTGCAGCCTGCCAAGGTCCTGTCTCCATGGAATTCTTCAGGCCAGAATCTTGGAGTGGGTAGCCATTCCCTTCTCCAGGGGATCTTCCCAACCCAGGGATCGAACCCAGGTCTCCTGCATTGCAGGCGGATTCTTTAGCAGCTGAGCTATCAGGGAAGCCCTCTTCAGAACTTACTTATGGATTTATAGAATGCTTTATCCATCATTATGGTATTGCATCGCTTAAGAATTCAGTGACTGAACAACAATGGAACAAAGGGACTACTAAACAGAAGGTATAGTGTCAAAGAACTGTTACTTTGTGGATCAGTACCATTAAAATACACTGTGAGAATAACCATTTGGGGGCATGTATCTTTGGATATGAGTGGTACAAAGTGGAAGCACATGTTTGTGTTGATAACACTCACGGTAAGTCACTTCATTTGTGTCCGACTCAGAGATCCTATGGACAGCAGCCCACCAGGTTCCTCTGTCCATGGGATTTCTTCAGACAAGAATACTAGAGTGGGTTGCCACACTCTCCCCCCTCCAGGGGATTTTCCTGACCCAGAAATCAAACCTGCGTCTCCTGCTTCCCCTGCATTGCAGGTGGATTCTTCACTGCTGAGCCACCGAGAAAATCCCTTGTGTAACTTTCAAAAAGAAAGAAGCTTGCTCAGTCGTGTCCGACTCTTTGCGACCCCATGGACTGTAGCCTACCAGGCTTCTACATCCATGGGATTTTCCAGGCAAGAATACTGGAGTGGGTTACCATTTCCTTCTCCAGGGGATCTTCCCAACCCAGGGATCGAAACCGGGTCTCCCGCATTGGAGGCAGGCGCTTTAACCTCTGAGCCACCAGGGAAGCCCAATGACTACAAAATTAATGGTTTGAGAAACCTTATCAGATTTGTTCTCTCAGCTCCCCTGTATGGGTCTGATTCATACCAAAACATTGAAGTAATCTAGAAAATGGGGAAAAATAAAAGGGAGTGTCAAGGAACTCTTGCAGAGTGACAGTTTACATGGTTGAGAAACAGAATAAAATGGGCAATGATGGAGTTAAAACAAAGGTGCTGATGCAGCACTATCAGAAATTGGAATAGAGCAATGGAACCCTCTCCTCTACTTGTCCCCTAACACTAAAGGGCCCCAAGCAAATTTACCCCAGTTTGAAAAACTTAAATTGTTGGAAGACAAAGATTATAATGAAATCTGACCAGGAAATGCAAGGGACAATTATTTGTCAGATTAATCAAGGCACAAATTTGAAGTCAATCAGGACCCTGTGGGGACATCCCAAGGGTTTTCTGTTTTCCTTGCTTGTTTTTGTTTTTAATTTAAAAAAAAAAAAACCACCTTTAGTCTCCTGTGTGTTAGTTGCTCAGTTGTGTCCAACTCTTTTGCAACCCTATGGACTGTAGCCTGCCAGGCTCCTCTGTCCATGGGATTCTCCAGGCAAGGATACTGGAGCTGGTTGCCATGCAGCCTGGAGGTTGCCTCCTGCATGGGATCTTCCCCACCCAGGGATCGAACCCTCATCTCTTAAATCTTCTGCACTGGCAGGCAGATTCTGTACCATTAGCACCATCTGAGAAGCCCATTAGTCTCCTAGACACTCTGAATTCCAAAGAGCAAACTTGACTCGTTATTAGAGAAGTGAGGAAATGCAGGAAAAAAAGAACAATCACACACTTGAGTCATTTTTACAGAAACCAGGACCCCACCAGATAAAAACTGCTGACCAGGGCCACAGAGACCCAGTCAATCTGGAGCAAGAAGAGTGATGACTAAAATAACATGAATATTTTTTGCTTATGACGCAACCAATCAAAAGAACCCATAAGCTGATCATGAACTTAAGACCCTTTACTTTACTTCCAGTCTTTAAAACCCCTTTCCTGAAAGCCATTGGAAAGATTGGGGTCTTTGAACATTAGCTGGTTATTCTCCTTGCTCAGTGTTCTACAAATAAACACTGTGATTTTCTTCATCACAACCCTGTGTCAGCAGATTAGCTTTGCTGTGTGTCAGGTGAGTGAAACTGGTTTGGCAACAATTTTGGTGATGACAAAGGTACTACCATCCTCAGTGGGCATTTGCCCATGGCACATTGGCACTGACTAGTGGCGGCTCTCAGGTTTTGTACAGAAGATGGGACCTTTGTCTCATGAACAGTCCCAAATGCTTGGGGCCATTGACATCCTTGGCTGATGCTGCTTTTGACTTTGTGATCAAGGAAATAAGCCACTTGCTTGTTGAGATGCCTCTGATAAGTATCAGAGTTCATATGTACTGGCTCTGCATGTGATATTTTTTCTCTTAGTCATTTAGCTCTGTCTGTGATGGGGTATTGATTTGGGTGGGATTATTCCCTATCGCACTATGGAATCTAACCCTGAGAGACCTCCTTGTAGGTGCTCACTTGGTATTTGACAGCACCTGCTGTGAACAGCTAACACTAGGTAACTCAGAGCTCTGTCCCATTTTGTAGCTGGCTAGGGTGTATTTTCAGAGAAGGGAATGGCATCCTACTCCAGTACTCTTGCCTGGAAAATCCCGTGGATGGAGGAGCCTGGTAAGCTGCGGTCCATAGGGTCACTGAGGGTCAGACACGACTGAGAGACTTCACCTTCTCGCATTGGAGAAGGAAATGGCAACCCACTCCAGTGTTCTTGCCTGGAGAATCCCAGGGATGGGGGAGCCTGGTGGGCTGCCATCTATGGGGTCGCACAGAGTCAGACATGACTGAATTGACTTAGCAGCAGCAGGGTGTATTTTGAAGAGTGGGAATTTTAGTTATGTACTCATGAAAAGAAATAAACTAGTGTTCTCTTCAAACATTGCTTTTCCTCAGTGCTCCTTAGGATCTGGAGAATAATGGCCCCCTAGTGGCACCCCACTCCAGTACTCTTGCCTGGAAAATCCCATGGATGGAGGAGCCTGTTAGGCTGCAGTCCATGGGGTCGCTAAGAGTCGGACACAACTGAGCAACTTCACTTTCACGCATTGGAGAAGGACATGGCAACCCACTCCAGTATTCTTGCCTGGAGAATCCCAGGGATGGGGGAGCCTGGTGGGCTTACATCTATGGGGTTGCACAGAGTCGGACACAACTGAAGCGACTTAGCAGCAGCAGCAGCAAGGTCTCTCTAAATTGTAATACCTTCTACTAGAACTGTTTTGTTTTGTGAAAGGGGATAAAAATGGAGTGAAGTTCCTTATGTATAAACTTTTATGATGTATCAAAGGGAGACCTCAGAAAATGTAACATGCCCAGAATTATGATACAAAAGAAATTCCCTCCAATAAGCAAATATTACAGTTGTATCCAGTTTATTTAAGTGATGAACCTTTGAACAAATAAATGCTCCTACAGCACTGCCATGGCTTCCCAGGTGGCTCAGTGGTAAAGAATCCACCTGCCATGCAGGAGAAGTGGGCCCAATCCCTGGGTGGGAAAGATGCCCTGGAAAAGGAAGTGGCAACCCACTCCAGTATTTGCCTAGAAAATCCGATGGACAGAGGAGCCTGGAGGGCTATAGTCTATCGTGTCGTAGAAGAGCTGGACATGACTTAGCAAATAGCAGCACTGCTACTGTTGCATGGAGGGCAGAATGGGAAAAAGCAGGGCCTAAGGAACTTGATAGCAACTGACACACCCCTACCAGCTCTGGTGGAAGCTGAAGGAGGAGGAAACCACTTGTGGGGGAAAAGGACAGTCTCTCCCTCCTGTACCTGACAGGGTACCCACTGGCCAGGGAGCCACTCTTGTTCAGACAGAACAGTTCCTGCTGAGACAGACTGCCACTGTAAGAATAAATGCCCAAGATCAGGCAGCAAGATTTTTGTGGAGATGCTCTTTTACCAACACCCCTGCCCCCAATGCTTTAGTTTTACTCTCGTTTTTCACATCAGACTTGTTCAACTAGAAAAATATGCCAAGTTATTGAATGACCTTAAAGGATAGAAAACTTATTCTCCATCTCTGCGACCCACAACTCAAGTTGGGCTGATGTTCAAAGTGTACTAACTACCCTGTTGACTGAAGAAGAGAGGAAGATGGTGCTAGAAAAGGCCTAGAAGAGGCAGATAACACTGCATGTTGCTGCCTGGGAATCCTACCTGAGCACCAGAAAAATGCAATTCCCACCACAGATCCAGTGTAAGACATAAATGACCTGGATTCTATGTCCTAGAAGAGAAAGCTTTAACTAAGCATTAAAGAGAGGGAATCTTGGTGGGGCTCTGGAAAGGAGTGCCAAAGAAGTTTTCATAAGGTGGAAGGACTGTGTCCAACACCATCAGAAAATCCGTCGGATTTGAGAGAATGTCACAGGACTTCCTAGGCGGCACAGCAGTTAAGAATTCACTTGCCAGTGCAGGAGATGCAAGAAACATGGGTTTGATCCCTGAGTGGGGAAGATCCCCTGGAGGAGGAAATAGCAGCTCACTCCAGTACTCCTGCTTGGACAATCCCATGAACAGAGGAGCCTGGGGGCGGCGAGCTGGGGCGAGGGTGTTGGCTACAGTCCATGGGGTTGCAAAGAGTCAGATATGACTGAGGACACACAAGGCATACTGCAATATGCAGGTCTGTGTCAAAATAATCTGAGAAATTTCAAGTTAGTTAACCAGATCCTTTGTGGCTCAGAGAATCCCAGATATGCAGCAAAAGTTGAAAAGACAAGTTGTTTTTGTTTCCAAATTTTTTTTTAAGACAACCCACAGAATGGGAGAAAATATTTGTAAATTTTGGAGACTAATCCTTTGTTGGTTGCATTGTTTGCAAACAGCCATGAAGTTCAATATCAATAAAACAACCCAAATCAAAAATTAAGATGACTTAAATAGATATTTCTCCAAAGAAAACTTACAGAGGGCCAACCAGAACATGGAAAGGTATTTAACATCACTAATTACTCAGTTCAGTTCAGTCACTCAGTAGTGTCCGACTCTTTAAGACCCCATGAATTGCAGCACGCCAGGCCTCCCTGTCCATCACCTACTCCCAGATTTTACTCAGACTCACGTCCATCGAGTCAGTGATGCCATCCAGCCATCTCATTCTCTGTCATCCCCCTTCTCCTCCTCAATCCCTCCCAGCATCAGTCTTTTCCAATGAGTCAGCTCTTCCCATGAAGTGGCCAAAGTATTGCAGTTTCAGCTTTAGCATCAGTCCTTCCAATGAACACCCAAGACTGGTCTCTTTTAGGATGGACTGGTTAGATCCCCTTGCAGTTCAAGGGACTCTCAAGAGTCTTCTCCAACACCACAGTTCAAAAGCATCAATTCTTCAGTGCTCAGCTTTCTTCACAGTCCAACTCTCATATCCATACATGACCACTGGAAAAACCACAGCCTTGACTAGATGGACCTTTGTTGGCAAAGTAATGTCTCTTTTTAATATGCTATCTAGGTTTAATATGCTATTTAATATGCTAATATGCTATCATAACTTTCCTTCCAAGGAGTAAGCGTCTTTTAATTTCATGGCTGCAATCACCATCTGCAGTGATTTTGGAGCCCCAAAAAATAAAGCCTGATACTGTTTCCCACTGTTTCCCCCTCTATTTCCCATGAAGTGATGGGACCAGATGCCATGATCTTAGTTTTCTGAATGCTGAGCTTTAAGCCAACTTTTTTACTCTCCTCTTTCACTTTCAACAAGAGGCTCTTTAGTTCTTCTTCACTTTCTGCCATAAGGGTGGTGTCATCTGCATATCTGAGGTTATTGATATTTCTTCCAGCAATCTTGATTCCAGCTTGTGCTTCTTTCAGCCCAGCATTTCTCATGATGTACTCTGCATAGAAGTTAAATAAGCAGGGTGACAATATACAGTTTTGACATGCTCCTTTTCCTATTTGGAACTAGTCTGTTGTTCCATGTCCAGTTCTAACTGTTGCTTCCTGACCTGCATATGGATTTCTCAAGAGGCAGGTCAGGTGGTCTGGTATTCCCATCTCTTTCAGAATTTTCTACCGTTTATTGTGATCCACACAGTCAAAGGCTTTGGCATAGTCAATAAAGCAGAAATGGATGTTTTTCTGGAACTCTCTTGCTTTTTCCATGATCCATCAGATGTTGGCAATTTGATCTCTGGTTCCTCTGCCTTTTCTAAAACCAGCTTGAACACCTGGAAGTTCACAGTTCACATATTGCTGAAGTCTGGCTTGGAGAATACTGAGCATTACTTTACTAGTGTGTGAGATGGGTGCAATTGTATAGTAGTTTGAGCATTCTTTGGCATTGCCTTTCTTTGGGATTGGAATGAAAACTGACTTTTTCCAGTCCTGTGGCCACTGCTGAGTTTTCCAAATTTGCTGGCATATTGAGTGCAGCACTTTCACAGCATCATCTTTGAGGATTTGAAATAGCTCCACTGGAATTCCATCACCTCCACTAGCTTTGTTAGTAGTAATGCTTTCTAAGGCCCACTTGATTTCACATTCCAGAATGTCTGGCTCTAGGTGAGTGATCACACCATTGTGATTATTTTGGTCATGAAGATTTTTTTATACAGTTCTTCTGTGTATTCTTGCCACCTCTTAATATCTTCTGCTTCTGTTAAGTCCATACCATTCCTGTCCTTTATCAAGCCCATCTTCACATGAAATGTTCCCTTGATATCTCTAATTATTAGAGAAATGCAAATCAAAACTATAGTGAATAAACAACAGCACTGCTAATGTTGGATGGAAGGAAATACAGGGGCTAGGGAACTTGATAGCAATTGACACACCCCTACCAATTCAGGTGGGACCTGAAGGAGGAAGAAACCACTGGAGTGAAAGAAAGATGGTCTCTTCCTCTGTACCTGACAAGGAACACACTTTTTGGCCAGGAAGCCACTCTTGTACAGGTAGAACAATTTCCACCAAGGCAGATTCCCACACCAGTTAGAATGGTCCTCATTAAGAATGGTCCTCATTAAAAAGTCTACAAACAATCCTGGAGAGGGTGTGAAGAGAAGGGAACCCTCCTACACTGTGGAATATAACTTTGTACAGTCACTATGGAAAACAGTAAGGAGGTTCCTTTAAAAAAGGAAAAAAAAAAAAAACAGAGCTACTCTATGATCCAGAAATCACACTCCCAGGCATATATCCAGAGAAAGCATAGTTCAAAATGATACATATCCACAATGTTCATTGCAGCACTGCTTACCATAGCCAACACATGGAAGCATCTTAAATGTCCATCGACAGGAATGGATAAAGATGTGATACATGTAAAAAAAAAAATGGGTTATTACACAGCCTTTAAAAAGAATGAAATAATTTCATTTGCAGCAACATGGATGGACCTAGAGATTATTGTATTAAGTGAAGTCAGACAGAAAGATAAAGTATTATATTGCCTATATATGGAATCTAAAAAAGTGATACAAATGAATTTATAGAAAGGACTCACATACTTAGAGAATGAACTTATGGTTACCAGGGGAGAAATACTGGTGGGGAGGGATAGATTGAGAGTTTTGAGATTGATATGTATATACTGCTGTATTTAAAGTAGATTACAAAGACCTACTGTGTAGCTCAGGGAATGCTCCTCAATATTCTTTTTTTTTTTTAGTTTTTTATTTTTTAAATTTTAATATCTTTAATTCTTACATGCATTCTCAATATTCTGTAATATCCTAAAGTGCAAGAGAATCTGAAAGATACATATATACATATAACTGAATCACTTTGCTGTACATCTGAAACAGTTAATCAACTATGTTCCAATATAAATTACAAATTAAAAAAGATATTTAGTGACAAACGATGTTCTCATTTTGTAGAGTCCAGTCTGCTATTAGTATCTCATTCTTGACCCACAATGCCCTGTCCTAGACAGTGTTAGAATGAGCACAGATAATGTTTGCTTCCAAAGCTGATTACAAATCTGATTTAATGTATTTAAGATATAGACTGTGGAGAAAGTTAACCTCTAATGCTCTTCTGCACCTCTTCATCAGTTGAGGAAGATTGTCTTGAGTTGGTCTGTAAAATCTATTAAAGGGAGAAACCTTACTTTAAGCTTTAATATGACTCAGTTCAAATGCATTGACTTAGTGAATAGTTATTTCTAAACACCATGCGGAAATCATATACAACATAGGTCACCAATTTTTTTTTCAGTTCACAGATTGCTTGGTTTATTATACACAGTTAGCACACAACACAAATTAAAGTGGGGAAAATAGAAGAGAGCAAAGAACCACTTCCAGGAAAAGTCCAGGAAGGAGGCATCTTAGCATGAACATTGTCTCTGGTCCAACAAGAGGTCTCCCAACAGGTGTGAGTGGGCGTTGCCTTCTGCTCCCATACAGCACTCAGCAGTGTGGGATCAGGTTCCCCAGCAAAGAGCCTTCAAGTCATAGCTCACCTATTAAAGTCCAAAGGCAGAGCTCAACTGGACAGGGGGATTACTAAACCAGTTTCAAAAGCTAGATATGAACCTGTATGGAACGAAATTTCTCCATTTACTGGGTTGAGTGTATAACCTGTGCACAGGTTTGGAAGACACACTATATATCAAAGCAACTACAAGCAGTTTTATATCGAAAGTAAAGTTTAAGGAGAGGGTGGGGAACAAGTTTCTAGAAGTCTCTAGCTTTTCCTCAGGTTCCAGAGAAGTAGAATCCTCTCACGAGTAAAAATCAGATTCTTTCTGTGTTGATTCCTCTTGATAGCTCCTGCCATCATCATATTGGCTCCCGGTCTGAAGGAGGCAGTTAAGGATGTATCTCCCAGGTTTAAACCTCCCAGGGTGAAACAAAAAGAAACAGTGATGGTAATAACAATGCTATTTAAGTACCTGGTGTGATTGTTTCCTTACTAACCTCTTTATACACAGTATCTCAATTATAATAATTGATATTTTATAATACTACCAGAGATAAGTATTATTGCCACTTTAGGCTCGAGGAAGTGAAGCAACTTGTTCAAGTTTACACAGTGGGTATGTCACCAAGCTGGCTTGCAAATTCAAGCCACTGGAGCTCCAGAGGCCAGATTTTGTAACATGTCCTAAAGCATGATACCCCACAACCCATGAGAAGCCCATGAGGACAAAGCAGGAGGATAAGCCAAACTGAGAAATCGGGTTTTTTCCCTTCCTAAGAAACAGGATTTTAGGTTGGGAAGTCTAGGTTCAGAAAGATGTAAAGGCCATGTACGGCTCCTTTCAAGTCCCCGGGGTCCTACCCTCATACTGTAAACAGAGTAAGCGGCGAAGGCTGCAGTACCTCATCTGTAGGTAATAGCCATTTGTCTGTTTTGAGGTTAATTCCGGACTCTACCACCACTTCAAGTACTAGAAGGATGTCACACTTCCTTAGAGAGTGACAGGCAGACTGAGTTCTAATCCCAAGAAGATTCTTCATCCCTCCTCCAGAAAGGCCTTTCTGATTTCTACATGGTTTCCTTAGAGTAGCTGCAGATTCCAGGTAGGCCATACAACTCACACGAGTAGCACTTGGACCCAAGCGATCATGACTCAGTTCAGAAGTCTGTCCTCAATAGACTTAAGATCTCTCTGGAACCCTGATATATGGTGTAGATAGCTGCATGTCCAAATATAGAAATCTGTCTATCCTTCTGGGAAAAAGCCTGCTATTTTCCTTCTCCACTGAGATAGTGGGAAGGTTACAAGTGGAATTCCCTTGACCCCTGATCAGAATGCTTATAAGTGCCAGGCCTCAGAGGCACTTGCAGAGCCCCAGGCTCTTGCTGACAGTACCTATCCCAGGTAAGATACTCTTACAAGAAAAACCTAGAAAAGGAGTAAAAAGAATCAGTAAGCATTCCCAGCCTATAAGGAAGAACAGGCTTGGGAGCCTTGGGCATCCAACTTTAGATCATGCTCCTGTATAAGCCTCTAAGACCCAGAGGGAAGGAATCCTCATGAAAGGGAACTTAGAAAGGGTGGAGTCCCCAGAGTTATGTGCAAGGAGACTGAAGAAGACTCTAGTTTACTAGCCAGTACAAGACCCTGCAAAGTACCTCCAGGTGCTTTAAAAAGGCACAGTATATTTTATTCTCCTTTAACATAGCCAGGCACTATGTTAGTATAAAGATTACAACAGAGAATGAGAATAGACATGCTCCCTACTCTCACAGAACTGATATTCCGTCCAGGGAAACAGGCAGGTGAGCAGGCAATCTGAAATACTGTGTGTGCAGCACAAAGACAGGCCTCTTAGGCTGATACCCAAGTTGTGGCAGTGTGCCATGCATGAACCAGGAGACGAAGATGAATATGCTATTCTAAAACCAGGAAAGAACAATCAGTAATTATTAGAAGTGAAAGAACGTGACACATTTGGAGACAGAAAAATTCAGCCATGTAAGAAAGATAGTGAGCAGGATGAGGATGCACAGTATTTTGATATAGCTCAGGTGGGAGCTGTCCTGCTGTGAGCTCTTATACTCACAGCCCCACTGAACAGGAGCTGCAGTAGCCACCTGTGGTATTTAAGGACTAAGGGCTGCCCTTCAGACTAAAGAAACATAAGTTGAGTATTAGGGTCTTAGGGTCAGGATAAAGATAGCAAAGTTAACCCTAAGGCTCAGCCCATCTCCAACCAGCAGGTGAAACATATCCCCTCTGCCCTTGCCCAGGCACCAGTACCCTGTTCAGTTTCATGGTATTTCTGGAGATGAATAGGAAAAGAGATGAAATGGAGGTGGAGCCTCTGTCAGGAAAACAGCTCTATGTTGTCAGGTATGAGGAAGGAAAGAGAGAAATCAAATCCAGGGCTTGAGTCCAGTTCATAGGACTAAGGATATTTGGCGTGATCTAAGTAGGTCTGGCATATAGAAGAGCCCTGCCTACTTTTGAGAGAAAATAGTGCTTATGCCCATAATTCACTAGGTATAGACTTAGTCTCTTATGTAATTTGATCTGTGAGATCCTCCTACAACACGTCTTTTCTGCCCAAACCTACAAAGGAACAGAGGTGTGACCCCCAGGGTATGACTCAGTAGTGATAGGACTCATCAGAAGTGGAAAACAGACACTGAGACAGCTTCCCCACTAACACAGGAGGAAGGTAATCACTGTAAGGAAGACAAACATCAGAACAGAAGACAAGTTCACTTGGTAAGTACCATTTATTTTTCCATTTAAAGACTCTTTTCCAGAAGGAAGCAAGATTTCTTAACATGGTTACACTTTATTTACAACATCCAGTTATGTAAAGCCAGTAAATTAGGAGGTATGGGTGAAGGAGACGTCTACTTTATTGTAAATCTAGAAATCATGGTCAAGATAACTTAGCCCTTGACAACCATGAGATTATAGCTCTTTTGCCTTTGGAGCTAGTTCCGTGAAGCTGTCCAATTTCAGATGTGTCCTAATGAGGAAGCAGGCAGCTTTGAGATGACCCTAGTGAAAATTGTACACTACTGGGATCTGGTCTGATATATCCAAAAAACAAGAGGCACAGGCAAGGGGGCAAGTGAAAAGGCCTGAAAAGGGATAAGAAGACTGACAAGGGATGGTGGAGACCCAAGACTAACCACAGGGAGCAGCATCACTTCACTTAGGCCAACCAGGTTAAGGTAAGATGCAGTTGTCAGAACACAAGTGCAGGGAAAAGGGTCACTTTTCAGGAGCTGTGGCCTTTGGTAGAAAGTCACAGCACTGCCAAGCATGCCTGGCAGGAAGGGAGATGGGGAGTAAGTTCTTATCTCTAGTCTCATCTTATCTCCTGCCTCATATTGGTAGAGACCACTTAGAAACCAGAGTAGAAAACCACTTAGAGTAGAAACAACTTAGAAAAGCAGTAGTGCATAAGTGTCAGCTTCTGGGAACACAGAACAGGATCTGAGGGGACAGATGGAGAACAAACAGCACCATGGGGAAGAAACCAAGACAGGGTCCCTCCAGTCTGACTTCTAGCCTCGCCCTAACTTCTCACCTCAGTCACAGGCTGGTTCCTGTGCCCTCCTTTCCTTCCCAGCCCCTTCACCTTTTTCCTTCTACTCTCAACACTTTCTCTATCCTCATTCATAGTCATATCTAGGAGAACCTTGAAATGAGAAAGCACAGTTCACGCAGAGGAATTCTGTGGGATAAAGTCATTACCACCAGCTTACATGAGTTGTCACCTTCCCAGCATTTTGGCTACCTAGGGAGAGAAATTCCAACATTCTTTGAAGTTTATTGAATGCATCTTTGGTTTTACATATTAGTCTTAACTGTTCAATAGTTTAGTCTTACTATGCCTCAGACACTGCCTTCTCCTTTAATCTTTATGACTTCTCTAGGACATACTACTTAAATTTCCTGTAGAATGAGGTCAACTGTATGTAATGAACGCGATAAAGAAATTTACCTCAAGCTCCTATTGCCAAGATCTGAAGTCAGGTGTGGAAAATTCCAAAGCTCAGACTGTTGACTGCTCTGCTATATTCATCCCAAGGAGGCTCAAGATACAGAAGACAAACTTTGTTACATGCTTCTTCCCTTGGCATTCCTCTAGTATACATAGGAACATATTCTGGTATGACACATTAGACCCTGAAAGTATATAAAACTATTTTCATGTCATTTCTAAATGTATATCTCCCCCTTAGCCCATTACTATGGACTCTGAGTAAGGGCATTTCTTTGGCCCAGTGTTCATATAGGTTTCATGCTACCCTGCCCTGAACGCTATCTTTCTCCTTCCTGGAGAGAACCCTCTCCATTTCTGGAATCTTCTCCTAATTTAGCCTCCAAGAAAGTCAGAGAGTCCTTGCAGGGATCTACCTTCGGGCAGACATACAAACTGAGGTCCACTCAGCTCTCACCTATCAGAAATCACTCCGTTCCACCCTTTGGAAAGTCTTCACCTGCCCACATCTATCTTGATTTGGCCTGCAGATTAAATACTTCAGCTCATTCAATAGCCAACACTGGCCCCAAGATTAAATTTTGATTTAGAATAGATTCTAGAGAGTTCCAGGGGGCTGTCACTTTATCTTTCAGCATCAATCTATCTCTTATCAATGGAGCCTTCACTCTGAATCTTGCCAATGCAACTCTGAGAAAGACCTACAGAGTTACATGAGTAAACAGTCACCTGTCTGCCTTAATTTTTATTGATGCCATAACAGTACTCCTTGAGTCATACTGCATAAATATACACCTACATTCCATTTAAATATGTATTTTGTCTTGTGTTTGGTAAACTCATGGCATAACACAGTAATAACCTGCTGTGACATTATTCTGTAACTTCAAAGAAATTTTATAGAATCTTATATAGTCAGTGAGCCTATTCATTATTATAGGACCTAAGAATATTCTTTCCTTATTTCTGAGGGGAAAAAGCTCTATCATATTTTGGGACAAAAGTGAGAAAGTGCATTTGTAACTAGCCATGCTCACTTTTCATAATGTCTGCTTAGCACCCAGTTCCTTCCAGCTGACTGGCATTCCAGGACTGGAGTCCCTGCATACCTGGCTCTCCATCCCCTTCAGTTCCATGTACCTGGTAGCTGTGGTGGGAAATGTCACCACTCTGGCTGTGGTAAGGGTGGAGCATAGCCTGCACCAGCCCATGTACTTCTTTCTGTGCACGCTGGCTATCATTGACCTGGTTCTGTCTACTTCCACTATGCCCAAACTGCTGGGGATCTTCTGGTTTGGGGCTGGTGATATTGGGTTGGATGGCTGCTTGGCTCAGATGTTCCTCATTCACTGCTTTGCCACAGTGGAGTCAGGCATCTTCCTTGCTATGGCTTTTGACCGCTATGTAGCCATCTGCAACCCACTCCATCATACCACAGTGCTCACTCATACCATGGTGGGATGTTTGGGGATGGCTGCCCTCTGCCGGGGTGTCCTCTACATTGGACCCCTGCCTCTGATGACCCGCCTGTGGCTGCCTCTTTATAAAACCCGTGTTATCTCCCACTCCTACTGTGAGCACATGGCTGTGGTCACCTTGGCATGTGGTGACAGCAGGATCAACAATATCTATGGATTGAGCATTGGCTTTCTGGTCTTGATCCTGGACGCAGTGGCCATTACTGCCTCCTATGTGATGATTTTCAGAACCGTGATAGGGCTGGCTACTCCTGAGGCCAGGCTGAAAACACTGGGGACATGTGGTTCCCACATCTGTGCTATCCTGATTTTTTATGTTCCCATTGCTGTTTCTTCCCTCATTCACCGATTTGGTCACCAGGTGCCCCCTCCAATCCACACCTTGCTGGCCAACTTCTACCTCCTTATTCCTCCAATCCTCAATCCTATTGTCTATGCAGTCCGCACCAAGCAGATCCGGGAAAGACTTCTCCAAATTCTCAAGACAGAAACTAAGATCAAATGACTGATGCTTCTCTTAAATAGGCTCATGGAGAAAGCACTTACATATGGTGGGCAGTTTCCCATTTGGGAACTCCAGAGAGTCTGAGATGTTGGGTCCTGTGTTCTCTGGGTTTTGTAATTCCAAAGGAATGCTAAAAAAGGAAGTACAGACTTGTGGTTGCCAACAGGGAAAGCATGGGAGAGGGAGTAGGAGTTTGGGATTAGTACATGCAATTTATTATGTATAGAAAGATGAACAAGGTCCTACTGCATAGCTTACGGAACTATATTCAATATCCTGATAAACCATAATGGAAAAGTATAAGAATGTGTATACATATGTATGGCTGAATCACTTTTGTACAGAATTTAACCCTGTAAATCAAGTATACATCAATAAATTTTAAAAAGATTGTACAGCTCTCAATTCTCAAGTATAGGTGTTTTTTCTACTTACTAAAGTATATTTAAGCTATAGAGATGGAAAAACAATGACAACATCAGTAACACAAGTAGCAGTGTTTATTCAGCACTGAATTCTTACAAATACCCAGATATTTTCTGAAGTAGGTTGTATTGTTCACATTTTAAACACAGAGCAGAATACTTGCTTTGTGAACTATACAGAGCTTGACCTGCCTAGATCAAATGTCCTGTTTGGAGTTTATAATATATTGTGGTGTTACAGAATATTACTTACTGGCTTCAACACTTAAATCCTAAAAACTGGGTCATTTTATCAAAGTGGGCTTAGCTGCAACAAAAGCATTTTCTCATCTAAGCATTTAACAAATGAGATGCTGTTGAAAGTTGTATTAAAAACAAGAAGCATTCTAGAAGAAGACTGACTTGTAGGTCTGTTAGGTATGAGGAATACCACTCATGAAAGAATGGCCTAGAAAAGAAAAAATCAGCTCAGAGCAGGACAATGAGTCTAGAAAATCATGTCTCAGCATTGCCCTCATATCTTCCCCAAGGCTGCTCAACAAGGGGCCTGAAGCATGTGAGGACTCCATGGAAAGGAAATCCTTGCCCTTGCCACAGAAACTCTCATTAACCCTGATCCATCTGTAGGATCCCTGATCAAAATATGCTGTTTAGACAGATCACAAAATAAAGGGATGTGTGCTAGCATGTCTAGAAGCACTGACTTTACCCTCCGGATTAAATAGCAGCCCAATATCTAGAAAATGGCTAATGTATAGCACTTAGCTATCAATTCAAAAAGTCACTAATGTAATTCTTACAACCCCACTGTAAGGGCAGAAATTACTGTACCTTGCAGGTGGGGAAACTGATGCTCCCAGAAGGGACATAAACCCAGAAGTGAACTTGGGGAGTTTTGAGAGGTTTAAAAAAAAAAAACCTAGAAATTAAAAGATGTTTGCTTCTAATGTTAAAGCTTTTAGCCTTTTTAATCCTCCTTTACTTCATTTGGGAAAGAGCTGAAGACTACCTTCCAACGTCAGATGTATATGTGCTCACTCAGTTATGTCTGACTCTGTGACTCCATGGACTGTAGCCTGCCAGGCTCCTTTGTCCATGGGATTCTCCAGGTGAGAATACTGGATTGAGTTGCCATTTTCTTCTCCAGGGGATCTTCCCAACCCAGAGCCTGTGTCTCTTGGGCTTCCTGCATCGGCAAGCAGATTTTTTACCACATTCTTCAACGGTTTTCCAAGGTCAGATGATTGTGCATTTAACATTCCCAACACAACAGCCATTAGCTACAACCATTATTCTCAGAAACTGGAAAACACAGATCTCCAAAGCAATCTCCTTTCAGAGCAACAGGGGGTACAACTGGATTCTATCAATGTCCAATGACAAACTCCACAATTCCATAAAATAAAATAGGCAAGAAGATGTTGAATATACTAAGCTTCATGTATACAAACTATCACTGGGCCTGATATAAATGGAAGTAGTCAAATGCAAAGAAAAGATCACTTCATGAGAATCAGAAAACATGACTTTCAGTTTTGCTTTGGCTATCCCAATTAATTGGAATAATTCCACTTAATTTGAATAACTGGGGTTATCTAGAATGTGTTCTAATTTAGTTTGAATTACATTCATATTTCCTCTAGCATCTCCAACTTCCATCCCATCACTCCATCATGGCATTTATTGTTCCTGAATCTTATGTCTGAGTTTGAAGTTAAATACACTTAACTGTAAATGAAGAGGCAACCATGAGCAAAGTTCTGTTTTACTCATTCCCACCATGGTTGGGGGCCAGGGGAAAATGTTTAAAGGGCTCTCCGGGACATTTCTGTGGAACACAAGAAAGGGCTAGACTCAGAACTCAGAACCACCTCTAAGACTAGTTTTAATATATCATCATACCACCAAGTTAACCTCAGGAGAAAAGTTAGAAACATTCTCCTTCAGTGCAGAACATTTTCTGAGAGTATCCTCAAGGGAGTTAGACAACTTGAACCCAACTTATGGCATTCTTCCTCTGGAATTCAGGCTAGGAAGCGTGTTGGTGGCCATTGACAATGATACATACTTATTCTGGGTGTAGATTTGCCTTTCTTGCCAACAGAGCCTTGGCCAGCACTCCTATTTGAGGGCTTCCTGAGTGCGATTCACAGGCAGGACATCCCCCATGACACAGTACTCAAAGAATAGACACTTCAGACAAGCAGGATAGGGCTTGTCCTATCCTGGGACCTACTGGTAGTATTACATTTCCTCACCAGCCAGAAGCAGCTGGCCTCACAGAATGCCAGAGCCATCTTCTTAAAACACAGCTAAAAAGCAGTTCAACAGGCAGCACTTCACAGGGCTCTTTGCAGAAGTAGAGTCCCAACCTTTAGAACATGGCCTATGAACTGAACCAGACCTCTGCATGGTGCTAGCTCCCTAATAGAAAGAATCAGGAATCTAGGAACAAAGGAGTAGATGCAAAAATATTCCATGTATCACTCCCAATGATCTACTAGGGGAGTTTTTCTTCCTTTCCCTGCAAATCTTCATCCTACAGGATTGGAAGTCATGGTCCTCAAAAGGTGGAAGACTCTTGCCAAGATACAGCAAGGGTTCTACTGAGTTATAAGTTACAGCTTACCATAAGGCTCCTCTGGACCCCTATGTCCAGGAACAAATAGCTGAGAAGGGAAATTAACATACTGGCAGGAGTAACTGAATTGACAAGAGAGGACTATTTATAGAACGTGTGCCAGGAAAAATTTGTATGTGCAGAAGTCAGGTCATCCCCTGGGGCATTTTGTCATGTTCCCTTAGTTAATTGCAACCATGAGTGTACATATGCAATAATCCCCAAATAAGAACCTGAGTAAGGTTTCAGCCCCCTCAGGAATGAAGGTCTGGATCACTCTATAGGCAAGCCATCAAGATTCATGATGTTGACAGCTAAGGGTGAAGGGAATTCCAAATAGGAGAGAATGAGTTAACAGTTGTGGCTCTTGAGCAAAATTTTAGAAACTGGGACTACAGAGTTTATCCATAGCAAGAAAGGCCTGTGGAAACTATGGTAAAACTTCTCCTAAAATCTGAAGTAGATCTGTGCAGCGTAAGAATGCATTGTAATGGCCATAAAATAAATGCATTTCAGATTTTACTGCAAGGAGCATATCTGATTGACAGCCTCAGTCATTGTGCTCTGGAGTTTATGGCATTGCCTAAGCTCTGGTTATGAGCTGCTTCCAACCATTGGATGAGGACAGCGCTAATAAGGCACAGGTCTATTGTAGTGCAATACTGGATTCCTCATGAGCTCTGTTGGCTCATGATACAGCTTTGCCAAAGTGGTCTTAGAAATGATAGCTTATGGTGAACTATGTCAGATTCATGATCTCTGAAGATTTAGCTTCGGGACCAGAGACCAGTCTCGATCACTCAGGTCTTTTGTATGGCAGAAGTTTTATTACAGTGAAAAGAGACAGAGAAAGCTTCTGACATAGACATCAGGAAGTCAGCAAAGAGGGCCTCTTGGCATTGGCAAGTTGGTATAAACCCCCAACAAGTCTCCCCTTTCTGGGGCTGCCTTCAGTCATTACAAATCACCATGCAACTGCAGAGCAGGGCCCATCACTTGCTTCACAAAGAGCATGTCACTCAGGTACACAAGGACACCATAGAGTTAATAAAGTAGAAAACATATACTGAAAAAGCAGAGAGGCTAGAGCTCCAAGAGGTCTTACCATGTCCTGAAGATCCTGGACAAGCCCCCAAGATGATAGCTTATGGTGAATGGTATCAGATTCATGATCTCTGAAGAAGATTTAGCTTAGGGACCAGGGACTAGGCTTGATCACTTAGAGCTTTTGTGGAGCAGAATTTTATTAAAGTGAAAAGGGACAGAAAGGTTCTGACATAGATATCAGAAGGGAGATGGAGAGTTCCCCTCTCCCTAGTCTTAGCAAGGGAATTATATAGTTATTATAATAAATCAAAAGAATGTCTCAAGGTTGTAGAGATCTTACCAGACCCATTCCCACAGTTTGCATTTTACCATATCAGGATTAGTCAGAAGGTTTTCAAGAAGGAGAAACTGTCCTCAAGCAGGATACATTCTTTTTATACAATCCTTAGGAATGAATGTAGAAAAAAAAAGTTTGTCCTTTCCTCCTCCTTGAGAATTCCAGACCCCTATCTCCCCCTTGTGAGCCCCAGATCCCTTTCTCCTTCAGGGACCCCAGACTTATCAACCTGCCTAGGAACTGACTCTCTCATTAATACGCTCAAGTCTAAGACTTTTCTCTTTCCTCCTTCCCTCCCATATCATAACTGCATTGGGATTTCATGGTTCCTCCAGCCTCAGGATTCCTCTCTCTTACTTCCTGAGCATTTAGATGTGTCTACTTCTGACACTAATTTAATGTACCCTCAGAGTGCAAATTCTAATGCAAGTATGGCAACTCCAACTGAAAAATCAACTTGTGTTCACAGGTCAGTCCTGTGGGGAAAGCTAATACCTCTGACTATACACCTGATGGAGAAAATGTTTACATACTGAGATATAGGGAAGTTTTTTTGGCTTATACATGGTTCAGCTTGAATACGGTGTGAACTCAAACCACTTCATTCATGACCTATGAAACACACAGCACATGGCCTTTAACCATTAAGGGGAAGAATGTCCATTTCAAAGCAAAGGATGACTCCCTTCCTGCGGTTTTCATGTTAACTCTCCTTCAAAGGTAAAGTTTCCTTCCCAGACACCAAGGCTCTGTTGTCTCACTGTATACATATATACTATCTCTTTTGAAACTTTGAATATTTGCATGTCACATTTATACCTTATCAGATCAGAAAAAGGAACATGAAACTATGTGGAAACACAAACTGAGCAGTTTCTTGTATGGAGAGGCTATCTCCTAGGCTACAGTCGTCAGTTTGGCTCAAGAAACTCTTTCCTGTTTAAAGTTGTTTATTACATCTATCAATAAGCTCCTGATGAGATTCTTCTCAAAGACTGCTCTCAGACCTTGGAAAATGAAAGCTGTGTAACTGTCACAACCCTCAATACCTAGATTACCAATGCTTTTTTTCCTTACCCTGAAACAGAAAACAGGAGGGATTTTCTAGTGCAGATAAATCTGAAGGATGTTGTTTCAAAAGTGTCCTCAATGTCCTCAAACATTCAAGTTCAATATATAACCGAAGCAGCGCAGGTACCTTGAACTTAACAGGCATTTTCACCATTCACTTGGTGACTCAGCTGGTAAAGACTCTGCCTGCAATTCGGAAGACCTGGGTTCAACCCCTGGGTTGGGAAGATCCCCTGGGGAAGGAACCACTACCATTCCAGTATTTTGGCTGGAGAATTTCATGGAGTCACAAAGAGTCAGACACCACTGAGTGACTTTCACTATTCACAATGCTTTATAACAGGGGTCCCAAACCTCTGGGATCTAATGCCTCATAATCTGAGGTGAAGCTGATGTAATAAAGTGCACAATAGATGTAATGCTCTTGAATCATCCCCAAACCATCCCCTACCCTGTCCATAGAAAAATTGTCTTCCAGGAAACTGGCCAATGGTGCCCAAAAGCTGGGGATCACTGCCTTATTAGAAGGGAGGTAGTTACAAGAATAGCTTGAGACTGCTCTAGACTTGCAGATTGAGGAAACTGAGCTGAGACAATGTCAGTTTTCCCCATAACAGCTTATTTTTAAGTGTCTGGTTACTACCATTGAGTTACCACTTTGAGTTTTCATTCATAAGTTGCTCCTCCCTCTCACTCCCACCTGTTGTACGCAGAACATATGGGAAGAGAGTATAAAGGATATATTACTAACTGCTTGGCCCTTGTCAGGACAAGGCTTCTGAACAGCTCTGGATTTTTAGATGAAGCAGACTAAAATACTGCTGAAGGTACCTCAGCAAATTGTGTGGATGACCAATGTGAGTTGTTTGGACTTTCTTCTGACATGGAGGCCTCTTTCTCCATCTGTTCTCAGAGGTTTGCCCTGTCTTCATCTCTACTGAGCCTACTCTGAAAGTACCTGTTACTTATTTAATAGCTATTACCTAAAGGAACACTCAGCCCCAAACCTAAACTTTGATATTAGAACATTTATAACTCATAGAATGATCTTCACCCATTTTGGTTCACAACCACAAGTATTAGTGCCCCCAGCCTTCTTATACTGTTAGGACTGACAAGTTACACAAGGACATTTCTGCCCACAAGTCTGCTTTCTATTAGTAAGTTTTTTTCTTTTGTTTTGTAGGGAAAGGGAAGATTTACTGTCTGTCTGTGCTTTAGACTATTCATCCTAGCTTGACAGCTGCATTTTAGAATTCTCAGCCTCTATAACTGCATAAACCAGTTCCTTGTAATAGCTTTCATATGCTTACTTTATTGAACCTGTTCCCTGGGGAACTGAGTTATCCACAATACTGTAACTATAATAATTTAAATTGCATGCCCACACAGAGCCCTTTCTATTTTCCATCTGTTCTTGAACTTCTCTCAATCCAGATAAGTCCCTATGACCCCAAATACCCTATGCTGGTCTTTTAGGATGAGCAACTTTTGATTCCCCTTTTTCCTCTTGATTGAGGACCAGTTTGGTGGAGAGGAAACTAGGAGGACTCCCAATTTTCTGAGACTCAAGTGTAGTTGTTTGTTTTCATTAAAAGTGTGTGTATGTTTACTGGATTTGTTCTTTGGTTTCTAGACCTCTCTCCCTTTGACCTTGCAAGTTCAGATTTAAGGAAGTCACCTATTGACTTCAAGCACCAGACAAAGGAAGGAGTCTATTATCCCTATTCATTCAACACAGGTTTCCCAATGAGGACACTGAGATCAACTTGAGATTTCAATGAGGACATTGAGATCAACTTAAGCCCAACAAGATTACCCAGCTGTTGAGACAGATGTCTACATGGTAGAAAGTTCTTTTCCTTTTTAAGAAAATTTTATAACTTTTTACTTTGTATAGAGGTGTAGCCAATTAACAAACAATGTCATGATAGTTGCAGGTGAACAGCGAAGGGATTCAGTCATACATATCCATGTATCCCTTCTCCCCCAAATTCCCTTCCCATCCAGCCTGGTATATAACATTGAGCAGAGTTCCAGGTGCTATATAGTAGGTCCTTATTGGTTATCCATTTTAAATATAACAGTGTGTATATGCTCATCCCAAACTCCCTAACTACCCCTTCCCCATATACTTTCCCCTGGAAACCATTAGCTCTTTCTTTTCTATTTTTTTTAAATTTTTATTTTTATTTTACTTTACAATACTGTATTGGTTTTGCCATACATTGACATGAATTCACCACGGATGTACATGCGTTCCCAAACATGAACCCCCATCCCACCTCCGTCCCCATAACATCTCTCTGGGTCATCCCCGTGCACCAGCCCCAAGCATGCTGTATCCTGCATCGGACATAGACTGGTGATTCGATTCTTACATGATAGTATACGTGTTTCAACAACCCAAAACCTGTGGGACACTATAAAAGCAGTGCTAAGAGGAAAGTTCATAGCAATACAGGCATACCTCAAGAAACAAGAAAAAAGTCAAATAAGCAACTAGCCCTTTCTTGAAATCTGTCTGTCTGTTTTTTAAGTTCATTTGTATCATATGTCTTTTTAGATTTCACATATAAGGGATGTCATGTAATACTTCTCCTTCTCAGACTGATATTTCTGAGTCTCCACATTTATAGTGAGGCAGTGGTTTCAGAAATAGCTCATCTCATGAACTCCTGAAAAATGTTGGAATAACTTATTGCTGAATGAGGACTCATGATCAGCTGTGAAGGCTGAGCAGAATGGCAATTGGGTACATAACTAGATTGCATAACCATGTCATTCCCCAAACTCAGTCCATCCTATGAGTCTGTCAACCAAATTCCATGAGCTGGTTCAATTTTCCTGCTAACTGGCAGAGTAACTACCACATTGTCAATGTTAATTTGGCATTGCTTCCTGGAGTAGAAGGATTCTTGGACATATAGCCTTTTTCTAAACCTCCACTGTATCAAGAAACACCAGACTCAAAACTAAAACCTTCCTGGCACCTGAATGCCAGCTTAAACTCAGTGCTGCCCATGCTCTCACCTGAAACATGGTTATTTTCATCCTTGACTTGCAACCCACTCTATTCAGGTGATCCTCTACTCTTTCCATGAGTGTTCTGTGGCTCAACACACTGAAGTATGTTCTGCTACTAGAATGTTTTAGCTGTTGTTCATACAAAGGTGAACATGCTCAATATAACTAACAGTCTAGCAGGAGAAAGGACCACAAAGACATCCATTCAAGCATGATTCCACTAAGATGAAGTTGAGCTGATAGTTAAGCAATAAAGTACATAACTGCACCTAAAGAACATAACTGCACCTAAAGAGAAGTCAAAAAAACTGGAAATGTAAAGATATTGAGAGAGAGGAGTTTGGTATTATCCAGGAAAGAAAGGTGGTGTAGATGATCTGTAGGAGTTAAGAACGGTGGTTTCTAAGCTCTAAATACATTCCTTTCTCCTATAGGTATTAAATAAGGCCTTGGAGCTAAGTAAATATTTTAGTGCCAGACATCCATTTAACACGTCTAAGCTCTTTAGATTTGTTTGCTTCCTTAGTTTTCATAACCACCTTACAACATAAGTACTATTACCCTTGTTTAGGGGCTTCCCAAGTGGCATCAGCGGTAAAGAATGCCCCTGCTGATGCAAGAGATGCAGGTTCGATTCCTGGGTGGGGAAGATCCCCTGAAGAAGGAAATACCAACCCACTCAAGTATTCTTGCCTGGAAAATACCATGGCCAGAGGAGCCTGGTGGGCTCAAGTCCATGGGGTCACAAAGAGTCAAACAACCGAGCCCTCACACATACACCCTCATTTTACAGGCAAGAAAATACTGAGGAATACAGAGGTTAAGTATGGATAGATTCAGAGGACACACAGGTGGTAAGTGGTAGAGCCACGTGTTAAACAGTCTGACAGAATCTGTGCTTTCGGTACTGTTGATTTCATCACCACAGAAATTGAAATATTGGTTTGGTTGATTAAACTGAATTGGAATATAGAACCGAGATTTAAAACCATCATTACTTGTTTCCTTCTCAATCCAAAGTGATATTCTGACAGACTGAGTAGACACTCGCTGCAGCCAGCACAGCAGGTAGGGATTGAAAGTGGTCAACACACAGTTTGGGAAAAAGAAAATAGAGACAGAATTAAAGTTTTAAAGATGGAACTGGGGGACTCAAGACCTCTTGGACCAACAGCCCTGTTCCTTGGATCCACATCACTTTTATTTAGTGTCTTGGCATGGAGAAAGTATCTGTTGTGCTATGATAAAATCAGCCTCCTCTGTTCCCAATCATGTCTCTCATTTTATTGATTACTTTGAACTGTTATTTTCTTGTACAAGGAGTATCACCCAGCTGTAGGTCATAGACCCACATATGTCTTGGAAAAACATATTGGTGTGTGAACAAGCAGCATTCTGAACTTGCATTGACCCAGCATTCCAAGATCCACACTATGTTTTCCCTTAGCTTAGCAGGGCATAATGACCCCAGCTAATAAGCCGATGTACTTTTGCTGAGATTATACTGTATTTCTATACTTTGCTTTTATTCTTTTCCCATGGTGTTTTTCTCATGGCTTAGCCAGAGAAACAGGCGGCTGATTATTAACCCCTGCAGACACTAACCACGTTTATGAAGAAAAATCCATTTTTTACCTGCAGGCTACAGAAAGCCACAGGACCAGAGACAATTACTCAGTAAAAAGCATGGGAAAGTAGTATTTGCTGTTCCCAATCTCCATTAGACAGATGAATCGTTATGCATCCCTTGAGAAGGGACTATTAAGATATGGAGAGAGGAGTCAGAAGTGTTTCTAGTTCTGCCCCTTTCAGGGAAGTGGCTAAGTCCCTGCATGAAAACAGGGAGGTTAATCTGCTCCCCTCACACTGATCAAGCAGTAGAAACCAGCAGAAAGGGATGCTACAACACCAGAAGTGTTGGTCAGGAACCAAAATGCAAGATTTTAAAGCTATCTGGGTAAGTCGGAAAATGGCTTTGAGGGCAAGGATAAGAAACTTTTTTCAATGTTAGGCAGTCATTAGTGGGGAAGGTAAATGCTTCCAAAAGGTACGTTGTCAGAGAGATGGATGTTTATGGCTTGTTATTTGACAGCCAAGTTGAAGAATGATTCTCTACAAACATGTATTAGTTGGTGGTCATTGCCAAAGAGAAATATTACTGCTGACCAAGAGATAAAGAGTTAAGTAACAGCAGCTAGAAGGGGAAACACATGTACTGACTTTGAATTAACCGCTCAAACATCCCCATTTTTTGGCTATTGATACCACCACCTCTATAAAGAACATGGAGTAAGGCAGCCAAGAAGAAGTCTGCTTATAGGAAAAAGGAAGATAATAGCTTGTATCCTATTACGTGCATCCTTAACTCATGTACCGTGAATCCAGACTTAACTGTTCATGGAAGGATTGTTTCCTACCTAGATCTACCCCAGAGAATTCTTGATAACATAGGACAGGTAAATCCAAGAGAAGCCCCACATGGGGGCTTGGACTTCTGAGTGGTAGAACACATTAATATAAAGAAACAGAAGATTCAGTTACCCTGTCATGTGCTTTTCCTAGGAATGACAAGTATCCCTGCTCTGACCTGGACTGCTTCCACAAAACCAGACAGCCTAAGTGTAAGACTGCTTAAAATCATTTCACATTGAACCCAGCTCCAGAGCTGTCCTGTAACCATAAACAAGAAATTCCCAGGTGATCCGAGTAGTCTTCAGTTAGAACAATTAGGCTCACACATCATGTGAACAGCTGTGAACCATCAACCTTTAGTTCCTTTGAGACAAAATTCCTAAAACAAGCCCAAAGAAATACTGCTAGTGAAGCAGGCTATATTAAGCTCTCCACTAGGATTTAATGTTGTGTCTAGACACCAGATTTTGAAAAGTAGTAACTTCTGACTTAGGGATGAGCTCAACATGTTAGGTTGAGCAGCAACTCCTGTTCCCATAGGATTACTGCAAACAGCTGAGTCACTCTGGGGCTTCCCAGTGGTAAAGAACCTGCCTGCTAACTCAGGGGATATAAGAGACACAGGCATGATCCCTGGGTCAGGAAGATTCCCCTGGAAGAGGGTATGGCCACACACTCCAGGACTCTTTGCCTGGAGAACCCCATAGACAGAGGAGCCTGGTGAGCTACAGTCCACAGGGTCACCACACAAGAGTCAGACACGACTGAAAGTGACTTAGGCACGCATACATGTCATTATTGCAAGGAGCACTTCTCCTGAATCGAGTAGTTCTCGTTAGTTGTCCTTGCTCTCATCTTCCCTGATGCAAACTTCCTTCCTCATCCTTTTCTCCAGGCTTTGACCAGTTACCCTCCTCCAATATGATAGCAGCCATTTTTACACCAATTGGCATTGTTATTGGGTTGTTTACCTACCCTGTGACATCCTTAAGAATTCTGAAAGGGACAACAGGAAACAGCATCCTAAGATTCTCGTTCATGTTGTAACCAAGGTAGGGATAAAGGCCTTCATTTTTGTACACAAGTGAAAATAATCACTCTAGAGGAACCCAGCCACAGGTGAGGCTCTTTAATCCTTCTGCACTGTCTTGTTCATAAGCAATGAACAGCATCTGTGAGATTCTGAATCAAGCACATAGCTTAGCCCTTAGTCAGAAGTTACTACTCATGCACTATGGAAAATTTAATTTAAGCAATAGACAAATTGAAATAGCAGGGCCCTGTGGCCTTCCCCCTCCCCCACATGTTATCTGCCTTCCTTTTGACTGTGGAAAACTTTAACCAAATTTTTATCAGAGTGAGAAAATGAAACAAAGGGAAACAGCCAAAGAAAACCCCTAATAGCTTAGTCACTAAGCAAAGTTAAGAACCTCTAGTTCCTCAAGGATTATATATAATATTCCAAGCCATGTCCTGTGAGCTGTCTTATAGACACTGAAAAACTCACCAGGTAGAAGTTAACTACTTGACCCAACTATGGCCATGACATAAGCTGCCACAATTTAGAGAACTGGCCTCAAGGAGATGGGGACAGACAGACACAGGAACTGAAGATTAATGGTACTTAATTAGGATGATGCTGGTCAGAACACATGACCAATTTCTAGATGACTGTCAGAGCTGACTGTGCTGTTTCTGCATATAGCCCCCTCCCTCAGTCTATGAAAGCTATTTCCCCCTGACTGTAGAGGAGGGTGTAAGCCTTTGGACAGCAGTCCCCCTTGACCCCAGTTGCTAGCATCCAAAATAAAGCATACTGTCCTTTCCACCAATCTGGCCTCTTTATTGGCTTCTTAGTGGTGAGCAGCTGGACCCTACTTTCAATTACAAAGTTGAGTGCTTTAGGAAGTGCACTTTGATATCAAAAGGTTCTCAGTTAATTTCAGGCACTGGAATGAGTTTTAAGTTGTTGGATTAACAATCTGAGTTGTTCAAACTTTTTGATGTGCAAGTCCCTTTCTACATCTGTTCCCTGAAGTTTGGCCTATCCTCATCTCTGAGCCCACTCTTAGAAAGTCCGTTACGCATTTAATAGCTATTGTCTAAAGGGACTGTCAGTCCTTAACTACAGCTTTGTTATTAGAACATAGCTCATAGCTAGCGTCTTTGCCCATTTTGATGACAAAGAGTTTAATTTATATTTCATAGATGGTATGAAAATAGTTTCCTGCTTGGACTAAGCTTCTATCCCTGGTGTGCTCGTTTGTGTTAACAGTTTGGGATGTTAGGATAGCCAATGGGAATTTGCTGAATGACTCAGGGAACTCAAAATAGGGCTTTGTAACAACCTAGAGGGGTGGGATGGAGACTCAAGAGGGAGGGGATATACCTATGGTTAATTCATGCTGATGTTTGGCAGAAACCAACACAATATCTAAGGCTAATTCATGTTGATGTTTGGCAGAAATCAATAATGTAAAGCAAGTATCTTTTAATAAAAAGATTTTAGGATGTTAAGAGGTATATAGAGACATCTAGCAATTGGAAAGTATTTTTCTAAGTTCTTCTATAATGCGGCACCTCCCACATGGAGAAGTCATAAGTGGGCCTAGTAAAATCACAAGGGTAAACAAATCTTTCAAGACTGGGCCCTGAGCATCTTTCATGTACTCCTTTCTGGGTATGAAATTCATGTTGTTCATGTCAAGTTTAAACTAATGAACTAATAACCAGCTGGCCCCCTTTCCTAATGATCAGGCCCAAAGATTCCCACATAGGGGAAATTCTAAAATGAATTAAGACTCTGGGAGAGGTTGGGCTGGAAGCAGCGGCTTTGGCCTGAGAGAAGACATCCAAACAATTCGATGGGAATGATACAATAGAAAATAAATGTGGAGTTTGGGTCTTGTTCCTCCCCCACATTGCCTTGCAACAAGCAGTGTCTATTTAACATTTGTGCTGACTCGGGTATACTCAAGTCATTGATAACCAAGCAGCTCTGTGCTCATGAGAACAGATAAGATTCCTCCAGTTCCATTCTTCTTTCTCAAGATTGATTTGGCTATTCGAGGTTTTTTGTATTTCCATACAAATTGTGAATGATTTGTTCTAGTTCTGTGAAAAATACCGTTGGTAACTTGATAGGGATTGCATTGAATCTGTAGATTGTTTTGGGTAGTATACTCATTTTCACTATATTGATTCTTCCAATCCATGAACATGGTCTATTTCTCCATCTATTTGTGTCCTCTTTGATTTCTTTCACCACTGTTTTCTATATATAGGTCCTTAGTTTCTTTAGGTAGATATATTCCTAAAGAATGGTGAACAGAATTGTTTCCTTAATTTCTCTATTTTCTCATTATTAGTGTATAGGAATGCAAGGGATTTCTGTGTGTTGATTTTGTATCCTGCAACTTTACTATGTTAATTGATTAGCTCTAGTAACTTTCTGGTGGAGTCTTTAGGGTTTTGTATGTAGAGGATCATGTCATCTGCAAACAGTGAGAGTTTTACTCCTTTTCCAATTTGGGTTCCTTTTATTTCTTTTTCTGCTCTGATTGCTGTGGCCAAAACTTCCATAACTATGTTGAATAGTAGTGGTGAAAGTGGGCACCCTTGTCTTGTTCCTGACTTTAGGGGAAATGCTTTCAATTTTTCACCATTGAGGATAATGATTGCTGTGGGTTTGTCATATATAGCTTTTCTTATGTTGAGGTATGTTCCTTCTATTCCTGCTTTCTGCTGCCTGGCTTCAGGCTCTACTGCAAAGCCACAGTATTCAAGCACAGTATGGTACTGGCACAAAGACAGAAGTATAGATTAACAGAACAAAATAGAAAGCCCAGAGATAAATCCACGCACCTGAGGACACCTTATCTTTGACAAAGGAGGCAAGAATATACAATGGAGAAAAGACCATCTCTTTAACAAGTGGTGCTGGGAAAACTGGTCAACCACTTGTAAAAGAATGAAACTAGAACACTTTCTAACACCATACACAAAAATAAACTCAAGATGAATTAAAGATCTAAACGTAAGACCAGAAACTATAAAACTCCTAGAGGAGAACATAGGCAAAACACTCTCCGACATAAATCACAGCAGGATCCTCTATGACCCACCTCCCAGAATACTGGAAATAAAAGCAAAAATAAACAAATGGGACCTAGTTAAAATTAAAAGCTTCTGCACAACAAAGGAAACTATAAGCAAGGTGAAAAGACAGCCTTCAGAATGGGAGAAAATAGCAAATGAAGCAACTGACAAACAACTAATCTCTAAAATTTACAAGCAACTCCTGCAGCCCAATTCCAGAAAAATAACTGACCCAGTCAAAAAATTAGCCAAAGAACTAAACAGACATTTCTCCAAAGAAGATATACAGATGGCTAACACACACATGAAAAGATGCTCAGCATCACTCATTATCAGAAAAATGCAAATCAAAACCACAATGAGGTACCATTTCATGCCAGTCAGAATGGCTGCTATCCAAAAGCCTACAAGAAACAAATGCTGGAGAGGGTGCAGAGAAAAGGGAACCCTCTTCCACTGTTCATGGGAATGCAAACTAGTACAGCCACTATGGAGAACAGTGTGGAGATTCCTTAAAAAACTGGAAATAGAGCTGCCATATGACCCAGCAATCCCACTACTGGGCATACACACCGAGGAAACCAGAATTGAAAGGGACACATGTACCACAATATTCATCACAGCACTGTTTATAATATCCAAGACATGGAAACAACCTAGATGTCCATCAGCAGATGAATGGATAAGAAAGCTGTGGTACATATACACAATGGAGTATTACTCAGCCATTAAAAAGAATACATTTGAATCAGTTCTGATGAGATGGATGAAACTGGAGCCTATTATACAGAGTGAAGTAAGGCAGAAAGAAAAACACCAATACAGTATACTAAAGTATATATATGGAATTTAGAAAGATGGTAACAATAACCCTGTATGCGAGACAGCAAAAGAGACACATATCTGTAGAATAGTCTTTTGAACTCTGTGGGAGAGGGTGACGGTGGGATGATTTGGGAGAATGGCACTGAAACATGTGTAATATCATATATGAAATGAATCACCAGTCCAGGTTCGATGCATGATACAGGATGCTTGGGGCTGGTGCACTGGGATGACCCAGAGGGATGGTACAGGGAGGGAGGTGGAAGGGGTGTTCAGGATTGCAACACATGTACACCCATGGTGGTTTCATGTTCATGTATGGCAAAATCAATACAATATTGTAAAGTAATTAGCCTCTAATTAAAATAAATTTATATTTTTAAAACATGAAAAAACAGGTAAGATACAGCTACACACAGTTCATGTCCCTAACTCCTCTTACACTCTCAGAACTGACATATTATTCAAAGACATTTCTACTCCCCAAGTCTGCTTCTCCCTAGTGGACATAGGTTCTTATTTTGTTTTCCAGTAAGGGAGAAGGATTTATTATCTGTATTTGGTGCTATGGGCTCTTCATCCAAGGGACTCCTACATTCTTTGATACAGGGGATTGTGCTGTACATGCTCTTTGTCCTATAGTAGTTAATATCTCCAGGAGATGTTAACACAGGACAGAACAAAAATAAATAAACTAAAACACCTTAAAAAAAATAGGACCCCAGTGAATGAGACTATCAGAAGGGGAATTACTAGAACAGATGGATTGCTAACAGCAGTGGTCACATATTTGTATTAGTATGCTCATAAGATGCAATAGGCTTTAACTTGGCATAAAGTTGGCTTAGATTTGTAGAAGTAAACAGGACAGTCCTCTATCCTCAGTCCCATTGGGGAGGTCCTGAACTATGCAGCCTCTTGGACCCCTCATCCTGACAGACATGAAGATGAGAGAGGATGAGGCTAACATGAGTTATACTCCACCATACAGAAGCTCCTGTGTTGATATCCTATTGGGATCCTGCCTTTTCAATTATATATGTCCAAGACCAGTGCTACAGACCCCTGGGTCCAGGTACAGTCTCACAGATAAGAAGATGCTATCAGAAGTTAACATGATTTCATTGGCTTGATGAAAACAATGTGCATTTTGAATTTAACTTAGATTTTTTAAATAGTGGATTCTTGAAACCCACTTAAAATTTGACTTGAGGATCCTTATCTGTGGGATTTCATGGCTAATTCACCTTTCTTAATAGCTCAAAAGCTCTCATTTTAGATAAAGTTTTAAAATGAGGACAGATGAATTGACCTTACCCAAACTGAGGGCTGACTTTTTCTCTGGTTTCTTGGAAAGTGATCTCTAAGATTTTGGAATGTCATGGATAATAAGAGTCTTTGTTTGCCTGGGGGCTTTGGAACACAATAAATAGTCCAACAGTGTTGTTATCACATGGTATTCACTTGACATCTGGAAGAGCTGGAAACAAATTAGCCATATGAGCAGTCAACCAGGTCTGAGATGCCCAAGCCCCAGTCAAGTATCCATCTCTGGACACAAGATGAGTATCCCTGGAAGAAGATATTCCATGGATGGTCTCACACTGCTGCCAGGTGACAGGTGCTGCCTGTGACTCCACTGGGAGAAACTGGAAGCTCTAGGCATTGAATCTTTCAACATTTCTGCCCATGCTGATTTTACTCTGCATTCTTTCACTGTAATACACTGTGGCCATGAGTATACCAGCTATTAGTGAGTTCACAGTCCTTCAAAGAATTACCTAATTTTAGGATGCTATTAAGAGATCTCTTCAGAGAAAGGGTGGATTTGTGGACCCCAAACTCTAGTTAGATCAGAAGTGGAGTGGTCTTTGGACTGTTCTTCATCTTCACAGAAATTCAATTCCTTCTATCAGAGATGTTTTAAGTTCCAAGTTAGCACTTTAGTCTAACTTAACCCAATATCCAGGTTCTTTCATTGAGAAATCTTGATTTGAGTAATTTCCTTCAACTTTTCATGAGGTCATAGACACCTCAGTGACAGCCTCACAGTACTTACATTCTTCCATGTCTAAGCTCTGCTGCTGCTGCTAAGTCGCTTCAGTCGTGTCCGACTCTGTGCAATCCCATTAACAGCAGCCCATGAGGCTCCACCGTCCCTAGGATTCTCCAAGCAAGAACACTGGAATGGGTTGACATTTCCTTCTCCAACGCATGAAAGTGAAAAGTGAAAGTGAAGTCGCTCAGTAGTGTCCGACTCTTGGCGACCCCATGGACTGCAACCCACCAGGCTCCTCCACCCATGGGATTTTCCAGGCAAAAGTACTGGAGTGGGGTGCCATTGCCTTCTCCATCTAAGCTCTAATGTGTCTCAAAACTAAAGTAGAGCTACCCTCTCAAGTTTATGATCCTATGCACATTTTTATTGTGGTGCTTTAGGTACTTATTTTTCTAAGTTAGCTTTCAGTTAGGAAAATTCAGTGCAAAAACTTTTAGAATAGCTTTCCTTTGTTTTCAGTTAGGAAAATCAAGTCCACTGACATAAATGCGCTAAGAAGGAAATGCATCTCTTCATTTCTTCCTATTGGCATTAGTGGCTTTGAGATTTGAGCCTATACACATTCACATTCCCTGAGCAAGATGCTGAGGTGTGGAAAAATTTGACTCTAATTGGTGTCATTTTCTACCATGTGCTCTATACCCATAGGAAGCAGGATTGTGGTTTAAAAGGGGAGATGTCTAATTTGGTGGGGTGTTGGGTTCAGATAAAGATCTTTACTACTGACATTACTTTTAAAGCATAGAGATAATATATGATCTATTTCACTTTTAAAAATAATCATGTCATCTGCTTTAAAAGTTAAATATGTGGGAGGTGTTAAGGTCTAAGTCTAGAAAGCCTAGACATCTGGTGGTCATCATGCTTCATGTCATGTTAAGCACCTGTCACAAGAAAATTGAGGTTTTCAGTTTCTACAAACAAGTGCTAATTGCTTCTTAAAAAGCAAATTTTTCATCATCACATCATTGAAACCACGATACCCAGTGCTACACTATTCTAAGTCACCTAGAAAACTGCTTTCTTTAGAAGTCTAAATATTGACATTTCAGCCATCTGATCTGTTTGTTCTGAAATCAAATTAACAAGGGGACAATCTTTCTCTTTAATTGAGGTTAGAAACTGATCAAGACTAGGGATAGAAAGTCTAAGAATATAGTCAGAGCATTCTAACATGTATACTATCATGTAAGAATTGAATCGCCAGTCTATGTCTGACACAGGATGCAGCATGCTTGGGGCTGGTGCATGGGGATGACCCAGAGAGATGTTATGGGGAGGGAGGTGGGAGGGGGGTTCATGTTTGGGAACGCATGTAAGAATTAAAGATTTTAAAATTTAAAAAAAAAAAGAATATAGTCAGAGAAGGAAAAAAGGAGTCAGTTCTGATCAAGGACTTGGCGGAAGACTATATCTTGTTTTCTTCATAGGTAAACAAGAGTATATGTGCAGGACAGTAGGTGAAGTTGTGGTCAGCAAGTGTTTGGCAGAAGTTAAGGAGTCAATAGTCTGAGTCTAAAACACTGTTCTATAGCCAAGTTTGAGGAAGAATGCTATAGTACATATTTTTCAGACTGCTTCTTGCTCTTGGAAAAAAATCTCATCTCCATGGGAAAGAAGCATACAAATACCCCATGTCCTCTTCATGATGATTCCCAGCTGGAGCAGAATTGAAACCATGCAGCACTAGAAGCCAGTGATGGGGCTGTTCCAAGATGCATATGATAGTGTGTAATACCTTCAACTCTTAAGATGCCCAGTGTGAAACATATGCCTAGGTTTGGCAACAAGTTTGTGTCCTTTTTCTTAGGAAGAGAGTCTTTAGAGATACAGTTTCCAGAATATAGTCTTTAAGTTAGCTGCTTACTGCTTCTCCCAAAGAGAAGGGGCTCCAGATGAATGGGTTGATAACTAATGGAAATATCCGTTATCATTAGTTAACATTAGTTAACACAAATATCCATTAGTTTTTTTAAAAAAAAATTGGAATAGCAAGGAAGATTTCCACTGAGAACACCAGTTCCCAAAGAGTTTTCCTAAACTTTACGCTATGCCGCTGAAATATACATGTCAGTAGTGAGATCTTGTAACTTATAAAAATGCACTTGTGTTACTTCCATGGGGAAGGCAATTCTGCCTTTGAAGAGGGTGCAGTTGGATGTGGGAGAGAATAAGTCATTTCCCTGCCACAGGAAGGATTTCAGCTATAGCCTGAATATCATTTCCCAGGTGGCACTAGTAGTAAAGAGCCTTCCTGCCAATGCAGGAGACATGAGAGGCAGGTTTGATTCCTAGGTCAGGAAGATCCCCCTAGAGGCAGCCATGGCAACCCGCTCCAGTATTCTTGCCTAGAGAATCCCACTGATAGAGGAGCCTGGTGGGCTACAGCCCATAGGGTCGCAAAGAGTTGGGAAACAACTGAGGCAACTTAGTACGCATCCTTCACTGGAGCCATTATACATGGCAAGAACCATCCATATTTCTAATATCCATCTAAGCAATGTTTTCCCTATTTAGACCCAGAAACAAGGTATGAGATAAAAAATTCACCCAGGAGATTAACCCAAATGCTCAACCTGAGGGTTATTTTTTAAACTAGCCCCTGAAGCAGAGGCTTACTTCCATTTTTATAAAACCTGATCAAACTGGCTTAGGTTTACCTGGATAATAGAAAGTCATTAATAGGCATGCATCAGTTTATGGAATCTTTAGGTTGGCTAAATATTAATACAATAGCACGAAAGCAAGTTCTCAAGGAATGCTAGTAGACTGCCTGAGGAGATTAAGGGATAGGTACATGAATTTCTGCTTCAGTAATATCATGTAGTAATGTTACCAAGTGGACAGGAAGTGAGGCCTCGTGTTAGAGAAGGACTAAAAGGAGCAGTGGGAGAGAAGTGGGGTGAGGGGAGATGGCTGTCTTCTGAAAGTGACATGGGGAGTCCCCACTCCTCTCACCTGAGCTGATCCATGGCCCTTCTACCAGCAACTCTCCTGAAATGCCATCGCCTGTGGCCATTCCTATCTCTCTTCAGCTGATTTCTGAGGAGGTGGGAGAGGAGGGCCAGGAGAAGGCAGGGTAGGGAGAAATTCTTTCATAGATAAAGGACTTTCCACAGGCCAAGGAGTCTATCATACCAGGAGTAACGAATCTGGCAAAACCCATGCTTAGGCACCTGAGGAACCTTACTAGTCCCCATACCAAAAAATAGATAAAGCCAATGGATTGTCTAAACTTAGTTTTACTACTTTTCTTGACCCATAAAGAATATCATGGATATTTTATATCCCTTCCCAATCATACATACAAGGACTGACATATTTGAGTCAGGATGGTCTTTGAAGAATAATTAGACCTTCAATTATTCATGAAGTCACATGTCTAGAATTCTGAACAGAGAATTCAAGAAGCCTAAGAAATTTGAAGTTTAAGGTCTAAGACAGGAGGTTTGCAGTCTAGTGCAGCAGACACTGATCAGCCACACTGATTTGCTTTAATGAAGCACTTGAGCCCCAAGATGCTGCTACCAAGCAGCCTTTATTTGTTGGCCTCCCCAGGAGTTGTCTCAGCCTCAGAAACTTCAATGCCACATGTCTTCCAGAGAAGACCAATGCTGTGGTTATTGTGACCCAACTAAGCAGAAAGCTGAAAGGCCATTCTAGAGAGTTCTTGGAGTAGCCAAGGCTACACTGGATCTGTACCATAGTTCAATTTCTCTCTGCCTTCTTTCCATATACAGTGCATACAGGGCATTTTTTTTTTCTAATTTGGGGTTTTTGGCCATGCAGCAAAGCACATGGGATCTTGGTTCCCTGACCAGGGATCAAACCCATGCCCCCTGCAGTGGAAATGCAGAGTCTTAACCACTGGACTTCCAGGGAGCTCCCAGAGTACTCCTTAAGCATTGCTGCAAAACTAGTATTTGGTACTGTCTAACTCAGTAGCCCACTTGACTTTGCCAACAAAGGTCCGTCTAGTCAAGGCTATGGTTTTTCCAGTGGTCATGTATGGATGTGAGAGTTGGACTGTGAAGAAACCTGAGCACCGAAGAATTGATGCTTTTGAAGTGTGGTGTTGGAGAAGACTCTTGAGAGTCCCTTGGACTGCAAGGAGATCCAACCAGTCCATTCTGAAAGAGATCAGCCCTGGGATTTCTTTGGAGGGAATGATGCTGAAGCTGACACTCCAGTACTTTGGCCACCTCATGTGAAGAGTTAACTCATTGGAAAAGACTCTGATGCTGGGAGGGATTGGGAGCAGGAGAAGGGAACGACAGAGGTTGAGATGGCTGGATGGCATCACCGACTCGATGGACGTGAGTCTGAGTGAACTCCGGGAGTCGGTGATGGACAGGGAGGCCTGGCGTGCTGCGATTCACGGGGTCGCAAAGAGTCAGACACGACTGAGCGACTGAACTGAACTCCGTGGCCACTATGTACACATAACTATTGAACACTTGAACTGTAGCTGCTGTGTTGGGTCCACTGGGAGGAAGGAGGGCAAGAGGGATTCTATCTTGAAGACTCTCAGCCGTCTTAAGACAGGATGTGAATGGGGCCTGAACCCTGTTCTGGAAGGAGGAAACCATCGTTAAAGAGAAACCAGGTCTCCTTGGAAACCCTCTCCTCACAGATGGAAAACAAAGATTGGAAGTAAAGGTCAAGTTGTCTCAGATTAACGATAGCGCCTGTGCCTGCATGTTGTAATTGTTAATTCTTCTGCACCTGCATGTTGTAAAACTAAGTCAATTACTAACGTGTAACCAGTCAGAACTGGGGTATAAAACCAAGTCCTCAGAAAGCGGGGTCCTTGTTGAGAACCAATTCCCCTTGGACCCACTGGCATAATAAATTGTACCCCACTGTCTTGACTGTTCTCCGAGATGTGTTTTGTGACTATGGATTCCACAACAGCTGGAGGCCTTATAAACTCACATGCATTCTAGAACATGAGAAACATTAAGAAAATGCCAAGGTTGCTTCACAGATAGATCTACTTGGGAGCATAAGGCAAACATGAATGTCTGCTGAACAACTCCACTCAAGGTATCCTTGGATGACAGAAGAGAGGGTAGTCCTCCTAATGGACACAGCTTTGCCAGTGCACCTGGTTATCCATTGTGTGTGGTGAAAAAATCTCCACCCTGCGGGTTAAATACATACATCTGATGAGCAGCAGCCAAGACCTGACTGCTGGCCAAAGGTCTGGGAGAGAAAAACTGAAGATGATATAGAGTAGAGGCATGCAGATGGGAGTAGAGCAAGGCATCTTCATAGAGCACACTAACACCCAGGAGAGCGCACCCAACTAGTGTGCTCTAACACCCAGAGCACACTAACACCCAAGAACACTAATCAAGTAGACACTGTATGAAGATACTGCAATATTTAGCAACTGGAAAATAAGCACTTCATGTCATATACCATTATAAATCAAAAGAAAAATGTGCCCACAGGGTTAAGATGACTACCAGCTACCAAACTAGATTTAAGGTTATATTAAAGTCCATGACATTACTGCTGTGTCTATGAAGTTTGAGACACTGAAGTCAATGGAATACATACCTAGAAACCATAGGGGTGATAAATTTCCCATGGATATGAAAGATAAAAGGCACAACCAACTATACAGCTATCTGCAAACACAAACCTGCTTTTGTAATAAGAAAGCATGACCAAATCTGCCCAGGTACATTGTTCAAATAGATAGAAATTCTTAGATTCAGGAAATATAGATTCCATTGGAAATTGTTCAGGATAGCAAGGCCTTCAAAGGGTTAGAAAAAAACAAAACTAAGTGAAATAATAGAGCTCTAGGAAAAGGAACTATATTTGGAAGATGAGTGACATGGAAATCCAATTTACCAAAAATCTTGGCTTCTTTAGTTTCTGCTCAACTTCATAGGTTTTTTGAGGTTCTTTATGCCGGAGAATTGATGCTTTTGAACTGTGGCGTTGGAGAAGACTCTGGAGAGTCCCTTGGACTGCAAGGAGATCCAACCAGTCCATTCTGAAGGAGATCAGCCCTGGGATTTCTTTGGAAGGACTGATGCTGAAGCTGAAGCTCCAGTCCTTTGGCCACCTCATGCAAAGAGTTGACTCATTGGAAAAGACCCTGATGCTGGGAGGGATTGGGGGCAGGAGGAAAAGGGGACGATAGAGGATGAGATGGCTGGATGGCATCACTGACTCAATGGATGTGAGTCTGAGTGAACTCCGGGTGTTGGTGATGGACAGGGAGGCCTGGCGTGCTGCAATTCATAGGGTCACAGAGTTGGACATGACTGAGCGACTGAACTGAACTGAAGCTCTTAGGACACTTAAATCCTGTCTTAAGACACAGGTCCAGATGCATTAAAGACATAGCTGCTGGAGTTCATCCCAGTTTTTGACTCAGCTTTAGAGAAGGACCACCAGATTGACATGGTGAGCCCTGCTGTGCCACATAAGAATGCCACATTCCAACTGCTGGAGAAATGGACAAGGTTCACTTAATACCCTCTTGACCTTAATGATAGACATCTTGAGAGCAGGGAATTTTGTTAGAAATGCTATTGTCTTCATTCTATTATCCCAAAGTTCTTAGGCCCAGGTAGAGTAGATACGAAGATTTGTGCACTGGAGCTGCAATAAGCATGTGTTCTGAAGCTTCAAGATAATGTTTCAAGGTATAGTGTCATTTTGATTTGGTACACTTAGTAAGCCCTCCATTCGTTGTCTTACTAATTTGTTCTTGGCCTCCTTGTCTGAGAAGACAAGGAGAGACTAGCCTCTCATTTCCCAGCTCAGTCACTGTACTGAGTTGTCTCTATATTGCAGTCTAGTGCCTGGTCTCTATTCAGTCACTGATCTTTGGGGCCTCTAAGTACCTTCTACATCTTGAGTTACCAGATTCTATGCCCTCAGATCTACCACGTGGTTAGTTTTATATGAAAACTTGACTGAACAAGTGTCCAGGCACCCCATGGCTCAGACATTGACATTCTGTCTGTGGGTATATATGGCATGAGAGGAACAGTTGAATGGCAGACACCTTCCCCAGTGCCAGTGAGCCCCACCCAATCTGCTGGAGGCCTGAGCAGAGCAAAGGCTGAGTAGGGAGAAACTCCTCCTGCCTGACCCACCTTGAGCCAGGACGTCGGCCTTGCCCTGCCTGTGGACTAACTGAAACGTGGCCTCTTCTTCTTGGGTCTCGTTGCTCCAGGGTTTCAGACCAGAGTGTATGCTATAGGCTCCTTGGTTTGCAGGCTTTTGAACTTGGATTGGAACTACGCATCAGCTCTCCTGTGCCTTTGACAGCTGCAAGTTAAGAATTCTCAGCCTCCATAACTGTACAAACCAATTCCTTGTAATAGCTTTCAAATTGCTTACCCTGGTTGTCCTGCTTCCTGCAGAAGTGAGTGATCCACACTATGACAACTACTTTAATTTGCATGCCCACAAGGAGCGCTTTCTGTTCTCTATGTCTGTTCTTGGACTTCTCAATCCAAATAAGTCCCTATTCTGAATACCCTATTCTGATCTTTTAGGCTGAGCAACTTTTGATTTACCTTTGCTCTCTTCACTGAGGACCAGTTTTGGTGGAGAGGGAACTGGGAGGAGGACTCCCAGTTTTGAGTCACAAGTTTAGTTTTCATAAAGGCATAAACACAAACTACCTGCCCTTTTTAACATATGCACTATGTATGCTATCCAAATACTGGTTTTTTATTCTTGATCTCTAGAGTTCTCTCTTTTCACCCTGTGAACTCAGACTTAGATTAAGGAAATCTTTCACTGAGTTCAGGCACCAGTCATAAAATAGTCTCCCTATTACCCTTACCAAGGGACTTGTAATTGTCATTATCTGACACATGATTCTGCAATAGGGACACAGCCCCTGAAGTAGTCCAGTCTAAGCCTGACAAGATAAAGTCAGCATTTGAGACAGGTATCTACATGAAGGAAAGTTCCCATAACATCTGTGTACAGGTACAGTGTGGGAAGTGATAGAATTGGTACTGAATGATAAACACTACCTGGAGACAAATGATTTAGTTAATGATAGAAGCATATAATCCTTGGAGACTGGGGGATTTAACAGAGGTTGGGACACACCCCAAGGATGCACATATGATTATGATTCCAGGTAACAGGATAGCCCTGACTCATCATTAGTAAAGGTAGGAAATCAGAGATCCTAGGTTTATCCCCAGAAATCAGACAGAACATGATCACTGAGTACATACAAGTGTTATGACAACTTGGAATATGGCACCAACATCTAAAGCCATCATTAGTTGCTCACTTCTCAATCCAATATGGTATTCTGATGGTCTGAGTCAGCACTAACCAGCTTCATGAAGAAACACCTTTTTCACCTGTAAACTATAGAGCCATAGATTAGAGACAACTATTCAGCAAAACATGGAGAGGAGTATTTGTTGTTCAGTTTCCATTAAACAGATGAATCATTATGCATCCCTTGTGGAGGGGTCATTAGGGTATGAAGAGAAGAATCAGAAGTGTTTCTTCTAATTCTGCCCTCTTCAGGTGTGCAGTTAAGTCCCTTCATGGAAACAGATTAAGCTCCTTTCTTCACATTGATCAAGCTAGAAAAACAAGCACAACAGGATTCCTATGCTACACCACGAGCTTTTGGATGCCTTGAAACTATGGACTGTTAAAGTTCCAGTTTCAGGAATCAAAGTGCAAGGTTTTAAATGGAACCTGGATAAACATGAATGTTGTCTTTGAGGGCAAGGATAGGAGTCTTTTTGAACACTGGCAGACACTAGTAGAGAAGATGACTGCTTACAGAGGTATTCTGTCAGAGGGATGGATGTTTATGGAAGTTATTGAACATCCAGGGTGAAGGGCGATTCTTTAAAAGTGAGGAGTCATCTGCGGTGGTCAAGCCAGAAACACCTCCCTCCCCTTGTCTGAGCTGTGTTGAGCACCCCATTTGTCCTGAGGGACATTCAGCTGCCCCCAAAGTCTGAGAGTCCAGTTCCTGCTCAGAGCAAAGATGACAAAAGCTCAAGGAGCATCTGGTAAGAAAACATGTTTGCATACAAACAGGAAAATCAGATATTATCAGTGGTAGAGCTCGGACAGTGAAGATATCTGAAGGCCAGGTCCAAGAAGAGACAAAAGTTCTGAAAACTTAAGACAAAAATGGCTGATAAATATGTCAGTAAACCTACTAAATCAAATATATAACAATGGAAAAAGCTATTCCCCTAAAATATGATAAATTAGCTGAGGTGTATCAATCACTAAAACTCTGAGGATAAAACTCTGCTATTGTTACCAATTAAAGATGACCCCCAACATCAACGTTATGACATTAAACCAAGCATTTCTCCTTAAAAATAGTAAAAATAAAACTACAGAAAAGACAAAGCAAGATGCTAACATGCCCAAGGAACTTGTGCTTGGATTTTCTGTGGCCAAGTTGTTCAGTCCAAGATTAATTGTTAAGTAAAAGATGAGAGTTCTGCAACAACCAAGAAACTTTCAGCCAGTCTCTAAATTCACAAAACCTCAGCCTGTAGACACTAGCAGTGTAACAGTAAAAAATGATAGAACCTCTCATGATGACTGCAACTAAAATTGGGAGCACCACATCTCAGAGCAGACAACTTGTGCTACCTCCTATTAGAAGTCACCATAGTGGAACCTGATACACAGTGGGTGCTCAGTGTTAGTCCCCATCTCTCCCCCATTCTTGTAGTCCCCCTCTTGCAGATTTCCTGAAGTCTTATTTGAGGACCATGCTCTATATTTCCCCCTTTCAGTCCCATCACACTCACTTTAGACACCCAGCTAGATACAGAAACTAAGTTTGTGTAAAATATGTTGATACACATGAACAGAGTTTATTTTGGCTATAATGGGTGAACTAATGGTTGACTTTCAACATTTGCATTTCATCTCACAAAGGTGTATGTTCAAATAATTTTTGTCTCAATTCATGTAGCTATTTAAACTGGGGTACCCTTGGACTGAGCGATCTGTATCCCAATTCTCTAAAAAGCCTTAGTTTAGTTTCTTTTTTAAATCCCTTCTAACTTACAAGAGGAAAAGTTCTTTTAGGTGAACTTTGGTATGTGGTTGAGCTTTGTAACTGTTTTGTTTTCCATGAAAGCAAACTTATATTTGCCATATTTTTTCTAGTGTATTGTTATTTTAAATAAAAGATGCTGCTACTTCATGTCAATACAAAATGTTTTGGTCTCACTTCTGTTAAGCCTTTTAAATAAGTGCCAAGTTATTAACTGAAGACACTTTGCAATCAGTTGAAAATAGTATTGTTTCATTTGATGGGTTTTGTGTCATCTTTATTCCTGTCTCTATTAAGCTCTTCAGGATAGTCATTCCTTCCTCCTTTTTGATGAATGTGTATCTCTCCTGACTATACCAGCTTGGAAAAGAGCTGCTCCTACATGTGGCAATCAAGGGGGATGAGAATGATGACTCTCGTGGTTCTCTGTAGCGCTGAGCAAACATCTCCCCCTCCTGCCCCATTTTATCCACCCAGAGAAGAAATCGGATTGATTTTACACCAAATCAATAAAGAGAACAGATACTATGCAAATTGACATAGAAAAGAATAATCTCCTTCCCTAAAAAAAAGAAGTCACCACAGTAATACCCAAGACAACATGAAACAAGGCCTCAAGATATGCCTACCAATGTTAGTTTGGAAAGGGCCTTGAGATAGAGTTATCACAAATACAGTTTCATCTGGTATCAAAACAGGTGCTTCTCAGGACATAAGACACTTATCAAGAAGCATAGCAGCTGAAATGGTAGCCAGGCCTGCTTTGTTTTCTAATACTAAATAGAAAAGTCAAAAAGCATTGACCAGCACAGACATACCATGGTGAAAAGAATTTATAGTAGATGGACTCAACCCAAATAAACTGTGGAGAAGAGAAAAGCTCATCAGAGTGGAAAACTGGCAAAGGAAAAGTGTGAAAAGGCTTCCGAGTTCAGTAGCCACCCAGCCTGAGCCCAAAGCACAAAGTGAAAAGTCAGTTGGGACTTCCTGGACTACCATAGCAGAAGATTTAAAAAAAAAAAAAAAAAACCCTTTACGATATTTTCTAAATGCCTAAACCTGATTAATAAGAGATGTCCACGAAGTGGTAGAATTGGTTACACTGAATGACCTAATTAAAAATATCCTAGATGTCAAAAAAAAAGTTTGTTAGATATTGGATATGCCTCACATATACTGAAACCATTCAAGTCCTACTGAAAATATTGTCACAATGTGAGAAGGCCATTCTGGCAGGAGTTCAGCCTATTGAAGAGATGCAACATGGAGTCGTTGACACTCTGACAGTAAAGAAGTCAAGTTAGATTTGGGCCAAACATTGAGGTTTGTGCAACCAAGAAACAAACTGAAGAAGCCATCATTGACAATGTTGACCTAGGATCAGAAAAACCAGAAATGGAAAATAAGCATCCTAGAAACGTGGTATTTCAAGACTGAAAATGGCCTGGATGACAAATATTCAACCAATGATTTTAAAACTCCCAATACAGATATTATTGCAGAATGCTTAAATATGTGTCTGCTACTCCATACTTGCAAAGTGTAGAGAAGGATGCAGTTTGATGGAACAAATTTTGCATTTAGAGCACTAAAGTTTCTAACACTGGTTAGACGTTCAAGGTCTTCAAGGGACTTTTAAATTGCTAGATATGTTAAATAACCATTACCCATAAATTTTCAAGAGTTAACAGAGTTGGGACAGAGTTGATACTGTATCATATGCTGCATTGTACTCAGAGCCTGGCCAGAGAGAAAAGAAGTGAAGCTCTGATTAACACTGGGGTTGTATTTTTCAAGGGGGTTTTGTTGGTTTGTTGTGGCTTCATATATCCTTTAGGTTAAGAGTTGCCAGGTACTTAAGTATTCACAGTAGTCAGTGCTTTTACTAATGTTCACTCTGTAGCAGCTGTTGACCTCTGTCCTTTGGAAAAGCAATTTTACCTTATTGATCTTAATAGACTGAGTTTTTCTCTAAGGTAAGTTTTGGCAAGGCACTTAGCTTGCTTTGTCACCTAGTTCTAGTAACCCCTATTGCTATGGTCTCCTCTGTCCTTGGGACATTGCCCCTAGTTCTTGTCACTATCCGGCAATGCCAGCAGGTTGGCAACCTGTAGTCTCTTGGCCTCTTATTGTAGCCAAAGTCACCAAGAAAGATAATTAACTAAATACTCCATTTCTAAGAGAAGATACTTTTGGATAAGAAAAGACGTGCATAAACCTAGTTGGTATTCAGAACCTTAAGTCTTAGTTCCTTTAAGTTCCGTTTCAAATCTGACTATCTAAAATGTTAAAACTTAACTTCTATTGCTTCATTTGATATAATTGATAGACTATTGTTCACTTAGTCATGTCTGACACTTTGCAATCCCATGGACTGCAGCACACCAGCTCTTCCCTATGCTTGTTTCCCAGATTTTCTCACACTCACATCTACTGAGTGGATGATGCCATCCAACAGTCTCATCCTCTATCACCTGCCTCCCCTCCTGCCCTCTGTCTTTCCAGCATCAGGGTCTTTTCCAGTGAGTCAGCTCTTCACCTCGTGTGTTAGAGGTATTGAAGCTTCAGCCCTTCCAATGAATATTCAGGGTTGATTTCCTTTACGATTGACTGGTTTGATCTTCTTGCAGTCTGAGGGACTCTCAAGAGTCTTCTCCAGCACCACAGTTTGAAAGCATCAATCCATTGGCACTCAGCCTTCTTTATGGTCCAACTCTCATATCCATACACAAACTGGAAACAAACTAAGATCATTCTATTGTTTTTGAGATTGCATCCAAGTACTGCATTTCAGACTCTTGCTGATTATGAAGACTACTCCATTTTTTCTATGGGAGTCTTGCCCACAGTAGTAGATATAATGGTCATCTGAATTAAATTTGCCTATTTCCACCCATTTTAGGTCACTTATTCCTTAAAATGTCAACATTCACTCTCACCATCTGCTGTTTGACCACAATTCACCTGATTCATGGACCTAACATTCCAGGTTCCTATGCAGTACTATTCTTTACAGCAGACTTACTTTCACCAGATACAACCACAACTGGGCATCATTTTCACTTTGGCTCAGCCTCTTCCCTCTTTCTGGAGCCATTTCTCCATACTTCTCTCCAGAAGCATATTAGACATCTACTGACCTTGTGGGCTTATCTTTCACTGTCATATGTTTTTAGCTTTCATACTATTCGTGGGGTTCTCAAGGCAAGAATGCTAACATGGTTTGCCATTCTATTCTCCAGGGACTGTGTTTTGTCAGAACTCTCCATCCATGACCCATCTGTTTTAGGTGGCCCTACACAACATGGCTCATAGTCTGAGTTACACAAAGCTGTGACTCTATGTGATCCTTTTGGTTAGTATTCTTTGATTATGGTTTTCATCCTGTTTGCCCTATGATGGATGAGGATTAGAGGCCCACGCAAGCTTCCTGATGGGATGGACTCACTGTGGGGAAAACTGGGTCATGCTCTGTTGGACAGGGCCATGATCAGCAAATATTTAATCCAATTTTATGCTGATGGGTGGGGCTGTGCTCCCTCCCTATAGTTTGACCTAAGGAAACCCAGTCCTAAAGTTTGAAGTCTCTGTGGTAGGCTATAGGCACTATGGTAGGGGTAGTGGCAACCTCCTCCAAGAAGACTTATGCCAGCACCCCACACGCCCTGTAGCCCTGCTGCTGCCAGTGCCGCTGACCCCACAGCAGGTGACTGTTGACCCACATCTCTGCCAGAAACTTCAAAACACATGCAAGTCTAACTCAGTCTCTTGTGGGGTCACTGCTCCTTTCTCTTCAGCCCTGGTGCACACAAAGCTTTGTCTGTGCCAAGCGTCTGCTTCCCTAGGCCTGTGGGAGATCTGTAATCAAATCTCCCTGACCTTCCAGTCCCTTTGTGAGATCCCCAGATTGGGAAGTCTGAAGGAGGCCTAGAACTTTCACTGCAGTGTGAGAACTTCTTTGGTATAATCGTTCTCTAGTTTGTGGATTACCCATGAAGGACCTAAGCTACTCCATTTTGTTAACAGAAAAACTCCATTTTGTAAGGTTCCAGGAAAAGAGCCTTTGGAAATCCCCTGACCTCACCCCACCACCCACGAGCCAATCAGACCCCAGACCAGAATCTCCTGAGTTAACGTTCAGGAACTCGTGGTCTACCTAGGTAATAGGGACCAATCAAAAACCAACACACAACCCTTCGAAAGAAAGTGACCAATCAGACATCCCCCTACGCAGAAACTTTTTTTTCCATGAACACTCCCTATATAAGCAATGTAACCCAAAACCCGGGGCTCCTCCCTATAGCCACTGCATCAGTATCGGTGAGAGCCGCAGCTCAAGCTTGGTAATAAAAACTCTCTTGCTTTTGCATCAGATATCAGCTCCCTGGTGGTCACTGGGAGATTTCACGACTTGGGCATAACATTTGGGGGCTCATCTGGGATCTCCCACCGGCTCCACAGGAAGACCGATCCAGAGAGTCATCTGCAGCCGTTAAGCTTTTTTCTGTCTTTCTTTTCGTTTCTGGCAGGGCCTATTTTCTGAGACCGGTATACAACTCAGGTGGACGGGCCGACGAGTCACTGGTGGGGGTCGTTGGGAGACATCCCTGACCCCGGCGGGGGGGACGGAGTGCCCCCGTTCTCTGTAGACGATAGCAGGTCGCTCCCACTGAACGGCCGTCGTCATTCAGTTTTACCTCCGGAGTCCCAGAGGTGTATTTCTCCTCTCTGTCTGTGTGGCTGTTTGTATTGTCTGTATTAATTTACCAACATCTGACTGATCCCGGGACGATGGGGCAATGCCATTCTAGCCCCATACCTCTATCGTTGGTTACTGATAATTTTAAGGAGGTCAAGATGCGCGCTCATGACCTCACTGTAGAAATTAAAAGAAATAATCACTTTTTGCACTGCAGAATGGCCGACTTTCCATGTAGGCTGGCCCTCAGAAGGCACCTTTGAGTTGGGAACTGTACACCGAGTTTGGGATATCAGTTCTGACCGCGGATCGGACACCCTGACCAAGTTCCCTATATCATAGTATGGGAAAATATCATATTGCGCCCCCTTCTTCGGTAAAACTTTTTTGCCTCAACAGGGATTTTCTACCGCTCAGGTGTTGGTGACAAGTGTAGGAAAAAACCTGAAGAATCCCAAGGAACCTGAACCAATGGCGCTGCTATACCCTATCTTGCAAAGGGGAACAAAAGAAGAACTTCTCTTTCCTCCTCCTTTCCAACCCCCTGAACCGCCACAGGCCCCCGCCATTCCTTCACCCAGGGACGAAACACGGTGGGGTGGAGGAGGACCCGCACAAAATATTCGCCATCGGCCAGCCAGGTCCCCGGAGGGGCCAGCAGACTCAACTGTTACCCTCCCCTTACAAGTGGCCGGCCCCCTCAATGAGGCAGGAAACCAACCTCATCAATACTGGCCCTTTTCTATGAGTGACCTATATAACTGGAGATCCCAAAATGCTAAGTTTTCAGACAACCCTAGAGATTTAACCAATCTTCTAGAAACTGTGCTTTTTACTCATCAGCCAACCTGGGACGACTGCCAACAGCTGTTCCAGATTCTCTTCACCATAGAAGAGAGAAAAAGAATACAGAATGAGGCCTGTAAAAGGGTCCCAGGGATAAATGGAGAACCCATCACTAATATAGATGAAATTAACACCTCTTTTCCTTTATCGTGACCCGACTGGGATTACAATATGGCACAAGGTAAGGAGAGGCTCCAGGTCTACCGCCAGACTCTCTTGGGGGGGCTTAAGGCAGATGCATGGAAACCTACTAACTAGCTAGAGTGGGAAATGTTCAGCAGGGCCCCACCGAGAGTCCAGCAGCCTTCCTGGAGAGGCTAATGGAGGCCTTTAGACAATACACCCCCATGGATCCAGAAGCAGAAGGCACTCAGGCTGCTTTGACAATACATTTTGTCAACCAGGTGGCTCCAACATTAGGAAGAAGTTACAAAAACTTGAACGCCTGGGTGAAAAGAGTATCCAGGATTTAATAACAGTAGCAGAAAGAGCCTACAACACCCGAGAAACCCCCGAGGAAAAACAAGCAAAAGCAGCAGATCGCCAAACCCGTAACATGGCACACATCCTGCTGGCTGCAACAGTTCCTGACTGGGGAGAGAAAGAGCGCCAGTTGCACCGCCTGGCTGCTGAAGGTAAGAGCCGTCCCCATATGCGACCAGCATTAGGAAAAAAACAATGTCCATGTTGTAAAGAGGAAGGACACTGGGCCAAGGAATGCCCTAAGAAAAAGAAGGGACCACAAAAGACCCCCATCCTGGCTGTCGAAGAACTGAGCGATTAGGGAGGATGGGGTTCAGTGCCCCTCCCCGAACCCAGGGTAACCCTAAGAGTGGAAGGGACCCCAATTGACTTGTCAGGGGCTCAATATTTGGTTTTGCTAGAGCCCCAGGGAAAACTGGCCGGAAAGACCTCTTGGGTGCAGGGGGCTACTGGAATGAAACAATACCAATGGACTACCCGAAGATCAGTGGACTTGGGTGTGGGCCGGGTATCCCACTCTTTCATGGTCATTCCGGAATGCCCCTTCCCTCTGCTAAGAAGAGACCTGTTGACCAAAATGGGGGCCCAGATTCAGTTCCTCCTGGGGGAAACCAAAATACTGGACCAGTCGGGCAGACCGATCCAAGTACTGACCATTCAATTAGAAGATGAATATCGGCTGCACCAGAAACCTATACCGCCTCCGGTAGACATTTGAAAATGGCTAGATGAATTCCCCGAGGTGTGGGCCGAGACAGGGGGAACCAGTTTTTCCAGACACCACCCTCCTGTATACGTAGATCTCAAGCCAGGGGCCAACCCCGTCTGGGTCCGACAATACCCCATGACCCTGGAGGCCCAATAGGGGATCACCCCCATATCCGCAGGCTCCTAGCCCAGAAAATCTTGAGACCCTGCCGGTCGGCCTAGAACACCCCCTTGCTCCTTGTCAAAAAAACAAATTCTCGTGACTATCGGCCAGTGCAGGATTTATGAGAAGTCAACCGCCGAGTTTTAGATATTCACCTTACTGTGCCGAACCCATACAACTTCCTCTCTCTCATCGGACCATCACTGGTATATGGTCTTAGATTTAAAGGATGCTTTCTTCAGCCTCCCCCTGGCATCCAAGAGCCAGGACCTTTTTACTTTTGAATGGTCTGACCCAGAAGAAGGAATCAACGGCCAGCTGACCTGGACCCGGCTGCCACAGGAATTTAAGAATTCTCCCACCATCTTCGATGAGGCCCTCCATGAGGATCTGGGTGAGTTCAGACAACACCACCCTCAACTAACCTTGTTACAATGTGTAGATGACCTCTTAATTGCAGCAAAGGACCAACAGACTTGCCTTATGGGCACCCGAGAACTATTGCAGACCCTTGAAAAATTAGGGTACTGAGCCTCAGCCAAAAAAGCTCAGATATGCCAACCAGAGGTCACCTACTTAGGGTATGTATTAAAGGAAGGACAGAGACGGCTGTCAGAGGCACGAAAGGAAACGGTACTTAAAATCCCTACCCCGGATTCACCTCGAAGGGTGAGAGAATTTTGGGGGTCTGCTGGGTTCTGCTGTCTTTGGATCCCAAATTATGCAGAACTGGCTAAACCCTTATATGAAGCCACAAAAAGTTCCACCACTTTCAGTTGGACGGAGAGGATGGAGACCTCTTTCAAGACTATTAACACGGCCCTGCTGTCAGCCCCCGCCCTAGGGTTGCCTGACGTTACAAAACCCTTTCTCCTGTATGTAGATGAAAAACAAGGAGTGGCAAAAGGGGTACTGATGCAACATCTGGGACCTTGGAAGCGGCCGGTAGCTTGTCTAAACGCCTAGACCCCGTGGCATCAGGCTGGCCCCCATGCCTCCGCATGATTGCAGCAGTGGCCCTAATGGTCAAGGATGCAGATAAACTGACACTGGGGCAAGAGCTGCATATCACCGCCCCCCATGCCATTGAGGGCATACTAAAACAACCCCCAGATAGGTGGATCAGCAACGCTCGGCTGACCCACTACCAGGGATTACTGCTAAACCCCTCCAGAATCATCTTTCTGCAGCCTACTGCTCTCAATCTGGCTACACTGCTTCCTAACCCGGATTTGGAAGCCCCAATCCATGACTGCAGCGACATACTGGCCCAGGTACATGGAGCGAGAGGACGTGCAAGATCGCCCTCTAGCGGATGCTGAAGTTACCTGGTATACGGATGGAAGCAGTTTTGTCCCAGATGGGCTCAGGTATGCAGGGGCAGCCATAACCACAGAAACCCAAATCGTGTGGGCGGAAGCACTACCTCTGGGCACTTCGGCTCAAAGGGCTGAACTAATCACCCTAACAAAAGCCCTCCAGTTGGGGAAGGACAAAAAACTTAACATCATTACCGATAGCTGATACACCTTTGCTACTACCCATATAACACGGAGCCATCTACAGAGAGAGAGGCCTCCTCACGGCCGAGGGTAAAATGATCAAAAATAAAGAAATAAAAGCCCTCCTCTCGCCATTGTGGCTTCCTAAAAAACTAGCCATAATACACTGCCCGGGACACCAAAAGTCAAACACCCTGACCTCAAAGGGAAACAATTTTGCAGGCAGAGCAGCCCAAGATGCAGCCCAGGGCACCGTGATAGAAGCCACCCTTCAATTGCCTGACCCCGGGAGCCCTGTTCTGCCAGCTTTACCCAACTACTCACCAAGAGACTTAGACTGGATAAAAGGTTTGCCTATGACCCAACAACTGGCCGGGTGGTGGAAGGCAGCAGACAGCTCCCTGATCCTCCCGGAGGAACTAGGAAAGCAGGTGTTCCTGAGGATGCATCACACCACTCACCTGGGAACCCGCAAGATGCAGGACCTGATTAGACATGCCAAGGTTACCATGAGAGACATCAGATCAATGATAGAAAATATCGTATCAACCTGCAAAGCCTGCCAGCTCACCAACGCTGCCTGTCATCCAGCCAACCATGGGTCGAGGGAACGTGGGAGTCGACCAGGAGCATACTGGGAGGTGGACTTCACTGAGGTAAAACCGGGTAAATATGGATACAAATATCTACTGGTATTCATAGATACCTTCTCAGGGTGGGTAGAACCTTTCCCCACCAAGAGAGAAACAGCACAGGTGGTGGCCAAAAAGCTGATTGAAGACATCTTGCCGTGATTCGGGTTTCCTGCACAGGTGGGGTTGGACAATGGGCCAGCCTTTGTATCTCAGGTAAGCCAGGGGGTAGCCCAGGCTTTGGGGGCTAGGTGGAAGTTGCATTGTGCTTATAGGCCCCAGAGCTCAGGACAAGTAGAGAGGTGAATAGAACACTCAAACATTAACAAAACTAGTTGCTGAGACTGGAAGGGACTGAGTGGCTCTCCTCCCCTTTGCCCTATACTGGGTGCAAAATTCTCCCTACCAACTGGGATTTACCCCCTTCGAAATTATGTATGGGATATCTCCCCCAATAATTCCTAACCTAAAAATAGAGGTGCTAAAAGAGATAAATGATCAAAGACTACTCTTTTGTCCCCGGTCCTTACAATACTCCCACAGGGACACGTGGAAGAGGCTCAAGGCATTATATGAATCAGGCCCACCACCTGAACCCCACCGCTAACGGCCAGGAGACTGGGTGTATGTGTGCCACCATCATCAAGAGACCCTAGAGCCCAGGTGGAAAGGGCCCTTCCTAGTTGTCTTGACGACACCCACTGCTCTCAAGGTTGACAGCATATCTACTTGGGTTCACCACACCCATGTATGGCCTGCGAACCTGTTCGCCCTAAGGGAAGAATTGCTCCCCCAGTGGAAGACCAAGCTGGACAAAATAAATCCACTCAAACTCAAGCTACAAAGGCGATAAAAGTATCTCTATGGCTTAGTGCTGCCGCTAACCCTCATCAACCAATGAACCTGACTTGGATGATTCGAAGCACAACTACAGGAGAAGTAATTAACTCCACCTCGGCCATTCATCCTAAAAACACCTGGTGGCCAGACTTAGAATTCTACCTTTGTCTTCTGGCCACAGGATCATGGGACATTGGTGAATGGGAGGTAAAGATGCCCGGCAAGCCCAAATGTGGGGCTGGCATTAATAGGTGTAATACTCGGCCCCCCACTAACTCAGGGCCTGGGTGCAGCCACTACATCCAATGGGCAAGCTTATGGGAAGCACCCTTCTATGTGTGCTCCAGAGGGAAACAGGACTGGGCGACCATCAATAACTGGGGGGGGGGGGGGGTTGATAAGTTTTATTGCGCCAATTGGGGATGCGAGTCAATGGGGACGGTCAATTGGGAGCCCCCTATTTGTGGTGACTTGATTACCTTGGGTCACGTTCCGGGGCCCACTGGGTCAACTGGGCCTTGCATGAACTTTCTTTGTAATCCGGTGAGGCTCAAATTCTCAACTGAAGGAAAAAAGTTCCCCGGTTGGGAAGCCAAACAATCTTGGGGCCTCCACCTATATCAGCCAGGATATGACAATGGGTTGCTATTCACCGTCAGGTTGAAAGTAGGACCCATACAGATCGGTCCAAATCGGGGCATAGGGCCCAATTCAGTCCTAGTGCCATGAGAGGCTACCCACGCCCCCATTCAGCCAGCCCACACCCTCGCTAGAGAACCTACCCAAACGCCTCCCAGGCCCTACATTACTAATACAAGCAACTCCCCTCAAGTTAGCCTTATGGGACCTAACATTAGGATGATCAGGACCCGTTATTTAATGTGGTAATCAGCTCCTATCGGGTCCTAAATTCCACTCGCCCGGACCTGACTGGCAGTTGCTGGTTATGTTATGACATCAAACCCCCGATTATGAAGGTATAGCTGTCCCAGGAGTTTACATTCAAACCAAAAACCACAGAGCTTGCCGATGGCAGCAGAAAGGAGACACCAGATGAACCCTCCAACGAGTAACCGGGTGGGGCCTTTGCATAGGAAATGTCCCCCAAACCGACCAACACCTCTACAATTCTACAGATTCTATAGCGACAACCGGGTACCTGGTGCCTCCCCAGGAAAATTGGTGGGCCTGCTCCACAGGCTTAGCCCCTTGTATTTGCGGGCAGGTGCTAAATAACTCCAAAGATTTCTGCGTATTGGTACTATTAGTCCCCCGACTGTTCTATCACTCCAATGATGAAATCCTCCCAAAACTAGAAGCTTCACACCAGTCCAAGAGAGAGAGCCAGTCTCAGCCTTAACCCTCACAGTCCTACTGGGGTTAGGGGCAGCTGGGGCAGGAACTGGGATATCCTCTTTAATAGTGCAGAATCAACACTACTCTAGCCTAAGAGCAGCCATTGATCTTGATATCGAAAGACTAGAAAGCTCAGCCAGGAACCTCCAAGAGTCACTGAGTTCTCTGGCGGAAGTAGTACTGCAGAATAAAAGGGGATTGGATTCGGTTTTCCTCCAATGGGAAGGCCTATGTGCTGCGTTAGGAGACTGTTGCTTTTATGTGAATCACTCGGGGGTAGTCAGGGAGTCCCTGGCCAAGATAAGAGAAGGGCTGAGTCAGAGAATAAGAGAAAGAGAAATGTCTCAAACCTGGTTTGAATCCTGGTTCAATTCATCCCCCTGGTTTGCAACTCTCATATCCTTCTTGGTGGGGCCCCTGATTATCTTGTTACTACTGCTCACCTTCAGGCCATGCTTACTAAACAAATTGGTGGCCTTCATTAAAAGCCGCATCAACACAGTGCAGCTCATGGTACTCAGATCCCAATATGCGGCCCTACCAATGGTCCCCTTAGCAGGAAACAATATAGAGCTGACCTCAGACCCATGATCGGGTCTGTCCTGGATCCTACAGAAGGGGTGAATGAAGGACCTAAGCTACTCCATTTTGTTAACAGAAAAACTCCATTTTGTAAGGTTCCAGGAAAAGAGCCTTTGGAAATCCCCTGACCTCACCCCACCACCCACGAGCCAATCGGACCCCAGACCAGAATCTCCTGAGTTAATGTTCAGGAACTCGTGGTCTACCTAGCTAATAAGGACCAATCAAAAACCAACACACAACCCTTCAAAAGAAAGTGACCAATCAGACGTCCCCCTACGTAGAAATTTTTTCCCATGAACACTCCCTATATAAGCAATATAACCCAAAACCCGGGGCTCCTCCCTATAGCCACTGCGTCAGTATCGGTGGGAGCCACAGCTTGAGCTTGGTAATAAAAACTCTCTTGCTTTTGCATCGGATATCGGCTCCCTGGTGGTCATTGGGAGATTTCGCGACTTGGGCATAACACCCACACAGAGCTCTCTAGTGGGGCTAATGGCGACCTCCTCCCAGAGGACTAACACCAGACCCCACACCTCCCAAGACTGCTGCTGCCAGTGGCCCTGGCCCCAGAGGCAGGCCACTGCTGACTCGTGCCTCCACGGGAGACCCTCAAACAGTCACAGGCAAATCTGGCTCAGTCTCTTGCAGGAGTCTCTTGCAGGAGTCTCTTGCAGGGAAAGGAGCTCCTTTCCCTGGGTCCTGGTGCACACAAGGTTTTGTCTGTGCCCTCTGAGAGTCTGGTGGGTATTAGATTTGATTTTAAATGTGATTGCACCCCTCCTATAGCAATTTTGTGACTTCTGCTTTGCCCTTGGACATGAGGCTATCTTTTTTTGGTGGGCTCCAACATCCTCCCGTCCATGGTTGTTCAGCAGCTAGTTGCCAATTTTGGTGTTCTCGCAGGAGAAGATGAGCACACACCCTTCTACTCCACCATCTTGCCTCAACCCAAATTTGTCTGCATTTTCCAAGGGGGGAGATGAACACAAGCGGCCGCTGCTGTTACAGAATATAGAGAGACTATTAGGATGGGCTTACAGAAGTAACATACAATATTTAGTGTCATTCTAGTCTAGGTAGTATTTCTAAAGTACTTAAAATTGATTTCTTCCTTTAAAAATAAACACCCTGTATGCAAGACAGGAAAAAAGACACAGATGTGTATAACGGACTTTTGGACTCAGATGGAGAGGGAGAGGGTGGGATGATTTGGGAGAATGGCATTCTAACATGTATACTATCATGTAAGAATTGAATCGCCAGTCTATGTCTGATGCAGGATACAGCATGCTTGGGGCTGGTGCATGGGGATGACCCAGAGAGATGTTATGGGGAGGGAGGTGGGAGGGGGGTTCATGTTTGGGAACGCATGTAAGAATTAAAGATTTTAAAATTTTAAAAATAAAAAAATTAAAAATTAAAACAAATTAAAAAAAACAGAATGCTATTGAAAAACAAAAAAAAAAAAAAAACCACTGTGAAGTAATGTCTCCTAAAACATGATAGTCATCCACAGTAAGTAGGTCTCTTTCCCCCACATAAACACCAGTAAGATTGTTTTGAAAGTCTCTGAACTAATACTTAAGATGGCATACATCCTTTACCAACTCTTACAGTTTCAAAGAAGGATTTGATCCTTGTGAAATGTTAGTATTAAAATTGCATAATATGGATGGGTTAAAAACATTTCTGTTCATTAATTCCATTTTATAATAGTGTCAATCTTAGTTCTATTTGTCTTATGTTCTAGAATGTTGAATTTTTATTCCTTTTGAACTGTATCTAATATGTATATAAAGTAAACTTAAGTATTTTTAAAAATATGTAAAAAGCTGGTGGTCATTACTGAAGAGAGATTACAAACTTCGCCATCCAAGAAACAAGTCCAAGTAAGAGCAGCTAGAAAGAAAAAGCATGTACTGAGTTTACATTAAGCCCCACCAGCATATATTCCCTGACTTTTTCTGGCTGTTGATGCCACCACCGCTATAAAGAGCTTAGAGGAAGGCAGTCATTCTGAAGTCTGATTATAGGAACAAGAAGGAAACAAGGTAACTTGCATTATGAGGTTTTTTTCCGCCTATTACAATTCAGTACAGCCAGAAACCAAGCACTTTTGAAGGTGAAATAGAAAAGAATCAGAACCTTTATGAGCTGCGTGCTGCCATCATTAGTAAGGTGTACAGGAAATGCAGGTATCTTACTGCAGAAAGGCCTTCAGTAAAACTTTTGTGCAGTGAATTCAATCAAATTTCCCTGTTCCCAAAGAGGACTGTTTTCTACCTAGACCTACTCAATACTTGATACCAACAAGGACATGCAAAAGGGCTTGGACTCCTCAGTGATGGAACACAGTGCTATGAGGAAACTGAAGGTGCAGTTGCCCTGTCATATGTCCTTTTTGAGGGATGACCTGTCTGGCCTTATGGAAGCTAAGTGTTAAGACTGCTTAACATCAAAGTTTAATCCATCTCAGGAGCCATCACATAACCATTAATAGAAAGCTCCCAGGTGATCTGAGTAGGTCTTCAGTGGGAAGAACTACCATTCACAGGCTCACCTTGTGATCACCACTGAACCATTAACCTCTAGTTTCTATGAGACAAAATAAGTTCAAGGCAATACTGTCAGCAAAACAGGGACTAGAAACCTGCCCACTGGAATTTAATGTTATGTCTAGATGCCAGCTGTTGAAGACACACATTAGGATGAGCAGTAATTCCCGCTCCCTCGGCACTGCTGTATTCCTGAAAGGGAGTCCTCGAGGCTACAAGCACCTGTGTCACCTTACTGTAAGGAGCACTCTCCTGCACCTGGTACATCTCAAAGTGTCCCTGCTCTCATCCTTCCTGGTGTAAATTCCTTCCTTATCCTTTGATCCAAGCTGTGACTGTCTCCCCCTATGCAAGATGATGGCTGCCACTTTCACCACATTAACTGGGATAGTTAGTGGGTGGCCGATCTGCCCTATGTCATCTTTGGTTAAAAATTCTGTAATAACTGATAGAAACAGGATCCTAAGATAAATTCTGCTTTGTGTTCTGATGGCTTCTGATAGGAAAAAACATTCTACACAGATGAAGACAAGCTCACTCAAGGAAGCCAGCCACAGGTGAGGCTATTTAATCCTGTTGGGTTAACAGTTTTGTAAGTGATGAACACCTGTGATCTTTGGAATTATGATAGCTCAGCTCCCAATCAGAGTAACTACTCACACACTAAGGGAAAACCTTCAAATTTCAGTTAAACAATAGGAAAGTAAATCCTACAGAAAGAGCCCTTAGATATCACCTATCAACATAGTCTTGATGCATTTGTTTCCCAACTGTCAGGATTCTTTTGTCCTCCGAGAACAGAAGTAGTGTGAAAGAAGGAGAAAAGCTTCTAAGATCAATGTCACAGTTCCATGTAATGCTCCAATTCCACCTTCCAGCCCATACACTTTATAAGGATCTTGTTGCTCAATTCAATTATGATATTAATGAGACTCAACTTCAGGCTGAGAAACATCAGGAAACCCTGCTAAAAGATAAGTTTAGAAAATAGAGAGTCTTGAATTCAAAGATCTGTAGTTTGGACACGAAGTATGAAAAGAACACTTGGGTCTGGGGTCCCATAAGAAAGCTACCTCCATAGTGGCTCAGATGATAAAGAATCCACCTGCAATGCAGATCTGGATTCAAGAAGATACCCCTGGAGAAGGGAATGGCTATCCACTCCAGTATTCTTGCCTGGAAGGTTTCATGGACAGAGGAGCCAAGCTGGCTATAAGTCCCTGGGGTCACAGAGTCGGACACGACTGAGCAAATAAGCCACACAAAAAAGCTGCAAATTATTATTTCAGCAGTGAAGTTATGGTTAACTCTAGTCTATAATTGTAGTGCCACAAAAGACACTATTTCAGCAGAAACTAAAGAATTTTGAAGACTAATAGCTAGGGGCCAAAGACAAGAGTTCGAAAGGTAAAATAAGAGAGCTAAACAGCAGGCATGTGAGGATGTTATGCTAATACACAGTCTCTCCCCCAGAGTCATTCCTAGCCTTGGGTCTTACCTCCCAAATTCCAGCCAAACAGAATCAGAATCTAAATGAACACCAGAGTATCTCCCAGATTTCAAATTCCCTTAATAAAAAGGCTAAGTGGAACCGAGAGGATCAAGACAAGTTAAATTTCAACTAACAGCCCTTGCATCCTCAAAAGGCTTTGTTAAAAAGTCGATCTCAGGGCAGATGTCCTAGAGACAAAGTGTACCAGACACTGAATCCTTCCTGGAGGTTTTGGAACAGAAGGTAGCTATAAAGCCTAGTGGAAGCACCAGGAAAACAGTGGACTATATTCAGTTTCCTTCTGGTGTTATAAGACAGGAGAGAAAGAACCTCACTAGCTGCCTTTGTCAAGGATAGTAAGGTTAAGTTTTAAGAGATTAAGCTAGAGTTACAACCAAAGCTTGAGGCAACCAGAGAATGTCCTTCTTGCATTGTCCATTGTCAGGGATGCCAAATGGATAATTAACAATGCCCTTTCCTAATAAAAGTAGAGCTAGTGCTCAGAGCCTGGCCCCTTAGGTAGCACATCATTTTTGAGTTATTTCCAGTCCTGGGTTTTCCAAGAGTCCACGAAAAGCCAAGTAAAGGAAGAAGGAGGAAATTACTCTATCTGAAGAGAGAGTTTTCAGTATTTGATCAGCCCAACGCTTTTTTTCAGTTCAGTACCAAGTTTCACTTTTACTAGTGAAAGAAAAACCCGTCTCGACTTCTTACAAATATTTTGTGATTACAAGTAGAAAGGGGAGTAGAATCTAGGTACCTTATTCATTTTTATTTCTCCCCTCAACCCACCTCATGTGAAGAGTTGACTCATTGGAAAAGGCTCTGATGGGGGAGGGATTGGGGGCAGGAGGAGAAGGGGACGACAGAGGATGAGATGGCTGGATGGCATCAGCAACTCAGTGGACGTGAGTTTGAGTGAACTCCGGGAGTTGGTGATGGACAGGGAGACCTGGCGTGCTGCAATTTATGGGGTCACAAAGAGTCGGACACGACCGAGCAACTGAACTGAACCCCCCAAGCGGGAAATTCACTGTCTCTCAAATGAGGTAGAAACAGACAATCAGAGAGAAACAGACTTTGACAGAAAAGAGAAATTAACTTTGAAAACTCCCCCCTCTCGCCAAGGAGAACTCATCTTCCACCCTGCCTTTGCTTCAGCCTGCTGCAGAAACAGCCAGCAACTACAGAATCGCAGAAGTTGAAGGGGAGATAACCTAACTGGTCAGAGTTGGAGGCTAGACTTGATTGGTCAGGCTGGAGCCAATGAGCTTCCTGAACCTATTAAACCAGAAGTTAAGTGGCGCCTGAGGACTGGTGCTTCCTTTTGATTTTTTTGATTGTTTGTTTGTTTCAATTGGGAGACTTTTGAGTATGTCCACCTGTAAGTTCTGTATGATAATTCACTCTCCAACAAGGAAAAAAAAAGTTGCAACTGTCAGAAATGGGCTAGAATTTTACATTTTTTAGTAAAAAAATAAACTCAATAAACTGATTATTACATCCTTCCAGGTGAAAAAGAATAGTTCGTTCCTTAATTATTATAGATGAAGGTGCAAGTCATATCACCTGTGTGAGCAGAAACCATTGCTAACTCCCTCCTTTTTAGAATCTCCGCTTATAGTCCTAAGGTTAAAGAACCTCCCCTGCCAGTGCAGGAGACATAAGAGAGGTGGGTTCGAAAGATCCCCTGATCTTTCCCACTAGAGTGGCAAGCCACTCTAGTATTCTTGCCTGGAGAATCCCATGGGCAGAGGAGGCTAGCGGGCTACAGTCCATAGGGTCGCATACAGTCGGACACGACTAAAGTGACTTAACACAGGCACAGGCACTTACAGTCCCAACCCTCTCCCTCTGAAAACATGTTTGAGCAAAACAAGACTGTAGCTAGTGGCCATTCAATCACTCCATGGTCTCACACTGTTCCTCTGGATAGTTGATAGCAAAACTCACTTTTCTTATCTAAGAGTTTTTCTTATTAATACATCCTAACTAATCCTCATCTTTGAGCTTAAGAAAATTGGCAAAATCTCTAATAATGAGAGCTAGAGTGAAGTTATTATTTTTACTCTGGCACTTAGAAGAATGTTTTATGCCACCAGGAGAATATTCATAAGTTTATAAATCTTTTCTCCAGTAGCTGCACCAACAGTATCACCTGAGACATATTAGAAATGCAAATTCTTAATCATCTGAATTAGAAACTCTTGGAGTCTGACTCTGCGACCCCATGGACAGTAGCCCACCAGGCTTCTCTGTCCATAGGATTCTCCAGGCAAGAATACTGCACTAGGTTGCCACACCCTCCTCTAGGGGATCTTCCCAGCCCAGAGATTGAACCTGTGTCTCTTACATCTCCTGCATTGGCAGGTGGGTTCTTTACCACTAGTGCCATCTGGGAAGCCCTAATCTTCTGAATTGGAAACTCTTGGGATAGTGGTCAACAATCTGAGGGACAGCAGGTGGTTTCCAGTGTTTCCAACACATGCTGAAGTTGGAGAACCACTGTTCTATACCAGTTCAGTCAGAATCTGTGCAGGATCTATTGCTTTTCCAAACTCCCAGTGTAGCTTTTCAGAGTTCTCTGGGTGATTTCCATGTGCAGTTAAGGTGGTTAACCAGTGCCTTTATTATTCATAAATTGTTACCATCTTGGTGCAAACTGAAAGTTATTACCAAATCTTTACCTCTGGTCCAGACCTCCCTCATTGTGTTCAGGCCTATATATCCAGCTGATCTTATAGAGAACTTATTGTGTGTAGGGCCAAGTATTAAGGGATTTATTAATACTATTTACTACTTTACTTAATCCCTAGATCTTTTACATTTGAAGAACTGAGGTTTTTAAATATCAAATATCCTACTCAAAAATAAACAAGTGTCCAAGTCCAGATTCAAGAAAATGACTTGAGGATAACTACACTCTGTTGTTCTTCATTTAATATTTTGTTGAGGATTTTTGCATCTTTTCATCAGAGATACTGACATAATTTTCTATTGTTTCACTTTCTTTGGTTTTGGTATCTGGGTAATGGTGGCTTTGTAGAATAAATTTGGGAGTGTTCTGTCCACTTCAATTTTTTGGAATAGTTTGAGAAGCATAGGTATTAGCTCTTATATGTTTTGTAGCTATGTGATGCTGCCCATTCGGGACTTCTGTTTGCCAGTTTTTTCATTACTGATTCAATTTCACTACTAATGATTGGTGTCTTGCCCCTCATACTGTTCACTGAACCCAGGGTAGAAAAGGTGTGACAGGGAAGCTGGAAGAAGACTCAGGAGCTGTGGGGACTGCAGAAATGTGTATTCTCTCTGGGCGGCAGCAGCAGCAGCAGCAGCAGCAGCAGGGAGTCTTCAAAAATTACTGATATACAAAGACAGACAAAAGTGGCCTATGACCAAGTAGGCACACAGGCCCAGTGCTACCAGCGTCAGCAGTATCATTGTTTATAGAACATAAGGTATGAGGAAGTGAGAGAGAGGGGCAAGAGAGCCTGACTGACACCATGTTGTCAGTTAATTTCTCCACAATTGGTTTGTTCCTTTTGTCTGTTTCTTCCTGATTCAGTGTAAGACTGTATGTTTTTAGAAATGTATCTACTTCCTCTAGGTTGTCCAATTTGTTGGCATATAACTATTCATAGTAGTCTCATATAACTTTTATAATTACTATAATTTTATTATATTTATAATTATATCATTTATTATATTATTTTATAATTATATTATAATTTTATAATTATCATTTATATAATTTTTTGTGTATCTGCGATTTTGGCAGTTATTTCTCTTCTTTCATTTCTTATTTTATCCTATCCCTCTCTCTTCTCTTCTTGGGATTCCCTGGTAGCTCAGTTGGTAAAGAATCCACCTGCAATGCAGAAGACCCCAGTTTGATTTCTGGGTCAGGAATATCCCCTGGAGAAGGGATAGGCTATACCCACTGCAGTATCCTTGGGCTTCCATTGTGACTCAGCTGGTGAAGAATCTGCCTGCAATGTGGGAGACCTGGGTTTGATCCCTGGATTGGGAAGATCCCCGGAAGGAGGAAATGGCTACCCACTCCAGTGTTCTGGCCTGGAGAATTCCATGGACTGTACAGTCCCTGGGATTGCAAAGAGTCAGACACAACTGAGCGAATTTCACTTCACTTTCTTCTCTACTTGGTGAGCCTGGCTAAAAGTTTATCAACTTTGTTTATCTTTTCAAAAACCCAGCTCTTTGTTTCACTGATCTTTTCTGAATTTTTTTCATCTGTTTTATTTCCTCTCTAATCTTTATTATTTCCTTCCTTCTGCTGATTTGGGGCTTCACTTATGGGCTTTACTTCTTTTTCTAACTTTTTTAGGTGATAGGTTAGGCTGTTTGACAATTTTCTTGTTCTTTGAGATAGCCCAGTGTCACCATGAACTTCTCTCTTAGAAATGCTTTTGCTGCATCCCATAGACTGTGGAATTCAAGGTATCTTCCTCTTGGATTTCTTGGTTGACTTGGTTTTTTAGAGCATGTTTGTTAGGCTCCTTATGTTTGTGTTCCTCCCACTTTTCTTCCTGTAATTCATTTTGAGTTTCATGCCATTGCAATCAGAAATGTATACATGCTTTATATAGTTTTTTTATGTCTTAATCTCTTTAGATCATCTTGTTTGGGATTCCTTGTTTCCTATACCTGGAAATCTGTTTCCTTTTTCAGGTTTAGGAAGTTTTCAGCCAAAATGTCATCAAATATATTTTCTTCTCCTTTCTATCTCTCTCCTCTACTTGATGCCTATAATGTGATTGTTGGGCATCCCTGGTGGCTCAGTAGTAAAGAATCAGCCTGCCAAACGAGAGACCCAGACTCAATCCCTGGATGGGGAAGATCCCCTAGAGAAGGAAACGGCAACCCACTCCAGTATTCTTGCCTGGGAAATCCTATGGACAGAGAAGCCTGCTGGGCTATAGTCCATGGGGTCACACAGAGTCAGACACAACTTAGCCACTAAACAACAACAAATGTGACTGTAAGTATGTTTCATATACCAGAGTTCCCTTAAACTCTTCTCATTTTTTAAATTCATTTTTCTACTATTCTGATTGAATGATTTCCACTACCCTGTCTCTGGATTGCCAATCCATTCTTACATTCTCTCAGTCTGTTATTTATTCCCTTTGGTATATTTTTTATTTTACTTATTATATTCTTCAGGTTTTTTTTTTCTGTTTGTTGAAGTTCTGAGTTCATCCATTTTTCTCCCAATCATAAACATATTTATGACAATTATTTGGAACTCTTTATCTGCTAAGTTGCTTATCTCCATTCTATTTAGTTCTTTTTCCAGTGCTTTGTCTTTCTCTTTCATTTGGAGTTTATTCTTTTGTCTCCTCATTTCGCATGACTCTGTGGGTTTTAAAACATATTTATTAGATATATCAGTTACATTTCCAAGTCTTTAACAAGTGACATTTTGTAGGTGTCCTATGCGTCCAGTGGTGCAACCCCTCCCCCAACATCAGAGCCAGGAGCTCCAAGGATATCTCCATGTGGACTGTGTACACCTTCTTTTGGTAGCTGGGTCATGATTGCTGCAGACACACTGGCAGGCAGGGCCAGTCTCTAGCCCAGCTGGCCTCAAAGGATTGAGACTGCTGCATACACCCTGATGAGTGGAGCAAGTCCCTGTCCCAGTTTCCTATGAGGGTTGGTGGGCAGAACTGGCCCCCAGGCTGGCTGTGTGAGGCCTGGCCACGGCAACCTCAGCAGGTGCACTGGTGGGTGGGGCTGGGCCCCCAGGGTGGGAACTGTTTGTAAGGGCAGCCATGACCTTTGGGGTGGCCCACCAGATGAGGCAGAAGCTACACTGGAAGGGCCAGCTGGGGCAGGCAGGTTGGGACGTGTGGGTCCTCAGGATGCATGGTTTTAGCTAGGTTGACTGAGAGTGACAGAAATAGCTCATGAGGATTTTCACACAGATACTCAACAGTGATATTGGCCTACAGTTTTCTTATGATATTTTTGTCTGACTTTGGTATTGGGGTAATGCTGGCCTCGTAAGTTTGGAAATATTCCCTCTTCTGTGATTTTTGGGCAGATCTGAGGAGAACTAGCATTAATCTTTCTTTTGAATATTTGGTGGAATTCACAAATGAGGCCCACTAGTCTTGTACTTTTCTTTATTGCCAGGTTTTTATTACTGATTAAATTTCTACACTAGTTATGAGTCAGCTTACACTTCCTATTATAATTTAATTTGGTTGGTTATATGTTTTAAAAGTAATCTTAGGCCTCTATACTCCAGCTACACATAGTGTAGCTACTCCTTCTGACAGGAGTGTACTACTAAATATAACTTTCTTAACTCTTGGCCCTCAGGTGGTGTGGACTCATCATTCTTCCATTATGGATGATCTCCTGGGATGTTGAGATAAAGTGAGATTCCTACATAACATCTTTAAACTTGGAACTTAAATTAACTAAGCACAGAAAGGTTGAGGAGAGAGACTATATGAAGGGAACCTGACCTAAACCCTAATGTAACAAAAGCTAGTGTCAAGGGAAAAGCAAGCAAAAGAAAAAAATCAGCTTTGGATTTAAAGAAAGTTCATGAAGGAACAAAAGATCATATTGTTGAATTAGATATGTTATGCTTGTAGGAAGTAGGGATCTAGGCTATGGCCAGGGAGGCTGTGATAATACTGGTTTCATTGGTTGGATGGCATCACCAATTCAATGGCTAAGAGCTTGGGCAAACTCCAAGAGACAGTGTGGGATAGGGAGACCTGGTGTGCTGCAGTCCATGGGGTCACAAAGGGTTCTACATGACTTAGGGACTGAACAACAAATAGCTTACAGTCACTATATCCAAGTAAAACCTAGATAACATAGACAGGATTTGAGGGAACAAAGTACCTTATATTACCCCTTGACTCCAGTGTGATGTCATAGGGACAGGAATGAAAGTCACAAGAAATGGGAGTGCCCATGGCTTAGATAACTATTGGAAATAACTGCTAGAATATTATAATATTTAGGCTTAATCCCATTTGCTTCTTGCTGCCTTTTGTTTTGTGCAGTCAATATTCATTTTTAATTAAAGAACTTACATAATTGAGCACTTTTTTATTTTTTTTGTCACCCTGCTTATTTTTTTTTTAATTTTTTAAATTTTAAAATCTTTAATTCTTACATGTGTTCCCAAACATGAGCCCCCCTCCCACCTCCCTCCCCACAACATCTCTCTGGGTCATCCCCATGCACCAGCCCCAAGCATGCTGCACCCTGCGTCAGACATAGACTGGCGATTCAATTCTTACATGATAGTATACATGTTAGAATTCCCATTCTCCCAAATCATCCCACGCTCTCCCTCTCCGAGTCCAAAAGTCCGTTATACACATCTTTTTTAAATGTCTCTGCATTCTATGATGTGAATAGCGCAAAGAGTTGAGGGAAGAAATAAGGAAATGACTAAAGAGGTTCTATAGTAATCCAGAGAGAATGATGTCTCATAACCAAGTTGGCGGCATGCATGTACTGAGAAGTCATTGGGTTTTGTGTGTATTTATAAAATGGACCAGTGAAATTCCTTAAAATATCACATATAAGTTGTGAGAGAAAAGGGATTCAAACACAAGGCTTTGAGTAGCAGGAAAGAAGGAGTCATGGGATCGCTGACTAGCACTAGGTCTTATACTCAATCACTGTCCTGCTGCTTCATGGATGATAAACAGCTCTGCACACCCATTTGGATGTTGCCAAGTCCTAATTATTCGGTGACCAGAAATATTGTCTCTGGACCCAGACCACTGCACCAGGTTTCTTTTTCCTAAACTCCTATTCCTTGTATGATGGTAAAATTTTACATGCCTATAAGGCTGCTCATATTTCTTGTCCATGCTTTGTTTGTATGAAAAATGAGTGAATACATAAGGTAACTTTCCTTTTGCTGTTTGTGACTAATGATGGTTGCTCCTGTTAGAGATATTACTTGGCTTTGGGAACCTTAGAATATTGGACTTGTACTGGAACCGAGGCCATTACTTCTTCATTGGTGAGGTATATGGCCTACAGGCTGGTGACATTTCTTGTGTAAGGTTAAGGATAAGCAGACTTCTGTTTTGGAAAACAGCTTCTTTTAAGGAATTCCACACTCTGTATTTCTTTATGTATTGTTAGTATTTACTATTAGTTTTAGGCTTTGCACCCATCCTAACCATGCTCTTAAGAAATAAGCAAGAAGTTTTGAACTAAAAGTGTAATATCACGTGTGTGTGTGTGTGTGTGTGTGTGTGTGTGTGTGTAAATGTCAGAGGGAATTATAGAATCAGAGATGGGAAATGGGTGTAAGTCACTGGTCTTCAGTTACATCCTTCCCTCTGTGACTCCTTCCAACCATCTAACAAGAGCTTAGAGATTCTCTTTCAAAGCTAGTAGTATGAATAGACAGGTATATATAAATAGATATAGAACTAGAGATAGGTAGAGACACATGTAATTTCTAAACAGTCTGGGGAAACAAAGGAGTCACAAGATAAATGTAGAAAATGCATATGTGAAAGATTGTAAATAAGGGCTTGTGTAACTACACAAATGCTAGTTGTCAGGATTAACACTTGAGAATTCTATAGTATGTAAATTTCTATTGGATAGAGGAAAAGAGAGGGAAAAAATAAAGCATAGGTCAATATCCCCATTTTCTATGGAAACATGAGAAATGACCCCAGATTAAATGTGTTTAAAATGGTCTTTAAGGTTTTCTTCATTCCACATAAGTCACCTTAATAAAATATTTTTATGAAACACTTGGAAAAAAATTTCCATTTCCCATTTGCTTTGCTTACCTATTTATTACTTGATACTGGGCCTTGTGATGGGGAGTTCATAGAACACAACCTATTGCACTTGATATTTCCTTCTTTGTCTCAGGACATAGATATAAGTCTAGCATCCCTACCATAACAATCCATGTACAGCCCCTAGCATAGATTTAGCACTCAGTAATATTTTGTGAATGCACTAGTAAATAAAATACATCTGTGTGCAAATAAAGAGTTGCATGATACATAGACAAATGGCAGAAAGACTTGTCTTATTGAAAGTATTTAATGGGAGGGATTGTTCGTGGGGGTGTAGAGGCCAAAAGAAGTCAAACGATAAGCCAACTTATTTGAAGAAATAAATCTTAACAAGTAAAGCTGTCCATATTGGAGCCAATAGTCCTGGAAGATCATGAGCTCCCAAGACTGGTAATATTTAAGCAAAGATGGGGCACAAAGATGGGTCAGACTAAAGGGACATTCCTTCCTCAGATGAAATGTTGGTCCTTACCCAGATCTTGACTGGATAATTTATCAAATCCACTTCATAAATAAATGCAAAAGCATCTTTGTGTTCTTAGTGATGTTGCCAACAGAAGAGTGGGTCCAACCTTTGCCTCTGATACAAGAATGGGCTTTTTGAGAAGACAGCAAAGTCAGCAATTTGAGTCCAAAGGTTACCAGACTACACAGAACCTTGAGCCCAGATCAGACTGGTGACTCTGAGTTGCAGGATATCAGTTAGCTTTTTCGGTGTACCAGGAAAGAACTGAGAGCTTCCCAGGTGGTGCTAGTGGTGCCAATGCAGGAGACATAAGAGACAAGGAGTTTGACCCCTGGGTTTAGAAGATCCCCTGGAGAGGGGAATGGCAAGTCACTCTAGTATTCTTACCTGGAGAATCCCGTGGTCAGAGGAACCCGGTAGGCTATAGTCCATAGGGTCCGGACAGGACTGAAGTGACTTAGCATACACACAAGACAGAACTGAGCATGGAAACTCTGGCAGCCACCTCAGTTCAGTTCAGTCCCTCAGTCGTGTCCAACTCTTTGTGACCCCCACGAATCACAGCACGCCAGGCCTCCCTGTCCATCACCAACTCCCGGCGTTCACTCAGACTCACGTCCATCGAGTCAGTGATGCCATCCAGCCATCTCATCCTCTATTGTCCCCTTCTCCTCCTGCCTCCAATCCCTCCCAGCATCAGAGTCTTTTCCAATGAGTCAACTCTTCGCATGAGGTGGCCAAAGTACTGGAGTTTCAGCTTTAGCATCATTCCCTCCAAAGGAATCCCAGGGCTGATCTCCTTCACAATGGACTGGTTGGATCTCCTTGCAGTCCAAGGAACTCTCAAGAGTCTTCTCCAACACCAAAGTACAAAAGCATCAATTCTTCAGTGCTCAGCTTTCTTCACAGTCCAACTTTCACATCCATACATGACCACAGGAAAAACCATAGCCTTGACTAGACGGAACTTTACCTATCATTCCCTCCCCCCTACTTCAGCATTCCACCAGTCCCACTCTATCTCCACCTGCCCCTCAACTCCTATGCCTGTCTGATCCAGACATCATTTATACATCCTTTCTCAGGAACAGTCTCAAGACTCGTTCATGAATCTGCTTGGTCTTGACCCCATAGATGATGGGATTCCCCACGGGTGGGAAGAGCAGATAGAAATTGGCAAGAAGGATGTGCACATGTGGAGCAGTCTGGTGAGCTACCTGGTGCATGACTGAGGACATGACGGGAGGTGTGTAGAAGGTTAAAACGGCACCTATGTGGGACACACATGTCCCAAAGGCTTTGTAGCGAGCCTCCTGAGAGGCAAACTATAGAACTGCCCAGAGGATGAAGATATAAGACAGGATAACAAAAAGCAGATTGAAAGCCCCTATGAACATGGCCACAGCAATGCCATAGATGTTGTTGAAGCAAGGGTCCCCACAGGCCAGCCTTACCACAGCCATGTGCTCACAGTAGCAGTGGGCAATCACTGGACCTCAGCAGTAGTAGAAGCGTCTGAGCAGAAAGGGGAGTGGAGTCATCAGGGTCACAGCCCAAGTCACAGCAGCCAAGCTGATCTTGGTGATAAGTGGCCTGGTGAGGATGGTGCTGTAGTGCAGCGGCTTGCAGATGGCCACATAGCGGTCAAAGGCCATGGCCAGCAGCACTGCCGACTCCATGATGGAGAAGGAGTGGAGAAAGAATGTCTGGACCAGACAGGCATAGAAGTTGATCTCTCGATCCCTGAACCAGAAGATGGCCAGCAGTTTGGGTACAGTTGAAGAGGAAAAGCCTGAATCAATGGCTGCCAACATGGCCAGGAAGAGGTATATGGGCTCATGCAGGCCTGCATCAGCCTGAATGATGAAGAAGAGGGTGCAGTTGCCAAGCAGGGCCAGTGTATAGGCTGAGCAGAAAGGAATAGAGATCCAGACATGTAGGTGCTCCAGGCCTGGGATCCCCACTAACAGGAAGACTGCTGGATGAGTTGAGGTGATAGTGGGGGCTGACAGGGCCAACAGAAATTTCTCTCTCAACAGAAATTCCCTTCCACAGGGCCCTTCTGGACAGTGCACAGTGTCAGCAGGATTACAGTGTTCAGGTTCAAACTCTGATCATTTACATGGAAGGCTTAGCCCTTGATCTTACTACTGGACCTTAAAAGAAATTAGAAAATAATCCTAATATGAATGTGGGACATTATATTTCACCTCTGCCCTTAAGATGCTCATAAAACTATTGAGTGGTCAGGACGTTAAATAACAATAGAGCTAGTAAGGCATCCTTCATAAAGGAATTCAGTGGATGAAATGTTTTTGTAGTCTTTGCGTAGTCAAGTACAGTGCTATGAAGGACACAGATACCTATTTGATTCAAAACTTACCCAAAAAATATGCTTGGAGTGATTTCAATTTTTTTGAATTTACCAAGGCTAGATTTATGGCCCAGGATTAAAAAAAAAAAAAAAAAAAAAAAAAAAACTTACCCAAAAACATTCACTGTCTTCCTTTGCCTCCCAACTCAACCTATACTGCTAATTATAAAGGGGCATTTCTCTTCTGAAATGTAAAGCCTGAATACATAATAAACAACTAAGCCTGATTATTCACTTCCTATGATAATTCACTCCCCTCCAAGTTCTAAATAGTTTCTTTGAACGTCAATATGCCAGCAAATTTGGAAAACTCAGCAGTGGTCAGAGGACTGGAAAAGGTCAGTTTCATTCCAATCCCAAAGAAAGGCAATGCCAAAGAATGCTCAAACTACCGAACGATTGCACTCATCTCACACGCTAGTAAAGTAATGCTCAAAATTCTCCAAGCCAGGCTTCAACAGTACATGAACCGTGAACTTCCAGATGTTCAAGCTGGGTTTAGAAAAGCCACAGGAACCAGAGATCAAATTGCCAACATCTGCTGGATCCCTGAAAAAGCAAGAGAGTTCCAGAAAAATATCTTCTTCTGCTTTTCTGACTATGTCAAAGCCTTTGACTATGTGTATCACAACAAACTGGAAAATTCTGAAAGAGATGGGAATACCAGACCACCTGACCCACTTCCTGAGAAATCTGTATGCAGGTCAAAAAGCAACAGTTAGAAGTGGACATGGAACAACAGACTGGTTCCAAATAGGGAAAGGAATCAAGGCTATATATTGTCACCCTGCTTATTTAACTTATATGCAGAGTACATCATGAGAAACCTTGGGCTGGATGAAGCACAAACTGGAATCAAGATTTCTGGGAGAAATATCAATAACCTCAGATATGCAGATGACACCACCTTTATGGCAGAAAGGGAAGAAGAACTAAAGAGCCTCTTGACGAAAGTGAAAGAGGAAAGTGAAAAAGTTGTCTTAAAACTCAACATTCAGAAAACTAAGATCATGGCATCTGGTCCCATCACTTTATGGCAAATAGATGGGGAAACAGTGGAAACAGTGGCAGACTTTATTTGGGGGGCTCCAAAATCACTTCAGATGATAACTACAGCCACGCAAATAAAAGATGCTTGCCCCTTAGAAGAAAAGCTATGACCAACCTAGGTAACATATTAAAAAGCAGAGACATTACTTGGCCAACAAAGGTCCATCTAGTCAAGGCTATGGTTTTTCCAGTGGTCATGTATAGATGTGAGAGTTGGACTGTGAAGAAAGCTGAGCACCGAAGAAGTGATGCTTTTGAACTGCGGTTTTGGAGAAGACTCTTGAGAGTCCCTTGGACTGCAGGGAGATCCAACCAGTCCATTCTGAAGGAGATCAGCCCTGGGATTTCTTTGGAAGGAATGATGCTAAAGCTGAAACTCCAGTACTTTGGCCACCTCATGTGAAGAGCTGACTCATTGGAAAAGACTCTGATGCTGGGAGGGATTGGGAGCAGGAGGAAAAGGAGGCGACAGAGGATGAGATGGCTGGATGGCATCACTGACTCAATGGACGTGAGTTTGAGTGAACTCCGGGAGTTGGTCGGAGAAGGCAATGGCACCCCACTCCAGTACTCTTGCCTGGAAAGTCCCATGAACAGAGGAGCCTGGTAGGCTGCAGTCCATGGGGTCGCAAAGAGTCAGACACAACTGAGCGACTTCCCTTTCACTTTTCACTTTCATGCATTGGAGAAGGAAATGGCAACCCACTCCAGTGTTCTTGCCTGGAGAATCCCAGGGACGGGGGAGCCTGGTGGGCTGCCATCTATGGGGTCACACAGAGTCGGACACGACTGAAGTGACTTTGCAGCAGCAGCAGCAGCCAGGAGTTGGTGATGGATAGGGAGGCCTGGTGTACTGAGATTCATGGGGTAGCAAAGAGTTTGACATGACTGAGCAACTGAACCGAACTGAACTGAATGGTTAGTGAGGTTGAGTGTCTTGTGCTTATTGGCCATTTAAATTCAAATCTTTTGTCCACTGTGAATTGCATTATTTTTGTTTTGCTGTTGTAGTCCTTTATGTTTTCTAGATATTAATCTCTTATCAGCAAATGAGTTTCAAATGCTTTCCCCATACTGTAAGTTACCTTTTCATCCTCTTAACAGTGTCCTTTGATGAACAAAAGATTTTTATTTTCATGATGTTAAGTTTATTTATCTATTTTTCTTTTGGTACCCACATTTTAGATTTTGCAATGATTTCTTGGCATGACACCCCATGTCATGAAGCTTTTCATCTATCTTTTCTTCTGAATTTTATAATTTCAGATCTTCTGTTTAGGTCTTTGGACCATTTGAGTTAACTTTTGTATATGGTATAAGAGAATATATTTATTTTGCATGTGCGTATCTAGTTTCTCCAGTGCAGTTTATTGAAGCATCAATAATCAGTCTTTCCATTTTTAACTGAAGTATAATTAATAACTTAAAATTGTATATATTTAAGGTCTACAGCTTGATGTTTTGGTGTACATCTACATTGTGAAATAGTACCCACAATCAAGTTGAGTAATATATCTATTACCATTTTCTTTTCTTCTTTTTCTTTTTCCCATCAAGAACCACTTAAGATCTGTCTTCTTAGCAGATGTCAAGTTTATGACTGTTAACTATCAATAATTCTTAAACACCATCTTACTCAATTCTCTGGTGACATCAAACATGCCCTACTTCCTGGTTTCCTAAATAGCACTCTCTGAAAGATTTCCCCCAATCTTATTATGTCTTCTTCTGAGTACACTTGAGTGTCTAGTTCACCTCTTCCTAGCCTCTTGTGGTGGAGTCTCTTCTCTAGCTGTACTCATTCTTTAGGTGATTTACTCATTTCTCATGGCTCTAACTATTCTGTGATGAATCCCAAATGTCAGCCTTCAACTCAGATATCTTTCCTGAACTTCGAATTGGTAAATATAAGTTGTTAACTGGATATCTGGAAAAGGGAAAGGCTACCCACTCCAGTATTCGGCCTAGAGAATTCCATGGACTACAGTCCATGGGGTCACAAAGAGCTGGACACAAATGAGTGACTTTCACTTCACCTGATATCTATGCTTGAATATCTAATATAAACATATATTTCCAAGCTCACACATCCAAAACAGAACTCTGATTTGGTTCCTTTCTTCCTCCACCCTTATAAACCTACTTTAATCTCAGTATTTCCCATTGCACTAAAACCCTTCTAATTCACCCAATTCCTCAGGCTGGAAGTCTCCAACCTCAAGTTCATCATATTCTCATAACCCTACATCCAGTCCATCCATGAATAAATCCTACCTGTTTCATCTTCAAAGCATATTCCAAACATAATCACTTTTCATTGCCTCTACAATGAATCCTCTGACTCAAACCATCATTTCACTCTTTGAGTATAACAATAACTTTCAAATTAGCTTCTCTCTTATATCTTTGTCCCCCTATATGTAGAACTCAGAGTAGAACTTTTAAAACTTAATTCACAGCATAACAGAATCCTTTTCAACGTCATCCAATATATTTCCACCTCATTTCAAATGAATTCTAGTTTTCATCATGGCTTACCCCCTATTATCTGGTCCCTGGCTACCCTTCCCAATTCCTACCTTCTCCTCTTAATCACTTCACTCCAGCAACTGTCCTGATTCTGTCCCTCAGATTCACCAATCACATTTCAGACCTCAAGACCTGTCCATCTACTGGTCCCTCTGCCTAGCATACTGTCCTTCATACAGCTGTACGTCTTGTTCACATGTCTCATCCAGACCTCTACTTAAATGTTACCTCTGCAGAAAGACCAACCATGACCAATCTATCCAAAATTGTGCTCCCTGTCATTTTCTATCTTCTTATCCTATTATTTTCTTCTTAACACTTATCAGTACTATTTGTGTCATGTATTATTGAAAAAAAAAAGTCTCTCCATAGATGTAAAGAACAAACATATGGACACCGAGGGTGTAAGGGGTGGAGGTGGGATAAATTAGGAGATTGGGATTGACATATATGCTCTATTGATACTGCATATAAAATACACAACTGAGAAACTACTGTATAGCTCAGGGAACTCTACCTAATTCTCTCCGGTGACCTAGTGTTAGTTGCTCAGTCATGTCCAACTCTGTGATCCCATGGACTGTAGACTGTCAGGCTCCTCTGTGAAATTCTCCAGGCAAAAATACTGGAGTGGGTTGCCATTTCTTTCTCAGAAATGGTGAGCTAAATGAGAAGGAAATCCAAAAGAGAGGTGTTATGCATACCTGATTCACTTTGCTGTACAACAGAAACTAACGCAACTAATACAACATTGCAAAGCAACTATACACCAATAAAAATTTAATTAAAAATTAGATTAAAAAGCAAAGCAAAAACTAAATAAATTCTCTCTTACTAACCTAGAAGGTCCAAGAGAACAAGGATTTTGTCTTCTTTGTTCACTACTATATTCCTAGTACTTAGAAAAATGCTGACACATAGTAGGTGCTCAACAACGTTCTGTACGACAAATATTCTTAGTTGAATAAAGGTCTGCCCAAAGATATCCCAAGTTAATAATGAGTAGCCATGCCTATCCCTGAGGCACATAAAGATAAGGGAGATCCTAAGCTTAGCTGGATCATTGAAAAAGCAAGAGAGTTCCAGAAAAACATCTATTTCTGCTTTATTGACTATGCCAAAGCCTTTGACTCTGTGGATCACAATAAACTGTGGACAATTCTGAAAGAGATGGGAATACCAGACCACCTGACCTGCCTCTTGAGAAACCTGTATGCAGGTCAGGAAGCAACAGTTAGAACTAGACATGGAACAACAGACGTTGTTGGAAACGTCAAGGAGTTTCCAAATAGGAAAAGGAGTACATCAAGGCTGTATATTGTCACCCTGCTTATTTAACTTCTATGCAGAGTACATCATGAGAAATGCTGGGCTGGAAGAAACAAAAGCTGGAATCAAGATTGCCAGAAGAAATATCAATAACCTCAAATATGCAGATGACACCACCCTTAGGCAGAAAGTGAAGAGGAACTAAAAAGCCTCTTGATGAAAGTGAAAGAGGAGAGTGAAAAAGTTGGCTTAAAGCTCCACATTCAGAAAACGAAGATCATGGCATCCAGTCCCATCACTTCATGGGAAATAGATGGGGAAACAGTGGAAACAGTGGCTGACTTTATTTTGGGGGGCTCCAAAATCACTGCAGATGGTGACTGCAGCCATGAAATTAAAAGACGCTTACTCCTTGGAAGAAAAGTTATGAACAACCTAGATAACATATTGAAAAGCAGAGACATTACTTTGCCAACAAAGATCCATCTAGTCAAAGCTATGTTTTTTCCAGTGGTCATGTATGGATGTGAAAGTTGGACTGTGAAGAAAGCTGAGTGCCGAAGAATTGATGCTTTTGAACTGTGTTGTTGGAGAAGACTCTTGAGAGTCCCTTGGACTGCAAGGAGATCCAACCAGTCCATTCTGAAGGAGATCAGCCCTAGGATTTCTTTGGAAGGAATGATGCTAAAGCTGAAACTCCAGTACTTTGGCCACCTCATACTAAGAGTTGACTCATTGGAAAAGACTCTGATGCTGGGAGGGACTGGGGGCAGGAGGAGAAGGGGATGACGAAGGATGAGATGGCTGGATGGCATCACTGACTCGGTGGACATGAATCTGAGTGAACTCCGGGAGTGGTGATGGACAGGGAGGTCTGGCTCGCTGCGATTCATAGGGTTGCAAAGAGTTGAACATGACTGAGTGACTGAACTGAACCGAACTGAAACTTAGCTCTGAGCACTGTGATTCCGGATTAAAATCTAAGAGTCAGCTCATGAATCTGCTATTGCCACTTATTCTCTTTATTAGAATCAAATGTGTCTCTGGAAGAACTAAATGAGAGAATAGCCAAAACTCAGGATCTCGAAACTTAATCTTGAAGTATGAGGCTCTTATGAGCTCCTCTGGGAATCTATGCACTGAGAATAAAGCCTACACCACCTTTCTCTCTGTCATCTGGGCCATGCCATCTCCCACTACTTCATCCCTCCACTATCTGCATTTAAAGCTACTTAAAGTGGGATTCTTTTCAGTTCTTTGTATCTCCAAGACAAGGTCAGATACATACTAAGTAAAGAACATACATTTGTTGACTTACTGGTTGTCTACAATAAGTTTCATCTCTGCCTGGCCTACATTTGATTGGAATACCACTGGACAGTCTTCTCATTCAACAGCTTTCTCCCCAAACCTAAAATCACATAATCTCATTTTAAGCACTATCAGAGAAAAAGATGGATTCACCATGGTATTTGACTTCACAAAACCCATTGTGTGAAGTAGGAAGATGACTGAAAAAGAATAATGTAGAAATAGCAACAATAATCTATTAAGAACTTAGTTTGACCCAGGCACTGTGTTAAACATTTAATATGTAATATGACAACTCTTCCCATACTTATAGAGGCTAAGAAGTGGTTATTTATCTAAGGTAACACTAGGTCATTCAGGTATGACTTAAATGAAATCCCTTATGATTATACAGTGGAAGTGACAAATAGATTCAAGAGATTAGATCTGATAGACAGAGTGCTTTAAGAACTATGGAGGAGGTTCATAATAGCGTACAAGGGTAGTGATCAAAGCCATCCCCAAGAGAAAGAAATGCAAAAAGCAAAATGTTTGCCTGAGGAGGTCTTGCAAATAGCTGAGAAAAGAAGCGAAGTGAAAGGCAAAGGAGAAAAGGAAAGATATACCCATCTGAATGCCAAGGAGTTCCAAAGAATATCAAAGAGAGATAAGAAAGCCTTCCTCAGTGATCAATGCAAAGAAATAGAGGAAAACAATAGAATAGGAAAGACTAGAGATCTCTTCAAGAAAATTAGAGATATCAAGGGAACATTTCATGCAAAGATGGGCTCAATAAAGGAGAGAAATGGCATGGACCTAACAGAAGCAGAAGATATTAAGAAGAGATGGCAAGAATACACAAAAGAACTATACAAAAAAAGGTCTTAATGACTCAGATGACCATAATGGTGGATCACTCACCTAGAGCCAGGTATCTTGGAGTGAAAAGTCAAGTGGGCCTTGGGAAGCATCACTACAAACGAAGCTAGTGGGAGTGATGAAATTCCAGCTGAGCTATTTCAAACCCTAAAAGATGATGCTGTTAATGTGCTGCACTCAATATGCCAGCAATTTTAGAAAACTCAGCAGTGGCCACAGGACTGGAAAATGTCAGTTTTCATTCCAGTCCCAAAGAAAGGCAATGACAAAGAATGTTCAAATTACCACACAATTGCACTCATTTCCCATGCTAGAAAAATAATGCTCAAAATTCACCAAGGTAGGCTTCAACAATAGGTGAAGCAAGAACTTCCAGATGTTCACGCTGGATTTAGAAAAGCCAGGGGAACTGGATGTCAAATTGTCAACATTTGTTGGATCATAGAAAAAGCAAGAGAATTCCAGAAAAACATCTACTTCTGCTTCATTGATGAGGCTAAAAGTCTTTGACTGTGTGAGTCACAACAAACTGGAAAATTCTTAAATATATGGGAATACCAGACCACCTCACCTGCCTCCTGAGAGATCTGTATGCAGGTCAAGAAGCAACAGTGAGAACCAGACATGGAACAATGGACTGGTTCCAAATTGGGAAAGGAGTACGTCAAAGCTGTACATTGTTACCCTGCTTATTTAACTCATATGTAGGGCACATTATGTGAAATATAAGCCTGGATGAAGCACAAGCTGGAATCAAGACTGCCAGAGAAATATCAATAACCTCAGATATGCAGATGATACCACCATTATGGCAGAAAGCAAAGAGGAACTAAAGAACCTCTTGATGATGGTGAAATAAGAGAGTAAAAAAGCTGGCTTAAAAGTCAACATTCAGAAAACTAAGATCATGACATCTGGTCCCATGATGTCATGGCAAATAGATGGGGAAACAATGGAAACAGTGGGAGACTTTATTTTGGGGGGCTCCAAAATCATTGTGGATGGTGACTGTAGTGATAAAATTAAAAGATGCTTGCTCCTTGGAAGAAAAGCTATGACAAAATTAGACAACTTGTTAAAAAGCAGAGACATTACTTTGCCAACAAAGGTCTGTGTAGTCAAAGCTATAGTTTTTCCAGTAGTCATGTATGAATGTGAGTGTTGAACCATAAAGAAGGTTGAGCACCGAAGAACTGATGCTTTTGAACTGTGGTGTTGGAGAAGACTCTTGAGAATTCCTTGGACTGCAAGGAGATGAAACCAATCAATCCTAAAGGAAATCAATCCTGAATATTCATTGGAGGGACTGATGCTGAATATTGATGCTGGAGCTCCAACACTTTGACCAGCTGATGTGAAGAGCTGACACATTGAAAAAGACCTGATGCTGGGAAAGACTGAAGGCAGGAAGAGAAGGGGACGACAGAGGATGAAATGGTTGGATTGCATCACCAACTCAATGGATATGAGTTTGAGCAAACTCTGTGAGATGGCGGAGGACAGGGAAGCCTGGAGTGCTGCAGTCCATGGAGTTGCAAAGAGTTGGACACAACTGAGCAACTGAACAACACAAGGTATCACCAAAGAGATTTAAAGTAGTCAGTATCACACAAGCATTTAATAAGATATCGTGTGGACACTCATTGTGGCTCTGAGGATCAGAGACGATTCGTAAAATTAGAAACTTTGATTTAGGCTTCAGTGGTTTCCAGCATTTCAGTGGAAATGCTCATTATACCTTATCTGTCATGTTTTACACATGCTGTCTTCTCTCCCTCATGCACTCCTTTCTCCAAGCCCACCTTGTACTTCTAAACATAAAATCCTTGATACTAATTCCCTGCTACATGAGCCTCTGTCTTTTTTTTGTGTCTATACATATCTTATTGAATTAATTAACTTTTGTATGTCTTACCCATTCTCCAAACCAGGGTAAGACCTCCTTGAGTACAGGGGCATACTCTTTCAACTCTGTGCCCTTACATCTTGCATAGTTCTTTGCATATAATAGATTCTCAAGCAATGATCACTGACTTGGATAAAATAATAAAAACTCTTAATTTTTATTGAGAGTTTGGCATAAACCAAGCAAAATGTTCTATGCCCTGAATATATCATCTCATTTAATATTCATTGCCTCCTCATTTTATAAAGAAATGACATTCAGAGAAGTAGCTTGCTCCACCACCCTGCTCCCCCCACAAAAAAAAAAAGAAAGAAAAAACAAATTGGATATTTGATAAATTTGATAAACAAATTGGATTTGGAACAGATGGTAGGGACCAGGAGGTAAAGCAATATTAGTTATTCATATATATATATATATCTCCTTAAATGCATTCCTGTGCCAAAAACCTTTAGGATTACTTGTGCTCAGGGGTCTCTCCACCTAACCCTCTCCTACCCACACTGAACTTGCAGGGTAGATCTTCTTTGATGTCCTATCCTTCCCTCCTACTCCATCAAAATCTACATTTCCAAACTTCAATTTTCTGACTCTTTGCAGCATCCCAGAGGTCTTTTTAGTGCCTTCATCCCCAGGGAATTTTTCACTCTCAGCTAAGGCCCTAATAACAAGATAAATACTCCAGTTCTTTTGCTCCCCACACTCCAAGCCCTGCAGGACCTGAGGCTCCATTACCACTCTCTACCCCAGACCTGGTAAGCCTGTGTGTTCATTCCTACAATAGGCACAGTACTCAGCAGATCAAAGACCAGACAGCTACTAAGATAATTTTTCTCCTGAGGTATTCTCCACTTCATACAATAAGAGCTTAGGAATGCATCACACCTTCTGATCATCACTCTGTGCCACGTGGTCTTATTGCTCTTCAGATATGTGTCACCCATAATGATTCCTCCTAGTAGTCCCGGACATAGGAATCATCCCCTCCAGGTCACAGATGAGAAAGCAGGTGGAGAGAGGTTAGGTGACAACTGAGATCACACAGCTTGGCAGGGAACTTCCAGGTGCTTATGAGCACCTCTAGTGACAGAGAACTTGCTCTTTTCCTCTAAGACAGCCTTGTTACTGAAACTTTAGCTTCTATTCTTGTATATTTTTAAGTAAAGGCTTTCTCATCCCAAATACAAAGATAATTAGGAATAAAGAGAGGTGAGGGGCATTCTGTTGTTGTTGAGTCCCAATTTGCATAGTGGGAAAAATGAAGTTGGAATATTTTTTGTTAAGCAAAATAAATGCTCAGATTCCAAGAAAGAGGTCAAGGCAAAGGTAAGGGTGTTTGGATCCTCACTTTCTGGCCTTCTCATTAATATTTGAGTTAGAGCCCATGAAAACCAGGAGGGGAAGATTGCAGGAATTTGGGAAATGATGCAAGGCAGGAAGTGGGTTACCATCACCAGCATTCAGATGAGCTCTTGCTGCTTTCAGCTCAGTTCAGTTGCTCAGTTATGTCCGACTCTTTCCAAGCCCATGAACTGCAGCATGCCAGGCCTCCCTGTCCATCACCTACTCCCAGAGTCCACCCAAATGCATGTCCATTGAATCTGTGATGCCATCCAACCATCTCATCATCTGTTGTCCCCTTCTCCTCCTGCATTCAATCTTTCCCAGCATCAGGGTCTTTTCAAACAAGTCAGCTCTTTGCATCAGGTGGCCAAAGTATTGGAGTTTAAGCTTCAACATCAGTCCTTCCAATGAACACCCAGGACTGATCTCCTTTAGGATTGACTGGTTGGATCTCCTTGCAGTCCAAGAGACTCTCAAGAGTCTTCTCCAACACTACAGTTCAAAAGCATCAATTCTTCGGTGCTCAGCTTTCTTCACAGTCCAACTCTCACATCCATACATGACTACTCGAAAAACCATAACCTTGACTAGACGGAACTTGTTGACAAAGTAATGTCTCTGCTTTTTAATATGCTGTCTAGGTTGGTCATAACTTTCCTTCCAAGCAGTAAGCGTCTTTTAATTTCATGGCTGCAATGCCACCTGAAGTGACTTTGGAGCCCAGAAAAATAAAGTCTGCCACTGTTTCCACTGTTTCCCCATCTATTTCCCATGAAGTGATGGGACCAGATGCCATGATCTTTGTTTTCTGAATGTTGAGCTTGAAGCCAACTTTTTCACTCTTCTCTTTCACTTTCATCAAGAGGCTTTTGAATTCCTCTTCACTTTCTGCCATAAGGGTGGTGTCATCTGCATATCTGAGGTGATTGATATTTCTCCTGGCAATCTTGATTCCAGCTTGTGCTTCTTCCAGCCCAGTGTTTCTCATGATGTACTCTGCATAGAAGTTAAATAAGCAGGGTGACAATATACAGCCTTGATGTACTCCTTTTCCTATTTGGAACCAGCCTGTTGTTCCATGTCCAGTTCTAACTGTTGCTTCCTGACTTGCATACAGGTTTCTCAAGAGGCAGGTCAGGTGGTCTGGTATTCCCATCTCTTTCAGAGTTTTCCACAGTTTTTTGTGACCCACACAGCCAAAGGCTTTGGCATACTCAAAAAAGCAAAAATAGATATTTTTCTGGAACTTTCTTGCTTTTTTCCATGATCTAGCGGATATTGGCAATTTGATTTCTAGTTCCTCTGCCTTTTCTAAAACCAGCTTGAACATCTTGAAGTTCACAGTTCATGTATTGCTGAAGCCTGGCTTGGAGAATTTTAAGCATCACTTTACTAGCATGTGAGATGAATGCAATTGTGCAGTAGTTGGAGTATTCTTTGGCATTGCCTTTCTTGGGGATTGGAATGAAAACTGACCTTTTCCAGTCCTGTGGCCACTGCTGAGTTTTCCAAATTTGCTGGCATATTGAGTGTAGCACTTTCACAGCATCATCTTTCAGGATTTGAAATAGCTCAACTGGAATTCCATCACCTCTACTAGCTTTGTTCATAGTGATGCTTCCTAAGGCCCACCTGACTTCACATTCCAGGATATCTGGCTCTAGACTAGTGATCACACCATCGTGATTATCTGAGTCATGAAGATCTTTTTCGTACAGTTCTTCTGTGTATTCTTGCCACCTCTTCTTAATATCTTCTGCTTCTGTTAGGTCCCTACCATTTCTGTCCTTTATTGAGCCCATCTTTGCATGAAATGTTCCCTTGGTATCTCTAATTTTCTTGAAGAGATCTCTAGTCTTTCCCATTCTATTGTTTTCCTCTATTTCTTTGCATTGATCACTGAGGAAGGCTTTCTTATCTCTCCTTGCTATTCTTTGGAACTCTGCATTCAAATGGGTATATCTTTCCTTTTCTCCTTTGCTTTTTGCTTCCTTTCTTTTCACAGCTATTTTTAAGGCCTCCTCAGGCAGCCATTTTCCTTTTTGCATTTCTTTTTCTTGGAGATGGTCTTGATTCCTCTCTCATGTACAATGTCACGAACCTCTGTCCATAGTTCATCAGGCACTCTGGCTATCATATCTAGTCACTTAAATCTATTTCTCACTTCCACTGTATAGTCATAAGGGATTTGATTTAGGTCATACTTGAGTGGTCTAGTGGTTTTCTCCACTTTCTTCAATTTCATTCTGAATTTGGCAATAAGAAGTTCATGATCTGAGTCACAGTCGTCTCCTGGTCTTAGTAAACAGTAAAAGTGGCACACTTTTGAGTGGCAGCTTAGGAACTAAGGAAATTTGATTCAATTATTAAAAGACTGAGTGGGGGGAAGGAAAACATGGAAAGGAAAGAAAATAAGATTGCTTCACTTAAACCTGGATTTTTCAACTCTCAATTGCCTCCACACCAAAGAAAAGGCACTGAAGCAAGCACACTCCAAAAACGAAGTCTTACCTAGCTATATGGATCTGTGTCTTCTGAATACAGCCTTGTACATGTGCTTTCCACAACATATAGACACAATCACACACTCAGCCAAACACACAGTATTCCCATTCATAGCATGGGACAGTTTTACATATACCATTTCATGAAATCCCCCCACCCGGATATTTCTCTGTCCCTGACCCTTCAGCCACCACCCAAATTAAATCCCTTCTAGACCTGCTTTGGTCCAAGATGGATGGTGAAAACTTGGGGAAGAAGATAGTACAGAAGAGAAAGTAGGGAATACATGGAGGCAAGGAGGAAGAGGCAGAAGGAGACAGTGTGATTCATTCATTATCACAGTAACAGCCACAGTTGGCACAGGTATGAAAAATCAAGCATCCTGGCCCAGGGTTCCTTCCCCCAGATCACACTGGAAGACCTCGCCCTTTCTCTTCTTGCAGTTTTGTCTCTGGGTTTGGACAGCTGATGCAAGAGTTTACAAGGAATATTGCCATTTAAGGTCAGGGATACACATGGGCTATCTCCAGATAATCCAATCAGTTTCACACTCTCTGTCCCAACTAGCAACCAGAATGTAGTCACATCCTGTTATCTTAGAAACCAGGGTATGACAGGTAGCTTTGTCTCTCTCCATTCTTTTCTACTCTCTCCTGTGTCTGTTTCTGATTCTTATTCTCAGTCTTCTCTCCTTTTCACCCTTATCTCCTCTCCATCTAGTGTCTCTCCTTCTTGAATTTTTAAATTTAATCTCCCCTCTTTCTCAGATTCTCAATTACTGGCTGGCTAGTGGTTAAGAGAGAAATGAGAAGGCACTTGTAAGAGAGAGAAGATCAGGGGATACAGAGAGTGTGAATAGTGGACAGAGATGGGGAGGAGATATGTAGGAGGTCAGTACTATCATTAGACCAACCTTAGTCTCTCTATTTGCTTACGGTGAGTGAGTCTATTATTCTAATGATTAAAATTCTCTACTCATCCCCTCTTTTTTTCCCATGTAATTTTTATTTTTATGAGAGACTATACTTGGTCTGCAATTGTCTCTCAGTAACTATATCAGATCACCCATTATGGCTGAATCACCTGACATCTACCATTGACAAATTCTGCATTTCACCTGTTTTCTAGCAGCATCCATACAGGACACCTAAGGCAAGCACAGGATCCCAGTACTAGCATTACTCAGGCAGTGTTGTGGCTGTAACAGTGTACAAGAGACCCAGCCCCTCAACATGTGCTTCACTGTGCCTGATCTGAACCCAGATTTTTTTTTTAATTTTTAAAAGAGTTTTGGTGGTGCCACACAGAACATGGGATCTTAGTTCACTGATCAGAGATCAAACCTATACCTCCTACACTAGAAGCATGGAGTCTTAACTATTGGGCTTCCAGGGAAGTCCCCTCGACCCAGATTTTGAGCCTTAACTATGAGTAATCATAGGCTCGATGGTTGGAAAAATCCACCCAATATTTCCTTGCTTTCCCTTCTCTTCCCTTCAGTCCTGATTTTCCCATCTTGAAAAGTAACCACATCTGATTCATTTGACCATGACATTACCCTTATATTGTCACCCAGGCAGATGACTCAGAGTAAGTAGATGGATATAGACAGAGTATAGGTAGAAGACGATTCACAAGCAGGAAAAGAAAGAAAGCTGTAAGAGTTTCTAGCTGCTCATCTTCACCATGAAGAGGGTTTTGCACCCATTCCACTCACCCTTCACCCTCTAAGATAGACATTATCAAATCAGACAGAAGAGGAAAGGGCTCCTTTGAATGAATCCTGATCATGACAACTTCACCTCTTGCCTTGCATCATTTCCAGGCACTCTATAATCTTCTCACACTGTATATTTTTCATGATATATAACTCAAATATTTCCTGCTGCCATTTCTGTTTCAGCCACAGCATAAGGATGCATCCCAAATGCTTCATCTCTCAACACTTCCTAGAGTTCAGATCAAGGCAATAATTTCTCTACCTACCCTAATTTGACTTAGCCATGAAATTCACAAACCACAGCCAGGAGAATCCAACCTCCTTCCTGCTTATGGGAATTCCTGGCCTGGAGGCCTCCCACTTTTGGATTGCATTTCCATTCTGCTCCATGTACACCCTGGCAGTACTCAGCAACATGGCAGTGCTGCTGGTGGTGTACTCGGAGCCTGAGCTGCACCAGCCCATGTATCTGTTCCTATGCATGCTGTCCATCACTGATCTGGTGCTCTGCACCTCCACTGTGCCCAAGCTCCTTGCGCTGTTTTGGGCAAACACTGCTGAGATCACCTTTGGGGCCTGTGCCACCCAGATGTTCTTCATCCATGGCTTCTCAGCTGTAGAATCTGACATCCTGCTAGCAATGGCCTTTGACCGCTACTTGGCCATCTGCCGGCCCCTGCATTATGGGTCATTGCTGCCCCCAGAGACTGTGGGCAAGTTGGGGGCTGCTGCTGTGTTTCGTGGCTTGGGACTCATGACCCCACTCACCTGCTTACTGGCAAGACTGAGCTACTGTGGCCGAGTGGTGGCCCACTCCTACTGTGAGCACATGGCTGTGGTGAAGCTGGCATGTGGGGGCACACAGCCAAACAACATCTATGGCATCACCGCTGCCACATTGGTGGTAGGCACTGACTCCATCTGCATTGCTATATCCTATGCACTCATCCTCTGGGCTGTGCTCGGCCTATCCTCCAAGGAGGCAAGGGCTAAGACCTTTGGCACTTGTGGCTCCCACCTGGGCGTCATTCTTCTGTTCTATACACCGGGACTCTTCTCGTTCTACACTCAGCGCTTTGGCCTACATGTGCCCCGGCACATCCACATTCTCTTGGCTGACCTCTACCTTGTCATGCCGCCCATGCTCAATCCCCTCATCTATGGCATGAAGACCAAGCAGATCCGGGATAGGGCCCTCCAACTGCTGAAGCAGGGCATTGTCCAGTCATAAAGTCTTCAACCTCACCTGGAGACCCCACCCTACTATTCCCTTAGCCTTTGGGCAATGTCTAAGAGATCAGTGGCTCCCAGCATGATGGAGAGACAGAAACCCACCTTCAAAGGTATCCTTCCTTTGATAAGGAGGAACAGCACAGGTGGGATGGGAGAAGAACCATCAGGTGTTTCCCACTTGTGATGTGGGTGTGGTTACAATGCCCTGGGAGCCTCTGTGCAATGGGAAACATGGTTACCAAGCAGAAGACGGCTTCCCAGGGAATCCCATTCTGCTGTTCTGACATGGTTCCTGCCTTCCAGGAGACCTTGATAAAGTGAGAAAGATATGACTAGAGGTCTGACAAGGAGAAATAACCTTCATCCATAGTCAGGTGTTCCTACTCTGATGGGAATACCTGGATACCTCCCTCAGTGAGCACTAAATTTGATGGGAGAAACACATAGAATTCAAAGGGGCAGAAAGACACAGAGGCAGACCAGTCAGCAGTGGGTCAAAGGGACAACAACAAATAAGAATCAAGGGCAGAGGCAGTCCTAAGATGGCGGAGGAATAGAACGGGGAGATCACTTTCTCCCCCACAAATTTGAATGCTGAGTAAATTGCACAAAACAACTTCTGAACTCCAGCAGAGGACATCAGGCACCCAGAAAAGCAGCTCATTGTCTTTGAAAGGAAAAGAGGTAGGAAAAAATACAAAAGATAAAAACAGAGACAAAAGAGGTAGGGACGGAGCTCTGTCCCAGAAAGGGAGTCTTAAACAAGAGGTTTCCAAACACCAGGAAACACTCTCACTGCAGAGTCTGTGTGCCTCGGAAGCACAGAGGGCAACATAACCAGGTGGAAAAATAAATAAATAATTAAAACCCATAGATTATGTGCCCAACGGTAACTCCCCCAGGAGAGAAGCAGCACAGACGTCTGCATCCACCACTAGCAAGCGGGTACTGGTCAGGGAAGCGTGGGCTGCATTGCTTAGAGTAAGGACCAGGGCTGAATGCCCCAAGGGCAATCTGAAGACACTAACTTGGGCTAGCAAACCAGACTGTGGGATAACTATCACGCAAAAAGCCCTAACCTAAGACACCGCCAGGCCCACTCACAGAACTAAGGACTGACTAGAGCTACACGAAAAGCCCTAACCTAAGACACCACAAGGCCCGCTCACAGAACAAAGGACTGAGCAAAGCTAGCCAGCTGCAGGCCATCCCCCTCCAGTGACAGGCAGACAGAGCTGGAAGGGGACAATCATAGCCCCAGAGAGGCATTATCTACCAAACTGCAAGCAGGCTTCATTGCTAACTAAGACTTCTTGGGATTCTGGACAGTCAACATCCGCCTGAGAAGGTGAGCCAGTTGTACACCCAGAAAACTGAGCAGCAGGGACGGGGGGAGGCGATAAGTCACAGCGACCATGCTCGCCAAACACCTGGTCACCTGAGCTGCTCAGACCTGGGAAGGGCACAAAATGCAGGCCCAACCGAGTCTGCACCTTTGAGGAGTATCCGAGTACCTGAACCTGAGGGGCTTAGACCTGGGAAGTGCATACAACCCAGGGCCGGACTCAGACAGGTCCCAGTAGAGCAACCTAGAGCCTAAGCAGTGTTGACAGGGAAAGCACACATGCCATGAGCGGGGGCAAACCCACTGTGGTCGAGACACTGCAAGCACACGCCAGTGTTATTTGTTTGCAGCATCCCTCCCTCCCCACAACACAATTGAACAAGTGAGCCTAAAAAAGTGTCCACCACCACCCTCTTCTGTCAGGGCAGAAATTAGACGCTGAAGAGACCAGCAAACAGAAGAAGCTAAAACAGAGGGAACCGCCTTGGAAGTGACAGGTGCAATAGATTAAAACCCTGTATTTAGTACCGACTACATAGGAAGGGACCTATAGATCTTGAGAAATATAAGCCAGATCAAGGGACTATCCAAAAATGAACTGACCCCACACTGTCCACAACAACACCAGAGAAAGTCCTAGATATATTTTTACTATTTTTACTATCATTAATTCTTTTAATGTTTTTAAATTTTTAAGTCCTCTATTACTCCTCTAACTTTCACTTTTATAATGTACTATTACTTTTCAAAAAAAAAGAGAGACCCTATTTTTAAAATACATATATATTTTGTAATTTTTGTGACTTTTTTTTAATATTGTATTTTTGAAAATCCAACCTCTACTCTAGATTTTTAATCTTTGCTTTTTGGTATTTGTTATCAATTCTGTACCTTTAAGAACCCACTCTTCAGTACCCTTTTTACTTGGGAGTGAGATTACTGGCTTGACTGCTCTCTCCCCCTTTGGACTCTCCTTTTTCTCCACCAGGTTGCCTCTATCTCCTCCCTCCCCCTTCTCTTCTCTACCCAACTCTATGAATCTCTTTGTGTGTTCCAGACGGTGGAGAACACTTAGGGAACTGATTACTGGCTGGATCTGTCTCTCTCCTTTTGATTACCCCCTTTTATCCTCCTAGCCACCTCTATCTCCTTCCTCCCTCTTCTCTTCTCTCTATAGCTCTGTGAACATCTCTGACCAGTCCAGACTGTGGAGCACATATAAGGAAGTGATTACTGGCTATTGGGGTCCTTTAATGGACAGGGACCTGGCAGTCCAAAGGTGACGATAAGAAAGTGAAAGAGAGAAAGAGGCTGATACTCCCTGGTTTACACAGAAAACCAATAAAGTCCTTGACACAGGACTTGCATCTCTCACAAAGGCACCGGGCACCTTCTAAAGGTGGGGTGAAGGCACAGGGTGGCTTCTCGAGAGAGTCTTAGAAGCCCGGGCAGGAGAGTGAGCAAGAGGGGTCTCTGCACTCCAAGGAATCAGCCGAGGAGAGAGAGAAAGAAAAAAGAAAGAAAGACAGACAGACACGGGGACCCAAGCTCTGATGGAGCAAAGGTGCTTTAATGATTTTTCTGTGAGTATATATAGGCTGTAGTACAAGAAGTTTCTTTCGTCAATGATAAAGATCAGAAAACCAAATGTACAGTAACTGTTACCAAGGGAACAGGGATGATGATGGTCACAAGGTCAGGAGACAATACATATCTCAAGAAAGGGCATCGAGACTAAGCAGTTTTGTCGTAAAGAGAATGTTTACTAAAGGAGATTCAAGCCTGTCTCACACAATGACCCCAGATCCTGGGAGCAGCGTGCTGTTCCACTCAAAAAGAAACAAAGGACTTGTGAGAAACAGCACGTAGGAATCCTCCTGTTAAACACTCCCCAACAATTCTCCATTATTTATTTATAATATTTGTAAAGAGTTCTGATCATTAGAGTTTGTTTAGTTTTAACAATCTTTGCATGAAGGCAATGGTAGATGACAAATATAATTATCAAGACAATCGTTAACATTACAGTTCCAGACTGTGTTGTGAGTAATGCTTCAAAACCATCCACGTGGTTCTAGCCCAAATAATTGATTAGCTAGTTGTTCAGCTAAAGTTTTCAAATTAGTAGAAGAGAGCAGATTATTAGAAAAGGTTTCAAATATTTCTTTTTGTAATAATTGTACATTCAGAGAGACATTATCATGTATGTTTTGTAAATGAAATTTGATTTGTTCCCAGTTGTAGGCATTATTATTGAAATGAACAGGAGTAACACAAAATTGAGTAGAATTCCAATCACATTTTAACACTACCTGTTTTTGTACATCTGTAAATTGATCTGCAACCCATTTGATGGCTGTTTTTAGTTCCTGTATTTCTTCTTGAATATCCTCATTTATCTGAGACTGAGTGGCCCACATAGTATGGGCATCTTTAGCCCAATTTTGAATAAAATTACATGTTTGAATTGAGGTTTGTAAAGCAACACCAGTGACAGCAGCAGTGGTGCAAATAGCTATTAATCTCAAAATGCCAAAAATTAGCTATTATCCAATGAATCGTTTAGATCATTGGAGCAATTTAGTAAGTAATTGGGAAGCAAGTCCAGCCATAGGACCTTCTTCCTAGGGCCACTGGAGACTTATTGGTAACCACAGATTGTGTTGAAATCAAAGAATCAAAAGGGAGTCATTTCTCAAGGAAATAGAGGAGTTAAGACAAATATATAATTTATAATTTATGCAAGTTACAGAACATAAAGTCTTATTTTTCCTATAGCTACAACAAAAGGAAGAGGAACACAGGCTTGTATAAAATATGATTGATTATAGCGAAAGAAATTATTGCTATGGCTACAATTAGTTATTGTGAAATGTCCAGTCCAAGTCCCACGTTCCTCGATGCTTGCAGCAAGTTTCCAGATGTCCCATTGTTCAGGGCCAATCTGTTTATCAAGAATGATTCGAGGACGAGGGGGGGCCACTCCACCGCCAAGCCATCCAAGAAGTCCTCTGTCATGGTAATGCTCCATTGTATTATTAGTAACCTTCTATGTGGTGGCTCAGAGGTTAAAGCATCTGTCTGGAATGTGGGAGACCTGGGTTTGATCCCTGGGTCGGGAAGATCCCCTGGAGAAGGAAATGGCAACCCACTCCAGTACTCTTGCCTGGAGAATCCCATGGAGGGAGGAGCCTGGTAGGCTACAGTCCATGGGGTCCCAAAGAGTCGGACACAACTGAGTGACTTTACTTTTATGTTATTTGAGTAATATAATCATATGTAGTGTTGTAATATCATCTGAGCAGTTAGATAACCATATACCATGGGGTCCCCAATCAACAATTGTATGATTAGCCATAAACATTAATTTTCCTTATTTGGCCTGACATTTGTCCCAATGAACAGGAATATATTTAAAGTTCTTATTAGTAAACCCTTTGCCTAGTGTTCATTGTTCTTTCCCTAATTCTTTCACTAAAGTTTTAGTAGTATAAACACGTTCATGGACAAAGAAAGAGTAGTAAATAATCCAAGCAGTGTCCGAAAGTCCTCTTTTAGAGGCAGGGTGAAAGCCCAAGTTTGTGGGCTAACATTTATGCATAATTCTGTTGGGCCCATATACAAAGAAAGGACTTCATAACCTAGAGAGATATTAATTAGTTTTTCTTCTTCTTCAGGATGAGAGGGCCCCTCCAAGTTCCAAGGAGGGGCCATATGTGTTGAGTCATTAGTGGATATGATTGGTCTTATTTCTGTCCATTTTATAACCTACAATAAAAAAGAGGGGTTAGGTATATAAGCCCATTAAGCGTGATCAATCAAGTCAGCCTGAGCAGGGAAAGCAAAAGCAAGCAAAGCAAGCACAGCAAAGAAAGATATTTTCAGGATTCTGAGGCATTCCCTGTTGAGAAATCATATTTTCACCTTGATTAGTAAGAGTACTTATCTGTCCCCAAGTAGGGAGATCATAAGGTCGGTGACATCGAGTGCAGTGTTTTTTGGAAATTTTTAAAGTCGCCATGGTTTATATTGGAATTCCTTCTTCCTGAGGTTTTTGTTGTATTGTCTCTAGTCTGAATGCTGGGGGGGCCCTTAGGTTGAATCTTCTGAAGAGGAAGTCATATGAGTTCGTTGGCTCCATCTGGAGAAATAGAAGCATATCCCTTTCCCTGTAAGATTAGTTTCTTAGATTTCCATAGATTAGTTTAACCCATCTTGATATCAACTGGACAAAGGAAGGGAGGTGTCCTTTAATGTTTCAAAGTGTTTTTCTGCTTATGTCAAAATATCTTCTTGCAGTAACTTTAAAAAATTTAAAACAAATCAAGCTATATTAACAATAGTTATAGAAAGAAAGGAAAGCGATAATGATGAAAACATTTCTAGGAAAATTTCAGCCCAAAAATAATCATCTGTTTGGAGATTGGTAGATAATGTCCACCAAGAGGACACTGAGAAGCTTTTAATTTACATTGACCTTGACCCTTGACTACTTAAATATTTCTTCTTGAATGTTGTTTCCGTGAATTTGTTTATTTCTATGTCAAAGGTATGAGTCATCATCTTGTTCAGCCAATGCTATTGTTCTTCTTTTTCATATATGTAAATCAAATAGACCCAATTTTGGTTTTACGTTAACTCCTTGGTCTTTGGGTATTTTGGAATTGACAACATTGATGTTAGAGGTAGGTTTTTCTGGTTGATACAGTTTATGCCTCATGTTTAACAGATGGGATAGTCAGTGGCTTAAAACAAGCTTTTGTAGATATATGTACCCATTTAAAAATATTTTTTCATTAGGCCCAGGTATTGGTGGCATAGTCTGTCTAATGTAGAGTTTATCAGTTCCAACCAAGCAATGTGTCAGTCAGTAAGTTTGCCTTAATTTCCATGAGGTACTATAGTCTTGTTGTCATCATTAACTAACCATGAAAATTTGGCTGTGGTTTTGAAATAATGGGTTGATTGCTTTCTCATTCAACATATATGTTTTTTCTGATATAAAAAGAAATGAGATTTGACTGTGTTTTAAGTGGTTTGTGTTATTTAGGGCAAAGGATTAGGAGCAAACATTCAAATATTTTTTCTTAAGTGAAATTATTGAAAAGCTGATGCAGGACAACTTGATAAATGAAATGTTGCTCATACCCAAATATATTTGACCTTGTCCTTGGAAAAGAAACCGTTACCAAGGGAACAGGGATGATGATGGTCACAAGGTCAGGAGACAATCCATATCTCAAGAAAGGGGATTGAGACTAAGTAGTTTTGTCATAAAGAGAATGTTTACTGAAGGAGATTCAAGCCTGTCTCACACGATGACCCCAGTTCCTGGGAGCAGCGTGCTGTTCCACTTAAAAAGAAATAAAGGACTTGTGAGAAATAGCACATAGGAATCCTCCTGTTAAACATTCCCTGACAACTGGCTAGCTTGCTCTCTCCTCTTTCGATTCCACCTCATCTCATTCAGGTCACCTCTATCTCCTTTCCTCCCTCTTCTCTTCTCCACGTGACTCTGTGAACCTCACTGGGTGTCCCTCACTGTGGAGAAACTTTTCATCTTTAACCTAGATGTTTTATCAATGGTGCTGTATAGAAGGAGAAGTCTTGAGGCTACTGTAAAAATAAGACTGAAAACCAGAAGCAGGAGGCTCAAGTCCAAATCCTGAGAACACCAGAGAACTCCTGACTCCAGAGGACATTAATCTGACAGGAGCTCATCAAACACCTCCAAACCTAAACTGAAACCAAACACCACCCAAGGGCCAACAAGTTTCAGAGAAAGACATACCATGCAAATTCTCCAGCAACACAGGAAGACAGCCCTGAGCTTCAATATACAGGCTGCCCAAAGTCACTCCAAACCCACTGACATCTCATAACTCATTATTGAACACTTCATTGCACTCCAGAGAGAAGAAATCCAGCTCCACCCACCAGAACACCTACACAAGCTTCCCCAACCAGGAAACCAAGCCACCCATACAACCCCACCCACAGTGAGGAAACTCCACAATAAAGAGAATTCCACAAACTGCCAGAATACGGAAAGACCACCCCAAACACAGCAATATAAACATGATGAAGAGGCAGAGAAATACTCAGAAGGTAAAGGAATAGGATAAATGCCCACCAAACCAAAGAGAAAGAGATAGCGAATCTACCTGATAAAAAATTCCAAATAATGATAGTGAAAATGATCCAAAATCTCCAAAACAAAAAGGAATCACAGATAAATAGCCTAGAGGCAAGGATTGAGAAGATGCAAGAAAGGTTTAATAAGGACCTAGAAGAAATAAAAAAGAGTCAATATATAATGAATAATGCAATAAGTGAGATCCAAAACACTCTGGAGGGAACAAATAGTAAGATAATGGAGGCAGAACATAGGATTAGTGAGGTAGAAGATAGAATGGCAGAAATGAATGAATCAGAGAGGAAAAAAGAAAAATGAATTAAAAGAAATGAGGATAATCTGAGACTTCTGGGACAATATTAAACACCCCAACATTCGAACCATAGGAGTCCCACAAGAAGAAGACAAAAAGAAAGACCATGAGAAAATACTTGAGGAGATAATAGTTGAAAACTTCCCTAAAATGGGGAAGGAAATAATCACCCAAGTCCAAGAAACCCAGAGAGTCCCACACAGGATAAACCTAAGGCGAAACACCCCAAAACACATATTAATCAAATTAACAAAGATCAAACACAAATAACAAATATTAAAAGCAGCAAGGAAAAAACAACAAATAACATGCAAAGGGATTCCCATAAGGATAACAGCTGATCTTTCAATAGAAATTCTTCAGGCCAGGAGCGGGCAGAACATACTTAAAGCGATGAAAGAAAATAACCTACAGCCCAGATTACTGTACCCAGCAAGGATCTCATTCAAATACGAAGGAGAAATCAAAAGCTTTACAGACAAGCAAAAGCTGAGAGAATTCAGCACCACCAAACCAGCTCTCCAACAAATGCTAAAGGATATTCTCTAGACAGGAAATACAAAAAGGGTGTATAAACTTGAACCCAAAACAATAAAGTAAATGGCAACGGGATCATACTTATCAATAGTTACCTTAAACATAAATGGGTTGAATGCCCCAACCAAAAGACAAAGGCTGGCTGAATGCGTACAAAAACAAGACCCCTATATATGTTGTCTACAAGAGACCCTCCTCAAAACAAGGGACACATACAGACTGAAAGTGAAGGGTTGGAAAAAGATATTCCATGCAAATAGAGACCAAAAGAAAGCAGGAGTAGCAATACTCATATCAGATAACATAGACTTTTAAACAAGGCTGTGAAAAGAGACAAAGAAAGACACTACATAATGATCAAAGGCTCAATCCAAGAAGAAGATATAACAATTATAAATATATATGCACCCAACATAGGAGCACCACAATATGTAAGACAAATGCTAACAAGTATGAAAGAGGAAATTAACAATTACACAGTAATAGTGGGAGACTTTAATACCCCACTCACATCTATGGATAGATCAACTAAACAAAAAATTAACAAGGAAACACAAACTTTAAGTGATACAATAGACCAGTTAGAACTAATTGATATCTATAGGACATTTCACCCCAAAACAATGAATTTCACCTTTTTCTCAAGTGCACACGGAACCTTCTCCAGGATAGAGCACATCCTGGGCCATCTATCTAGCCTTGGTAAATTCAAAAAAATTGAAATCATTCCAAGCATATTTTCTGACCACACTGCAGTAAGATTAGATCTCAATTACAGGAGAAAGACTATTAAAAATTCCAACATATGGAGGCTGAACAACACGCTGCTGGATAACAAACAAATCACAGAATAAATCAAAATATGCATAGAAACAAATGAAAATGAAAACACAACCCAAAACCTGTGGGACACTGTAAAAGCAGTGCGAAGGGTAAGGTTCATAGCAATATAGGCATACCTCAAGAAACAAGAAAAAGGTCAAATAAATAACCTAACTCTACACGTCAAGCACGGAGAAGGCAATGGCACCCCACTCCAGCACACTTGCCTGGAAAATCCCATGGATGGAGGAGCCTGGTGGGCCACAGTCCATGGGGTCACTAAGAGTCAGACACGACTGAGTGACTTCACTTTCAATTTTCACTTTTCACTTTCATGCATTGGAGAAGGAAATGGCAACCCACTCCAGTGTTCTTGCCTGGAGAATCCCAGGGACGGGGAATCTGGTGGGCTGCCGTCTCTGGGGTCACACAGAGTCGGACATGACTGAAGCGAGTTAGCAGCAGCAGCAGCAGCAGCACACCTCAAGCAACTAGAAAAGGAAGTAATGAAGAACCCCAGGGATAGTAGAAGGAAAGAAATCTTAAATATTAGGGCAGAAATAAATGCAAAAGAAACAAAAGAGACCAGAGCAAAAATAAACAAGGCCAAAAGCTGGTTCTTTGAGAGGATGAATAAAATTGACAAACCATTAGCCAGACTCATCAAGAAACAAAGGGAGAAAAATCAAATCAATAAAGTTAGAAATGAAAACGGAGAGATCGCAACAGACAACACAGAAATACAAAGGATCATAAGAGACTACTATCAGTAATTATATGCCAGTAAAATGGACAACATGGAAGAAATGGACAAATTCTTAGAAAAGTACAACTTTCCAAAACTGAACCAGGAAGAAATAGAAAATCTTAACAGACCCATCACAAGCATGGAAATTGAAACTGTAATCAGAAATCTTCCAGCAAACAAAAGCCTAGGTCCAGACGGCTTCACAGCTGAATTCTACCAAAAATTTTGAGAAGAGCTAACACCTATCCTACTCAAACTCTCCAGAAAATTGCAGAGAAAGGTAAACTTCCAAACTCATTCTATGAGGCCACCATCACCCTAATACCAAAACCTGACAAAGATGCCACAAAAAAAGAAAACTACAGGCCAATATCACTGATGAACACAGATGCAAGAGTCCTTAACAAAACTCTAGCAATCAGAATCCAACAACACATTAAAAAGATCATACATCATGACCAAGTGGGCTTTATCTCAGAGATGCAAGGATTCTTCAATATCCACAAATCAATTAATGTAATTCACCACATTAGCAAACTGAAAAATAAAAGCCATATGATTATCTTAATAGATGCAGAGAAAGCCTTTGACAAAATTCAACATCCATTTATGATAAAACTCTCCAGAAAGCAGGAATAGAAGGAACATACCTCAACATAATAAAAGCTATATATGACAAACCCACAGCAAACATTATCCTCAATGGTGAAAAGTTGAAAGCATTTCCCCTAAAATCAGGAACAAGACAAGGGTGCCCACCTTCACTACTATTCAACACAGTTTTGGAAATTTTGGCCACAGCAATCAGAGCAGAAAAAGAAATAAAAGGAATCCAAATTGGAAAACAAGAAGTAAAACTCTCACTGTTTGCAGATGACATGATCCTCTACATAGAAAACCCTAAAGACTCCACCAGAAAATTACTAGAGCTAATCAAAGAATATAGTAAAGTTGCAGGATATAAAATCAACACACAGAATCACTTGCATTCCTATACACTAATAATGAGAAAATAGAAATAGAAATTAAGGAAACAATTCCATTCACCATTGCAACAAAAAGAATAAAATACATCTACCTAAAGAAACTAAAGACCTATATATAGAAAACTATAAAACACTGATGAAAGAAATCAAAGAGGACACAAATAGATGGAGAAATAGACCGTCTTCATGGATTGGAAAAATCACATAGTGAAAATGAGTATACAACCCAAAGCAATCTAAAGATTCAATGCAATCCCTATCAAGCTACCAACGGTATTTTTCACAGAGCTAGAACAAATAATTTCATAATTTGTATGGAAACACAAAAAACCTCGAATAGCCAAAGCAATCTTGAGAAAGAAGAATGGAACTGGAGGAATCAACCTGCCTGACTTCAGGCTCTACTACAAAGCCACAGTCATCAAGACAGTATGGTACTGGCAAAAAGGCAGAAATATAGATCAATAGAACAAAATAGAAAGCCCAGAGATAAATCCATGCGCCTATGGACACCTTATCTTTGACAACGGAGGCAAGAATATACAATGGAAAAAAGACAATCTCTTTTTAACAACTGGTTCTGGGAAAACTGGTCAACCACTTGTAAAAGAATGAAACTAGAACACTTTCTAACACCATATGCAAAAATAAACTCAAAATGGATTAAAGATCTAAATATAAGACCAGAAACTATAGGCAAAACACTCTCCGACATAAATCACAGCAGGATCCTATATGACCCACCTCCTAGAATATTGGAAATAAAAGAAAAAATAAATAAATAGGACCTAATTAAAATTAAAAGCTTCTGCACAACAAAGGAAACTATAAGCAAGATGAAAAGACAGCCTTCAGAATGGGAGAAAATAATAGCAGATGAAGCAACTGACAAAGAATTAATCTCAAAAATATATAAGCAACTCCTGCACCTCATCTCCAGAAAAATAAATGACCCAATCAAAAAATAGGCCAAAGAACTAAACAGACATTTCTCCAAAGAAGACATACAGATGGCTAACAAACACATGAAAAGATGCTCAACATCACTCATTATCAGAGAAATGCAAATCAAAACTACAATGAGGTACGATTTCACGCCAGTCAGAATGACTGCCATCCAAAAGTCTACAAGCAATAAATTTTGGAGAGGGTGTGGAGAAAAGTGAACCTTTTTACACTGTTGGTGGGAATGCAAACTAGTACAGCCACTATGGAGAACAATGTGGAGATTCCTTAAAAAACTGGAAATAGAACTGCCTTATGACCCAGCAATCCCACTGCTGGGCATAAACACCGAGGAAACCAGAATTGAAAGAGACACCAATGTTCAGCGCAGCACTGTTTATAATAGCCAGGACATGGAAGCAACCTAGATGTCCATCAGCAGACGAATGGATAAGAAAGCTGTGATACATATACACAATGGAGTATTACTCAGCCATTAAAAAGAATGCATTTGAATCAGTTCTAATGAGGTGAAACTGGAGCCTATTATACAGAGTGAAGTAAGCCAGAAAGAAAAACACCAATACAGTATACTAAAGCATATATATGGAATTTAGAAAGACGGTAACAATAACCCTGTATGTGAGACAGCAAAAGAGACACAGATCTATAGAACAGTCTTTTGAACTCTGTGGGAGAGGGCGAGGGTGGGATGATTTGGGAGAATGGCATTGAAACATGTATAATATCATATACGAAATGAATCACCAGTCCAGGTTCGATGCATGATACAAGATGCTCGGGGCTGGTGCACTGGGATGACCCAGAGGGATGGCATGGGGAGGGAGGTGGAAGGGGGGTTCAGGATGGGGAAACACGTGTACACCCATGGCGGATTCATGTTGATGTATGGCAAAACCAATACAATACTGTAAAGTAATTAGCCTCCAATTAACATAAATAAATTTATATTTGAAAAAAAAAAAGAATCAAGGGCAAACCATCCATTGAAGGCAGGACTAAGCAACAATATTACTGCCAATCTAGGAAGGTTCTCTGGAAGATAAGAGCTTTTATTTTGTCACTGAGCATGCTATGAGCCAAATATGTTGCTAAAATCTAGGGGTACGGCCTTGATTAGGTCAAAAGTCTTCTCATGATGACTGCTTTCTATTAGAAGAAACATACCTATGAGGAGAGAACAGCTAAACCAAGTTACACTAATATGATTATGACTATTACCCAGAGGGACTGTGGGTACTAAGTAAGGACACCTAACTTAATCAGGGGAAATGAATTCTCTGGGCCCAACTGATCTCTGCATGGATAGGAAAGGCCCATCCAGATGTAAGATGTGGGAACAAAGTCTCGGGTTGGATAATGTCAAGTCTGAACATCCTTAGTCTTTCTTTCTGTTCCCTGGGAGTAGCCCCATGGAGCTGTCACTAAATCGCAAATGTTTAAGGAGGAAATCACGCATTTTGTTTGGAAAAGCAATCCAATGGGACCTCCCAAGCAGGTTACAAAAATGATAGTGATGGCTGTAACTAGAAGGCCCCTTAGGGTCCAAAGTTCTCAGGGGTTCTGGTTCTGCCTCCCTGCTCAGAATCAGCAGGCAGATTGATAATATGCCCCAGTGAAGCATATTAATAAGCTAGGAAAGAATTTACATGGGAAAGCTTCTCTAGCAGGTGCAGGGTGACCTACATCCCCAGAACTACATCCAGAAGCAGCAACAGATTAGCTTAACACTGCAGTGCACCAAGAGGATGTACATCAATTTACTGTAGTCTCAGAACCACTTGATGGGAACATGTGATTAACTACACACACTTTATGGAGACAGAGGTAGAAGGTAAGGAAGGCAGTAACTTATCCAGTTCAGTTCAGTTCAGTCGCTTAGTCATGTCCGACTCTTTGTGACCCCATGAATCACAGCACGCCAGGCCTCCCTGTCTATCATCAACTCCCGGAGTTCACTCAGATTCACGTCCATCGAGTCAGTGATGCCATCCAGCCATCTCATCCTCTGTCATCCCCTTCTCCTCCTGCCCCCAATCCCTCCCAGCATCAGAGTCTTTTCCAATGAGTCAACTTTTCGCATGAGGTGGCCAAAGTACTGGAGCTTCAGCTTTAGCATCATTCCTTCCAAAGAAATCCTAGGGCTGATCTCCTTCAGAACGGACTGGTTGGATCTCCTTGCAGTCCAAGGGACTCTCAGGAGTCTTCTCCAACACCACAGTTCAAAAGCATCAATTCTTCAGCACTCAGCCTTCTTCACAGTCCAACTCTCACATCCATACATGACCACAGGAAAAACAATAGCCTTGACCAGACGGACCTTATTCAGCAAAGTAATGTCTCTGCTTTTGAATATGCTATCTAGGTTGGTCATAACTTTTCTTCCAAGGAGTAAGCGTCTTTTAATTTCATGGCTGCAGTCATCATCTGCAGTGATTTTGGAGCCGAAAAAAATAAAGTCTGACACTGTTTCCACTGTTTCCCCATCTATTTCCCATGAAGTGATAGGACCAGATGCCATGATCTTCGTTTTCTAAATGTTGAGCTTTAAGCCTACTTTTTCACTCTCCTCTTTCACTTTCAGCAAGAGGCTTTTTAGCTCCTCTTCACTTTCTGCCAGAAGGGTGGTGTCATCTGCATATCTGAGGTGATTGATATTTCTCCCAGCAATCTTGATTCCAGCTTGTGCTTCTTCCAGCCCAGCATTTCTCATGATGTACTCTGCATAGAAGTTAAATAAGCAGGGTGACAATATACAGCCTTGATGTACTCCTTTTCCTATTTGGAACCAGTCAGTTGTTCCATGTCCAGTTCTAACTGTTGTTTCCTGACCTGCATACAGATTTCTCAAGAGGCAGGTCAGGTGGTCTGGTATTCCCATCTCTTTCAGAATTGTCCACAGTTTATTGTGATCCACACAGTCAAAGGCTTTGGCATAGTCAATAAAGCAGAAATAGATGTTTTTCTGGAACTCTCTTGCTTTTTCCATGATCCAGCAGATGTTGGCGATTTGATCTCTGGTTCCTCTGCCTTTTCTAAAACCAGCTTGAACATCAGGAAGTTCACGGTTCACGTATTGCTGAAGCCTGGCTTGGAGAATTTTGAGCATTACTTTACTAGCATGTGAGATGAATGCAATTGTGCGATAGTTGGAGCATTCTTTGGCATTGCCTTTCTTTTGGATTGGAATGAAAACGGACCTTTTCCAGTCCTGTGGAGACTGCTGAATTTTCCAAATTTGCTGGCATATTGAGTGTAGCACTTTCACAGCATCATCTTTCAGGATTTGAAATAGCTCAACTGGAATGCCATCACCTCCACTAGCTTTGTTCGTAGTGATGCTTTCTAAGGCCCACTTGACTTCACATTCCAGGATGTCTGGCTCTAGATGAGTGATCACACCATTGTGATTATCCAAGAGCAAGTAAATATTAGAGCCAGAAATCAAACTCAGATCTTTCTAATTCCAAATCCCTTGCTCTTTACTCTTTACCAGGTGAGCTCTTATAAATCTAGGCCCAATGACTAAGAATCTAATAAGGCTTAATCTAGGAGTGAGGGGATAATTCCTTCTCTAAATCACTGACATTTCTGAGAACATGCAACATGCCAAACAGTATTCCAGAGGCTTTGATATGTAATAATGATTCAGGAAGATAAAATCTCTGACAACTTGATTATGAGACCTCAGCAAAATCCCCCCCTATACTCCCAGCGACTTTCATGTTACCATAATTCTTCCTTCAATCCAGGGCTCAGCACACATGAAACTGATAGTTTTAATTTGCCCTCAGTCAAGTCAGGTTGCCAGACAATCAGAGACTTCAAACTGACCAATAAATTCTAATCTCCAGAATATTTCATTCAAACTATAAAGGAAGTCAAGAGAATCAATTCCATCTTATTTGGGACTACACTGGTTATGGTTAGATTTATTTTTCCCAAAACATTCTTTTTTTTTTTTTTTTTTTTGATGCGGTATAATTTACCTAATGGAGAAGGCAATGGCAACCCACTCCAGTACTCTTGGCTGGAAAATCCCATGGGTGGAGGAGTCTGGTAGGCTGCAGTCCATGGGGTCGCAAAGAGTCAGACACGACTGAGAGACTTCACTTTCACTTTTCACTTTGATGCATTGGAGAAGGAAATGGCTGAAGTAAACATATTAAATGTATAGTCTGATGATTTCTGACAAATGGATAACCATCAGGATAACCATCACCTTAATAGAGATACAGAAGATTTTCATAACCGCAGAAAGTTCCTCTGTGCTCCTTCCAGGCCATATCCCTGCTCTCCCATTGAGACAACTGTTTGATTTTTATTACCTTAGATTAAACTGACACAGTGTGTATTCTTGGCTCAGCATTATGTTTTTGAGATTCATTTGTGTTATTGTGAATTCTTTTTTACTGCTGAGAAACATTCCATTGTCTGAATACATCAAAGTTTAGCATTTGTTTTTAGATGTTGGGTTATATCCTATTTTTGGCTATGATGAATAAAGCAGCTATGAATATTTCTTAACTTAGGAGAGGAAATTATAGGTTATATGGGAGGGGCAAAATAACAGTTTGGAATTAAGAGATACAAACTATGATGTACAAAATAAATAAGCAACAAGGATCTATTATACAGCACAAGGAGATATAGTGATTATTTTGTAATAACTTTCAATGGAGTATAGTCTATGAAAATACTGAATTACTTCATTGTATACCTGGTTAATATAATATACTATATGTCAATAAAAAATAAAGGTTGGTGTATAGTTTTCTAAAGTAATTGTAGCATTTTACACTCTCACTAGTCATGTGTGACAGTTCCTAGTTGCTCCACATCCTAATCAACTCCTGATACTGTCATCCTTTTTTTTAATTTTATCCATTCTAATTAAAAGACCCTTACTCCTTGGAAGAAAAGTTATGACCAACCTAGACAGCATATTCAAAAGCAGAGACATACTTTGCTGACTAAGGTCTGTCTAGTCAAGGCTATGGTTTTTCCTGTGGTCATGTATGTGAGAGTTGGACTGTGAAGAAGGCTGAGTGCCAAAGAATTGATGCTTTTAAACTGTGGTGTTGGAGAAGATTCCTGAGAGTCCCTGGACTGCAAGGAGATCCAACCAGTCCATTCTGAAGGAGATCAACCCTGGGATTTCTTTGGAAGGAATGATGCTAAAGCTGAAACTCCAGTACTTTGGCCAACTCATGCGAAAAGTTGACTCATTGGAAAAGACTCTGATGCTGGGAGGGATTGGGGGCAGGAGGAAAAGGGGATGACAGAGGATGAGATGGCTGGATGGCATCACTGACTCGATGGATGTGAGTCTAAGTGGACTCTGGGGGTTGGTGATGGACAGGGAGGCCTGGCGTGCTGTGATTCATGGGGTCACAAAGAGTCGGACACGACTGAGCGACTGAACTAAACTGAACTGAATACATGTATGGTAGAAAGTTGTGGTTTTAATTTGCATTTTTCTGATGCCTAATGAGTTGAGCAACTTTTTGTATGTTTACTGTTCATGCATACACCTTCTATGAAATGTTTGTTAAAATCTTTTGTCCATTTTAATCAAATTTTTTGCTTTGTTATTGATTTATACTAGTTATTTATGTATTCTGAATACAAGTTGTCTTACATACACAATGAAAATATTTTTTCCAACTTTGTGTCTTGCCATTTGATTTTCTTATTGGTCTGTTTTAATGAAAAAAACTTTTTAGTTGCAATAAAGTCAAAACAATCAATTTTTATTCTCTGTTGCTTTTAATTTTAGGTTTGTCTTCCAACACAAATAATAATCGTGCATGATGTGAAGTAGAAATCAAGATTTATTTTTTCACATATGGATATCCTGCTGTTCCAGCATTATTTGTCTAAAAGTCATTTTTTGCAAATTGAATTTCCTAGGCAACTATATCAAAAATCAGGCAGCTCTTTATATATGGATGTACTTCTAGATTTTTTTTTCTTTAATTAATTTTTTAAGGCCCTGAAAAGAGCATTTGGGTTAAGTAGAAAGATATTTAGTTGGAGCTAGTGAACTTGTTGATGGCCTTGGTGCTGTTGAACATAGTGTTCTTGGCCACCTCCCCAGGAGCAAGGGGCACATGGCCACCTGGATCTCCCTAGAAGTAATTATTGAACCCTTATTGTAATGGGCCAAGTGCAATGCCTCCCTGCAATACTGCCAAAGATATCACTAACAAAAGAGTTCATGATGCTCATCGCTTTCAATGAGATACTGTTGTATAGATGGCTTGTTTCAGTACTTTGTAGATGTAAATCAAATAGCCCTCTTTCAGCAGCTCTAGCAGAGAAGGCAATGGCACCCCACTCCAGTACTCTTGCCTGGAGAATCCCATGGACGGAGGAGCCTGGTGGGCTGCAGTCCATGGGGTCACTAAGAGTCGGACACAACTGAGCAACTTCACTTTGACTTTTCACTTTCACGCATTGGAAGAGGAAATGGCAACCCACTCCAGTGTTCTTGCCTGGAGAATCCCAGGGATGGGGAAGTCTGGTGGGCTGCCGTCTGTGGGGTCGCACAGGGTCAGACACGACTGAAGCGACTTAGCAGCTGCAGCAGCATCTCTAGTGCTTTTTCCCTTCCTTTTTCAGAGTTTTAGTTATAGCTTTCTAGAATCCTTTCTTGAAAGATAGTTCCGGCATGGTTAGTGTTTGCTCTATAAAACTGCAACTCTAGAGTTACAACTCTGGTAGTTCCAATCCACACCAAGTAAGTGAAGACCTCCATAATTTTTTTTATGTAATCAAATATATCAAATACATCAATATTATGCATTCATGTGTGCTAAGTCACTTCAGTCGTGTCCGACTCTGTGTGACCCCATGGACAGCAGCCCACCAGGCTCCTCTGTCCACAGGATTCTCCAGGCAAGAATACTGGAGTGGGTTGCCATTTCCTTCTCCATCAATACTATACTGCTTTATTAATGATAACTTTATAATGAGTCTCAAAATGAAGTAGTGTAGGTCATCCAACACTGTACCTCTGCATTGGTTCTTATTATTCTAAGTCCTTTGCATGCCTATATTTTAGAGTCCATGTTTTAATTTCTATAAAGATTATTGCTATGGTTTTGATTATATGAATCTTATTTCTTTCTCTGATCTTAATGTCCTGATTAGAACTTCCAACATAATGTTCAATAGAGGCAAGCATCCTTGTCTCTAATCTCAGGAAGCAATCAATCTTTCATCATAAAGTATCATGTTAACTATAGGCTTTTTATAGTGTACCTTTTACCAATTGTTGAAAGTTTTTATCCAAATGGTATTGAATTTAGTAAATTAACTTTTCTTTATACAATTAGGTAATCATTTAGTTTTTCCCTTTCATTCTGTTAATGGGGTATACTATATTGACTTCTCTTTAAACGTCAAACTACCTTGTATTCCTGGAATACACCCCACTTGGTCATGATGTATTATCATATTTGTATATTACTAGAGCTAATATTTTGATAAGAATATTGTATCAATGTTCATAATAGATATGTATCTTATAATTATCTTTCTTATAATTTCTTTATCAGCTTTTTATATTAAGGTTTTGCTTGCCTCATAAACATATTAGAAAGTATTCCTTACTGCTTTATTTTTGGAAAATGTAGGTACATCTAGTCAAGGCTATGGTTTTTCCAGTGGTCATGTATGGATGTGAAAGTTGGACTGTGAAGAAAGCTGAGCATCAAAGAATTGATGCTTTTGAACTGTGGTGTTGGAGAAGACTCCTGAGAGTCCCTTGGACTGCAAGGACATCCAACCAGTCCATTCTAAAGGATATCAGTCCTGGGTGTTCTTTGGAAGGAATGATGCTAAAGCTGAAACTCGAATACTTTGGCCACCTCATGCAAAGAGTTGACTCATTGGAAAAGACTCTGATGCTGGGAAGGATTGGGGGCAGGAGGAGAAGGGGACAACAGAGGATGAGATGGCTGGATGGCATCACCGACTCAAAGGACATGAGTCTGAGTGAACTCCGGGAGTTAGTGATGGACAGGGAAGCATGGTGTGCTGCAATTCACAGGGTCGCAAATAGTCAGACATGACTGAGCAACTGAACTGAGCTGAGCTGAATATTAATTTTAATTATTCCTAAAATATTTGATAGACTTCTACAGGAAATATCTGGGTCTGACATTTCTTTTTTTGTTTTGTTATTATACATTCAATTTTTCATAAATATAGGTATGTTCAGATTTTCTATTTTCACAAGCACTCCAATTTTCCCTAAATTACCAAAATGATATAATTGTCAAAATAATATACCAATATATTACAAAATTGTTTATAACTTCCTCTTATTCTCTCAGGTCTGTAGGACCTGTCACCTCTTTTATTTCTGATATAGGTTATTTGTGTGAGTTTGCCCTGTGCTATCATGCCAGTGGGGGTGGGGAGGAAGGGAGAGAAATGTATCAATTTTATTAATTTTTAGAACCAATTTGTAGATTTTTTTATTTTTCTTTATTGTTTGCTTTTTCCTTCATTGATTTTTGCTCTTTTTTATTTCCATTCTTCTTTTTACTCTGGGTTTAGTCTGCTGCTCTCTTTCAGTGGCCAGGATCATTGCACTCTCTCCTTTCCTCTTCTCCAGCTGATCCCTCACCACATGTACTGCTCTATTGTCTCGTGTTCTTCTCAGGCCCACCACTTTCCTTCATCTGAGAGTCAGTTTTCTGGCCCTTTTGGTCCCTTTATCCTTTCTGACACCCACTTTTTAAGCATTCTCCCAGCACCACTCTTTCTCACTACACCACTTTTCTCTATTTTGTAAATCCCATAGGCCAGGAGCTAACATATCTTATTTAAATGAGTGATTGCTGCTGCTAAGTGGCTTCAGTTGTATCTGACTGTGAGACCGCATAGACAGCAGCCCACCAGGCTCCCCCATCCCTGGGATTCTCCAGGCAAGAACACTGGAGTGGGTTGCCATTTCCTTCTCCAATGCATGAAAGTGAAAAGTCAAAGTGAAGTCACTCAGTTGTGTCCGACTCTTAGCAACCCCATGGACTGCAGCCTACGAGGCTCCTCCGTCCAAGGGATTTTCTAGGTAAGAATACTGGAGTGGGTTACCATTGCCTTCTTCATGAAATCAGTGATTAGACAGGCTTGAACAAGTGACTGACATTAATATATACTTTGAAGCAAGGAATGACTGTAAGATGACTGCCTCAGCCATCTCATGTCAGAAGACACTAGATATCTTGGTGGCTGGAACCAAAAGAATGTCCTTGTGAACTGGGTTGGAACAACTTCCACTGAGCTTTTCCAAGAATGAAGATAGCTTGCAAAGTTATAAGATTGGTATACAGAGCCTGAGACACCCAGGGTACAAAGTCAGAAGAGGAAAAGACAGTAAAGAAAAAAAGAAATTGATGAAATAAAAGTTTGTATAGGGGAGACAGATGAAAGTGATGAATAGAGCATAGAGCTCACCTCTTCCCATAGATACATCAAAAATACATCTACACGTGGAACAGTTCTCAAAGAATACTTACTGAACACCAGCAGATCTCATACAACTGAAGCTGCAGGAAGGATCACACATAGCCAAGCAGAACAAAAGAAAGAAAAAGAAATGGGGAAAGGACCTGCACCCCTGGGAGGGAGCTGTGAAAGAGGAATGTCTCCTAGAAACTGCCTTCACTGGCCAGATCAGCTGGGATAAAGAGAATGCTTTGGAGATTCAGAGGAGAGTGTAGCAACTGGCTTGAGGCAGGCAGAACAGAGAGAGACCAGCATAGATGGCCGTAGGCACCTCACTGCACTCCCCAGTCTGATACATAGATCTGCTGATGCACAAAGGGGCTGGGTGCTGAAACTGAGACTTCAGTGGAGAGACCCAGGGATGTCCACTCCTGAAGTTGTGTGTGTCTACACAGCTGTGTTGTTTGGCATGTTTATACCACAGGGGTCTTTGTGAGCTCAGTGCCTATGGGACATCCAAGCAGATCACTGAGGCTCCTGAGACTGGGGTGGGTATGGCGTGAGCAGCTGCAGGCTTTACAGGCACGCACATGCAGAGACAGGGCTGGGTCTGGGCTGGTTCTGTAGCTCCAGGTGCATGAATACGTCAGGTCCCAGAATACGTCAGGTCCCAATGCCTGACTTCAGCAGATGTGCACTGGCAGATATGCACCAGTGGCTCTGTGAGCACAACTCCTGAGGGATGTCCAGGGTAATTGATTGTGCTGTCAGGTTGAGGCAGATATGAGAGTAATGCCTGTTACCTGTTTTGTGAGCTCACAAAACAGGTAACAGGTGACACCAAAGACAGCACCTCCAGATGGACAGCTCCTGTGAAGAGGTACTTAGGCGCTCCTCTCCCAGCAAAAGTATTCCAGTCCAGCCAGCATTACACTGCAGTTCAGAAATGGATCTGGGGGCTTCTCCTCCAACAATGGGAGCAGGGCTCCCCACAGGCTGTTACCACCATAGAGCAAAGAGGAGGCCCCACCCAACCTCCAGAGCAGTCTTTTGTCACCACAACACCAATTGGAACCCCCATCATGGGGATAATGACCAGCACACACTGAGGAAAGATATGGCAGACAACCATACTAAAAAACAGCCCTTATAACAAAAGTATCAGGCTCACAGAGGCTACACAGGGACACTCTCATATAAAAACAGCCCTTCAAGACCACAGTAGATAATTGTTTCTCCCAAATTCATAGTCAGAGAAATAAAACTAAAATGAGGAAGGGGAACCACTCCCAACTAAAAGAATAAGTGACATTCCCTGAAAGAACATTGAAACAGATCTCTGCAGTCTACCAGATTCTGAGTTCAAAAAGGAGATAATTAAAATACTGAAGGAATTAAGAAAGACTTTTGATAGAAACGTGGATCACTGTAACAAGGAACTAGAAACTATAAAGAGGAGCCAATTAGAAGGTTCATTTGCCAAGACAAAAGTCAAGTTACAAGCAATATATAACAAACTAAATAATGCAGAAGAATGAGTAAGTGATCTGAAAGACAGACTATGGAAATCATCCAATAAGAAGAGCAGACAGAAAAGCAAATGAAAGCAATATATGAGCTCTATGGCACAATATAAACTGAGGCAATTTACTCATAATAGGAATCCCAAGAGGAGAAAGAGAAAAGGAGGATTGACAATGTATCTGAAAAATTCCCCAAACTAAGGAAGGAAGCAGATATATAAGTACAGGAAGGACAGAGGGTCCCAAATAAGATGAACCAAACAAACCTACACCAAGACATATTATAATTAAAATGGCAAAAGTGAAAGATAAAGAGAAGATTCTAAAGGCAGCAAGAGAAAAAGACTTAGTTCAACTCATTTCTCTACAGAAACACTGCAGGCCAGAGTGAGTGACAAAATATATTCAAGTCCTGAAAGGAAATAACCTGCAATCTAGGGTATTCTCACCAGCAAGATCATGCAATGAAGTCTAACCTCATACAGGTTAGAGTGCTTACCATCAAAAAATCTACAAACAATAAATGCTGGAGAAGGTATGGAGAAAAGGGAACCCTCCTACACTGCTGGTGGCATGTAAACTGATGAGGCGACAATAGAGAAGTTATGAATGTTTCTTAAAAAACTACAGATACAGTTGCCATATGATCAAACAATTCCATCCATGGGCATATATCCAGAAAAAAGTCTAATTCATAAAGATACATGCACCATAATGTTTATTGCAGCACTATTTAAAATAGCCAAGATATGGAAGCAACCTAAATGTTCATCAACATATGAATGGATAAAGATGTGGTATACACACACACACACACAGAGGAATACTTTTCAGCCATTAAAAGTAATGAAATAATGCCATTTGCAGCAACATGAATGGACCTAGAGATTATCATACTAATGCAGTAATTCAGATGAAGAAAAATAACATATGATGTAACTTATATGTTGAATGTAAAAATGCGATACAAGTGAATTTATTTATAAAATAGAAAGAGACTCAAAGACATAGTAAATAAACATGGTTGCCAAAGGGGGATGGGGTGGAGGGATAAATTCAGAGGATAAAGTATGAGTTTCAAACTAGATAAACATGGTCCTACTATACAGAACTATATTAATATCTTTTTAATTTATTTTTTAATTTAAATTTATTTATTTTAATTGGAGACTAATTAATTTACAATATTGTATTGGTTTTGCCACACATCAACATGAATCTGCCACGGGTGTACACATGCTCCCAATCCTGAACCCCCCTCTCACCTGCCTCCCCATACCATCCCTCTGGGTAATAAATTCCACTGGAAAAGAATATGAAATTAAATGTATGTGTGTACAACAAATCCCAAAGAAGGGCAATGCCAAAGAATGTTCAAACTACCACACAATTACACTCATTTCACATACTAGCAAAGTGATGCTCAAAATCCTTCAAGCTAGGCTTCAATAGTGTGTGAACTGAGAACTTCAGATGTACAAGCTGGATTTAGAATAGGCAGGAGAACCAGAGATCAAATTGACAACATCAGTTGGATCATAGAAAAAGCAAGAGAATTCCGAAAAAACATCTACTTCTGCTTCATTGACTATGCTAAAGCCTTTGATTAATGGCTCACATCACCCTTTATGGCAGAAATCAAGAACTAAAGAGGTTCTTGATGAAAGTAAAAGAGGAGAGTGAAAAATTTGGCTTAAAACTCAACATTCAGAAAACTAAGATCATCACTTCATGGCAGATAGATGGGGAAACAATGGAAACAGTGAGAGACTTTATTTGGGGGAGCTCCAAAGTCACCGCAGATGGTGACTGCAGCCATGAAATTAAAAGACGCTTGCTCCTTGGAAGAAAAGCTATGACCAACCTAGACAGCATATTAAAAAGCAGAGACATTACTTTGCTAACAAAGGTCCATCTTGTCAAAGCTATGGTTTTTCCAGTAGCCATGTATGGATATGAGAGTTGGATTACAAAGAAAGCTGAACACAGAAGAATTGATACTTTTGAACTGTGGTGTTGGAGAAGACTCTTGAAAGTCTCTTGGACTGCAAGGGGATCCAACCAGTCCATCCTAAAGGAAATCAACCTTGAATATTCATTGGAAGGACTGATGCTGAAGCTGAAACGCCAATACTTTCACCACCTGATTCAAAAAACTGATTCATTTGAAAAGACCCCAATGCTGGGAAAGATTGAAGGCAGGAGGAGAAAGGAACAACAGAGGATGAGATGGTTGGGTTGGATCACTGATTCAATAGACATGAGTCTGAGTAAACTCTGGGAGTTGGTGATGGACAGAGAGGCCTGGCGTGCTGTAGTCCATGGGATCGCAAAAAATCAGACACCACTGAGCAACTTTCTCTTTCATGAAAATGAAAGAGGAGAGTGAAAAATCTAACTTAAAACTCAACATACAAAAAATTAAGATCATGGCATCTGATCCCATCACTTCATGTCAAATAGATGGGAAACATTGAAAACAATGACAGACTATATGCTTGGGCTCCAAAATCACCGCAGGTGACGACTTGCAGCCATGAAATTAAAAGACGCTTGCTCCTTAGAGAAAAGTTATGACAAACCTAGATAGCATGTGAAAAAGCAGAGACATTACTTTGTCAACGAAGGTCCATATAATCAAACTATGGTTTTTTCCAGTAATCATGTACAGATGTGAGAGCTGGACAATAAAAAAAGGTTGTGTCAAAGAATTGATGCCTTCAAATTTTGGTGCTGGAGAAGACTCTTGAGAGTCCCTTGGACAGCAAGGAGACCAAACCAGTTGATCCTAAAGGAAATCAATCCTGCATGGTCATTAGAAGGACTGATGCTAAAGCTCCAATACTTTGGCCACCTAATGCAAAGAGCTGACTCATTGGAAAAGACCCTGATGCTGGAAAAGATTGAAGACAGGAGGAGAAGGGGATGACAGAGGATGAGATGGTTGGATGGCATCACCAACTTGATGAGCATGAGTTTAAGCAAGCTCCAGAAGTCGGTGATAGAGAAGCCTGGCATGCTGCAGTCCATGGAGTCGCAAAGAGTCAGACATGACTGAGTGACTGAACAACAGCAAATAACTGAATCACTTTGCTGTACATCAGAAATTAACATAACATTGTAAATCAACTAAACTTCAATTTAACAAAACAATAAATAAAGGCAAATGGCTAAAGTGGGCATTGCCACAAACTTACCCAGGCTCCTATGATACAAGCACTCAATCAGACTGATATGGTTCACATATAAAAATATCAAGTAGAAGACACCAATAAAATTAAGGGCTCTGTGAAACTATCACCACAATCTAAGTATATGCATATCCATCACCTCCAAAAGTTTCCTCTTGCCTTTTTTATTTATTACCATTTTTATTTGCCAAGAACACAAGATCTATCTTCTTAGAAAAATTTTTAAATACAATATTGTTAACTATAGGCACTATGCTGTACAGCAGATTAGATCTCTTATCTCCGAACTCAAGTTGTCTACACTAAATATGCACAACTTTTTGTATGTCAATCATACCTCAATAAAGTGGGTTTTTTTAAAACGAATCAATAAAAGGAAGGAAGGAAGGGAAAAATACCCTCAGGAAGGAAGGAAAAAAGTATTAAGACTTGAAAGATAGGCACTGTTAATGCTACAGGAATTCCTTTCATTGTCTCATGCATGGTAATGGCTCACCTATCATGCAGTTACCCAGAGTGACAACAAAATAAATGTGGAAACTAATACTTACATCCTTACAAATCATATCCAATAGGGTTGGCAGTTTTAGCAATACAGGGATTTTGTAAATCCTGAGTGAAATGTTTTCTTAAAACCATGGAATCTAGCACCAAACCTGGATGCTACCCTCATGTGGGCTCTAATGCAAGCTCAGAAAGTGGATCTAACCATTATTTCAAATACTTAATCATAAAATCTAAACAGACAGTGAGCAGCCTTTTAGGGCTTGACAGTGCCAAACCTTCTCTCTAGCTCAAAGTAGAGACATACATGAAGAGAACCAAGAGAAAACTAATACTCCCTAAGGTGTAAATAGGTATAGATCGACTTAGCATGTACAGTTTATCCTATGCGTTTCCTACCAACCACTCCCCTTTTCTGTTTCTTGGTGTATGAGTTGGTTAATATTAAATGTGGGAGATCAGTATTCAGATGAATATAGTTTAGGCTTCCCTGGTGGCTCAGATGGTAAAGAATATACTTATACATAATATTCTTATTATAAACAATATAATAGAAATACAACTTTTCCCCAGTTTTGAAATGAATTGGGGAGGAGGGTGGAATCTGGTGGGGAAAAGAACAGAAGTGCCTATACAAACAGATATGCATACACATCATCTCCGTGGGTGGGGTTAAGTCCCCCAGGCCAGGAAATGTTACAGTATACATGAATCTGAAATACTTCAACTCTGATCAGAGCAACAAGAGGATTATCAAGATGATACTTCTATATGCTTTCCAATGATCTCAGTCCCCCAAAACTATCATTATAGAAGCTGATGGTGCCCCAAAAAAGGCTCAGCGGTAAGATCTGAACCATCCAGAAACCTCAAAAATTAACTACACCACTAATCCTCCCCCAAGATCCAGGTTGACCCACATGGGTTGCATACCACGAGATCCTTCTGCTGCTCTAAGGGACATCAACCCTTTTCTGCTGGAAGCGCTTTAAGAGGCCCTGACGGATCTGCTTAGACTTGACGCAGTAGACAATGGGGTTCATGAAGGGTGGCACCAAGAAGTGCAGGTTGGCCATGAGCACTGCCAGAGCAGGGTAGCTGTGTTTTTCTACTCGGTGCAAAACTGACAGCCCCAGTTTGGGCAAGTAAAAGATGAGAACAATGCAGAGGTGTGAGACACAGGTGTTGAGTGCCTTTAATCGTTCCCCAGGGGTGGCGATGCTCAGCACGGTCTGTAGGATCAGGGCATAGGAGAGCATGATGAGGGAGGAGTCAAAGCCCAAAGAGAGGAGGATGGAGACCAGGCCAACCAGGCTGTTGACCTGAGTGTCTGAGCAGGCCAGTCCCACAAGGTCACAGTGCAGGCAGTAGCAGTGAGAGAGTACATTGACCTGGGGAAAGAGCAGACGCCGCAGGAGGATGGGTCCTGGGAGATTGAGCAGGACGGCCCTCACCAGGATGGTGGCCCCCACTTTGGCCATGGCTGAGTGGGTAAGAATGGAGGCATAGTGCAGAGGGTCCTTGATGGCAACAAAGCGATCAAAGGCCATGGCCAGCAGCACCCCAGATTCAACATAGGTGAAGGCATGGATGAAGAACATCTGCGCTGCACAGAGATCGAAGGGCAGCTCGCGAACACCCAGCCAGAAGAGCCGCACCATGGTGGGGAAGGTGGAGGCACAGAGGCCCAGATCAGAGGCTGCCAGCATGGATAGGAAGCTGTACATGGGTTCCCGTAAGGCTGGATCTGTGCTGATCAGGAAGAGGATGATACTGTTCCCCAGGATGGAAACCACACAGATGAGGTTGATGGGGATGGAAACCCAATGGTGAGAAGCTTCCAGACCTGGGAAGCCAGTGAGGAGGAAGGTAGAATGACCAGAAGCGCTGGTGTTACAGGAGAACATCGTGATTCCAGGAGGCAGTGGCCCACCCTACAAGGAAGAAGCATTCATTCCTGTGATTATCACTTAAAAAGTCCCTACCAAGGACTAAGGAAAAGAAGAGTCGCCCCATCACTGTTTCTCAGGCCATGAGAGAAGCCTCATTCTTCTGAGGAACTCCATTCCCCTCTGTTTCCTGGATCATTTAATCTTCTCCTTGAATAAAGTCATACTGAATGAATTTTATGAGCTAATTTCTGCATATTGCTTAGGCACTGGATATCTACCATCTTTTTGGCCTAAACACCCTCCTTTTTCACTTAAGCTATACTCAAAAGCTATCTCAAGTGTCTTCTCAGACTAAATAATATAGAAAGGAGAATAATTTTGTATTTGAATTTAGTATGCTGTTAGAAACAAGCAGTTTAGATTCCATTTCTATTTCTTAGAGGCAGGTTTTCCATAGTGTGACCTATCTTAACAGATACAAATACACCAAAAGGGACATATTTAAACCCATGAAATATTTTCAAAACCATCCGCTAAGGAAGCTGTTTGTTTTTTCCTCTAATTCTGTTCTGGAACCAACATTTTCTGTGTTTCTTTTCTGGAAAAGACTTTGAGGTGCAAAGGTTCTTTCCAGTGTGTTCACTGGTGACAAATGTCTTCTCTGTGAAGATGGGTTAACCTAGAAGGAGTATTCAAGTGTTCTTTAAAGCTAAATCTGGTAAACAAGATGAGAAATGAGATAAATTCACCTTTGTTAAACTCCTTCCCCAGTCCCACTTCCACCTCATGGGCTGCTTAAATTTGCACATTTTATTCTGACCCTTGGAGACAGTCCTTTGGCCATGAGCTTAATTAGCAGGCATTTTCCCTTAAATATCTTTTTTTTTAATCCCCTCTTACCATAAAAGCTGTTATGACAGCACCAAGTGCTTTGTTCTGCAGAGGTGGGCACTGAAGGGTGAACCTGGCAGGTCTTGAGGGGCACCACCTACAGAGCCAGGCAGAGAAGGTTGATAACGTTAAGCAAGGAGCTCGGAGTGTGGTGTGTAAGCCCATCTTTTCCCATTACTTCACATAACACTTTTGGACTACAAACCTTCCCGTTTCTTTCCTTTGCAACAGGACTGTATGTCCATTTATCCAGTAAGTATTTTCACATTGGTATGCCTGTGAATTGAATGTCCTGCAGAACCACAAACTATAATTCCTCTTTCCACCCGGAACTCACCTTCCAAAACCTATTGGGCCTTCCTCCCTCTCCTGCTATCCTAGAAATCTCGAGGAAGAAAAAAAAAAAAAAAACCTCAGTATCTCTTTTCACTATATAATATACTCTCTAAACCAATTATCTTTGAACTATCTCCTCCTTTCAGATCCCAAAGAAAATAATCTAGCCAAAATCATAATTTCCCCAGATAATATTATAGCCTCCTAACTATTCCACTTTCTTCAGTATTCCTGTATTCTGATCCACCTTCCAAATTTTCATTCAAATCATGATCAGAATACTGAAGAAAAGGAAAGGAAATCATGGACATTTAAATGAGCATATGCTTGGGGAGGGAAAACGATGATCAAATCTGTTTCGGGAAGAGATCTCCTATCATCACCTTGTTTAATGATCCTCACAGGTCCCTGATGCTGCAAGGTCAGGTCTAAGCAAGATCTTCATACTGGGTCCAGGAGATGAAGGACTCTGTTCTTCTGACATCTGTAGCCTACTCAGTCACCTCTCCCCTAAGCATTATAAATACTATTCATAAGGTATCTTTCTACTCAGCAAATTGACCATATTTGATAATACTTAAAATGTCTTTATATGTATACATATAACTGATTCATTTTGCTGCATAGTAGAAACTAACAAAAAATTGTAAAGCAACTATATTCCAACAAAAATTAATTTTTAAAAATTTCTTTTTAGTTGAAATATAAAATACACATAGAAAAGTTGATATCTCCTAAATAAATTCTCCTTGATGAATTTCCTCCAAGTGAACACACTCATGTGACAAGCACCCAGATCAAGAAACAGAATTTTGTCAGCTGCCCAGGAACCCCTCGTGACTCCTTCCAGTCACTCCATCCTCTCAGTGATAACCATTATCCCAGCTTCTAATACCACAGATTAATTTCACCTGTAAGAATCATGCAGCATATACTCTTTTCTATCTGGCTCTCTTCATCCAAGGAGTGAATCGAAGGAGTGAACAGATGGTTTGATTTGTTCTACTCACTGTTTTACTAAACTGACTTTCCATTACGTCTCAAGTGTTGCACTAAGAAACAGCATATAGCAATGAAAGCTCATGTAAGACAGGAGTCGCCTGAAGCAGTGGTCCCCAACCTTTGTGGCAACAGGGACCAGTTTCATGGGAGATCATATTTCTGTGGACCAGTGAGAAAGGCATGATTCAAGCACATTACACATATTGTACACTATGTCTCTTATTACATCAGCTCCACCTCAGATCATCAGGCAATAGATCCTATAGGCTGGGGACCGCCGCCCTAAAAGAACATGCTCATTTGTTCCAATATGGGCCTATGAGCTTCCACCAATCAGTTTCTGATAGTGATTACAATAGTAAGAGTGACTGCTATAATTTGCTGACTATGTGTCAGACACTGAGTGAGGATGTTCCTACCATCTTCTCAGTTTGAATAATTTGCTATAAGCCAAAGTGGGTGATCCTGATCTCAGCTCAGCCCTGATACTCAAGCAGAAAGCTTATGAAATATTTCCCAAACTGTCAGGCAAGACATACATTATCTGATAGGCCAGAGCCCAAGTAGAAAGACTTTTCTCTAAATACAACTTAGCCTATACACAAAATAGCAGCTTGAGGCCCACCTGTGTGCAACGTTTTTGTGGACTATCATTCCATATGGCATCATATAGTTTTGCATAAAGCTTCTGTCCACAGCATAGTCAAATGACAACCATGGGTCCACAATCCCACCTAAAAAAGAGAATAGCCTTCTCAAATATTTGGACTTTCTCAAGCAACTAGGACATCCCCCTTCTCTTTGTTCCCTAGAGAACCCTGTATCACTGTGCTGGAGTTACATCCATCTTGCCTTACCCTAATTTTTCCCCTTTTTGCCACATCCCTTGCTTTCTGACACTTCTTCAGGATTCTAAGTTTATTTATTTATTTTTTACTAAATAATAGTTATGACCAACCTAGATAGCATATTAAAAAGCAGAGACATTACTTTGCCAACAAAGCTCTGTCTAGTCAAGGCTATGGTTTTTCCAGTGGTCATGTATGGATATAAGAGTTGGACTGTGAAGAAAGCTGAGCACCAAAGAATTGATGCTTTTGAACTGTGGCGTTGGAGAAGACTCTTGAGAGTCCCTTGGACTGCAAGGAGATCCAACCAGTCCATCCTAAAGGAGATCAGTCCTAGGTGTTCAATGGAAGGACTGATGCTGAAGCTGAAACTCCAATACTTTGGCCACCTCATGTGAAGAGTTGAGTCATTGGAAAAGACCCTGATACTGGGAGGGATTGGGGGCAGGAGGAGAAGGGGATGACAGAGGATGAGATGGCTGGATGGCATTACCGACTCAATGGACATGAGTTTGGGTAAACTCCGGGAGTTGGTGATGGACAGGGAGGCCTGGCGTGCTGCGATTCCTGGGGTCGCAAAGAGTCAGACACTACTGAGCGACTAAAATGAACTGAAATAATAGTAAAGGACAGTAAATTACATTATTTGTCCTTTATAAATGCTCTCCACACATATGCTTGGGCTTCGCTTGTAGTTCAGATGGTAAAGAATCTGCCTACAGTGCAAGAGACTCAGGCACGATGCCTGGGTCAGGAAGATTCCCCTGGAGGAGGGCGTGGCAACCCATTCTAGTGTTCTTGCCTGGAGAATCCCAAGCACAGAGGAGCCTGGAGGGCTACAGTCCATGAGGTCGCAAAGAGACACTGCTGCTGCTGCTGCTAAGTCACTTCAGTCATGCCCAACTCTGTGCGACCCCATAGATGGCAGCGCACCAGGCTCCTCCATCCATGGGACTTTCCAGGCAAGAGTACTGGAGTGAGTTGCCTACGGAGCAACTAACATTTTCACTTTCACTACACACATGCTTACTTAATCCTCTGACCCTGTGAGATATTTTTTTATTTTCTGATGAAGAAATTGGGGCTCAGGGAGGCTTAAATAACTTTCCCAAGTTCGTGATGTTAGGTGATAGATCAGGATTTAAATCCCAGCTGCCCTAAAGTGAAAGGCTATTCCCTTAAGTTCTTCATATAAGAAAAGGTAATTCTGATACTTTGTGATTATTAGTTTTGTCCTCAAGATAATTTAAAGGTCAGCTTTTCTGTCCCCTCCCTCCACCCTCATCTCCCTTTAAAGCAGATGAGGATGTCTGAGACCAGAGTGAAATCACCTAAGAGAAGTAGTCTTCAAACCAGTCCAGCCAGGCCTCTCTGCTTCCATCACTCCCAGATTTTCCCAGCCTTTCCACACAGGTTGTGGCTCATCATCGGGATGCAATAGCCAAATTACCATGTACAGCCTGCCTGCACCCAAGACCCAAGAATTCAGCAGTGTGTGATACCAGGGAGGCTGCCTCCTCTTCCCTCCATTCTAATGCTGCAGGTGTTACAAGCAGCTCACCAAAAGGCTATACCCTTATCATGTTTAAAAAGAAAAAAGAACAATAACTCTAGCTTCATAGAGTGGTTGTGAACATGGAAAAAAAGTCTATAAACTTCTTGAGCACACCATCGTTGTTTTGTCGCTAAGTCGTATCAGACTCTTTTCGACCCCATGGACTGAAGCCCACCAGGCTCCTCTGTCCATGGGATTTCTCAGGCAAGAATAGTGGAGTGGGTAGCCATACCCTTTTTAAGGGATATTTCCAACCCAAGGGGTCAAAGCCATGTCTCCTACATTGGCAGGCAGATTCTTTACCACTGAGCCACCAGTTGACCACAGAGAAGGCATTTATTAAAATGTAACAATAAGCAGAGACACCTACTATTTTCACACCCAGTATCTCAGTAAGTCTCCTTCCTTCCAAAACCTGTAAGTGGTGCCATTCCCCTTCTGCAGATGAGGAACTAGAGCCTGAGAAGTGAGGAAACCTGTTAGTGACCCCATTAAGAGGAAGGAGAAGAGACTGGCTTGCATCTATCCATTTCTCAGCGCTCTCATCTCTAAAATCTTTGAAAATAATGTGTCTCTCGAGAATATAGAGACTGAAAATACATGAAAAGCCCTTCAGATAGTGTGTTGCACATACTAAGCACTTATAATAATGCTTGATATTAATCAAGCAAGTATTTACTGCCTTATGATAGGGATAATTTTCATTCCCATTTTGCACATTGCAAAACTGGGCACTAAGTGGTCAAATAACTTGCCTAAGCTCATAAGAAAGTGGATGACCGAGAGTTTAAATGTAAGCAGTCGGACTCCAGATCCCACATTCTTTTTTTCCTCTAATTTTATTTTAATTTGTATTTTATGTTGGAGTACGGCTGGATTAGTTTCAGGTGTACAGCAGGGTGATTCAGTTATACATATGCATACATCTCTTCTCTTTCAAATTCTTTTCCCATTTAGGTTATTATAGAATACTGAGTCAAGCTCCTTGTGCTATACTCCAGAGTGCACATTCTTAAGCACTGTGTTATGCTGCCTCTGTCTGCTAGCTATGATGGTTATTAATATTATTAAAGCTGCAAATTCTCATCCCCAAAGAAGATGAAATAGGATTTCAAATTTATGAGATCCCATTTACCACCCCGCCCTCCTCTCTGACTGCTTATATGCACCAATCCCTCAAGTTTTAAGATTATAAGGGGCCCACATGCTTATTTACAATTTTTGTATTGCACACTACCTGAGTTTAGTTATAGGTTCATGGCTTAGGAAGAACTTTCTCCTCAAATAAGAGCTCTCCTGATGGTGTGGGGGGCGGGGAGGTGGGAGGGGGGTTCAGGATTGGGAACACGTGTACACCCATGGCAGATTCATGTTGAGGTGTGGCAAAACCAATACAATATTGTAAAGTAAAAATAATAATAATAATAAATAAATTAATTAATTTTTAAAAAAAGAACTCTCCTGAGAGAGCAAAAGAAAAACATGGTAAAACTGTATGTGGAAAGAAAAGCAATGAGAAAGAGATGGTGAAAGTGACAGAGAATCAATGCATAGCAGGCCTTTTCAAGGATGAGTTAAAAAAAAAAAAAAACTGAATTATGCTCTCTGCCCCTCTACCATCTTATTCATCCAGGTTCCAGAAGACTATGAATAGTACAACAACTATATTTCTCTAACCAGAGAAGTCTACCCCCAGTTTGGTTCAAGGCCAAACTGTGAGCCACCAAAAAGAAATGACTCAGCTTGGAGAAGTTTAGAGACCTTCTTTCCATAAGATGATTTCATGGCAACCAATGCTTAAGGGGGTACAAAGCTTTAAGCCTCTGGATTTTCCAGCCGAGTCCTGAGACTGAAGAAGCCCCAGGCATGGGGCTAAAAGGGAGGTTACAGAAAAACAGGCTCTGGCACTGCAGCTCTGGCTTAGCAAGGACTATGGGGAACTGGGGAGCCAAGTTTTCCCCAAGACCATGAAGCTGTTGTGCTTTAGCCTAGAATAGCTCTAATACTGCTCTGCTCAGAAATAAGCTTAGCATAAACCTATCTAGGCTGGGCACCTGTAACTGGGCAGCCACTACCTATCTGCAGGGGCTCCGGCTGCCCAAAAACAACTCAGACCCCTCTACCTTCTGCGGCTTTCTACCAGCTCGAAGCCTTCTTATGTTCTAGGGCTGAATAAGAGATATTCAGCCCACACTGCATATAAACTGAAAGGCCACTGCTTTCATACAAGACTTAAATCCTGAAAGCTATCAGTGAAATGGGGCTTCCCTGGTGGCTCTGATGGTAAAGAATCTGCCTGCACTACAGGAGATGCAAGTTCGATCCTTAGGTTAGGAAGATCCCCTGGAGAAGGGAATGGCTACCCACTCCAGTATTCTTGCCTGGAGAATCCCATTGATAAAGAAGCCTGAGAGGCTACAGTCCATGGGGTTGCAAAGAGTTGGACATGACTGAGCGACTAGGCACACACACCAATGAAACTGCAGTGAAATCTGAGTATAGGAAGAAAACTGTAATTTCTCTAAAGGTTTTAGTTTGTTTATAGGCATGGGATCCATATAGAAAAAAAACATCATTATTAAATAAATCTGATCCTATCCATCATCTAAAAATTTTTTATCTCTTTAAATGTTTTTAAACAGTAGATCCCCTTCAAATCTGACTACTGTATATGTGTTGTCTCATTTCAAAAGCTGGCAACCAAAACCTTTGATTAGATTTAACTGGTGAAGGCTGGTTATTTAGGAAGAGATCCCATGGTCTGGAATGAATCCAGAATGTCTCTAGTGTTGAACGTTTAAGTTAAAATGATAGGTAGGTAGAATCAATCTGGTTTAGAGGCTTGTTTGTGTAAATCACTGGTACCTGTGAATATATTGTAACCCAGCCTTCTATGGTCTCAGATGGTTTTAGCAGGTCTCATATGTCTGCACGGAGAAGGCAATGGCACCCCACTCCAGTACTCTTGCCTGGAAAATCCCATGGATGGAGAAGCCTGGTAGGCTGCAGTCCATGGGGTCGTTGAGGGTCGGACACGACTGAGCGACTTCACTTTGACTTTTCACTTTCATGCATTGAAGAAGGAAATGGCAACCCACTCCAGTGTTCTTGCCTGGAGAATCCCAGGGACAGGGGAGCCTGGTGGGCTGCTGTCTATGGGGTCACACAGAGTCGGAGACGACTGAAGTGACTTAGCAGCATATGTCTGCAAATGTGATATCTCTTTAATTCCCTTGAAGGCCTTAAATACCATGATTAATGGCTGTTCTATTAAAATCATGAGTCTCCTCACACTAGCATTTCAGAGGTTGGAATGTTCAGAGTTGGCATCTTACACATATATTATCCAGGCTAGGCAGCACAGAGTAGAAGTATATGTTCCAGACCCAGATTGCCTAAGTTTAAATCCTCCACTAATGATAAATTACATGATCATGGGCAGATTTCCTAACATTACCTCCTAATGCTTTCACCTGTAAAAGGGAAAGTTCTCTCTTGAGTTACGGTGAGGTTATCAAGAAATCATAATCCCTTAGTGAACAAATGTTAACTCTGATCAGCTGTTAGATAGCTGTCAGCCTTCTTGACTTGGGTTAGCTAAGGATTAGTAACCCCTCTATGCCTGCTCAAACTAGTCAGAATATACAGTCTAAGGGGAGGTTTGCTCATTCACTTTGACCCCAGATTAAGGCAGAATCCATCCTCTGACTATCTTTGTCCCATAATCAAAAGCCCCACAGTAGGATGCAGGGAAGCTGTCAGTTTCAGCCTGTGCAAAGAGCAGGCCCTGTGGGAGTTATCTGGGGCTTGTTCTGTTGGTTCGGCTAGTTGGCTGAGGACTGAGAAGGAGCAGTGTTTCCTTTTATCATGAGGTCACCATGTTTCTCAACAAGGATCCATCAAGCTCAGAAAGGACACTAATGTGGTTAAGGACTCATTCCTGATACCTACCCAAGCCCAGTATGTTATAATAAGGAGGATCAGCAAAGGCCTTGAGGTAACTCTCCCCTCTCAGGTTATGGAAAGACCTGAAGGATAGTTGCCTGCCCTAAGCAGAGACCATTCAGTGCTGCCCTGAGGCAGCACATGTAGGGCTGAAACGCTGCTGGTGTAGGGCGGTGGTGCAAGACCTCCAGGCTCAGTCTCCTGGCCCCAGGCCCCAGCTCCGACTCCCCAGGCCCACAACTCACCATGGCTCCAGAGCTTGCATCTCCTCTCATGTGAACCAGTGTTTGTGAAAAGCATTTTCTGCTATCAATGAAGACCAGTACTTTATAATTCTCCTGATGAAGTTAGGGAAATAACAGGTCTGCTGGGATCTGTATGCAAATCCAAGAGATTTTTGAAGTTGAACTTTCTGAACCCCTTGAGTGCTGGGCAAGGCAGCCGGGGGACCTGAAAGAAAGTATCAAGCAGTACATGCTAGGACTTGGTAGTCCAGTGGCTAAGACTCCATGCTTCCAGTGCAGGGGGCCTGGAGGGTCAGGAAACTAGATTCTACATGCCACAACTAGAGAGCCCGGGTGCCACAGGGAAGATCCTGCATGAGGTGACAAAGATCCCATGCACCACAACTAAGACAGGGTGCAGCCAAATAAACATTTAAAGAAAAAAAAAAAAAAGCAGTCCATCCTGATGACTTTCCATAGGAGGCACCAGAAGGAGGATAAAGTGTGCCTGCTCCTTCCCAAAGAGCCAACCCCGCAAACAGCCTGGCTATAAATTGAGGTAGATGGGGACTAAGAGGATGGTTATGAGAAGGCTGGGACCTGGGACCCTTTGCTGCAGTGTCGCAAAACTTTCACTTGGACACACCTCTCCTGGAGCAACAAAATACAAAGAAACTGTATGGGACTAAAAATAACTGTATTCATGTCGCAGTTGAGGCAAATTCTGGCCCCAAAAGATACAGAAGAGACTGAAAAAAAAAAAAAAAAAACTGTCACTTTGGAAGAGCCTGAAGGAAAAACACGGTGTTGGGAACAAAAGCAGAGTATTGCACAAGCCCTCCTTGCAGACATCACCTCAGAGGTGAGCAAAGCACCTAAGCCACCCCTTTGGCTCGACCAATAGACACACCTCTACCCTCAAGCTTGTGCCCCTCAGGGAGCAAGCAAGGAAGGGAACATTGCTGGTTGTCACTTAACCCCTTCTATAGCAGGGCCACAGTAAAGCCTTGCCTGACGTTCTTGTCTCCCCTCTAGTCAATTAGTCCATTTCTGTTGATTGGGGAAGGCCAAGAACCCCGGTTGGTAATAGAGTTTGAGCCATAGTCTGTTCCTCTGGGGCAACAGAGGCTGCCAGGAATTTCCATTTCTGGAGAGAATGAGAAATTAGGCATGTAGCCCAAGACACGTGCATGAGTGCTTTAAACATCGAGATTCTGTTGGAGAGGAGAAAAATTTTCTATCTAAATTTATGCCTGTACCTGGGGAATGAAGGTGGTTGCAAATAAAGTGGTAATGATGAAGCAACAGTTCTCACCTGTTAATACACTCAGGGATCAAGCATAATGTGGCAGAAAAGCAGTGATTTATTTCAGGATCTGTCACACATCAGGTGTGATAATGAGCAAATGACTTTAACTCCTTGAAACTTTCATGCTTCACTTGTAAACTGGGAACATTTGCTATTTCATGGGATGGTTGTTAGAATTATATTAGAATGGGAGGGCACTCAGAAAGGAACATGATATAGTTCAGTTCAATTCGGTCACTCAGTCGTGTCTGACTCTTTGCAACCCCATGAACCGCAGAATGCTAGGCTTCCCTGTCCATCACCGACTCCCGGAGTCCACCCAAACCCATGTCCATTGAGTCAGTGATGCCATCCAACCATCTCATCCTCTGTCATCCCCTTCTCCTCCTGCCTTCAATCTTTGCCAGCATCAGGGTCTTTTCCAATAAGTCGGCTCTTCACATCAGGTGGCCAAAGTATTGGAGTTTCAGCTTCAACATCAGTCCTTCCAATGAACACCCAGGACTGATCTCCTTTAGAATGGACTGGTTGGATCTCCTTGCAGTCCAAGGGACTCTCAACAGTCTTCTCCAACACCACAGTTCAAAAGGATCAATTCTTTTGTGCCCAGCATTCTTTATAGTCCAACTCTCACATCCATACACGACCACTGGAAAAACCATAGCCTTGACTAGACGGACCTTTGTTGGCAAAGTAATGTCTCTGCCTTTTAATATGCTGTCTAAGTTGGTCATAACTTTACTGCCAAAAGGCAAGCATCTTTTAATTTCATGGCTGCAGTCACCATCTGCAGTGATTTTGGAGCCCAGAAAAATAAAGGCAGCCACTGTTTCCACTGTTTCCCTATCTATTTGCCCTGAAGTGATGGGACTGGATGCCATGATCTTAGTTTTCTGAATGTTGAGCTTTAAGCCAACTTTTTCACTTTATAAGCTCCGTACGTACTCCCTTTCCTTTCCAATAGGATATTGAGAACAAGCTTCAGTCATCTGTCTGGACTCCTCTGCATTGTCCTTCCACATGCCACACTTCCTCCACCACTCAGAGTCAGAGTTGAGCATCTTTTAAAATAAACATTTTTATTTGGGGATACATTTAGATTTACAGAAAAGTTACAAAGATAGCGTAGAGAATTTCCATATACCCTTCACCCAGTCTCCTTAATGTTAACATAATACATAAACATGGTACATTTGTCAAAGCTAAGGGACCGATATTGGTACATTACTAGTAACGAAAGCTCACAGATTTTATTTGGATCTCACTAGTTTTCTCACTAGTGTCTGTTTTCTGTTTCGGACTTAATGTAGGTACCATACTGCAATTAGTCTTCCTGTCTCCTTAGTCTCTTCTGGTCTGTGATGGTTTCTCAGTTTCTCCTTGGTTTTCACGACCATGAGTCTTGAGCATGTTGGACAGTTATTTTGTAGAACTAACTTCAGCCGTTCCCTCTTCCTTTCCCTCCAGTGTGGGGAGAAGACAGTGTAGAGGTGACAGACTACACTGCAGGATGCGCTGACTCCTTTTTTATTTAAATGTCTGTTATTTTTTATACAATTTTTAAAGGTTCGTTTTCATTTACTGTTACTGCAAAATATTATCTCTATGCCCCGTGTCATACAATACACTTGAGGCTATCTTTACCCAATAGTTTGTACTCCCCCATTCTCTTACTGAGTCCAAGCTTGCTCTGCTCGCCACACAACAGGCCAGTAAATCCGAGAGATGAAGTGTTGAGGCAAGGAATATGACTGACCCAGAAGATGGCAGATTAGTGTCTCAAAACAATCATCTTATCTGGTCTGGATGCCAGCTTCTTTAGTAGAACAGAGATGGGGGAAGGTGAGGAAATTTTTTTTTAAGGGTATTTATCTTGCATAAGGTTCCCTAGAATGGCAAGCCTTGGGGAGAGGATGTGTTCATTTCTTCCTTCCTGCCATCCACAAGTGGACAGGATCCTGAACAAAGGCACTTTGGGTTAATACTTAGAGGGTCAGGTTTCCCCAAGGCAGGCCATTATGTATAAACAGTATCCTTTTGTGAAAAATAATAATGAGAAGCAAAGGTTAAAGAAACAGCAGATCCAACATGGGATCAGTTCTTCCCTGTAATAATTCCCCCACCCCTATACTGCCCCCGGCAATCACTAGTTCTCTACATCTGTGAGTCCTGACTCCTCTTTATTCCACGCCAGTTTCCAGTGTTTCCTGCAGATCAGAGAACAGAATATTTCCAGATTCTACCTGCTTGAGGCAGTTAGCAGTTCCTGGGGTTTTCCAGGTGGTTCTTTCAACCAGGACACCAGTTTCTGTCCTCAATGGGTTGCAGCCTAATATAAGCTTTCCCATAACCCTTTTTTTATTCATTGAGATTTTAAAATTCTGGAAGGTTCTTGTCATATTTCAGTTTCTAGGGGTAAAGAGATCACTTTTTAATGGATTTTTAACTGTTTGTTGAAATACTGACATTTCTCTGATGAAATGCTTTCTTTAGCTTTTCTAGCACCTAATTCTAAAATGCTTTCTTTGCCTTAAAAGTAATAAATATGGCTAATGCCAGACCACCTCTCAAATCAGGGATGGGATAGAAAATGATAAATGGAAGTAAGCAGGTAGAACTTCATTCTATATGCTTAGGAGAGATTGCTCCCCATTCAACTCATTCTAAAATCTAAATTATCCAGGAGTCTTTGAGGCAGGAGGCAGATGGCCCCCACACCACCCCCATAGTAAAGCAATTGGAGATTCATTCTATATTGACCAAAACTCCAAGACAAGAATAGCAGGAAAGTTACAGGAAGAGGCTGGGCCCTGCTTAGACTACATATTTCTCAATCCAAAGTCAAGAGACTTCCCCAATGACACATGCACAGAAAAGGCTCCTTGCAGGCCAAAGGGGGTAGCAATGTCAAGGGATGCTCTAACAAGACGCCTCTTTGGAAGGGCCCATCTTGGCTAAGAGATCCATGTGCACACATGGAAGGATCCTGAGATATACCAAATATAGACTGTGAACCAGGCAAATTATAATGATTTGCCAAAGGAAAACCAAAAGAAATATCCCATAAAAGTAATTCAAACTGCCATGAGGGTGCAACTCAGGGGCTCTCCGTCTGAGCCTGCTCCTGTGTGTCTATCCACACATACTATACTCTTTTTCCTCTTAGTAAATACTTTACTTGCTTCACTACTTTCCATCTTTGCGGAAATTCTTTCCTACAAAGCCAAAGGGCCAGGGCCTTGTCACTGACCACTGGTCTAGTGGCTAGGATCTGGTGCTTTCACTGCCTCAATCGGGTCCCAATCTCTGACTGGGAACCCAAGCCCCACTCTAAATTTTTGCAGGCCGAGGCCACCCAAAATCATATCAGCTCACAAAATTGGGGTTCACTTACTCACTGTGTTTTACCTAGGGATTAATTAGGCACCAATCCTATCTTCTAGTAGTTTATGCCTCTAAACATGGAGTGGCTCTTTGCCACTCCATGGATTGTAGCCCACCAGACTCCTCTGTCCATGGGATTATCCTGGCAAGAATACTGGAGTGGGTTGCCACTTCCAGTAAGATCCAGGGGATCTTACCGGCCCAGAGATTGAAACTGTATCTCCTGAGGCTCTTCCATTGACAAGTGTATTCTTTAGTAAAAGTGCCTAAAAACTAAAGTGGTATAGTATTCTCTACTTTAGCAGACAAAGAAAAAGAGGAAATGTTTTACATAAAAGAGGATGGCGTTTGAGTCAAGACTTTAAGGATAAGTTGGCCTTAAATATATATATATTTTAAAAGCCTGCCTGGATTATAGTTAAGATCATTGTATATGGAATCAAGCAGAACTTAGTTAAACTCCTTACTTTTAAACTAGGTACCTTGTGCCAGGTACCTGGACTCTAAATGCATCAGCATCCACTCTATAAAATTGAAATGACAAGACTATCTAGAGAGGTATAAATGAGACATGTATAAAACACTGAGCCAGTCATTTGCTCTCAAATATATCCCTTCTCCCTCTTCATTGCAAGAGGTTAATTCCTGAATGCTGGGTTTCCAAGGCTCCCTTGTGACCTGGTTTCTTACTGGGTTTCAGTTCAGTTCAGTCACTCAGTTGTGTCCGACTCTTTGCGACCCCATGAATCACAACATGCCAGCCCTCCCTGTCCATCACCAGCACCCGGAGTTCAATCAAACTCACATCCATTGAGTCAGTGATGCCATCCAGCTATCTCATCCTCTGTCGTCCTCTTCTCCTACTGCCCCCAATCCCTCCCAGCATCAGAGTCTTTTCCAATGAGTCAACTCTTCGCATGAGGTGGCCAAAGTTTAGGCACTGCAAATATTGAAGGCAGATTGACCAGATCCTCTAGATGAGCTGAGGTTTGATTAAATTAGTGATCTTTACTCAGCAGGCAATGAGAGTAAGAAAAAAAGAAGCAAGACAATCAGCCTTGGAGAAAAGGGAAGTGAAGCAAGAAAAAAGACAAAACAATGCAACACATCATCACACTGGATGACATTCATAACAAGTTTCAAAAATATATGACAGGCCCCTCAGTCAGTGGGTTTGCTCATCAGAACTACAAGGAGGAACTTCACCTTGAAATAGTCCATGGGAGAAAAATGAAGGAAATTTATCTTTCCCACTCTCTTTTTGCACTTGTGCCATTTGCTTACAACAGCTGCTCAGAAATCTGAATCCCATGCCCTGTATGTGATGTCTCATCAAATTCAAAAGTGTGGGTACAGAACAGTAACCAGCACTGGTAGGGTGCTGACTAAGAGAATAAGAGGGGTTCATGAGAATCGGAGATGGTGCACAAGATTAGTATCCAATACAAATCACCCTGAAAGACAATGGTGATGGAAACTCTTCCCAGTGTACAGAACTTGAAGCAATAACTTGTCCATTTGCTTGAAACCAAAGAAGAATTGATATATATGATGTATATGTATCACCTGATTTTATCTTACAGATAAAAAAAGATTGAAAGATTGATGACAAGTTATGGGTAGAAGTATACACTGAACATCTAAGATAGGGCCCAGAGTGAAAATGTTTTTGTCCTATGTGAATTCCCACCAAAGGACATATAATGCAGAGAAGGCACCCAATAATCAGGTGAATAAGATGACCCATCCTGTCTGAATAGTCACTGGAAGGACTGATGCTAAAGCTGAAGCTCCAGTATTTTGGCCATCTGATGCAAGCAGATGACTCACTGGAAAGGTCCCTGATGCAGGGAAAGATTTGAGGGCAAAGAAGAGGGCATCAGAGGATGAGATGGCTGGATGGCATCACCAATGCAAAGACCATGAACATGGGCAAACTTCAGGAGATGATGAGGGACAGGGAGGCCTGTCATGCACAGTCCAGGGGAGCTGCAAAGAGACAGACATAACTGGGAGACTAAACAACAACAATCAGGTAAATAAGATGACCCATCTTGTGGATGTTGATCAGCCTCTTCTCAGTCACCTGGTGCTTATTCAATGGACTCTTGTACAAGTGTCCGTATCAGTAGTGGTAAATGGATAAACCCGAGGAATCTATACTCAAGCAGCATTTGTATTCCTACTGCTATAGAAACCTGTACATATAAGACCAACTCTGAGCCTGATTTTTCCCTATTTCTAAGAGAATCTAGGCAGTCTTTTAGTGGCATGATAATGACATTGAACCAACAGCAATTTATCCTCACAAAATAGCTACTATACCAGAGACAGATTCATTTGCCATCTTATATTGCTTCTACCAGCACCACTGTTTTTCGATTTACAACATCAAGGTCTCCAACAACATCACTTACAACCAAGAAACTGATTTTACAGTCAAAAAATTCTGATAATGGGGTTGCACTATGGAATGCAGTGGTCTTACAATGTACATCATCAACCAGAAAAAGATGGTCCGATAAAAATATGAGATGCACTGCTGAAGGCTCAGGTATGGCAGCAGTTTGGAAACCCCACTCTATGATATAAGAATGTTGTACCATAAATTCTGGTGCACATCTAAGATCAACAACTAATAGGTGATGGCATTTTTTATAGCCATTATAAACACACTCTTCAGAGAATAAAGAAGGGAGGTGGTTGCAGCTCCTATTTCCCTCAAACTAGTAACTCATTTACAGATCATTTTCTTTCCATCCCCCAACACAGGGCTCAGCCTTGTTCTAAGGGTCTAGTAAAGAAAGAAGTTCTTCCACCAGAGTAAAAACTCTGATTCTTATAAATAGGAATTTGCCACTACTCCCTGGCTCTTTGAGGTTTCTTGTGCTTGCTGCTGCTGCTGCTGCTGCTAAGTCGCTTCACTCGTGTCCGACTCTGTGCGACCCCATAGACAGCAGCCCACCAAGCTGCCCCTGGGATTCTCCAGGCAAGAACACTGGAGTGGGTTGCCATTTCCTTCTCTGATGCATGAAAGTGAAAAGTGAAAGAAGTCGCTCAGTCGTGTCCGACCCTCAGCGACCCCATGGACTGCAGCCTTCCAGATTCCTCTGTCCCTGGTATTTTCCAGGCAAGAGTCCTGGAGTGGGGTGCCATTGCCTTCTCCGTTCTTGTGCTTAGTCGCTCAGTTGTGTCCGACCCTTTGAGACTCCATGGACTGTGGTGAAGTATACAACTGTGAACGTATTTAATGCCACTGAACTACACACTTGAAAACGGTTAAGATGGTAAATGTTACACGTACTTCACCATAATTTAAAATAATAATAAAACAACCTGAGAAAGTCCCTGGCTCAAGGATAAGTACACAGTTGTTGCCTCAATAAATGTCAAGTCCCTTCTTACCACTCACTGGTGTGATAATGCGCTGAGGTACTGTGGAATAAATCGCTCTCCCCCTGATGTTAAAAGAATATCAAGTCTCCTGAAAAGGAATTGTTTTTGGAAATAGGGAACAGAAGATGGCCTTTAGAGGAGACCTCCAGGCACCCCTGTCCATCCAAACCTCCTTTAAAGCAGCTCCCACACGAGGGCACAGCACGTAGCCCTGCATGGCTCCTCCACGCAGCAGATACGATGCTTCGCTCTATTACACAATGAGGACACGGGAGGGAACGCAAAGCAAGGACTAAAGGCTGCGGAGCTCTCACTCGCCCCAGCCTCCCAGAAGCTCCGGACTCTGGAGGCACCTCAACCCCTCCGCCTTCCTCCTCCCTTGGCCCCGCCCACTCTCCTCCCGCTCTGCCCGCCTCCCTTTCAGATTTGCGGTGGACAAGGAATCGAAAGTGAAATAAGGAAGCGGCTGCCATCCACTGCGTCTCTTGAAAAGGTGAGTGAACTTGGCTAGACCGAGGTACCCCAGCTCTCCCTGGGGGACCTCTCTCCCCTGCCCCAGGTCTGAAGAGCCTCATCCAAGCCGTCCCCACCCCTAGAGATTTCGATCTCAGGTTTTCTTTCGCAGCAGGTCTCCCTCAACCCTAACCCAGCAGTTCTTCCCCTGCAGCCTGGGAGGAGGCTGGGCTGTAAACCTGACTGGGATGTCCCCTGGAAGGAGCTCGAATTGCTCGGCTTCTGCCGGCACCTGAGCTGGGAAGAAAAACCAGGGAAACTGGGAGAACTAGGATGGCAACCTAGCTCGGGGGTGGTCCGGGGAGCCCGGTGTGGGGGTAGGTCCGCGATCCCTGAGACTGCTGTCCCCAAAAGGCTCCCTCTGGAGGTGAGAGAGACAGGGTTGCTTAGGATATTAGAAAACTATGGGTCTGCGCCCTAGAAGAAACAAAGGCGGGGCCAGGTTCAGGGTGGCTGAGAGAAGAGCCCAGGAAGTTCTTAATAAACCTCACGCTTCTGTGTGTATGCACATACATATATACACACATATACATATGCGTGTGTGTGTGTGCTCAGTCGTGTCTGACTCTTTGCGACCCCATGGACTGTATGTAGGCCGCCAGGCTCCTCTGTCCACGGGATTTCCCAGGTAAGATACTGAAGTGGGTTGCCATTTCCTTCCCCAGGGGATCTTCCCAACTCAGGGATCAAACCTGCTGTCTCCTGTGTCTCCTGCATTAGCAGGTGGATTCTTTGCCACTTGCACCACCTAGGAAGCCCATGTACTTACGGATATACATGTATCCTTATGAAAATATGTAAGCATAAATATAAATATTCTTATATATATTCATGTTACCGATAATTAGATAGATACCAATAACTCCTGCCTATTGCAAAGATTAATGAGAATGTATGTGAAGCATGTAGCACCTGGCACATGGAATGAGCACAGTCAATGGTCGCTACTGTTAAGATTAGCTTCTCAACAGAGTAGAAAACCAGTGGCCTGAGGCAGAAGATCAATAGGTAAAGCCTGGACTCTGAGGGGTTAAGCAGAGATGAACATGATGAAAGTCGAATTGTAAGCAGCTGTCTCTCAGGTTCTCAACAATATTTGCTATCTCTTGGGGACTCAGTGTCCCCTTCTGTCTGACTGGATCAGTGACCCAGACTATGGAAGAGGAGCGCTATTCAGGTTGAGGTCCTTGTCTTTTCTTGTTTTCACTCCCTCCAGTTCACCCTCTCTCGTGGTTCCCTTTTCTTACCTGGCTCTTCTCTTCCCTCCCTTTCCTCTTCTCCCCTCACCCCAAGATCTCCCCAGCACTACCGAAGAGGAGCATCACCCCAATGGCTTCAGCCGTACCCTTGACAATGATGTGGGAGGAGGTCACGTGCTGTATCTGCCTGGATCCCATGGTGGAGCCTATGAGCATTGAATGTGGTCATAGCTTCTGCCAGGAGTGCATCTCTGAGGTCGGGAAAGAAGGAGGTAGCGTCTGTCCTGTGTGCCGGCACCGCTTCCTGCTCCAGAATCTCCGGCCCAATCGACAGGTAGCCAACATGGTGGACAACCTTAGGAAAATCAGCCAGGGTGCCAAGGAGGGCCCACACGGGGAGCTGTGTGTGGTGCACAGAGAGAAAATTCACCTCTTCTGTGAGGCAGATGGGAAGGCCCTTTGCTGGGTGTGTTCCCAGTCCCAGAAACACCGTGATCATCCCATGGTCCCTATTGAGGAGGCTGCTCAGGAGTACCAGGTGAGTCCTCAGCACAGAGGCAGGAACAGGTAAAAAGGAGATGGGGCCCTGTTGATGGCTTTGTTCCCCAGAGCTGGAAATGGGAGAGAGTTACCTGTGGGGCTGGGGAAAGAATAGGGGTCTCCTGCCTTCTATGTCTTATTTAAGGGGGAAATGGCAAGCTCAACACAGTTTTCTCATTCTCACAGAGCAGGGATGTGCTATGGGAAAATGCTTCAAGAATCTTCTTCCCTTGTGGCCTCCTGCTTAATTAGGAACAAGCAGTGCCCCCACCCTTTGTACACCAACCGTGTGGCCCTATTTTGTAAGAAATATCAGGCTTTTTCCAAAACCTTCCCAGCCACAGAGTTCCTACCCCAAACAGACTCTAGTCCTTCCTTGTCTTCTGCACTCAGCCTCTTCTAAGAACCAGTATGATCTTCCCCCCACTTCACACCACTGCACCCTACTTCTTGACCTGACTGGGTATCATCTTGCTTTCGTTCTCTGCAGGAGAAGCTTCAGGTGGCACTAAAGAAACTAAGAGATAAGCAGGAGATGGCTGAGAAGCTGGAATTGGACATTGCAATGAAGAAAGCATCCTTTAAGGCAAGAGTCATATCCTGAAGGGAATCTTAGATCTGAAGCCTGGGGAGGGTCCAGCTATGCCAGTCCCTATATCTCACTCCCCAAGAACCAGCTGCCCCATAGGTCTCTTGATGGAGGGGATTAAAAGAGTGTGGAGATCAAAAAGAGCTCCCAGTCAGATGGAGAGAGAGTCTTAGGAAAAGGTGCTGAGGGACAAGATATATTCTAATGCTCCTGCTTCTTGAGCCCAGTCTCTGGAGATGACAGCCCAGTCTCTGGAGATGGCCTCAGAGTTTGGGACAGGGGAATGCCAGGAGAGATGCCCAATGTCAAGAAATGACAAGTTGTCAAGAAATGACAGTGACTATGAGAACCAGATTTAAGTGAACCATAAAGGCCTAAGATGGGCTTCCCTAGTGGCTCAGATGGTAAAGAATCTGCCTGCAGTATCGGAGACCTGGGTTCAATCCCTGGATTGGGAAGATCCCCTGAAGAAGGGAATGGCTACCCACTCCAGTATTCTTGCCTGGAGAATCCCATGGACAAAGGAGCCTGGCGGGCTACAGCCCATAGATTCACAAAGAGTCGGACATGACTGAGCAACTAACGCTTTCACTTTCAAAGGCCTAGGACAGGAAAGCCAGTCTGACCGGGTAGTTACTTGACCATGTCCAGCTCACTGGTCCAAAATGTAATGGAGAGCTACAGCTTGTTCCACCCCAGGGATTAGCAGGTGGGGTGGGTCAGGGACTAGAAAGGAGCAGAAGGAGCTCATGGCCAAGAGATCCCAGAAGAGGTAGACTTGAGACCCAGGAAGGGTAAGGCAGGCTGTGGTGGTATTGAGTGACCCTCCAGTTAGAAGCAGAAGAGGGCAACCATAGACTATCTCAAAGACTCCTTTTTCCCAAACTTAGGAACCAGGTTATGAGCCTGGCTTTGCAGGTTTGTTGGAGTAGGGCCAGGTGTTACTCGTTCAGTTACTAAGATATGAAGACAAAGGGACACATTGGGGGAGCAGGGGTGACTTGAAGGAGGTTGAGGAAATCGCTGATACCACAGGCTGATGCAGCTGTGATAGGTGCACCTCCCCACCGCACCCCACCAGTCCCATTCCCCTCAGGCCCAGAAGCCTCACCCACCTTCCTTCCCAGCAAAATTGGGTATGTGTGTATTCCCAGACAGAGCCAGAGTGGAGTAGGAGTAGACATGGATACTTCCATTCCCAAATCTTAGGGAATTATGATTAAAAACCACTTCTTTCTTTCCATTGACACCAAAGGGGAAGGTAGAGGCGCAGAAATTAAGAATTCATGAAGAGTTTATAAGGCAGAAAAACTTCCTGGCCGAAGAGGAGCAGAAGCAACTGCAGAAACTAGAGGAGGAGGAGAGGCAACAGCTGAGAACACTGGGGGACACAGAGGCCAGGCTGGCACAGCAGATCCAGGCCCTGCAGGAACTGATCGCAGAGGTAGAGAGGAGGAGGCGGGGCTCAGCGCTGGAGCTGCTACAGGTAAGGCCTGAGGACAGCTCCCCTCTGAGATTCAGGGAGTAACTGAAAAAACCCAGAGCGCCTCGGGGCTACCTTCAGGGAATGCAGAACCTTGGTCCCTGGCATTTTCTTAAATAAACTGGAATTCAGACCTATGAGTGGTTTGCATTCAAGGCCTGGAAAGGTACAAATTAGAAAGGAAAATTCCATGCAGCAATGAAAAGAAATGGACATCTCTAGTAAGTGTCTGTTCTAACACACAATCAGATTCGTAATCTTGAGAACATACCCTAATCTTACTGAGGATCAGGTTTCTCCTATGTTAAATGGATATTATAATATTACATATCTCAGGGCCCCAACCTTGCCACCAATTCCTTCCATAACTCTAAATTAAGTCATTTTCTTTTCCTAGACCTAATTTCTCCATTTGTAAACAAGGCAGCAGGGAATAAGCTAAATGACAAGGAGTTCCCCGGGCTTTAGTTAGAAATGTAACATGTTTACACTTCTATGAGCTATATATGTATAACTGTATCACTCTGCCATATACCTGAAACGTTGTCAATCAATTGTATTTCAATTTTATAAAAATAAAAAAAAAGAGACAGAGAACACAAGGGATCTGTTCTTGGGAGAACCACATGGGGTCTACTTGATTTCAGTACATAAATATAAAATGCTTAGAACAGTGCCTGGCACACAGTATATGGTTGCATAAATATTATTTAATTTTATTATCATTTATGTTATAAAAAACCTACTGAATACCTGCCTCTGAGGAGGCCTTACAAATAGCTGAGAAAAGAAGAGAAGCGAAAGGCAAAGGAGAAAAGGAACAAAGTTCCAAAGAATAGCAAGGGAAGAGAGATAAGAAATAAGAGATAAGAAAGCTTTCCTCAGTGATCAATGCAAAGAAATGGAGGAAAACAATAAAACTGGAAAGACTAGAGATCTCTTCGAGAAAATTAGAGATACCAAGGGAACATTTCATGCAAAGTGAAAGTAAGTGAAAGTGAAAGTCGCTCAGTCGTGCCCAACTCTTTGCAACCCCGTGGACTATTCAGTCCGTGGAATTCTCCAGGCCAGAATACTGGAGTGGGTAGCCTTTCATTTCTCCAGGGGATCTTCCCAACCCAGGGATAGAACCCAGGTCTCCCACATTGCAGGTGGATTCTTTACCAGCTGAGCTACAAGGGAAGCCCAAGATGGGCACAATAAAGAACAGAAACAGTATGGACCTAATAGAAGCAGAAGATAGTAAAAAGAGGTGGCAACAATACACAGAACTATGCAAAAAAGATCTTTATGACCCTGATAACCACAACAGTGTGATCACTCACCTAGAGCCAGACACCCTGGAATGTGAAGTCAAGTGGGCCTTACGAAGCATCACTATGAACAAAGCTAGTGGAGGTGATGGCATTCCAGTTGAGCTATTTCAAATCCTAAAAGATGATGCTGTGAAAATGGTTTACTCAATATGCCAGCAAATTTGGAAAACTCAGCAGTGGCCACAGGACTGCAAAAGGTCAGTTTTCGTTCCAATCCCTGAGAAAGGCAATGCCAAAGAATGCTAAAACTACCACACAATCGCACGCATCTCACACACTAGCAAAGTAATGCTTAAAATTCTCCAAGCCAGGCTTCAACAGTACATGAACTATGAACTTCCAGATGTTCAAGCTGGATTTAGAAAAGGCATAGGAACCAGAGGTCAAATTGCCATCATCCATTGGATCATCAAAAAAGCAAGAGAGTTCCAGAAAAACATCTACCTCTGCTGTATTGACTACGGCAAAGCCTTTGACTGTGTAAATCACAACAAACTGTGGAAAATTCTGAAAGAGATGGGAATACCAGACCACTTGACCTGCCTCCTGAGAAATGTGTATGCAGGTCAAGAAGCAACAGTTAGAACTGGACATGGGACAACAAACTGGTTCCAAATCAGGAAAGGAGTACGTCAAGGCTGTATATTGTCACCCTGCTTATTTAACTTATATGCAGAGTACAACATTCAAAACGCTGGGCTGGATGTAGCGCAAGCTGGAATCAAGATTGCCAGGAAAAAATATCAATAACCTCAGATCCATAGATGATACCACCCTTATAGCAGAATGTGAAGAAGAACTCAAAAGCCTCTTGATGAAAGTGAAAGAGGAGAGTGAAAAAGTAGATTTCAAGCTCAACATTCAGAAAACTAAGATCATGGCATCCGGTCCCAACACTTCATGGCAAATAGATGGGGAAACAGTGGAAACAGTGGCTGACTTTATTTTGGGGGGCTCCAAAATCACTGCAGATGGTGACTGCAGCCATGAAATTAAAAGATGCTTGCCCCTTGAAAGAAAAGTTATGACCAACCTAGGCAGCGTATTAAAAAGCAGAGACATTACTTTGCCAACAAAGGTCTGTCTAGTCAAAGCTATGGTTTTTCCGGTAGTCATGTATGGATGTGAGAGCTGGACTATAAAGAAAGCTGAGTGCTGAAGAATTGATGCTTTTGAACTGCGGTGTTGAAGAACACTCTTGAGAGTCCCTTGGAGTGCAAGGAGATCCAACCAGCCAATCCTAAAGGAAATCAATCCTGAATATTCATTGGAAGGACTGATGCTGAAGCTGAAACCCCAATACTTTCACCATCTGATGCGAAGAACTGACTCATTTGAAAAGACCCTGATGCTGGGAAAGACTGAAGGCAGGAGGAGAAGGGGATGACAGAGGATGAGATGGTTGGATGGCATCACTGACTCAATGGACCTGAGTTTGAGAAATCTCTGGGAGTTGATGGTGGACAGGAAAGCCTGGCATGCTGCAGTCCATGGGCTCCTAAAGAGTCAGACACGACTGAGTGACTGAACTGACTGACTGACTGACCTACTGAACATAAAAACAGTCGATTGGAAATGACAAAATAAAGCTAAAAGTAAAATAACTGAGAAAATAAAATTAAACCTTGTGCACATTATTTTGCTCTCCCAGGAAAATAAGGACAAAGAAATGAGAATTTTAGAGAAATATTAAAATATGACTTTGTTTCTCCCTTATTTGGCCTCAGCCAGTGTTCTCATTTGGTAATACAGCTTTGATGTATATGGTCATTGCACAGGTTATTGAGTTATATAACCATCCTTGCCACTTTGGTTTTTCTATGCCTGTTTACTAATCTTTAAATGGAATATAAATAACAGTACTTAACTAATAGGAGTTTATAAATAATTAAACAAGTTATACCAAAAAAAAAATCGTTCTAAGCAATAGTAGCCATGTGTTGTTACTGCTACTTTTCCTAATTTTTGTTTTTTGTTGTTCAGTCACTAAGTTGTATCCAGTTCTTAACAGTTCCATGGACTGCAGCACACCAGGCTTCCCAAAGTTTGCTCAAATTCATATCCATTGAGTCAGCAATACTATCTAACCATCTCATCCCCTGTATCCCTCTTCTCCTTTTGCCTCCAATCTTTCCTAGCATCAGGGTCTTTTCCAATGAATATTCAAGACTGATTTCCTTTCTGATTTGATCTCCTTGCAGTCCAAGGGACTCTGAAGTCTTCTTCAGCAACACAATTCTAATTTATTTCATAATACTATAAATAACTGAAAATTCTTAAATAGCACATATAATTGTTAGCATTCAGTCCCTCATGACAATGCAATGAGGTGGATGCTACTATTATTACCCCTGTTTCATAGATGAGAGAACTTAAGGTGCAAAGAAGTTAAGAGATTTAGTGATAGACTGAAGCTAAGAAACTTAACCAAGTTCACCTGAATAAGAGGTATTATCACCTGAGTAAGAGGTATTAAGTAGAACATACATCAATGAATTTATTTTTTAAATAGTTTGGGTTTTTTTTAAATAAATTCCCTGATGTGTGTTCTACTTAAAAATCATCTCACACCCAGCAATGATGAGCTTGCCTCACTTTGGGAAACTTTGGGCTACATGGTCTCAAAAGTCCCTCTGCTATAACATTCTGTGGTTCCTCTTTTCCCCATACCTTTTCATTGTCTCTTGGTCAGATACAGTCATGAAAAAATTTGTTTGTGCATAAAAGCCAATAAGATTGATTTGACTTGGCAGCTCTCTTCTTCCCATGATCCAAAGCTTCTACCCTTCTCTGAGTAGAGCTCTCTGAGGCACTTTTGACAGGGCCTAGTAGCCTGCCAGTGCCTGGATAAGGACCCTAGGCCCTGCTACAGAACATTCTCAGATGCTTTGGTGTCACATACGTGACAGGGACAACATTAGCCATAGCATAGGGTGGCACTTTAAGCCCTTCCTTCCCAGCACTGCAAGTCCACAAATGAGAGCAGTTTCTGTGCATTCCGTGTGTCCTGGCTGGGCCATTCTTTCTCTGTGACTGGGTCTGGGCCTCAGCCAGGCAGAGCTATTTGCTCCTTTCTTCTCCCCCACCAAGAATCTGATCTTGTAAATTTGTTTTCTGAATCAGATTTTTGTAAGCTACTCTTCCTTCCCCTCTCGGAGAAGGCATTGGCACCCCACTCCAGTACTCTTGCCTGGAAAATCCCATAGGCGGAGGAGCCTGGTAGGCTGCAGTCCATGGGGTCGCTAAGAGTTGGACATGACTGAGTGACTTCACGTTCAATTTTCTCTTTCATGCATTGGAGAAGGAAATGGCAACCCACTCCAGTGTTCTTGCCTGGAGAATCCCAGGGACAGGGGAGCCTGGTGGGCTGCCGTCTATGGGGTCGCACAGAGTCGGACATGACTGAAGAGACTTAGCAGCAACAGCAGCAGCTTCCTTCCCCTGATTACAGGTCACACCCATGCTGGGTTTCTGCTTCCTCATCCATTTCAAGGTGGTCAGAGGCGTTTTTCAGGCCTTGGTCCAGAGGCTTGGGGTAGAGCAGTGTTCTGTAGACCTCAGGGTGACATCGCTTTACCCACACAACTGAAATCTGTTGTAAGCTTGTGACTCCAGAACTTACTGTCTGTTTCTTGTCTCCTCAGGAGGTGAAAAGTGTCCTGGAAAGGTAAGGAAAGGTTTTCTTCATTAGAGGAGGGGGCAGTATATACCTTAAAAAAGAGCTTTAATTAAAAAACATGAATTGAAGTCATCCCCATCCTCCTTCCTGTTCTCAAAGACCCAGTTCTCCTTAAAATATGTTCTGGTCTCAGAAAGCTAATTAATGGACATCTCAGTTGGTGAATGTCAACCCACTCCAGTATTCTTGCCTGAAGAGTCCCACGGACAGAGGAGGCTGGCAGGCGACAATCCCTGGGGTCACGAAGAGTTGGACACGACTGAGCAACTGAACACACACAGTTGGCAAGGTGCCCAAAGTAACTGGTGTGTCACATCTTCACAAAGTGAACTTACAACAGACAGGGTAGCTGAGTTTACAGCCTGCTGGGACTCTTTTAAAAAAGTATCTAACTGGTTTCAAACCTCTCCAAAAGAGCCATGGGTAAGACCCACCGCATGGGCGAGGCTCCTTGAGGTTCCTCATGGAGGTGATTCAGCTTGTATCGGATACCTTGAGTTATGAAGTGAAACAGAAGGTACTTGTGTAATGACCTAAGACCCGGAGAGACATACAGGCTGGCCAGATGATGCAGATGCTCATGTAGCCATCAAGGCTTAGATAGAAACAAAATCCTACCTACTTTTGTCCTCCGTCCCCAGGGATCCTAACACAGATTGTTGTGGTTGTTTAGTTGCTGAGTTGTGTCCAGGCTTCCCTGGTGGCTCAGATGGTAAAGAATCCGTCTGCAATGAGGGAGACCTGGGTTCTATCCCTGGGTTGGGAAGATCCCCTGGAGAAGGGAACAGCTACCCACCCCAGTAATCTTGCCTGGAGAATTCCAAGGACAGAGGAGCCTGGCAGGCTACAGTCCATGGGGTCGCAAAGAGTCGGACATGACTGGGCAGCTTTCACTTCACTGTGTCCAACTTTTGCAACCCCATGGACTGTAGCCCCAGGCTCTTCTGCCCATGGGATTTCCCACACAAGAATACTGGAATGGGTTACCATTTCCTTCTCCAGGGGATCTTTCTGACCCAAGGGATTGAACCCATGTCTCCTGCACTGGGAGGTGGATTCTTTACCAGTGCATCACCTGGGAAGCCCCCCTAACACAGGAGCTGTTTGCAAATTTGCATCAGATTACATTATCAGTCATCCACAAGGGTGGTATAACCATCAGATTTGGGCAGGATGAGGTAGGAGTTGGAGACAGGGTCTCTAATTCTTTTTCCCCCAGGAGTGAATCATGGAACCTGAAGGAGGTGGATGTCGCCTCCACAGACCTGAGGAATGTATTCTATGTGCCCGGGATTAAGAAGATGCTGAGGACGTGTGGAGGTGGGGCCAGCACCAGGGGTATGGGACTGGCTTGCCAAGGGAGTGAAGGGGATAAGGAGGGTGCCCAGTGCATCCCTGGGTTGGAGAGAGATGGCCGGTTAGAGTAGGTGGGGCAGGTGCAGAAATAGGGAAGGTGGTTCCCTCAAAGGTCATGGCAGGGGTCAGAGTTGGCTAGGAGTCATCTCCTCACACAGTGAGGCTCAGGGTCACCCCTTCATCCTCATCCCCCCACCACTGGCACAGGGTTGCTGACTCTGCACACTCTCCCAGCCTGACTGTGGCCCTCTCTCTGCAGTACACATCACCCTGGATCCACAGACAGCCAATCCATGGCTCATCCTTTCGGAGAATCGGAGACAAGTGAGGCTTGCAAACACCCGGCAGGACGTGCCTGAAAATGAGGAGAGATTTGATACTTACCCCATGGTACTGGGTGCCCAGCGCTTTGACTCCGGAAAAGTTTACTGGGAAGTAGATGTGACGGGAAAGGAAGCCTGGGACCTGGGTGTTTGTAGAGACAATGTGAGGAGGAAGGGGCAGTTTTTGCTCAACTCTGACAATGGCTTCTGGATAATCTGGCTGTGGAACAAACAAAAATATGAGGCTGGCACCTGCCCCCAGACTCCCCTCCACCTTCAGGTGCCTCCAAGCCGAATTGGGATCTTCCTAGATTATGAGGCCAGCACTGTCTCTTTCTACAACATCACTGACCATGGCTCCCTCATCTACACCTTCTCTGAATGTGCCTTTGCTGGACCTCTGCGGCCCTTCTTCAATCCTGGTTTCAATGATAGAGGAAAAAACTCAGCCCCTCTGATCCTCTGTCCACTTTAAGACCTGCTGGTAGGGATCTAGATGATTCTCTCTGGACACAAGCAACCCCTCTGTTGGTTCCACTCCTCAGCCAGTGGCCCTGTCTCATGTGCCCATGAACTGCAAACCACCTTCGTCTCTGCAGATGTATCAGGATGCCACAGGCAAACTGGCACCAAGGTCACCCACGGTCTATGTCAAATGACCTACAGCACCAGGATTCCTGCCCTATGTTGCTTTATGATTTCCTCCATGAAACAAACTACTTGCATTTGGCCCCCAAACTCATCTGGATCAACTAAAGCATGTTTCTGCCTTCATGTGACTCAAGTTTTGCTTTTTCCTCTCCATCTCTAGGCTTTTGGTCCAGTCTCTACTATGTATCTTGCAAAGTGAAAGTGAAGTCACTCAGTCGTGTCCAACTCTTTACAACCCCATGGACTGTAACCTACCAGGCTCCTCTGTCCATGGGATTTTCTAGGCAAGAGTACTGGAGTGGGTTGCCATTTCCTTCTGCAGAGGATCTTCCCAACCCAGGGATTGAACCTGGGTCTCCCGCATTGTAGGCAGACGCTTTACCATCTGAGCCACCAGGGAAGTCCCATGTATCTTGCACAGGACTTCCTAAATAAATTGGTCTCAATCTATCCCATCATTCCTATCTTGTATACCTCAAGGTTTATCTTCCCAACATGCATCTGATCAAGAGTGGCTTCACAGTGCCTATAGGAAAACAGGCATTAACTTTTAAAATAAAGGCTGAATTAAGCAGACCTTAGGTTGCTGTGTTAAATATCTAACCAGCTGTGATCCCTCATTTCCAGTGTTATCTCCCAACCACATCTTGTTGATAGTGGTGTTGGTTAAAGAACGTATCAACATAAATGGCCAGTGTGATAGTTTTTTGATAGACCAACTTGCCTAGGCTATAAGCCCCCAGGTTTTCAATCAAACACTAATCTAGATTGTTGCTATGAAGGTATTTTTGTAGATGTCATCAAAGTCCATAATGATTTGATTTTAAATAAGGGAGGTTGTCCTAGATAAGGTGGGTGGGCCTAATGTTCAATCAGGTGGAAGTCTAAGGGTGGATCTGAGACTCCTGTGAAGAAGATAGTCCACTTGTGAATAGCAGCTTCAACTCATGCCCAAGAGTCTGAACTTCACCTTCCTGGATAATCTGCCCTGTGGATTTTATGACTTGTCTTGCCAGCCCTCCCAGATGTATAAGTGAATTTCTTACCATAAGCAAATCTCATAATATTTATTTCCTGTTCTCTACCAGTTGAATCCTAACTGGTGTGAAGGCCAGGAAGGGGGTAACAGCATCACCTGATTTCAGCACACACTTTTGTTGAATTTAAACTTTTTAAGTTGACACAATGAAGTTCTACATGTGAACATCAGCAGGCTGCCTGAGAGCCACTGTCCTTCCAGGAAATGTGATTCCTTATCTAAAATAGAATCTCAGATTGCCCTTAGCACATATGCTAAATATTTCATGAAAAACTTAGATACTACACAAAGATGTCAGTGACCTCAAAAAAAGCTGTTGTTTTTAGGTCTCTCTTAACATTGGACAGAAAGAAGGTACTTTGATGGAAAGATAGCAACAGCAGAATCCTCAGGCAAGAGACAACATCACAGAGCTAACTCAATGTAAGTTGCCAAAGGTGACCAGTGCTTTGGTTGAGGCACTAGAGAGAATATGGAGAATTCAATTCATCATGAATGGGATGTGCTGGGAAAGGGTTGGATTTCTGTATATCCAACATGGGTCAAAAAGAAATATTTTTTATTAGAAGGGTAGATTATAAAATCAGCTTTTCTACTTCTCTGCTTTGCAGGGGGCCAATGTAATTGATGGTGTGTTTTTTTCCCGTTCAGTTGATATGCTGATATGAGGACACTGCCAAAATGATATAAACTTAAATAAATTTTTATTTCTCAAAATCTGAATACCTTGGCATATTGGGTTACCTTGATGTTTGCAGATATATTACACAGAGGACATACTGCCATCCCCTGCATCTCCACCAAAAAGAATTAAATAGTAGAGGTTTCATAGTATCTCAACTTTTATCCCCACCAATAATTACTAATAAGTGATCCAGGTACACTACAGAAGAGTGTATGTAATCACACATAAGATTATGTAATCACACATAAGATTATCATACTAAGTGAAGTAAGCCAGAAAAAGACAAGTATCATATGATAACACTTATATGTGAAATCTTTAAAAAATGATATAAATGACCTTGTATATGAAACAGATGTAGAAAACAAACATGGTTATTAAAGAAGAAAAGGGGGTTGGAAGAGATAAATTAGGAGTTTAGGATTAACATATATACACTACCTTATATAAAATATATAACCGAGAACCTACTGTATAGCACAGAAAACTATACTCAATATTTTGTATTAACTTGGAAAAGAATATGAAAAAGCATAGATACATGTGCATGTATAATTGAATCACTTGGCCATTCACCTGAAACTAACACAGCACTGTAAATCAACTATGCTTCAAAAAACTTTTTTTAAATTCTCTTGAGAAATGAAAGATTTACCAGCACCAATTCTAATTTTGATTAATATTATCCTTTACAATTCAAATAAGGTCTCTTGGCTTTTTGATCCCCTTTGATACCACAACTTCCTTTTGAAATATTGATAGAAGAAGCAGAAATTATTATAGCAAAGTTTTAAAGACAGATAAGCTAAGACAGGAAAACGTTAAAAATCTTTCCAGTGCTTACTCTTTGTCAATATTCAAGATCCTACTTATACTTTATATTTTTGGTTCTATTACAGCCATATGATAAAACCATGGTCAAGAAATTTAAAGATTATGGTGCCCCTGACTTATTTATGAAAATATTTCATATTGAAACATTTAAGATCAAATCAGCAAATTTGAAGTATATAATACCATGTTTTAAACTATAGTCACCATACTGTACATTAGATGCCCAAACTGAAAGTTTGTACCCTTCAAACAATATCTCCATTTCCCCTACCCCTATGCCTCTTGAAACCACCATTCTACTCTCTACTTCTGCGAGTTCAGTTCTTTTTCGGATTATCCATATAAGAGAAACCATACTGTCTTTGTCTTTCTGTTTCTGGCTCATTTCATTTAGCATTGCATGCAGACCCTTTACCATCTGAGCCACAAGGGAAGCCCTAGTGTAAGGTACTCCAGGTTTATTCATGTTGTCAAAAGTAGCAAGATTTCCTTATTTTTATGATTGAGTAATATTCCATTGTGTGTATGTACCACATTTTTTTCTTTTTTTCTCCCAGCTTTATTAAAATATAACATTTTGTAAGTTTAAGGTGCACAATGTAATGATTAATACACATAGCAAAATTTTTACAATAAACTTTGTTAACACATCTATCACCTCACATAGTTGCATTTGTATTAATATATGTTTGTGGTGAGAACTTCTAAAGTCTATTCTCTTAGCAACTTTCAAATATACGATGAAGTATTATTAACTATAGTCATCATGCTATATGTTACATCCTCATAAAATACTCATCTTAATACTGAAAATTTGTACCCTTGACCACTCTGTTTACCCTACCCCTAGACCCTCACCTCAGGCAACTCCCAATCTTTTCCCTGTTTCTATGAGTTTCTTTTTAATTCCACTTATAAATGAGATCATATAGTATTTAGCTTATTTCATTTAGTTCAACATTTTCAAGGTTCACCCGCGTTGTAACAGATAGCAAGGTTTCTTTCTTTTTATGGCTGGATAACATAAGTGTGTGTGTGTGTGTGTGTGTGTGTGTATGTGTGTAATATTTTCTCTATCAATTCATTTTTCAATGGACATTTAGGTTGTCTCTATGCCTTAGCTATTGTAAATAATGCTTCAGTGAACATGGGGATGTATATATCTCTTTGAGATACCGATTTTATTTTCAAATACACAGAAGTGCAATTTCTGAATCATATGATAGTTAGACTTTTAATTTTTTAAGGAACATCCATACTGTTTCCATATTGGCTCCACAAATTTACATTCCCATTAATACCACACAATGGTTCCCCTTTCTCCATATCCTTGCCAGCATTTTTCATCTCTTATCTTTTTGATAATATCCATTCTAACAGGTTTGGGGTGATACCTCATTGTGGTTTTAACTCACAGTTCCCTGGTGATGTTGAGAATCTCTACATGTTCCTATTGACAGTTTGTATGTCTTCTTCAAAAAATGTCTAATCAGGTCTTTGCCTATTTTTTAGTAAGGTTATTTCTTTTTGAGTGTGTGTGTGTGTGTGTGTGTGTGTGTGTGTGTGTGTGTTATTTTGCTATTGAGTTTTGCTAACTGAGTTTCATTGGTTACTTATATATTTGGATATCAGTCCCTTAGCAGATATATGGTTTGCAAATATTTTCCCCTATTTCATAGTTCCCTCTTCATTTTACTGATTGTTTCCTTTGCTGTGCAGGAGCTTATGGGGTCTTCCCAGGTGGCTCAGTAGTAAAGAATTTGCCTGTCAATGCAGGAGACACAGGAGACATGGGTTTGATCCCTGGGTCAGGACTATCCCCTGGAGGAGGAAATGGCAATCCATTCCAGTATTTTTGCCTGAAAAATCCCATTGACAGAGGAACGTGGTGCGCTACAGTCCATGGGGTCACAAAGAGTCAGACATGACTGAGCGCACACACAGGAGCTTTTCAGTTTGATGTAGTCTGACTTCTTATTTTGTTTTTGTGTGATATCAAGAAAATCATTGCCAAGACTGATGCCAAGAAGTTTTTCTCCACATTTTCTTCTAAGATTTTTACAGTTTTGGGACTTAGAGTCAAGTCTTTAATTCACTTCAAGTTAACTTTTGTTTATGGTGTAAGGTAAGGGCCTAATTTCAATCTTTTGCATATGAATATCCAATTTTCCTAACACCATTTATTAAGAGATTGTCCTTTCCTCTTTGAGAATTCTTGACATCCTTGTCAAAGATTAACCGACCAATATACAAGGGTTTATTTCTGGGCTTTTTATTCTGTTCCACTGGTCCCATTTCTAATTCAGAATAAAAGTTTATTATACCTCAAATGTATATATTATTAAATGAATACATATTCTGTCTAGATGTTTTAGTAGATAAGTTTATTATAGGAAATAATTCTCATTGTTTAATATAACTTAGTTTGGTTTTTATATTTCTGTTTTTCTGGGGCCCTGTGCATACACTGAGAAGTCTCTAAGAGAATAAGCTAACTTCCCTAAGGTCAAACACATCACTTTTGGAAAATCCAGTACTCAAATCTAATTTTGATCCAACAGCTCATGCTCTTTCCTAAATACTAAGGTAACATAGCATTCTATCTTTCAAAATCACAACAAATAATTTTGCTCACAGTCAACACAACCCTTACTTCATAAATCTCTACAAAGTAAGCAAAGGAACTGCAGTATCCTATGCTGATAATCATATCACCTGTCATACAAACTCAGCAGAGTTTCCACTGTGAAGACAAAGTACTAACCACACATTCTCGAATCTGCCTGGTCTTAACACCATAAATGATGGGGTTTAACATAGGAGGAGCTAACATGCAGACATTTGCCAGCAGAATGTGGATATAAGGAGGAACATGATGCCCAAACCGCTGGGCAATTATGGTAAAAATGCCAGGCAAGTAAAACATGGAAATGACACCAAGGTGGGAGCCACATGTGCCTAGGGCCTTTTGCCGAGCTCCTCGGGAGGGAAGACGGAAGACTGCATTAAGGATGAAGATGTAGGAAACTAAGATGAGCAAGGCATCTACCACTACAGTAGAGAGAAGGACAGACAAGCCATACCAGACATTGACACGAATATCAGCACAAGCAAATTTAGCAACAGCCATGTGCTCACAGTAGGTATGTGGTAGCACGTTGCTATGGCAGAAAGGCAGTCTTTTCACCAGGAACACATCTGGAAGGATCACAGAGAAACTCCTCAGGACCACAGCCAGACCAACCCTTATGATTACTGCATGACTGAGCACTGTGGTATAGCGCAATGGGTCACAGATGGCTACATAGCGGTCAAATGCCATGGCCAACAGAATTCCTGATTCAGCAATGAAGGTGGCATGGATAAAGAAGATTTGGGTGACACAACCATCAAGGGAAATCTCTCCAGCATGGAACCAGAATATGGCCAGGGCTTTGGGCACAGTAGTAGTGGACAGGATGAGGTCCGCCACACCCAGCATGCAGAGGAAGAAGTACATGGGCTCATGGAGGCTGCGTTCAGTCATGATGATGAAGACAAGGAGGATATTCCCTAGGACAGCAACAAGGTAGGAAAGAAAAAATGGGAGGGAGATCCATGTGTGCTGGTCTTCCAAGCCAGGGATCCCCAGCAGAATGAAGAGTGAATGGCTGGAACTAGTGTGGTTGGGGGTTGCCATGCCCAGAATGAGTCATCTGGATGTTGGTGTATGGGATTTGGCAGTCATCTCTTTTCTCTTTCCAAAAAGGTGACTGGACCTGGAGTAGGGGAAATGGAAACAGATCACTTTTCTCTGGGTGAGAAGTGGAAATGGTCCTGGTTAGAAACCAGGAAACATGGGTTAAAAGTCCTTGCCATTCTATTCAACAGCTATGTTATCTTGGTAACATTACTTCCCTGCTCTGGGTCTCTCTTTTATTTGTCACTTTAAAACTAAAGTCAGACATCAACATGAATCCACCATGGGTGTACACGTGTTCCCAATCCCGAAATAATAATAAATAAATAAATAAACTAAAGTCAGGGAGAATCTAGATTAGATATTTGTAAGTGAGTTCTCCCAGCTCTAGAATGCCATAGACCTTAGCATCAGGTTGTTATAAACAGTTGAGAGCTGTGAATAACCCTGCATTTTCCACCTTATCAGAATGTGATATACATCTCAAAAGGAAAATGGTAACTGAGTTCATTATCAATTTAATAAACCTTACTGAACACATACCATGGCTCCTGGAGGACCTCCCTGAGAAGAGTCAGATAATTAAACAAAATATCTATACAATACAGATAGTGTAGAGGAAAAGTTAAACACAGGAGCTGTGGAAACATGGAAAGCTTCCTGGAAGTTCAGAAAAGGATTTCTAAAGGTGCCAATCTGAGTTGAACCTTGAAAAATAAACAAGAGTTTGCCAAGTAAAGTCACGTGAGGAGGAAGAACATGAACAAAGTCACAAAGATCTGAAAGAAAAAGGAGTTTGTAGGGAAATTATGATTCAGGGTTACTATAGACTGGAGGACATGGCAGGAAATGATAGGAAATAATGTGAGGCAGTGAAGTAGGGGTCAACTCACTGAGGGTTCTGGGTATTGATGTAAGGAGTTTGTTTAGGCTTTATGTTGAAGCAGGAAGAACCACTGAAGGGTTTGCCATGACATGGGGGCATGATGAAGTTTGCATTTGAGGTCACTCTCTCTCTGGCTCTGCTGTGTAGGAAAGATGTGGAAGGGAGGAGGCAGGTTGGAAAACAGGGACCAAGGACAAGGTCAATTGAGAGTATCTCTGCTCTAAGGGCTGCACGTGCATTTTCTCAATCAACATAGTAGGAAATGACTGTAGTCATTTTCCCATTTTACGGATGGAGAGCAAATAGAGCTTAGAGAGTTTTTCATCCCCTACCCCCCACCCAAGGTCACCTGGCTAGTAAATGGTGAAGCTAGGATTTGGCTACGCACGAGATGCTTTGAAATCACACCATGTCCACCTCACTCCACCTGGGTCCCCTTCATCAGGTGATTGCAATTTCCTGGTTCCTGGTTCAAGGAAAAAAAAATCTGTTACTTCCCTTAACCATCCTCATTCTGCCAGCTACAAATTTATATTTGAATTGTCTTCTCCCTCTTTCTCCCACTCAAGGCTCAGCTCTCCATCTGTGCACTGGACCCCAACCTTCTCTCCATCAATCTGTCATTCCGGTCATTTCAAACTCCGCCTCTAGGCTGACTCCTTCTCCTTACTGTGTCTCTTCCCCCATTCATCTCGCTTTCACAAAAGCAGGGGTGCACTCTCTCTTCATTTATCCCCTTACCACCCTCCCAATCTTTACCCCATGCCATTTTACTTATAACACCTAAAACTTCCTTTTCCTTTTTCAGTGCTTCTCATTGTGGTAAGTCACATATTATAAATCATACTATTTTAGCCATATCTGACTGCACATTTCAGTGGCACTAAGTGCATCCACATTGTTGTTCAACTCTCATCATCATCCATCTCTGAATATTTTATCTTTCTAAACTGAAACTCTGTCCCTATTAAACACTAACTCCCCACTCCCTCCCCCGCCACTCTTACCTCCAGCCCATGGCATCTGCCAATGTACTTTCTGACCCTAAGAATTTGATTATCTAGGTACCTTGTATAAGTAGAATCAAACAGTATTTGTCTGCATCTAATGTATACTGGAATGCATTTTTTTAAGGTTAACTTAATATTCCCTGTTAGTTCAGTTGGTAAAGAATCCGCCTGCAATGCAGGAGACCCCAGTTCAATTCTGGGTCAGAAAGATCCCCTGGAGAAGTGATAGTCTACCCACTCCAGTATTCTTAGGCTTCCCTTGTGACTCAGCTGGTAAAGAATCTGCCTGCAATGTTGGAGACCTGGGTTTGATCCCTAGGTTGGGAAGATCCCCTGGAAAAGGGAAAGGCTACCCACTCCAGTATTCTGGCCTAAAAAATTCCATGAACTGTATAGTTCTTGGGGTTGCAAAGAGTCAGACATGACTGAGCGATTTGCACTTAAATATATGTCCTACAAACAGACTGCATCTTCTTTTTTTCCCCCTCTGCTGTACAATAGGTTCTCATTGTCTGTTTTGTGCATAGTGGTGTGTATATGTCAATTCCAGCCTCGTACAGAATGAAGTAAGTCAGAAAGAGAAAAACAATATTGTATATTAATGCATATATGTGGAATCTAGAAAAATGGTACAGATGAACCTATCTGCAAATCAGAAATAGAGACACAGATGTAGAGAACAAGCATATGAAGAAAGGATGGGTGGGATAAATTGGGAGATTGGGATTGACATATATACGCTACTATGTATAAATCTTCCTTTTCTAAAATAATCTATCATATCATGGTTGCCAAATCTAATATTACTTTTCATTTATTATTGCTAGTAATATCCAATTTCTATCATTAATACTTCTTTGATGATAGCAACCATGACTACTGTTAGATATATTTATTATTTCTAATTATTGTACAAAACCTATGGAATTGAAAGTATCACTAGTTCATGCAAAAAGAAACTAATCTCAGATAAGCAACAGCCCAAAGTCAAACAACCTGTTAGTGGCTAAGCTGATATTTGAGTCCCAGATTATTAGAGTCAAACCTTCCATTAGTTTTAGAAACAGACATTTTTGTTTGTTGATTACCTAACCATTTGTCTTTGGCGTCCTCTCCACTCCCTTCTCATTCTCTTATTTCACCAGAATGTCTAAGACATGTAAACAATGTAATATAGGAAAATTTATATGGACTTTGGACCTACCTGAGTTCAATTCCAGCTCTGCTTGCTACAAATCCACATACACAACACAATCTTCAATTCGTATTACCGTATTATCAGACACATTCATTTATACAGTCACAACATACATTATTTACCCACACAAATTTTGATGATTTACATACTAGCACACATTTTCCCTGTTCACACAAAACAGCCCTTCACCATAAGCACACACACACACACACACACACACACTTTTAAATTTTCCTTCATATATAAACCCAGTCAAACTCACAGTCATTAACCCTTCAAATTCACTCTCACTCATCTAAGTCATAACTTCGGCTATTTCCATTCAGTATACTGGCTCTCCTCTCATTAAATCAGTTTCCTCAAGGAGGTAGATATTCCAAAGTTTATTCAGCCCTTGCCCCTGCTTCCAGCCTGACAGTCCTCTACGCCAGAAGGAAGAACTCCCTCTGGGAATGCGATTCACAAGATAACCTCCTGCTATACCGGTTCCCTCTGGAATTGCCCATACATGAGTCAGAGATGTAAATATCAACACTGGTTGTCACTCTATATCAGCAATCATCAAACTGCAGCCTGTGGGCCAAATCCTGCCCACCACCTTCTTTTATATATAAAATGTTATTGAAACACAGCCATGCCCAGTTATTTACATATTGTCTATGACTGCTTTCATGGGACAGATTGAGTAGTTGCAAAAGAGACAATGTTCAAAACTTAAAATATTTGCTGTTACTCTACAAAATCTTTTTGGTCATCCCCATTTTAAAATAATCTTGTATGATTTATTATTTATGAAGGAAAGGCAATTTTCCCAAGGTCACAGAGGAACTGAGTTAAGATTTCTTGCCTCTCATTCCATTGTTTCCACCATGCCACAAAGCTTCTGCAGACACATTTTGGTCTGCCCTGACTCTGCTCTCAAGGGATGGAGAATTCCAAAGAGAGCCTCTATTGGGTGACCAAATGGTGAAGGCACTCCACTATCGTTTCCCATGTCTCTCATTAATAAACTCATCGTGTCCCACCTCCTTTATCCCCACCATTCCTGCCCACAGGCAGAAGGACCCGAAGAGGCACCAGACTACCCTGGTCAGTACCAACCTACATCTCTCCTCACTCCAAACTGTCATCAGCGCCATTTGGAACCACCTCTGGAGCCATGCCCCTGCCTAGATGGCAGGGTATTCCCATAACCTGCAGACTGTGCACAGTGGCCAGGGGATCAAGCTGGAGGAGAAACTGCAGGGCAAGTTATTTGTTCTCTGAGTATCTTTGGGGACCATGGTCTTATTTATGTTGTCTTTCTTTTCCCCCAGGACCTCCTCTATTGTGATCTCCTCGGTGACATAACCGGAAAGTCCTTAACCCTTCTTGTCTGAGTGCTGGAAGCCTCATGTGGAAAGTGTGCCTGATAGGTTATATGAGCTTAGGAAAGGAGTTGTGAGAGAAGATTTGGAGTGAGTGTCTGACTCTTTGCAAACTCATGGACTGTAGCCTGCCAGGCTCCTCTGTCCATGAGATTTCCCAGGCAAGAATATTGGAGTGGGTTGCCATTTCCTTCTCCAATCCTAACCAGGGATTGAAACTATGTCTTCTGTGTCTCCTGCTTGGCAGGCAGATTCTTTACCACTGAATCACCTGAGAAGCCCTAATGAACCAATATGGATACATTATTATCAATGAAAGTCTGTAGCTTATATCAGGGTACACTCTGTGTTGTATAGTTTATGGGTTTTAAAAAATATATAGTGACAGGTGTACACCATTATAGTGCCTTTCAGAATATTTTCAAAAGCTTAAAAATACTTGCAGGCCTCCTATTTATTCCTCTTCCTGTTTCCTCAGAATCCCTCAAAGCCAAGGATTTTTTTTACTGTCTCTGTAGTTTTGCCTTTTTCCAGAATTCCATAAGATTTGTATCATACAGTATGTACCTTTACAGATCACCTTATTTTGCTTAGCATAATGCTTTTAAATTTCCCCCACATCTTTTTGTGGCTTCGAGTAGTCCTAATCTCTCCTCCCTACCTGGATCACCCCTTCTTGGTGACTCTGATTCTGGGTCTCCATCCTGCGCTGGGTCGCAGCCACCCGCGCTTAGTGGCAGCCGGGAGGAGACACCCCGCGACCGAGGTCATGGGCGGCGGCAAAGAGGAGCTACCCCGCTTCCGAGGCCAGGGGCAGCTGGGAAAAGCCACATGGCCAGGTGGGCCAGGTGGGCAACAGCCTGGAGGAGCCACCCGGGCTGGAGGCCAGGGGCGGCGGGCGGGAAGAGCAACCCAAGGACCAGTGGCTGTGTGGGCTCAGGAGGGCCTAGAGGAGCTATCCCACATTGAAGGTCAGGAAGGGCGGTGGTAAGGAGATACCCCTCATCCAAGGTAAGGAGCAGCAGCTGTGCTTTGCTGGAGCAGCCATGAAGAGATACCCCACGCCCATGGTAAGAGAAACCCAAGTAAGATGGTAGGTGTTGCAAGAGGGCATCAGAGGGCAGACAACTGAAACCATAATCACAGAAAACTAGTCAATCTAATCACACTAGGACCACAGCCTTGTCTAACTCAATGAAACCAACCATGCCCGCTGGGCAACACAAGACAGGCAGGTCATGGTGGAGAGGTCTGACAGAATGTGCTCCACCGGAGAAGGGAATGGCAAACCACTTCAGTATTCTTGCCTTGAGAAACACCATGAACAGTATGAAAAGGCACAATGATAGGATGCTGAAAGAGGAACTCCCCAGGTCAGTAGGTACCCACTATGCTACTGGAGATCAGTGGAGAAATAACTCCAGAAAGATTGAAGGGATAGAGCCAAAGCAAAAACAATACCCAGCTGTGGATGTGACTGGTGATAGAAGCGAGGTCTGATGTTGTAAAGAGCAATATTTCATAGGAACCTGGAATGTCAGGTCCATGAATCAAGGCAAATTGGAAGTGGTCAAACAGGAGATGGCAAGAGTGAACATCGGCATTCTAGGAATCAGCAAACTAAAATGGACTGAAATGGGTGATTTTAACTCAGATGACCATTATATCTACTACTGCAGGCAGGAATCCCTCAGAAGAAATGGAGTAGCCATCATGGTCAACAAAAGAGTCTGAAATGCAGTACTTGGATGCAATCTCAAAAACGACAGAATGATCTCTGTTAGTCTCCAAGGCAAACCATTCAATAACACAATTATCCAAGTCTATGCCCCAACCAGTAATGCTGAAGAAGCTGAAGTTGAATGGTTCTATGAAGACCTACAAGACCTTTTAGAACTAACACCCCAAAAAGATGTCCTTTTCATTATAGGGGACTGGAATGCAAAAGTAGGAAGTCAAGAAACACCTGGAGTAACAGGCAAACTTGGCCTTGGAATGCAGAATGAAGCAGGGCAAAGACTAATAGAGTTTTGCCAAGAAAACGCACTAGTCATAGCAAACACCCTCTTCCAACAACACAAGAGAAGACTCTACACATGGACATCACCAGATGGTCAACACCGAAATCAGATGGATTATATTCTTTGCAGCCAAAAATGGAGAAGCTCTATACAGTCAATAAAAACAAGACCAGGAGCTGACTGTGGCTCAATCATGAACTCCTTATTACCAAATTCAGACTCAAATTGAATAAAACAGGGGAAACCGCTAGACCATTCAGGTATGACCTAAATCAAATCCCTTATGATTATACAGTGGAAGTGAGAAATAGATTTAAGGGCCTAGATCTGATAGACAAAGTGCCTGATGAACTATGGAATGAGGTTTGTGACATTGTACAGGAGACAGGGATCAAGACCATCTCCATAGAAAAGAAATGTAAAAAAGCAAAATGGCTGCCTGAGGAGGCCTTACAAATAGCTGTGAAAAGAAGATAGGCAAAAAGCAAAGGAGAAAAGGAAAAGTTATAAGCATCTGAATGCAGAGTTCCAGAGAATAGCAAGAAGAGATATGAAAGCCTTCTTCAGTGATCAGTGCAAAGAAATAGAGGAAAAGAACAGAATGGGAAAGACTAGAGATATCTTCAAGAAAATTAGAGATACCAAGGGAACATTTCATGCAAAGATGGGCTCGATAAAGGACAGAAATGGTATGGACCTAACAGAAGCAGAAGATATTAAGAAGAGGTGGCAAGAATACACAGAAGAACTGTATAAAAAAGATCTTCACGACCCAGATAATCATGATGGTGTGATCACTAATCTAGAGCCAGACATCTTGGAATGTGAAGTCAAGTGGGCCTTAGAAAGCATCACTACGAACAAAGCTAGTGGAGGTGATGAAATTCCAGTGGAGCTATTTCAAATCCTAAAATATGATGCTGTGAAAGTGCTGCACTCAATATGCCAGCAAATTTGGAAAACTCAGCAGCTGCCACAGGACTGGAAAAGGTCAGTTTTCATTCCAATTCCAAAGAAAGGCAATGCCAAAGAATGCTCAAACTACCGCACAATTACACTCATCTCACATGCTAGTGAAGTAATGCTCAAAATTCTCCAAGCCAGGCTTCAGCAATATGTGAACCGTGAACTTCTTGATGTTCAAGCTGGTTTTAGAAAAGGCAGAGGAACCAGAGATCAAATGGCCAACATCCACTGGATCATGGAAAAAGCAAGAGTTCCAGAAAAACATCTATTTCTGCTTTATTTAGTATGGCAAAGCCTTTGACTGTGTGGATCACAATAAACTGTGGAAAATTCTGACAGAGATAGGAATACCAGACCACCTGACCTGCCTCTTGAGAAATCTGTATGCAAGACAGGAAACAACAGTTAGAACTGGACATGGAACAACAGACTGGTTCCAAATAAGAAAAGGAGTACATCAAGGCTGTATATTGTCACCCTGCTTATTTAACTTATATGCAGAGTACATCATGAGAAACGCTGGACTGGAAGAAACACAAGCTGGAATCAAGATTGTCAGGAGAAATATCAATAACCTCAGATATGCAGATGACACCACCCTTATGGCAGAAAGTGAAGAGGGACTCAAAAGCCTCTTGCTGAAAGTGAAAGAGGAGAGTGAAGAAGTTGGCTTAAAGCTCAACATTTAGAAAACGAAGATCACAGCATCCGGTCCCATCACTTCATGGGAAATAGATGGGGAAACAGTGGAAACAGTGTCAGACTTGATTTTAGGGGGTTCCAAAATCACTGCAGATGGTGATTGCACCCATGAAATTAAAAGACGCTTACTCCTTGGAAGAAAAGTTATGACCAAATATAGCATATTCAAAAGCAGAGACATTACTTTACCAAGAAAGGTCCATCTAGTAAAGGCTATGGTTTTTCCTATGGTCATGTACGGATGTGAGAGTTGGACTGTGAAGAAGGCTGAGAGCTGAAGAATTGATGTGTTTGAACTGTGGTGTTGGAGAAGACTCTTGAGAGTCCCTTGGACTGCAAGGAGATCCAACCAGTCCATTCTGAAGGAGATCAGCCCTAGGATTTCTTTGGAAGGAATGATGCTAAAGCTGAAACTCCAGTACTTTGGCCACTTCATGCGAAGAGGTTGACTCACTGGGAAAGACTCTGATGGTGGGAGGGATTGGGGGCAGGAGGAGAAGGTGATGACAGGGGATGAGATGGCTGGATGGCATCACTGACTCAATGGACATGAGTCTGAGGGAACTCCGGGAGTTGGTGAAGGACAGGGAGGCCTGATGTGCTGCGACTCATGGGGTCGCAAAGAGTCGGACACGACTGAGTGACTGAAATGAACTTAACTGAACTGATCTCACTTCTTTTGATTGTTTAATAATATTCCATTGTTTGTATGTACCAGAGTTTTTTTTATCAATTTACCTGTTCAAAGATAGTTTGGTTGCTTCCAAAATTTGGCAATTATGCATAAAGTTTCTGTAAATATCTGTGTGTAGGCTTTTCTGTAGGCATAAGTTGTCAACTCATTGGGTAAATACTAAGAAGCGTGGTTGCTAGACCATGTGGTAAGAGTATGTTTAGCTTTGTAATAAACTGAAGAACTGAAGAAGCGATTTCCAAAGTGGCTTTACATTTTTTTTTTCACTTTTCATTTCTGCCAGCAATGAGTAAGAGTCCTATTGATCCATATTCTTAACAACATTTACTGTCAGGGTGTTCGGTTTTAGCCATTCTAATAGGTATATAGTGGTATTTCATTGTTGTTTTAATTTGCATTTCCTTAATGAAGTATGCTGCTATTGGGTATTTTTCATATCTCCATGTGACATCTCAAGGGATTCTCCTCACCAGGACAGCTACTGGTTAATTTCTCAGTGTCCCCCCCACCCCCCCGCCCCACCATACAATACAATTACTGCAATTTTTTGCACAAATAATGCTTTGCATTTTCATGGCTTTGAATGCTCAACCTAACATTTCTTATTAGTGTCCAGAGAACAAACAGAGGAATTATTCCTTGATAGGAGAGACAGTTCCTCCAGCAAGATGGAAGAAAAGGATGGTGGGAGCAGATATGTGCATGTATGTGCTGGATATAGATGTGTTTTAAATTTTAGTGTCTTGAATTTCTGTGAGTTTCTTACTGATTAGTTCTGATTTAGCAGGCAAGATTTTCTGTCAAAGTTAAAAAGGTAGGTTCTTGAATCAAGGTTGAAGGTTCGAATAGGCTGTGTACATGAAGCATTAATTAGGTGGAATGGGAAAATAAGCTGACTTGAGCAGATGTGTAAATTTGCTGGGCTCTGTTGGTAGTCTAGGTTGATAATCATTTAATGGCACCACTCTTCTCCCCTGGTGAGTACCTAAATCTAGTTGTTAATTTGGTTTATAATAATGTGGGGATGGATCAGAAAGAATGGAGGAAAAGTTTTAAAGGATTTGAGAATACTTAGAAGAAATTTGGGGCTTCCCAGGTGGCACAAGTAGTAAAGAACCTGCTTGCCAATGCAGGAGACATATGAAACACAGGTTCGATCCTGAGTCAGGAAGATCCCCTGGAGGAGGGCATGGCAACCCACTCCAATATTCTTGCCTGGAGAATCCCATGGACAGAGGAGCCTGGCAGTTTACAGTCCATAGGTTCCCAGAGTCAAAACATGACTGAAGCAACTTAGCAGCAGCAGCAGAAGAAGAAATTTATTATTAATGTAATGAAGAGCATGGAATCTAAACTTAATTTTAGATTAAGTTTCCACCAGTTTCCTCTGTCCATGGAATTTTCCAAGCAAGAATTCCGGAGTGAGTTGCCATTGCCTTCTCCAGGAGATCTTCCCAACCCAGGAATCAAACCCAGGTCTCCTGCATTGCAGGCAGATTCTTTAACATCTGAGCAACTAGGGAAGCTAGTAAGGGTGCAATAAATTTTGACATGCATTTCTGACAGGAGTAAAAATTAATAGTAACTTCTCTAGAAGCAATTTTCCAATGTGCCAGATGAGTCTAAAATCTTGATATCCTTCCTTAAGGCTAAAATCATGCAAAGCTTGGGACTTCCCTGGTGGTCCAGTGGCTAAGACTCCACACCCCTAATGCAGGGGGCCTGAGTTCGCTCCCTGGTCAAGGAACTAGATGCCATATATCACAACTAAGATATAAATATGTATGTAGTTACAGTTGTTACAATTATATATATATATATATATATACACACATAAATTCTGGGTGATTATACACCAAAATGAACAACAAATTTCTCTGGGTAGTAGAATCAAGTGCAACTTTAATCTTCATCTTATTACTTTTCTATAGAATATTTATATAAAAGAAAATGTTTTCAAAAGAAGTGTAAACAATATGGTCTCATGTTGTAGAGAAAGTAGTACTTCACCTTGAGATGAAGTGGTTGTAATGACCTCACTGGGTAGGTGACACCAAGCTCAGCCTTGAAAGATAAATGGTGTGAATTCATTAAAACATCAAGAAAAGTAGAGGACATTCCAGGCAAATGGATCATTTAGGAAAAATGTACCAAGACACCTGAAAACATGACTGAACATGGAGAAGTTAGAGATATGCAGTTCCTTGAGACAGAATCATAGATTACATGAAAGTGACATGGAAATAGTTGCTGGTAAGGAACCCTGCATTTATTCTGTACCATTTTGAGGGGAATGATCTTTGAGAAACAATCCCCAAAAGTCAAAAGTTAGAAGTATAGCACCTCTTCAGGCCCATCATACTTTGAGTAAGCATATGAAGAAATGAAGGTTTTACATGAGTGTCCAGAGATGTGTGAGATGTCTTGAGACTTAACAGCCCAAGACAGAAAGCCTCCTTTTTTTTAAATCTGATTGGGACTTAATATAACATTTGACTATTCCCAAAGTTGAACTGAATATTAATGAGTTAGACATGACTGCCAGAGAACAACCTGTCCACTCCCAAATCACCAGGATCACTGTTGACATCAAGACAAAAAACCCATACCAGATGTTTACTTGGATGGCATCACAGGCATACTTGGCCAAGCCAATGTGTTCACAGAATGTATGTGGGAGGATGTTATTTCTGCAAAAATGCAGCCTCTTCAGAAGAAATACCATGGGTAAAATTATACAATGTGCTCTCAAGAAAACAGCCACACCAATTTTCCCTATCACAGAGTCAGTGAGTATTGTGGTATATCTCAGTGGGTAACATATTGCAATGTAGTGATCAAATGCCATAATTAGCAAGATGCCTGACTCAGAAATGAAGGAGGAATGCTGAAAGTAGAGTTGGGCAATGAAGCTATTAAGAGAGATTTCCCAACTGTTGTACCAGAAAATGGCCAATGCCTTGGGTTCTGTGGTGGAGGCAAAGACAATGTCAACTGCAGCCAGCAGAGGAAAAGATACATAGGTTCATGGAGGCTGCTCTTGATGAGGACGATGAAGATGAATGGACCATTTCCAAGGAGGGCAAAGATAGGAGATGAAGAAGGGGATGGAAATCCACATGTGTAGGTCTTCTCAGCCTGGAATGCCCAGCAGATAGAAGACTATATGGTTAACATCAGTGTGGTTGAAGCCATCCAGTCCTAAGACAGGTTAATGTGGACTTATCCTGAATTTCTCCTAATAGAGACAAAGAGAAATACAAGTTATATATGTTTTTCTAGGTTTTCTGCTTAATTATATCAAATTCAGCTCAGTTCAGTCACTCAGTCATGTCAGTCTCTTTGCGACCCCATGAATTGCAGCACACCAGGCTTCCTTGTCCATCACCAACTCCCGAAGTTCACACAAACTCTTGTCCATTGGGTCGGTGATGCCATCCAGCCATCTCATCCTCTGTCCTCCCCTTCTCCTCCTGCCCCCAATCCCTCCCACCATCAGAGTCTTTTCCAATGAGTCAACTCTTCACATCAGGTAGCCAAAGTATTGGAGTTTCAGCTTTAGCATCACTACTTCCAAAGAACACCCAGGACTGATCGCCTTTAGGATGGACTGGTTGGATCTCCTTGCAGTCCAAGGGACTCTCAAGAGTCTTCTCCAACACCACAGTTCAAAAGCATCAATTCTTTGGCGCTCAGCTTTCTTCACAGTCCAAATTTCACATCCATACATGACCACAGGAAAAACCATAGCCTTGACTAGATGGACCTTTCTTGGTAAGGTAATGTCTCTGCTTTTGAATATGCTACCTAGGTTGGTCATAACTTTTCTTCCAAGGAGTAAGAGTCTTTTAATTTCATGGCTGCAGTCACCATCTGCAGTGATTTGGGAGCCCCAAAAAATCAAGTCTGACACTGTTTCCACTGTTTCCCCATCTATTTCCCATGAAGTGATGGGACCGGATGCCATGATCTTCGTTTTCTGAATGTTGAGCTTTAAGCCTACTTTTTCACTCTCCTCTTTCACTTTCATCAATAGGCTTTTGAGTCCCTCTTCACTTTCTGCCATAAGGGTGGTGTCATCTGCATATCTGAGGTTATTGATATTTCTCCCAGCAATCTTGATTCCAGCTTGTGTTTCTTCCAGCCCAGCATTTCTCATGATGTACTCTGCATATAAGTTAAATAAGCAGGGTGACAATATACAGCCTTGAAGTACTCCTTTTCCTATTTCCTATTTCCTAGGGGTTGAACCCACATCTCTTATGTCTCTGGCACTATTAGGAAGGTTCTTTACCTCTAGCACCACCTGAGAAGCCCAATATCAGTGTGTTGTTCCCTGTCCACTTCTAACTGTTGCTTCTTGACCTGTATATAGGTTTCTCAAGAGGCAAATCAGGTCGTCTGGTATTCCCATCTCTTTCAGAATTTTCCACAGTTTATTGTGATCCACACAGTCAAAGCCTTTTGGCATAATCAATATAGCAGAAATAGATGTTTTTCTGGAACTCTCTTGCTTTTTTCATGATCCAGCAGATGTTGGCAATTTGATCTCTGGTTCCTCTGCCTTTTCTAAAACCAGCTTGAACATCTGGAAGTTCACAGTTCACATACTGTTGAAGCCTGGCTTGGAGAATTTTTAGCTTATTTTACTAGTGTGTGAGATGAGTGCAATTGTGCAGTAGTTTGAACATCTTTGGCATTGCCTTTCTTTGGGATTGGAATGAAAACCAACCTTTTCCAGTCCTGTGGCCACTGCTGAGTTTTCCAGATTTGCTGGCATATTGAGTGCAGCACTTTCACAGCATCATCTTTCAGGATTTGAAATAGCTCCACTGGAATTCCATCACCTCCACTAGCTTTGTTCATAGTGATGCTTTCTAAGGCCCACTTGACTTCACATTCCAGGTTGTCTGGCTCTAGGTGGGTGATCATGCTAAGTCACTTCAGTCATGTCTGACTCTTTGCAACTCTATGAACTATAGCCTTCCATCTCCTCTTTCTATGGCATACTCCAGGCAAGAATGCTGGAGTGGGTTGCCATGTCTTCCTCCAGGGAGGGAATCTTCCCAACCTAGGGGTCGAACCCACATCTCTTATGTCTCTGGCACTGTTAGGAATGTTCTTTACCTCTAGCACCACCTGCGAAGCCCAATATCATATAGGGAAATCCAAATGAACTTCTTGGCCAACCCAAGAATATTAGTAACTATAGTTAAAATGATATCTATTAGATCTCTAGAAGTTATTCATCCTACATAACTGGAAAATTGTACTCTTTGTATGTGGATGTTCAGGGATGACACAAGATATCTCAAAGGATGATAACCTCAAGAAAAATATTTGAAGAAATTAAAAGGCAAAACACAGTACTCATCCATCATCTAATCAATCTAGTGATGTGAAGGATACATGAGTTTGGAAACTCACAAGTTCTGGATGAAGTTTGGTCAGTCAAACATGACACACATTCTCTGTTGCTTTGACAGCAGAAAATATAAATTCTGAAAACTTCCTGGTGAACTTCCACTTGAAATAGAATTCACTATTTTCTAGTGTCCAGTTTACCATATTGTTTCCACCCACCAATTCTATAGCTTGTGTCATCAATCAATACAAAAACTGAAAACTTTTTGTCCTCCAACGTTATTTCTACTTTGGGAAAAATATGTGGGCCATCTGCTGTTGGATTTGCTTCATCTTGTTCCCATAAATGATGGGGTTCAGCATAGGTGGAGCCAGAACGCAGACATTATTAGCCAACAAGATGTGAATATGAGGTGGAATGTGATGACCAAACATCTGAGTCAGGGGTGTGAAGATGCCAGGTCCATAAAAACGAATGATGATGCAAACATGGGAGCCACACGTGATGAGAGCTTTCTGACAAGCATCTTGGGAAGACATGTGGAAGACAGCATAGAGAATCAGCATGTAGGAAACAAAAGTTAGCAGGGTATCTAAAACCACTGGTGACATTAGGACAAAGAGTCTATACCAGATGTTCACACAAATGTCATTACAAGCATATTTGGCCAAGCCAATGTGTTCACAATAGGTGTGTGGGATGACATTATTTTGGCAGAAAGTCAATCTTTTCCAAAGAAATACTATAGGGAAAATCATACAATAACCTCTCAGAAAGATGATAACACCAATTTTCCCAATCAATGTATGTGTAATAGTGGTGTATATCAGTGGGTAGCATATGGCAATGTAGCGGTCAAATACCATCACCAGCAAAATCCCTGACTCAAACATGAAAGTGCAATGGATGATGAAGAACTGAGTGATGCAGCGATCCAGAGAGATCTCCCCAACATGGAACCAGAGGATGGCCAAGGCCTGCGGGACTGTGCACATGGAAAGGACAGGTCTGTTCCAGCCAGCATGAAGAGGAAGAGGTACATGTGTTCAGGGAGGCTGCACTTTGTAACAATGATGAAGATGAGGAGGTTGTCCCCCAACAAAGCAAGGGCATAGGAAATGAAGAAGGGGATGGAAATCCACATGTGCTGGACCTCAGGCCAGGGATGCCCAGCAAGCAGAAGACTGTGTGACTGACACCAGTGTGGTTTAAAGCAAGTGTATCTGGGGCAACTTTTAGAGACATCACCTCAGACTCACAGAGCAGACAGAGATGAAAATCCAGATTTTCCTGGAATATTCTTTGTGAAGTCACAAAGACTTTTGGCTTTGTGATAAAGACTTTTATCTCACACACCCCATCTTCTGTGAACAAGCAAATAAGAAACATGAAAAGTCAACAATATATGTTCTCTGTTTAAATGAGTGGTAGTCTCATTAAAAGATATGCATATCCCGAGATAATCAAATAAAACATACTATTGTATATATTTCTCCTACAAACAGAGGATTATGAACATTAAGTGAAAATCATTGTATGTATCTGGAAAGGTTGTAAGAATTTTCTTGAATTTGAACTTGAACTTCACCTTGGTGGTTAGTTTATTATAAGGAGAAGAATGAAAAAAAGAGGAATGAATAGAGGAAAAGCGGGTATTCAGATAGAAGTATAGCATGTCCATGAACACAGCTTGTTCAGATCCAGGCGACTGTGCATAGAGGATACTGAAGAGAGCAGGATAGGAGGAAGCACTGGAGATTTGGCCTAATGGATGAATGTGAGATTTGAAATCTCTCATATACACTTGTGAATGGATTCAAGAGATATTTTAAGGGGTAACATGACAGGGCCTGTGTGTCTGAGGTGAGGCATTCCTCTGGCTTATGCTTTAGGGACCTAAGTTAAGATGTGGCTGAAATTAGAAAATAGGGCATTGACATTTGGAAGATTTTTTTCAGCAGGTGGAAATATTGTCATCTGGTTCTTAGTGTTCATTCATTCATCCATTAATCGGGTCAGTCAGGAAGCAGAAGCAAATTTTTAGGCACCACACTACAAACTGGGGATATAGAAAAATAGTAATTTGCCTGAGTCCTATTGGCCTTTTGTTTGAAAAAAAACCAATCTACAAGCAGGTCCATTGAAGAATTGGAGACAAACGTTAATTCCCCCTAACAAAGGAGTATTTTAAACTTTCTCGCTCTGTAGCTAAGTTGTATCTTATGCTTATCAAAAATAAGTCTTTACTCCTGATGTTTCTTTCTGAGGAGGAAAATCTACTCCAATTTGTGTTCTGCCATCAGATTCAGCAATCCTAGGAGTCCAGTCCGCTGGCTGAGTCAGGGCACTCTCTCCTCAAGGGCACATGGCTGCTCTGGAGAAGATTCTTTGCAGCCAGAGCAGCTGACCTCCCACAGGAAAACAGGTGGGATGACAGCAGAGGGACGTTAGGGCAGGTGTGTGACTCAGAGGTGATTAGGAAAGGAAACCAGAAAATAGCAGGAAGGAAGAGGATGAGGATGACACAAATCGACAAAGGCAGGACTGGTCTGGAGGGCAAATTATGAAAGCTCCAAGTAATTGGGGAAAGCGAGGAGCAAAGAGAACTTTTAAACTGGGGCCAGACAGAAATACCAAGAAGCTCAGTGGTGAATTTCCCTGTGACATTGGTTCTCTGACCAAATTAGAGTACCTTGGTCTGACACAAGTCCAGGAGGCTCCTGCCCCATAGTTCTCTTGTCACACCTGCCTGAGAGGTTCCTGGTCTACTTCCTGTGTCCTGTTTTAGGGGTCTAGGACAGATCTCTGTCATTGTCAGGGCTTTTAATATATTTGAAGAAAGGTCTTTAGTCTAAGTCAATATCTCTTCTGTTTTCTGGTGTCTGGTTGAATTATTAGGACCCTTGTCGTATATTGGATCACTTTACATTCTTTATAGAACTGGCATTGAAACATGTATAATATCATATGTGAAACAAATCACCAGTCCAGGTCTGATGCAGGATACAGGATGCTTGGGGCTGGTGCACGGGAATGATCCAGAGAGATGATTATGGGGTGGGAGGTGGGAAGGGGGTTCAGGATTGGGAACTCATGTACACCCGTGGCTGATTCATGTCAATATATGGCAAAACCAATACAGTATTGTAAAGCAAAATAAAGTAAAAATTAAAAAAAAATAAACTGCATTAACCTCAGCTGCCTATAGACTCTCCACTTCCCTTCCCAAACCTGACCCTCCACATGGGCTGTAACCAACTAGTTTGATGCCTCTGATTTTTGCCAGGCATTCTGCACATATGTCAATAGCCTCCAAGAGGCTTGTCCCCTCTGGCCTGTCTAAGACATAAGACCAGCCCAGTCTTTATCTTCATCCTGGAACCACCCTACCCTTGGGCATCTATTCACTCACCAGCCTTTCCTGAGTCTTCAGGAACAGACATTAAGATTGGTGATGAAATTCAGTTTGTTGGGATCTGGACTTTTGGCTGTTTATCCACTGACAGGAGAGCCCTTGGGGGAAACACTTACATCAGAGCCCCAGGGACAGCTGTCTCCACCAGCCGTGCCTCCTCCCAAATGGCCAAGATCTAGTCCTCAAGTTCATCCATGCACCACGCCTCCCCTCAGCCTTTCCCCCCTGTTTCCTCTCCTGCTCTCCTCACATGCTCAGATCTTCACTTCACACTGAGTGTTCATTTTTAGGATGTTTTACAACAAAAGTCTCTCCCAGTAAAACCAGCTTTTCCACAGTCCTGTTTTAATACCTACATTGCCATTAAATATTGAGCTAATAGATATTAATGTGATGTTCAATCTTCTGTATCAATGCATAAATTTTTACATAAACATGATTTACAAATTTTTGTTTTTCTTGTGAGGATGAGTTGATTTATATTTATCTCTGGACTAGTTGTACCAGTCATATTTTTGGGTCATTGATAATATCTCCACTTTTTTCTAAGGGTACAAAAATATCCATGTACAGTTGGTAGATCACCTACGATTCTTGATATTTGTGTCACACTTTGTTTCATTCACCGACCTAGAGTATCATTCCATTTACTGCTTAGTCACCAAAAATACACATTTATTTTTGGTGAGAAAATAAATGTGAAAAGGTGCTAATGTTTTTGTATATTCTTCTAAAGTAATTTTATTTACTCATCCTGAAATCTTGTGGGCTTCCCAGTGGCTCAGATGGTTAAAAAATCTTCCAGCAATTCAGGAGACCCAGGTTTGATCCCTGGATTGGGAAGATTTCCTGGAGAAGGGAATGGCAACCCACTCCAGTAGTCTTAAAAACTGGAGTCATGCTGATGTATGGCAAAACCAATACAATATTGTAAAGGAATTACCCTCCAATTAAAATAAATAAATTTACATTAAAATTTTTTGATTTATTTTAATTGGAGGTTAATTCCTTTACAATATTGTATTGGTTTTGCCATACATCAACATGAATCTGCCACAAGTATACACAGGTTCCCCATCCTGAACCCACCTCCCTACTCCCTCCCTGTACCATCCCTCTGAGTCTTCCCAGTGCACCAGCCCCAAGCATCCAGTATCATGCATTGAACCTGGACTGGCAATTCATTTCATATATGATATTTTACATGTTTCAGTGCCATTCTCCCAAATCATCCCACCCTTGCCCTCTCCCACAGAGTCCAAAAGACTGTTCTATACATCTGTGTCTCTTTTGCTGTCTCATATACAGGGTTATCATTACCATCTTTTTTAAATTCCAAATATATGCATTAGTATACTGTATTGGTGTTTTTCTTTCTGGCTTACTTCACTCTGTATAATAGGCTCCAGTTTCATCTACCTCATTAGAACTGATTCAAATGTATTCTTTTTAATGGCTGAGTAATACTCCATTGAGGAGAAGGCAATGACAACCCACTCCAGTACTCTTGCCTGGAAAATCCCATGGATGGAGGAGCCTGGTGCACTGCAGTCCATGGGGTCGCTAAGAGTCAGACAAGACTGAGCAACTTCACTTTCACTTTTCACTTTCATGCATTGGAGAAGGAAATGGCAACCCACTCCAATGTTCTTGCCTGGAGAATCCCTGGGATGGCAGAGCCTGGTGAGCTGCCATTTATGGGGTTGCACAGAGTTGGACACGACTGAAGCAACTTAGCAGCAGCAGCAATACTCCATTGTGTATATGTACCACAGCTTTCTCATCCATTCATCTGCTGATGGACATCTAGGTTGTTTCCATGTCCTGGCTATTATAAACAGTGCTGCGATGAACATTGGGGTACACGTGTCTCTTTCAATTCCGGTTTCCTCGTTGTGTATGCCCAGCAATGGGATTGCTGGGCATAAGGCAGTTCTATTTCCAGTTTTTTAAGGAATCTCCACACTGTTCTCCATAGCGGCTGTACTAGTTTGCATTCCCACCAACAGTGGAAGAGGGTTCCCTTTTCTCCACACCTTCTCCAGCATTTATTGCTTATAGACTTTTGGATCACAGCCATTCCGACTGGCGTGAAATGGTACCTCATTGTGGTTTTGATTTGCATTTCTCTGATAATGAGTGATGTTGAGCATCTTTTCATGCGTTTGTTAGCCATATGTATGTCTTCTTTGGAGAAATGTCTGTTTAGTTCCTTGGCCTGTTTTTTGATTGAGTCATTTATTTTTCTGGAATTGAGCTGCAGGAGTTGATTGTATATTATATTTAAGAAATAAAACTGGAGAATTCCAAGCACAGAGGAGCCTGTTGGGCTACTGTCCATGGGGTCACAAAGAGTTGGACATGACTGAGCAACTTACACATCCTGAATGCACACATGAAATTTTTAAACTTAGAAATAACTTTATATTCCATAAATTATCTAAGTACTATTGTCAATGGGCTTACCTGGTGGCTTCGCAGTAAAGAATCCACCTGTAAAGCAGGAGACAAGCGTTTGATCCCTGGATCAGAAAGATCCCCTGAAGGAGGAAAGGGCAACCCACTCCAGTATTCTTGCCTGGGAAATTCCATAGACAGAGACTGACAGGCTACAGTCCATGGGGCCACAAGTGTCAGACTCAGTTTAGCCACTAAACCACCACCCCCACTTTCGTGCATTACTTTTTCCAAGACACAGAAAGACAGTTATCTCACCTCTTAAAAACAAACTGTTTTGATATAAATACACACAATTTTTCATAAACCACTTCTAAGTCCTATAACTCTACCTTTTATTTGTTTGGTCAGACACTCCCTCTGTTTCTCTAGTGTGCAGTGTCCCTCACCAAGATGAATAAAAAAAGAAACCTGACTTTGTTGAACTGCAGATTTATTTCTGAAGCTCTTACACTGATAGGAAAGCACAGAGTCACTAAACTCCAAACTCCCAGACCAGACCAGTCAGAATTCTACCCTTGTTTAGTTGTTTTTGATGGCTAAGCATTGCCATGGGCACTATGGTCTTGTACAATACTTTAAGCCATACGGCGGGGGGAATCATTATTTTTTGATGAAATAGACTTTATAAAACAAGCTCTGCTAGATAAAAATTTCTGTTAAATTTGAATCACACTGGTATGTTAATTTAACAAATTTTCATTTAATTGTTTCCAGTGTGATAAAACACATAAATGATCCTAGTAATAATAAGTCATATTTTCTTATTACTTCATAGATATTCAACCTGGTCAGAAACAACTTAAGTATAAATTCTTTTTATTCTCAGGAATCTCTCCTATATGAAAAATATTCTCTTGAAATTTTTTTCAGTTCAGTTCAGTCGCTCAGTCGTGTCCGACTCTTTGCGACCCCATGAATTGCAGCACACCAGGCCTCCCTGTCCATCACCAACTCCTGGAGTTCACTCAGACTCACGTCCATTGAGTTGGTGATGCCATCCAGCCATCTCATCCTCGGTCGTCCCCTTCTCCTCCTGCCCGCAGTCCCTCCCAGCATCAGAGTCTTTTCCAATGAGTCAACTCTTCACATGAGGTGGCCAAAGTACTGGAGCTTCAGCTTTAGCATCATTCCTTCCAAAGAAATCCCAGGGTTGATCTCCTTCAGAATGGACTGGTTGGATATCCTTGCAGTCCAAGGGACTCTCAAGAGTCTTCTCCAACACCACAGTTCAAATCATCAATTCTTCGGCACTCAGCCTTCTTCATGCATGTGTTTTTTAGAAGTATGTTGTTTAACCTGTAAATATTTGGATATTTTCAAGCTTTCTGTCATTGATTTCTGGTCTGAGAATATACTTTATAAGACCGATATTTTTAAAATATGTTAAGGTGTGCTTTACAGCCCAGAATGAGGTCTTCTTGTTTGTTGTTCAGTTGCTATGTCCCATCCAACTCTGTGACCCCATGAACTGCAGCATATCAGGCTTCCCTATCCTTTTCTATCTCCCTCAGCTTGCTCAAACTTATGTCCATTGAGTTGGTGATGTCATCCAACCATCTCCTCCTCTGTCACCCCCTTCTCCTCTTGCCCTCATTCTTTCCTAGCATCAGGGTCTTTTCCAAATGAGTCTGTTCTTCACATCAGGTAGCCAAAGTACTGGAGCTTCAGCTTCAGCATTAGTCATTCCAATGAATATTCAGGGTTGATTTCCTTTAGGATTGACTGGCTTGATCTCCTTGCAGTCAAGCGACTCTCAAGAGTCTTCTCCAACACCACAGTTCAAATGCATCAATTTTTCAACACTCAGCCTTCTTTATAGTCCAACTCTCACATCCATGCATGACCACTGGAAAAGCCATAGCTTTGATTACACAGACCTTTGTTGGCAAAGTGATCTCTCTGCTTTTTAAAACACTGTCCAGGTTGTCATAGCTTTTTTTCGAAGAAGCAAGCATCTTCTAATTTCATGGCTGCAGTCACTGTCTGCAGTGATTTTGGAGCCCAAGAAAATGAAATCTGACATTGTTTCCACTTTTTCCCCATCTATTTGCCATGAAGTGATGGGATCAGATGCCATGATCTTAGTTTTTTGAATGTTGAGTTTTAAGCCAGCTCTTTCTCTCTCCACTTCCACCCTCGTCAAGAGGCTCTTCTTCACTTTCTTCTTCACTTTCTGCTATTAAAGTGATATCATCTGAATATCTGAGGTTGTTGGTATTTCTCCAAGCAGTCTTGATTTTAGCTTGTGAGTCATCCAGCCCAGCGTTCCGTATGATGTACTCTGCATATAAGTTAAATAAGCAGGGTGGCAATATACAGCCTTGATTTATACTTTTCCCAATTTTGAACCAGTCTGTTGTTCCATGTCCAGTTGGTTTCTCAGGAGGCAAACAAGGTGGTATGGTAGTCTCATCTCTTCAAGAATATTTCACAGTTTATTGTGATCCACACAGTCAAAGGCTTTAGCATAGTCAATGAAGCAGGAGTACAGTTGTTTTTTTTTTTAATTTCCTTGCTTTTTCTATGATCTAGTGAATGTTGGCAATTTCATCTCTGATTCCTCTACCTCTTCTAAATACAACCTGTAGAATGAAGTCTAGTCCAGTGAATATTCTAGGTGAACTTGAAAATGATCTTTGTTCTGCTGTGATTGAAGATAGTACTCTACAAATGTCTATTAGAACATGTTAGTTCATAGTTTTGTTATATTAACTATATCTTTATGGATATTCTGCCCGCCAGATCTATCAATACTGAAAGAAGGGTGATAAAGTTTCCAACTACATAATGGTTTTGTCTCTATCTCCATGCAGTTCTATTTGGTTTTGGCTCACATAATCTGACTTCTACTGTCAGGCACATACGCACTTCAATTGTTGTGTCTTCTTGGAGAATCAATAATTCTATCCTTCATAATGCACTTCTTTCCCCCTGAAAATTTTCACTGTTCTGAGATACGCTTTATCTCAAGTTAGTGCTTGCAAGGTATGTCTTACTCCATCATATTATTTTTAACCCATCTGATTCTTTACAGTGAAGATAAATTTCTTGTAGACAACATATAGTTGAATTTTTCTTTATTGTGGTAAAACACACATACACAAAACATGAAATCTACTATCTTAGAATTTTAAATACACAGTACAGCATCATTAACTCTAAGCACAATGTTGTTCAAGAGATCTCTCAGAACCTTTTCATCTTGTATGACTGAGTCTATAGCCCACTGAACAGCAATTCCCTCTTTCCCTCTCTCCCCAGTGCCTAGCAACCACCATTCTACTCTCTGCTTCTATGAGTTTGACTATTTAGACACCTCATGTAAGTGGAATCCTGCAGTATTAGTCCTCCTATGACTAGCTTATTCCACTTAGCATGGTGTCCTTGAGGTCTATTTATGTGTTGGCAAATGGTAAAATTTTACTCTTTCTCATGGATAAATATTCCACCTAGATGTGTGTGTGTGATACTACATCTTTTTATCTATTCATTGGTACCTGGATAATTATGTTGTTGCCATATGTCTCTTCAAGATCCTGATTACAATTACTTTTAATAGACATCCAGAAGTGGGTTTGCTGGATCTTGTAATAGTTCTATTTTTAATTTTTAATTTTTTGAGGAAATTTAGTACTGCTTTTCACAGTAGCTGAACCAATTTACATTTCTACCAACAAACAGTGCACAAGGTTTCCCTTTTTTCCACATCCTCCACAAGCTTGCTTTCTCTTTTTTATTAAAATAGCCTATTTCTATAAAATAGCTCTCTCTTTTCTTTTTTAAAAAAACAAGTGTGAAATGATTAATAATTTTGGTCTTGATTTTCATTCCCTGATGATTTGTGATGTTGAGAATTTTTCATGTTCTTTTTGATTCTTTGTAAGTCTTTTTTTTTTCTGACTCTGACCCCATGTATATGTTTATTTTTAATATAAATTTATTTATTTACAATATTGTATTGGTTTTTCCATACATCAACATGAATCCACCACGGGTGTATACGTGTTCCCCATCCTGCACCTCCCTCCCACCTCCCTCCCCATACCAGCCCCAAGCATCCTGTATCATGCAGGCAGTTTGGATATTTTTGCTATGGAGTTGTATAAGTTCCCTACATATATATTTTGGATAATAACCCTTATAAGATATGTGTTCTGCAAATATATTCTCTCATTCCATACTTTGCATGTTTATTTCATAAATTGTTCCTTTTGCTGTGCAAAGCATTTGAGTTAGATGTAATCTCACTTGTTGATTTTTGCTTTTGTTGTTTGTGCTTTTGTGTCATACATAAAAAATTATGGCCAAGGTAAACTCAAGAAATTTTTTCCTTTAGGAGTTTAATGGCTTGGAGTCTGAGTTTAGCTCTTTAATCCATTTTGAGAGGCTTGTGTGTGTGCATGTGTGTGATATATGATGGGCATCCAATTTCATTTTTTTCCTGATTACCCAGTTTTCCTAATATTATTTGTTAAACAGACTATCTTTCTCTGTTGAGCATTCTTGACCATAGTTAACCAGATATGTAAAAGCTTATTTCTGGGCTCCATTCTGCTCCATTGGTTTGTCTGTTTTTATGACACCTCATGCGAAGATTTGACTCATTGGAAAAGACTCTGATGCTGGGAAGGATTGGGGACAGGAGGAGAAGCGGACGACAGAGGATGAGATGGCTAGATGGCATCACTGACTTGATGGACGTGAGTCTGAGTGAACTCCGGGAGTTGGTGATGGACAGGGAGGCCTGGCATGCTGTGATTCATGGGGTCACAAAGAGTAGGACATGACTGAATGACTGAACTGAACTGAACTGAACTGATGCCAATCCCATACTGTTCTGATCAATACAGCTTGGTAACAGTGTTTAAAATAACTACAGAATTATAGGTAGTTGTAAAAAAACAATATAAAGAGTAGCCCCTCATACAATTCACCTAATTTTACCCAAGAGTAACATCTTGCATAACTATAGTAGAATATCTAAACAAAAAATGACATTAATAAAATCCACATATTTTATTTAGATGTTAAAAATTTTACATGCACTTATTTCAAGGGAGTGGTTCTAGACAATTTTATCACATGTATAGGTTTTTATAAGCATCAGCACAATCAACAGAGTGTTCCTGTTGGGCTCCACAGGCTTTTGAGACCTGTGCTTGCCCAGATTTAAGATGGAAAAAAAGAGGACTTCCCTGATAGCTCAGTTGGTGAGGAATCCACCTGCAATGCAGGAGACCTGGTTCCATTCCTGGGTTGGGAAGATCTGCTGGAGAAGGGTTAGGCTACCCACTCCAGTATTCTTGGACTTCCCTTGTGACTTAGCTGGTAAAGAATCTGTCTGCAATGTGGGAGACCTGGGTTTGATCCCTGGGCTGGGAAGATCCCCTAGAGAAGGGAAAAGCTACCCACTCCAGTATTCTGGCCTGGAGAATTCCATGGACTGTATAGTCCATGGGGTCCCAAAGAGTCAGACATGACTGAGTGACTTTCACATACACACACACACACACACACACACACACACACACACACACACACAAGATGGAAGAAAGAGTCCAGAGTCAGCAACAGAGACGTCAATGGTATAATGGATGGGGGACTTAAATGTCTGAGGCAAGTTCCTTGCGTGACACCCACAGTAAGTGGGGGTGACAGGAAGAACATGGTGGCAAACTTTGCTCCCTGGAGAAGGGGAGATTACTAGTTAGAGGGGAATTGACATCAGGTGGGCTCATTAGTTACCAGGAAACCAGTAAATGGGGCATGTCCCCTCACTGTCCCTTTGATAAGAACAACAACTATCTGGGGTCTGGGGAAAGTACGTAGGAAGGTCAGTTATATGAGTAGGGTGTAGGTAAAGAGGCACTGGTTGGGCAGGGGATGTACAGAGAATGGAGGAGACTGACATGGCATCTTGCTGGAGACCCAGAAGTTAGACTCATTTCCCAGTGAGGTCAGTGTTGTGGCTCAACCCTCGAAAAAATTTCCGTTTACTAGGACTGGGGAGGAAATGTAAGGCATCTGACAGTCACAATACAGGAGACAGCATGACAAGCAAAATACAAGCAGTAATCACATCTGAGATAATACTACACTCACATATGGTTTTTTTGTCCTGGTCTGCAATAATAGTCAGAAAATTCAAGTTTTCAGTAAAACAGGAACATTTACAAAATCATGTTTTATAAGAGCCACCTCTGAACCACAGCTACTCCGTTCTGAATTTCAAATGAGTTCCCTTCCTCAGTGACCAAACCAGCTGTACAATGCATGTCTGAAAGGCCACAAAACAGGATGCTCTGGTCAGCAAAATTTAATTTAAACTATGCAGAAGCCAGAATGACTTTCCCAGACCTCAGTAGGGCAGAGAAAACCTTCCAATAGAAAACACTTCTGATCAGAATATTAATTCAGAGATGCGGGGGTGCTGACTGCTACACCAGGTTCAGATCATGTTCATCTGTGCTAAACCTCTGTTATATTCACCCTCTCATTCACTTTGGGGGAAAACTAATCAGAATGCATGAGGCTGAGACATATGTTAATGAGGAAACACTTTAGAGGCTATACATTTGTTTTAACTTTTTATTTTGTGTTGAGGTATAGCCGATTAATAATGCTGTGATAGTTTCAAGTGAACAGTGAAGGGACTCAGTCATACATATACATGTATCCATTATCCCCCAAATTCCCCTCCCATCCAGGCTGCCACATAACACTGAACAGACTTCCATGAGTTATAAGTAGGTCCTTGTTAGTTATCCACTGTAAATATAGAAGTGTCTACAAGTCGATCCCAAACTCCCTAACTATCCCTTCTCCCCATCCATCCCCCCAGAAATCATAAATTTGTTCTCTAAGTCTGTGAGTCTCTGTTTTGTATATAAGTTCATTTGTGTCATTTCTTTTTAGATTTCACATATAAAGAATGTCAGACGATATTTCTCCTTCTCTGAAATTACCTCACTCACTATGACAATCTCTGGGTCCATCCACGTTGCTGCAAATGGCATTCTTTCATTCCTTGTAATGGCTGAGTAATATGTACATATCACATTTTCTTTATCCATTCCTCTGTTGATGGACATTTAGGTTTCGTCCATGTCTTGGCTATTGTAAACAGTGCTGCAATGAACACTGGGGTGCATGCTTTCTTTCGGATGTTTTTCTCCAGATATATGCCCAGCAGTGGGATTGCAGGGTCATATGGTCACTGTATTTTTAGTTTTTTAAGGAACTTCCATACTATTCTTTATAGTGACTATACCAATTTACATTCCCACCAATAGTTTACATGGGTTCCTTTCTTTCCACACCCTCTCTAGCATTTATTATTTGTAGAGTTTTCTCATGATAGCCATTCTGACAGGTGTGAGGTAATATCTCATCTTAATTTTGATTTGCATTTCTCTAGTAATTAGTAATGTTGAGCATCTTTTCATGTGTTATACATTTTATGCCTACACAGTAGCAACAGCAAGTCTCGTGTTCCTTTGAGGTGGAACAGTTTTTTGAGTGTGCTCAGAATCAGGGTGACCTTAAGCTTTGTGAGGGTTTCACAAGGTGCTAGAACCTTGTGAAACATTGGTGAATGGGTTAGCTTAATCAAGAAGTTCCAATCAAAGATGTGGAAAATCATCTCTCTTGCCCACATTGGTTTAACATTACAAATATAATTGATAGTGAAGATTTAAATTGGGAAACCACCTGGTAAACCTCTCCTCAATCATTAATAACTTTGGTGCTTCCTCAGGATTGCTGAGGAAGAGGGTTTTCTCATTCTATGGAAGTTCATTGAGATGGTATTGAGTTTGGGGCTACTCAGATCTTTGTGGTCTCTTAAACATGCTTTTCTGATGCTACTGGTGCGAATTCATTAGAATAAAATGTTTTTCTTTTCAGAAAATTTTTTCAAATATTTGTCAAATGTAAATTGTATATTTATAAAGTATACAATCAGATGATTTGATATATAAATATATCAAATATACATATATATAGCAAAATAATACAATCAAGTTAATGAACATATTCATCACCCTTGTCATAGGTGGAACTTGTGTATGTATGTGTATGAGTGTGTGTGGTGAGAAAACATAATATCAACTCTCAAGTTAACAATTTTCAAATATACAATATAGGATTATTAGAAACAATGCTATCCATTAGGCTCCAGAAGTTATACACCCTGCCCAACTGACAAATTGTACCCTTTTTATATGATTGTCCAAGGATGTCACAAGATGTCTCAAACAGTGGGAAACTCAGTCAAGAATGATTGAAGAAATTCAAAACCAGAAATCAGTACTCACTTCATCTTTTACCAAATCAAGCTAATGACATGAAGGATACATGATTTAGAAGTTCACAGGCTCTATGTAGGACACACCATGCTCAGTCAAACATGGTACTACTCTCTGTTGCTTTGATAGCAGAAGATGTAAACTCTGAAATCTACCTTGTGACCTCCCCTGGAAACAGAATTCACTGAGACATTTATGTTTCAGTTTATCAATAATGTTTCCACTCACAACATCTGTAGTCCATATCATGAACAGCTAGAGATGATGAAAAGTCTGATCCTCCTTTGGAGTTATTTCTGCTTTGGAAAAAATATGTGAGCCACCTGCTCCCGGATTTGCTTGGTCTTGATCCCATAAATGATAGGGTTCAGCATAGGTGGAGCCAGAACGCAGACATTAGCCAACAAGATGTGAATATGAGGTTGAATGTGATGACCAAACCTCTGAGTCAGGATCGTGAAGATGGCAGGTCCATAAAAGAGAATGATAATGCAGACATGAGAGCCACATGTGTTGAGAGCCTTGTGGCGAGCGTCTTGGGAAGACATGTGGAAGACAGCATGGAGAATCAGCACATAGGAAACAAAAATTAGCAGGGCATCTAAAACCACTGTTGACATTAGGACAAAGAGTCCATACCAGATGTTCACTCGAATGTCATTACAAGCATATTTGGCCAAGCCAATGTGTTCACAAAAGGTGTGGGGTATGATATTATTTTGGCAGAAATTCAATCTTTTCAAAAGGAATATTATGGGAAAAATTGTACAATAACTTCTGAGAAAGATGGTAACTCCTATTTTCCCAATCAATGTGTGTGTAAGAATAGTGCTGTATCTCAGTGGAAAGCATATGGCAATGTAGCGGTCAAATGCCATCACCAGCAAGATCCCTGACTCAGACATGAAAGTGCTGTGTGTGATGAAGAACTGGGTGATGCAGCGATCCAGGGAGATCTCCCCAGCATGGAACCAGAAGATGGCCAAGGCCTGAGGGACTGTGCACGTAGAGAGGACAATGTCTGCTCCAGCCAGCATGCAGAGGAAAAGGTACATGGGTTCATGAAGGTTGCGCTTTGTGAGGATAATGCAGATGACCAGACTGTTTCCAAAGAGGGCAATAGCATAGGAAATGAAGAAGGGGATGGAGATCCATATGTGCTGGTCCTCAAGGCCAGGAATGCCCAGCAAGCGGAAGACTGTGTGGCTAACACCAGTGTGATTTAAAGTCATCATGTCTAGAAATACCACTAAATACATCACTTCTTATTCACATACAGAGATGAAAACACAGGTTTTCCTAATCTTGGTGAAAGCAGCAGAAGATTTTGGCATATTCCATACTTCAGCCTTCTTTGAACATGCAAATAATAAGACATATATAAAGGTGAATAGAATATGTTCTGTAGCCTCGAATGCTGCTCTAGTTAAAGGAGATACAGGTTTCCAACTAGTCAAATAAAAAGATACTGCTGTATGTCTTTTCCTACCAACAGATGGGTATCAATATACAGCAGGGACCATGGTACATCTCTCGGAAGGCAGTAGCAAGATTGTAATTGAACTTGACATTGAGGAGTTTATGATATAGCAAAGAAAGAAAAGAAAAAGATGTATTCTTGAAACATTTTCAGTCAGGGTGGCTTAGGCATAGAGAATACTGGAGAAGATATGGGAGGATTTGTACAGGCAGATTTTTCCTGATTGTGAAGGACATTGATCACAACTTTACACTTAGACTCAACCATTTACATGGGGACCAGCCATTAGATGTCATGAAGTTATCCATTTAGAACAGTTGATCTAGTTTTTAAAATTATCTGTGGAGGTTTACTGAAGCAGTAGTTGATGAGACAGGATTCTAAATGGCCAATGGTGTTCCTGGAGTAAAATGGATCTGAACCTAATGCTCAAGGAGGAATTAAACTAATATATATTATGCAACTGCTTTATGCCAGCAGCTGGAGTCATCATTTGGTATATGGTACTTTACATATTTTTGCACTACCATGTTGACTATCCATTCAAGGAACTGGATATTATCTCCATTTCACTCTTAAAGAATATGAGACTCATCAAATGTGAATTATTTGCCAAATACCCCAAGGAAATAATTAATAGGTATGAGATTTGAAAATTGTATGTTTACCACATATAGTAACCTCACTTGTGAAGAGGGTCAAAAGGCCTTACGAGGTGCCATTGACAAGGCCTATGTGCCTGAGGTGAGGCACTCCTCCAGCTTACATCTTAGAAAACTTAAGTGTAGAAATGACTGAAATTTAAAAAAGAAAGGTATCTCTTCTCAGAATGAGGAGGGAGGGCTGCATGATATTTAAAGTCCTTTTGCATGCAGAAATTGAACATCTGTTTCTTAGTACACTTTGATTCATTAATTAACTCAGTTATTCAGGTAATATATTTTGAGCAAAAAATATTTTCAGGCACCATATCACTAACCAGGGATAGAGAGGAGAAATGGAAATTTTTAGAGTCTTATAATATATACTCACAGTTTAAAGAGGGGCAAATTGTAAATAGACAGGTTTTAAGAATTGGAGACAGATGTGAATTCCTTCTATTGAATGAGTACCTTAAAATATTTGTCTCTTAAGATTGATCTTATACTCACTATAAACACTATATTTTCTACTCCAGTTACCCTCGATGCTTCTAATTTTCCTATTTGGGGAGGAAAATCAACTCCTATAATCATGGGTGGGTGCTGAGAGAAAACGTCCTGTCATTAGACTGATCACTCATCAGTTGGCCTTGGGTCTAAAACTGTTGGGCTTCCCAGGTGGCTCTAGTGGTGAAGAATCTGCTTGCTAATGTGGGAGATGTAAGATATGTGGGGTTCAATCCCTCAGTCAGGAAGATATCCTGGAGGAGGGCATGGTTACTTCAGTATTCTTGTCTGGAGAATTCCCATGGACGGAGAATCCGGCAGGCTAGAGTCCATAGAGTCACAAAGAGTCAGACATGAGTGAAGCAACTTAGCATGTACACTGAAACTGTTTCCCATTGAGCACATGCTCCCCTCTGAGAATTCTCTCCAGTGAGGGCAGTCTGTCTCTTGCAGGAAGTGGAAAATCAGAAGGCAAGGGGAGAGCACCAAATAGAAACTTGTGAGTCCCACAGCCTGATTTAAAAAAAAAAAAAAAGAAGGAAAATAGATAAAGGCAAGAAGGAAGAAGCCAGGAAAGACAAATCAACAAGGTAGGGCTTCAGCGGAAAGTGAAGGGCGCTCAGTTGTGTCCAACTCTTTGTGACCCCATGGACTATATAGTCCATGGAATTCTCCAGGCCAGAATATTAGAGTGGGTAGCCTTTCCCTTCTCCAGCAGATCTTCCTGACCTAGGAATTGAACCGGGCTCTCCTGCATTGCAGGCAGATTCTTTACCGAGTTATCAGGGAAGCCCTAGAGTATTACAAAAGTTCACCACAGCCAGGAAGTGGAGACAGGGACTAAGAGGGAAATATTTAAAATCAGAGCCATAGAAAGAAGCCAGAAAGCTAGGGTTAGGGAATTTCCCTATGGGACTGGTGTCCCGATGAAGTAACTTCAGTCTGAAACAAGTTAATTCTTAACACCCTACTCAAATGCCTCCTCCTATTTCTCACACACAGGCAAGTCTCCCTGGTAGCTCCCCAAAGCCCCTTCCCACACCCTGTCTGGGGAAATCCCACGCAGATCCTTGTCGTTTTCAACATCTTTCTCATATTTTGCCAAGTGATCTACAGTAAGTCCATTTGTTTTCTATTTCTCATGCCAAGCCTAATTCTATGGCACCAATTATTTAATGAATGATATCTCCTTTTCTGAGGCAGAGAAAAGGCAGAGGAGCCAGAGATCAAATTGCCAACATCCGCTGGATCATCAAAAAAGCAGGGGAGTTCCAGAAAAACATATACTTCTGCTTTATTGACTACACCAAAACCTTTCACTGTGTGGATCACAACAAACTGTGGAAAATTCTTAAAGAGATGAGAATACCAGACCACCTCACTTGCCTCCTGAGAAACCTGTATGCAGGTCAAGAAGCAACAGTTAGAATCAGGCATGGAACAATAGTCTGGTTCCAAATAGGGAAAGGAGTGCATCAAGGCTGTATATTGTCACCCTGTTTATTTAACTTATATGCAGGGTACATCATGAGGAATGCTGGGCTGGATGAAGCACAAGCTGGAATCAAGGTTCCCAGGAGAAATATCAATAACCTCAGATACACAGATGACACCACACATGGCAGAAAGCAAAGAACTGAAGTTGATGAAAGTGAAGAGCAGAGTCAAAAAGCTGGCTTAAAACTCAACATTCAAAAACTAAGATCGTGGCATCTGGTCCCGTCACTTCATGGCAAATAGACGGGAAACAATGTAAACAGTAACAGACTTTATTTGGGGGCTCCAAAATCACTGCAATTGGTGACTGCAGCCATGAAATTAAAAGATGCTTGCTCCATAGAAGAAAAGGCATGACCAACCTAGACAGCATATTAAAAAGCAGAGGCATTACTTTGCAGACAAAAGTCTGTCTAGTCAAAGCTATGGTTTTTCCAGTAGTCATGTTTGGATGTAAGAGTTGGACTATAAAGAAAGCTGAGCACCAAAGAATTTATGCTTTGAACTGTGGTGTTGGAGAAGATTCTTGAGAGTCCCTTGGACTGCAAGATCAAACCAATCAATTCTGAAGGAAATCAACCCTGAATATTCATTGGGAGGACTGATGCTGAAGCTGAAGCTCCAGTACTTTGGCCACCTGATGTGAAGAACTGACTCATTTGGAAAAGACCCTGATGCTGGGAAAGACTGAGGGCAAGAGGAGAAGGGGGCGACAGAGGAGGAGATGGTTTTACCATTACCAACTCGATGGACATGAGTTTGAGAAAGCTCCAGGAGTTAGTGATGGACAGGGAAGTCTGGCATGCTGCAGTCCATCGGATTACAAAGAGTCAGACATGACTGAGCGACTGAACTGAACTGATCTGCTAATTTGCTAACTTTCAGTAACTTCACCTGGTTCATATACTCTCAACCTCCCTTTCCAGACCTCACCCTTCACTTCTGCTAGAAGTACCTCTGTTTAGTATCATTCCACACATATTAACATCCTCCAAGGGTCCTGCCCCTCTAGCCTGTTTAGGACATAACACCTACCCAGTCCTTACCTTGATCCTTAAACCATCTCTACCTGTAGATGTCTAATCACTCCCTAGCCTTAGAATGAGTCCTCAGAAACAGAACTTCAGTTGGATATATAAGTCAGCTAGTTGCATGGCAGGATTTGGGCTGTTTATTCTCCTTGATGTGAGCCCTTGAGATCAGCACTTATCCCAGGACTCCAGGGACAGAACTGTCTCCACCAGCCTCACCCTTTTCCCAAATGTGCTGTCTCTAAGACACCTTCACATCTTCTTCACTTCCTCCTGCTCCTTTTCTCCCTTACTTCTTTCAGATGCTCTGATTTTTAAAAAATGGTTTATCACCTAAGCTAGTTTTTTAAAAAATATCAAGGGCATATAAATTTAATGTAATAAATGCTGTTTTGATGAACTGAGACTGTCTCTGTGAGTCTAATGCTAAACCCTGTAGCTCAGATTCTTTTGAGTTTAGCAAGTATCATCAACTCTGTACCCTATTGTAACTCATCACCACTTTTCTATATTCTTATTACTGTAAATGTAGGATGTCATTTTGTCCTTTATCTTACACTGGACATCATTTACATGTGAATCCTGCCTGTATTCTCTTCTCCTTTGAAAATTTCAAGTAAAATAATAATTGCTACTTGGCTCAATGGTGTTCATAAACACAAATGATAACCCTGAGTTTGCCTACTAATGAAAATTACCCTTAAGCTTATCTTTATTTGGTGCATTTTTAAAAAACAGTATAAAGTTTTTATTTTGTATTGGGGTATAGTGGTTAAACAGTTTTGTGATAGTTTCAGGTGAACAGTGAAGGGATTGTGTTAAATCTATTTTCAGTAAAAGTATGAAGCTTACAATTAATATGTACCAAAAATTTTTGATGTTTCTTCTTCATGAAATAGCTTGAAATTGAAAATGTTAGTTGCTCAGTCATGTTGGGCTCTTTCCAACCCCTTCAACTATAGCTCGCCAGGCTCCACTGTCTATGGAATTCTCCAGGCAAGAATACTGGAGAAGTTAGCCCTTCCCCTCTCTAGGAGGGTCTTCCCAACCCAGGAATTGAACCTAGGTCTCCTGCACGCAGGCAGATTTGGTATTTACCACTTGAGCCACCAGGGAAGCCCAAGAAATAGTTTACACTAAAGTTATACCCATCCTCAGTTTTTCCATGAGTTTCAAATTTCAGTAACATGAATAATGATGATTTTGCCTAAGGATATATAATTATATGTACTTAGTGCTTAACAGACCACATGTAAATCAAAATAATTTTGACATGCTCATATTTGCCTGCCTCCTTTGGCTACACTCAAGATTTTCCTCTCTATCTTGCTTTTTATTTTTTTAATTTAAATTTATTTATTTTAATTGGAGGCTAGTGGACAGGGAGGCCTGGCATGCTGCAATTCATGGGGTCGCAAAGAGTCGGACACGACTGAGCAACTGAACTGAACTGAATTACATTAAAATATTTTATTGATTTTGCCATACATCAACATGAATCCACCACGGGTGTACACATGTTCCCCATCCTGAACCCCCCTCCCACACCCTCTTCATATCATCTCTCTGGGTCATCCCAGTGCACCAGCCCCAAGCATCCTGTATCCTGCATCAAACCTACACTGGCGATTCATTTCTTACATGATAGTACACATGTTTCAATGCCATTCTCCCAAATCATCCCAACCTCTCCCTCTCCCACAGAGTCCAAAAGTCTGTTCTATACATCTGTGTCTCTTTTGCTGTCTCGCATACAGGGTTATCATTACCATCTTTCTATATTCCATATATATATATGTTAGTATACTGTATTGGTGTTTTTCTTTCTGGCTTACTTCACTCTGTATAATCAGCTCCAGTTTCATCCACCTCACTAGAGCTGATTCAAATGTATTCTTTTTAATGGCTGAGTAATACTCCATTGTGTATATGTACCACAGCTTTCTTATCCATTCGTCTGCTGATGGACATCTAGGTTGCTTCCATGTCCTGGCTATTATAAACAGTGCTGTGATGAACACTGAGGTACATGTATCTCTTTCAATTCTGTGTGAATGCCCAGCAGTGGGATTGCTGGGTCATAAGGCACTTCTATTTCCAGTTTTTTAAGGAATCTCCACACTGTTCTCCATAGTGCCTCACTGTTCTCCATAGTGGCTGTACTAGTTTGCATTCCCACCAACAGTGGAAGAGGGTTCCCTTTTCTCTGCACCCTGACCAGCATTTATTGCTTGTATGTTGGTTACTACAAGTGAAATGACACAGAACATACAAGACACACAAGAGACAGACAGGACACCACTCTGGCCAGAGGAATAGAACTGGGCAAACTAATTGCCGTTTATTATTATAAAGCCCTCCTTAGGCAGAATTCCAGACTGTAAGAATAAGCCTTTTCAGTACAGTGCAGGTGCATACATGTTATCGTACAGCAAAGGGGAGTGAAATCTCTGTCTACTGCAGAGTCTGCACAAAGCCCTCATCTCCCTCTTATCTCAAGAAGGGAATGCTCCCTCGTTTGCAAGGGACCATTAAACTCAAGGCTGTATCCAGACTCTTTGGCAGAACGCCTCGTATGCAAGGATGCTCAGCCTGAGCAGAGAGACCCGTTTGCAGGCACATCTCTGCTACCCTATTAACCCTTCACTTGTAGACTTTTGGATCGCAGCCATTCTGACTGTCATGAAATGGTACCTCATTGTAGTTTTGATTTGCATTTCTCTGATAATGAATGATGTTGAGCATCTTTTCATGTGTTTGTTAGCCATCTGTATGTCTTCTTTGGAGAAATGTCTATTTAGTTCTTTGGCCCATTTTTTGATCGGGTCGTTCATTTTTCTGGAATTGAGCTGCAGGTGTTGCTTGTATATTTTTGAGATTAGTTGTTTGTCAGTTGCTTCATTTGCTATTATTTTCTCCCATTCTGAAGGCTGTCTTTTCACTTTGCTTTTCAACTATGTTGTGCAGAAGCTTTTAAGTTTAATTAGGTCCCATTTGTTTATTTTTGCTTTTATTTCCAGTATTCTGGGAGATGGGTTTTTCCAGTAGTCATGTATGGATGTGAGAGTTGGACCATAAAGATGGCTGAGCGCTGAAGAATTGATGCTTTTGAACTGTGGTGTTGGAGAAGACTCTTGAGAGTCCCTTGGACTGCAAGGAGATCCCACCAGTCCATTCTGAAGGAGATCAGCCCTGGGATTTCTTTGGAGGAAATAATGCTAAAGCTGAAACTCCAGTACTTTGGCCACCTCATGCGAAGAGTTGACTCATTGTAAAAGACTCTGATGCTGGGAGGGATTGGAGGCAGAAGGAGAAGGGGACGACAGAGGATGAGATGGCTGGATGGCATCACTGACTCAATGGACGTGAGTCTGAGTGAACTCCGGGAGTTGGTGATGGACAAGGAGGCCTGGCATGCTGTGATTCATGGGGTCGCAAAGAGTCGAACACGACTGAGAGACTGAACTCAACTGAACTGAACTGGGAGGTGGGTCATAGAGGATCCTGCTGTGATTTATGTCGGAGAGTGTTTTGCCTATGTTCTCCTCTAGGAGTTTTATAGTTTCTGGTCTTACGTTTAGATCTTTAATCTATTTTGAGTTTATTTTTGTGTGTGCTGTTAGAAAGTGTTCTAGTTTCATTCTTTTACAAGTGGTTGACCAGTTTTCCCATCACCACTTGTTAAAGAGATTGTCTTTAATCCATTGTATATTTGTTGTCAAAAATATGGTGTTCATAGGTGTGTGGATTTATCTCTGGGCTTTCTATTTTGTTTCATTGATCTATATTTCTGTCTGTGTGCCAGTACCATACTCTCTTGATGACTGTGGCTTTGTAGTAAAGCCTGAAGTCAGGCAGGTTGATTTCTCCAGTTCCATTCTTCTTTCTCAAGATTGCTTTTGCTATTTGAGGTTTTTTTGTATTTCTATACAAATTGTGAAATTATTTGTTCTAGCTCTGTGAAAAATTCTGGTGGTAGCTTGATAAGGATTGCATTGAATCTATAAATTGCTTTGTGTAGTATACACATTTTTACTATATTGATTCTTCCGATCCATGAACATGGTCTATTTCTCCATCTATTAGTGTCCTCTTTGATTTCTTTCATCAGCGTTTTATAGTTTTCTATATATAGGTCTTTAGTTTCTTTAGGTAGATATATTCCTAAGTATTTTATTCTTTTCGTTGCAATGCTGAATGGAATTGTTTCCTTAATTTCTATTTCTATTTCCTCATTATTAGTGTATAGGAATGCAAGGGATTCCGTGTGTTGCTTTTATATCCTGCAACTTTACTATATTCATTAATTAGCTCTAGTAATTTTCTGGTGGAGTCTTTAGGGTTTTCTATGTAGAGGATCATGTCATCTGCAAACAGTGAGAGTTTTACTTCTTCTTTTCCAATTTGGATTCCTTTAATTTCTTTTTCTGCTCTGATTACTGTGGCCAAAACTTCCAAAACTATGTTGAATAGTAGTTGTGAAAGTGGGCACCCTTGTCTTGTTCCTGATTTTAGGGGAAATGCTTTCAATTTTTCACCATTGAGGATAATGTTTGCTGTGGGTTTGTCATATATAGCTTTTATTATGTTGAGGTATGTTCCTTCTACTTCTGCTTTCTGGAGAGTTTTATCATAAATGGATGTTGAATTTTGTCAAAGGCTTTCTCTGCATCTATTGAGATAATCATATGGCTTTTATTTTTCAATTTGTTAATGTGGTGTATTACATTCATTGATTTGTGGATATTGAAGAATCCTTGCATCCCTGGCATAAAGCCCACTTGGTCATGGTGTATGATCTTTTTAATGTGTTGTTGGATTCTAATTGCTAGAATTTTGTTACGGATTTTCGCATCTATGTTCATCAGTGATATTCGCCTGTAGTTTTCTTTTTTTGTGGCATCTTTGTTAGGTTTTGGTATTAGGGTGATGGTGGCCTCATAGAATAAATTTGGAAGTTTACCTTCTCCTGCAATTTTCTGGAAGAGTTTGAGTAGGATAGGTGTTAGCACTTCTCGAAATTTTTGGTAGAATTCAGCTGTGAAGCCATCTGGACCTGGGCTTTTGTTTGCTGGAAGATTTCTGATTACAGTTTCAATTTCCGTGCTTGTGATGGGTCTGTTAAGATTTTCTATTTCTTCCTGGTTCAGTTTTGGAAAGTTGTACTTTTCTAAAAATGTGTCCATTTCTTCCAAGTTGTCCACTTTATTGGCATATAATTGCTGATAGTAGTCTCTTATGATCCTTTGTATTTCTGTATTGTCTGTGTGATATCTCCATTTTCATCTCTAATTTTATTGATTTGATTTTTCTCCCTTTGTTTCTTGATGAGTCTGGCTAATGGTTTGTCAATTTTATTGATCCTTTCAAAGAACCAGCTTTTGGCTTTCTTGATTTTTGCTATGATCTCTTTTGTTTCTTTTGTATTTATTTCTGCCCTAATTTTTAAGATTTCTTTCCTTCTACTAACCATAGGGTTCTTCATTTCTTCCTTTTCTGGTTGCTTGAGGTGTAGAGTCAGGTTATTTATTTGACTTTTGTTTTGTTTCTTGAGGTATGCCTGTATTGCTATGAACTATCATCCCCTTAGCACTGCTTTGACAGTGTCCCACGGTTTTGGGTTGTTGTGTTTTCATTTTCATTCGTTTCTATGCATATTTTGATTTCTTTTTTTATTTCTTCTGTGATTTATTGGTTATTCAGCAGCATATTGTTCAGCCTCCTTATGTTGGAATTTTTAATACTTTTTCTCCTGCAATTGAGATCTAATCTTACTGCATTGTGGTCAGAAAAGATGCTTGGAATTATTTTAATTTTTTTTTGAATTTTCCAAGGCTAGATAGATGGCCCAAGATGTGATCTATCTTGGAGAAGGTTCTGTGTGCGCTTGAGAAAATGGTGAAATTCATTGTTTGGGGGTAAAATGTCCTATAGATATCAATTAGACCTAACTGATCTATTGTATCATTTAAAGTTTGTGTTTCCTTGTTAATTTTCTGTTTAGTTGATCTATCCATAGATGTGAGTGGGGTATTAAATTCTCCCACTATTTTTGTGTTATTGTTAATTTCCCCTTTCATACTTGTTAGGATTTGTCTTACATATGGTGGTGCTCCTATGTTGGGTGCATATATATTTTAATTGTTATATCTTCTTGGATTGAGCCTTTGATCATTATGTAGTATCCTTCTTTGTCTCTTTTTGCAGCCTTTGTTTTAAAGTCTATGTTATCTGATATGAGTATTGCTACCCCTGCTTTCTTTTGGTCTCTTTTTGCATGGAATATCTTTTTCCAGCCCTTCACTTTCAGTCTGTATGGGTCCCCTGTTTTGAGGTGGATCTCTTGTAGACAACATATATAGGGGTCTTGTTTTTGTATCCATTCAGCCAGTCTTTGTCTTTTGGTTGGGACATTCAAACCATTTACGTTTAAGGTAACTATTGATAAGTATGATCCCATTGCCATTTACTTTATTATTTTGCGTTTGAGTTTATACACCCTTTTTGTTTCCTGTCTAGAGAATATCCCTTAGCAGTTGTTGGAAAGCTGGTTTGGTGGTGCTGAATTCTCTCAGCTTTTGCTTGTCTATAAAGCTTTTGATTTCTCCTTCATATTTGAATGAGATCGTTGCTGGGTACAGGAATCTGGGCTGTAGGTTATTTTCTTTCATCATTTTAAGTATGTCTTGCCATTCCCTCCTGGCCTGAAGAGTTTCTATTGAAAGATCAGCTGTTATCCTTATGGGAAGCCCCTTGTGTGTCATTTGTTGTTTTTCCCTTGCTGCTTGTAATATTTGTTCTTTGTGTTTGATCTTTGTTAATTTGATTAATATGTGTCTTGGGGTGTTTCGCCTTGGGTTTATCCTGTTTGGGACTCTCTGTGTTTCTTGGACTTGGGTGATTATTTCCTTCCCCATTTTAGGGAATTTTTCAACTATTATCTCCTCAAGTATTTTCTTGTGGTCTTTCTTTTTGTCTTCTTCTTCTGGGACTCCTATGATTCGAATGTTGAGGTGTTTAATATTGTCCTGGAGGTCTCTGAGATTGTCCTCATTTCTTTTATTTCATTTTTCTTTTTTCCTCTCTGATTCACTATTTCTACCATTTTATCTTCTACTTCACTAATCCTATATTCTGCCTCCATTATTCTACTGTTTGTTCCCTCCAGAGGGTTTTTTAACTCATCTATTGCATTATTCATTATATATTGACTCTTTTTTATTTCTTCTAGGTCCTTGTTAAACCTTTCTTACCTCTTCTCAATCCTTTTCTGCAGGCTATTTATCTGTGATTCCATTTTGATTTCAAGATTTTGGATCATTTTCACTATCATTATTTGGAATTCTTTATCAGATAGATTCCCTGTCTCTTCCTCTTTTTTTGGTTTGGTGGGCATTTATCCTGTTCCTTTACCTGCTGGATATTGCTCTGTCTCTTCATCTTGTTTATATTGCTGAGTTTTGGGGTGGCCTTTCTGTATTCCAGCAGTTTGTGGAGTTCTCTTTATTGTGGAGTTTCCTCACTGCGGGTAGGGTTGTATGGGTGGCTTGTCAAGGTTTCTTGGTTAGAGAAGCTTGTGTCGGTGTTCTGGTGGGTGGAGCTGGATTTCCTCTCTCTGGAGTCCAATGAAGTGTCCAATAATGAGTTATGAGATGTCAGTGGGTTTGGAGTGACTTTGGGCAGCCTGTATATTGAAGCACAGGGCTGTCTTCCTGTGTTGCTGGAGAATTTGCATGGTATATCTTGCTCTGGAATTTGTTGGCCCTTGAGTGGTGCTTGGTTTCAGTGTAGGTATGGAGGTGTTTGATGAGCTCCTGTCAGATTAATGTTCCCCGGAGTCAGGAGTTCCCTGGTATTCTCAGGATTTGGACTTAAGCCTCCTGCTTCTGGTTTTCAGTCTTATTTTTACAGTAGCCTCAAGACTTCTCCTTCTATACAGCACCATTGATAAAACATCTAGGTTAAAGATGAAAAATTTCTCCATAGTGAGGGACACCCAGAGAGGTTCACAGAGTTACATGGAGAAGAGAAGAAGGAAGAGGGAGTAAGAGGTGACCCGAATGAGATGAAGTGGAATCAAAAGAGGAGAGAGCAAATTAGCCAGTAATCACTTCCTTATGTGTGCTCCACAGTCTGGACCACTCAGAGATGTTCTCAGAGTTATACAGAGAAGAGAAGAGGAAGGAAGGAGACAGAGGTGGCCAGGAGGATAAAAGGGGGAATCAAATGGAGAGAGAGAGATCCAGCCAGTAATCAGCTCCCTAAGTGTTCTCCACAGCCTGGAACACACAAAGAGATTCACAGAGTTGGGTAGAGAAGAAAAGGGGGAGGGAGGAGACAGAGGCACCTGGTGGAGAAAAAGAAGGGAAGAGAGCAGTCAAGCCAGTAATCTCACTCGCAAGTAAAAATGGATACTGAATATTGGGTTCTTAAAGGCACAAAATTGATAACAAATACCAAAAAGCAAAGATTAAAAATGTAGAGTAGAGGTTGGATTTTCAAAAATACAATATTAAAGAAAAGAAGAAAAACAAACAAAGTCACAAAAAACGTAATATATATATATATGAAGTTTGCTTTAAAAATAGGGTCTTTTTTTTGCAAACTAGGTTATAAAAATGAAAATTAAAGGAGTAATAGATGACTTAACATTTTTTAAAAAAAATTTAAAGAATGATCATAAAAATAGTAAAAATATATCTAGGACTTTCTCTGGTGTTGTTGTGGGCAGTGTGGGATCAGTTCATTTTCAGATAGTTCCTTGGTCCAGCTTATATTTCTCAAGATCTATAGGCCCCTTCCTATGTAGTCGGTACTTACTACAGGGTTTTAATCTATTGCACCTGTCACTTCTAAGGCGGTTGCCCCTGTTTTAGCTTCTTTGTTTGCTGGTCTCTTCAGTGTCTGATTTCCACCCTGACACAAGGCAGGCGGTGGTGGACACTTTTTTTAGGCTCACTTGTTCAGTCACACTGTGGGGAGGGAGGGACCCTGCAAACAAATAACACTGGCATGTGCTCACAGTGTTTCAGCCACACTGGGCCTACCCCCGCTTACGGCGCATGTGTCCTCCCTACCCACACTGCTCAGGCTCTAGGTTGCTCCGCTGGGAACCATGCAAGGCCAGCCCTGGGCTGCATGCACCTCCCAGGTCTAAGCAGCTCAGGTTCAGGCACTCGGGTAGTTCTCAGAGGCGCAGACTCAGTTGGCCTGTTTTGTGCCCTTCCCAGGTCTGAGGAGCTCAGGTAGTGAGGTGTTTGGCGAAAGCGGTCACTGCAACTTATCACCTCACCCATCCCTGCTGCTCGGTTTTCTGAGTGTACAACCAGCACACTCAAGTGAATGTTGGCCGTCCAGAACCCCAAGAGGTCTTAGTTAGCAAAGAAGCCTGCTTGCAGTTTAGTAAATAATGTCTCTCTGGGGCTGTGATTGCCCCCTTCCAGCTCTGGCTGCTTGTCACCAGAGGGGGATGGTCTGCAGCCGGCTAGTTCTGTTCAGTACTTTGTTCTGTGAGCAGGCCTGGTGGTGTCTTAGGTTAGGTAGGGTTTTCGCGTGGTAGCTATCCCACAGTCTGGTTTGCTAGCCCAAGCTAGTACACTTAGATTGCCCTCGGAGAATTCAGGCCCTGTCCTTACTCTAAGCAATGTAGCCCGCGCCTCCCTGCCCAGCCCCCACTTGCTAGTGGCGGGTGGAGGTGTCTGCGCTGCTTCTCCACTGAGGTTGTATCGTTGGGCTTCTAATCTGTGGGGTTTAATTATTTATTTATTTTTCCTCCCTGTTATGTTGCCCTCTGTGCTTCCAAGGCTCGCCACAGACTCGGCAGTGAGAGTGTTTCCTGGTGATTGGAAACTTCTCTCTTTTTAAGACTCCCTTCCTGGGATGGAGCTTCTTCCCTACCTCTTTTGTCTCTTTTTTTGTCTTTTATATTTTTTCCTACCTCCTTTTGAAGACAATGGGCTGCTTTTCTGGGTGCCTGATGATGTCTTCTGCTGGCATTCAGAAGTTGTTTTGTGGAATTTACTCCACGTTTAAATGTTCTTTTGATGAATTTGTGGGGGAGAAAGTGGTCTCCCCATCCTATTCCTCCACCATCTGAGGACCACCCCCCTCAATCTTGCTTTTTAGATCAATATTCATGGGCCTAGGCATAGCTTCTTGTTTTTATGCTCCTTGAGGTTGGCTGAATCTTCGGATCTGTAAATATTTTTTAATGAGTTTGGAAATGTTCACAATTGTTTCTCCAAAAATTATTTTCAGTCCCATTCTTTCTCTTATTTTATTTGAAACCCCAGCTCCACATTAGATATTTTGACATTTTTCCCTCAGTAGAAGAGGAAGAGGGTGACAGAGGATGAGATGGTTGGATGGCATCACCAATTCAATGAACATGAACTTGGGCAAACTCTGGGAGATGGTGAGGGACAGGGAGGCCCGGTGTGTTGCAGTCCCTGGAGTCACAAAGGGTTGGACATGACTCAGTGACTGAACAACAACAACAGCAAAGTCACCCAGGACTTGGTGCCATTGTTCATCAGAACCAAGAATATTTCACTACACAGTAGTAAGGAACCACTTTTTACAGAAGCACAGTACTCAACAAATGAATGTTTTTAGCATGAAGAAAGTTCTCATTAGGAAAAAATGCTTTTCTCCATGGAAGTAATTTGTATTCAACAAAAAGCCAAGGCATTCACTTTGTAATAGGTTTCCCTGGTGGCTCAGACAGTAAAGAATCTGCCTGCAATACAGGAAACCCATATTTGATCCCTGGGTCTGTTAGATCCCCTGGAGGAGGAAATGGCAGCCCACTCCAGTATTCTAGTCTGGAGAATTCCATGGACAGAGGAGCCTGACAAGCCAACTTCCATGCGGTAGCAAAGAGCCAGACACGACCTAGCAACTTTCACTTTGTAATATGCATTCCTTACCACGAATGAGATGACACTTTTCTTTAAATTTGAAGGTTTATTTCATTTTATTACATTTAATGAGCTATTTGATTGAATAAATCATGCCAGAATTTTAGTAATAAATACAATTCATTATGCACCCTGAGTTTCTATTAAAGTTTGCATTAGGAAAGGACATCTGATCTAAAAATAAAAATATTTTGAAGTTCAAACATTCAATACAAACCTAGTTCACTAAAAAAAAAAAAATTCACATTTATACACATGCCAGAAAAGTAAAAGGATTGTTATCACTATAAATGGATAAAATAGACATTGTTTTTCATCTTCTGAAATATCCTTCAACACTTCACTTGTCCAGCAACCCATTATGAGCCTTGGTTTGTTGATCATTATAGTGGAGTCATTGAGGTTGACTTCTTTGCAGAGATGTGTGAACACTGAATTATTCCTTTGAAGGCAAGTCTCCACACCATTCAAACTCAAATTGAAAGGACTTTGATGCCTACTTATAGCTTGTGTTCTGTTTGCCATGAAACCTTTTTATCCTCCACTTCTTACCTGAGTGGGATGCACCTGGAAAAAAAAATCATACAGTTTTTAATATTAAAAAAACTTTGAAGACCCTTCTCAGAGAAAATATCCACTAGCCCAAAAGTCTATACTAAAATTCTTACTGACAAGGGAGCTAAAAGCCACCTAAGATCTTCAGTAGAAGCAGACTGTATGCAGAAAGCTCCTTCCTGTTTTCTGCTTTGCTGCCTGGAGCAGCTCAGCCAGACTGCTTTGCATGTCATCAGCCTGCTGGAGACCCTGGCAGAGCTCACAGATGATCGAAGCACCAAGGCTGGCTGCCTTCAGTGTGTCCTTTATATCCAAGTTGATCACATGCACAGGCTGCCAGGTCTTCTGTTCTCTAGCACACAGATCTTTCACCACCATTTTATACACTCTCTCAGCACAGGTGAAGATGACATCAAAGGGATCTGTGTACTCTTGAAATCGTTCTGGACAAGGCTTAATTATCTCATTTGTCCCCAGTGTGTGAAACACCCCACTGCTGCTATAGCAGTGGTCTTTGAGGAGAAGGTCTTGGCGCATCTACTCATATGTGGTGGAGAAATCATAGACTCCGGGGAAGGTGCCAGTCCTGGGAGAGTCATACAGGATCCCACTCCAAAAGACCTGACATTGAATCCTTTCTTCTTGAGGATATTGTGGGCTTTCATGCTTCTGTTCATGTTGCTCATATAGACCATAGCCATGCTGACTGGGGAGGAGGGCATGATGGTGGCCATTTGAGACTCCAGCTGCATGGGTGGGCTTCAGGGTCCAAGGGAACTCTGAAACCAGGGAGATGAGCTCCTGGGTCCAGCTCTTGTAACTAGTATAGTGTCAAAGAACAGAGACCAGGTTTATATGCAGTCATCACTCTGAAATGGGTAGAGAACTCTTGATTTATGAGTGCGTTAACTCTTGAATGATTGGGTTTGGATAGTGGATTTGGACTAGAGAACTAGATTCAGTCATCTGAACAATCTGGTATTAAATTATCTTTAACAACTAATTCTGGGCAAAGGTGTCACTACCCTGTGGCTGTTTTGAAATCTCCACTTATGATAGAAATGAAAAAAGGCAAAATGGCTGTCTGAGGAGGCCTTACAAATAGCTATGAGAAGAAGAGAAGCAAAAGGCAAAGGAGAAAAGGAAAGATATACCCATTTGAGTGCAGAGTTCCAAAGAACAGCAAGGAGAGATAAGAAAGCCTTCCTCAGTGATCAATGCAAAGAAATAGAGGAAAACAATAGAATGAGAAAGACTAGAGATCTCTTCAAGAAAATTAGAGATACCAAAGGAACATTTCGTGCAAAGATGGGCACAATAAAGGACAGAAACGGTACGGACCTAACAGAAGCAGAAGATATTCAGAAGAGGTGGCAAGAATACACAGAAGAGCTATACAAATAAAGATCTTCATGACCCAGATAATCACAATGGTGTGATCACTCACCTAGAGCCAGACATCCTGGAATGTGAAGTCATCCTGGAATGTGGGCCTTAGGAAGCATCACTACAAACAGAGCTAGTGGAGGTGATGGAATTTCAGTTGCGCTATTTCAAATCCTAAAAGATGATGCTGTGAATGTGCTACACTCACTATGCCAGCAAATTTGGAAAACACAGCAGTGGCCACAGGATAGGAAAAGGTCGGTTTTCATTCCAATCCCAAAGAAAGGCAATGCCAAACAATGCTCAAACTACCGCACAATTGCACTCATTTCACACACTAGCAAAGTAATGCTCAAAATTCTCCAAGCCAGGCTTCAGCAATACATGAACTGTGAACTTGCAGATGTTCAAGCTGGATTTAGAAAAGGCAGAGGAACCAGAGATCAGATTGCCAACATCCATTGGATCATGGAAAAAGCAAGAGAGTTCCAGGAAAACATCTACTTCTGCTTTATTGACTATGCCAAAGCCTTTGACTGTGTGGATCACAAAAAAATTGTGGAAAATTCTGAAAGAGAAGGGAATACCAGACCACCTGACCTGCCTCCTGAGAAACCTATATGCAGGTCAGGAAGCAACAGTTAGAACTGGACATGGAACAATAATCTGGTTTCAAATAAGGAAAGGAGTACATCAAGGCTGTATATTGTCACCCTGCTTATTTAACTTATATGCAGAGTACATCATGAGAAACGCTGGACTGGATGAAGCACAAGCTGGAATCAAGATTGCTCGGAGAAATATCAATAACCTCAGATATGCAGGTGACACCATGCTTCTGGCAGAAAGCGAAGAACTAAGAGCCTCTTGATGAAAGTGAAAGAGGAGAGTGAAAAAGTTGGCTTAAAGCTCAACATTCAAAAAACTAAGATCAGAGGATCTGGTCCCATCACTTCATGGCAAACAGATGGGGAAACAATGGAAACAGTGAATACTTTATTTTGGGGGGCTCCAAAATCACTGCAGATGGTGACTGCAGTCATGAAATTAAGACACTTGCTCCTTGTAAGAAAAGTTATTACCAATCTAGACAGCATATTTAAAAATATAGACGTTACTTTGCCAACAAAGGTCTAGTCAAAGCTATGGTTTATCCAGTATTCATGTATGTATGTGAGAGTGGGACTATAAAGAAAGCTGAGCACCAAAGAATTCATGCTTTTGAACTGTAGTATTTGAGAAGACTCTTGAGAATCCCTTGGACAGCAAGGAGATCCAACCAGTCCATCCTAAAGGAAATCAGTCCTGAATATTCATTGGAAGGACTGAGGCTGAAGCTGAAACTCCAATATTTTGACCACCTGATGCGAAGAACTGACCCATTGGAAAAGACCCTGATGCTGGGAAAGATTGAAGGTGGGTGGACAAGGGGATGACAGAGGTTGAGATGGTTGGATGGCATCACCAACTCAATGGACATGAGTTTGAGTAAACTCCAGGAGTTGGTAATGGATAGGGAGGCCTGGGGTGCTGCAGTCCATGGGATTGCAAAGAGTTAGATATGACTGAGTGACGGAACTGAACTTATGATATTAGGCAAAATGCCCAGACTATTCCCAAGTTTGTCATCAGCCCTTCCAGTGACCTGAGAACATGCATATGAAGAACATGTTTGAAATTTCCAAGCTTACACTTCATTCAGTTATAAGAATTGTTCCATATTTTTTTCCTACAATTGTTGCTTTAGAATTGTAATTGTGTTAAATCACAGGAAGATACACATAGTTTTGCCCATAAAGTAATAAAATTATTCACCTGTGTAAAAAGGGAACTCCTGGAAAACATCCCTGCAGATAATATTTCAGGAGTTCCAAGAATACCACCTACCCTCCATTTGATTTTCTTGAATTCATGATGATTCTCCAGGGACAGGAGCAGCCACCAACTTTCTCATGTCTTCAAGTAGACAGTTGTCTGACCATTCTATACTAAAATATAGTCATTTTTAGTTCCATTCCTTTGTTAGTTTGCAGAATTAACAGAGCAAAGGATATTGATCTAAAAATTATGAACAAAACAAAATAAGGACAGTCCTGTTCCTTCAAAATGGTGCAAGAGAAACATTCACTTAGTACATCACAGATTTTATGTCCCTGTGCCTCCAACAGTTAGAGTGATTGTCATATTCATAGTCCTACCTTAGAAAACACACTTGGTCTTTTCAAAGTGTGAATCTCAGACCCAGGGGATTAACATCAACCTGGAATGTCTGAGAAAGGCAACTTTGGATCCCAGACCACCAAATCAGAAACTCGGAGTGGAGACCAGAGGTCTGTCATGTACAAAGCCCTTTGGATGATTGCGATGTACACCATGACTTGAGAGCAACTGCCTCAAAGCAGGAGTTTCTGAGCCTTGACTGGAACTTGGAAGTCCCTGGGAATTTGTACAAAGAATGGCTTCAAGAACACAAGGGAAGCAGAACATTTGTAAGAGAAAAGTCTTACAAACACCAGGCATAAATGGAAAAGTAGTCACAACTTAAATATAGCGTGAAATGTTATTACAGTCAGTGACCCAGACTTGAAGGGATCCTATAAGTCATGAAGAACGAGATCTTGGGTGTGAACTGAATAGAGTGAATGGAAATGGATCAGGGCCTTATGGGCCTTCCCCGCCAGGTCCTCAGTCAGCCTTTGTCTGTGAAAACAACTTCAGTCAAAAAATAACCTTGGGAACGTCCCTGGTAGTTCAGTGGTTAAGAGTCTCTCTGCCTGTGCAGGGGGCACAGGTTTGATCCCTGGTCCAGGAAGATTCAACATGCCACAGGACAATATAACCCATTGGCCACAACTACTAAGCTGGCCCACTGCAACTACTGAAGCCTGCCCACCTAGAGCTGGTGCCTCAAACCAAGAGAAACCTGCACACTGCAATGAAGAAAATCCACACAGAGCATGGAAGACCCAGCACATTCAAAAATAAAGAAAAAGAATAAGTTTATTCACAGAAGTGAGAAAAGGCAGAAACAAAGGAAAACAGTCTAACAAAACTAAATAATAGTTTAGTCACTAAGGATAGTTAAGTATCTTTAGTTCTCCCTTAAGTGCTGTAGATAATATTTTGAGACATATCCTGTGAGCTATCTTGTAGATACTGAAACACCTGCCCTGTGGGTTAACTACACAATGACTATGCATTTGCCATGACATTTGCTGTTTTTGTTGTTTAGTCGCTAAGTCGCTAAGACTCTTTTGCGACTTTGTGGACAGTAGCTGCCAGGCTTCTCTGTCCATGAGATTTTTCAGGCAAGAGTACTGGAATGGGTTGCCATTTCCTTCTCCAGGGAATCTGCCTGACCCAGGGAATGAACTTGTGTCTCTTGCATTGCAGGCAGATTCTTTACCACTGAGCCACCAGACTGGCCCCGTCCGTGATATAAGCTTCCACAATTTTGAAATTGCTCGTAAGGAAAGAGGAACAAACCAACCATAGAACTGAAGATTAACTGGACTTAAAAAATCAAGATGACACAGATCAAATCAGCTCATGACCAATATCAAGATGACTATCATAGCTGTTTCTGCATGTAGCCCCCTCCCTCTGTCTATAAAAATGCTTGCCCACTGATTGTCAGAGGGGCAGAGTCAGTCTTTGGAGAGAAGTCTGTCCTTCTCCCTGAACTACCATTCCCCTGCCCTCTCCACCTGATTGCCAGGATGCAAAATAAACTTTCCTTTCCACTAAACTTGGCTCTTTATCGGCTTTTGAGCAGTGAGAATCCAGAACCCACTTTCAGTTAGAAAACTCTAATCAAAATCAGAGGGGAGGAGTATGTTTCTAAAGGAGTTAGGAAATACTTTAAACCAACCTTGAAGACTAGCGCACAAATTGGTGCCATATAATGTGACCAAAGTAAAGGAAGGAGTCCGGGAGTCGGCCATGGCTTGCTCTCTTCTTCAGTAGAAGCAGACCGTGTGCAGAAAGCTCCTTCCTGTTTTCCTCTCCACTGCCAGGAGCAGCTCAGCCAGACTGCCTTCCATGTCTTCTGCCTGCTGGAGGTGTTCGCAGAGCTCACAGATGATCAGAGACCCAAGCGTGGCGTCCTCCGTGTTGTCGTCCATGTCCACGTTGATCACGTGCACAGGCTGGCAGGTCTCCTGCTCCCGGACCCACAGCTCTTCTATCACCCGGTCATAGACGCTCTCCTCGCAGGTGAAGATGACATCAAAGCGATCTCTGCACTCTTGAAATCTTTCCGGGCAAGGCTTGATTCTCTCGTTTCTTCCCAAGATGTGCAAGATGCCGTTGCTGGTATAGCGTTCTCGGTCTATGCGCACAAGGTCCTTGCGCATCTGTTCATACGTGGTGGAGAAATCATAAACCACAGGGAGGTTGCGCGCAGTTCCTGGGAGCCTGACTCGGGATCCAGCTCCAAAAGACCTGACACTGAAACCTTTCTTCCTGAGAATGCTGTGGGCCTCCATGCTCCTGTTCATGTTGCTCATGCAGACCACAGCCACCTTGAGGGAGGACAAGGACATGGCGGGGGCCACCTGGGACTCCAAGCAGATAAGTGGAATTCAGAGGCTGAAGGGACTCTGAAACTTGGGAGAGCATGGCCTGGGCCCAGCTCTTCCAGAGTATTCGTGTCAAAAAACAGAGAACGTTTTTATAGGGAGGCACTAGCCCTAGATGAGTGGAGATCTCTTCATTGGTGATTGGGTTAAATCTTGAGTGACTGGGGTTTTGTTTTCTTTTTCTGCTTTAAAGTTTATTGAATTATGCTTACATATGTACACATATCCATAAGGAACACATCCACAGAAACTCAAGAGCCCCCTCAGGCCACCTTTTAGCTTGAGTGATTGGGTTTGGATAGTGGATGCTGAACAGAGAACACAATCCAATCACCAGAACAATCCAGTGATTAAATCACCCAACTTCTACCTCAAACTTGTGCCTATCCCCAACAGCCATCACAGAGCATTTTGCAATCTCCAGTTAACCCCTTCATTGCTTATGCATATAGTGCTAGTTTTGTACTTAGGCAAAGTCAGTACGCTACTCACAGACTTGAAATTTTCAAGCCTATACCTAATTTAAAGACACAAAACATCACTATGGCTATTCTGTATCTTTTTCTCATATTGTTGATAACTTTGGAAGTGTAACTGTGTTAAGTTGTAGGAGGATATCCATATTTCTGCTCCTAAATTTATAAGATTATTCACCAGAGTCAATCAACCTCTGGAAACATTTCTGCTGATAGTTTTTCATAAGTTCAGTTCAGTTCAGTCGCTCAGTCATGTCTGGCTCTTTGTGACCCCATGAATCGCAGCACGCCAGGCCTCCCTGCCATCACCAACTCCCAGAGTTCACTCAAACTCATGTCCATTGAGTTGGTGATGCCATCCAACCATCTCATCCTCTGTCATCCCCTTCTCCCCCTGCCCTCTATCTTTCCCAGAATCAGGGTCTTTTCAAATGAGTCAGTTTTTTGCATCAGGTTTTATTCATATACTATTTTCATTCTTAGCAACTCCAGCAACCAACACATTTCCCACTCAGTGTCCACAATGTTCAAGGTTTGATGTCTTCCTAAGATTTTTTTGATGTGGAACATTTTTTTTAAGTCTGCTGAATTTGTTTCAATATTTCTTCTTCTTCTTTTTTTTTTTTTTTTTTGGCTTTTTGGCTTTTTGGCTTTGAGAGATGTGGGATCTTAGCTCCTTAAGCAGGGCTGAAACCTGTACCCCTTACATTGGAAGGTGAAGTCCCAACCACTGGACAACAAGGGAAGTCCCTCATTTGCTTTTTTCTAACTCTACAATAGACATCAACTTCTACAAATCCATTAAGAAATATGCCACTAGATCAAAATATAAACAATAAATTCACCACCATTAAAGTTCTAACTTTCCAATCTTTTTTTTTAATTTAAATTTATTCATGTTGATGTATGCCAATCTTTTTTTATATTTTTATAACCTATAGGGCTTCCCTGGTGGCTCAGCAGTAAAAGATCCACCTGCCAATGCAGGAGATGTGGGTTCGACACCTGGATTGGGAGGATCCCTGGAGAAGGAGTGGCAACCCACTCCAGTATTCTTGCCTGGGAAATCCCATGGAGAGAAGAACCTGGCCAACTACAGTACACAGGGTTGCAAAAGAGTAACAAACAACTTAGCGACTAAACAACAGAGAGGACTCTTAAACGATGTTCCAAAACCTTTTTAATTCAGTACCATTCTTTTTAATTTATTCAAGTACATTTTATATTTTTAAGTAAATAAATTCTATTTTTAATTTCTTTTACACTACAAAAGAATACAATGTTGTATTAGTTTCTACTGTACAACAAACTAAATCAGTTATACATATATATTTATATATATACGTTTTTAGGATTCTTTTCCCATATAGGTCATTAGAGACTTTCAGAGAGTTCCTTGTGCGAGAGTAAGTCCTTATTAGTTAACTATTTTATGCACTTTATATTTTGTAATTCATCACTATAATCTCTCCATCTAAGTACCTGCAGCATTTTAATCCTCTGTCACATTTGCCTTGCCTGTCTGAACAAAGAGGAACTCAGAAACATATTACATTTTCCTCAAAATGGGTATTCTGGTGAAAAGAATATCAGCTGGATAACACATTTCTATCTTCAGAAGAACATCCTGCTGCTGCTGCTGCTAAGTCACTTCAGTTGTGTCTGACTCTGTGCGATCCCAGAGACAGCAGCCCACCAGGCTCCTCTGTCCCTGGGATTCTCCAGGCAAGAACACTGGAGTGGGTTGTCATTTCCTTCTCCAATGCAGGAAAGTGAAAAGTGAAAGTGAAGTTGCTCAGTCATGTCCGACTCTTCGCGACCCCATGGACTGCAGCCTACCAGGCTCCTCTGCCCATGGGGTTTTCCAGGCAAGAGTACTGGAGTGGGTTGCTGCTGCCTTCTCTGAAGAACATCCAACACTACCTAAAAACCTACCTCAATTTGGTGTTGCCATCACATGAAATGATAGCCTCAACAGATTATCCCCTCCAGTCACCAATCCTGACAGAGTACCCAGCAGCAGCAGAAAGACTAATGATAAAGCCCAAGGAATCTACCAGGAAAGAAACCCTCACGTTCCTACCACAAACACTGCCACATGCAGATACATACACATAATCACCTGTGGTGAAAGAAAATGTTTCTAAATTACTACCCTCTCTCCTCTTCAGCAAGTCCTGTTATTTCACTTCAACATCTCTCTTGATTCCACATCTACTCCACCTGTCCAGAGCCACAACCCTACTCCTGGGTCCACTCTTTACCTCAGGAATTACTGTATTAGCTGGTATATCTCCAGGTCCACCCTTCACTCCAATATGCCTACAATGTGTAGAGAAAGTCATCTACTTGGTGACACAGCAAATAACTTAATTTAATCATGCCAACTCCCTCTCCTTTATTTTCTCCTTTAAGATGCACAGGTCTTGGTGTTACTGCTGATCACAACCAAGAATAAATCATTTCCCAGTAGTGAGGATGCACTTTCAGAGGAGCATAATACTCAAAACAATGAATGTTAAGCATGAACAAAATTCTCTTGAGGAAAGAATGCTTTTCTCCGTGGAATTAATATCAGTTCAGTTTAGTTCAGTAACACAGTCATATCCGACTTTTTGCAACCCCATGGTGTGCAACACACCTTGTGCAGGACTTCCTTGTCCATCACCAACTCCCAGAGCTTACTCAAAATCATGTCCATTGACTTGGTGAGGCCATCCAACCATCTCAATCCTCTGTCGTCCCCATCTCCTCCCACCTTCAATCTTTCCCAGCATCAGGATCTTTTCAAATGATTCAGTTCTTTGCATCAGAAGGCCAAAGAATTGGAGTTTCATCTTTAGCATCACTCCTTCCAATGAATATCCAGGACTTATTTCCTTCAGAATTGGCTGGTTGTATCTCCTTGCAGTCCAAGGGACTCTCAAGAGTCTTCTCCAACACCACAGTTAAAAAGAATCAATTCTTCAGCACTCAGCCATCTTTATGGTCCAACTCTCACATCCATACCTGACTACTGGAAAAACCATAGCTCTGAGTAGATGGACCTTTGTTGGCAAAGTAATGTCTCTGCTTTTTTGATATGCTGTCTAAGTTTTTCAATTTTTTTTCCCAAGGAGCAAGCATCTTTTAATTTCATGGCTGCAGTCACCATCTGCAGTGATTTTGGAGACCAAGAAAATAAAGGCTGTCACTGTTTCCATTGTTTCCCCATCTGTTTGCCATGGAGTGATGGAACCAGATGCCATAATCATAGTTTTTGGAATGCTGAATAGTAAGCCAGCTTTCTCACTCTCCTCTTTCACCTTCATTAAGAGGCTCTTCAATTCCTCTTTGCTTTCTGCCATAAGGATGGTGTCATCAGCCTATCTGAGGTTATTGATATTTCTCAATGCAATCTTGATTCCAGCTTGTGTTTCATCCAGGTTGGCATTTCGCATGATGTACTCTTCATAGAAGCTAAATAAGCAGGGTGACAATATACAGCCTTGACATACTCCTTTCCCAATTTGGAACCAGTCCGTTGTCCCACGTCTGGTTCTAACTGTTGCTTCTTGACCTGCATACAGGTTTCTCTGGAGGCAGTAATGGTGTCTGATATTCCCATCTCTTGAAGAATTTTCCAGAGTTTGTTGTGATCCACACAGTCAAAGGCTTTACTGTACTGTAGTCAATGAAGCAGAAGTAGATGTTTGATACTTAATTATTAAACTATTATTATTTAGTCTTGTTAGATGGACTGCTCTCCTTTATTTCTGCATTCTCTCACTTCACTGATTAAGCTTATCCTTTAGCTAATTTTTTTCACAGACAAAAGCAGGCAGAGGACATAGTTGGGAAAGACCATAGGGTCCTGTTCTATTTCACTTAGAGCCCAAGATCTTGCTGTACAATGTTTGTTAGACCCCTTCAGGTTTGGGTCACTACTCTAATAAAATTTCATGCTGTATGTAGCTTCTGACTACCTTTTCATTTATGCCTGGTGTTTCTTTGACAAGATCTTTATCTCTTGAATATCCTGCTTCCCTTGTATTCTTGATGCCCCGTTTTGAACAAATTCTCACAGCTTCCAAGAATCGATCGAGGCTCAGAAACTCCTGCTTTGAGTCAGTTGCTCTCAAACCTTGCTGTACATTGTAATTATCTGAAGAACTTTGTACATCCCAGATCTCTGGGCTCCACTCCAAGATTTCCCAATTTGGTGGCCTGGGATCCAAAGTTACCTTACCCCACATTCTGGGTCAATGTTAATTTCCTGGCTTTGGGACTCATATTTGGAGAAGATCAAATATGTTCACTGAGGTAGGATTCCTTCAATGTGACAATCACTACAATTGACAGAGGCACAAGCCATAAAAACTGTGAGTTTCTAAATGGATGCTTCTTCTGAATGATTTTGAAGAGACAAGATTGTGTCTCCTTTCTGTTTGGTGTACAGTTCATAATTTTTAGGCCTATAACCTTGGTAGGTCACCTCTGCAAAATGACAAAAGAAACAGAATTTAAAACTGCTATATTTCAGTATAGACTGTTCAGAGAGAGCTGTACTTGAAAGCATGGGGAAGCCATGGAGGTGGCTCCAGTCCCTGGAGAAACATCATGAAATCAAGAAAATCAAATGGAGGATGTGCGTGTTTTTAAACTCAATATTAACAGGAGGGATGTTTTCCAAACAATTGCTTGTACACTGGTGAACCGTGCTATTATTTATGGGCAAAATTATGTGCTTCTCTGATAATTTAACAAAATTATAATTCTAGATTATCAATTGGAGGAAATAAATATGAAACAACTATTTTGCAATTATACATATAATGAATTAATTGTAACTTTGAAAACTTCAAACACACTTTTCACATGCATGTTCTCCAGTCAGTAGAGAGAATGATGACAAGCTTGGAAGTAGTCTGGACACATTGTCTTATATGTATAGTAGAATCTTCTAAATGTGGCCCAGAGGATGAAGTGGAGACTACAAAACACTCCCACCAGGGAGCCAGACCAGGGTAGAGACTAGACGTGCAGATAATTGAATTAACAAACTTAGCTTCACTTCAGTATTCTTCCCTGGAGAATCCCTTGGACAGAGGAGCCAGGTGGGCTGCTGTCCATGGGGTCACACAGAGTTGGACAGGACTGAAGCGACTTGGCAATCTTAGCCTCATACACACAGGCACGTACAGGGTTAACTGTACCTGGCAAAGGACTCTGGGGTGGCAAGGGAGCCGGGTGGGCACCTCCTGGCAGTCGAACTGGGTGATTGGATCACCAGGTTGTTCTGGTCACCCCATTGGGTCCACTGTCTACATCCAGTCTCTCAAGAGTTAAGCCAATATCCAATCAAGAGGTCTCCGCCCACCTTGGGCCCATGCCTCCATGTGAAGGCCTTCTCTCTTCTCTGATTCAAATGCTCACTGGAAAAGTGGACGCAGCCGCTCATCTGCCTGGCCTTCAGAGTCCCCCTCGGACCCTGAAGTCCTCCTGTCCAGCTGGAGTCCCAAGAGGCTGCCGCCATGCCCTCCTCCCCACTCAGGGTGGCCATGGTCTGCATGAGCAATGTCAATAGGAGCATGGAAGCCCACCGCATCCTCAGGAAGAACGGGTTCCATGTCAGGTCTTTTGGAGCCGGATCCCACGTGAGGCTCCCAGGAGGGCCACGCAAGCCACCCGTGCTCTACGACTTCTCCACATCCTATAAGAAGATGCACGGCGACCTCTCCTCTAAAGACCAAAAGCACTACCAAAGGAATGGAGTCTTACGCATCCTGAGAAGAAATGAGAGAATCAAGCCTGGCCCAGAAAGGTTTCAAGAGTGCCCAGATCCCTTTGACGTCATCTTCACCTGTGGGCAGAGGGCCTATAACCGGGTGGTGGCCAACCTGTGCGCCAGGGACCAGGAGACCTGGCAGCCTGTGCCGGTTGTCAACGTGGACATAGACAACACCCTGGAGGCAGCTAGCCTTGGAGCCTCGATCATCTGTGAGCTCTGCCAGGGTCTCCAGCAGGCAGGCGACACGCAAAGTCGTCTGGCCGAACTGCTCCAGGCGGCCGAGGAAAAAACAGGAAGGAGCTTTCTGCACACGGTCTGCTTCTACTGAGGAGGCATCTTGGCTGGTTTCAGCTCCTTGGTGGTAAGAACTCACGCCTGGACTCTTGATCTGCTGGGTATTTTCTGAGGGAGGCTTCTTCAGAGCCGTTTCTGCTAAAGGAAGAGTTAATTCACAACAGTGTTCTCAGAGTGATGGGTGCCCGGAACTGAGCTTTTATGCATTTGCCTGAAAGCCTCAGGGGCAGCTATCACCCTAGGGAGACCAGATTTCGAGTTGCTTTTGCAACAACATCTCTCTATCCCACATATGTGGATCATGTCTTTAGGTCTCTTTAAGTCTTCGTTTTTCACTATTTTTCTCTATACATCCCTTGATCAGATGTGCTCACATACTTATTTCTAATAAATCAATTTTTAGTATTACTACTCCAAATATTTCTGTTTCTATATGGAAATTAATAAATATCAATTCTGTTTTCAAACAGCACAATTTAAAGATTTACGTGTTAATTATTTTAAAAACACATTACACAAAAACATTTCTTTGTAATTTAAACAGACTCGAATTAAATTTGTACTGTTTTTCGTGGCCAAGATGATGGAATAGGAAGATCCATAGCTCACCACCTGATGGACATGGGTTTTGGTGGACTCGGAAGTTGGTGATAGACAGGGAGGCCTGGTGTGCTGCAGTTCATGGGGTTGCAAAGGGTGGGACACGACTGACCGACTGAACTGAACTGAAAAAAGGAAGTAATCGGTGAACTGGAAGACACAGTAATGGAAAGCACTTAAGATGAAATTTTAAAAAGCATTAACTAAAATGAAGTTTTAAGTGACCTCTAGGACAATCTCAAGTACAATTTTGCATTATAGGAGTCTCAGAATCAGGAGAGAGATAATGATGGGAAATAACTTATCTGAAGATATAATAGCTGAAAAATTTCCTAACCTAGGGAAGGAAACAAACATCCACGTCCCTGAAGCACAGAGTCCCAAAGAAGATGCACCCAAAGATGTCCACATCCATACACACTTTAATTAAAATGGAAAAAATTAAAGATAAAGAGAGAGTCTTAAAAGCAGCAAGATAAAGACAGCTATTCATAGCTACATACAAGGGAACTCCCATGACACCATCAGGTGACTCTTCAGCAGAACCTTTGCAGGTCAGAAGAGAGTGTGGCATAAGAATATTCAAAGTAATGAATGGAAAAAACCAAAATACTGTACCTGGCAAGGCTATTTTCAGATTTGAAGATGAGATAAAGAGTTTTACAAACAAGCAAATACTAAAGAGGTTCAGCTCCAGCAAATAAGCTTTATAATAAAAGTTAAAAGGACTTCCTTAAGTGGAAAAGAAAATATTGCAATTAGAAATGTGAAAATTACAAAAGGAAAAATCTCAATGGGACATCAAATATAAAGGTAAGGTAGTATATCAACAATTTATAAAGCTAACACGTACACCCATGGGGGATTCATGTTGATGCATGGCAAAACCAATACAATATTGTAAAGTAATTAGCCTCCAATTAAAATAAATAAATTTATATTTAAAACAAATAAACAAAAAAGCTAACAGGAAGGTTACAAAGGGAAAAGGAGAGACTTCCTGCTGGTCCAGTGGTTGTGGATCTGCCCACCAATGCAGGGACAGAGAGTGGATCCTTGGTCTGGGAAAATACCTCATGTTGCAGGGCAATTAAACCTGTGAGCCACTAACTACTGGAGCCACCATGCCCTAGAGCGCATGCTCTTTAGCAAGAGAAGCCACAGCAACGAGAAGCCCTAATACTAAAATGAAGAGTAGCCCCTGCTCTCCACACCTAGGGAAAGTCCATGAGCAGCAACTAAGACCCAGTGCAACCAAGGAAAATAAAAGGCTAGAGGAGTAAAATTTTGTGTATCCAAATAACTTGTTAGGGAATAAATAAAACAAAAAGATGAAACATATGATGTCAAATAGTAAATGAATATGTGTGTGGCGGGGGGTGGGGGGGGGGGAATGCAGAGTTATTAAAATAGACTGGAATTTAAGATTGCTGTTGTTATTCAATCGCTAAGTCATGTCCAACATTTTGCGGCCCATGGACCACACCATTGCAGGTTTCCCTATCCTTCACTATTTCCTGGAGTTTGCTTAAATCATGTCCATTGCGTCAGTGATGCCATCCAACCATCTCATCCTCTGTCGTCCCCTTCTCCTCCTGTCCTCCATTCTCCCCAGCATCAGAGTCTTTGCCAATGAGTCAGCTCTTCAGATCAGTGGCCAAAGTATTGGAGCTTCAGCTTCAGCATCAGTCCTTCCACGAATATTCAGGGTTGATTTCTTTTAGGATTGACTTCTTTTAGGATTGACTGATTTCCTTGCTGTTCAAGGGACACTCAAGTGTCTTCTTGGCACCACAGTTCAAAAGCATCACTTCTTCGAAGCTCAGCCTTCTTCATGGTCCCACTCTGCCATCCGTACATGACTACCGGAAAAACCATACAACTCAGTAGGTTTTGTAAACATTCTGTTAGGAATCCCTGAGACTCATTGACAGGCTGCAGAAGTACCCCACATCTATTAACACTTCCCAGTGCTTTTAGGGTCATTAGAATTTTTGCTCTTTCAAACCTACTCTGCTCAGTTGACCACCCTTCCAACTGGACCATGTCCCTTTTCTTGACCACATACAGCTATTAACTTGTATAAGTTTTGGAGTAATTTATCATGTCTACCTTTTAAAATGACTTTACTACAATATATTTGTTTTTAAAATTTTTTATTTTTTTAAATTATGAAAGTATGATAACACAATTACAGGAGACTTGGGAAATACATGTAGTTCTTCTATATATTGTAATTATTTTTTTAAGTAGGTAAATTAAGATTTTAGTTGGAGCTTCAATATCAAACTCTTAAAAATTAATAGAATGAATATACAGAGAAGGAGAAGGATATAGTAGACCTGAAAGGCACTGTGAACCAATTCAACATATTTGAAATTTATACAATTTTTCACACATCAGTAGCATACAAATTCTATTCAAGTCCCTATAGACTGTAAGTTAGGGGGTCCTGGAATATATCTAGGGACATAAAGCAAGGTGCAAAACTTTTATGTTCTAAAGGTATTGAAATCATACAGAATCTCTTCTTTTATCACTGTGAAATTATGTTAGAAGTCAATATTAAAATATATTTGAAAATAACCCACACATTTTCAAGTGCAATGTGACATTTACCAAGAGAGATTTTGAACTTAGCCTTCAAAAGCCTCAATAAGTAAGACTGAGAAAAGCACCAAGGGTGATTGCAAGGAAGTATTTAAATGAGAAATTATAATCAAAATGAGAAATTAATATTAAAGATACCTTAAATAAAATCCTTTGTATTTAGAAATTAAATGTCCACTTTTAAATGATGGGTGTATCTAAGAGGGCCATAACTAGGAAAATTAGAAATTGTTTGTAATAGAATAAAAGTGAAAACAGAATTTGTTTCATGAGGCTGAAGCTTCTCAGTGCAATTCAATACATTATGGGGTCTTGAATAAGGTATGAAAACAAATAATGGACAGTATCATAAAATTTTGTGAAATTTGAACCAAATCTGTGGTGGTGGTGGTGGTTTAGTCGCTAAGTCATGTCCGACTCTTGCGAACCCGTGGACTGTAGCCTGCCAGGCTCCTCTGTCAATGGGATTTTCCAGGCAAGAACACTGGAGTGGGTTACCATTTCCTTCTCCAGAGGATCTTCTCAATCCAGAAATTGAACCCAGGTCTCCTACATTGCAGGCAGAATCTTTACCGACAAAGCTATGAGGGAAGAGGTACAAAATTTGACGAACAAAATCTGTACTTCAGTTAATAATACTGTATCACTTGTTAATTTCCTGTTTTTTTTTAATAGCAAAGTATTTCTTTATATTCTCAAAATTGGATTAGAAGTTTGAAGCCTCATTCAAGGTTTTTTTTTAATCACTAACATAATAAATTTCCTAGAATGTAAACAGTAATGCTACTGTTGCTGCTGCTGCTAAGTCGCTTCAGTCGTGTCCGACCCTCTGCGACCCCATAGACAGCAGCCCACCAGGCTCCCTCATCCCTGGGATTCTCCAGGCAAGAATACTGAAGTGGGTTGCCATTTCTTTCTCCAATGCAAGAAAGTGAAAAGTGAAAGTGAAGTCGCACAGTGGTATCCAACTATAAAAAAAAAACCAACTGTACACTTCTGCAGGCATTTTTATCATCTTTCCATTGTTTTTATACAAAGATGTACTATAATTTAGCCAGTAGTCTTGTCAAAAAGCATTTTAAAAAGCCATACTCTTTTCAAAAAGCATTTCTCATATGTAATTTTTTTATTTACTGTTCATTTCCCAATCAAGAGCAGGCTCAGCATTCTCTAAATATTACTTCCTAAGTGTCCATTATATCATCTGAGATAGATAAATGGTCATAGATAATGAAATGCATAAAGTTACACATACTGCATTTGCCACTGTGGTTCACCTTTTTGTCTTTGATTTTTACATGTATTTTTACATGTCTAACTCAATGAAACTAAGAGCTATGCCGTGTATGGCCACCCAAGCTGGACAGGTCATGGTGGAGAGTTGTGATGAAATACTGGAGAAGGGAATGGCAAACAACTTCAGTATTATTGCCTTGAGAACCCCAGGAACAGCATGAAAAAGCAAAAAGATATGATGGACAGGGAAGCCTGGTGTGCTGTAGTCCATGGGATCACAAAGAATCAGACAAGACTGAATGACTGAACTGAACTTACATATCTGAAACTATATTTCATACAGACTACAAACATAATCTATGTGAAATCTATTTATATTTTACATACATTTTACATACATATATTTATAATTATTTATAATAGTGTTTTAACATAATTTTAGCTGGCTATAAAATAAACCAGTTCATGGAAGAACCATAATTCACCTAGCCGTTTAACTATTATTAACATGAAGTATATTTCAAATTTTTCAGTTATCTGAGAAAGTAATGGTTATTAAAAACTTTTCCTCATTTTTCCTATCCATTATTTTTAGTTTACACATGCTTCCTTAACTGGTTGAAATATGACTCTTTTCCTTTGATTTTTCTTATCCCGCTGTTTTCCTAGTGTGCCTCAGAAGTGTTTAAAAATCAAACAAAACTAACATATTTTAATGTTTGGTTTCTACTTAATTTAGCATTTGAATAATTACGGTCAGTGTTTTTAAAATGTCTGCTGATTTTAAAAGACAAAATAACAAAGAACCACTTTCAGTTCAGTTCAGTTCAGTTGCTCAGTCATGTCTGACTCTTTGTGACCCCATGAACCGCAGAACGCTAGGCCTCCCTCTCCATCACCAACTCCTGGAGTCCATTCAAACCCATGTCCATTGAGATGCCATCCAACCATCTCATCCTCTGTCGTTCCCTTCTCCTCCTGGCCTCAATCCTTCCCAGCATCAGGGTCTTTTCAGATGAGTCAGCTCTTTGCATCAGGTGGCCAAAGTATTGGAGTTTAAGCTTCAACATCAGTCCTTCCAATGAACACCCAGGACTGATCTCCTTTAGGATGGACTGGTTGGATCTTCTTGCAGTCCAAGGGGCCTCTCAACAATCTTCTCCAACACCACAGTTCAAAAGCATCAATTCATAGGCGATCACCTTTCTTTATAGTCCAACTCTCACATCCATACATGACTACTGGAAAAACCATAATCTCGACTGGATGGACCTTTGTTGACAAAGTAATGTCTCTGCTTTTTAATATGCTGTCTAGTTTGGTCATAACTTTCCTTCCAAGGAGTAAGCATCTTTTAATTTCATAGCTGCAATCACCATCTGCAGTGATTTTAGAGACCAGAAAAATCAAGTCTGACACTGTTTCCACTGTTTCCCCATCTATTTCCCATGAAGTGATGGGACCAGATGCCATGATCTTCGTTTTCTGAATGTTGTGCTTTAAGCCAACTTTTTCACTCTTCTTTTTCACTTTCATCAAGAGGCTTTTGAGTTCTTCTTCACTTTCTGCCTAAGAGCGGTGTCATCAAAGTATCTGAGGTTATGATATTTCTCCCGGCAATCTTGACTCCAGCTTGTGCTTCTTCCAGCCCAGTGTTTCTCATGATATACTCTGCATATAGGTTAAATAAACAGGGTGACAATATGCAGCCTAGACGTACTCCTTTTCTTATTTGGAACCAGTCTGTTGTTCCATGCCCAGTTCTAACTGTTGCTCCCTGACCTGCATAGTCAATAAAGCAGATATCCAGCAGATGTTGGCAATTTGATCTCTGGTTCCTCTGCCTTTTCTAAAACGAGCTGGAACATCTGGAAGTTCATGGTTCACATATTGCTGAAGCCTGGCTTGTAGAATTTTGAGCATTACTTTACTAGCATGTGAGATGAGTGCAATTGTGTGGTAGTTTGAGAATTCTTTGGCATTGCCTTTCTTTGGGACTGGAATGAAAACCGACCTTTTCCAGTCCTGTGGCCACTGCTGAGTTTTCCAAATTTGCTGGCATATTGAGTGCAGCACTTTCTCAGCATCATCTTTCAGGATTTGAAACAGCTCAACTGGAATTCCATCGCCTCCACAAGCTCTGTTCGTACTGATACTTTCTAAGGCCCACTTGACTTCACATTCCAGGATGTCTGGCTCTAGGTGAGTGATCACAGCATTGTGATTATCTTGGTCGTGAAGATCTTTTTTGTATAGTTCCTCTGTGTATTCTTGCTATCTCTTCTTAATGTCTTCTGCTTCTGTTAGGTCCCTACCATTTCTGTCCTTTATCGAGCCCATCTTTACATGAAATGTTCCCATTGTATCTATAATTTTCTTGAAGAGATCTCTAGTCTTTCCCATTCTATTTTTCCCCTCTATTTCTTTGCATTGATCACTGAGGAAGGCTTTCTTATCTCTCCTTGCTCCTCTTTGAAACTCTGCATTTAAATGGGTATATCTTTCCTTTTCTCCTTTGCTTTTCAATTCTCTTCTTTTCACAGCTACTTGTAAGGCCTCCTCAGACAGCCATTTTGCTTGTTTGCATTTCTTTTTCTTGGAGATGGTCTTGATACCTGTCTCCTGTACAATGTCATGAACCTCCATCCATAGTTCATCAGGCTCCCTGTCTGTGATCACTAATTATACCCACTAAACAAAATAGTTAATAACTATAGAATATTTTGTCATTTGGGCATATTTTCACATATGATTTTTGTGAATACTCTATGCCTTACTTTTTTATTCAATGTTATATAACAAGTGTGTTCCTTTGACATCAAGGACATTATATAAATGTTAGTTCTTCCAAAGAGCAAGCATCTTTTAATTTCATGACTGCAGTCACCATCTGCAGTGATTTTGGAGCCCAAAAAATTTTTGAATGTTTTGAATGTTGAATGTTAAGGTTTATATGAATCTTTGTATAATATACTGCTACATGGCATACTGTGTTCTAGTAAACTAGTGGATTCTTTTTGAATATTTACAGCTGTGTAACTGACAGTATAAATAAAATTATTATGAAATTAAGCATTAATAAACATCTGCTATATTTTGTGTCCTTAATGTACACTGTAAAAACAGATTCTGAAATTTTTTTACTGCATATATGAGCAACTGGATCGCAGTCAGGTTGAATATGTTTTTTATGCACAAAAAATTTTAAATATACGTTATAAATTTTAAGATAATCCATCATTTCCAAAAATTGAATAAAATACAATAGCAATATGCAAAGGTAAGATACCATTTTCAATTAAATTATATTTTTATTGGCTTTAAATGTTGAAAACTATTTGTATGACATTTGAAGTTAAGCTTTATTTGAGACAAAATGAGGACTGCAACCCAGGAGGCAGGTTTCCAGATAGTTCTGAGAAACTCCTCCAAGGAAGCCAGTGGAGGAGCCAGGGTATATAGAAGTTTTGCAACTAAGGGTAGTTCGTCAGGAACCTCATAGATAACTGTTGATTAAAAAACAAAACAAAACAGGTACCTTAAGGCAAGGAATTTAGTTCTTTTCTATGTAAGGGAAGATGCAAAATCTGGGCTCACTGAAATCATTCCTTTGATATGCACCTCAGCTGTGTGAGGGGCTTCCCAGGTGGTGCTAGTGGTCAAGAACCTCCCTGCCAATGCAGGAGATGTAAGAGACCAGGTTTGATTCCTGGGTCGGGAAGATCTCCTGGAGGATGGCACAGCAGCCTACTACAGTATTCTTGCCTGGAGAATCCCATGGATAGAGGAGCCTGGTGGGCTATGGCCCATAGGATCACAGAGTCACACACAACTGAAGTGACTTAGCAGTTAAGATATTCAGTTCCATCATCCTACCAAAACACACCCAGGTTCCCCTTCCTAATCAACTATTCCCACTAACCCTGGGAGCCTTTTGTCTGTTTTCTGTGCTTACATTTTGCCTTTTCCAAAATGTCCCTCAAATGGAATCATATAGTTTTTAACTGAGCTATTTGTTTTAGTTGTTGAATCATAATGGTTATTAATATATTCTAGATACTAGACCTTTTGCAGATCGGTAATTTGGAAATATTTTCTCCTATTCAAGGGACTGTCTCTTCACTTTCTTGATAATGTGCTTTTAAGTAGAAAAGTTTTCACTTTTAATAAAGTCGAATTTATCTAATTTTACGTTGTGTTGTTTGTGCTTTGGTATCATACCTAATTTTTTTACTTTGCTTCCCATTGCTTTTGTTTACTAAAAGGATACTGTCTACACATAATGGCCTGCCTCAAGGAACCCTGCCCCTCTGCCTGAACACCATCCCTTCCTGGAGGCTGATCATTCCAGGAGACAGTTGCAAGGAAAGTGGCCTTTTTTCTTTACTTCCACAGCTCCTCCCATTTTATAAAAGAACCTGGCATCCAGACCCCAAATAAAATGATTATTTTGAGATATTAGTCTGCCATCTTCTCAGTCTTCTGGCTTTTTGAATAAAGTTGTTATTCCTTGCCTCAACAAATTTCTTAGATTATTGGCTTGTCGTGCAGCAAGCAGAGTGAGCTAGGACTTGATAACAGATTTATAACTGCTTTCTTGTAAGATTTTTATAGGTTTAACTCTTACATTTATATTTTTGATCCATTGTGACCAAACTTTTATATATAGCGAAAAGTAGGGGTTTCTCTTCTTTTGTCTATGGCTATCTAGTTTTCCCAGCACGGTTCTGAAAAGGGGCTATTGTTTCCTCCATTGAATTGACTTGCCACAATTATTTGTCTTTTTTTTCCCCTCAGGAGTGCTATGGGTAGTCAGCATCCTTTTTTTCCTGATATTATCTTTCTCTAAACTTATTTTTTAAATTGGTTAATAACTGTTTCACAAAGTTGTGTCTTTTGTTGTTTACTTGTTTGATACAAATTCGAGGGCTTTTTTCTGTTTCCATGGAAAATGTGACTGGAATATTTCAAAGCATTGAAAAGAAACTGTGGATGGCATTATGTAGTATGGACATTTTAACTATATCAGTTCTTCTGGTCCATGAACAAGGATAGCTTTCCATTTGTTTGTCTCCTTCAATTAATTTTACCACAGTTTTGGAGTTTTCAGTGTAGAAATATTCACATCCTTGGAGAGATCTATTCCTAATTATTTTACTGTTTTTCTATTGCAAGCATAATTGTTTTATTTCTTTTTCAAATAGTTCATTGTCAGTGTATAAACATGAAACCGTCTTTTATAAGTTGACTTTGTATCCTGCAACTTTACTAAATTCATTGATCAGTTCTAATAGTTTTTTAGCGGAGCCTTTAGGATTTTCTATATAAAAACTACATAGAAAATGCAAACTTCTAAAACTCCTAAAGGCCAACAGAAGAGAAAATCCAGATGACGTTGGATTTGGGTGGCTCAGAGGGTAAAGCATCTGCCTACAATGCAGGAGACCCAGGTTTGATCGCTGGGTTGGGAAGATCCTCTGGAGAAGGAAATGGCAACCCACAACAGTACTCTTGCCTGGAAAATCCCATGGATGAAGGAGCATTGTAGGCTACAGTCCATGGGGTCACAAAGAGTTGGACATGACTGAACGACTTCACTTCCACTTTCTTTAGGGATAAAATGATATCATAGTCACTGCAGAACCGAAAATTAAAACAACAATGAGATGTCATTGCACACCTAATGAGATGGAGAAAATCCAAAACGCTGACCGCAGCAAATGTTGGCATGGATGTATAGTAACAGGAATTCTCATTCATCGCTGGTGGGAATTCAAAATGGTACAGCCACTTAGGAAGACAAGCAGCTTCTTACAAAACTAAGCATACTCTTACCATACAGGTGTTTACCCACATGAACTAAAAATGTATATCCACAAAAAACTGGTGCATGGTCATTTAAAGCAGCTTTAGTTATAACTGCCAAAACTTTGAAGCAATCAAGGTGTCGTTCACTGAGTGAATGGAAAATGCACTATTAAAAATGAAATAAACAAAAGATATTTGGGTTGGCAAGGGACAATTAAACCACTATTTCAGTTCAGTCGCTCAGTCATGTCCGACTCTTTGCGACCCCAATGACTGCAGCACGCCAGGCCTCCCTGTCCATCACCAACTCCCAGAGTTTACTCAAACTCATGTCCATTGAGTCAGTGATGCCATTCAACCATCTCATCCTCTATTGTCCCCTTCTCCTCCTGCCGTTAGTCTTTCCCATCATCAGGGTCTTTTCCAATGAGTCAGTTCTTCGTGTCAGGTGGCCAAAGTGTTGGAGTTTCAGCTTCAGCATCAGTCTTTCCAATGAATATTCAGGATTGACTTCTTTTAGAATGGACTGGTTGGATGTCCTTGCAGTCCAAGGGACTCTCAAGAGTCTTTTCCAACACCACAGTTCAAAAGCATCACTTCTTTGGTGCTCACTATTAATAAGCCACTATTTATTAATAGATTATTAACAGATGAAATGATTGAGTATAGAGAAAATGCTAACAATCCATACAACACTGAAACAGATTTAGCAAAGTTTGAGGATAAAAGCTTAAAAAACAAACTATATTTTTAAATACTAGTAGCAAATAGTTTAAAGCAAAATTATAAACCATTTCATTTATTATAGCATGAAAAGTAAATATGATTTCCAACAGAAACTCTACAAGCCAGAAGAAAATGGCACAATATATTTAAAATGAAGAAAGGGAAGAACTACAACCAAGAATACTCTACCCGGCAAGACTCATGTTTAGGTTTGGTGGAGAAATTAAAATCTTTCCAGACAAGCAAAACTTAAGAGAATTCAGCACCACCCAACCAGCTTTACAACAAGTACTAAAGGAACTTCTCTAGGCAGGAAACACAAGAGAAGGAAAAGACCTACACAAAATAAACCCAAAGCAATTAAGAAGATGGTAGTGGGATTATACATATTGATAATCACCTTAATTGTAAATGGATTAAATGCACCAACCAAAAGACAGATTGGCTGGGCAGATGAAAACATGTGCATGTATGCACTTCCACATACCACATCACTCTATTTCACTCCCTAAACTGTATGTAATTATTTTATATTGTTAGATTAATCATGTTTCCATTATGCCATGCAATTGTAATTATCTTCTATTTTTTTTGTTTTGGTCTGGCTATTGATTGTGAAAACTGATTAAGATCTTTACTATTGTGATTAGGCAACTATTATTCACTTAATATCATTGTATCATGATTGGTCAACAGAAAATAATGCAATTCCATTTCACTAAAACTACCATTTAATAGAAAAACTTGTAATCACTTTTTGAAGTCTAAATGCATATCAGGATTACCTTGAAATATTTTGAAATATACAAATGTCCAGGTACTGCTACTCTTCTACAAAACACCAGATGTGTTTCCAATAAGCAAGCATGTTTAAAAACAAGTGGACTGTATGATGATCTTTTACTTTTATCTAGTTTGTTTCACTATTTCTATTTCATATTCAGTGCTCCCATTTCATTTAGGTTTTTTTCCAATTTCTCTGTCTCTTTTTGATGTTGTTGTTCTTTCTCAAGCCTTTATCAAGTGCAGTAGGAAAGCTTTTATATACATGCATATATCCATATATATAGCATGTATAATATATATATTTTAGAAAATTTATTAATTTTGCCTAGCCAAAAAAATTTATGACATTTTGATTCCACTTGTTTGACTTAGTATGTATAGAATGTTAGATTTCTAATTTATATTCTTTCAAAGATTTATAGTTCCATGTATTTTGACATCTGTCATTACTGTCAACATTCTAGAAAATTTATTATATTAGTGATTAAAAAAAACTTAAATGAGGCTTGAAAATTCTAATTTTGAGAATATAAAGAAATACTTTGCTGTTTAAAAAAATGGGAAATTAACAAATGATGCAGTATTATTAACTGAAGTACAGATTTTGTTCAAATTTCACAAAATTTTATGATACTGTCCCTTATTTGTTTTCATACCTTATTCAAGACCCCATATTGTATTGAATTGCACTGAGCAGCTTCAGCCTCATGAAACAAATTCTGTCAAATTCCGTTTTCACTTTCATTCTTTTACAAATAATTTTTAATTTTCCTTGTTATGGCCTCCTATATACACCTGTCATTTAAGAGCAGACATTTAATTTCTAAATACAAGGGATTTTATTTAAAGTATCTTTACATTAATTTTTCATTTGGATTATAATTTCTCATTTAAATACTTTCTTTGTTGCAATCACCCTGGGTGCTTTTTTCAGTCTAACTTATTGAGGCTTTCGATGGCTAAGTAGAATATCTCTCCTGGTAAATGTCACATTGTACTTGAAAATATGTGGGTTATTTTCAAATATCTTTTAATATTGATTTCTAACATAATTCCCCAGTGATAAGAGAACAGACTCTGCATGATTTCAATACCTTTAGACCATGAAAATTTTCACCTTGCTTTATGTCCCAAGAAATATTCCAGGGTCTCCTAGTTTACAGTCTATAGGGACTTGAATAGAATTTGTATGCTACTGTGAAAATTGCGGGTGAAAATTGTATAAATTTCAACTATGTTGAATTGGTTCACAGTGCCTTTCAGGTCTATTATATCCTTTTCCTTCTCTGTATATTCATTTTATTAATTTTTTTTGAGAGTTTGATATTGAAACTCCAACCAAAATCTTAATTTACCTATTTAAAAAATAATTAAAATATAGGAATATATTCTTTGCAGCCAGAGATGGAGAAGCTCTATACAGTCAGCAAAAACAAGACCAGGAGCTGACTGTGGCTCAGATCATGAACTCCTTCTTGCTAAATTCAGACTTAAATTGAAAAAAGTAGGGAAAACCACTAGACCATTCAGGTATGACCTAAATCAAACCCCTTATGATTATACAGTGGAAGTGAGAAATAGATTTCAGGAACTAGATCTGTAGATAGAGTGCCTGATGAACTATGGACGGAGGTTTGTGACATTGTACAGGAGACAGGGATCAAGACCATCGCCATGGACAAGAAATGCAAAAAAGCAAAACAGCTGTCTGGGGAGGCCTTCAAATAGCTGTGAAAAGAAGAGAAGCAAAAAGCAAAGGAGAAAAGGAAAGATATAAGCATCTGAATGCAGAATTCCAAAGAAGAGCAAGGAGAGATAAGAAAGCCTTCCTTAGTGATCAATGCAAAGAAATAGAGGAAAACAACAGAATGGGAAAGACTAGAGATCTCCTCAAGAAAATTAGAGATACCAAGGGAACACTTCATGCAAAGATGGGCTCGATAAAGGACAAAAATGGTATGGACCTAACAGAAGCAGAAGATACTAAGAAGAGGTGGCAAGAATACACAGAAGAACTATACAAAAAAGATCTTCATGACCAAGATAATCACGATGGTGTGATCACTCACCTAGAGCCAGACATCCTGAAATGTGAAGTCAAGCGGGCCTTAGGAAGCATCACTACGAACAGAGCTAGTGGAGGTGATGGAATTTCAGTTGAGCTATTTCAAATCCTCAAAGATGATGCTGTGAAAGTGCAACACTCAATATGCCAGCAAATTTGGAAAACTGAGCAGTGGCCACAGGACTGGAAAAGGTCAGTTTTCATTCCAATCCCAAAGAAAGGCAATGCCAAACAATGCTCAAACTACTCACAATTGCATTCATCTCACATGCTAGTAAAGTAATGCTCAAAATTCTCCAAGCCAGGCTTCAGCAATACATGAACCATGAACTTCCAGATGTTCAAGCTGGTTTTAGAAAAGGCAGAGGCACCAGAAATCAAATTGCCAACATCTGCTGGATCATGGAAAAAGCAAGAGAGTTCCAGAAAAACATCCATTTCTGCTTTATTGACTGTGCCAAAGCCTTTGACTGTGTGGATCACAATAAACTGTGGAAAATTCTGAAAGAGATGGGAATACCAGACCATCTGACCTGCCTCTTGAGAAACCTATATGCAGGTCAGGGAGCAACAGTTAGAACTGGACATGGAACAACAGACTGGTTCCAAATAGGAAAAGGAGTACGTCAAGGCTGTATATTGTCACCCTGCTTATTTAACTTCTATGCAGAGTACATCATGAGAAACACTGGGCTGGAAGAAGCACAAGCTGAAATCAAGATTGCCGGGAGAAATATCAATAACTTCAGAAATGCAGATGACATCACCATTATGGCAGAAAGTGAAGAGGAACTCAAAAGCCTCTTGATGAAAGTGAAAGTGGAGAGGGAAAAAGCTGGCTTAAAGCTCAACATTCAGAAAACGAAGATCATGGCATCCGGTCCCATCACTTCATGGGAAATAGATGGGGAAACAGTGGAAACAGTGTCAGACTTTATTTTTGGGGGCACCAAAATCACTGTAGATGGTGATTGGAGCCATGAAATTAAAAGATGCTTACTCCTTGGAAGGAAAGTTATGACCAACCTAGATAGAATATTGAAAAGCAGAGACATTACTTTGCCAACAAAGGTCTGTCTGGTCAAGGCTACAGCTTTTCCAGTGGTCACGTATAGATGTGAGAGTTGGACTGTGAAGAAGGTTGAGCACTGAAGAATTGATGCTTTTGAACTGTGGTGTTGGAGAAGACTCTTGAAAAGAGTCCCTTGGACTGCAAGGATATCCAACTAGTCCATTCTGAAGGAGATCAGTCCTGGGTGTTCTTTGGAAGGACTGATGCTAAAGCTGAAACTCCAATACTTTGGCCACCTCATGCGAAGAGTTGACTCATTGGAAAGGATTCTGATGCTGGGAAAGATTGAGGGCAGGAGGAGAAAGGGGCGACAGAGGATGAGATCGTTAAATGGCTTCACTGACACAAGGGACACGAGTTTGAGCAAACTCCGGGAAACAGTGAAGGATAGGGAAGCCCGTAATGGTGCAGTCCATGAGGCCACAAAGAGTTGGACATGACTTAGTCACTGAACATCAACAACAATCTTAAATTCAAGTCCATTTTAATAACTCTGCATCCCCCTCTCCCACACACACACATTCATATTATTTGACATCGTATTTTGCATCTTTTGTTTTATTTATTCCCTAACAACTTATTTGGATACACATAATTTTACTCCTTTTGCCTCCCCCAACCCCACCTTCGGTTGCACTGGGTCTTTGTTGCTGCTCATGGACTTTCCGTAATTGTGGAGAGCAGGGGCTACTCTTCATGTTAGTATTAGGGCTTCAGGTTGCCGCAGCTTCTCTTGTAGAGCGTGCACTGTAGGGCATGGGGGCTTCAGTAGTGGCTCACAGGCTTAGCTGCCCTGCGATGTGTGGTATCTTCCCAGACCAGAGATCTACTCTGTGTCCCTGTTTGGTGGGCGGATTCACAACCGCTGGACCACCAGGCAAGTCTCTCCTTTTCTCTTTTTAACCTTCCTGTTAGCTTTATAAATTGCTGATAAACTACCTTACCTCTGTGTTTGAGGTACCGTTGAGATTTTCCTTTGTAATTTTCACATTTCTAATTGCAATATTTTCTTTTCTACTTAAAGAATTCCTTTTAACTTTTATTATAAAGCTGGTTTCATAGTGCTGAACTCCTTTAGTTTTTGGTTGTTTGTAAAACTCTTTATTTCATCTTCAAATCTGAAAGTAGCCTTGCCAGGTAGAGTATTTTAGTTTTTTCCATTCATTATTTTGAATATTCTTATGCCACACTCTCTTCTAACTTGCAAAGGTTCTGCTGAAGAGTCACCTGATGGTTTCATGGGAGTTCCTTTGTATGTAGTTATGAATAGTTGCCTTTATCTTGCTGCTTTTAAGACTCTCTCTCTTTAATTTTTTCCATTTTAATTGAAATGTGCCTGGATGTGGATGTCTTTGGGTACATCTTGTTTGGGACTCTGTGCTTCAGGGACCTGGATGTTTGTTTCCTTCCCCAGGTTAGGAAAGTTTTCAGCTATTATATCTTCAGATAAGTTCTTTCCCCTCATTATCCTTCTTCTGCTCCTGAGACTCCTATAATGCAAATGTTAGTGTACTTGAGATTGTCCTACAAGTCATTTAAAACTTTTTCATTTTATTTAATGCATTATTTTCTTCATCTGAAGTGCTTTCCACTACTGTCTTCCAGTTCACTGATTACTTTCTATGTATCATCTAATTTACTGTTTAGTCTTCTAGTAAATTTTTAATTTCAGTTATTATATTCTTCAGCTCTCCTTGCTTCTTCTTTATATGTTCTCTTTGTTAAACTTCTCACTGTGTTCATCCATTCTTCCTTTGAACATCTTTAGATCATTACTTTGAACTCTTGATTGTGTAAATGTCTTATCTCCGCTTGGCTTATTCTTCTTCCAGAGCTTTTCTTGTTCCTTTGTCAGTAACATTCTTCTCTCTTCTCCTTTTGCCTAATTCGTTTTGTTTATTTCTATATAGTAGGTAGGTCAGCTGTGTTTCCTGATATTGGAGAAGTAGCATTATGAAGATGTTCCTAATGGACCTAGCAGCACACCACCCTCCAGTCACCAGAGCTATTACTATGTGTTCTGTGGGTGTCCCCCATGTGAACTGCTTGAGCCCTTTGATTGTGGCAGGGTTAAATATTGTGGGTGTGTTCATAGGCAGGTCTGGCCCCCAGCATGATTGGCTTCTAGGCCCTGCCTCATGTGATGGCTGGCAGTCCATTGGAATGTGGAACAAAGTTCTGTTGCTGCTGGCTGCAAGGCCTGAGGGGTCCTGGGGTTGGAGCTGGCTCACTGGTGGGCAAGGTCATATTTCATAGCTGTTGGCTGTATGGGCTGGCTGTGGGGAGCTGAAAGGGGTGCCATCCTGCTGGTGCATGGGGCTGGGTCCCAGGATTGCTGGTATGGGGACCAGGGAGGCCCAAACCTTGTGCCAGATCACTGGTGGGCAGGTATGCCCTCGATGATAATAGACTAGAGTGAGGACTCTAAAATGATATTTGCCAGAAGCAGTGTCCTCATGGTAGAATGAGCTTCCCAAAATGACTGCCATCAGCATCTATGTCTCCAGGGAAATTGCCAGGTGCCTTCTGCTTCTCTAGGAGGTTTTCCAAGATCAGCAAATGGGACTGATTAAGGCTTCTTTCCGGAGAAGGCAATGGCAACCCACTCCAGTACTCTTGCCTGGAAAATCCCATGGGCAGAGGAGCCTGGTGGGCTGCAGTCCATGGGGTAGCTAAGAGTCGGACGCGACTGAGTGACTTTTCTTTCACTTTTCACTTTCATGCATTGGAGAAGGAAATGGCAACCCACTCCAGTGTTCTTGCCTGGAGAATCCCAGGGACGGGGGAGCCCGGTGGGCTGCTGTCTATGGGGTCGCACAGAGTCGGACACGACTGAAGCGACTTAGCAGCAGCAGCAGCAAGGCTTCTTTCACATTACTGCCTCTGTGCTTGAGATTCTACACACAAGCTTTAAGAGTAAAGTTTCTGTCTTTTACAGCCCTCTGGCTTTCCTGTGTGTGAGCCCTGCTGGCCAGACTGTCTAAGGACTTATCTTCCCAATGCAGGACCCCCAGGCTAGGAAGCCCAATGCAGGATTCAAACAACTTTCTTCTTGGGGAGAACTCCTGCAATTGTTATTATCTTCTCAATTTAAGGCACCTACCTGGTGTTGTGATCTTGACTATGCATTTCTGCCACTCCTCTTGGTCATTTTACAATTAGTTGTGGAAAAATCTTTTCTACTAGTCTTTGGGTCTTTCCCATCGATATTTTCTCAGTAAATAGTTGTAATTTTGATGTGGTCACGGAGGAGGTGGTGAGCTCAGGGTCTTCCTATTCCATCATCATGGCCACGGTACAAATTTAATTCAAGTCTGTTTAAAATGCAAAGAAATGCTTTTGTGTAATGTGTTTAGATAGCATATTCAAAAGCAGGGACATTACTTTGCCAACAAATGTCCATCTAGTCAAGGCTATGGTTTTTCCAGTGGTCATGTATGGATGTGAGAGTTGGACTGTGAAGAAAGCTGAGCACTGAAGAATTGATGCTTTTGAACTGTGGTGTTGGAGAAGACTGTTGAGAGTCCCTTGGACTGCAAGGAGATCCAACTAGTCCATTCTGAAGGAGATCAGCCCTGGGTGTTCTTTGGAAGGACTGATGCTAAAGCTGAAACTCCAATACTTGGGCCACCTCATGAGAAGAGTTGACTCATTGGAAAAGACTCTGATGCTGGGAGGGATTGGGGGTAGGAGGAAAAGGGGATGACAGAGGATGAGATGGCTGGATGGCATCATCGGCTCGACGGACGTGAGTTTGAGTGAACTCCGGGAGTGGTGATGGACAGGGAGGCCTGCCTGGCATGCTGCAATTCATGGGGTTGCAAAGAGTCGGACACGACTGAGCGACTGAACTGAATTGAACTGAATGTGTTTTAAAAATAATTAATATGTAAATCTTTAAGTTGTTCTGATTGAAAACAGGATTGATATTTATTAATTGCCATAAAAATAGAAACAGGAATATTTGGAGTAGTAATACTAACAATTGATTTATTAGAAATAAGAATGTGAGCACATCAGATCAAGGGATGTATAGAGAAAAATAGTGGAAAACGAAGGCCTAAAGAGGCCTAAAGTCATGGTCCATATATATGGATAAGGAGATGTTGTTGAAATATAAGGTGATAGCTGCCCCTGAGGCTTTCAGGCAAATGCATAAAAGCTCAGTTCCTGGCACCCATCACTCTGAGAACCCTATTGTGACTTAACCCATTCTAACCCGTATGAATTCCACCGAAGCAGGGGACATTTACTATTGCTGTGGAGTGATATTTCAGGCAATAAGACCGTTACAAGACGAGATGTTATGCAGCCTAAAGAAAGTGGTTGAAAATATTAGGACCATTGTGTAGAGTAAAGGAAACAGATTCAGAGAGACAAAAGCAGCTGTGTGCCAGATCCACTTGTACCTGCCCCTTTGCCCATTCCATGCAAACTCCACACTCAGTGATATCACCTTGTAGCATGAAATACACCTTGGAGGAGTGCATACACAGAATTTGGCAAGCACTGCAAATCAGGACTATTTATTTATTTACTTATTTATCTACATATTAGGTATATATATGTGCATTTGAGCTGGGTTACCAGCACACCACTGAACCACTGTCATACATATGAGCTGTCCCAGTAGGATGGAAAGTGCTGTCTGGGAAAGGAGAGTGTAAAGAAGTGGGACCCATCATTAGCTCTCACTGTGCCAAGGATCCCTAAGACCTTCCAGAGGAGGTTCTGTGATGGCCCCAGATCCTCACTGGTGCAAATATCTGAGGCATTAAAGAGGATTATTCACGGCTACCCCCAACTGACCCTTCCGCACACCTACCTGATATTTGTCATTTGTTTGCTTTGTTAAACATTTTGAGAAGTTGTGCTTTGCCTTGATATGCTGAGGTCTAGAACTGCACAAAGGAAAAAGACAATTCCCAGACCACAGAAAGTTTAAAATCAACAGGAGAATCACGGTCAGGGAATCAAATTTTCTCCTGTTCTTGAGATATGTGTTTTGATGATTAGATCCCGTGTGAAATCAGAGGAAATAAATGGCATACGGGGAGAAGACTTTCACAAGCACATGGCTGACATAGTGGGCAGATGGTGAACAGTATCCTGAATAGGGTCAGCTCTCTCGGGAACACAGCAGGGAGAAGCAAGTAAATTCTCCATGATACTGAAGCTCTCTGGACCCAGCCTGGGGGAACCGGCATGAGGCCGGTTTGGAGAAGCTGCTTTAGATTTGATTCAGTAAACAAATAGCTATCAAGCACTCACAATGTACCCATAGACCACATCACAAACATTGAGCTCCTCAGCATCTCTCCTCTGGCTCCTAGAAGAAAAATTCCTCTTTACTCCCAAATATCCACTGTCCGTCATCATCTCTAAGCCGGTCCTCATCGGCCTCCCCTTTATAATCACTTAACATTTATGTTGCTTCATTTTTATAACCTTGTCTCGCTACAAGCTTCTCAGCATATGGCACAGACATTATCCCCCCGCCCCCCAATGGCATTTTCATGTCTATTTTGGTGTCTTCCATCTCCTTCAGGAGGATGGCCTTCCTCAGGGCACTATCGATCCTCAAAATGGCTGCCTGGTCACAGACTGACCTGGCTTTAGTAGCTGCCCACAGCAGGAACATCTTCACTCACACAGCACTACTGGGTTTCTGTTGGACGATTATATTTTTAGGACAATTTTAGTCATTACTTAGAAGGTACAGGAATGAAAATAGGAGAGGATTTTCCCACTCTGTTAAATAAATTCAGAGGTGAGAAGTATCCATCCTGGAAGGGCAGAGAACACTCATTGTGACTTACTTTGTGCTGGATCTTCAATTATGCCCTGTTAAAAATGCAGATCTTGAAAGCTGTGGATCAGCATACTTCATTATTTCATGGATTCCTGAATTTGCAACTACCTGAGTTTTGCACCAAGCTCCTCTCTTGAGAATGCAGATGGACGTGGGAGTCAACTTCAGTCATAGTGAGAGAGGTCATGGAAAGGGTAAGCCCTTGAGTTTGGCCTTCATAGTATAAAAACACTCCTTTTACAAACAGCAATTTTGGATATTGATTCAGGGGGAAAAGAGACCTCTATCCACTAAACCACCTGTGTTTCTTCTAGAAACTGAAACAATTGAACCTTTCTTTCTTCATCTCCAAGAGGTGAAGAATTTGGGCCCACTGCTCCTCCTTCCATGTGACCTGCCAACTCCTCTTTCTTATGTAGTACAATAGATAACGGGACTATATGATGAACTTCTCAGCCTTCAGCTGGCCTGGATACATGGTGCACAAGTGTTTTAGGTCTTTACCAGAATTTTATCACTGTTGCCTAGAAAGAAATGGACAAGGGACACATTAAATACTGATGAGGTTTCAAAAACGACTTCAAAACTCATGTTATACTATCCTACTCTTTATTCTGTAGGCAAAACAATAGGACACAGCTACCTGCTCAGGGAAAGCCTTTGTTCTGCTCCTCCCCTGATTCCCTACCCATAGTCACAAAACCATTTTCTAAGGTGAGTTCAAAAAGAACTCATTCTTAAAACCAACACAAATACAGAGTAAATTATTCTTTCCATTCTGTTTGTGTATTTGCTTAATTTTGGACAACAAGATGTTAATTATTACCATACTCATTTAATTTTCTCTACTGCGCTATGGGTCCGTCTTGCTTGTGAAATTACGGCTTCATTCAGAAAGCAAGTCATACCTGACTTATCTTTATTTATATATATATCCAAAATTCCTGACATCATCAGAATGGAATGGGATGAAGTAGGAACCAAAATCAAATGATAATTCGAAAGAAATGTTTGCATATATTTTGGGGTTTCCTCTGTCTCCATGAAAAGTCACGAGATTCTGGAAGAATTTCCCAAGTATGAGGACCTCACACCACACTGGTGCTAGCCACACGGTCTTCTGCTTGCTGGGCATCCCTGGCCTTGAAGACCACTACATGTGGATTTCCATCCCCTTTGTTATTTCCTATGCCGCTGCCTTGATTGGGAACAGCCTGCTCCTCTTCAATATCCTCACCAAGCGCAGCCTCCATGAACCCACGGACGCCTTCCTCTGCATGCTGTCCGGAGCAGACCTTGTCCCCTCCAAGTGCATAGTGCCTCAGGCCTTGGCGATCCTCTGGTTCCATGCTGGAGAGCTCTCCCTGGATCGCTGCATTTCTCAGGTATTCTTCCTCTCTTCCACTTTCATTTACGAGTCTGGGATCTTGCTGGTGATGGCATTTGACTGCTACATTGCCATATGCTGCCCGCTGTGATACACCACTGTTCTGACACATACACTGATAGGGAAAATTCGTATATCCATCTTCCTAAGAAGTTATTGTACAGTTTTTCCTGTAATATTTCTTCTGAAAAGACTGACTTTTTATAAGAGTAACGTCCTCCCAAACACTGCTTGTAAACACGTTGTCCTGGCAAAAATTTCCTGCAATGATATCCAACGAAACGCTGGAAAAGGAAGTGGCTATCCACTCCAGTATTCTGGCCTGGAGAATTCCATGGACTGTATGTATAGTCCATGGGGTCACAAAGAGTCAGACACAACTGAGTGACTTTCACACAGAACATCTGGTTTGATTTGTTTTGTCCTAATGTCGACCTTGGTCTTAGATGTTGTGCTAATCTTTGTTTCATATACGCCTGTTCTCCGTGCTGTCTTCCACATCCCTTCCCAAGATGCTCCTCACAAAACTCTCAACACATGTGGCTCCCATATCTGTGTCATCATCCTCTTTCATGGACCTGGGATCTTCTCAGTTCTCACTCAGTGGTTTGGATATCACATTCCACTCCATATTTACATTCTTCTGGCCAATGTCTATATTCTCATTCCACCTACATTAAATCCCAAGGTTTATGGCATTAAGACCAAGCAGATTCAGGACCTGGTAGTTCATTTGCTGTTTCCAAAGCAGATACGATTATCATGATGGCAACTACCCTTGTGCTCTCCTCAGCAATGCTCATCACGCTTTAGGTTAGCTTTTGCATCAAGACATGGAAGGGTACAGTGGAAATACTAATCAAATAACTATGTATCTTGTTGTCATAGAGCATTTTTATCAGGAATGGGTTTGTAAATGTTTCTTGCAAAGTCTTTAATAACTCATAAGATATCAGTGTCTTTGAGGTCTTAGTTCACTTTCTTATACATAGAATTCATAACTAGATTAGCTCACCTCCCTACTCCTAGGCTAGAGGTTAGAATGTAATGACTTGGAAACTTTCCTGGGTAATTGTTAAACTCTTATTTACTAGGGTATTCTATGCTTTGAATGGCTACACTTGTTTTATTCCTCTCATTCAGACATTTTCCTGCCATTTGCCCCTATGTGATTGCTTTCATCATACTTTTGTTTTTTAGAGAAGTATAAAATTCACATATATCTTAAAATTCATATGTATTCACCACTAACATAATGTTACCATAAATAATGAGCATATGTATCAGTAAATCTTCATTGTTTTAAAACATTAAACATAGCAAATGTCTACTAATTCTTTCCTTTTATTTATATTATCAGCTGTTTGGAAGAAAATATTCAACATGAGAGCAAATATAGTACAAACATGTAAGAGTACACTGAGCAAGCATACGTAAAAAACACGCTGATATATGTAGAGGTGTAGCCAACGTGGCAGAGTCGGAAGACCCTAAGCTCACCTGCTTCCATGGGCAGTCCAAAATTGCAACCATTTACAGAACAGCTATCAGTGAAAACGACCCTAAGACTAGCAGAAAAGCATCTCCACAACTAAAGATGTAATGAAAGAACCACAAGATGCGTAGTGGCGCCCTGTGTCTCCTGCTTGGCAGGCGGATTCTTTACCACTGAGCAACCAGAAAAGCTCAGGAGAAGGAGAGGGCAGGACAAACTGAGAGAGTAGCGTTAACATATATGCACCTCCATTTATAAAATAGATAGCTTGTGGAATGCTGCTGTATAACACAGGGAGTTCAGTGTGCTGCTCTGTGATAACCTAGAGGAGTGGAACGGGGAGGCGGTGGGAGGGAGGCTTAAGAGGGAAGAGATATATGTATACTTATGGCTGATTCATATTGTATGGCAGAAACCAACAAAACACTGTAAAGCAATTATCCTCCAATTAAAAATATATTTTTTTATAAAAGGTCTCTCTATTTTTCTGTATTTTCTCTCTCTTCTCCAGTTGGATAACTCTATCGAAAGATCTATGGTCTGTTTCTGCAAGTGGAGGTACCTTGGTCCAGGGGTAAATGCATTTGTAGTTTTGTCCAGTGTGGAAAGATTCCCTTTGTACAGGCTATACTATTTTTCATGACTCCCAGCAATATTTGAGAGTAACTTAGTCCTCACACGATGCCTTCAGACTATATTGTCAAGCTTTCAGACATTTCCAATGGGATAGTGTTTCCAATAAGGCTGACTATCTGCACAAATGCATGCCAATAAGCATTCCCTACCCAACCCCTCCACTGTCCACACAAGCCAATTTCTCCTCCATGAGGTCAGTCTGTTCCCCACTCCCTTGCATCTGTGATGGCCTCATGACTTGCTTTGGCCGGTGGAATAATGTGGAAGTACTGTATCCTCTGCCCTGTGGATTTAGAGTGAAGTGAAGCAGGAACAACAGTCAGAAGGGGGATATAAAATCAAGAAACAACTGAAATGAGGGATTTTAAATAATTATGAATGAAGCTACTGACACATATATTGTTTGGCTGCTGTCTCTTGGACTATAAAGTCCAATATCACCCAGGTCATGAACTACAGCTTGCTCTGACATACCCACAGCCATGTCCACATGCCCCGTCAAAGAGTCCCAGAGCTATCACTGGCATACTTAACATATCTAATTACATGTACATGCATGTCTTTCAACAATTTGCATTCAAATGCTGCCATTTCACCGACAAAAACCGTCTGAATATCTCATTTTCCTCTGTGCCTTAACTGGAATTATGTTTGTCTAGTCAAGAAACCACTGTATGTCCAGGAGCACATCTAAATATTTATTTTTCCATTCTTCACACTTAGAAACACATTATTGTTAGTTAGCATTAAAAATAACAAGTTTCCCCTCCCTTTAGCAAAACTACCAATACCAGTGGTGTTAATCCGGCCTGGAAATGATTCTCTCACCATGTTTAACAACACCTGTTCTAGTCCCATCCACCCAATTCCAGGTTGTTTTTTTCTTTCTTTCTTTCTTTCTTTCTTTTTTTTTTAAATGGAGTGCCAGAAGTCCTGCAGAGAATTTAGCAGCACTCTGGTCAAAACTGTGGCTGATTTTGGTGGATCTGAAGCTGAAAAGACCTTGCCACAGCGAGGAGCATCCTAAGAGGCTGGTAAAAGGACCATCCAATGACGAAGAACAGGACTCTGCATCCTGGGACTGCAATCACCTTGAGGAAGTCTGGAAAATACCTTTGGAATGCTGCCGGCAGTTCATGAGTGCGTGCATGCTATGTCACTTCAGTCACATCTGACTCTGTGCAACACTACGGACTGTAGCCTTCCAGGCTCCTCTGTCCATGGGATTCTCCAGGCAAGAACAGTGGAGAGGGTTGCTATGCCCTTATCCAGCCAGCAGTTCATAGTTTTGGCCAAATTCTGTAGGTAACATCCACCGCTCCATATAAATGATTTTTTCAGGTCTAAGGACTCTTAGACAAACCATGTCCCACCATCCATTTCATCCAACCCATTCCCTTTAACTTTTCCATGGACACTTTCTATGTTGCGTTGCATCACTGGAGTCACTCCTTTGGAATACCAGCCGCACTTTTACATGCTTTATCGTATTTGCCTCCTCCATGCCTCTACAGACAGGAAACCAACCAAAAATATTTTCTCAATTCCTTCCAGTGAATGTTCTGACAAAAGTAAGATCTCCTGGACAGATCGTTTCTCTCTCTTATAAAGGGTCCCCAACATTTCCTATTTCTATTTTGTGTTCCCATCATTGGAGATGATCATCTCAACACACTGTCTGCTCCCTTTCCCATTCCGGCCCTGACTGCCCCAACATCAGATGAAAGACTGACCTTGAAGCTCATTGAATGTACCCGGAAAGAAACCCTCACCTCCCTTCCGCCAACACTGCCCCATTTGGATAAGTACACCCCGTCACCAGTGTGGAAAGACAGAAAATTGACATTGCTTCTAAATTCTTCCCTCTCTCTCCTCTTCAGCATGTTCTGTCCTTTCAACTACACCATCTTCTTACCATCCCACAGCTTCTCTCCCTGTCCAGAGCTTCCACCTTACTGCTCAATCCACACTTCTCCTCGGGAAATCCTCTACTAGCTCATCCCATGCCCCCAGGTCCACCGTTGCTCCATCCTGCCTTTGCTCTGTCAATAAAGTCCACATCAACCTTCTGACATAGCAAGATACCTCATTCGACCAGGCCATCTCCCCCTTCCTTTATTTTCTCCTGTAAGTTACACAAGCCTCGGTGTCATTGCTGGTCAGACCCAAGATGATTCACTTCCCTATAGATAGAATGCACTTTTTTAGAGGAGTTCAATACTCAGTGAACCTTTTATGCATGAAGAAATTCCGCTTGAGGAAAGAGCACTTTACCCTGAGGAATTCATTCAGATTGAGCAGTAGGAAACCAAGGCGTTCCTTTTGCAAGATCCAGCCCCTGCCAAAAATTAGGAAATCCATTTTCCATAAACTAGAAGCTTTTATTTCATTTCATGAATATTGAATTGAACAGATCATGCTCAAATTTTAGCAATCAATGCCTACTATTATCGAAACTGAGTTTCTATGAAAGCTGCAGTTACCAAAATACATACAATCTAAAATTGGATTTCTAAAGTTGAAACATTAAATATAATCCTAGTTCACTAGAAAGAAAAACTCACTTATACTGATGCACAATACAAAAATGACAAAGGAAATTGTATTAAAATGCTGAAGTAAAAACCAATGATGGAATGGAAATGGTGTGGGGCTTGTTTGTTCTTCTTCCCTGAATGTCCTTCAGCGCACCACTTGTCCATTGTAAATCTTGGTCTCTTGATATGGATAATAGAGTCCTCGAGGTTAACTTCCTGGCAGAGCCCTGTGAGCCCTGAAGGGTTCCTTCCAGGTCAAGAATCCATACCATCATGTCCCACCATGGAAGGGTTTGGATGCCTCCAGGGCGTTCATGTTACTTTGGCAGAAAAAGATTTCCTTCTCCACTTCCTTCCCAGACTGGAGTGTACCTGGAAAAAATCATGTAGATGGCTTTTAGCAGAAAGGCCTTGGAAGCCGCTTCTGACAGAAAACACCATCTAGCCCAACGTCGAGACACAGGTGCTGACCAAGAGGAGATGAAACCAGACAAGATCCTCAGTAGAAGCAGACCGTGTGCAGAAAGCTCTTGCCCGTTTTCTGCTCGCTGCCAGGAGCACCTCGACCAGAGAGTCCTCCAGGTTGTCTGCCTGCTGGAGGCGTTCGCAGAGCTCACAGATGCACACCACAGCCACACCGAGCGGATACGAGGGCATGGTGGCGGCCACTTGGGACTCCAGCCAGACGCGTGGACTTCAGGGGCTGAGGGAACTCTGAAGGCCAGGGGATGACCGACTGGGTCCAGCTCTTCCAAGGACTGTTAGAGTCAAAGAAGAAAGAAGGCGTTTATATGGAGGCACTTGTCCTCAGTGGGATGAGAAATCTTGATTGATGATTGGCTTAACTCTTGACTGATTGGATTTGAATGGTGGCCTGGGAGCAGAGAATCCAGTGCTGTTTTCAGAACAATCCCAGTGATGCAATCACCCAACCTCAATGCCACGATGTGCCCACCCTATCCCCACCCTCCTCCTGAGCATTTTGCCATCTCCAGTTAACTCCATCTGTGCCGGTGTGTATGGGGCTAGAATTGGTATCAGGCAAAACAACTAGACTACTCACTGGCTTCTCACCAGCCTTCCAAAGAGGTAAAGACATGCATGTGGAAAAGGTCTTTGAATTCCTGAGCCTCCTAATCCAATGATGCAAGAATCACAGTGGTTGTTCCCCAGATTTTCATGTTAGAGTTGATATTCCAGTAGAGCAGTTGTGCTAAATCCTAGGAAGGCATTCATGGTTCTTCCTATCAGTCAAGAAAAGCATGCACCAGTGTCAAAAGCAATCTCTGGAAAATATGACTGCCATTTGATAGGGTTTCACAAGTTGCAAGAACATGACATTTTTTCGTTTCTCTTTTCTTCAATTCATCAGAATTCTGGAGTGAACCAAGCAGATCCTCCTCCCTTATCTTGTCTCCAAAAGAGGCTCAGTCAAAATAGAAGCCTCAAAATAGAAGCCTTTTCATTGCTTTTCTCCATTTGCATAGCTGATGAAGCAACCGTACAGATATCAAACTTGGCGTCAGGACATTGACCACTAAGGAGACTTAATGCTGTCACTTCGAAATGGCGAGGGCAAAGATCTCTTCATAGAGCTACAGACTGAATGTTCTATCCATTGCAGTGATCCTCTGAGTGCAAAGAGTCATATGTAGTAAACAGCCCAAGTCTACTCAAAGTGTGACCCCCAGAGCATCAGCATGAACTGAAGAGGAGCTTGTTTAACCTGGGAATTGGACTCCCAGACCACTGAATTGGATCGCAGGGATGTGCACTAAAGATTGGGAGAAAGTTGACTAATAGCAGAGATTTCAGAAACTTGACTGGACCTCGGAAGTCCCTGAGAAGCACTGCCTCTAGATGGGAGGTTGAATATTCTGAAGAGAAAAGCCAGATTAGAGAAAAGGACAGCCACACCTGAAAAGGTAGTCAGCTCTCAAATATGATGTGAAAATGTTTTTTAATAGTCACTGCCTGAGCCTAAATCATCCTGCCTGGAAAAACAGGGAGAGAGAGAGAAAAAAAAATAAAAAAGATCTCAGAGCCCAGACTGCAATCATGATACTACAGGAGGAAGTGATTTCATCATGGTTCTTTGTCTTCCTAGGATGGCTCTAGGGTCACACAGTGGTGAAAAGCTCTACTTCTGATCTGCTTTGTGTGCTCCTGAATTTATCTCTGAGACTCAGGGTGGGGACAGGGGGTTCTCGCTCAGCATGCCAGCACTATGGCAGCCGACCATTGAGCTCTTAGTGCTAGAGCAGGGCTCCTGTGTCACTCCATAAGCCTTCCTGTTGTCTGCAGTGCTGGTAGAGGAGACCTTACAGGGCAGGGTTTCCTTCACTTTTGGCAATCCTGAGCCCTATTTAACTGGACACCGTCCTTGTTTTCTCACCTTGAGATAACCTTGAACATGTTTTCATTTATATGAAGATTACCTCCTTTAGAGCCAGTCCTCTTTTGAATGATGTCAACATCTTTTTTATGATTACTACCTCTTTTCTTTCTTATTTTTTTAAATCAATCCTGTAGACAAAATCTCTTCTCAAAGTTATCTTCTGTCTTTCTGGACTTACCACTCTGAGGAAGCCCATATTCTGTCAAGTCTGGCTGTAAAATCACTAGATACAGGTCAAATACTTAACAAACCCTACAAGTGCACATATCACCCATTCAACACCCACAAAATTTAGTATGGTCACTTCTTCCCCAACTGCCTTTGTTTGCACACTCCCCTGTGACAGCAGCTTCCACACTTCCACCCAGATCTCTGCCACTACATCAACATCTGAAGCAGAATACTCACCAACCTTCAACCACCCACCTTCCAATCTTTTATTTTTTTCAACTCTGATAGCTCTTAGACAAACTATGCTTCAGCATCCATTCCATCCAGTTCCATCCCTTTTATTTTTCCATGGATGCCTATTATGTTAAGTGGCATCACTATAGTCGCTCCTGTGTAACATCTACAGCACTTTGAACCAGTTGCACACTCTCATATTTGCCTCCTGAATATCCCTATGGACAGGAATTCAACCAACAGCTTTTTCTGCATGTGGATTTTCTGGCAAAATAAGTTCACCTGGACAAATCATTCCTCTTTCTTTTAAAGGGCTCCTAAATCTCCCTACTTCAGTTTTGTGGTCCCATCATTGGAAAAGATCATCTCAACCTACTCTCCTACTCCCTCTCCATTCCTGACCGTGACTGTCCACCCTCAGGTGAGAGACTGATCTTGAATACCACTGACTCTACCAGGAAAGAAACCCGTCATCTCCCTACCACTGCCCCCTTCCGATATAGATGCACCTGCTCACATGTGGGGAAAGACAGAAATTGAGAGTGCTTCTATACCCATCCCTCTCTCTTCTCTTCATCAAGTCTTGTCTTTTCAATTCCAACACCTCCCTCAGTTCCCACAGCTTCTCCCCCTATGCAGAGCCACCTCCCTACTCCTCAGTGCACTCATGTCCTCAGGATGTCCTGTACTCCCTGATTCCTCCAGATCCATGGCACTCCATCCCACCTGCATGGATAACAAAGTCCACACTTACTTTCTGATAGTGAGTAAACTACTTCACCATCTCAAATACCTCTCCTTTATTTTCTCCCATGAGTCACACAGGACTTGGGGGCACAGCTGGTCAGACCCAAGAATGTTTCACTGCCGTGCAATGAGGATCCATTTTGGGAGGAGAGCAAAACACAAAACAACAAATCTTTGAAGCAAGAAGTAAATGCTCAAGAGAAAAGAATGCTTTTCTACAAGGGATTTAAAGGCTTTGAAAAAAGGAAATCAAGACACGCAATTGGTAAGATAAATCCCCTACCACAAAAGAGAAGACACATTTTCTTAACTTAATGAGTTTTATTTTGATTTATTTATTTTCGCTTTATTTAACCAAGATACATACTTCAACAAATAGGGCTTAGATTTTAGTAATAAATGAGACCACAGACTACACTGATTTATAATTTCATTTCATTGTTAAGCAAGTGGATTAAACAAATCACGGTTGGATTTCCCAAAAACTGCTAGAGATGATCTACCCTGAGTTTCTAATAAGGCAGGCGTTCGTCAAAGGGCATGCAATCTAAAAGCAAAACCATTTCCAATTCCATATCGTTTACACTCAACGTACCCCCATCCCACTTAAGAAAAAACGAGCCGTCGTATGGACACACCACGCCAAAAGGACAAACGGAAATTAGTATCCACGTAGATCAACCGAAGAGACACTGTTCCTTTTTCTCAGCATATCCTTCAGTGCATTGCTTGTCCCGGGCTCTGTGATCAGCCTTGCGTGTCCATCCAGAAAAGAGAGTCCTCGAGATCAACCTCCTTGCAGAACCCTGTGAGCACTGAGTTCTCCCTTCCAGGTCCAGTTCCGCACCATCGTTCCCCGCACCGGAGGGGCTGGCATGTCCACCGGTGTTCCGCGTTCCCCGAGCGGTGTGATGCCTTGCTCTCCTCCTCCACCTCCTTCACTGGGTGCGGTGTACCTGACAACAAATCATACAGAGTCGGCCTTTAGCAGAAAGGGCTTTGAAGAAGCCTCTCCCAGAAAATGCCCAGCAGCTCAAGGGTCCGGGCACGAGTTCTTACCGACCAAGGAGCTGAAACCAGCCAAGATGCTTCCTCAGTAGAAGCAGACCGTGTGCAGAAAGCTCCTTCCTGTTTTCTCCTCGGCCGCCTGGAGCAGTTCGGCCAGACGACTTTGCGTGTCGCCTGCCTGCTGGAGACCCTGGCAGAGCTCACAGATGATCGAGGCTCCAAGGCTGGCTGCCTCCAGGGTGTCGTCTATGTCCACGTTGACAACCGGCACAGGCTGCCAGGTCTCCTGGTCCCTGGCGCACAGGTCGGCCACCACCCGGTTATAGGCCCTCTGCCCACAGGTGAAGATGACGTCAAAGGGATCTGGGCACTCTTGAAACCTTTCCGGGCCAGGCTTGATTCTCTCATTTCTTCTCAGGATGCGTAAGACTCCATTCCTTTGGTAGTGCTTTTGGTCTTTAGAGGAGAGGTCGCCGTGCATCTTCTTATAGGGCGTGGAGAAGTCGTAGAGCACGGGTGGCTTGCGTGGCCCTCCTGGGAGCCTCACGTGGGATCCGGCTCCAAAAGACCTGACATGGAACCCGTTCTTCCTGAGGACGCGGTGGGCTTCCATGCTCCTGTTGACGTTGCTCATGCAGACCACGGCCACCCTGAGCGGGGAGGAGGGCATGGCGGCAGCCTCTTGGGACTCCAGCTGGACAGGAGGACTTCAGGGTCCGAGGGGGACTCTGAAGGCCAGGCAGATGACCGGCTGCGTCCACTTTTCCAGTGAGCATTTGAATCAGAGAAGAGAGAAGGCCTTCACATGGAGGCATGGGCCCAAGGTGGGCGGAGACCTCTTGATTGGATATTGGCTTAACTCTTGAGAGACTGGATGTAGACAGTGGACCCAGTGGGGTGACCAGAACAACCCGGTGATCCAATCGCCCAACTCGACTGCCAGGAGGTGCCCACCCGGCTCCCTTGCCACCCCAGAGTCCTTTGCCGGGGACAGCCACCCCTGTGCGTGCCTGTGTGTTTGAGGCTTAGGTTAGTAATTCAGTTTCCTGAATGTCTCTTTTCCACCCTGGTCCGCCTCCTGGTTAGGTGTGTTTTGTAGTCTCCACTTCGTCCTCTGTGTCACATTTTCAAGGGGCTACTAGGTATATTACGCATTTCCAGACTACTTTCAACTTGTCATCATTCTCTGTAGGGACCTGAGAACATGCATGAGTAAAATAGATGTTTGAAATTTTCAAACTTAAATTTGATTCATTGTACATATAATTGCAATATTTTTTCATATTTATTTCCCTCAGTTGATAATCTAGATTGTAATTTTGTTCAATAATAGGGGAAACACATCATTTTAGCATTAATAGTAACAAGACTCAGCAGTTTACAAAGTAACTGTTTGGAAAACATCCCTCCTGTTAGTGTTGCAGTAGTTTCAAGAACACACACATCTACATTTGAATCAGTTCTGATGAGATGGATGAAACTGGAGCCGATTATACAGAGTGAAGTAAGCCAGAAAGAAAAACACCAATACAGTATACTAACACATATATATGGAATTTAGAAAGATGGCAATGACGACCATGTATGCAAGACAGCAAAAAAGACACAGATGTGTATAACGGACTTTTGGACTCAGAGGGAGAGGGAGAGGGTGGGATGATTTGGGAGAATGGCATTGTAACATGTATACTATCATGTAAGAATCGAATCACCAGTCTATGTCCGACGCAGGATACAGCATGCTTGGGGCTGGTGCACGGTGATGACCCAGAGAGATGTTATGGGGAGGGAGGTGGGAGGGGGGTTCATGTTTGGGAACGCGTGTACATCCGTGGTGAATTCATGTCAATGTATGGCAAAACCAATACAGTATTGTAAAGTAAAATAAAGTAAAAATAAAAATTAAAAAAGAAAAAAAGAACACACACATCCTGCATTTGATTTTCTTGTATTCACGATGTTTCTCCAGGGACTCAAGGCACCTTCATGGCTTTCCCATGTTTTCAAGTACAGCTCTGTCCAAACACTCTATATTGAAATATAGTCATTTTAGATTCCATTTCTTTTGTCTATTTGCAGAGTTGACATACCAAGGTTATAGACCTAAAGATTAGGAACCATACATGAAACAATAAGGAGAATCAGTCTTATTCCTTCAAAATGTTTCAGGAGAAGCATCCATTTAGAAACTCACAGCCTTTCTGGCTCTGTGCCTCTGTCAATTGTAGTGATTGTCACATTGATGGAGTCCTACCTCAGTGAACACACTGATCTTCTCCAAGTATGAGTCCCAAAGTCAGGACATTAACATTGACCCAGAATGTGGGGTAAGGTAACTTTGGACCCCAGGCCACCAAATTGGGAAATCCGGGAGTGGAAACCAGAGATCTGGGATATACAAAGCCCTTCAGATTATTGAAATATACACCACGGTTTGAGAGCAACTGACTCAAAGCAGGGGTTTCTGAGCCTCAATTGGAACTTGGAAGCTGGGAGAATTTGTTCAAAGCAGGGCATCAAGAATACAAGGGAAGCAGGACATTCAAAAGAGAAAAATCTTGTCAAAGAAACACCAGGCATAAATGAAAAGGTAGTCAGAAGCTACATACAGCATGAAATTTTATTAGAGTAGTGACCCAAACCTGAAGGGGTCTAACAAACATTGTATAGCAAGATCTTGGGCTCAAAGCAAAACAGAACAGGATCCTATGATCTTTCCCCACTATGTCTTTTGCCTGCCTTTGTCTGTGAAAAAAATTAGCTAAAGAATAAGCTTAATCAGTGAAGCAAGAGAATGCAGATATAAAGGAGAACAGTCCATCTAACAAGACTAAATAATAACAGTTGAATCATTAAGTATCAAAACATCTACTTCTGCTTCATTAACTACAGTAAAGCCTTATACTGTGTGGATCACAACAAACTGTGGAAAATTCCTAAAGAGATGGCAATACCAGACCACTTGCTGCCTACTGAGAAACCTGTATGCAGGTCAAGAAGCAACAGTTAGAACCAGACATGGAACAACAGTCTGGTTCCAAGTTGGGAAAGGAGTATGTCAAGCCTGTATATTGTCACCCTGCTTATTTAGCTTATATGAAGAGTACATCATGCGAAATGCCAAACTAGATGAAACACAAGCTGGAATCAAGATTGCCTGGAGAAATATCAATACCCTCAGATATGCTGATGACACCACCCTTATGGCAGAAAGCAAAGAGGAATTAAAGAGCCTCTTGATGAAGGTGAAAGAGGAGAGAGAAAAAGCTGGCTTAAAATTCAATATTCAAAAAACTATGATCATGGCATCCAGTTCCATCACTCCATGGCAAACAGATGGGGAAACAATGGAAACAGTGAGAGCCTTTATTTTCTTGGACTCCAAAATCACTGCAGATGGTGACTGCAGCCATGAAATTAAAAGATGCTCACTCTTTGGAAGAAAAGTTATGACCAACCTAGACAGCATATCAAAAAGCAGAGACATTACTTTGCCAACAAATGTCATCTACTCAAAGTTACGGTTTTTTCAATAGTCATGTATGGATGTGAGAGTTGAACTATAAAGAAATCTGAGCACCAACGAAGTGATGCTTTTGAACTGTGGTGTTGAAGAAGACTCTTGAGAGTCCCTTGGACTGCAAGGAGGTACAACCAGTCCATTCTAAAGGAAATCAGTCCTGAATATTCAGGACTGATGCTGAAGCTGAAACTCCAATACTTTGGTCACCTGATGTGAAGACTGACTCATCTGAAAAGACCCTGATGCTGGGAAAGATCGAGGGCAGGAGAAGAAGGGGACAACAGAGGATGAGATGGTTGGATGGCATCACCAACTCAATGAACGTGGGTTTGGGTGGACTCCAGGAGTTGGTGATAGGCAGGGAGGCCTGGTGTGCTGCGGTTCATGGGGCTGCAAAGAGTCGGACACAACTGAGCGACTGAACTGAAATGAACTTTGAGAAAATACACAGGAATTCATGATATATATCTTCCTTTGGAGCTCTGAAAAATCTACTTCAAAGCTTTGAAAGCCCAGGTTTTCAACTTTAACAGTAATTTCTTGTTCAACCTCCTAAGTTGAAGGACAGTCAGAGAGTTGAAAGAGAAGCTCTCATGTTAAGATGTCACCCAGTATAGAGCTGGAATACTGCAGTGAGTAGAAATACAAGAAAGTCAATATTTTCATGCAGTAAAAACATTTCCCTACTTGTTTGAGGCCCCAAACGTAGAATTTCTGAAACAACATAGATATACCAATGAATACACCAGTATACCAACATATAACTTTTTTTTTCTAATTTTGCCTTCCACATTAAACACTATCATTTTGTACAAGGAATTAATCTAAATTGACCACAAGTATTCAGAATTATTTTTTTCTGTCAGCTTTCTCCTCAGCTTCCTGAGTTCCAAATACTCTTATCCCTTAAAAAATCCTTGAGACACTGAAGTGGGTTCTAGCGCATAGTTCAGATTTTAACCTCAGAAATAAACCCAGATCTAGCTGGAAGACAGTCTTGGGGTAAAAGAATGAGGAACAGTAGCCACTGTATGTTACTGTCCATGGTCCCTCAGATCTGAATGATAAGTGGCCACCTGAGAAAACAATGATGCTGGGAAAGATCGAGGGCAGGAGAAGAAGGGGACAACAGAGGATGAGATGGTTGGATGGCATCACCAACTCAATGAACGTGGGTTTGGGTGGACTCCAGGAGTTTGGGCATGAAAAGGCTTGGGTTTCCTCTACCTGAATTTATGTTTCCCAAAGGGAAAGGGGGTAGGGGGAGTATGGGATTAACAATACAATTATATTAGGAGTATGGGATTAACAATACAAACTACTATACAGAAAATACATAAGCAACAAAAATTTACTATATGCTAGAGGGAACCATATTCAATAACTTGAAATAACCCAAAACAGAAAATAATCTGGAAACATGTATATGTATGTATACAACTGCATCACTTTGCTGTACACCTGAAAACTTACACAATATTGTAAATCAACCAGACTTCGGGGTGGGGGGGGTTTGTTTTTTCTTTTTTAGGAATAAACTTTCATTTTATTATTTTTTTAATTTTTTAATTTAAATTTATTTATTTTAATTGGAGGCTAATTACTTTATAATATTGTACTGGTTTTGCCATACATCAACATGAATCTGCCATGGGTGTACACGTGTTCCCCATCCTGAACCCCGCTCCCACCTCCCTCCCCGTACCATCCCTCTTTTTTTTTTAAAGCTGTTTTTTCCTATAGCCAGTAAGTTTTGAATGTTATAAGTGTCTTTATTATTACTTCTTTTTTTTCCATTTTTTAAAGTCTATTCTGGAAAAAGTACATTGCCCTCAAAGTTCTTATGTCTTTCTGTAATTACCCCTACAAAAAAATCCATATTCTCCAGACACTTTTTTAATGTAAAGTCAGTGGACACTTTCTTGTATTAGTATTTCTGTGGCCAAGTAGTTTATGTCCAAATTACTTCAAGAACGCAGACCACAGTTTATGCCTCATGTACTTTGGGACATCAGTGAATTGAAATTTTTTAAAGCTAAACTTGTTTATGTGAATTCTTTGAATTTCTTACAGAAAGTTTTGTGGTGCAGTTATTTGACTTTTCACAGTTAATAGTTGACTCAAGAAAAGGGTCCAATTTTCTTTTTTTGGATGTTGATATCCAGTCTTCCCAAATCTATTGAAGAGAGACTATCCTTTCCCCATTGTGTGTTCTTGGCACGCTTGTTAAAGATGAGTACCTTCCAGGGCCATATACTGTAGCTTTGCTATATATTTTGAAATCAGGAAGTGTTATGTCTCCGGTTGTGTTCTTCTCACTCAGTATTGTTTGACTATTCAGGGTTTTTTCAGGTTTCATATGAATTTTAGGATTATTTTTCTATTTCTATTTTAAATGGCTATGGAAAAATCTGAAACAAATAACCTAATAATACATCTAATTCAAGTAGGGAACAATAACAAATAAAGCCTACAGTTATCAGAAGGAAAGAAATCATAAAGATAGAAGGAAAATACATGAAATAGAAATGTAAAAGAAACAATAGAAAAAATCAATAAACTTAAAGATGGTTCTTTGAGAAAATAAATAAAACTGATAAATCTTTAGCCAGATCCATCAAGAGAAAAAGGGGGAGAGGGCTCAAATCAATAAGAGTGAAAAATAAAAATGAGGAAGTTACAATTGACATCACAGAAATACAAAGAACCATAAGAGACTAATACAAACCACTAAATGCCAATAAAATGGACAACCTAGAAGAAATGGACACATTCTTAAAAAGGTACACTCTCCCAAGACTGAACCAGGAAGAAATAGAGTATGTGAACAGACCAATTATAAGTACTACAACTGAGCCTGCAATTTAAAAATTCCCAACAAACAGAAGTCCAGGACCAGAAGGATTCACAGGCAAATTCTATCAAACATTTAAATAAGAGTTAGCACCTATTCTTAAACTATTCCAAAAAATTGCAGAGGAAGAAACACTTCCAAACTCAGTCTACAAGGCCACCATCACCCTGATGCCAAAACCAGACAAAGATTTGTAAAAACAAAGAAAATTACAGGCCAATATCACTGATGAACATAAATGCAAAAATTCTCAACAAAATACTATCAAATCAGTCAATCCAGCAAAACATTAAAAGGATCATACACCATTATCAAGTAGAACTTATCCCAGGGATAAACATAGGCAGAAGACTCTGTGACATAAATCACAGCAATATCTTTTTGAATCCATCTCCTAGAGTAATGAAAATAAAAACAAAAATAAATAAATGGGACCTAACTAAGCTCAAAACCTTCTTCACAGCAAAATAAACCATAAATAAAACAAAAAGACAACCCACACAATGGGAGAAAATATTTGCAAATGAAGTTAACCACAAGGGGTCAACCTCTAAAACATAAAAACAGCTCATACAGCTCAATATGAAAAAAAAAATCAAAAAATGGGCAAAAGATCTAAACAATCATTTATACAAAGAAGATATACAGATGACCCCAAAGCACATGAAAAGATGTGCAATACTGCTGATTATTAGAGAAATGTAAATCAAAACTACAGTGAGGTATCACCTTACATCAGTCAGAATGACCTTCCTAAAAAAGTCTACAAACAGTAAATGCTGGAAAGAGTGTGGAGAAAAGGGAACCCTCCTACACTGTTGGCAGGAATGTAAATTGGTATAGCCACTATGGAGAACAGTATGGAGATTCCCAAAGAAACTAAGAATAGAGATACCACATGATCCAGCCATCCCACTCCTGTGCATATATCCAGAGAATACCACAATCTGAAAAGATACATGCACCCCAGTGTTTATTGCAGTACTGTTTACAATAGTCAAGACATGGAAGCAGCCTAAATGTCCATCAACAGAGGACTGGATAAAGAAGATGTGGGATATATATACCGAGGAATATTACTCAGACATAAAAAGATGAAATAATGCCATTTGCAACAACATGAATGGACCTAGAGATTATAAGTGAAGTAAGTCAAAGACAAATATCACATAATACTGCTTATATACGGAATCTAAAAAAGGAATACAAATAAATTTGTTTGAAAAACTGACATAGATTCACAGACATAGAAAACAAACATGATTACAAAGGGGGGAATGGATAAATGAGAAGTTTGGGGTTAAAATATACACAGTGCTATATATAAAACAGATAATCAATAAGGACCTACTATATAGCACAGGAAAATATACTCAATATCTTGTAATCACCTATAAAGGAAGAGAACGTTTAAAAAAAAAAAAAAGGATGTATATGTTGTTGTTGTTTAGTTGCTAAGTCATGTCTGACTCCTTTGCAGGCCCCTTGAACTGTAGCCCAACAGGCTCCTCAGTCCATGGGATTCTCTAGGCAAGAATCTTGGAGTGGGTTGTCATGCCCTCCTCCATGGGATCTTGCCGACCCAGGGGTTGAGTATGAGTCTCCTATGGCTCCCACATTACAATCAGATTCTTTATCACTGAGCCACCAAGGAAGCCCATAGCTGTTTTTATGACTTTAAATAACCTGTAACTCTCTGTCACAACATAGGATAAGTTTTCCCAGAGGACTGAATTTCAAATCTGCTTATGTTACTAACTCTCCTTTTCATGCTTTTCATAAAATGTTATTTTATTTTGTATTCTCCATCTTGAATTGAATTTTTAACCAAAGATGAGTGTTTGGGGCTCATCAGTTTTTCAGCATCCAGTTGGTGCCTTGAAAGAGAGAAGCTTAAAAGGAATAAATATGGGAGCTGTGTGTTGGTCTCCCTCTGGGGCCCCTGAAGGGAATGAGAGCACTCCAGAGACTGGGAAGGGCTCCACATGCACCAGGACCTGTGCTTTGGTGAGTCCAAATAATGTGTTCTCCAAGCATGGTCTGTTCTTTCCAATTTTCCCCCTCTTCAGGGTGCTCTCATGAACAATCCTTTGAAGATCACACCCCACCACCACCTCCCTTCTGGGACTAGAGGACTTCTTGGTGATTGGTCAATTCTGTTGGGGTGGGGGGCGGGCATCATGGGGCTGCAAAAGTTATCAGTGACAGGCCTTGAGGGGGAGATGAAAAGAGCCCTTCACTGAACTGAAATTTGTGCCACCGACATGATCTTTCAAAGAATAGGAGGTTGTTTCACCACATGAGATGGATACAGTTCCTAAGTGACATTCATTGAGCTTTTATAACAGTGACTTACATAGACATGCCTGCAGAGAGCTTGAGAGACAGCTTTGAGGTCACAGTTTTCTTACAGTATACATTGAGTTTGTTAAAGAAACTATCTGATTTCTATCAGCAACTATTCTAATCACTTTACAAATGTGATTCATTTGACAAAAATTAATTTAGCCCATGCTATGATCAAAACACTGTTCTAGGCATTTGGGAGGTATCCGTGGAAACAGGGCATTTTGAAAAAAAAATTCTGACTTTGTGATGTTTATCATGTTGAGAGGGGAAAGAGACAATAAACAATAAATACAAAAATAAGCAACTTGTGTCAAGTGTTAGAAGACAATAAGAGCTATGGAAATAGAAAAATGTAGAGGGTAAAAAGATTGAGGGTATTAAATAAGGGTCAGAGTCAATATTCTGAGAATATGAGATTTAAGGTAAGACTAGAGGGAAGAGAGAGAGACAGCCAAGTCGGTCCAGGGAAACATAGTTTCAGGAAGAAAGACCAGTCATACCAACTGTCTTGGGGAGAAATCACCTCTGAATTATTCAAATACCAACAGAGAAGGGACTTCCCCGGTGGTCCAGTGGTTAAGGCCTCCCCCTCCAATACAGGGAACACAGGTTTGATCCCTGGTCAAGAAGCTAAGATCCCATTTACCTCCTGGCCAAAAAACAAAACATAAAACATAAGCAATGTTGTAAAAAAAAAATCAAGAAAGACTTCTAAAAAGAGCAGGGAGGCAGTTGTAGCTGTGAGAATGAGCAAGGGTGAGTGTTACATAATCCTTCTAATTGCATCTCCAGATCATCCACGGGTGAAACAGTGAAGAGTGCACCCGCAGGCTTCATCCCTCACTGGTCAGAGGTTTACTCCCTGGGGCATGAATGTTTTTGCATCCCAGGTTGTTTATATACAACCACCAAGGGCAGTCCTTGCATAACCTTAGATATGCAGATGACACCACCCTTATGGCAGAAAGTGAAGTAGAACTAAAGAGGCTCTTGCTGAAAGTGAAAGAGGAGAGTGAAAAAGTTGGCTTAAAGCTCAACATTCAGAAAACTAAGATCATGGCATCTGGTCCCATCACTTCCTGGCAAATAGATGAGGAAACAGTGGAAATAGTGACAGACTTTATTTCTTTGGGCTCCAAAATCACTGAAGATGGTGACTGCAGCGATGAAATTAAAAGACGCTTGCTCCTTGTAAGGAAAGTTATGACCAACCTAGACAGCATATTAAAAAGCAGCGGCCAGGGCCCTAAGCGCAGGTGGCTGCGAGCCAGCGCACTAAGCGCAGGTGGCTGTGAGCCGGCGCACACAGCGGAGAGAAGCTACCCCACGTCCGAGGTCAGGGGCGGTGGCCTAGAGTACCAGGCTGCGATGGCGCAGGAACGGCGGAGAGGAGCTACCCTGCGTCCGAGGTCAGGGGCAGTGGGCGAGAGGATCTACCCTGCGTCCGAGGTCAGTGGCAGCTGGGAGGAGACACCCCACGTCCGAGGTAGGGTCGGCTGGGAGAAGCCGCCTCGCGCCGAAGGTCAGGGGCGGTGACCCTGAGGAGCCACCCCCAGCCCGAGGCCAGGGGCGGCAACTGGGAGGAGCCACCCATGCCTGAGGCCATGGCCGGCGGCTGGGAGGAGCAACCCGAGGAGTGGTGGCTCTGCAGGCACAGGAGGGCCTAGTGGAGCTATCCCAGTTGAAGATCAGGAACGGAGGCTGTAAGGAGATACCTCTCGTCCAAGGTAAGGAGCAGCGGCTGTGCTTTGCTGGAGCAGCCGTGAAGAGATACCCCACGCCCAAGCTAAGAGAAACCCAAGTAAGATGGTAGGTGTTGCAAGAGGGCATCAGAGGGCAGACACTCTGAAACCATACTTACAGAAAACTAGTCAATCTAATCACACTAGGACCACAGCCTTGTCTAACTCAATGAAACCAAGCCCATGCCTGTGGGGCAACCCAAGACAGGCGGGTCATGGTGGAGAGGTCTGACAGAATGTGGTCCACTGGAGAAAGGAATGGCAAGCCACTTCAGTATTCTTGCCTTGAGAACCCCATGAACAGTAGGAAAAGGCAAAATGATAGGATAACAAAAGAGGAACTCCCCAGGTCATTAGGTGCCCAATATGCTACTGGAGATCAGTGGAGAAATAACTCCAGAAAGAATGAAGGGATGGAGCCAAAGCAAAAACAATACCCAGCTGTGGATGTGACTGGTGATAGAAGCAAGATCTGATGCTGTAAAGAGCAGTATTGCATAGGAACCTGGAATGTCAAGTCCATGAATCAAGGCAAATTGGAAGTGGTCAAACAAGAGATGGCAAGGGTGAACGTCGACATTCTAGGAATCAGCGAACTAAAATGGACTGGAATGGGTGAATTTAACTCAGATGACCATTATATCTACTACTGCGGGCAGGAATCCCTCAGAAGAAATGGAGTAGCCATCACGGTCAACAAAAGAGTCCAAAATGCAGTACTTGGATGCAATCTCAAAAATGACAGAATGATCTCTGTTCGTCTCCAAGGCAAACCATTCAATATCACAGTTGTCCAAGTCTATGCCCCAACCAGTAATGCTGAAGAAACTGAAGTTGAACGGTTTTATGAAGACCTACAAGACCTTTTAGAACTAACACCCAAATAAGATGTCCTTTTCATTATAGGGGACTGGAATGCAAAAGCAGGAAGTCAAGAAACACCTGGAATAACAGGCAAATTTGGCCTTGGAATGTGGAATGAAACAGGGCAAAGACTAATAGAGTTTTGCCAAGAAAATGCATTGGTCATAGCAAACACCCTCTTCCAACAATACTAGAGAAGACTCTACACATGGACATCACCAGATGGTCAACACCGAAATCAAATTAATTATATTCTTTGCAGCCAAAGATGGAGAAGCTCTACACAGTCAACAAAAACAAGACCAGGAGCTGACTGTGGCTCAGATCATGAACTCTTTCTTGCCAAATTCAGGCTCAAATTGAAGAAAGTAGGGAAAACTGCTAGACCTTTCAGCTATGACCTAAATCAAATCCCTTATGATTATACACTGGAAGTGAGAAATAGATTTAAGGACCTAGATCTGATAGATAGAGTGCCTGATGAACTATGGAATGAGGTTCGTTACATTGTACAAGAGACAGGGATCAAGACCATCCCCATGGAAAAGAAATGAAAAAAAGCAAAATGGCTGTCTGGGGAGGCCTTACAAATAGCTGTGAAAAGAGGAGAAGTGAAAAGCAAAGGAGAAAAGGAAAGATATAAGCATCTGAATGCAGAGTTCCAAAGAATAGCAAGGAGAGATAAGAAAGCCTTCTTTAGTGATCAATGCAAAGGAATAGAGGAAAACAACAGAATGGAAAAGACTAGAGATCTCTTCAAGAAAATTAGAGATACTAAGGGAACATTTCATGCAAAGATGGGCTCGATAAAGGACAGAAATGGTATGGACCTATCAGAAGCAGAAGATACTAAGAAGAGGTGGCAAGAATACACGGAAGAACTGAACAAAAAAGATCTTCACGACCCAGATAATCATGATGATGTGATCACTAATCTAGAGCCAGACATCTTGGAATGTGAAGTCAAGTGGGCCTGAGAAAGCATCCCTACGAACAAAGCTAGTGGAGGTGATGGAATTCCAGTTGAGCTGTTTCAAATCCTGACAGACGATGCTATGAAAGTGCTGCACTCAATATGCCAGCAAGTTTGGAAAACTCAGCAGTGGCCACAGGACTGGAAAAGGTCAGTTTTCATTCCAGTCCAAAAGAAAGGCAATGCCAAACAATGATCAAACTACCGCACAATTGCACTCATCTCACATGCTAGTAAAGTAATGCTCAAAATTCTCCAAGCCAGGCTTCAGCAATACGTGAACCGTGAACTCCCTGATGTTCAAGCTGGATTTAGAAAAGGCAGAGGAACCAGAGATCAAATGGCCAACATCCGCTGGATCATGGAAAAAGCAAGAGAGTTCCAGAAAAACATCTATTTCTGATTTTTTGAGTGTGCCAAAGCCTTTGACTGTGTGGATCACAATAAACTGTGGAAAATTCTGAGATGGGAATACCAGACCACCTGGCCTGCCTCTTGACAAATCTGTATGTAGGTCAGGAAGCAACAGTTAGAACTGGACATGGGACAACAGACTGGTTCCAAATAGGAAAAGGAGTATGTCAAGGCTGTATATTGTCACCCTGCTTATTTAACTTATATGCAGAGTACATCATGAGAAACGCTGGGCTGGAAGAAACACAAGCTGGAATCAAGATTGCTGGGAGAAATATCAATAACCATAGATATGCAGATGACACTACCCTTATGGCAGAAAGCGAAGAGGAGCTGAAAAGCCTCTTGATGAAAGTGAAAGAAGAGAGTGAAAAAGTTGGCTTAAAGCTCAACATTCAGAAAACGAAGATCATGGCATCTGGTCCCATCACTTCATGGGAAATAGATGGGGAAACAGTAGAAACAGTGTCAGACTTTATTTTGGGGGGCTCCAAAATCACTGCAGATGGTGACTGCAGCCATGAAATTAAAAGATGCTTACTCTTTGGAAGAAAAGTTATGACCAACCTAGAGAGCATATTCAAAAGCAGAGACTTTACTTTGCTGAATATGGTCCGTCTAGTCAAGGCTATGGTTTTTCCTGTGGTCGTGTATGGATATGAGAGTTGGACTGTGAAGAAGGCTGAGTGCCAAAGAATTGATGCTTTTGAACTGTGGTGTTGGAGAAGACTCTTGAGGGTCCCTTGGACTGCAAGGAGATCCAACCAGTCCATTCTAAAGGAGATCAGCCCTGGGATTTCTTTGGAAGGAATGATGCTAAAGCTGAAGCTCCAGTACTTTGGCCACCTCATGCGAAGAGTTGACTCATTGGAAAAGACTCTGATGCCGGGAGGGATTGGGGGCAGGAGGAGAAGGGGATGACCGAGGATGAGATGGCTGGATGGCATCACTGATCGATGGACATGAGTCTGAGTGAACTCCGGGAGATGGTGATGGACAGGGAGGCCTGGTGTGCTGCAATTCATGGGGTCACAAAGAGTCGGACTCGACTGAGCGACTGAACTGAACTAAACTTACTTTGCCAACAAAGGTCTATGTAGTCAAAGCTATGGTTTTTCCAGTCATGTATGGATGTGAGAGAGGGTCTGTAAGGAAAGCTGAGTGCTGAAGAACTGATGTTTTTGAACTGTGCTGTTGAAGAAGACTCTTGAGAGTCCCTTGGAGTTCAAGGAGATTCAACCAGTTCATCCTAAAGGAAATCAGTCCTGAATATTCATTGGAAGGTCTGATGCTGAAACTGAAACTCCAACACTTTGGCCACCTGATGCAAAGAGCTGACTCATTGGGAAAGACCCTGATGCTGGGAAAGATTGAAGGCAGGAGAAGAAGGGGACGACAGAGGATGAGATGGCTGGATGGCATCACTGACTCAATGGACATGAGTTTTAGTAAACTCCAGATGGACAGGTGATGGACAGGGAGGCCTGGTGTGCTGCAGTCCGTGGCGTCACAAAGAGTTGGACACGACTGAGTGACTGAACTGAACTGAACTGTAAGGGCAGTCCAGCAACAGCCTCAACAGGGAGGCCCCCAGGTGGAGCCCGGTGGTTCACAGCACAGGCTGGAGAGGTGCTGCCAGGCTGTGTGAAGCTGGACAGAGGTGCTGGCCACAGCAGCCACTGTAAAAGAAGGTGGGAAAAGAAGTGGATGAGCCAGGAGGATCTGAAATGGTGCATGAAAGATTTCTGGCTCAGTACTCATAGATACTTATTTACACATTCATAAAATTAAATTTCTTGAATAAATGCTAGGTAGCAGGCCTCCTAGCTCTTTTCTGTTTCATGTTGTATATTCATTGGCCACTATTGAAGTGATATGTGGGGCTTCCCTGGTGGTCCAGTGATTAAGAATCCACCTGCCAGGGGGCACGGGTTCAGTCCCTGGTCTGGAAAGATTCTGCATGCCTTGGGGCAGCTAAGCCCGTGCACCACAACAAAAGAAGCCACCTCAATGAGAAACCCAGATGGACTGCAACTAGAGAGTAGCGCCTGCTCGCTGTAACTTCAGGAAGCACACACATAGCAGCAAAGACCCAACACAGCCAAAAAATGAATAAATACATGAATAATAAAAAACAATATGTGAAAGTATGGTTGGTTTTGAAAAACATACAGAAGTAGAAAAATATATTGAAATTTCAAAATGAAGAAAGCAAGAAAGAATATTTATGATGTGTTCACTTTTTATGAAAGATGGAAGGGAGAAAAAAGGAAATGTATCTGCAATCTGCACAAGTGTAAAAAAAAACTTAGGGAGGTAACCCAGAAACTGCTGAGATTGATCTTATCCAGGGAGTGGGTAGAAATGGATGAGAAGAATAAGATGGTAACAACAAGGTAGGAAAGGTGGAGGGGTGACACTTAGTAGAGTTTGTGGTTTTATGTTCTTAGAGTTTACGCAAATGTTTCACATATCCTCATTTTCAATGAACAAAAATCAAGGAGAAAAGGGAGAAACCCTAATGTAGAATACAAATGTAGGCAGGTGAACCTAACTTTATTTACAATGAAAGGGACGAAAAAGTAAGTTTTGAACCAATATGTTGCCTTGAAACCTCCAGGTTCTAACAAATACTGAATTCTATGTAGTAGATTTTGTTTCAACAGCACAATGAGTTAGCAAGTCTGAAACTACATCCTGTATATTCTAGGATTAAGCAAACATGGAAATATATTGTAGATAACTGGTGTCTGATTTTTCACTGTTAGAGAAAGAAAAGACATAAGTGGGAAGAGAGGAGGTTAAAACAAATCTTAGTTGTTTGATTGGACCTGGAGGTATGGACTCCTCCTTGTTAAGATGGATAGAGAGGAGATACACAGAAAAACAGATAAGATGATTGATCGATGTGGGTAATTGTGTTTGTGTGTGTATATTTAACTATATATTTGTGTATATATATAGAGAGAGAGAGTGAAGTCGCTCAGTCGTGTGCTACTCTGCGACCCCATGGACTATAGCCTACCAGCCTCCTCCATCCTTGGAATTTTCCAACCAATAATACTGGAATGGGTTGCCATTTCCTTTACCAGAATATATAGAGCTTATATATATTAATAGATCACATACACACATATGTAAACATCATTGTCTACTAACAAGCAACAGCATTTCTTAGAAAAATACCTTTTCACAGAGCTTGGGCAGAGAAAGTACAAGATAACCCTGGAATAGCTTCAGTCAGTTCAGTTCAGTTCATTTCAGTCGCTCAGTCATGTCGGACTCTTTGCGACCCCATGAATTGCAGCACACCAGGCCTCCCTGTCCATCACTAAGTCCCGGAGTTCACTCAAGCTCACGTCCATCGAGTCAGTGATGCCATCCAGCCATCTCATCCTCTGTCATCCCCTTCTCCTCCTGCCCCCAATCCCTCCCAGCATCAGAGTCTTTTCCAATGAGTCAACTCTTCGCATGAGGTGGCCAAAGTACTGGAGTTTCAGCTTCAGCATCATTCCTTCCAAAGAACACCCAGGACTGATCTCCTTTAGAATGGACTGGTTGGATCTCTTGCAGTCCAAGGGACTCTCAACAATCTTCTCCAACACCACAGTTCAAAAGCATCAATACTTCGGCGCTCAGCTTTCTTCACAGTCCAACTCTCACATCCATACATGACCACTGGAAAAACCATAGCCTTGACTAGATGGACATTTGTTGGGAAAGTAATGTCTCTGCTTTTCAATATGCTATCTAGGTTGGTCATAACTTTCCTTCCAAGGAGTAAGTGTCTTCTACTTTCACGGCTGCAATCACCATCTTCAGTGATTTTGGAGCCCCAAAAAATAAAGTCTGACACTGTTTCCACTGTTTCCCCATCGATTTCCCATGAAGTGATGGGACCAAACGCCACGATCTTCGTTTTCTGAATGTTGAGCTTTAAGCCAACTTTTTCACTCTCCTCTTTCATTTTCATCAAGAGGCTTTTTAGTTCCTCTTCAGTTTCTGCCATAAGGGTGGTGTCATCTGTGTATCTGAGGTTACTGATATTTCTGCCGGCAATCTTGATTCCAGCTTGTGCTTCTTCCAGCCCAGTGTTTCTCATGATGTACTCTGCATATAAGTTAAATAAGCAGGGTGACAATATACAGCCTTGACGTACTCCTTTTCCTATTTGGAACCAGTCTGTTGTTCCATGTCCAGTTCTATCTCCAGGAACTATTGTTTCCTGACCTGCATAGAGGTTTCTCAAGAGGCAGGTCAGGTGGTCTGGTATTCCCATCTCTTTCAGAATTGTCCACAGTTTATTGTGATCCACACAGTCAAAGGCTTTGGCACACTCAAAAAAGCAGAAATAGATGTTTTTCTGGAACTCTCTTGCTTTTTCCATGATCCAGCGGATGTTGGCCATTTGATCTCTGGTTCCTCTGCCTTTTCTAAATCCAGCTTGAACATCTGGAAGTTCATGGTTCACGTATTACTGAAGCCTGGCTTGGAGAATTTTGAGCATTACTTTACTAACATGTGAGATGAGTGCAATTGTGCGGTAGTTTAAGCATTCTTTGGCATTGCCTTTCTTTGGGATTGGAATGAAAGCTGACCTTTTCCAGTCCTGTGGCCACTGCTGAGTTTTCCAAATTTGCTGGCATATTGAGTGCAGCACTTTCACAGCATCATATTTTAGGATTTGAAATAGCTCCACTGGAATTCCATCACCTCCACTAGCTTTGTTCATAGTGATGCTTTCTCAGGCCCACTTGACTTCACATTCCAGGATGTCTGGCTCTAGGTGAGTGATCACACCATCGTGATTATCTTGGTCATGAAGATCTTTTTTGTTCAGTTCTTCTGTGTATTCTTGCCACCTCTTCTCAGTATCTTCTGCTTCTGTTAGGTCCATACTGTTTCTGTCCTTTATCGAGCCCATCTTTGCATGAAATGTTCCCTTGGTATCTCTAATTTTCTTGAAGAGATCTCTAGTCCTTCCCATTCTGTTGTTTTCCTCTATTTCTTTGCATTGATCACTGAGGAAGGCTTTCTTATCTCTCCTTGCTATTCTTTGGAACTCTGCATTCAGATGCTTATATCTTTCCTTTTCTCCTTTGCTTTCCACTTCTCTTCTTTTCACAGCTATTTGTAAGGCCTCCCCAGACAGCCATTTCACTTTTTTTCATTTCTTTTCCATGGCGATGGTCTTGATCCCTGTCTCCTGTACAATGTAACGAACCTCCGTTCATAGTTCATCAGGCACTCTATCTATCAGATCTAGTCCCTTAACTCTATTTGGGGGAGGTGGCAAGAACACTGGAGTGGGTTGCCATTCCCTTCTCCAGGAGATCCTCCCTACCCAGGGATTGGACCCGGGTCTCCCTCATTGTAGGCAGACGCTTTACCATCTGAGCCACCAGGGAAGTCTAGAATAGCTTGCTATGCCTTAAAGTAGGGAAGTGCTCAGAAAAGGATAGGGACATGACACAAGGACACAGGGGTCTGCTTAGAGGAGCTGTCAAACTCAGGAGCAAGAACTGGGCAGATGGAGGGGAAGGTGGTTTTCAGAAACTCCTTAGAAGGGGCACAGACCATATGTAATTAACTGTGACATTTCAAAAACAACAGTCCTCCTCCTTCCCACTGTTGGGAGACAAACGAATGCCCGTGGAGCTACTGGGAGGGGAACACCTGCCTTCTCTGTCTCCAGGCTGGCAGTGGTGGGAGCAGCCCTGGATTCAGACTGTGGGTTTCAACACTGGAAGGAAAAATCAGAGGATATGGACTTCCTTGGTGGTCCAGTGGTTAAGACTCCATGCTCGCAATGCAGGGCACCTGGGTTCCATCCCTGGTCAGGGAACCAGATCCCACATGCCACAGCTAAAGATCCTCCACAGGGCCACAAAGATCCTGAGTGCTGCAGTTAAGACCCAGCATGGCCAAATAATAATAATAAATACAATACTTAAGGGAAAAGAAGAGTATGATCTCAGGAAACAAAACACACAGCAGGGAGGGTTTTTAACCACCAGACAGCTCTGGTAAACCTGAAGGACCCCCAACTCTGGAGCAGCTGATCGCATCCATCTCCTTCTTTAACACCTGCCCCATGCACACAGCACAGGTTCTGACCGCTGGCCAGCACCACCAGCCTGCTCAACTCTGCAGTGCCTGCCTAGATGTTGGGGGAAGGGTGACAAGGTGGGACCACAGCTCATCCAGATGTTTGTATAAGCAGCAAATTTCCTACCCCACAAACTTGCACACCTCTAGGAACCCCCTGAATCATGAACCTGGGACGGGACTTTTTGCTCCTCTGTTCGGAGAAGGCAATGGCACCTGACTCCAGTACTCTTGCCTGGCAAATCCCATGGATGAAGGAGCCTGGGAGGCTGCAGTCAATGGGGTGGCTAAGAGTCAGACATGACTGAGCGACTTCACTTTCACTTTCACTTTCACTTTAGGAACACAGGCCAGGGCAGTGCACAGACTTCAGGACTATGGAAGGCAGAGAGTTTTAATTACTTTCCTCTTTGCAGCTCCAATGGGCTTCCCTGGTGGCTCAGATGCTGAGGAATCTGCAGGCAATGTGGGAGACCCGGGTTCGATCCCTGGGTCGGGAAGATCCACTGGAGAAGGGAATGGCCACCCACTCCAGTATTCAGGCCTGGAGAATCCCATGGACAGAGGAGCCTAGTGGTCTACAGTCCATGAGGTCACAAAGAGTCAGACACAACTGAGCGACTAACACACACACACACTTGCAGTGTCAATAGGCACATAGCTGGTATCAGAGGAATCATCAGCTTTTCTCAGGTTTCACCTTCCTGTAAGTGAGAACTTAAAGCCAGAATCAGCCAAGATTCTACTGTGCCAGGACCACAGCAGGGTGGCCTCATCCCCAGGTGGGTCCCAAACCTCCCTGTCATCTCACTGACCCACCAAACAAGTCTTACTTAAAGATCTAACCATTTGCTAGAGGTTTTGGGTTTCAGTATAAACAAACTGCCTTCTGGCTCCCATAGCAATGGGATAGGGACCCACCCCAAGCCTGAGCAAGCACACACACACACACACATGAACACCTACATGGGTAGGGGGAGAGGGGAGTAGAGATGAGGGGAACAGGACAAGTAGGAGCTGAGGGCTGCCTGCAGTGGCTGCAGGACTGCACGTGGACTGTGGCTTTTCAGGGTGACCTCAGTGAGGGCTGGGGCCTGAGTTCTGCCCAAGAAGAGCACCAAGGGTCCCCCTTGGGCCCACTATCCCCAAGGAAAGGAAGCCTCTCCCAGCGAACAGTTGCATCCCGAGAGTCCCAGCTCCCTCCCTGAGTTGTCAACTCCATACTGCCCCCCACCACCTTCATAAGGGTCCTCTGGACCTTGGCATCTTCCTCTCAGCCTGGACAGCAGCACCTGCCTGGGCCACATCCATTGGCCTCTCAGCAGCTAACCTCAGGCCACAAAGCACCACTCTCCTCTTCTGATGTAGGAGAAGTTCTTCTCAAGTCCTGATGCAGTGGCGGAGCAGGGTGGATGGGAGGAAGTAAGCCCCGGAGTCCACAAATTTATCTACTGGAACCAGTCCCACTGTGGGAGGCCTGGTAGAAGTGGTAGTGTTAGTCACTCAGTCATGTCCAACTCTTTGTGACCCCATGGACTGTAGCCCACCAGGCTCCTCTGTCCATGGGATCCTCCAGGCAAGAATACTGGAATGGCTAGCCATTCCCTTCTCCAGGACATCTTCCCAGCCCAAGAGTTGAACCCAGGTTTCCTGCATTGCAGGCAGATTCTTTACCTTCTGACCCACTAGGGCAGCCCTGATGGAACTCAGTCCCACTGTGGGAGGCCTGGTATAGGATGACTCAAATCCACAGGGCACACCAGAGGAAGAACCCCCACACCACAAAGCCCCCATCAGCCCTGGGGCCAGCCAGACCCACTGAAGGATGGGCAGGTCAGGTCAGGGAGCCAAGGTCATCACTGAATCATCACAGAGTCTGGTTGAAACAGCCTTGGTGGCAGCCTGCTTCAAACCACCCAAGAAAGATTAGCTAGTTCACCAAGTCTTGCAAACTTCAGTTTGCCTCCTTCAGTTTGGAGAAAGCATTTCCCCAAATTTGGCACTGAGGATGTGGCGCAGAACCAACCAACGGGTCAGCTAGCCCACCCCGGCACCACCTTCACCTCTGTGTCTAGTGAGTGCCCCTCATCCGGCAACTTCCCAGCCACTCCCAGCCCTGAATGTCCCATGAGGCCTAAGATCCAGGAGGCCAGCCTGACTGCACTTTCTCACGGCCCCTATAGATCAACCACCAAGCTGCTGCTCTTGTAAGAGAACTTCCCTGTCAGTTTCAGATCTGCCCAGCGGGCCCCACAGCAGCTGCAGCTTCTTCTCACCCCTCGGATGCCTTCTCCGGAAGAAGAGGCCCCATGGACACCCCTAATAGACAGCCACACATGTGCCCCAGCAAGACCCTCAGGACACGGGCTCCCACAAAGCCCTGGCCGAGGGCCTAAAGGCAGAGTCAGAACAAATCGGTCAGGAAACCTGGGCCCTCGATCTCAGAGCATCACTTCCTCTTTGAGGGGCTTCTGAGCATCTGAAAAATGAAAAGGCAAAGAAGAAGAGGAAAGACATACCCATTTGAATGCAGAGTTCCAAAGAATAGCAAGGAGAGATAAGAAAACCTTCCTCACAGATCAGTGTAAAGAAATAGAGGAAAACAATAGAATGGGAAAGACTGCAGATCTCTTCAAGAAAACTAAAGATACTAAAGGAACATTTCATGCAAAGATGGGCACAATAAAGGACAGAAATGGTATGGACCTAACAGAACCAGAAGATATTAAGAAGAGGTGGCAAGAATACACGGAAGAACTGTACAAAAAAGATTCATGACCCAGATAATCATGATGGTGTGAACACTCACCTAGAGCCAGACATCCTGGAATATGAAGTCAAGTGGGCCTTAGGAAGCATCACCATGAACAAAGCTAGTGGAGGTGATGGAATTCCAGTTGAGCTATTTCAAATCCTAAAAGATGATGCTGTGAAAGTGCTGCACTCAATATGCCAGCAAATTTGGAAAACTCAGTGGTGGCCACAGGACTGGAAAAGGTCCGTTTTCATTCCAATCCCAAAGAAAGGCAATGCCAAAGAATGATCAAACTACTGCACAATTGCATTCATCTCACTTGCTAGCAATATAATGTCCAAAATTCCCAAGCCAGGCTTCAACAGTATGTGAACTGTGAACTTCCAGATGTTCAAGCTGGATTTAGAAAAGGCAGAGGAACCAGAGATCAAATGGCCAACATTCGTTGGATCATTGAAAAAATAGAGTTCCAGAAAAAACATCTGTTTCTGCTTTACTGACAATGCCACAGCCTTTGACGCACAGTCCACACAGGAGCACAACAAACTGTGGAAAATTCTTCAAGAGATAGGAATAGCAGATCACCTCACCTGCCTCCTGAGAAATCTGTATGCAGGTCAAGAAATCTGTATATAGTTAGAACTGGATATGGAACAACAGACTGGTTCCAAATCAGGAAAGGAGTACATCCAGGCTGTGTACTGTCAGAGTGCTTATTTAACTTATATGCAGAATACATCATGTGAAGTGCTGGACTGTATGAAGCACAAGCTGGAATCAAGATTGCTGGGAGAAATATCAATAACCTCAGATATGCAGATGACACCAGCTTTATGGCAGAAAGCAAAGAAGAACTAAAGCACCTCTTGATCAAAGTGAAAGAGGAGAGTGAAAAATTTGCTTAAAACTCAACATTCAGAAAATTAAGATCATCGCATCCAGGCCCATCACTCCAGGGTAAATACATGGGGAAACAGTGGAAACCGTGACAGACTTTATTTTGGGGGCCTCCAGAATCACTGCAGATAGTGACTGCAGCCATGAAATTAAAAGACGCTTGCTCCTTGAAAGAAAAGTTATGACCAACCTAGACAGCATATTAAAAAGCAGAGACATTACTTTGCCAACAAAGATCTGTCTTGTCAAAGCTATGGTTTTTCCAATAGTCATGTATGAATGTGAGAGTTGGACCATAAAGAAAGCTGAGTGCTGAAGAATTGATGCTTTTGAACTGTGGTTTTGGAGAAGACTCTTGAGGGTCCCTTGGACAGCAGGAGATCCCACCAGTCCATCCTAAAGGAAATCAGTCTTGAATATTCATTGGAAAGACTAATGCTGAAGCTGAAACTCCAATACTTTGGCCAGCTGATGCAAAGAACTGATTAATTTAAAAGACCCTGATGCTGGGAAAGATTTAGAGCAGGAGGAGAAGGGGACAACAGAGGACTGAGATGGTAGGATGGCATCACTGACTCAGTGGACATGAGTTTAATTAAACTCCGGGAGTTGGTGATGGACAGGGAAGCCTGGCGTACTGCAGTCCATGGAGTCACAAAAAGTCGGACGTGACTGAGCGACTGAAATGAACTGAACTGAGCTGAACTGAGCATCTGATGAGATAAACTACAAAAGTGCTTTGTGAGGCACTTCCCTGGTGGCCCGGTGGTTAAGAATCCACCTTGCACGGCAGGGGACTCGGGTTCGATCTCTGGTCTAAGATCTAAGATCCACATGGCGTGGGGCAACTAAACCCAAGCGTGGCAACTACCGAAGCTTATGTTCTCCGGAGCCTACACAACACAACCAGAGAGCCCATGCCCCACAACAAAAGATTCCACATGAAGTGAGGAAGATCCCATATGCCAAAGATATAGATAAATAAATGTTCTTAAAAAAAAATTATAAAGAAAGAAAGTGCTTTGTGAACAGTCAAAGCACCCTGCCAACACCAGGAGAGTTTAAGGGGGAAAATCCAGGAAAGTGACCGGGTGCTGGACTAGCAAGAGAGGTGCTCTGGAGGTGCCCAGGGAAATTCTACAGGGAATGGGACCACCCAGGAAAGATTCCAGAAAAATGGGTCCAGTGCCAGTGGTGGAAGCAGGCTTCTCATAAAGATACCCCAAGTGCAGCTCTGCCCCGGAGGGCTCATTGCCAGGAGCAGGCCAAGGGGAGGATATTAGCTGTGGCAGGAACTGGCCAAGAGAAGCAGGGACTCAGCCTGCCAATTGCTCCACCCACAGAGGGCAGAGGAAGAAATGGCCCGCGGCCTCCAGAAGGCACCAGCTCCCAGCAGGACTAGGCTCCCAGGACCGCAGCCTAGGGCTTGTGCCAGGGACAACGAGCAGGGAACCCAGGCAGCTGGGGTGTGCTCTGCCAAACAGATGGCCCTGCCTGGGGGAGGAGATGCCAGAGCCTGTGGGAACCCCAGTGGGCTGGACTTGGCACAACCCCTTTACTACAGCTGAGGACCTGCCAGGTTTTGCCACTCTGTCCCCACAGTGGAGAGAACAGACACCCAGAACACAGTTCCTCACCCTGCTGTCCCCACCCTTATCCATCAGTGATTGTTAAAAGATTAACGGTGCGTGAAAAAATGTGAGACATCACTATTGATCATTCAGATGCAAATCAAACCACAGTGAGGTATCACACGAGTCAGAATGGCCATCACCAAAAAACCTACAAACAATAAATGCTGGAGAGAGGGTAAAGAAAGGGGAACCCTCCTACATTGTTGGCGGGAATGTAAAATTGTACAGCCACTATGCAGAATAGTGTGGAGTTTCCTTAAAAAACTAAAAATAGAAATACCATATGATCCTGCAGGGCTTCCCTGCTGGCTCAGACAGTAAAGAATCTGCCTGCAATGAAGGAATCGTGGAAGACTCTGGGTCAGGAAGATCCCCTGGACGAGGGCATAGCAACCCACTCCAGCATTCTTGCCTGGAGAACTTCATGTAGAGGAGCCTGGGTAGCTACAGTCCATGTGGTTGAAAAGAGTCAGACATGCCTGAAGCGACTTAGCACATACACACCTGGTCCTGCAATCCCACTCGTGGGCATATATCCAGAGAAAACCATCAATCAAAAAGACACATGCATTCCAATGCATGTATTGGACGCAGCACTATTACAATGGCCAACATGTGAAAGCAACCTAAATGTCCCTCAGCAAAGGAAAGGATAAAGATGTGATTGTGCCTATATACAATGGGATATTACTCAGCCATAAAAAAGAATGAAACAGGGACTTCCCTGGTGTTCCAGTTGTTGGGAAACTACACTTCCACTGCAAGGAGTGTGGGTTCCATTTCTGGTTGGGAAGGATCCTGCATGCTTTGCAGTGTGGCCAAAAAATAGGGGAAAAAAATGAAATAATGACATTGGCAGCAACATGGATCGACCTGAAGATTATCATACTGAGTGAAGTAAGTCAAACAGAGGAAGATAAATCTCATACCAAAGATATCACTCATATGTGGAATCTAAAAAAAAAAAACAAACAGGGTACAAATGAACTTATCTATAAAACATAAATAGAGTCACATGTAGGAAACAAACATGGTTACCAGAGAGTAATCGGGGGAGCGATAACTTGGGAGACTAGGACTGACTCATACACACCCCTACATATAAAATAGGGAGCTAATAAGGACCCACTACATAGCACAGGGAACTCTACTCAATACTCTTTAATGACCTACGAAAGCCACTTAGTCACGTCCGACTCTTTGCGACCCTACGGACCATATAGTCCATGGAATTCTCCAGGCCAGAATACTGGAATGGGTAGCCATTCTCTTCTCCAGGGGATCTTCCCAACCCAGGGATTGAACCCAGGTCTCCCACCTTGCTGACCTATATGAGGAAATAACCCAAAAAAGAGTGGAATGTATATATATATGACAGATTCATTTTGTTATACACCACAACATTGTAAACCAACTATACTCCAATAAAAATTAAAAAAAAAAAAAGAATGAGTAGGAATTCTCCAAGGATAGAAGATATAGCACCTTTTACAAAAGCAAAAACAAACGAACAATGGATACAGTTCACAGCAGAGGCAGGAGCTCCCACAAACTGCCAAATGAGAGTGACTCTGGCACCACCGCCCAGCCACAGCTTCGGGGGCCCATGAGTGCATCTGGGAACCCCAGCACCATCCCTGGGGAAGAGGTCTTCCCATCAAGGCCCAGGTGCACACCCCAGTCAGTGGACACACAGAGACAGGGTCAGCCAAGGGACAGCAGTGCTGACCGTGCATGAGCCAGTGAGCCCCAGGTTGACCAATGATGGGGCCCAGGGTGGCTGGGGGTTCTCTGGGACCTCGGAGCCCCAGCCATTTCCAAACAGTATCTAATAGTAGTAACTGGTACTGCCATACATGGTACAGAGGCTGAATATCCAGCCTGCCCTTCTTCCCCAGCTCGAGCTCTTCCTGACACCCTACTGCCGGTCCCCCCATGTGGAGAGCCCCCTCAGGCAGAGGACTGGAGCATGAACCCTCCACCCGCCCTGCAACCTCCTTCCCCAGCTCCTGAATACTAATGACATCCCAGCCTTGCCCATGACAAAGCAGGTCTCTGTCCTTGGATTTCTACCCAGCTTTATACCTTCATGGTCACAATTAGATGTGAGTCTTGTGATAAAGAGTTTGGTGCCAGATAAGAATCGGCGGGGGGGGGTGGGGGGGGGGTGGAACAGAGCTTGCCAACCCCCTAGCTCTCACTTATGTAAAGCCTTGAAAGAACCTGAAGGTTCTCTGTCAGCCAAGATTCACTAACTGTTCTATCCCATACCCGGGTCTTACTCAGCCCTTCTTCTCCGAGCCCTCCTCGCGCAGGTTCTGCTGTGAAGTACACTATACAATCTACACCTGCATGCGAAAGGAGACTCATGAGATGAAAGATCCCTGAAGGACTATTCCGCCCAAGATGCTGGTAAGGATGAAGAGCTGACTTGTCCAAGGCCCTGGTGAGTGGGAGAGCAAGCATATCGGACTCCTGGCTGGTGTGTTTTTCCTCGTAGCACAGGTGGAGGTACAGCCCTGCAGACCCAGGAGAGGGCCCTCTTCCCTCTGAGCAGAAAAGTGACTCTCCTCAGTTCCTGCCCAGATGTGGGTCCTGACCAAGCATTAGGCCCGCCGAAGCCCTTGGGAACCAATACAGGCTAAAGAGAGGATCAGGGTCTTCCCTGGTGGCTCAGTGGTAAAGAATCCAAGTGCCAATGCAGGAGACACAGGTTTGATCCCTGGTCCGGGAAGATCCCACATGCTGCAGAGCAACCAAGCTCACCCACCGCAACTGCTGAGCGTGCACTCCAGAGCCTGGGAGCTGCAGCTACGGAAGCCAGCGTGCCCTAGCGCCCACACGCCAACAGGAGAAGCCTCCGCAATGGGAAGCACATGCACCGCAACCAGGAGTAGCCCTGCTCACCCAGACTGGAGCAAAGCCCACACAGCAATGAAGACCCAGCCCAGCCAAAAGTGAATGATCATTAACTCACTAAAAAATAAAAATTTGAAAAAATAAATAAATCAATCAATAAAAATTTGAAAAGAGAGAGTGTAATCATTACCCATAAAACTGATATTAAAAAAAATAAAGACAGGATCATTCTGGGCAGAACTAAAAGAACACCAGGCTGCATGCAGGGATTTTGTTTGCTTGGTTTCGTTTGTGCAGGTAGGGAGGAGTTATCAGAACAGTACCACTGGGGTGGGTCTCCCCGGACTCCAGACAGAACCTGCCTCCAGTGCCACCTTCACCCGCAGGAACAGAGTGGCCATAATTGCCACCCAAAGTGGTCAAGTGACTTGCATCACAACTGAGTCGAAAGCTACGATGCCGGTTGTAACCCAACAGGGTAGGCCAGGTGCAGAGGGCAGCAGAGGGCCTAGAGAGCTGCCTCCCCCACCCCATGCAAATTCTGCCTGGAGCCACAACAGCACCGCCATCCATTCTAACATACCGCATCCACTCCCTAATTCCCAAATGGCTAGCCAGCCCCCAAAGCCAGGGCTTTCCTGAGAACTCCCTCCTTCAGAGTTACCACCCTCATCATAATCTCAGAAGAGGTCCTCAAGCAGCCAACTTCAATCTTAGATGATGATGTGGGCCCTTAAAAAGGAGGTAAATTTCCTTTGCGATCCATGAACTCATACCTTAATGTTGGCCTGCGCACTTGAAAGGAAAATAAAAATCATTTTATAAAATATGAAATATTAAAGAGTTAGAGTGGTAACTTCTCTATTTTTTTAGCATTTATTTACTTATTTATTTGGCTGCACCAGGTCTTAGTTGCGGCATGTGGGATCTTTTTTCAATTGTGCATGAAAACTCTTAGTTGCAGTATGTGGGATCTAGTTCCCTGACTAGGGATCAAACCAGGGTCCCCTGCTCTGGGAGCACAGAGTCTTCGCCACTGGACCACCAGGGAAGTCCCCAAAGAGGTAACTTCTTGACCAAATTTCATTGTTAGCTAGGACTGGACTTCTTGACCTCTTCTACATAGCAGCCAAAGCTTCCCTATCCCACCCCAGTCAAACGTGACCCTGACCAAGAGCAGCGGTCTCGGGGTGGGGCTGGGGCGGGAAGGAAGAGTGGCGTAGTGCATGGTATGCAGGCTACTGTTGTTAGGAAGCCATCTGCAAGTAGACACCAGGAGGTGCCAATGCAGACAGCAGGCAGCACAGTCCAGAGGCAGCACAGCATGAAGTGGGTATTAGGAAAGATGAGCTATTTGCAGAGGGTTAGTAGTATAGCTTTCTTATCCAACAGGATAAGGATGCAGCAAAAAGGGAGACAGGCAGCACTAGGCCCCCACTCTGAATGCCTGAGGCCAAACAGAGGATCACAAGCAGAGCCCTGGCCTAGTAAGTGATGGGCACATGCTCCTGCAAGGCCATGCAGGCCCTGTTGCCACAGACTGTGCTCCCCAAAACAGTCAGGCTACTTGAGGAGCTGTGCACATCCTGAGACCCGGGATATTTTCACCGATAAAGGCTAACAAGTGAAAGTACAGACTTCTAGATGAGGCTTAGAAATCCTAGATTGATTTTGTTATTTTCCCTTTGGTAAGAGGTGGAGATTAACTGGGTTTAAGGTTAGAACAGAAAAAAATAGCCATTGAGAAAAATTAACTGCTGCCAGGTAATAAGGTGGAAAAATTCAAGTGAGGCATCCACAAATCTTAAAGCCAAGACCTTCTTTAGTGCCACACACCTCAGACAGTGGCCTCAAGCCCTCAAAGTTGCTCTTAGCTAGTGGAACCCTGCTGTAGGATACTTTGCGATGACCTGGATGGGCGGGATTGTGAGGGAGGGGGGTGTCCAAGAGGGAGAGATATATGTATATATATAGTTAATTCACTTCATTGTACAGCAGAAACTAACACAACATTGTAAAGAAATATTACAATTATTATCATTTAAATTTTCTTTTTAAAATATTGAGTGAGTGAAGTCACTCAGTCGTGTCCGACTCTTTGCGACCCCACGGACTGTAGACCACCAGGCTCCTCCATCCATGGAATTTTCTAGGCAAGAGTACTGGAGTGGGTTGCCATTTCCTTCTCCAGGGGATCTTCCCGAGCTGGGGATCGAACCCGAGTCTCCCTCATTGCAGGCAGACGTTTTACCGTTTAAAATATTTAAAAAGAAATAATAATGATTTAAAGATTTTTAAATTGCAACTCAAATAGCCGAGAGAGCAAGCATCAGAATTGGTGCTTCATCCGGCAGGCAACCCGGTGCCCCAGGTCCTACCCTCCTGGCTTCTGCCCTCCCCTCAAAGTTGGAAGGTTAGCCCCAAGCCTCCTTGGTGCCCCTGCCAGGGCCCGGCTGGGTCTGGGCGGCAGCGCGGCGCTCCGCTCCTGCCGGCCGCCCCTCCCGAGTCATTCCGTGGACTCAGGCGCCCCTGCGCGGCCGCAGGCGGGCGGCGCACCTGCCTCGAGCGCCCCGGGTCCCCGCGGCGGGTCCCCGAGGCCTAAAGCTCCCGGGCACGCCGCCGGCCCGGCTGCTCAAGACCCCTTCAGCCTCCCCGGGGCCTCATCAGCGCGCGGCGAGCCCACTGTTTGCGAGGTGACCGGGCTCCCCGGGGCAGGGATGGCGGCGGCCGGACTGGCAGAGCTAACTAGCCCCGCAGGAGCACGGCGGCAGAAGGGCTCGGCGGTGGCAACCTAGCTGCGCCGAGTTGCTGGGCGCAGAGGCCGTCTCCTAGCAACGCAGACGCCGGCGGCAGCGCTTCCCCTGCCTTTCCGCACGCGCGTCCAGAGCCCTCCCACACGGCCCCGCGGCGCTGCTGCCACCGAGGACCGGGCTGGGAACCCCAGGACACCCTCCCCCGCCCCACCAAAACCATGACCCTAAAAAGGAAAGTCTATGGCGCCCTCAGCCAGACTCACGAAATTGAAGGGTCTCAGGGGGCTACCTGCTAACCTCTGAACTCTGCTTATTTGGATGGGGGTGATAGGATTGCCGTATGTTTAAGGCGCATATTGCCCACTTATCACTAGCCAGGAGTTAGGCTGTGTGCACTGTTACACCACTTACCTCATTTAGTCTTCATAGCAACGCTGATGGGACCTGTCAGATGTGTGCCATTATTTCCATTTCACAGATAGGAACACTGAGGTCTGGGTTACATGACTTGACCCTAAGGCATAGCCAGGGAGCAGCTCAAACCCAGGCTCTTTACTCCAGTGTTTTCACGTGTCTTCCAGGCCTCAGAATCCACATAGACTCCTCAGAACAGGGACTGGCATGGCTCAATAATCTGGAGAAACCCTGGATATTGTATCTCCCTCCGCTTTAGTGGGAGGCTTTCAATGCATTTTAGTGAGTTAGGATCTCGCAGAGAAGAAAAACTGTTCGCCTTGGTTTAATTCAGTGTTTTCCAAACTAAGTTGAAAGGGAAGCCTTTTTTTTTTAAGACACTCTTATTAGCATCCTGTGGAAATATGTTCTGTGAAATGCACTGTGGACACACTTGCCTCCTTCATTTCCAATACAGACTCTGATAAGTAGATGTGGAAGTTCCTAAAAACTGACACTGAGACGTGCTGCGGAGCTATGAGGGCACAGCATATTCTTATTGTCATTATTGTTATCGTCATGTGCTTCGTTGCTTTTAGAGATCCTGACTGGAGCCTTCTGGCCATGCTGTAATGCTGGATACTAATAATAACTAACATTTACTGAGCACTTCCTATGTGCCAAGCAGTGCTCTAAGTGCTTTGTATATGTTAACTTATACCTTACAACTACCCAAATGTTATCCCCACCACAGGGAAAAAAGGCATAAGATCATGATAATTAAGTAAGTCATAGATGTAAAATACTTAGAAAAAAACAGAATTACTGCAAGCATTTGCTATTATGTTTATTCCTATTTTACAGAGGAGGAAACTGAGTCACAGAAAGATTAAGTAACCTTCTCTAGGTCACACTGATAGTGAGTGGGTTGGAACCCAGGCAGGCTGGGGGCAGGGTCTATGCCGGTAACCACTATACAGGCTGCTTCTAAACCAGAGGTGGACGAGAAGCCCTGGGTCTGGGCCCTCAGCAGCAAAGCCAGGATCGCCTACGACAGCACCTCTTCTCTATCTAGGGCCACCTCCCCCCTCCTGCCTGTCACAGCCACCACCACAAGCTCCCTCATGGGAGGGAAACGGGAACAAGACTTGCAGTTAGACAACACTGGATTGGACCCCAGCATGACCATTTACTGACTGGGATCTTACACAAGTGACTTAACTATCAACTTCCATCCATCATGGCTAATTATTAGAGAAATGCAATCGAAATTACAGTGAGATACCACCTCACACCAGTTAGAATGGCCATCATTTAAAAGTACATAGAGTTTCCCTGGTGGTCCAGAGGTTAAGAATCTGCCTTCCAGTGCAGGGATGCAAGTTCACACCCTGGTCAGGGAATGAAGACCCTGTGCACCGTGGGGTGACTAAGCCTACGTGCCCGAGAGCTGGCAAGCCACAACCACAGAGCCCCCTGGAGCCTGTGCTCTGTGACAAGAGACACCCCCGCATCGCAGCAGAGTCCACACACCACAGCGAAGACCCAGCCAAATTTAAAATAAAAGTTTAAAAAATAAAAAAAAAAAACAGAAGCCTACAAATAACAAAAGCTGGAGAGGGTGCAGAGAAAAGGGAACCCTCCTACACTGTTGGTGGAAATGTAAGTTGGTACAGCCGCGATGGAGAACAGTGTGGAGGTTCCTCAAAAAAACTAAAAATAGAGGTACTGTGTGATCCAGCGATCTCACTCCTGGGCATATAGCCAGACAAAACTGTGATTCAGAAAGACACTTGGCCCCAGTGTTCACAGCAGCACTTTCCACAATAGCCAAGACATGGAAGCAACCTAAATGCCCATCAACGGAAGGATGGATGAAGGAGATGTGGTACAATTTATCACTCGGCCGTAAAAAGAGAATGAAATAGTGCCGTTTGCAGCAGCATGGATGGAGGCTCCCCTGACTGTTGTGCCTGCCTCCACCCCCAGACAGGGTCAGGACCCCTCTGCTGTGTTCCTGGCTTACCCACCCGCCTCAGCCTGCCACACCTCCTGGTCGTGAAATTATGGTTTTATTTCACAGAACTGAGCCCCAAAGGTCAGTCTCCTTCACAGCCATAGGCCTAGCCGCCAAGGGCCTAGCCCACCAAGCTCAGCACACAGTAGAAGCCCATGTTTAATGTTTGCTGACTTAACTATTGAATTATAACAAGAAATATAGCTAATATTAATTGAGAACCACTGAGCTCTAGGTCCCATTTCAAATATATTTGCACAGATTCTAGCTCATATAATACAACAGCCATTTGAAGCAAGCACTGTTGGTTTGCTATTTGAGGAAATGGATAGAGATGTGTCTGGTGGACATGCACACAGGTTTGAACCCAGTATGTCTGGCTTTGGAGCCTGTAAGCTAAGCCACCATAAACAAGCAAACAGATGAATGCCTGCCTACATACCCTCGCGGTTGCCAAGAGGGACAAAAGTACTAAAAGCCCTACATGTGCATAGAGGTTTATTGTTACAAAGCCCCCAAAAAGGAAGGAATCCCTGGTTCAGGGCCTGCTCTTCCCAGGCCTTGGTTTCACCATCTGTGAAGTAAGGGTCGTACTTTATAATACCAAGGCTCTTACACGCATGATGGTGCTTCTCAGAAGGCAGAGAGGAGAGCAAGAAAGGGTGGTCGGGCCAAGAGAAACCTAGAAACAGCACAGGAGTTTGGTGTGCCCAGCCAGGAGCAGAGGCAGGCTGGGGGTCAGCAGAGCAGGGAGGAACCCCACTGCTGCCTCTGTGAACACTCAGGTCAGAGCTGGCTTAATTCCGCTAGGACTGGGGGTCAGAGTCAGGGTCTCCATCAAATTAAGGGTGATAGTGACCAACAAGTAACCAGTAGTTTAGTTTGCATTATCTCAGCTGTGTCTCACACCAACCCTGTGATTATGACCCCTGAGAACTAAGGGCTAGAGAGGACTGGGTCTTGCCCAGGGTCACCCCATGGGTGAGCACCCAGACCCCACATGGCCCATCTGTTGATTGATCACTGTGAACTGCAATAGGCCATGTTCCAGAAATCACTCTGGCTCTTTAAGGAGGAGCTGAGCAGGGCCCAGGTAGCAGGCCCTGGGAGAAGAGCTCAGTGAGACAAGTAGCCATTTCCACTCATTAAAAGTTTGGCCAGACAAGCAGAGTGTGCACCCGGAGGCCAGCGGAGCCCCTTGGGGCTTGGGCCACTGCCAGACCCAGCGTCAGGCACAGGCAGCTGTAATTGGGCCCCAGGTGTCCTGCTGAGCCCTGGTCTCCAGGGCAGCCTCACAGGGCACCAAGGTCCAGCTCATTATGGTCTAATTGTGGCAAATCACTGAGTCAGCCTCAGGGACGCGGAGCCATGAGCTCAGAGCAAGAAAAGTTTGAGGCACCGCAACTTTCTCCCACGCGGCCACAACTTTCTCCGCAATGGCCCAAACTTTCCCAGCCCTGGGGGTCTGAGGTCCCTGTTGGTGCCTGGGTTTCTCCAGGATGCCCAGGGCCAGGTGCGCCACTGATCCACGGCCATCACACGGGGGCTGGTGTAACCCTCCCCTCTAGTCTGGTTGCTGGAGGCGCCTACTGGCTTCCTGGCGCCTCAGCCGGGGGAGGGTTGCCCTAGCTCTGTCCTCCACTCCCCCACCTCGCCATCCCAGGACACTTGGTGGGGCAGCAGCCCCGTCCACACCTGAGGACGGGATCTGGGCACCCCCAGAGCTGAGCACCACATCCATGATGGGGGAACACGTCTGGTGGTTAACAGGACCGTGGGCCCCCCATCCCCCGAGGCAGTTCTAGAGGCCCTACCCCCGTTTGCCCATCATTTCTCACACAGCCTCAGGAGGGAGGCAGGAAGGGTGATGTAAAATGAAGACAGCAACGAGCAAACATTTACTATTTCTGAGCTAAATGTCTTCTAGGCATCAGTCTCTGCGCCCTTCAGATAAGCCCTTGAGGTGGGAATTATTGATATCATCCCTATTTCATAGATAAGTAAACTGAGACTCAGAGATAGTAAGCTCGCACACCTCATGCAAGTTCTCCCTGTATGAGCGTTTCAGCTTTGACGTGAGACTAACTTGAGCTCCAATCTCTGCCACTTCACTAGCTGTGTGGACATACGCATTATTTAATTTCTCTGAGATTTTGTTTCTTCATCTGTAAGTCGGGGATGTCATATCTGTTTCATGATATTGTGAGGTTAAACAGAACGTCTATAAACTGCCCATCACAGTCTTGGTCCAGGGTAAACATTTGTTAAATGACTGATTACTTGGTGGAATGAAAAAAACACAGGCTTTGGGACTTCCTTGGTGGCTGAGACTCAATACTCCAAACGCAGGGGGCCCCGATTCAGTCCCTGGACAGGGAACTAGATCCTGCATGCTGCAAGTAAAAAAAGAAAGAAGAAAGAAAGAAGAAAGAAAGAAGGGGTGGGCAAACACAGGATTTGGAGCCAGCAATGCAAAAAAGTTTTTGCCACCTTGATCCGTGCCAGGCTCTGTCCCACTGGAGTTGCAGTGTTAGAGGCTCTCCCTGCCCTCCCCAAGCTGGATGAGACCAGGAAACAAGTGTACTGGGAGGGGAGGAGGTCAGAGGTCAGTCTGAGATGTCACCTGGCCTGTCCAAGCCCAGCTTTATTGTTTGTTAAATGATACACCTTCTCTGAAGGGTTATCGTGAGAGCTAGGTGCCAGCCCAAGTTCAGGTCCCAGCTCTGCCACTTACTGGCTTCATGACCTTTACCTGTTTCCTTCTCTATAAACTGTGAGGGCTAACCACATAGGGGTTATGAGGATTACAGAGAAAATCTTAGCCAATATTTATAGAGTCCGTGCTCTGTTAGTAAGTGTGCTAAATAAAGTTACAGACAATACCTCATTTGATCCTCAGAACATCTGTGTGAGACTTCGCTTGCATACAGCTGCACACTGCACCTAGCCTGCGGGGTGCTCCATAAATACATGTTGAATAACTGAGTGGATGGAGATAGGATTTTTGGTATTATTATGCCCGTTTTTCAGGAGAGCACACTGAGGCCGAGAGAGAGAGCAAGCAACTTGTCAGGACCACTCATAGCCAGGTCTCCTGTCCCCGGGTCTTGACCTCAGTGTGTTCTGACAGTTCAGGCTCACACTCTGGGGTGAGGCGGGTGTGTGCACCAAGAATGTCCAAGGATGAGGCATCTCTAGCCTGACCAGGCACAGAATGTTCCTTCCCCAGATGCAGACCCTGCAGCGCAGGCCTGAAGGCAGGCAGCCTCTGCCTGATGTGGCACTTGGATGCCACCTTGTGGCTGCACTGGGCAGTGCAGGAGGCCTCATGGTGCGGAGGTATGTCAGCCCTGCAGGCAGAGAGCTGTCAGTCTGCAGATCCTGAGTGAGGTACCCAGCCCAGACATGGAAGGAAGGAAGGCTCGGCTGTTCCAAAAGCTTCTGTTGGAGACCAAAGGACCCTCAGCCAAAATAACTTGTTTATGGGCAGGCCAGTTGGCTCAGATGGTAATGAATCTGCCGGCAATGCAGGAGACCCGGGTTCCATCCCTGGGTCGGGAAGATCGCCTGGAGTAGGAAATGGCTACCCATGGCAGTATTCTTGCCTGGAGAATCCCATGGACAGAGGAGCCAGGACTACTATTGGCCGTAGGGTTGCAAAAGAGTCAGACATGACTGAGCAGCCAACACTTAAACTTTTTCACAGAAATAAGGGCAGGGGGTGCCCATGTGTCCAACAGGGTCCTGTGGCCTCTGACCTTCTGGACCACCAACCCCAGGTGGCCCCTTATCTGCCCTCACACATACCACACTCACAGGTGCCATATCAGGCCACTTGCCAGATTTCCCACTGCCATAGCCTGAGGTCTTAGAGTCTGCAGCCTGGTGTCTTAGGACTGGGGAGTTTGGTCCAAAGGACCCTCAGAGTGGAGAGTTCCTACTCTTTCCTTAGGTATATGAGGCCCATTGTGGGTAGGTCCTGGCCAGGTGGGCCCAGCACACAGGCCTCCAGGCTGTCTGGCTAGTGGATTCTCAGTAAGGACCCCTTTCTCCTACAAATCAAACAGCAGAGCAAGTACTGAGATTCAGGCATGTTGTTGTTGCTGCTGAGTCAGTCCCTAAGTTGTGTGCAACTCTTTGCAACCCCATGAACTGTAGCCCACTAGGCTCCTCGGTCCATGGGATTTCCTAGGCAAGAATACTGGAGTGGGTTGCCATTTCCTTCTCCAGGGGATCTTCCCAACCCAGGGATCAAACCCAAGTCTCCTGCATTAGCAGGTGGATTCTTTACCACTGAGCCATCAGGGAAGCCCCAGAGATTCAGGCATGCATTTATTCAATCTGAGACCAGCCTTCATGGACTGACAGCCTCCTGAGTACCCCCTTCCCATTTCCCTTTCCTGCAAGCGGTGTGGGCTACCAGCAGCCTGGACCCAGGAAAGGTTTCTCACGGGGCTGGGGACCAGAACCAGACTTGACTTCAAGCCTCAACTCTGCCCCTTACTAATGCTGAGCCTTCATCAATAGCAAGCTCCCTGAGACTCAGATTCTTCATCTGTAAAATGGGTTTAATGATTATCTCCTGACAGGGAATTATTTTAACTGAGATATGACATGTAATACCCCAGATGTGGGGCCTGGCCAGGGCAGATATGAGTTGAGTGAGCTCCTTTCCTTCAGCCCCCACCAGCCAGAAAGAACCTAGAGGAGGCTGAAGCCCTCCAGCCACAGCTGATAACAGAAGCCAAAGCCAGAGCCCATTCTTAGACAAATCATCTCACCCTTCAGAATCAGACAGCTGGTGCCCTGTCCCCCTCAGGCCCAGGCATTCTTCCTTTGGGCTCAAAGACGGACCCACGGGCAGGTCTGCTGACAAGAGTGTGCCTGGTACAGGTAACCACCCTGGCTAGGACTGCCCCTACCCCTTTCTCTGCCCCCACCCTGTGCTTCAAGACTGCTATTCAAGCCCCTCTCTTTAGCCAAGGCAGGGTGGACCCCAGAGTGCAGAGACCAGCCTACTTCCTTCAGAGGAGAAGACTTGAAAGCTGCCCCACTGGGAAAGGAAGGCCTCTGTCCTGGGCCAAGGCCCACTGTGGAAGGTCTCTCCAGCCCCTTCCCAAGAGGAAGAGCTAAGGGTGGACAGGCCAGGGGTCTTCCTGAACAGACAGAGAGCCATCTTCAAGACTGGACACAGCAAGACTGGAAGGCCCATCAGGCCAAAAGAACAAGAGGAGGGAAACTGGTCTAGTCCTGGTGCTCATCCACCACATGTGAAGAGAAGAACCTACCCCAGCGTCCCCAGCACAAAGGGACCCTCCAGCTCCCCAGCAACCAGAGAGGGCTCAGGAGCCAGGAGGAGCCAAGGGACCGGCTCCAGGCCCTGTTCTGTTGCCAAGCAGCTGCAAGACTGCTGGCTCCAAGCCGCAGCTCCTCGGGCTATAAAGTGGTGCCCCCTGCCTCCCAGGTGTGATGGGGAAATCAAATCAATTGAGGAACATGAAAGAGGGTAGCTCTTATGTTAGGTGTCAGCTTACATCACAAAAGTAATAATAATCGATAATAGGAGGAAACTTTTGGAGCCAATGATGTTTATGACATAGACTAAGATGATGGTGTCATAGGTATATATTATACAATCAACTCTTGAACAACACAGGGCTTAGAGACACACACCGTCTACACAGTTGAAAACCCACATAAAACTTGAGAGTTGGCCCTCTGTACCCATGAATTCAACCAACTGTGAAACACTGTTGTATTTACTATTGAAGAAAATCCACATATAAGCAGACCTGTGCAGTTCAAACCTGTGTGATCCATGGGTCAGTTGTACTTATCTGCAGATTCATCTGGTTGAACACATTAAATATGTACAGCTTTTGGTATGTTAATCATACCTCAATAAAGTTATTTTTAAAGAAAGCTTTCCCAATTCTGAGAAATAAGAACAAAGCAGGAGGCATAATCCTCCCAGATTTCAGGAAATATTACAAAGCTACACTAATCAAAGCAGCACAATAGTATTGGCACAACGTCAGATATATAGATCAATGAAAGAGAATAGAGAGTATAGAAATAAAGCCGCATACCTATGGTCAATTCTTCTACAAAGGACATGACAGTGTATCAGTAAAATGGAGAAAGGACAATCTCTTCAGCAAGTGTTGTTGGGAAGGCTGGACAGCCACATCTAAATCAATGAAATTAGAACACATCCTCTCACCATATGCAAAAATAAATTCAAAATGGCTTAAAGCTTTAAAGATAAGACATGATACCATAAAACTCTAGAAGAGAACATAGGCAAAACATTCTATGACATAGATTATACCAATGTTTTCTTAGGTCAGTCTCCCAGGCAAGAGAAATTAAAACGAAAGTGAACAAATGGGACCTAATCAAACTTACAAACTTCTGTACAGAAAAAGAAACCATAAACCAGACAAAAAGACCATCTTGAACTGGGAAAAATATTTATAAATGATGCCACCAACAAGGGCTTAATTCCAAAATATACAAACAGCTCATACAACTTGATAACAAAAGACAGCCCAATCAAAAAATGAGCAGAAAACCTAAATAAACATCTCTCCAAAGGCATACAGACATTTCTCCAACAGGTACACAAAAAGATGCTCAATATGGCTAATTATTCAGTTCAGTTCAGTCCCTCAGTCGTGTCCGACTCTTTGTGACCCCATGAATCGCAGCACGCCAGGCCTCCCTGTCCATCATCAACTCCCGGAGTTCACTCAGACTCACGTCCATCGAGTCAGTGATGCCATCCAGCCATCTCACCCTCGGTCGTCCCCTTCTCCTCCTGCCCCCAACCCCTCCCAGCATCAGAGTCTTTTCCAATGAGCCAACTCCTCGCATGAGGTGGCCAATGCAAATCAGAACTACAGTGAAGTACCAGCTCATACGGGTCAGAATGGCCATCACTTAAAAGTCCACAAATAACAAATGCTGGAGAGGGTGTGGAGAAAGGAGAACCCTCCTATATCGTTATTGAGAATGTAAATTGGTGCAGCCATTACAGAAAAAGCTGTGGAGGTTCTTCAAAAAACTAAAAATAGAGCTACCACCCACTCCTGGGCATATCTCTGGAGAAAAACATTGCTCAAAAGGATACATGTACCCAATGTTCACGGCAGCACTGTTTACAATAGCCAAGACATGGAAGCAACCTAAATGTCCATTGACAGAGGAATGGATAAAAATGTGGTACATATATAGAATGGAATATTATTCAGCCATTAATTTAAAAGAATTAAATAATGCAATTCGCAGCAACATGGATTAACTTGGAGATTATCATAGTATCATACTAAGTGAAGTAAGTCAGACACAGGTTTGATCCCTGATCCAGGAAGATCCTGAATGCTGCAGAGCAACTAAGCCCCTGAGCCACTACTTAGCCACGTGCCTCAGCTACTGAGCCCGACTGCCCTAGAACCCATGCCCTGCAACAAGAGAGGCCACCGCGGCGAGAAGCCCGTGCACCGCACCAGAGCGCAGCCCCCACTCGCCACAAGTAGAGAAAAGCCGGCACAGCAGTGAAGACCCAGTACAGCCGAAAATAAATAAACAAATACAGAAAAACTTTAATAAAATGGATAGCCAATAAGGACCTGCTTACAGCACAGGGGAAAGCTGCTCAATATTCTGTAATAACTGAAATGGGTAAAGAACTCAAAAAAGTTGTTATCGTTCAGCCGCTAAGCCGTGTCCGACTCTTTGCAGCCCCATGGACTGCAGCATGGCAGGCTTCCCTGTCCTTCACTATCTCCTGGAGTTTGCTCAAACTCATGTCCTTTGAGTCAGTGAACAAGAGTAGATACATGTATATGTATAACTGAATCACTTTGGTGCACACCTGAAATTAACACAACATTGTTAATCAACTATGCTCCATATTATAAAACGGATTTCAACAAAATAAAATAAAAATTTTCAATTAGAAAATAAATGAATATATATATATGTGTGTATGCATGTACCTGAATCACTTTAGTGTAATCAGAAATTAACACAACACTGTAAATCAACTATACTTCAATAAAATAATTTTTTTTAAGCTTTCTAAACTATAATCACTTGAAGCTTATTAGAAACATCAGAAGTTCGATCTAGGAGGAAAAAGGCCATAAGAGGTCACCCAGTCCAGCACCCACCTTCCATGGACTGGGAGACAAGCTCAAGGGCACGCTGGCACCTGTGTCGAATCTCAAGCTTCTGGGCTTGCTTCTCCATACTGCCTGCATCTCCCATCGGCGCTCGCACGCCAAGGCCCCAGGCACCCATGTGCTGATGTCACAGTTGGGGTGGGGGAGAAAGACACAGGTTAGAAGTTTCGAGGAGCCCTGCCCAGAGTGGGCAATGCAGACTAGACAGACTCCTCCCCAAATGTCCCATGTGCAGGATGCTCCCACAATTCAAAGGGAGCCCACTGGAGCCACCAGCAGCCTTTCACAGGCCAGGGTAATGGGGCTCCAAGTCTCATGGGAGAGGTATGGAGAACACTGACCCCCTCCACTAGAAGAGAAATCTGGAGAGGAGAGTTTAAGGCTGGGGTGCCGTGGGGGCCCCAAGAAGTCGGGAGGGAGGAGAGACAGTGGACACGTGCTGCAGAGTCCTGGGTGGGAGCTGGGAGGCTACTGGGGGTCCCAGGTCAGACCAGCCTTCACAGTGGGACTCAGTGTAAGTCCCAAGCTTGTGACTCCTCACACTGCAGAAACTCAAAGTAACTAGGGCAAGAGCAGTCAGGGAGGGCCTCCTGCAGCAGGTGGCTCCTGAGGGCCTAGAGCAAGCCCAGACTAGATGGCCACCCAAGTGACGCTTAGGAAAGGAGGGTCAGGCCCAGCAGAGGGGTGGGCAACAAGGCACCAGCAGGTTGTCCTCCCTGGAGGCCCCAGCCCCTCTGGGAGGGTGGGGATGAGTGCTTCGAAAGCCGACAGGAAGCCTGGACTTTACCAGGCTGGCAGTCCCGAGCCTCCACAGAGAACCTTGGCCAGGCTAACCAGACCAGGTCCGCTTTGTCAAATGAGCCTTCTGGCAGCAGTGCTGGAGTGGGACTGGATGGGATGGTGGAGCTAGGTCAAGCATGAAGCTTAGAGGAGACCTGTGAATAGGCTTCAGGAGTCCGAGCAGAGAGGAGACTGCGGGTGAAATTGGCCAGACTTGGGATGGAACAGATGAAAGGGAGTGAGGGAGCGGGACAAGCAGGGCAATGTCCTGTAACTGACCCAGGCTATGAGGTGGACTTCCTGAGAAAGGAGATGGAGAGGAGGAACCGGCAGGGCACAGGAGGGTGGGGAGCAGTGGGGTCAGGGGAGGTCACGTTGTGCTGCCCCTGGTGCGGCATCCTGGTGACGATGCGCAGGGCCCCGGAGGTGCCCCTGTTCCCTTGGACCCCCACCCCTACCCCATGCTCTGCAGACACAACATCGCACCTGTCACTCAGTGCTGTCCCCACAGGAGGGTGTCCCAGGCTGAGGGGGACCCCAAGCCTGCCCCGGAAAGTCCAGACCTAAGAGGGGGTGTGATGGGAGCTCCCCAGGTGGAAAGGACACTTCAGTGATACAACCTCAGCCTGTACTGCTCACCCTGCTCCCCCCACCCCACTCCAGCTTGTCTCTTTTCTAAGCCAAGGCTGGAAGCTCATTTCCGGGAAGCCTCTGTGGCCTAGCCCTGCTCCACACACAGGGCTGAGTTCTCACCTTTCTGAGAAGCTGCTCCAGACCAGAGAGGCCTCCCCGATCCTGGGTGTCACACACACCCCTCCCCTGCTGCACCCCTCTGCACCCAGAGCCTGTCCAGGCCAAGGCCACCCTCAATGCTCCTCTCTCGTTCTTTTGAACCCCAAATATGGAGGCTGTCATAGGTTGAATGGTGGCCCCCAAAAAGGCCTAAGCCTTAACCCTTGGAACCTATGAACGTGACATTACTTGGGAAAAGGGTCTTTGCAGATGTGATTGGATTAGGGATCTTCATATGAGATCATCCCAGATTATCCAGGTGGGCCCTGATCCAACAGCGAAAGTCCTTATGAAACCAGACTAGAAGACCTTGTGAAGACGAAGGCAGAGCTGGGAGAACCAGCCAAGGAAACGCCCGAAGACGGCCCCGCCCACCCTGAGCTTAAGACCTCTGCCCTCCAGAACCAGAGGGGACAGGTTTCCGCTGTTTTAAGGCAGTTTCCAGTTAGCGGCAGTTTGTATGGCAGCCCTTGGACGAAGGCTCAAAAACAGCAAGCAAACAGCTCAGACTGGGCCGCGCTGGCCGCAGTGTGTGCTGGCCCAGCTCTGCGCCCTGCAGGAGCTGCCAGTCCTGGGGGAGACAGACTTGCCTGGGCTCCTGCCTCAGGCCTGGACCCTGCCCCTCAGGAGAGTCATGGACAAATGGGGGGGCCCAGTCAGGGGACAGGAGAGCCCAAGTCGGGGGGCACAGGAGGTCCACTCCTGTGAGGAACCCCTCCTCTTGGCAAACCTCCCACCTGGGCCTGGGGGTGAGCAGGATTTAGAGGGCCCCCACTGCTCTGAGAGGCCCCCAGCCCTAACTGCCCCCCACCCTGTGGCCACTTCTGACCGCCCTGCTGCCAGCTCCACCCTACAATGGTGAGACAAGCCCAGGTCAGGGGAGGTGCTCCTGGGCTCCAGACCACAGCTCCTTGATTGGCTCCGGCCCTCGCCCCCATGTCTGAGGCTTTGGGATCAACCATGCCCACCGTCATCACCATTGCCTCCTCCTCTCTGCCTCTGTGGCTGCTTCCAGACCTTCCAGATCTGGTTCAAATGTCCCCTCCTGCATGAAGCCTTCCCTGACTGGGCCAGAGCCATGACCAGAGGTGAGGTGAGGTGGAAAGAGCCATATCTGGGTCAGATGACCCAAACCAGCATTGCCACAGGTCTGCCGAGTGACCTTGGATAGGTGCCCTCAAGTCTCTGCCTCTACACGGTCCCCTTCTAAATGCCGTATAATCTCCTTATTTTAGCAGGCCCTCTTACAACCTCTTCTCCCTTTCTCCCAGAAACATCATCTAAGTACCAACTATCCTTTAAAAAGCCTACGGACTCTTGACTCCCCATCACTGACATGTGGATCCTGCTTGCCGGACTAACCAGCATTCTGCGTCCACTCCCTGACCTGCTTTGGCAGAGCCACCCTGGGGTGGGCTGCAGCCTGAGTTTGGGGTCTGAGGACAGAATTCCCCCTGTTTCTGGGGAGTTACACCTCTTAGCTCCAAAGCAGGGACCATGGGCAGCCCAGATCAATAGGAAGGGCCTTGCCTGGATGTCAGGAGACCGGGCTCCAAGCTGGCCCCGTGGAGGCCCTCAGACACCAGGGAGTAGTCAGAGGGTACTGCCCATTGGCTGAGCCGGAGCCTGGGCTCCCGGGGAGACGAGTAGGGGTACATAGAGTTGCACTGTGGGAGCCGCACTGCTTCTCTCTGCTTCTGCTCGACCGTGCCGGGTGAGTATCACCTCTGGGGGTGGCCCAGGGGGGCTGTGGGGTCTTCACTGGAGGCTCTGAGCAGTGAGAGGGTGGCAGGAGTGGAGACAAGCCGGGCTGGCAACAAAGAAGGAGGACAGCTGGGCCTCACACCCCTGGCTGTCATCGCCTGTCTCTGGACAATCACACGACTAGCCCCAGACCGCACCAACGTCCCCCGTCCCCAGCTCCAGGTCTTCTCAGAAGGAAATCCTTTTCTTTGCCTTATTCCCCCAGGAAATCAGTTGTTTTCTTTTTAATTTATTAATCTATGTTGGGCTGCGTGGGGTCTTCGTTGCAGCAGGCGGGATCTTCATTGCAGCATGCAGGTTTCCCTCTAGATATGGCATGTGGGCTCCAGAGCTCGTGGGCTCTGTAGTTCTGGCCTGGCGGGTCAGTAGTTGCAGTGCACACGGGCTTAGTTGCCCCGCAGCATATCCCCCCCCAGCCCCCGCCCCGCCCCCCCACCCCACCCCCCCCCACAAAGATCAAACCCGCGTCCTTTGCATTGGAAGGCAGATTCTTAACCACTGGACCATCAGGGAAGTCCCCAAAGGGAACCTTTTTCTAAACCTAATCTGGAGACCTCCTTTATGAAACTGAGTCTCAATAGTGGAAAATCAGCCAGAGTTTAATTCATCCTTTCATTGCTACTCTGCCATCTTCTTTTTTCTTATCATTTTCTTCCACAGGACTCTCACCAAGCCCAGGTGTCTCCCTTGAGGTGTAGTGACTGTGAGAGGCACCTGGGCTTTGGCATTCTAATCCCACCCCCACCAGTTCTGGGCTCGATGTCATCAGGCTATTTGCACCCCACTGCCCGCCTCCCCACCAAATTCCAGCTCTCAGGTTAGATGGTCTCTCTTCTGGGACGTTTTCCCTGCCCCAGAGGCTGAGTTAGACATTTCCCTGGGCTCCACAGCTCTCTGCTTCTCCCCCTATTGGACTCCAAGCTTCTTGGGCACTGAAACCACATCTAATACACCCATGAACCCCCGTGCCTAAAAGAGTGCCTGGTACATGATAAACATCACAAAATATGTTGAATGAAAAAAGAAAGGATGGCTTCATACATCTGCCAATTGTAAAAACTGCCTACCAGAAACTGTGGCTACTAAATGAGATGGAAATATATGTGAGTACAAAACAGAAAACAGACCATGGTAGGGCCTCAGAAATGCGTTCGTTTTTCTTCTGCTCCTTCCTATCAATGCAACCTCAAGAAGAAAACTGTCCCTCAGTTAACAGAGGACGCAGCTGGGACCAAAGGGGTGACACTGCACCAAGAGAGCTTTCGAGCCTGACGACCGGGTGAACCACCCACTCATGGCCCCACTGCCTGAGATACAGTAGGAAGCATCTTGATGAGCAGCTGCGCAGGCTGAGGGTGCTCGCAGCAGGGAAGGAGGCGAACAATAGGCAAAATGAGCCCTACAGGCTTCCGCTGTGTGTGGCTGGGAATTCATGATTCTCGATGATTTTTTTTTAGGTTACAGAGGCCCAGAAAGGGGATGGGAGGAGGGGCCCATCTGCCCAGGACTGGATAGTTAGAGCTTGCTGCCCCCAGGTGCTGGGAGGTTGGCAGTTCCCATCTTCCTTTTAAGTCCCTTGGATGCAAATAGAAAATCTTCCCTCTGACGGCCTTCATTTCTGGGGCTCTAATCCCCACCTTCTGTGTTTTGATGTTAACGAGGCAGTTGCCCAGCAGTGAGTGCAATCAGCAGTGAGAATAGGAGCCTGTTGTGAGATTCAGTCTATGTGGAGCCTTATCTCCAGAAGAGGGTAGGTTCGTGCATCCCAGTGTGTGTCACTGAGTATTCCAGTGAGTCTGTATTTGTTTTCACACACACCCTAAAGGATGACGGTTCCTAATCCGTAGTGTGATTTGAGATGAGCTACAAGAGCTTCGGAGATGGTGATGGACAGGGGAGCCTGGCGTGCTGCGGTCCATGGGTTCGCAGAGGCGGACATGACTGAGTGACTGAATGGCAACAACAGGAGCTGCATGAGTGTAACTCAAAATATCACCGGTTTACATGTTCATTCTTTGGGTTAGGGTATTTAATCACCCTCCTGAAATGCAAATCACCCTGTAGGAGTCTATGCTAATGAATTACAAATTCTTTGTGAAATGGGCAAGTCACCAGAAGAATGTAATTTTCCAAGTTTACTCAAGAAGAGATTAAAAACCTGAGTAGATTGATTGCCATAAAAGAAATCACAACATGTTACTAAATAGCTATCATCCAAAAAAGTCTGTGCCCAAATTGCTTTATTCGTGAGATTTTCACCCCAAATTCAAGAAATGAAAAATTACTGTGTTATAAAAGCCATTCTAGAAATAGTATTTTAAAAAGAAACTGAATCAATTCATCATGAAGCTGGCATAACTGTGATACCAAAACCTCATAAAAAGATAAAGATAGCTCAAAAAAAACCCTATAAATCTATTCTAAATAAAATACTAGCAAAAATTTCAGTAGTATTTAAAAATATAATCACTATGTATTTTATCTATTTGTCAATGGGTCAAATTTTAAAAGCATTGGCCAGTTATTATTGATGCCAAAAAAGCATTTGAAAACATTAAATACAGACTCAATTTTTTTCATTATTAAAAACTAGCAGCAGGAAGATACTTCATTAACATGAAAATAATACCTATCTCAAACCAACAAGCAACATCTTATTTAACATAGAAACAGAAGCTTTAATAAAACTGAAGGAAAATAAATGCACCTTTTCTTATCATTACTTTTTAACATTATTCTAGAAGTTCTGGTTTCTGAAATGAGATGTAAAACCAGAAATGAAAGTCCAATTTTTTTTTTAAGAAAAAAATAATTCTCCCTTGTGTGTGTGTGTCCAGTTCAATTGTGCCTGACTCTTTGTGACCCCATGGACTGTTGCTCACGAGGCTCTGTCCAAGAGCCCATGAGGCTCCTCTGTCCCAGGCAATAATACTGGAGTGGGTTGCCATTTCTTCTCCAGGGGATCTTCCTGACCCAGAGATGGAACCCACGTCTCTTGTGTCTCCTGAAACGGCAGGCCGATTCCTTACCAGTAGCACCACCTGGGAAGCCCAATTCTCCCTTAAATACCCAATAAAATCAACTGAAATATTTTTAGCTAGTAAGGGAATTTTTTAAATAGCAGTATATGAGATAAATGGACAAAATCAGTAAACTTCTATATAAGCTTGTTGCCAATTCAAAAAATACAATAGAAAATTATTATATTCTCAATGATAACAAATTGCAAAATACCTAGGATTTTAACAATAAACTATGGGAGACCCATTCATTATTCAACCAATACTTACTGTCTCCTATATGTCAGGTTTGGTATTAGGTTCCTGGAATATAAATGTGAGTGAAGTGAACAGAATTCCTGCTGTCACAGACCTATACAAATAACAGAAAACTGCTGAGAGACATAAATCAAGACTTGACGACTTAGAACACCATACTTGATACTAGATGGAAAGACTGAATATCATTAAGATTATCAGTCCTCTGCAGATTAATTCATGGATTTAATGAAATTCCAATTTTTAAAATGCACAATGAGATTATTTTTAGAAATTAGCAAAATGATTATAAAGGTTGGGAGAATGAAATGAGAATAACAAAAAAATTTAACAAAAGTACTTGTAAATATAAATTTTATTAGAAATTAAGATAAATGATGAAGTTATAGTAATCAATAAAATACAGTACTCTTACAACTTAGTAATAAAAGACAACTAAATTAAAAATGGGCAAAGAATTTGAATAGACACTTCTTTAAAAAATACAAATGGCCAATATGCACATGAAAAGGTTCTCAACACCGTCAACCCTCAGAAAAACACAAATCAGGGATTTTCCTTGGTCCAGTGATAAAGACTCTGTGCAAGAGGGGCTGGTTGGATCCCTGGTCAGGCAACTAAGGTCTCACATGCTGCACCACAAAGCCAAAACAAAAGTAAAAGAAAAACACAAATCAAAACCACTAGGATAGCTAGAATAATAAAGAGAGGTAATAAGTATTAGCGAGGATATGGAGAAAATGGAACACTCATCCATTGCCGGTGTGAATTTAAAATGGTGCAGCTGCCTTGGAAAACAAGCTGGTAGTTCCTCAAATGCGGTGGTTCCACAATTCCACTCCTAGGTATTTCCAAGAGAAATGAAAACATATGTTTACACAAAAGCTTGTACATGAGTGTTTTATTCATAATACCCCAAATGTAGAAACAGCCCAAATGTCTATCAGCTGATGAGTGGATCAATAAAATGTGATATAGCCGTACTATGGTATATTATTCAGCCATTACAAAAAGAATGGCATACTGATATATGCTAATAGCATGGATGAACCTTAAAAACATTATGCTAAGCGAGAAAAACAGCCATAAAAGAGCACATATTGTATAATTCCATTAATATCAATTGTTCAAAGTAGGCACATTCACTGACTCAGAAAGTAGATTAGTGATTGGTTCCATAGGGCTCCTGGGGTTGGGGAAAAATAGGGGTACCAGGTTTCTATTTGGGGTTATGACAATGTTGATTGTGGTAATAGTTGCACAACTCTGTGAATTTACTAAAAACCATTGATGTGTACATGTCAATGTGCATATGTGAATTATATCTCAATCGAGCTTTATTTTTTAAATAGCATGGTATGATTTTTTTAATTAATAAATAAATTTTAAAAATAAAAAATAGCATGGCATTGGCACAAGAACAAACAGACTATCACTACCTATAAAACAACCGCTTCACATGTAAGAACTTAATCCAGGACAAATATTGTAACACAAAGCAGTGTAGGAAATGACACAAGAACAATTATTTAGCTACCTGGGAGAAAAATATCAAGTTAGATCATGACTTAATGTCACATAGCAAAGTGAATTTCACGTATATCAAAACTTCATTTAAAAAATTAAGCCGTGCTTTAAAGAACAAAATACAGTATACTATCTTTTCGATCTTTGAATGAGAATCATTATAATAAACCAAGAAAAGAACTCACAAGGAGGTGTCTAGAGATTCAATTTTATAAATTTAAAACTCTTAGTCTTAATATCATAAATAAGATAAAAATACTAACAAGGGACTTCCCTGGTGGTCCAGTGGCTAAGACTCTACACTCCCAATGCAGTGGTCCCAAGTTCAATCCCTGGTCAGGGAACTAAATCCCACATGCTGCAACTAAAGACACCATGTGCAGCAACTAAGACCCAGCACAACCTAAGTAAATAAACAAATAAATATTTTTAAAACAATACTAATGAGATTTGGAAAATCTGTTTCAATATCTGGATATCTGGATAAAAGGGGAAACAATGGTTTTAATATTTAAACTGTTAAGAGAAACAATCCCTGGTAGTACATGGGCAAAAGATAGGAGTAGAAAATTCACATGTGGGAGCTAAATCCCACATGCCACAACTAAAAGACAGCATGCAAGTTAAAATGAGATAGTATATTTCAACCATCAAAGTATTAAAATAATTTTTTTTACTCAAGGCAATTTAGTACTAGCACCAATGACAAGACTGACAAACTTTCTTGGAAATCTACTTGCACCTTCATAAATGTTCTTATTATTATATGATACAATAATTCTACATCTAATATCTATCCTGAAGAATTTATTTGAAATGCAAAGATTTATCCACAGATGCATATCTCATTAAATAATGAGATTTAGTCTGTCATTTTTTTCTCTAGGGATATTGGAGATTCATGAAAATCAAAACCTAGGAAAGCTGGGGCAAGCCCTAGTGGGTGCAGAAACCAGGCCTCCTGCCCCTCTTTTCTCCCTAGAGCCATCCCACTCCCCAGGGAAGATGTCATCATGGACCAACGGCAGCTCCAACCTGTCCTATACCAGCTTCATCCTGCTGGGCTTCCCGGGGCTGCAGGAGTCCCGAGCCCTCCTGGTGCTGCCCTTCCTCAGCATCTACCTGGTGATCGTCTCTGCCAACGCCCTGGTCATCCACACGGTGGTGGCCCAGAGGAGCCTGCACCAGCCCATGTACCTGCTCATAGCGCTGCTCCTGGCTGTCAACATCTGTGCCGCCAGCACCGTGGTGCCTGCCATGCTGCTCAGCTTCTCCTCCCGATTTAGCCGCATCTCCCTAGCTCGCTGTCTGGTCCAGATGTTCTGCATCTACTTCCTCATTGTCTTTGACTGCAACATCCTCCTGGTCATGGCCCTGGACCGCTATGTTGCCATCTGCTACCCTCTCCGCTATGCAGAGATAGTGACAGGTCAGTTGCTGGCTGGTCTGGTGGGGGCGGCAGCCGCCAGGAGCACTTGCATCGTTGCTCCAGTGGTGGGGCTGGCCTCCAGTGTTCGTTTCTGCCGCTCAGACGTGATCCACCACTTTGCCTGTGAGCACATGGCCCTGATGAAGCTCTCCTGCGGGGATATCTCCCTAAACAAGACTGTGGGGCTCACTGTCCGCATCTTCAACAGAGTCCTGGACATGCTGCTGCTAGGAGCCTCCTACTCCCGCATCATCCATGCTGCCTTTCGAATTTCATCAGGCAGAGCATGTTCAAAGGCCCTGAACACCTGTGGCTCCCACCTGCTGGTCATCTTCACTGTCTACTCATCCACCATGTCCTCATCCATCGTCTACCGCGTGGCCCACACTGCCTCCCAGGATGTGCACAACCTGCTCAGTGCCTTCTACCTGCTGCTTCCATGTCTGGTCAATCCCATCATCTACGGGGCCAGGACCAAGGAAATCAGGCAGCAGCTGGCAACTGTCTTCCAACGGGCACAACACCAGGTCTCCAATGAGAAGCTCCAGCCCCCGCCCTCACATAGGGAGCTTCCTGCCTGACTCTCCATGACTTGTAGGCCCCAGTCACTCTCACTATCACGTAGGTAAATGTGCAAGTGATCCATCCCTGCTGTATGTTGGCTTTGGCTGTCTACAGTCATCTTTGAGAATCTTCTAGGCATATCCTGAAAACTGGCTATTCATCCAGAGTTCCACAGTAACCAACTTCAAATAAGCTTCTGTCACCGATTTCTCAGTTTTCTCCCCCTCTTTCTGCATGTAGTTTTCATTTGTTCGTTCATTCATTCACCAGACATCTAGTATACATACGTCATGTTAGCCACACACTTCAAAAGAAAGAAAAAAATTGGTTTCTCCCCTGAAAGAGGTCCAATCTAGCACGCTGTAAAGGCATGTAATGGTCAATAATAGCTTTGTGAACAAAATTCTGTGGAAACATATAGGAAGGGCAATCACTGACATGGAACTCTTCACAGAGAAGGTGAATCTGGCTTGTGTTTGAAGGATAAGGTAAGGTGTTTGCTGGAGAGGAAGGAGATGGAAAGAAAAAAGGCACTCTAGGCCAGCATGGTGAGCCACAGAGGCATGTATAGAGGTCAGAAACTCCACAGCAGCCCCCACAGAGGGAGCACGGGGATCTGGTGGGAAGTGAGGTTGGGTCGGTGGGCGGATAAGTGGAGGACAGATGATAAAAGGCTTTATCTGTCATGATAAGGAGTTTGAGTTTTTACTCCAGGCAGCCACTGAAGACTCGGAAGCAGGGAAGTGGCAAAACCACACTTGTGATTCACAGCGGCCACTCTGCAGTCACAGGAGAGTGTGGATTAGAGGGAGACAAGCCTGGAGGCGGTGACACTAGAGAAAACGGTAGCCTGGCCCTGAGTAGAGACACAGGGATGAAGAGAGGTGGAGAGATGAAGGGACTTCTAAAGGTTGAGTTTGTGTGTAGGAATCAGGGAGGCGGGAGGAAAACAAGGATAGAATGGCCTCACCAAAGCCAAGGGAGGAGACTGTTTTAAGAAGGTTGGAGTGGTTGGCAGGTTTCAGTCCTCTAATGGGTCAAGAAGAATGAGGATTCGACTAAGTAATATTGTGGAAGTTGATGAGCACTTTAACAAGGGCAGTTCCCTTCCTCGGGTCCTGGGGATACTATTGATGAGCATAATGTGGTTCTGGCTCTCATGGACTTTATCTTTTAGAGGAGGCATAGGCATTAGTCAACTGATGTTAATGCCTCGGAATGGTGGGGGCTAAAATGAACTGCCGTGATTCTGAGTGCATAAACAGAAGTTTATGGAGGGGAATAGACAGCAGTGGGTGGAAGGGAAGGTGGGCAAGAGGATGTGGGTAAACTTTGAAGAGTAGAAAAAAAATGTAACGCTGAGAGAGGAAAAGACCTGGGTTTGATTCTTGGCTTAGCCACATACAGGTTGGGAGGACCATGGGACAGTCTTGGAGTTCTCTCTGAATTTGTTTCCTCGTCTGCAAAATGGAGAGAATAATATTACCTGCCTCATAGGGGGAGGAGAACTAGTTGAGAGAAAATTAAAGGATGATCCTTTAAAAGAGGGACATATGGGGACAAGAGCAAAGCAGAAAAGTTGGGTCTTGAGATAAGGAACCCTCTTCTTTGGATACAGAGAGAAGGAGTACAGATGTATACAGAAGTGCAGAGCTGTGCTGTTTCTCTAGAAACACTTAGCAGTCTGGGAACAGCTTTCACCCAGCTTCCATCAGGGTACATCAGGACAGGAGTACTGGAGAGAGAGCCATTGAGCTGCCTGCCATCCAGCGTGTGAAGGGCAGGGGAGACAGGAGGATTCTGAACAATGAAAGAAAGATGACAGGCCTAGAGGTCATCTTGAGATATAAAAGTAGGGACTGTTATGTTATGGGGAAGGAATAAGGCAGTTTGAAAGAGAGCTACTGAAGCAGAAGACTTCAGAGGTGGTGCGTTTATGGTTGATGATCTAGGGTATGATCACATATTTGCAGCCTGGACTGGATAGAGAATAGGTCACTGATGTTGAAGAAGGCAACAACCCTTAAACAAAGATGCTGGACAGATCATTTTCATAAATGATCCATACCATAGTCCAGGCAAATGGCCAGAGTTGAGGAGGAAATGTCTTCTATGAAAATAGGGAAAGGATCTTGAAGTTACGGATAACAATGATGAAGGAAGGGGATGCAAAATTAGGAAAACAATCATTTTAAGCAACATTAGGGAGCTACTTTTAAAAAATTATTTCAAGATATGGCTACCCATATCATCAGCCTTGGAAAGACTGGGCACTTCAGGGCAGGAGACAGGTGTTTCCCAGCACATAGCAAGAGGCCACTGACAGAGCCCGATGCCTCCAGAAAAGGCCAGCGAAAGACAGGCAGACAGGAAGAAGATGGAAGCCCCTAGGTAGCAAGAGTGAAAGGAGACCTAACCTGCTCTCATCTTTGCCAGTCCAACCTATATCTCAAGTTTTCCACCAGTTCTATTTCAGAGCAACACCGTGTCATGAGTATAGCAGTCATAAGGGGGTGGGGAGTGGCATATTTCTTGATTTTTCTTAGGTAGGACTTGGAGTGGCGAACACATGATAAGAATAGGCAAGCGTGTTGGTGTGTTCACAGTGTCCTTGGAAACAGGAGAGTACAGCAGCACAGAAGTCATCCTTCCCAAGCTTGAGTGTGCAAAGAAAGAAGCATCAAGAGGGCAGCACCCGGGTTGGTGGGGGAGCTGTGGTCTTTTGACATAGACAAGGAACTGAGCTCTTCATCCTGCAGGAGGAAATAGCCTCACCCTCAGGGCACTCTTGGTCTAAGGATATACCAGCTACTAGCACTGTCCTGCTCCACCACTCTCCTTCTCTGCCAGAAACATTCAGGCTTGCAAAGAAGCCCAGTAAATGTTTCTTGATCAAATTCAGTGACCTTAATCATAGCCCTAGGGAATATATAAGGGAGGCTGCTGCTGCTGCTGCTAAGTCACTTCCATCGTGTCTGACTCTGTGCAACCACATAGACAGCAGCCCACCAGGCTCCCCCGTCCCTGGGATTCTCCAGGCAAGAACACTGGAGTGGGTTGCCATTTCCTTCTCCAATGCATGAAAGTGAAAGTGAAATTGAAACCACTCAGTCATGTCCGACCCTCAGCGACCCCATGGACTGCAGCCTACCAGGCTCCTCCGTCCATTGGATTTTCTGGGCAAGAGTACTGGAGTGGGGTGCCATTGCCTTCTCCGATATAAGGGAGGCAGAGGGTCACAATTCTCTCTGGTCCGAGGAGGCTACTCCTTTCTGGGTCAGATACTGCTCTGTCCCCTGACTGTCCAAACCTTCCAGGATGATCTCAAAATATGACAGAACATGTCCTAATCCTCTCCATTTAGTCCCTCAAGGCCTTGCCTTCACGTTCACTGGTAGCACCTCAAGATATTGTTCAACATGACAAAGAGCAAGGGTGTTAGAGTCCATGAGACGTTGGTCTGAAACCTAGCTATGCCTGAAGGTTGAGCTGCTTGGTCAGCGTGATGAACAAAGAACAAAAGCAGACATACAACAGAAAATATTAGCACGGAAAGCCCTCTCTGAGCTCTGCTTGCGGCTTCACTCTTCTAAAGGCAAGAGGAAGGTTTCACAGAATTAGAAGACACATACCAAAGCAGTCACTTGGCATTTTCTCTCTCTCTCAGTTCCATCTTATGGTATCAAATTGCCTAACATCTTCCTGTGTGTTAGTCACTCAGTCATGTCCTACTCCTTGTGACCTCGTGGACGGTAGCCCGCCAGGCTCCTCTGTCCATGGAATTCTCTAGGCAAGAATGCATTGGAAGGACTGATGCTGAAGCTGAAGTTTCAATAATTTGGCCGCCTGACATGAAGAGCCAACTCATTGGAAAAGACCCTAGTTCTGGGAAAGATTGAGGGCAGGAGGAGATAAGGGTGACAGAGGATGAGATGGTTGGATGGCATCACTGACTCAATGGACATGAGTTTGAGCAAATTTCAGGAGATAGCGAAGAACAGGGAAGCTTGGCGTGCTTCAATCTATCAGGTCTCAAAGAGTCGGACACAACTTAGCGACTCTCCGTGGGATTTCTCAGGCAAGAATACTAGAGCAGGTTGCCATTTCCTACATTACACTTAATTATTTATCGGAAACATTAAAGAAAGGTACATCTAAATGTTAAAAATCCAAACCATAAAGTTTTATAAGATAAAGAAATATATCATCACAACATTGGAGTAATGGAAGTCTTTCTAAGTAGGACACAAGTACTAATTTTTTATAAAAGAAAGAAAAAAGTGATACAAACTTGACTACATAAAGGAAAGAAGTGATAAATTTGACTACATTAAAATCTAGAATTTTGGATAATCAAAAGCAGAGCTGCCACTGTTGTGTAATATATTATATAGGTGATCTGCACAAAGACATCCGACAGAAGCAAATGAAAGCCGAAATTCAGCCCACATTACACTTACCAAGCCATCAGAAAGGGAGCATTTTTATAAACTGTACAAAGGTATCCGATGTACCAGACACCGTCTCAATCAAAAGATGGATGCCATAAGCAAGTGAAAAAGCAAGCCACAGAATTGGGGAAGATACTTATAATACTTTATCCAACAAAGAACTAGTATCCAGAAAATATAAATAACTACAAATCTGTAAGAAAAAGACAGATAACTTAGTTTATCAGAAGGTAACATAGGTAGATAAAAGACTTGACTGTCACTTCAGAAAATAAGCATATGAAAAGGTATTTGTCCACACTATTTCAGAATTCAAATGTTAGTCGTTAATGATTTAAGGCAGAATGAAATGCCTCACTCTAGCGCATGAATTTAAAACAGAAACTAAATGTATGTTGGGCTTCCCTCATAGCTCAGTCTGTAACGAATTTGTTTGCAATGCTGGAATCCGCTTGAGATGCAGGAGACTGGGGTTCAGGTCCTGAGTCTGGAAGATCCCCTGGAGAAGGAAATGGCAACCCACTCCAGTATTCTTCCCTGGAAAATCCCATGGACAGAGGAGACTGGAGGGCTACGGTCCATCGGGTGACAAGAGTCAGACATGACTTAGCGACTAAACCACCACGAATGTATTTTACAGGGTTTCTTAAATGCAAAAAGTAACAATATTTCAGTTAAAGAAACTTGATTTCTTAAGCGAAATTAGAGTTTCCACAGAGATATTGCAAAAGGACAGTGAACGCGCATGGTAGTTGTATACCGTGTGTGTCACCATTTTCAAAGGCACTGAAGTCACACCGGCTGCATTAGATTGGGAGCAAGATCATTGTTGTAGATTGAGAACTATTTCACATTCACAGCTAGACTTGGAATCTTCCACAGAAGAAGGATAAAAGTAAGCCATGTGTCCCATGTCCTAGAAAATGAAATACCTCTACAGCCTCCATCTAAAAAACTAATCATTTGCTATTATATATTCCAACTATTTCCAGTGCATTTAGTCCCTTCTCCTAATGGAAAAGAACAGTACAAAGTAGGACTAGCCAGTTAGGTGCAGCACAGCAGAGCTGGTATGAATACAGGCTTCTGAAGTCAGAGTGAGTACGGGGTTTTTATTTGTTTTTTAATTAAAAATAATTAGTATAGAGAAATAAATCAACAAAGCAATATACCACGAGAAAAATAATGGACTGAAAAATTTAAATATAAGCTACTTATCTGTCATTCAAAAGCAGGCAAGAGGTCAAGTGTTCAGGGTACAAACAGCACAATTTGGAGAGGTCAAGAGTTACTATGAAGAGTGACATGATTTTCATGGGTCCCAGTTGCTTTTGTGTGAATATTGCTAACTTCCTAAGTATGATTATAAGACTTAGTGATGTGATCTAACCCAGTTCTCTCTAGTCTCACCCATAGTGAGACTCCCACATAAACTGTCAATTATAAGGTAATTCTTTAAGCATCCAGAATACATTCATTATCTTTCTTTGCATCTCTGGGAATCCTCATGTTCTGTTTCCTCTTTATAATTTTCAGATTAGAAAAATCTTCCCTAATCTAAATCTTTTCTAAATTTCAGACTTTCTCCAACCTGAGTCACTACTCTTTATTTTTTTCTTTTATCTTAATTTTATTTTTGTCTTCACTGGGTCTCTGTTGCTGCATGTGGGCTTTCTGTAGTTGCAGCTAGCAGGGGCCACTCTCTAGTTGCTGTGTGCAGCCTTCTCATAGCAGTGATCTTTCTTGTTGCAGATCATGTGTTCTAGAGTGTGGACTCGGTAGTTATAACTCATGGGCTTAGTTGCCCCATGGTTTGTGGAATCTTCCCAGAGCAGGGATCGAACCCATGTCCCCTGCATTGGCAGGCAGAGTCGTAACCACTGGACCACCAGGGAAGTCCCACTACTGTTTATTTTTATGACATTCTTCAACATTTAGCCCAATGCCACATCAGTGAAGCCCTTACTGATCAGCTTAGACTTTAAAGAAGTTAATTGTTTTATCTTAGAGTTCATTGAATCTTTTTTTTTTCTTATTCCTGTTATAATCTAACAAGAACCTCCTCCCCCTGTAATAAGGGACAATTCTATGAGACTTGTATTAATGTTTATTTTTGTTGCTCTTCAAGTCAACAGTCACTTATTGAGAGAGTTCTAGGTGCAAAATTATTTTAAAGGCTAAAAAGCATAGTAGTGGACAAAACCAACAAAACTTACTGCTCTTCTGGATTTCACACTTAATTTGTTGCAAAAGCGTACATAGCAAGGCAAACCAGTACTGACACAATTGGGGAATTCTAAAGAGAAAGTATGATCTCTAATCTAAGCCAGAAATCCTGGAATGTGAAGTCAAGTGGGCCTGAGAAAGCATCACTACAAACAAAGCTAGTGGAGGTGATGGAATTCCAGTGGAGCTATTTCAAATCCTGAAAGATGATGCTGTGAAAGTGCTGCACTCAATATGCCAGCAAATTTGGAAAACTCAGCAATGGCCACAGGACTGGAAAAGGTCAATTTTCATTCCAATTCCAAAGAAAGGCAATGCCAAAGAATGCTCAAACTACCACACAATTGCACTCATCTCACATGCTAGTAAAGTAATGCTCAAAATTCTCCAAGCCAGGCTTCAGCAATAAATGAACCGTGTACTCCCTGATGTTCAAGCTGGTTTTAGAAAAGGCAGAGGAACCAGAGATCAAATTGCCAACATCCGCTGGATCATGGAAAAAGCAAGTGAGTTCCAGAAAAACATCTATTTCTGCTTTATTGACTATACCAAAGCCTTTGACTGTGTGGATCACAATAAACTGTGGAAAATTCTGAAAGAGATGGGAATGCCAGACCACCTGACCTGCCTCTTGAGAAATCTGTATGCAGGTCAGGAAGCAACAGTTAGAACTGGACATGGAACAGACTGGTTCCAAACAGGAAAAGGAGTACATCAAGGCTGTATATTGTGACCCTGCTTATTTAACTTATATGCAGAGCACATCATGAGAAACGCTGGGCTGAAGAAGCACAAGCTGGAATCAAGATTGCCGGGAGAAATATCAATAACCTCAGATATGCAATGACACCACCCTTAAGCAGAAAGTGAAGAGGAACTAAAAAGCCTCTTGATGAAAGTGAAAGTGGAGAGTGAAAAAGTTGGCTTAAAGCTCAACATTCAGAAAACGAAGATCATGGCATCTGGTCCCATCACCTCATGGCAAATAGATGGGGAAACAGTGGAAACAGTGTCAGATTTTATATTTTTGGGCTCCAAAATCACTGCAGATGGTGATTGTAGCCATGAAATAAAAGACGCTTATTCCTTGGAAGAAAAGTTATGACCAACCTAGACAGCATATTCAAAAGCAGAGACATTACTTTGCCAACAAAGGTCCATCTAGTCAAGGCTATGGTTTTCCAGTGGTCATGTATGGATGTGAGAGTTGGACTATAAAGAAAGCTAAGTACCAAAGAATTTATGCTTTTGAACTGTCGTGTTAGAGAAGACTTTTGAGAGCCCCTTGGACTGCAAGTAGATCCAACCAGTCCATCCTAAAGGAGATCAGTCCTGAGTGTTCATTGGAATGACTGACGTTGAAGCTGAAACTCCAATACTTTGGCCACCCAATGCGAAGAGCTGTCTCATTTGAAAAGACCCTGATGCTGGGAAAGATTGCATGGAGGAGGAGAAGGGGACGACGGAGGGGATGGCATCACCAACTCAATGGACATGGGTTTGGGTGGACTCTGGGAGTTTGTGATGGACAGGGAGGCCTGGCGTGCTGTGGTTCATGGGGTCGCAAAGAGTCAAACACGACTGAGAGACTGAACTGAACTGAACTGAGTAAAATCAAAGATATTTATGCATACCCTTTGACCCAGGAAACCTCCTCAGGCACATGAGCATCAAAATACATACAAAGCTATTTATACTGGCCTTGACTTCCCTGGTGGCTCAGATGGTAAAGCATCTGTCTACAATGTGGAAGACCTGGGTTCGATCCCTGGGTTGGGAAGATCCCCTGGAAAAGGAAATGGCAATCCACTCCAGTACTCTTGCCTGGAAAATCCCATGGACAGAGGAGCCTTGTAGACTACAGTCCATGGGGTCCCAAGGAGTCGGACACAACTGAGCGACTTCACTTTCACTTTATCCCTAATTAGGAAAAACCAGAAACAACATAAATGTCCCTCAGCGATGGAGTATGTAAATAGGTTACGGTACATTTATACACTGGATGCTAGCAATAAACTATAGTCACACACAACATTAATTAATTTTTCAAACAAATATTAATTTTTTCTTATTTTTCTAAATCTCTTTAGAACACAATGAACTGTATAAACCCCAAAATATATACAGATGTATTGTGAGGTTTATAAGTTATGCATAAATAAAGCAAATGACAACAATAACACAAACAGTGGAAGAGGGGCAGTGGAAGAATCTTGCTGCAAGGATCTCATACTCTTCAATGAAGTGGCACAATACTATTTAAAAGTAGGCTATGGTAAGTTAAAGGTGTGTACTACAAAACCTGAGGCAAACTAAGAGGCACAGCTGGTAAGCCAACAACGAAGATAAAGCGAAATCATGAAAGACTCCAAAGAAGGTAGAAAAAGAGTTTTCCAGTGCTACCACTTTCAAATTCCAGAGGACAAACTGGTGATGCCTCCCTGGAGGAGCTACCCCTGCCTCTGTGAGTCCTGGCTGCTCACAGCACAACCCACACCAAAGTCATCTCCCACTCAAGCCCCTCAGTCACCCATTCTGGGAAAGTTAATGCCTCATCAATCTCAGTGTGCGCATACATGCTCAGGCACTCATGCACAAGCATATGTGTACATGCACACATGCCACACTTTTTACTGTCACCCAAATGCTCCTTCCTGCCTTTGGCTGACCCCCAAATTGCAGGAGCTCCTTCCCCTCAGTGGAGCCCCAGGTCATCCCAGTCAGTCATCTCCAGTCTGTTAGTCCCCTGGGATGGAAGCCTCCCTCAACCCTGACTTGCTCTCTCAGAGTCTCTAATGGATCATCTGTAAAGTGGGGGAACTCCTCTGCAGACGTGACCACTCTGAGAAAAAGCTAGAGCCATAGAAATAAGAATGTTAGTACACCATCATCTCCACACAGCCTCTCTCCCTGGGGTCCTCCTTCAATTTCCTGGGTTTCTCATTGCGTTCTCCTTTGAGTTCCTGGAAACACTTGCCCACTGGGAATCTCATCCTCCACTGGGAATCCCCTGGTCTACTTGTCCACCCCTCCCCTCAGCCTCATAGAGTAGTGCCTTGGAGTTGGGCACAGACCTCAGGCCTTACCTTTTCAGAGATAGTACCAAAGCCATAGCAGGCCACCACCCAACAGGAGTGTTCTAGAGGCTGCCACAGTGAGGTTGGGCGTGAGAAGACCGGGGACTTATGGGGAGTTCGAGGCAGGTAAGCCTGAGATTGGCATTAAACTTCACCACTGGCAAACCTACATCACATCCCAGCTATCATTTAACATCTATGATACTTTAAGAAAATTAGTTATTGTCTTTGAGCCTCAGTATTAATGTCTGTAAACTGGGTTAATAAATAGTATTCATCTCTTAAGGTTGCTTTGAATATTACAGATACCAAATGGAAAAGCATTTGGAACCATGCCCAGTGTGCAGTAAGTACTCAATAAATTTTAACTCACAGTATTGTTGCTGAGGCTAAAACTGCCTGGAGCCTGTCCAATGCTATCTCATGTGTGGATGAGAAGGAAGAACTGTGGTACAGACAGAAGAGTCCAAGACCTAGATTTGAGCCTGGCTCTTCTTGCTAGGTGAGACTAAGCAAATCACTTGGAATCTCTGAGCCTTGATGGGGTTTGATTGTCCATTCATTCACTCATTTATTCGTTCAACCTCAAAGGGCTACTCTAAGTTAGTCACACACGAGAATGTTTATTAAAATTCCTTGGTGCATTGTGTATTCTTGCAACACAACACTTACTGAGCAGGTACTCTGCAGTGGGCTCTATGCCGGGCACTGGGACAGAGAGGAGAGAGGAGTAAGACACGGTTGCCCCACCAGCAACACCTGCAGTCTAGTGGGGAGCCTGATCAGCAATTCAGCGATTATTGCATGATAAAGGCATGTCCAGGGCCTTGGCTTCAGGGGTGAGGAGAAAGATTGGAAGCTTGAGGGCTGAATGAAGTTATGGAAGAGTTTATTTTCACCAGACAGACTTGAACTCCATATTCAAGGGATACGAAGGGGAAAAGTGGAAGATACCCTGAGGACAAAAGAGAGGAGAGGGACTTCCCTGGAGGGTCAGTGGTTAAGACTCCGAACTAAGATCCCACAAGCTGCATGGTGCAGGGAAAAAAAAGAGGCAGTGGGGAGAGAAAAGAGAGACTTTTCTTTTACTGGGAATCTTGCTGGGAACAGAGGAAGAGAGAAAGATGAGCGCAGTGGGGAGGGGGGAGTTCAAGGAGCTCTTGTCCACAGTGTTGACTCTCACAGTGGAGGAACCGTGCTTCTTTCTGCAGAAAGCACATGATGTCTGGCCTCTTCATCTCAGCCCTCTTATCTGGTCCCTCCCCTGCTACTCAGAACAATAAGCTTTGCAGGGTGACTTAGCTGTGTTGGTCTTTTGCCTCTGTGTGGTGGTTTAGTCCCTAAGTCATGTCTGACTCTTGCAGCCCCATGGACTATAGCCTGCCAGGCTCCTCTGGCCATGGGATTTTCCAGGCAGGAATAGTGGAGTGGGTTGCCATTTCCTTCTCCAGGGGATCTTCTGGACCCAGGAATCGAACCCCAGTCTCCGGCATCTCAAGCAAATTCCTACATTGCAAACAGATTCTTTACCAACTGAGCTATGAGGGAAGCCCACAGTTGTGTCCGACTGTTTGCAGCCCCATGGACTATACAGTCCATGGAATTCTCCAGGCCTGAATACTGGAGTGGGTAGCCTTTCCCTTCTCCAGGGGATCTTCCCAACCCAGGGATCAAAGCCAGGTCTCCCGCATTGCAGGCAGATTCTTTACCAGCTGAACCACAGGGGAAGCCCAAGAATACTGGAGTGGGTAGCTTATCCCTTCTTCAGCAGATCTTCCCAACTCAGGAATCAATCCAGGGTCTCTTGCATTGCAGGCAGATTCTTTATTGACTGAGCTATTCTTTACCATGAAGCCTCCAAATCAGCAGAACCTTTCCTCCTCTGGTTTCCAGAATCCCGTTTGCTCCTGGTTCTCACTCCATCCCTCTAGTCTTTATGTCTCCTTCGCTGACACCAGTTATTCTGTCTGCCCCTCAGGATTCTATCTCATGCCCTGAATAAAATTATCATCTCCATCTCTAGTTTCAATCCTTCATCTGAGCACTCCACATTCATTTCCAGTTGTTGACGACTGGGCATCTCTTCATTTATGAGTTTTCACAACATCCAAATGTGTGTATTGACTGTACCTCCCAACACTCCAACCCTGTTGCTCTTTCCTCAGGTTTTAGCAGCTTCAATGTAGTCATCATGGCCGAAAAAAACAAAAAGAAACCTTATAATTATTGTTGATTCCTCTGTCTCTCTCCACTTCCAGTTGGTTCTTAAGTCTGACTGATCTGTCTTTAGAAACATCTCTTTATCTCCTTTAAGACCTTCATTAGAAAAGTAGATGATCTCCTCATCTTCCAGTCTTGTTCATCCCTTCTGCCGCTCCTTGAGGAGGTTGTTATTCTACCTTTCCCCTCCTGGATGCTCTGGGGCCCAGTGTCAAAGAGGCTCTTTTATTAGTTTACTTAAGTAATCTTAAGATACAAAACAGAAGAGCAAAGTACAGTTCACATGATGGAGATAGTCCACCCTTGTAAAAGGGTTGTGGGCAGCCCGTGCCAGCTTTTTCTCCCCCTCAAGGGACCACCCTGGGGCATTTGGGAAGAAGAAGCACAGGCCCCTGAATGTCTTCTTAGCCACTGCTCCTCCAGGTTGCATTTTCCCCCTCACCCTTTATTCTATCACAGGTCACCTCTCACCTCCTTCGCTCTCAGATTCTCAACTCCACCCCACTGGACCATCTTCAACAGAACTCCCCTAAGGATTTTTACCGCCTCCTCACAAGGGTTGTCTGGCCCAACCAAAACAGAAGTCCACTTCCCAAAATCTGAATTATTCTGTCTGAAACAATGCTCTAAGAGTTCCAGAAACACATTCCAGGGTGGACCCTGGAATTCCAAATCCAGTTCCTATATAGAGGGCTCCCTGTGAACTTCAGGATGTTTCTCTATACTCTTCTGAGTATTCAGAGGGTGGCTATAGTAACACCAGTATAAATGCTGATTTTCAGAGACACTACATTCAAACCTCTAAGAAGGAAGACTGTTTCTTCCTGGCTGATCTACAAGTCATGGTGTTATTGTTGTTTAGTCACTAAGTCACGTCTGACTCATGACGCCATGGACTGTACCCGCCAGGCTCGTCTGGCCATGGGATTTCCCAGGGAAGAATACTGGAGTGGGTTGTCATTTCCTACTCCAGGGGATCTTCCTGACACTGGGATCAAACCCAAGTCTCTTGTGTCTCCTGCATTGGTAGGTGGATTCTTTACCACTGAGCCACCAGGGAAGCCCTACAATTTATGAGGCTTCTCTAATTTTCAAGGTTACCAGTGATAATAGTAAAATGGTCAACTGCCTGAAAACTTTCCTGGGACCCCACATGTTCAGCTCTAATACCAGGTACACCTAGGCACAGCAGGACAAGTTGATCATCCTGACGTTGTTAAGAGCATGCAGTCCGGAGTCTGACTTCAAATCCAGGTCTGCCATTTAACAGCTGTAGAACTAGACCTAATCTCTCTGTGCCTCACTTTCTTTTCCAGGAAAATTAAGAAGATTGAAAAATTAATAAGTGAAAGCATTTGGAATGCTACCTGAACTAAGGTAAACAATTACCTCAGTGTTAATTCCTCTTATCACACCTACCACTACCAAATGGTGCTCCCTAAGATGTAAGCCCAGTACTGAATTGCACATCTTTTAATATCCTAATTATACAAAAACCAGGCCAAAGCTTTGAAACTGCTGCTCTTCAGAGCCCAGCCGACTAGCTTCTTACCACCTTCTCCCTTTCCCTCATTCACCTACTCAACATGCCATGTTCCAGCACCTGCTCTGCGCCTCCTCTGTGCTGGAGCTCCAGAGGACACAACAGAAGTGTGCTGTTACTCCTGCCCCCCCAGAACTCACATTCTGAAAGGAAAGCAAGCATTATCCACTGGGGGCAAGCCCAGGCAAGAGGCCCCTCAGCCAGCTGAGAGGGTCTTAGGTAGAGACAAGTCTCTGTGGCCTGTGCTTTGTGTCCAAGAAGACAGAAGCTCTGCTCAGCAGCTTCCTCTATCCTTGACACAGAGTGTACCCCAGGCACAAAAGTGAGACCATCATTCCTCACTGGTGCTTCACTCCAATAAACCCCTACATGGTCCTTCCCAGGTTTCTTAGACCTGATGTGGGGGCTTCCCAGGTGATGCTAGTGGTAAAGAACCCGCTTGCCAATGCAGGAGACGTTAAGAGATGTGGGTTCGATCCCTGGGTTGGGAAGGTTCCCTGGAGAAGGGCATGGCAACCCACTCCAGTATTCTTGCCTAGAGAATCCCATGGACAGATGAGCCTGGTATTTTCCTCACTCCCCAAAACCCCTCCTTGGTCCTTCCCAGGTTTCTTAGACCAAAGATTCCTCATATACTTTTCTTCCTGCTAATCAAGGATCTTCTTCATCCTTTTTAGTGCCTCTGAGCCATCACTCCTTTTTCTTCTCTCCTACACCATACCTACTTTCCTCCAAACCTTTTTACTCAGCAATCAAATATCAGAAATATCACAGAAAGAGTATCTTTTTTAAAAATTTATTTGGCTGTACTAAGTCTTAGTTGTGGTATATGGGATCTAGTTCCCAGACCAGGGATCAAACCTGGGCCCCCTGCATTGGAAGCTCAGAGTCGTAGCCACTGGACCACCAGGGAGGTCCTGATAAACAGTATCTTGTAAGTTTACACCTCACGTACATAAGCTAAGAGCTCCCTGAAGACAAAGAATGTCTTGTTCATCTTTGTAGCTCCCATTACACCTGACACAATACCTGTCTATTCCCCCAGAGTGGCCATAGATACATGAAGAGGTGGATATTCATCACAAACCCCTCAGGCCCCAAAATAGCAATAGAAATTGGCTTTCTTCCACTGACCGTTTTGTTCTAACAGTCTCTGATCCCCACTTCTGGGGCCAGCCCAGGGCCAAAGCCAATGGATGAGGATCGAAATACCAGCACCTTCAACATTTCCTACACCAACTTCTTCCTGGTGGGCTTTCCTGGATTGTCAGAGTGGAGGCCCTTCCTGGTCCTGCCTCTTACTTTCCTCTATGTAAGCATCATCTCTGCCAACGCCCTGGTCATCCACACAGTGGCAGCCCAGCGGAGCCTGCACCAGCCCATGTACGTGCTCATTGCCCTGCTCCTGGCTGTTAACATGTGTGCTGCTACAGCGGTGATGCCCAAAATGCTGGAAGGCTTTGTGCATTATGCTAACCCCATATCACTGCATGGCTGCCTGGCCCAGATGTTCTTCATCTACTTCACGCTTCTTCTGGACTACAACCTCCTGCTGGCCATGGCCCTAGACCGCTATGTGGCCATCTGCCACCCACTCCGCTACAGTGACCTGATGACCTCCCGTTTGCTGGGTGTGCTGGCCTTTTTCGCCCTGACACGGAGCCTGGGAGTGGCAGTGCCCTTGGTGGTGCTAACCTCACGAGCTCAATTTTGCCGGACAGCGGTGATCCGACATTTCACCTGCGAGTACATTGCACTGCTGAGTATAGCTTGTGGAGACTTGACCTTCAACAACCATTTGGGGCTGGCCATGCGGTTGGCCACTGTGAGCTTTGATCTAGCCCTGCTGGGGACCTCCTACACCCGCATCATCTACGCTGCCTTTCAGATATCTTCCGGGGGAGCCCGAGCCAAGGCCTTGCACACGTGCGGCTCCCACTTACTGGTCATCCTCACCATATACCTCTCTGGTCTCTCCACTTCCATCGTGTTCCGAGTAGCCAAGACTGTGTCTCAGGATGTCCAGAACCTCCTCAGTGCCATCTATTTGCTGCTCCCAGGAACCTTGAATCCAGTCATTTATGGGGTGAGGACCAGAGAGATCCGGCAACATATAGAAAAGATGCTCTGTGGAAAGGAACTCGCCCGGGAAGTTAGGGAGAAGCCAGAGAGGCTGCAAAATATAAGAGTGAAAGGGAAACTGCCAGGGTGAACTTCCTCAATATGGGATATTGGGGCTGTGATCTCTGGGCACAGAGATAAACAGGCAGTACTGAGGAACAGGCTGGAATTTCCTGAGATTACAGGCTCAACAGCGGGTTCACTGTTGGTAAACTATTCCTTTTAGAATGCTGTTTTCAATCCAATAATAAAATTGTTTCCCCCTATTTATCCCTGTTAGTTTCATTTCTCTGTCCTCTTCTCCCTGACTCCCGAGAAAGTCCCTAATTAATACCTGGATATATGGAGCTCCACTGGAAGTTATATAAAGTCATGCAGACGATCATTTGCCCTGAACACACAGTTTGAAACAAGTAATACAGGACAGACCCTTCCCTGGTGCCCAATCTGTCCCAAATATGGCGTTTAAGACTTGACATGAACCCCAGTCTGACCAAATATCCAAGTCAGTCTTGAGGCCCAGGTCCAGTCTAATTCAAGCACACAGGCTGGATTCCAGAGTTCAGGCAGTTCCAAACCCAGGTGAGGCTCTGCCTGATACCCCTATCTGATACAGGCACACAGGCCAGGCCTATCCCAGGTGTCCAGCCTAGCCCAAACAGTTCAAGTCCAGCCAGGGGTCCCAGCAGTCTGAGAGTCACCCAAACCAGGTCTTCTCTGGGGACCCAATCTCATCCAAAGGCCAGATTAGGCCTTTATCTGCACTTGAGCTTGATCAAACCCATTGGTCAGGACACTCTTCCCATAGTAGCCAGTGTGATTTATCTAAGTCACCCGTACTTGAAAGATCTCCTTAACTGTCATCTATGGAATGGGGTGTCCTTCAGGGATATCCTCAAAATAGGTGTCCTGTACTGTGGAGAACCAGCTGTAAACCACCCAAGTTTTCTCTTCCTCTGTCAATTGATTATATAGAATGTCCCATGAGGCCATGGGTGCAGGCTGGCAGAGAAGCACGAGTGAGAACCATGGGCATTTGGGCCACTTCTTCAGTAGATTACTTGTGCATCCAGGGCCTGCTTGAGGCCAGGCTTGTATATACAACTTCCATTTGATGATGCCACGATGGAATGCTACTATGCATGCCAACTTTAGGTTTAGTGGGCAGATAATACCCAGTTCATGACAGCAGTTCAGGATGCATAGGAACTTGATGGTCTTCGGTTAAGCAGGCTTGAGGCACAGTAAGTAGCAGCCAAAAAGCTGTCTCTCTCAAGGGATCAAAAGATACTTGAGTGGGTTGCATGACAGGCTGGACATGTTGCAGAGCCTTCTTTGTTCTGGGCCCCACTCAAAACTAGCAGCTTTTAGGGTCATATGGTAAATGGGTCAAAATAACACACCCAAATGAGGAGCATGTTACCATTTTGCCTCCAAAATCCATAGAGGACCACTAGGCTTTATGCCTGTCTTTTGGTTGTAAGAGGAGTCAGAACAATTTATCCCTCACCATGGAAGGAATACCTCAACATGCCTCATACCACTGATCCCTGATACACAAACGTTGTACTGGTAAGTCTATAGCAGCTGCTTCTTTTCGCTCACTAGGTCCAACCCGTACCTCAATGTAATGGAGCAGTGTGATGTACCGTGGAGGAAAAATGATCAAGATGAACTATAAATTACAATACTGGGCTGGAGAGCTGATATATCCCTGAGGCAGAACACATACATGGTAAGCCAGACCTTTGCCTCTTTTATTTGATTAGGAGTATCCAGTGATGGTATTCTGCATATCTCTATTGCCACATCACCCCATGGGCTCAGAGCTCTCTTCACTACTACAAAGTCATGCTTAAATCTCATCAAATTAGACAACCAATTCAGGAAAATTCATCCTTAGGGTTCCATTCCAACAGAACCATTTTCAGTACCAAGACCTTCTATTAGTCAGGGTTCTCATTCTCCAGAGAAAATAAGCTGTGTGTGTATATATATATATATATATATGTATATGTATATATATGTATATATATATATGTACACATATACTATCTTATCTATATATTCCCTTGACCCTTGAACAATGCAAGGATTGGTTTTAGGACACACTAAAGATACAAAAATCCATGGATGTTTAAGCCCCATGATACATCCATGGTTCCACATTCAGATCCAACCAATCACAGATTGTATACTACTGCCACATTTATTGAAGAAATCCAAGTATAAGTGGGCTCATGCACTTAAAACTCATGTTGTTCAATGGTCAACCATATCTCTCCCCCCCTCTATATACACACATATATAAAATTGTGGAACTGGGAAATCCAAAATCGGCAGACTAGCCACTGGGATGGGAACCCAGAGCAGAGAAGACATTGCAGATCAGTCCAATGGCAGCCTGGAGGCAGCAGTCCTTCTTTCTCAGGGGACCACAGTCTTCTTCCTCTTAAGGACTTTAACTGATTGGATGAGGCCACCCACATTTTGGAGAATGATCTGATTTACTCAAAGTCAACGAGTTTAAACGCTAATTTCATCTAAAGAAATACCTTCATAGATCTATTTAGTGTTTGATCAAATATCTAGATACTATGGCCTAGCCAGCTGACACATAAAATCAACCATCATATTCCTTAGGCTCAGAGCAAGCCTAGAGAAGTATGTGTCCTAGCACAGAGCCAATCCGCAAAGACCTAGGAAAGCTATCAGAACATTAACTGAACATACTCTGAGAGCAGACTTCACTGCAAAAACATTTTGGAAACGACTCAGAATGTTTCAACAACAAAAATCACAAGCATTATAAAGAAACAGGAAAACATTCAAAGGAACAATATAAACTGACAAAAACCACTCTAGAGAAACTCAGCCATCAGACTTTCTAGACAGACATTAAAACAACTGTCTTAAACATAACCAAAGAGCTAAAGGAAAACAATGTAGTAACAGAGATTTTGTAGTAACAAAATCAGACTATCAACAAAGACAAATAAAAGGAATCAGACATTCTAGAGCTGGAAAGGGCAATAAGTGAAATGAAATTTTCACTAGAGGGGCTCAACAGCAAAGCTGAGCAAGAAGAAAGAATAAATGAACTGGAAGATAAGACTACTGAGATTAGAGGAAAAAATAAGATGAAGAAAAGCGAACAAAGCCTAAAGGACCTGTTGAGACGCTAATAAAGTGGACTGATAAATGCAACACAGAAGTCCCAGAAGGAAACGAGGAAAAGGGGCAAAATCATTATCTGAAGTAATAATGGCTGAAAACTTCTCCAATTTAACAAAAGATGTGAATCTACTATACCAAGCAGCTCAATAAACCCTAGTTAGGATAAATTCAGGGACCTACACCAAGACACATTATAATCAAATAGTCAAAAGTCATTAGTACAGTTAAACAGAAGATTACCAGATATCCCAATCACTGAACTTCTAGTACATACCCCAAAGAACTGAAAGCAGGAATTCAGACTACTTGTGCATCAATGTTAACAGCAGTATTACTCACAATAGCCAAAAGGTGGAAACAGCCCAAATGTCCATTAAGAGATGAATGGATAAACAAAATGGGGTGTATATGTATGTGTATATATGCATATACATATATATATACACACACACACACACACACACACACATGACGAGGTATTACTCGTCCTTAAAAAGATATGAAATTCTGATATGTGATACATAAATGAACCTTGAAAACATTATGCTAAGTGAAATAAGCCAGATAGAAAAGGACACATATTAAGATCCCTTCTACTTGAGATACCGAGAATAAGCAAATTTAGAGATAGAAAGTAGAATAGAAGTTACCAGGCAATGATAGGAGAAGGGGACCGGGAATTCATTGTTCTATATATAAACTTTCTGTTTGGGATCATGAAAAAGTTCTGGAAATAGTGGTGATGGCTGTACTTTGTATATGTATGTACTTAATGTCACTAAATTGTATACTTTACAACGGGTAAAATGGTAACATTTAGTTATGCTTATTTTACCACAGTTTTTTAAAGAGGAAAAAGGCACATATTAAAATCAGAATTCTATATGGTATCTAAGTAATTTGTCTTAAAATTTCTTCTCTTAACTCTCAAAGAACAAAAAATGCTTTTACAAATTTGACCTTTGAAAGAAAATAAATGACAAAATTAGTCTCACACAGTCATTTAGAAATGTTTATTATCTTTATTTCAGAATGACCTATTAAGACCATACGCAGATAAAGGCCCCATCAGCACTTCTCACAGGTTATGACTCATTTTGCTTCTATGCACACACCAAAGTTTCCTTACCAAAATGGAAGTCACCAGAAAAGGGGTGCCAGATGGGTGATAAAAACCCTACTTAATCACTCCCTATTTGCAAAATGACTTCTTTTGCATTTCTAAAACATCTACTTTGATTCCCAATATATCAATAAAAAAAATAATTACTTTCACACTTATACAGAAATAGTACTTTAAACCAATTGATCTTTTTGCTGCAAAAAGGTCAAGCAAAGCCTTACCACTTCAAGCAAACCTACTGCACCTAACTATGCTCAAGAAGTAGTTTGGCTACTGAAGAAGTGCTGGTCTCTTCTAAGCCCTTCCTCAGGACCCACACATCAGACATTCATCTCTGTTCTCCAAAGAGCACACCATGGCTGCTGTGTTCCTCTCCTTCTCTTCTTCTTTCGATACCTTTTCCTTATCTTTCAGCTTTTCTTTATTTAGAGTGAACTGGATTGGATTAGCGGCTGGTCTTGTCCTTAAATAATACATCCCAGTCTTCAAACCCTAAAAGGGAAGTAAGTATAACTAATTAGGAGAAGCTGTGAGAGCATTAAACATTCAAGACCAATTGTAAAATACATTTCCATAGACCAGGTCAAACTGCTTTCTAAATTTAGAATTATATCTCCTCTAGGAAGCCCCAGCTGTTTTTTTATTTGGGCTTCCCTGGTGGCTCACATGGTGAAGAATCCACTTGCAATGCGGGAGACCTGGGTTCGATCCCCAGGTTGGGGAGATCCCCTGGAGAAGGGAAAGGCTACCCAGTCCAGTATTCTTGCCTGGAGAATTCCATGGACAAAGGAGCCTGCTGGGCTGCAGTCCATGGGGTCGCAAAGAGTCGGACACGACTGAGTGACTAGGCACGGCACACACACAGCACAGGAAGCCCTCTCAAAAACGCTTAGAGAGAGAGGAGACAGACAGTACACGCTATCCTTTTCACCACTGAAACAAGCTTATCTCTTTCAAAATGTCAAATATTTTTGTTCTCTAGTCTTTTTTTGTTTACGTGTATGACTTCCAAGTGTACCTAAGAAAACCTGTCTGCTTTAGATTATAACTGTTCAGAGGTCTAGACTGTTTCTCTGTATAAGAACAGATGGCGACTATTTCATGGATAAGAACCATGACCTTCTATTCAGTACCCCCAGTCCTGGAACACAGTACAAGTTCAATAAAAGTTTGTTAAATAAAAGGATAAAATTATAATTCTATATAAATACCTAGAACATTGTTAGGGAGTAAGAATACATTATAGGGACTTCCCTGATGGTTCAGTGGTTAAGACTCTGCCTCAATGCAGGAGACATGGCTTTGACCCCTGGTTCAGGAACTAAGATCCTGCATGCTGCAGAGCAACTAAGCCTGCACCCAACTGCTGAGCCCGCACACTCCAGGGTCCAAGCACCACAACTAGAGGGTCTGCGTGCCCCAACGAAAAAGACCTGCATGCCACAACTAAGACCCGACGCAAGCCAAATAAATAAAAATAAATATTCTTTTTTTAAAAAAAGAATACATCACAGACTCACAGGTCTTTACAGTTGGCAGTGACTAGCTAAATGATTGGCTTTTATTCTGTTTTAAAGCTGGGAAACAATGGATATTTTTGAATAGGTGGCTGATGTATATAGTTTTATTTTAGGAATGGTAGCAGGACACAAGCTGGCCTACAGTAAAGATATCAGAAGCAAAGAGATGAGGTAAGAACTTAAGAATAAAGGTGGTGGTGGCGACGGAATAGAAAGAAAGGCATTCAAGAAATAGTACAAACGAACAACCAACAGCACACGGTGAATGACTACACGGGAAGTAAAGGAAGGATCATAGATAACTCCTATGAGCTTACAACTTCGAATAAAATAATCCCACCCAAAATAAGAAAATTCAAAGTGAGAGCTTAATTTAGTATAAACCTGTGCGTTAGTTTTAACATATTGGACTTAAAGTGAAAGAACTTCCAGGTGGCAATATTTAATAGGTAGCTAGAATATAAAACTCTGTTCCAATTCTAAAATATTCCAAGTTGGTTGACTTCTTCCACCAACCTGTTTCCAGCCGTAGAAGTGCATACTAGTGAGTTTGCCATAGTTAGGCTCAGCAATATGTATGTTCAAAGACTGGCTTTGATCAATGAAAGCGCCTCTCTCGGCGGCCATCTTGAGTACGGTTTTCTGAGAGATTTCCCACACAGTCTTATAAAGCTGCTTCAGGTCATCAGGAATTTCTGGTATGCTCTGAAGAAGGTAAAGCAGATGCTATTGTACTCTGGTTGAAGAAAGCAGTATAATTAATAGAACGATGCCCTAGGGTCCGGCTGTGATTCTACTTCCAGTCAGATCTGATCTTAGCCATTCCATTTAATACAGTATGATCCTCATCAAGTTTCCTAAGACTACTAACTTCCAGCTTACAAAGTCCAATAAAACCCCATCTAACCAACAAAATATTAATCTGGTGGTAGTTATGTAAGATTCATTTTTAATTGGTTAATGGCCAAAAGCTAAGCAATAAATGACCCTTGAGTTTTGCAGAAAATACAAAAACTCAGGGCTGCAACTCACAGAAACATGACCCAAGGAAGCAATGAGACAAAAACCCTTTAAATATGGTAGGACTCCACAAACTCCACTCGAAGTCAATAGAAATAAGGCTTTCTTATTTCTTAGGTCTAGGGTTAGCATGCATCAAAACATAGACTGGCTAATGCTATAGTTTCCATCAGCAAATACAGAAATGTTACAGGAATCTTTATCTGTGTTGCTGAGCAGACCAATATCTAATAAGTGGCCTCTGTCTACAAATAAATGCTTCTTGATTCTCAATTGCAAATATTTTATTGTTAAACACTATTTGTGGCTCTGTCTTTTGAACTATCAGTCTTCAATCTCCATCAAACTTTTTAATTAAGTTTGACTCTAATTTCAGGCTTTACATCACTGGTCTCCAAACTCTGATGCACTTTGGAATTATCCATAGTCTTTAAAAAATACTGATGCCTGAACTCTCATTCCCAGACATTTAATTGATATGGGAACAACCTAAGCTTCAGCTTTAATAGCTCTTTAATGTATTCTAATGTGCAGAAAAGTTGGGAACCATTGCTTTATAGTGCTGCACAAACAAGAGGGTAAGGCCTAGACATATGACCAGATGAACAGCCATTCTTTCTCTGTATTGCCTGGGATAATCGAGAAGGTACCAATGTTCAACTTAGCTCCTGAAGAGCACACTTTCTTTTTTTTTGGTCATTCTGTACCTGGATGGAGCCATTGCATGCAATAATCTGATTCTTCATCTCTTCATTCCACAAGCCCCGCTCAGTAAGATCTTTCAGTAAGTGAGGATTTACAATCTGAAAGGAAAAGGAGAAAAAAATGTGAAGGAATAAACAACAACAGGGCCTGAAGAGGATTATACACTTGGAGTTTCACATTTGATTGCTTGGTAAATTCTATTTTTTATGAAACTGAGTGACATATCCCATCACATGAAAGCTACATTCCTCTAAAATCCTGATACCTGTTATTCAAAACATAACATACAGTATTTGCAAAAGTGGAAGGAGCTAACTGCCTAACCTGGGTATGTAGAATGATTCTTTTCTTGTTTTAAGTATGGATACAACAAATACTTGAGAAAATTATAAATGTACCCAACTCAAACCTTACAGAAATTTACTTCAGAATATTTGTGAATTCACAAATAAATATCTTTTAAATTAGTGGTTCTCAACCTGCACACAAGAATTACTTGGGAACCTCAAAAAAAAAAACCACCACTGGTCCTTCCCATCAGAAATTCTAATTTGTAACCAAGGCTGAGAACCACTATCTTAAAAGACGCTTCTATACATCTGCAGTATCATCAACTTAAGCATTTGAGGCTATAGTATATGTGTTATAGTCTAGCACATGTAGTATAGCTTAGTATATAACATATACTACATGATTTAAGAATGGTTACACATTGCATGGACTCTCAACAAGTTGCTTTCATACTCAACCCTCAATCCTTCATTCTTCTGACAGATATTTATAAAATGTCTATTATATGCTGAAGTAACATAAATAATATTAGAGAGGACAGCTCACTTTATCAAAACTTTGCCCCAATTCTAAGATAGAGGGTCATCCTAAATATGGGTAGCATTTACTCCTAACACCAGGCTTCTAAAAGACTTTCCAGTAGGTCTGGTTGTAATCTTCTCACCTGAAATTCTCCTGACAAGACTCTGCGAGTGTAGATGTTACTGGTATAAGGTTCAATGGACTCATTATTTCCCAATATCTGAGCAGTTGAAGCAGTAGGCATCGGGGCAATAAGTAAACTGTTTCTTATACCATACCTGAAGAAAAGGAGATTATTAGGTGCTGGTCCTTATGCTACTATCTGTCAGGAAGACAGCTACTTTAATCATTGTAGTAAAGCAGTTGCTGCAATGCCATACATATACTACACTCACATGCTGACGTTTGCATTTAACCCTTAGAGGGATGCAACTCTACAGTATGTCCCTCTCCTAAATGAATGGCTGATTCCTAAACAGAATGAGCACTTTTACTGCTGACAGACAACCTTTATCATGCCATGACTTATGCCATTTACGAATCACAGCACCTGATACAACATCTTGCCCAAGGAAACACTCAAATGGCTGTTGGAGAGTCCCCACCTGTTTCAGGTACACTCATTTAACCCTCACTCTTTTCTAACAGTCTATGTGATCACTGTGCTAGGCTCTTTAAGGAAACTTAATGATGTGAAAGTGGTAAGACCCAAACATCTATCACCACAACTCTTCATTATACTGAATAGGATAATGAATAGAGAAAATGATGCTCAAAGTATAATATTCCTGACTTCCTCTATCACCTCGTTAATTAAAGTTCCTAGAAGAATGCTAACACCTTTTGACTCTATTCAGTGCCATAGAGAGTGCTTAAAAATGTAGTATCTGAGCTCTGAAAATCTTCAAACTGTGCTGAGCACATCTTTCAAAGCTCAGCCTAGGGATTTCCCTGGTGGTCCAGTGGTTAAAAGTCTGTCTTCCAATGCAGGAGATGTGGGTTTGATCTCTGGTTGAGAAACTAAGATCCTACATGCCTCAAGGCAACTAAGCCCACATGCCTCAATGAAGAACCAGCACAGCCAAAATAAATTAACAATAATTGTAGTAATAAAATAGTAATAATAAAAACCTCAGCTGAAGAGATACCTATTCTAAAACATCTTTCCTGACCAGGCAGACAACACTAAGTAAAGCTGTCAAAATCAAGTATTTGCATTGCAAATATTTTTTACGACCTGTACCTTTACGTATATTTTATGTGTTTACATGTCTCACCTTACTTAGTTTCTCAAGCACAAAGAGCTTGCCTTTGCTACATTCCATACCTCTAGGTTCTTGCCTGGAAAATTCCATGGACGGAGGAGCCTGGTAGGCTGCAGTCCGTGGGGTCGCTAAGAGTTGGACACGACTGAGTGACTTCACTTTCACTTTTCACTTTCGTGCATTGGAGAAGGAAATGGCAACCCACTCCAGTGTTCTTGCCTGGAGAATCTCAGGGATGGGGGAGCCTGGTGGGCTGCCGTCTATGGGGTCGCACAGAGTTGGACACCACTGAAGCGACTTAGCAGCAGCAGCAGCAGATTCATACAGTACTTAGCATCGAGCCTCATATCCTAATGGAGTGTGTACAACTGAAATTTCAACTTCTCTATGTCACTTTCTAGTTGTGAGGCATCAAGTAAACCACAAACTAGCTCCATGTCTTTACTCCTTCAGTAAAGTGGACAGTGGTTTGAAAACTCACATACATCCAAACTATGGAATCATCTGTAATCACTAAAAACATTAGGTAGATTTGCATGTACTAAAAGAGAAAGATCTCCAAAATAAATCACTAAATAAAAAGTCTCAGAATGTGTCAAGTTTGATCACATCTGCAAACGAACTGAAAAAGATCTAGAAAAACATATACCATTCATGCTGGTGATCTCTGAGAAAAGAAATAAGTTGGTTTTTTGTCTGTTTTGTAGGACAAGTGGTTTGCAGAAGAGGTATAAAAAAGGGCTTTTACTTTCTATTTTATTTCTCTACTTGAACTTTATTAACAATGAATGTGTATTTATGTTGAAATTTTTATTTTAATTTTGAAACTTTAAAAAGTTATACATAAAAGAAATTTAAACTACAGTATTTTGAGAAAAAAAAGTAAAAAATAGAGTTCAGGGGCATTTTTTTAAAAATTGAATTTGCATGTAAATACACATATGTATACAAACCCAGAAGAAAGTCTGAGGATGACAGACAAAAAAATACAAACAGGTTTTTTAGGGGGAGGTGGTATTGGAATAATTTTCATTTCACTCCCTTTTCACTTGTATGTTTTTCTAAATTGTCTAACATATATTATTTGAGCAATGAAACAATCTGAAGGTAAACTGGTATTTTTAAAGAGCACTTTAAAGCTACTGCTTCCTTCTGCAAACATTAACCCAGACATGTCAGACAGTCATGATAGAAAGCAAAAGCAACTTGTTTCATTATTGACTCAGCAAAACATTCTGCCTGCACTCAAATTTCTTATGTTTATTAATCAAAAAGGCCTATCGACTCAATTTTTATATTTTTCTTTCCTTTAATATATAAACCCTCCAAAAGCTCTTTAAATTCCCTAATGTAGTCCTATGACAATCAATTCAGTGAAAGCCACTTATGTGCCCAATGTAATTAAGCAACAAATAAAAGTGGAAAACATTTAAAAAGCAAACACACTTGGAAATATGAATGCTTAATGAGAAAAAGAATTCCTGTTCTTGCTAGTTAAGCCCCTAAAACAAGATCAACTAATAATACCCACCAGGTATTAAAATGCTTTCATTGCAGGCTACTGTACATATATTGTCCTAGGGAGTATTTTCACAATTACAGTTCTATAGATAGGTCCTTTCAGTCCCATTTAAAAGAGAAAAAGATGAATTTCAGAAGCTAAAATAACATATGTAAGTTTGAAAGAGCCAGGATGAAAACCTGAACCCTCCTCACTTCAAAGCTACTTTACATCTCTACTTACTTGGCAATTTTCTCCTTGAGAAGGCTCCAGTCCCACAGGTCTGTAGGAGTAACATTCCACATATCATACTGAAGGATCTAAGGAACAAACAACCCAAACTGATGATAAATCATTCAATGACCATCTGAAACTATGACAAAAACCAAGCAAATGACTAACTGCCATGTCCTTATATCCCATCAAATGCTGTCTTGTAAGGAGTATAAGGCCCAGAGATTTTCCTGGACAAATTGCTATGTAGTCATATTGATTCAAAGCAGGCTGATTAAGGCTTACCTCTTCCCCTTATCCCTGCTGAGTCTTCTCAGAAGACCCATATCATCTCTACAAACCAGGAAATTTTAACAAATGAAAGCATGTTGCTGAAATGTATTCTTTTTGTACAATAAAAGAATTACTCTACCCTCTACCTTCATCTTTCTATACAGTCTTGATCTATCCTATCTCTAAATATTATCTACTTAGCTAATTAACACCTATTTTCAAACAATGTAGAGTTCCTAAATTCAGTAGGAACTGTGAGAACTAAATCTAACATCTTATTTTACAGGGAAGAGAATCATCCTACTGAGGATAAAGGCAGTGTGATGGCAGAATGCTAGGACAGCACTCAGATTCCCATCTCCTGGGGTACAGGCCCTCATACTCTCCTCCTCTTCAGTATATATAGGACCTGGAAACACGATGGATGTCACTCACACATTGTGACAAATGTGAAGGGTTTCTGCAGATGCAAGTAAGGTTGAGAATCAGTTTAATTTTTTAGCAAAAAGGGAGATTATCCTGGGTGGCCCTGACCTGACAAATGAACATGCCCAAAATGGTGACTGGACTGGGCTCTTAAAATGAGGGACTCTCCCTCCTACTGGCTTTGAAGACGTAAGATACCATGAGCTCTAGAACTGCAAGGAAATGAACAACCAGGAGGGCTTGGAGGACTATGCCTGAGATGAGACCACAGCTTCTACTGACATCTTGACTTTGAGAGACCCAGAGATTAAGCTAACCCAGGTCTGCACTCCTGACCCATGGAAATTGATATTGAATGTATGTTGTTTTAATCTGCTAAGTTTTGTTATAGAAAACTAATACCTGGGAGTTCCCTGGTGATCTAGTAGTTAAGATTCAGTGTTTTCACTACTGTGGGCTCAGGATCCCTGGTCAGGGAACTAAGATCCTGCAAGCCATGCAAGGCACTGCTCCTTTCCCCACCCATCCAAAAAGGAAAAAAAAAAAACTAACTCAGCATTCTTCCTACATCTTTTAGCAATAATTAGTTTTAAATAAAAGAGATTAAAATAGAATATACTTTTTACTCCAGAGAACAAAAGGACTATATGAGCTTCAGATGTCTGGTGTAACAAATTACAACTTTAGTGGCTTAAAATAACAAAAATTTGTTCTTTTGCAGTCTTGGAGGCCGGAAGCTCAAACTCAGTATGTTGGGAAGGCCCCCTCCATCCCCAGGCTCTAGAGGAGATTCTGTTCTTTGCCTCTCCCAGCTTCTAGTGGCTTCAGTTCTTCTGGGCTGTGGCTACATTTCTCCAACCTCTGCCTCTATGGTTGCTGCTCCTTCTTCTCTATGTCTCTTGTAAGGACAACTGCCACTGGATTTAGGGCCCACCTGGATAATCCAGGATAATCTCAATTACATCTGCAAAGACCCTTTTTAAACCAAATAATTTAATAGTCAGAGGTCCCAGACATTAGGATGTGAACATCTTTTTGAGGGCTACCATTAAGCCTACTACAGGAACTCACAGGCAAAGAGAAATTTCATCTGTATACTTACTCCTTTGCTGACTGGAGAGCCCTCATAGGTTTCATATGGGCCATACTCTTTGGCCAGGTCACAGCTGGCTTCCAAGGCTCCATAATAAATGGTTTCAAAGATCTGCTTATTCAATAACTGGGCCTCTGGACTCTCAAAAGGGTACCTCATCAGAATAAAAGCATCTGCCAGACCTTGCACCCCAATTCCAATGGGGCGATGGCGTTTATTCGACAAGCTTGCCTTTGTGCCAACAGGTTTAGAAAAGAAAGAGATGACATTAATGAACAGTTAAACCAACATTCTGTACCAAAGGACACACTCTATCTCAGTTTTCTCACACCATTCCAATCATTCCAATGATAACATGATGACTAGAGGACTATGATCAACTCCTTCCACCTTGGATTTCAATTATTAGCAATAAGCAGAGAAATCTACTCATACCTCTGGGACAGGGTAGTAGTTAATATCAATAATTTTATTCAAGTTTCGGACAATGACTTTGGTGACTTCAGCCAACTTTGTAAAGTCATATGTGTGTTCTGATGTGACATACATATTCAGGGCCAGGGAAGCCAAGTTACAGACTGCAACCTAGAATTTGAAGAAAAAGGGTCAAGAATCACATGATTTTTATTTCACTGACACTACCCTGTAAACCTCTAACACTTGTTGACATTAAAGTTTTAGTTTCTATTTTTGATTGCTTCCTCTTCACCATTCACCTGTTCATATCTAAATCCCAGGACCTATTCCCATGTGTGAATTGTTACATGCACCAGTGAGACAGCTTAAGATGGGGGAAGAACCGTACACTCCATAGTACAAGGCTCTTTACCAGACGTATGTCACTGTGCTATAATTTATGTATGTCAGTAGATGTGTTCTAATACAACAGCCACTAAATAAAAACTACATGAAATTTAAAATTGTTTCTTAATTGCACTAGTTATATTTCAAGTGCTCAGTAGCCACCCAATTCAAAACATTTCTATCACTGTAAAAAGCTGTTTCAAATTACACGTCTACCTCATCCTCACTGAGACTCCAACAGCCCATAACAAAGGACCCAAGTTTGAATTTTAAAAAAGTTCTTTAGATGATTCTTACTACATTAAGTGGTGAGTTTTTTCAGGTTAGGGATCATATCTTTTTATCCTTACATTTTCAGGACTAGCACCACCACACCTGGCATATAGCAAATGCTTAATAATACTGAATGAATATACTCCCTTCACCATTTTGATTATGACTATCCCAATCCAAACTCTCAACTCCTCTCACCTAGACTCCCTCATGCCCTTCGTATCTAATCAATTCTACACATGGTGACAAAGTACCCATTTTTAAACCATAGCTCGAATCACATAAGCCTGATAAATGCAAGGGAGAAAAATAAGGCAGGAAATTGGGGCTAAGGATGGAAGGAGTGCCATATTTAAATAGAGTCATCAAGGGAGACACCACTGAGAATATGACATATGAAGAAAGAACTGAAGAAGTTAGAAAGCAAGTCACATGGCTCTCTGGGGAAAAGAGCATTTTACCACTCAAAACTCCTGCAGCAGGAGTATGCTTGATATGTTTGAGAAATGGCAATGAAATTAGAAGGGTTGGAGCACAGTGGCAAGGGGGAAAATAAGAACAGATGAGGTGGGATACTCAGTTGTGTACCATCTCACAGGGCATTATAAGGACAGAAATCAAGTAATGATACATACTACAGCATGGACAACTGACACAAAAGGCCCAATATTACATGATTCCATTCATACGGAATGCCCACAATAGACAAACCCAGAGACATAAAACAGATCAGTGTTGCCAGGGGCTGGGTGAAGAGGGGAACAGAGAGTAAATGCCAAACGGTACAAGGTTTCTTTCTGGGGTGGTGACAATGTTCTAGAGTTAGCTATCAGTGATAGTTGTACAACCTTATGAAAATACTAATAAAAAATCATGGAATTGTATCCTTTAGAAGGGTGAAATTTATGGTATGTGACTTATATCTCAATTTTTAAAAAATGAACAAACTCTGGATGGGTTGGAAAGTCAAAGATAAGTACTGTGCAGAGAATGGTATGATCTGATTTTTTGTTTTTAAAAAAGGTCATTTTATTCTTTGTAATACAGTCTATCTTATATAACAATATAAGTATATGTCAATTTCTCCAACTGAATTGTAAGTTTCTAGAGGGCGGGGACTGAGCCACATTCATTTATATCTCAGAGCATCTAGTCCGGTGTCTTACACATGCCTGGTGGTCAGTAAACTTTGTTAAATCAAACTGCAAGCTCAGCGGTATGTTCAGCTCACTTACCATTTTCTTTGACTTTTCTTCTGTCATGTTTTTAGGTCCTAGAATTCAGGATCTGTTCCTTCCTCCTCATTTTCATAGCTTACATCCAATATCCACAGTCTGTCATCTGACTAACGCAACAATCTCTTATAAAGTAACTTCCAACTACTTCTCACACTAAGCCATTCTATAACCAGAATCAAGAGCTGTCCTTTCCATCCTAGCAATGCTATTTTCCTTTCAGAAATCTACAAGGGCTTTCCTATGTCTGAAATATGCCAGCTTTCACGTACTTTCTCTCTTCCCTCAACCACAGCCATCCCTCCATACATCAAACTTTAATGTATCTGCTCCATCACAATAAACTTACTTTCCACTCACTGCACAAAACCTATCCCTGTCTCTCATCTGTCATACTGGCAGTTCTTCCCAAATAGAAAGCTTTTTCATAAACTTCTTTTTAAAATAACCAAATCTATATCCCATTTCCAGCCTTGCCTCTTCTGTGAATGGCCTTAAAGATTTGAGATGAGAATTTTGTCTCACATTCACTGAAAGGACTCTCATGCTTACATACTTTAAACTGAATGCACACTCTAACACATTACTGTGTTTGTCCTAACTCTAACCTAAATAATTATGTATTGCTATTTTTCTCAAGAAAAGATTATTACAACAATGTGTGTGTAAGAAAAAATCGACAGTCTTTCCTATATGGCTCAGACTAAAATATTTTTAAGGGCACACATTACACCTCTTCCTTCCTTTATAATCTATTTCAGTGCCCTTTTGCTTACATAAAGCTATGAACACTCCTTCACTCAACTCAAGGGAAATCAAGCGAGAGATTCACAAACAATTCACAAACTCCTAAGATTCTTCTCTCAGTACCCGAGGCAGAAGTTTTTCTACCTACCTCATCTTTGCTGGTATACTCCACTATTTCTGTGCACAGGTTGCTGCATTTGATGGTTCCCAAGTTCTGCTGGTTGCTCTTCCGATTACAGGAATCTTTGTAGAGCATGTACGGGGTACCTGTCTCTGTCTGAGACTCAATGATGGCATACCAAAGCTGCTGAGCTTTAATAACTTTGCGGACACGACCTTCTTTCTCATACCTGGAAGGCAAAGCTAGTATTATTTTAATATTCCCTAAGAAAATCTTTATTGCAGATAATATGAAGAGAAAATACCAAAATAAAAAATATTGAAAACTTAAATTTTTACTAAGTTTTGCTAAGGGAAAAAAATTAGGAATATGATACACACTTTACTATGGCTAAAGCCAGACCCACTAAATCAATAATACCTTCCATAATAAAAAGGAACAAAGACTGTAGTTAAATAGTGCCATTGTGCTACAGCAGTACTCTGGTGCTATTACTTAATGAACTTCTGACACCCGCATCCCAGTTGCTCTCAATTCCTGTATACAATACAAAAGCATAACTTGCTTTATCAAATGTACTTTATAACAAAGCAAATTAATAACCCTGCTAAATAACTCTGTATTAATTTTTTAGAGGATCTATTAAAATATGATTTAACTTGAACACCTATTTACACGTCCCAAAGATTTTTGTCTGTTTCTTAATAATTATCTTTTGTTATATTAAAAAAGAAATATTTCCAGGGCCCACCTGGTCTGCTCCTGCACAGAAAGAGTTAACTTTCAATATCCGATTATCGGGCTACTGGGATGGCTACTGGGATGCCGGTGGTAAGGACAGGCAGATTGGGAAGATGGAGAGCGCTTAACAACAGAGAGGGACAAGCCAGTGTGTAACTGGGGCCCTCCCAAACATCCAAAACAGAAAACGGGGAGGGTGCCTGTCAGAGACAGAACCAGTGGTGTCCCAAGGGTTGTCACACTTCTGTTCCCCATGTCTAATGCTCTGGAGTGATCTGTCCTTTCAGACACCTGTGTGAGGTTCCAACGTTAGGATCCATTCTTTCCTCACAGTCCCAGCACATTCAACTCACAACCCAGTTTTTAAGGAGCAGCCCCACCCCAAGTAAGAGGAAAGCTGGAGGTCCTTCCTGAGAGGAGGGTATTCTGAGGATGAGCCACTCCTGGGGTCCCCCTTCAGTCCCTAACCAGACGGTAAATGTGGTGCTGGGCACCCCGTTCACTGGTGAAGACCTCAAAGATGTAGGCGGTGCAGAGCAGCAGTTCCTAGGTGTCTCTGATTGTCACCACCTGGAGGATGGTGAAGCTCTCCAGGATATTGTTCATCGCATGGTGCTCCAGCAGCTGCCGCAGCTCGTGAAAAAATTCACCAGGTGCTTGCACATGGGTGAGTGCAACATGTGGTACACAAACCTCCCATTCTCCATCAGGGCATGTTCTGTCTCCACCTTCTCCACCACCTGCTTGCCAAAGGAGTAGACCTTGAAGAACAGGCGAGGGCCACGTGGTCCAGGCTCTCATACTGGCTGCTCTCTCCACAGAAGCCACTGCTGCCGCTGGCAGCCCCACCTCCTTACCACTTGGGCCCCAAGTCAGGTCCACCCAGAACCTGACCAGGAAGAAAGTGTGGGTGGCCCTACGGTCATACAGCTCCTATAGCCCTTCTTTTCCAGGGAATTTGTCATAGATCTGTCACATGTCCACACTCTCGAGGCAGGGCACTCCAGGATTGGGGCAGCGCAGGCTGATGTGTACAAACAGGTGCTGTGACTGAGCAGTGCCCAGAGCCCAAGCCCACCAGGCTGGGGGTGATGTGGCAGGTGGGGGCAAAGCAAGGGGTAAGAGGGCTTAGGAAGCTCATACCCTGGCAGAGCAGTAGATGGAGGATTCAGTGACAAGGAGAACAGTCACTTTGAGAATGGCTTCACATCTGGAACATTCCAGGAGGGCCCAGAAGCTCCGGCCTAAAATGGAAAGGTTCTGGGGCCTGAGGACTGGTGGGACCCAGTCTGGCCTGCAGGGAAGGTGCTGAGATGAGGTGGACAAAGGACACAGTAGTCATTGTCTGGAAAGCCTTGTCCTTGGAAACCTGGTCCACATTCAGCGCCTTGAGCATCAACTGGATTTCCCCAGATTTCCCTTGGGCCAAAGCCTGGACATGACTAGAGACTGTTTGCAAGTTTAGGTCTTTCATGTTCTCAGTCTGATGTTGCAGGCAATCAGTTTATCACAACCATACAACTTGACTCCATTGAATAGGATTTTCCGCTGGCCATAGGGTAGGTAAGTGGCCGTGGCCTCCTGGAAGCTCTGCTCAATGTCTGTACTCCAGACACCCTCTGCATCTGTCAGGGCCCTCATCGCCCCCCACCCCCTCACTGCCCTCCTCGCTTCCTTCCGTACTTCCTGTTCAGCCACTGCCATTGGAGGTGTTCCCCTACCTGGGCATCCTGGCCAGGGGGCTGGGGGTAGGTTTGTCATGAGTAATTTTTTTGGCCATGCCACACAGCATGCTGGATCTTAGTTCCCCAATCAGGGATCAAATCTGTGGCCCCTGCAGTGGTAGAGTGGAGTCTTAACCCCTGGACAGCCAGGGAAGTCCCTCCAAAGTTTTAAGAAAGACAGACCAAAATTTTGGTGAAGATTCAGGAAGAAAACATACTAAAACAAAATTACTAGTCACATTCTCTTCTAGATGCTTCTGAAGAATCCTAGAAACTAGGCTAATGATTGACATAGTTTTGAAATTTACATCCTATAAATAAAAGAAACAAGGTTAAAACATTATTACTTTTGTATTTTTCCCATACCTTTCATATAGCTTCTCAAATTCTTCTCCCCAGACCTCATCCAGACCAGGACACTCATTTGGACACATCAAAGACCAGTCCTGCAAAGGAAGAAGAGTACCAACCATAAGAAACTTCAAATAACCAATCACACATGATCCATTAGGAATACTGCAAGGGAAAGGGTGGCCTCCATAGACTGTCTTAAAATTCTGCTTCAGAAATAATTTTTAGGCTCAAGTCCAAACATCTAGTTCTGCCTATTTGTTCATGACTCCTAAAGCATTTAGAGCATCTGCTTTAGAAAATAAAAATCTAAGAAGGCAAGAAAGGCATCTCTTGCTCAGCATGCCTTAGGTAAATTCTACCTAAGCATGATTTAAGATGACTAAGGAGAAAACTCATATGAATCAAGTTGTTATTACTAACAAGTACCTATCTCTCACCTGATTAGTCTCCACTCGCTTCATGAAGAGATCTGGAATCCAGAGGGCAAAGAAAAGGTCCCTGGCACGCTGCTCTTCCTTTCCTGTGTTCTTCTTTAAATCAAGGAACTCAAAGATGTCTAAATGCCAAGGTTCCAGGTAAATAGCAAATGCCCCAGGCCGCTAAGGGTAAATAAGTCATCATTCTTTTCAGATTCAGAATGAAATAAAGGAACTTTATATTTTCCAAAGCACTTCAATAATATCTTCTTGGATCTTCACTACAATTAATGAATTACATGAGATAATACAAATTAAAGTACTATAAAAATATAAAGCAGTTGTATTTGTCTTACAATCCCAGGTGTAAAAAAGAACAATTAACACAAAGAAAATGTAGAACAAGAAAGACTAATTTATGCAAAGTGACACAGTGAACTAGAGATGAAGCTTCCTCTTCAGCTGTCATGCAGCTCACTTTACACTCTGTGACGTGTAAGTAAAGCCCAAAAAATTGCTTTGACAGTAAGTTGTGCTTTTATTAAAGATCACAAAAAGGTGGTACGTCTTATCAAGGTCTGCAGAGATTCCATTAGATAGGCTAGATGGCTGCAAAGTATCCTGCTGATAACATTGGGAAAATGGCCCAATACTCTCTATTTTCCCTCTATAAAACAGGCCAAGTTTTGCTTTTTGTCTTTTTTTTTTTTAATAAAAACCTAGAAAAAATATTATAACCCCTTTTCAAGATTAGGTATCAATATGTGCTTAATCGCTCAGATGTGTCCAACTCTTTGCAAGCCCACGGACTATAGCCTGCCAGGCTCCTATGTCTATGGGGATTCTCCAGGCAAGAATGCTGGAGTGGGTTGCCATGCCCTCCCTCCAAGGTATCAATATGAGTCACTACTTTAGAAATTCTTTGCAAATAAACTGTCTTGTAAGAAAGCTGACTAGATCACTGGCTGCCTGGAGCCAAGGATAAAGTATGTATGTGTTAGGAGTGATGGATGATTAATACAAAGGTACACAAGGAAACACATTGGTGTGGCAATGTTCTATGGCTTGACTGGTATGATTACACAAGTATATAAATCATCAAACTGTATAATTCAAGTGTCTATACTTTAAAATAAGTGAAAAGTATATACACATTAAATTGATCATAAAAGTAGAAAAAAACAGAGTTGTTAGAAACATACACAGTGAGCTATCTGATTATTAGCTTATATGAGATTTTCAGTTCTGATTTCTAGGACTTTCACTCACAAAGCATACCTTGTTTCCACCTTGATCCACGTATCGAGCTGTGTTGTTATATACTCTCAGCATCGGTACAAGACCATTGGAATTGCCGTTAGTCTGGAAAAGAAACAGGGTAAATGCATCTGGAGGAGTGAGAAGGGGTCAGCAAGGAAAAGAAGAAGATGCCTCAACAGCAAGCAAATTACTCTCTCCCAGTCCAGCTTCATCTGCTCCCCATCTCTACCTCTGCTTTGAAAACATAATGCCCAACATAAAATAAAGCTATGGAATAAATTACAAATATGTACAACATTATTTCACGGCATCTCTAGCTTGCGATGAGAAACAACAACTGTAAGTCGAAAATCCAAAATCAGGATAGTTGAATTTAAACCCCCATGCCTCCAAAAGGTCATCACATAATGAAACACTTCGGGTAGAGTAAAAACCCTACTATAGTAAATTTTTCCCAAAAGAATTCAAACTGATTTATAGTAAGAATTATATGCAATGGATAAATCAAGACAATAGGCAAATGGAGATCCTCTAATAAATAAATTCTAAAATTAAGATGAGATACCTATCAAATTTTTAAAATAATCATTCTAACCCAAGGCAAGCCTTTAAGCAGCCTAGAAAGATAATGGACACCATATAACAGAATGGTTTTCTTCTGGACTCTCTTTCTATAGGGTGAGATATTTTCTTCACCTTATAGAGGAGGAAACAAACTCAGAGAAGTAAAATAACTTGTACTAGGCCACACTACTAGTAATTAGTAGAGACAGGATTTAAATCCAGGTCTTACTCAAAATCATTACCTTTTATTCTTTTCTTTTTTAAATTGAAGTATGGTTGATTTACAATATTGTTATTAGTTTCAGGTATAGAGCACAGTGATTCAGTATTTTATACTGAATGTGATTTCAGCGTATTATACTCCATTATACGTTATTATAATATAATGGGATAATTCTCTATTCTACACAGTATATCCTTGCTTAAATATTTTATATATAGTAGTTTATATATTAGTTAATGCCATATCCCTAATTTGTCACTCCCTGCTTCCCTGACCATTTGGTAACCACAAGTTTGTCTTCTTTATCTGTGAGTCTGTTTCTGTCATGCATACACATCCATTTGCGTTATTTTTAAGATTCCACCCAAAACCATGATCTTGACTCCCAGTGAACAGTGAACTAAAACAGCTGAAATTTACCTCATAAAGTATTAATGATTAAGCTTGAATCTTGGCTCCATCACATATTAAATGACTAATCTCTGGAAGTAATTTAACTTTGTAAGCTTCAGCTTCCTCACTTGTAAAATGAAGACAATAGTGGCTATACTCACAAAGTTACCGTAAGGAGTAAAGTTTACTGTGTTTGTAATATCTATCTCATAAGGTTGTAGTAATTCACATAAAACTTTTATAACATTTAGCATATAGTAAGCAATGAATCCGAAGAATTGATGCTTTTGAACTGTGGTGTTGAAGAAGACTCTTGAGAGTCCCTTGGACTGCAAGGAGATCCAAACAGTCTATTCTAAAGGAGATCAGTCCTGGGTGTTCTTTGGAAGGAATGATGCTAAAGCTAAAACTCCAGTACTTTGGCCACCTCATGCGAAGAGTTGACTCATTGGAAAAGACTCTGATGCTGGGAGGGATTGGGGGCAGGAGGAGAAGGGGACGACAGAGGATTAGATGGCTGGATGGCATCACCGACTGGATGGAAGTGAGTCTGAGTGAACTCCAGGAGTTGGTGATGGACAGGGAGGCCTGCTGCTGCTGCTGCTGCTGCTAAGTCGCTTCAGTCGTGTCCGACTCCGTGCGACCCCACAGATGGCAGCCCACCAGGCTCCCCAGTCCCTGGGGTTCTCCAGGCAAGAATATTGAAGTGGGTTGCCATTTCCTTCTCCAATGCATGAAAGTGAAAAGTGAAGTCGCTCATTCGTGTCCGATTCTTAGGGACCCCATGGACTGTAGCCCACCAGGCTCCTCCATCCATGGGATTTTTCAGGCAAGAGTGCTGGAGTGGGGTGCCACTGGCGTGCTGCAATTCATGGGGTCACAAAGAGTCGGACACAACTGAGCAACTGAACTGAACTGAAGCAATGAATAATAAAAGCTATTAATATTATTATTGCTAAAGTAAATCAGAATTCCAAAATCTGAGCTAAAAAGGACCCTGCTGCTGCTGCTGCTAAGTCGCTTCAGTTGTGTTTGACTCTGTGTGACCCCACAGATGGCAGCCCACTAGGCTGCTCTGTCCCTGATATTCTCCAGGCAAGAATACTGGAGTGGGTTGCCATTTCCTTCTCCAATACATGAAAGTGAAAAGTGAAAGTGAAGTCACTCAGTCCTGTCCAACTCTTAGCGACCCCATGGACTGCAGCCTACCAGGTTCCTCTGTCCATGGGATTTTCCAGGCAAGAATACTGGAGTGGGAAAAAGGACCCTAGAGCCCCTCTAGTCAACCTCTAATAAGATAGAAGTAGTGAAATCACTCATTCTAAGTTGCACAGCCAGCTAGTAATTAACAGAGATCCAGGTCTCCCACACTCCCACAAATGCTCTCTCAACCACAACCCTGGTTGTTCATGGAATTGAATCCCTCTAGCCCACATATTTTTACCCACACAACAGAAGCTTACCCCAGCAATGTAGCTTCCAGTAGCTCGAATACAACTCACAGCAACACCAATTCCACCAGCAGACTTGGAAATCAATGCACACTGCTTTAGAGTATCATAAATGCCTTCAATGCTATCATCTTTCATACTCAGAAGGAAACAGCTACAGGGGGAAAGAGTCACAATTCAGCAAGGAAATGAAGGAGAGTCAAAAAACGACTATGTAATTCAGAGAGAGTAAGTTAGGCAAATAAATGATCTAAAACTTACTAATACTTTTTTAGAAGGAAAAAAATTTTTTTTGATGTTTTTAGAAGGAAAAAGAACCAAAACTTTCACTGGATATGACACAATGAAACATATCAGCATACATTGTCTTAAAATCATCTTGCCATCTACCCTAGATACTGAGCCTACATGAAAGTCTTAGGGATAGGTAAAAATATTAGCTTACCTATTCATCAGATTACAAATGTGCCATTATAACATTTTCTGATGTAAATTCCTAAGCATATTTAACATCTTTTCAAGCCAAGAAAAATTAAACATTTATGAAAAAAAATCCACCAATCCAATAATGAACCAAATTTGATATGTCCATCAAAATTTAGCTCCCTTACAGTCTTTTTGAAGACAATCCTTCTACCTGTGATTTGGATCTCATCCTCCCACTCCAGGACCCTTATTCTACCAATGATTCCTTTTACCAACTTTAATATTCATCCAAACAAACAGACTTTATCTTTTGACTTTTTCTATTGAATATTCAGACATTCAGAAATAATAGAGAATTTATAACATATACTTTGTACTTACCATCTGCCTTAAGATGATACTACAAATATAACCTAATATAATATATATATATATAACAAATATATGCTGTTTCCATGCTTTCTACGTTCCTTTAGCATTTACATATGTTCCACATTTTTTTAAAATTTCTGGTTTCATACTATTGTTCTGCAACCCGCTTTTATTTAACTCAGTATTGTTTTAGAGAGTCATTCCTACTCATACATATAGGACTAGTTTATTTTCATTGCCATAAGGTATTCCATTGTATGAATATACCAATATATTTGTCCATTTGTCTGCTGGTGGACTTTTAGATTATTTCCAACTTGTTTGCTATTCTAAACAATGCTCCTGTGGAAGTTTTTAAACCTATCTCCTTGCGTTTATATCTAAGGATTGTCTATAGGGTGTAAACCTAGGAAAGGAATTTCTGAGTCAAAAGATATGCATGTGTTCCACTTTACTAAAGAGTCTCCAAAGTAAATGGGTAAGTATACTATATCAATCAATGCATGACCGTGCCCACATGCTTACCAATACTTAGTTCATCAGCCTTTTAACTTGTATCAATCTGTTGGGTATGAAATACCTCATTATGATCGTAACTTTTACTTTCTTAATTAAAAGCAAAGTTTATCATCATCTCATGTGTTTATCAGCCAATCAGTTTCTTCTACAAATTAGCCCATGTTTCTATTTGGTTTGCGTCTTTTTCTTATCATCTTTCAACAGTTAACATACACTGCAAGTTTCCTCTCACCATCTGAAACCTTTTTCACTGTATTTGATTTGCCAAAGTTTAAAATTTTAATGTAGCAAATTTTTCCTTTATGTTGTTTGCTTATTATATCTACTTTAAGAAACATTTCACTCTTCTGAGGTCATATATATTCTATCAAGATGTAGGTTGATAGTTATGGCATCTGCAACTCACTCTCAAATGACTTAGCCAAAAATATTTTGAATTTTAAAGACAAAAACATCATGCATTGTGTATACCTGTGGCAGATTCATGTCGATGTATGGCAAAACCAATATAATATTGTAAAGTAACCTCCAATTAAAATAAATAAATTTATATTTAAAGACAAAAATAAAAAATACATGCATATGATAAAATATCAGTAATTTTTAAAATCTAGGCATAAGTGGGTATATAAGTAGAGTTCATTCCTTTTCTTCAAATTTTTCTGAATGTTTGAAATTCATATTAAAAAGCTGGGGAGAAAAATATTTATTTTCTCTACATGTTCTTCTAAAAGATTTTACTTTCATATTTATATTTTTCTCTTGAATTTATCTCTGTATATGACATGAAGAAAGGAAATCTAATTATACATTTCCCTGTAGGATAGCCGATTTTCCTAGCAGTTTTCCCAATGAAATGCAATGACATCTGTTATTCATCAAGTTTTCATATAATCCACAAAGTAGGGTATTTACTCTAGGATAGATAAACATAGCTTTATAGTAGTCTTGAATCTAGCAGGTCTTTTTCTTCAAAACTATCTTGCTATTTATATTAATTTCTTATGGCTACCCTAACAAATGCCACTAACTTGGTGACTTAAAATAGAAATTAATTCTCTCACAGTTTAGGAGGTAAGAAGCTCAGCATCAATTTCACTGGATCAAAATCAAGAACATTCCTCCAGAGGCTCTAGTGGAAAACATTCCTAGAGGAGCTAGCTTCTGGGCTCCTCTGCTTATAGCTACCTCACTCCAATTTCTGTCTATCTACACACTGCCTTCTTTTCTTCTGTATGTCTTATATTTCCCTTAGCCTCTATAAGGATATTTTTTATTAGATTCAGGGCCCACCTGAATAATTTGGGATAATCTTCCTATGTCAAGATCTTTCTTGGAGGGGGAAAATGACAACCCACTCCAATATTCTTGCCTGGAAAATACCATGGACAGAGAAGCTTGGTGGCCCACAGTCCATGGATTTGCAAAAGAGTCAGAAACAACTGACTAAATAATAACATGTATTTGTCAGTTTCTGTTTTATGGATACTCTAAGAAGCTAAATAATTAAAAGCATTATTTGTGATTAATCATACCTGAAGACTGTTTTTCCTTATAAGGTAACATTTATAAATTTCAGGGATTAGGATCTGGTGTATTTGAGCAGCACTAGATTATTCTTAGCCATTTGCTCCTCCATATAAATTTTAGAATCAGCATGTTGAAATTCTGACTGGAATTACACTGAATCTGCAGATTAATTTGGGAAAAACTGACATTGTTATAACATTAAATCCATTTATGAATATAGGATCACTGTCGATTTGTTTTATAACATCCTTCAATTACGTTTTAGAATTTTTTCCTTAAAAGCCTTATACACCTTTCCTTAGATTTATTCCTGAGTACCTTTCAGTATTACACATTTTAAAATTTAAATCTTTTTTTGGTTTCGTTTTTTAGTTGCTATCTACAACTCTTTTGCAACCCCATGGACTGTAGCCCACCAGGCTCCTCTGTCCATGGGATTTCACAAGCAAGAACACTAGAATGGGTTGCCATATCCTTCTTCAAGAGATCTTCCCAACACAGGGATTGAACCCACGTCCTCTGCATTGGCAGGCGAATTCTCTACTACTGAGTCATGGGAAGCTCCTTAAATCTTCTAACAGCTAAAGTACAAAAATTCAATTAATTAATCTATGTTGAATTTACAGGGCTTCCCTGGTGTCTCCGATGGTAAAGAATCTGCCTGTAATGCAGGAGACCCAGGTTTGATCCCTGGATCGGGAAGATTCCCTGGAGAAGGGAATGGCTACCCAATCCAGTATTCTTGCCTGGAGAATTCCATGGACAGACGAGCCTGGCAGGCTATGGTCCATGGGGTTGCAAAGAGTTGGACACAACTGAGCAATTAATGTACACACACACACACATTCTGCTGAAATCCTTTTACTTCTAATGACTTGTCTGTAGATGCTCTTGAGAATCATTAGTTTCATTCCCTCATTTCCAATCATTTTTTTTCTTATCTTACAATTACAATGCTGGCTCAGGCCTCCACTACAATGCTAAAAACAGAGGTCCAACAGATCAAAGTTTTTAGTGGATAGCTTTTACCAAAGAAAGGAAGTTATTTTCTGCATCTATTTTGCTATTTTTTTATGAAAATACTAAATGATATAAAATGTTAGGCAATGAATTACATTAATACACTTTTTGATGTTAGCATATCCTTGAATTCCTGGGATAACCCAACCTGCTTAGGGTGTATTAGCTTTTTGTATTAGCTTTTTTAAAAAAAAAATAAATTACTGGATTCTGTTCCAGTCTTTCCTTTCTCAGAAAATGATACCATAATAAATCTTGTAACTTTACCCATAAACTCAGGAACCACTCTTGACTCATTCAAGTCACCAATTCTGTCAATTTTACCACCTAAATCTCTTAAATCAATCTACTTCTCTCAATTTCTACTTCCACTTCCCTAGCCCAAAATACCATACTCTCTCATATAGACTACTACTAGAATCCTCTAATTATTATCAGAAAATACTTTATTGAGATATAATTCACATGCCATACAATTTCCCATTTAAAGTGTACAACGAATAGGTTTTAGTATATTTACAGAGTTGTACAACCATCACCAGAAACAAGCTTAAAATTTCACTACTGGCATTTGTTTCTCATCAATTTGTTTACCACAATGCAGTAAGAGAGTTTTCCAGAAAGTAAATCTCATTTAATGGTCAAATGTTTATCAAATTAATTTTTATGTGATGAACTGTCTAGTTTCTTCAGGTAGATGACACATACCTAGAAAGTTGTGGGCGGTTGGTACCAGCATTGAAGAGAGTGGGAGAGGCATGGGTAAACCACTTCTCAGAAAGAAGGTTGTAGGTTTCAATAGCAGCATCAATATCTTCTTTGTGAATCCCCACAGATACCCTCATCAACATGTGTTGTGGTCTTTCAGCCACTAAAAACAAGAGAAATTTTTCACATGAAAACTAGGCTGAGATATGTACTTGAGTCTAAAAAAAGGAAAAACAAAAGACAATTAAAAAATTTTTATGCCAATAAGCAGCAAGGTTATTCATAAACTAAACCTAAAGTTTAAAGTGTTACTTAGAGTTTAAATGGAAATGTTAAGACAAACAGCTTAAAGTTCTATTTTCAATACAATGAACAGAAAATGTAACACACAAACACATTCATGTCTCACCCTTCCCATTGATCTTCAACAAATAGGATCGCTCCAATGTCTAGAAAAAGCAAAACAACCGAAAAACTTCCATAGTTTTTAAAGACACAGTAGATATATCATTCACAATATGCAACTATTTAATTCTACTCAGTTTTTAAAATAATCTTAAATGACCAAAACATCATATTTAGATTTACTATCTTTAACTTCGAACATTATCCATTGACTATTTTTTCGGAAAAGAATGCCTGAAAATTTCTGGAAAAAGCCAACGCTACATTAATATGTATAATGTTAATAGCAGAAGTTGTGGTATTCCCTATATCATAATGGTTCATATCATTAACATTTATAAAACGCTTATAACAGGCTAGGTACTGATCAAAGCGACATACACACAGTCACTTAAACTTCAAGAGCATTTGATATTGAAATTTTATTATTATCCCCATTCTAAAGATGAGAAAACTGAAGGACAAAGGGATTAAGTACCTCGATAATAAGAAATGAAGCAGTGATTTGAACCTAGGTGGTCTGACATCAGCATTCACATTCTCAATCACGACATAACACTGTTTATCAACAAAAAAGTACCTAGAAAATCACTTAGCACATAGTAGGAATTCAATAAATAGTTGTTACATAAACAGAATAATATTGAATCATTCTGGCAAATTACCTGCATAACTCCACAGGTATCCAGAAATAGTATTTGGAAAATTTGAAAACTGCAAATGAATAAACTATCTTTCCTTAATTCAATCACCACTACCCTAACCCCACTAATCCCTCAGGACCATCCCAACTCCCAACAAACTACTACCTTTATAATTATATCACTAAAATATAAACAAAAACCTGTATTTCCTAATTGAAGAAGGAACTCCCACTTATTTGAAACCTATTATTTACCTTAAAGCCAAAGTAATTATAAGAGAAATCTCGGTCATAGATAATTGCAGAATTCAGGCGCTGGTGAAGGTTTAAAAAAACAAAAGCAAAAAAATCCATAATTAAGATAATTAGACTTATTTTCACAAAATTTGTTACCTTTCAGCCCTGATTTCAGAACTAAAATTGATACAGGATACAAGAGATAACACTAAGTATTACCGTTGTAGAACAGAAATCCATACCTAATATTAAGGAAAAAAATTATATAAATTGAGTATCCTAACTAGGTTTAAAAACATACATTAAAAGACTAGAAGAAAACATATAAGTTGTACATAAGTAAAAACATAAATGTGACTTTCCCTATTGTGCTTACAGTATCTCTAAAAAGGGAAAGAATATGAGCATAAAAGAGACTATATTATCATCCTAAAACATGTTTTTAGATTAGCTATTAATCCAAAAGTATTGGAGCCATATAAATACTAATACATATATTTATTTTCCATTTTAAACTGCACATAGCAATATATGATAAACAATTACATTAATTCTAAGGCTAATCAAATCTATAGTCCTTTAATAGGTTTTAAACAAAATGTTGCTATGACAGTGATGTTTTAATGCAGAACTGGCCATTGTTACAGAGCTTTTATAGGCTATAAAGCCATTTAAAGGAAACAAAGCAATTAGGTACTAATAATCATTTTGGATAGAGGAACATAGGGCCAATTTTTCAAAATACTATCACTGTTTCCATAAAAGGATCCATGCCCAAGGACTAGAAAAATCTATACAAAACTCCCTCTTAAACTTTTAAGGGCATCTTTGTTGCCAAAGGCAGGTAGGGGCTTTGCATGATTAATGGAGAACTGAGATACTTGATTATCAAAATTTCTATTTTAGATACAGATTTTTGATGTCATTTTTGTTTCTCACCTGTCTTCAAGATTATACACAAGATACACAAACAACTCACTCAGTTTTCTCTCAGTCTCTTTAACATCAGATACATATTTAGGGATAGCCATCTATTAACTACAGTTAAAACTGATTTCTAATCTGTGCAGATATGCATGGCAAATAAATTCTGTGTGTAAAAGGGCTGGTTGGATCCACCCATCTTTCCCTCTATCCTCTGGGATGTAGTTAAGATAGGAATTGAAACACAAATGGATAATTTTTAAGTTGCTGAGCAAGAAGATCTTCCAAAATTTTATCTGAGCAACCTTTTTGGAAGTCAGTTTGGCAATGTCTACCAAAATTTTGAATGCACATACTTTTGCCTCAGCAATTCCACTTAAGGGATTTACCTCACCAATATACTCATCTATGAGCAACTCACTACCATATGAGAATAGCGACTGCAGTGATAAGTGGAAAACAAATATTCATCACTAGAGCAATTCTTACATATATATATAATGATGATATGGCTATAGGATGGAATGCTATGCAGGTGTTAAAAAGAATAAGGTAAATTCATAAATGCTAATAAAGAACTATCTCTAAGATATACCTGTAAGTGAAAAAATATTAGAATAGTATGCACAGTACATTACCACTAAAAGGAAAAATAAATGTACACACACTATGTGTTATAGAACAATTCTGGAAAAATAACATTTTAAAATGACAAAGTGCTACTCTTTCTAGACAAGAAAACTAGGATTCAGAGAATGAGAATTACTTTTTACCTCTATCACTTATCATAGTGTTTAAATTTTTTAAAATGTGTTCATTGCCTTAAAAAAAACCTATAAAAAATTTTTCACCAGAAAAGCATTACACATACATCTTTATTTGCCAAAACAATATCCAATGTTGACTTGGCCACCATGGGAGAGTGTTTGCCGTTGTGTGGGTTTATATAGTTGAAGAGGTCTTCCATTACATCTAAAAACAAAACAACAGAAAATTAAAATACCAAAATCACTTAACAGCAAGTTCAATATTCAGGTTAACAATTTAAAACAGTGGTTCTCAACTGTTTTTCATCCCAACTCACCTTACTACCTAGCAAAGACAGTGCTCAATGGACAAATACATGTTATATAAATATACACGGAAACTTACATAAGTAAAATAAGGAAACCCTTAAAGAAATAACTTTCCAGAGTTGGAGTGAGCATATGCTCTTATAGTTTGAAAAAGACTGCCAGATGATTCTAACACATTAGATCTAAGGATCTAATGGATCCTTAATAATCCATTAAGGATTTATTAGGTGAAAATAAAGAAAAGCATAAATTATAGTCTCAATTTTTCTTTTATCCTAACAAAACAGAAACTCAACTTAAAATTCAAAATCTATCATCTCAAGGATTTTACTTCTATAAATGCACATTGAGTAATAAGCTCTCTCTCTTTCAGACATCATAGCAGATATTTGGCCCTCTGAGTTTACATATAATACAGACACATACAAAGCTGGCATTTTGACTTGAATCCATAGATCAAATTTTGGAAGATCTGATATCTTTACTTTTACAAATCTACTGAAGAGGAAGATAATGTTTAAAGTCCCACATAAAAGATCTGGAATTGAGAGCCAAAAGATTTCTACTCTCAGTCTACCAGCTGACTTCTTACATATCACTTCTTATATACTTAACAAATTATTTAATCATCTTTTGCCCACATTCTCTGAGCTGTAAAATGGGAGTGATGACTAATGGTGACAAAAGACTGACTGTAACATTCTGTTTAACCTAGGAATTATCAATAAATTTTTTTTTCCAACCACGCCACCACCAAGCATGTAAAGAGGGGCATCAAAAAAAAAAAGATAGAGAGAACAAAAAGATAAAGAAAAGTTTTCACTGACCCTTCCATGCAGCAGATGAGCAGCATGGAGAAACGGGAAGTTCTAGTCTCCCCCTGCCACCAACTTGCACAGTTTGCTTTTTTAAACAAGATATAACTTTTCTTTTGATACTCAAGGTTTCATTCTAGTACGCTTATACATTTTCTGAGAATACTAAATTCTTTCTTTTTCTTCTAGACTCACCACTGAATACTTTCTTGGTTTCTTTGTGCAAGTTAGAAACGGCAATCCTTGCTGCCAGGATGGCATAATCAGGGTGCTTAGTAGTCAAGGTTGCGGCTGTCTCAGCAGCCAAAGTATCCAGTTCCACAGTAGTGACCCCACTGTATAAGCCTTGGATTACTTTCATGGTGATCTGAGCCTATAAAAGCAGAGCTAAGAATTACTTGTGCTTTTCCAAGAACCAACATCTTCCTTAAAAGAGCAATGAAGAAAACAATCAAATTTATATCAAAATAAAAGACAATTTCCTTTTATGAAAAATCTTTCAGAATTGTATGCTGTCAAAAATTTAGTAATGAGGTGTCATAAGTGAATAGAGCTGCCAAAAAATGCATATTACATATACACTGAAGCGTCCAAAGAAAGAAGGAAGGAAAGTGGGGTAGGGTGGAGAAGAGAGGGGAGAGAGGCAGGGAGTGGGCAAGGGAGGAAGGAGTGAAGAAAAGAAGGAAGTTAGTTTTAAAATCTAAGTAGAGCTTTACAAAGATTAACAGACACATAAGGAAAGAGCTGAAAACAGACCAATTTTTCTATAAGTATTTTCCCATCTTTCATTCAAATTTTCTGTATGTAATTATGGTTCAGGCCATATACTTACCTATTTTCCCCCCAATTATTCCTAAGGACAAGTACAGGAAAGGAAACAAATTTAATCAGTCTAGTGAAAGGAGATCAAAGTGTAAGTTAGAATTGGGACTGAGCTGTTAGATAATATCATGGCTACTCTTTAACACCTCCCGGGTGTGAATGGCTTCCCTAGTAGCCCAGACAGTAAAGAATCTGCCTGCAATGCAAGTTCCATCCCTGGGTCAGGAAGATCCCCTGGAGAAAGGCATGGCAACCGATTCCAGTATTCTTGCCTAGAGAATTCCATGGACAGAGGAGCCTGGTGGCCTACAGTCCATGGTGTTGTAAAGAGTTGGACACCACTTCACTTTTCTTTCACTTCACTTCACTTCTTTAACACGTCACAAAATATCTCAACTTTCATAATCTTCTCTGACATTTCACAATTACCTGTGAGATGGGTATTATAATTATGACCACTTTACATGAAGAACCAGGTTACTGGGACTTGCCCAAGGTTTTTAATGTCTAAGTCTTCTGGCTCGATCTCTCATTCAACCTCACTACATTTCACTGTTTTCAAGACCCTACTGTAAGAGGCACCCCTTTTTAAAATACACAATGTCCAAGTCAAGAAAGACAAATTATAAGTTGTATGTTGCTGCTGTTCAGTCGTCCAGTTGTGTCCAACTCTTTGCAACCCCATGGACTGCAGCACACCAATCTAAGTTGTATATATGTATGTATTTACTGAATCTTTTAAAAAAAAAAAAAAAACAGATTAGGGAATTCCCTGAATGTCCAGTGGTTGGGACTCTGAGCTTCCACTGCAGGGGCTCAATCCCTGATGGGAACTAAGGTTGCACAAGCTGTGTGGCCGAAAAGGAAAAAAAAAAAGATCAATCCAACAGAAAATGAATGCCTTTTCCTAGTTGAGCAAAGCATACCCCTCTCGAAAAAAAGTGTAATTACTAGTTTAAAATTTATCCCAATTATGTGTTAGACCTAAACTCAAGTTTCTCCTAATCACTTTCTTCTCAGCAGGTAAGTCATGTTCAGTAAAAGAGTAGTGAAGTCTTCTAAACACTTCCTGGTGCTACAAGGCAAGTAATCAGAACTCAGAATAAAACAACATCCATGTGCTAATAACCACTCCATATTTAAAACATGCAGATTTGTTCATCTACCCTAGAACGCTCATGCGGGCTCCAGCCCCCTTGCACTCTGAAATGTACGCAAGTGGCAACAGAACACCTAGGAGTCAAGATACCAATATTCTTCTTCCTACACTCTCACTCATTTGTACAAGTCACCTCCCTTCTCTTTGAACCTTTCTTATCTATAAAACAAGGGAGATAAAATAAGATGATCTCTCAGGTTTGTTCCAACTCTAATATTCTAAATGTAAAAGGGAAATGTAGTATTCTAAATGTAAAAGGGAAATGATAATAAATATATCTTAAAAGTGAAGTGAAGTCACTCAGTCGTGTCTGACTCTGCAACCCCATGAACTGTAGCCTACCAGGCTCTGAGGAGCCTCTCAGTCCATGGAATTTTCCAGGCAAGAGTACTGGAGTGGGTTGCCATTTCCTTCTCCAAGGGATCTTCCCAACCCAGGGATCGAACCTGGGTCTGCCGCACTGCGGGCAGACGCTTTACCGTCTGAGCCACCAAGGAAGCCTAATATATCTTAAAGCTGTATAAAATTATTTTCTTTTGACCATTTGGTCCATTCAATATTTATCAAACATCTAATTATATATGTGTTAAGCGTTGTGGATATCCCAAGAACAAGATACAGGCCTCCCCAACGATTCTGGGGGAGGACAGGAACATATAGTTAAATTCTATACTAGGTGGTTAATGCTATGAGGCCAGTGCAAGTGCTACAGTAATACAGATGTTACTGTTCAGTCACTAAGTCATATCTGACTCTTTGCGACCCCATGAACTGCAGCATGCCAGACTTCACTGTCCTTCACCATCTCCCAGAGTTTGCTCAAACTCATGTTCATTTAGTCAGTGACACCATCCAACAATCTCATCATTTGTTACCCCCATCTCCTCCTGCCCTCAATCTTTCCTAGAATCAGGGTCTTTTCCAATGAGTCAGCTCTTCAAATCAAGTGGTCAAAGTATTGGAGCTTCAGTGTCAGCATCACTCCTCCCAATGACTATTCAGGGTAGTAATATAGATGAAATATCTAAACAAGGATGGGGCAATATGGGTTTTAAGAAAAAGATTAGAGACTCTATTTAGTAAGATCATTTTGAAAGTCACGTGTAATATGGATTGGAAGATGGCAAGGTGAGGGAGACCTGGAGGCCACTTTAGAGACCACTGTGGACAGCAGGCTAGATAAGGGATGCTGCAGGTCTAGAGTAGAGGAGTTATAGGAGCTGAGGAGGAAAGCAGAGCAACTCACTTATGGCTCTCCTGAATTTAAAGGTTGCTGTGAACTCTGTATCACTTTAATGTATCCTTTCCATATGGATAACAAAAAAAGCAAATTTCAAACCAATTTCTACCCAAATGACCACAATTTCAAACAAGTTTTACTACAGATTTTTGCACTTATGAATAAAATAATTTACTCAAGGAAGCCCCTAACTGAAATGTTAATGTCAAGTTTTCCTCTTTCCTCAGCTTTATAGTTCTCTAAGAAGTCAAAATTCAGAGCACAGACCAAAACTTAGGGAAAAAAGTGAGTTTTTTGTTTGCTTGTTGTCTTTCTGTTTTGTGTTTTTGCCATGCCACATGGCTTAGGGACTGAACCCAAGCCACAGCAGTGAAAGCCCACAGTCCTAATCACTGGATCGCCAAGGAATTCCCAGAATAAAAAAAAGTTTTAAACAATAAATTCACATTTACATCCAAGCCTGTAAGAGAATGCCAAACCAAAATATGTATATATAGCAAGAGAGTGAAGGGGAAGAGGTAAGAGACAAGTAAATGGAATCACATGAAACAAGCAGTGCAAGATATAAATCCTATTTACTTACAGGATCAACAAAGTCCATATTGAGTCCATAACAAAGCTTCTGGATTCGGGATGTAATTTTGTCGAACATAACTCGCTCCTGGCGGCCATCTACAGAATCAAACCATACAATTCCTATTAGCACTTACTAAGATAGCAATGCCAAAGAATCAAACCTAATCAGCATGTAAACTTTCTCAACCGACCAAAACAAAACGCTATTCGTAAATAAATGACTCAGACCCCCAGGAGATTCATTGAGAGATTATTTTTTCATCTTCAAAAAGGAGAGATGCTATATTGAGTCTTCCCCTACATTACCTATCAGATGGATTCTTGCAATAAATTTCCCAAATGATCTGTCTCCCCCCACCCTTGTCCCAAACGACAGGCATAATTATTCTTTAAAAGTCAAAACCATGTCATTACTGCCCTCCCAAGAGTGGTTTATCATCTGTTTCAGAATCAAAGTCAAAATCATTACAATAGTCCACAGAATCCTATATAACCTGTCCTGTGAGGCCCCTCCCCCATGTCACCTCCTACTCTCCCACATGACCCTGGCAACCTTGACTGCTTACTATATATACCTTAGATCTTTGCTCAATGTCAACTTCTCAATAAGGCTTTCCCCAATCACTCTATTTTAAATTGCAATGCCCCAAACACAACCTTGCCCCTCTTACCCTCCTTCTATGCTTTTTCTCCAGAGCACTTCTGATCATCTGACATGCTCTCTATTTTACCTATGTATTTGTTTATTGTATGACTCTTTCACTAGAATATAATTTCCAAAAGGAAAAAGATTTTGTTGTGATTTATTTATCAATGTATTTATTCCCCAGTGCCCAAACCAAAGCTCAAGGCTTAGCACATAGCAGATACTCAAATAACTACTGAATGCTAAATGATTTATAAACCTGTCTCCATCCTAACACTTTCATGATAAATATGGCTTATGTACTCTCCTAGAGTAATTAATGATTTGAATTTACTTCATACCATGTAAAGAAGTGCTTCTTTCTACTTATAACTCAAAACAATCTTCCAGAGGCAACCTCTTATTTTTTATTTTGGGGATATGGAAGCACATACACATGGACCTTATATAGTTAGTCCTTTCATGATTTGGACTTATATTCTATAGCTCTTCCTTCTTCCTAACAAAAAGTCCGGCTGGCCCAAGGACTTTCTCAAATGTTTGATAAAGAATAATGAACAATAAGATACTGCTAGTAACCCATCATCAATAAAATAAATTAGTTTTTCTTAAACACTAACACATTAACTAAGATAGCCCTTCTCTTTCTGATTACTATTGTGATCTCCTTTTCTAACCAGACTCACATATGCATTGTTTAACTCTGGAATAGATTAGCTGGCACACATCAGGACTGAGCCCTTAATGCTCTACTAACTGGTTAGGCAGATAGGTGACCACAAGGCAGCTGAAAATCTACAGCTGTCAAATTAATCAGGAAACTGACAAAAAATACAAAAGCAACTCTCTAAATTCACACTGGGAAGAGGAGGGATACTAAAGGGTTAAAGAATCAGTGATCCACTGTTCTCTAGCCTATCATTTCACTTGGTCATTTTTTTTCAACCCATAAACTGATTTCATCATATCACTAATCCCTGCTTACATTATCCTCTTCTCTCAAACAAGGATTTCCTTAATTTGGTCCCACATCTCTTCTACTGATCCTTGTAAAATATCCTATATCCCAATAAGGCCTCTCATTCCTACATCCATATAACTGATTATACCTTCAGTTCAGTTCAGTCGCTCAGTCATGTCCGACTCTTTGCGACCCCATGAATCGCAGCACTCCAGGCCTCCCTGTTCATCACCAACTCCCAGAGTTCACTCAGACTCAAGTCCATCGAGTCAGTGATGCCACCCAGCCATCTCATCCTCGGTCATCCCCTTCTCCTCCTGCCCCCAATCCCTCCCAGCATCAGAGTCTTTTCCAATGAGTCAACTCTTCGCATGAGGTGGCCAAAGTACTGGAGTTTCAGCTTTAGCATCATTCCTTCCAAAGAAATCCCAGGGTTGATCTCCTTCAGAATGGACTGGTTGGATCTCCTTGCAGTCCAAGGGACTCTCAAGAGTCTTCTCCAATACCACAGTTCAAAAGCATCAATTATTCGGCGCTCAGCCTTCTTCACAGTCCAACTCTCACATCCAAACATGACCACTGGAAAAACCATAGCCTTGACTCTGTCCAGAAATCTTTTTTCCGCCTTTCCATTCATCTAACTCCTACTCACTCTCCAACTCTCATCACATCCATGAAACCTGTCCCAAACACTGTAACTCACATTGCCCTCTTCCTTCTGTGAAATCCTCTTGAACACTAATTGTCTGATTTCCTCTTGGGTATAAGCTGTCTTTTTAAATTCCTCTCTTCAGGAAGACTTTGCTAATACTGTAAGACCAAGTATATGCCTCTTCTGCAAGATATTAACTTTCTATTCCCTCTACCTACAAAGTTCAGCTCACATATCTTCACACAGCTGGCTCTTAGTATTATTCAGAGCTCGGCTCAAATGTCACCTCCCTACCTGAGGATCCAATCCAAGGTTACCTTTTCATTCATCTTTATCACATTACCCTGTTTTACCACCACCATCTCACAAACCACTATCTGGAATTAACTCATTCTTACTTGTTTCTTGTATACATTTAACTACTGTCACTCACACCAGAATGCAAACTCCAATGAGAAAAGGAATTTAGCTTGTTTTGTTCACTGCTGAATCCATAGTACCTAACACAGTTCCTATTCAAAAGCAGAGACATTACTTTGCGGACTAAGGTCCGGCTAATCAAGGCTCTGGTTTTTCCTGTGGTCATGTATGGATGTGAGAGTTGGACTGTGAAGAAGGCTGAGCGCCAAAGAATTGATGATTTTGAACTGTGGTGTTGGAGAAGACTCTTGAGAGTCCCTTGGACTGCAAGATCAAACCAGTCCATTCTGAAGGAGATCAACCCTGGGATTTCTTTGGAAGGAATGATGCTAAAGCTGAAACTCCAGTACTTTGGCCACCTCATGCGAAGAGTTGACTCATTGGAAAAGACTCTGATGCTGGGAGGGATTGGGGGCAGGAGGAGAAGGGGATGACCGAGGATGAGATGGCTAGATGGCATCAAGGACTCGATGGACTTGAGTCTGAGTGAACTCCGGGAAATGGTGATGAACAGGGAGGCCTGGAGTGCTGCGATTCATGGGGTCGCAAAGAGTCGGACACGACTGAGCGACTGATCTGATCTGATCTGAACACAGTTCCCAGCATAAAAGAGTTGCTGAATATAGTCAGTCCTCTGAATCCACGGGTTCCACATCCATGAACAGTATATGATCTGTGGCTGGTTTCAACCCTGGATGCTGATCTGGAATTTGCACATGAAGAATCCACAGAGACGGAGGGATGACCATGAGAGTTGAGCATACTCAGATTTTGGTATCTACAACAGATCCTAGAACCAAATGCCCCATGGATACGGGGGAAAGACTGTAAATACTTTCTGAATAATTGAATGAATGGGCTGCTATAGCCTGTATTTTACATATTAGAATACTGATCATCTTATCTTAATGTTTTTGTCTATTTTTCTCAATTGATTGTAAGATCTTTGAAAGCCAAAACTATTTCTGCCTACTCACCACAATAACCTCAGTGCCAAGCACAGTAGCCACACAGATCTGTAAAATAATACAGTGGGCTGTTAAGGGAATGAGAAAGGATGGGAAGGAAGAGGGAGAGGAAGGGTGGTGCGGGAGAGAGAGGATCTAGAATAGAAGAGATTATCAGAGTGCATATAGATGCTTTAGAAAGTATTGTTTTGCAAACTTTCAGTTTTACGTAAATACTTACATATACATGTGTGTACTCAGTCATAATGGAAAATAATTTTTACTGTGGGTTACAACCCAAAGTTTTGAAAACACTATACTGAATTCCAAAGCACATTTCATTTATTCCAATGGTTCTCAACTTTTAATCTTAACCTCCTTGAGCAATATGATGCTGTCCCACCAAGAATAACAAGATAGCAGATAAGAAAAATTCATCTACTATTCCCCTCTGTAATCTAACGCTTTTCATATAGATTATTCCTATATCCCTAATGGCCCTAAGATCATGGAAGATGGAGATGCCTTCTCCCTCTGATATTTACCTCATGGTGCTTGGCAAGACATTACTACATTCAGTAAGTATTTTAAGTTTATTGCAGTTGCCCTACTGAATAATTATACTACGATTAGCAAAAATTGCATGTGTTAGTCTGCTTCTATACTATCATCCCAAAAATAAGGGGAGGAGAGAATACTCTAAACAAATTAAAGATCAAAAATAAAATTAATCTAAGTACAACTTTGTAGATGAACAAGCCTTGCTGAATGTTACTGGCAGTCTAGCAGCAAACCATCTGGATCAAATTATGTTCTCTGAGGGAATGAGAAACAAAATAAGATCTGCCTTTTGTTGTAGGTGGTACTTTTTAAAACCACAGTATTTGAAAGTGGACCCAAAAGGTTAAAAATGCAACACAGAGGTGTTACCCACTCCAGAGATTTATGACAAGTTTTTGATTCATCTGTTACAGATGTATCTTAAGAGCTTCTCATCCTTCCATCTTTTTCTAAAGATTTAAAAAAACGGAATTGTCCCCTCTCACAGGAATCAACCAACAAAAGTGCATTATGTGTTTCGGTCTTTGGTCTCAACAGCTAAGATGGGAGATTAGAGAAATGTAGAGAACAATGTTTCAAAGATACTGATGACAAGAAGGGCCATAATTCTATCTCTAGGCTGTAAACGACCTAGTTACAACCAAATCAACTACCTTCCTACTTACAACACTCATCATATTCTATATTTTAAAGTATTAGTTTGGTACAAAAGTAATTGAAGTTTCAGACTGTAAATTTTAAATCATTATAACTAGGCTCAAACACATCTTTATTAATCAAAATAGGAACCATTACAATCAACACATTTTTGCTAATTAGAAATAAGTTCCTTTATTCCTGTAGTATAAAAATCTGTGCTTCAGGATTCGACTAACTCTTGGAAAGCATTTTCTGCCTCCTCAGGCTATGGAAGCATTTTGCCTGAAAAAAGCTGTCAAGATGTTTTAAGACGTGGTAGTCAGTTGGCGAGAGGTCAGGTAAAAATGGTGGACGAGGCAAAGCTTCGTAGCCCAATTCATTCAACTTCTGAAGTGTTGGTTGTGTGACGTGCAGTCGGGCATTGTAGTGGAGAAGAATTGGGCCCACGCTGTTGACCAATGCCAGCTGTAGTGCATCTCATTGATTTGCTGAGCATACTTCTCAGATGTAATGGTTTCACCAAGATTCAGAAAGCTATAGTGCACCAGATCAGCAGCAGATCACCCAACAGTGACCATGACCATTTTCTGGTGCAAGTTTGGCTTTGGAGCTTCTTCTCTGTTCAACCACTGAGCTGGTCATCACCAGTTGCCGTATAAAATCCACTTTTCATCACATTTCACAGTTCAATTGAGAAATGGTCATTGTTGCGTAGAATAAGAGAAGATGACACTTCAAATTATTTTTTTTAATTTTCAGTCATCTCATGAGGCATCCACTTATCAAGCTTTTATACTTTTTCAGTGTGCTTCAAATGCCAAAGGACCACAGAATGGTCAACTTTGAGTTCTTCAGCAACTTCTTGAGTGGTTGTCTAAGAGGATCAGCTTCGATGATGGCTCTCAAATGTCACCAACTTCCAATGGCTGGTCACTACACTCATCTTCAAGGCTCTCTGAAAAACTTCTATAACCACCACTGCACTGTACATTCATTAGCAGTTCCTGGGCCAAATGTGTTGTTGATGTTGCAATCTGTCTTTGCTGCTTTACAACACAGTTTGAACTCAAAAAAATCGCTCAAATTTACTTTTTGTCTAACATCATTTCTACAGTCTAAAATAAATATAAACAGCAAATAATCCTCAGCAAAAAAAGCACAAAGTGAGAAATATGCATTAAAGTGATGTATAACACAACCACATTTACTTAAGAATGTATTCCAATACCAAACAGCAAAGTTCAAAAATGTAAAACTGCAATTACTTCTGCACCAACCTAATAATTATCTCACCCACTTTTGGAGCATCTATTCACGGGCAGGTTCAGTAATAAATTTGGGCATAAAGTCGCCATCTTTTAAACACTCACAACCTAGTGGACCAGTCAGTCAGTCAACCAGTATTTACTAAGTGCCTACAATTTTGCAATAACTTTAATGCTTTAACAGAGGCATATTGAGTAGACTCAAAACTTGTTCCTATCTGTCCCATATGGTTCCCTGTTAAACGTATGCAAAGGACTGACACAAAGGAAGTCCTCAGCAAGTCTAATGGAAAATGTGTCGAGGAAGAACACAAGTCCTTGGCTCTTCCTGGCCCCCGCCCTGTCAGAAGATGTCTTGGCCACCTTACTCTAATTCCGTATCTCTTCCTATCAAAGGTAAAGCCAACTAGTCCCGATCCCAAACTCCTCTGGGACTACTCTTCCAACAACGGAAACAAGGAGCGACAACTCTGTGGAGATGTCTGTGTCTGAGACTGACTTTTTCACCGCACAAAAAGAGATCAGGAAGCTGGTAGGCGCCCGTGTAGAATGCAGAGCCCCTGATTACCTAGCTTCCCCGGGGCCTAGGCTAGGACAGGTGACCAGCTTTTTTTTTTTATTGTTGTGACCAACAACAATAAAACTGTTGCTGGATACGGGTTCGAAATCCGGCATCACCAGCATCTAACTGGGTGACCGTGCTGTCCGGAAGCCTCTCTCTGCGCGAAACGGAGCTAATAACCCCTACCTCAGGGGCTCACGGAGAGGACTAAAGTACCGCCTGCAAAGTGCTGGGCGCACACATTTACAACTCGCTAAGGAAAGGTGTGACTACTCTTTAGAAATGCGGCTGGATGACAGAGTCGAGGGGCGCAGATTGAAGCTCAGTCTGTTGGGGACAGACTGACGAAAGGGCAGGAGGCCGAACGACTGACAGGGCGGGAAACCGCTGCCGGTAGCGCGGGAAGCGGCAGAAGCCGGCGGGCGCGGCTAACTGCAAGGCGGCGGCGGCCCGCGTCCCTCACCCGCCGCCCCCTCCCCGGCCTCTCACCTCGCTTGATCACATGCATCGCAGCTAGTAACTGAGGCGCTGAGGGATGCGACACGAGACTGCAGCTCTGAGGCTCCGGTGCGATCAAGAAGGTGGCGAGCACGGAGGGTCAGGCTCGAAGGTTTGCTCGTGTGCAGGCCCTGGAATTAGGACCAGAGAGCACTTTCCTCCACAGAGCAGAGGAAGGCAATCCGAATCTGCTTCCCGCTCCCGCCAGCCGCGACGCAAAAGCAGCGCGACCAGGCTCCAGTGACGTCACGTGACGCAGCCAGCGCCGCGGCCGGTGGGCAAGGGCTAGCGTAGCAGAGTCGGCCTGGCCCCGCAGCCGCCATGTTGAGTGTGGGCAGGGCCGAAGAGATGGCGCCTCTCCTACGGCAGCGTTGGAAGTGAACGCCCCTGGCGGGAACGCAGATATCCCCCCGCCATGTTGGATATGGGCACAGCGGAATCCGGGGCTCAGCCCGCCAGGTCTTGCCGCGCCTCTCGAGTGTTTGGAAATAGCAAAACTCCAACCATCCACTTTTTCTTGTCTTGACGGTTGTTACGCTATGATAACCCAAGACTGTCGTCTGAGGTGGGCTCTAGCCAGAGATACGTAGACGGAGGCCGGGAGCCCCAGGGCCCTTCTTAGGTGGGCCTGAGTCCGGTTGGGAGAGAGCCTTGCTATGCCAAGGAAGGGCCTTTGTATTTTATCCTGATAGAAATGGGAGCAAGCCTTGGCAGAGTTTGAGCGGGACAAGGCTATGATCCGTTTGCTTTCAGAATTATCAAGTGGGTGGTGGCCGAAGCAGGGTCAGCCGTAAGGCCTTGGGGAGATAGAATGGACAGGACTTGGTGACCGAACGTGGGGAGTAAGCATAGGTGAGACATGATTCACAAGTCCGGTGTAGAACCTTCAGCTTTGCGCTAGGCAAACTAATTTTTATGAAATCTCGTGTAGCATCTCCACTGTAAAACCTTTCATTGGTTCCTTATTGCCGTCAAGGTGATCCCAAGGTTATTGTGAGGCATAGCAATACCTCAAAGATATTGGTGATTTGGTTCTCATAGGGACAAAGTAAAGGGACAAAATAGGTAATTAGTTAATCCCACTAGGGGATTCTAAGTAGAATAATTATGGGAGACCCCTATAAGTTAATAATTACTCAAGAAAGCAGACTTGATTAGCAACAAAACCATGCAACACTAGCATGAGACATATCCCCAAACAATGAAACAGTGATGGCATGAGCCCCATATCGTGCCCCATGAGCTCAGTAAGTTAATGATTTCTGCACACATTAAAAAAAAAAAAAAAAAATTACGGACCTAGCTTGACTGTGTAGGAAAACACTCCCCTGCTCAACTTGGAGGAGGAGCTGATGATGTCTACTCAAGAAAGACAAAAACAGTTCTCCTCCTCCCCGCCTTTCCTTTGATTATAAAACTGTAGCCCAGTAAGCTCTTGGGGCACGGCACCCCTCTCCCTCACCGGCCTGCTCATAAGCCTCACAAGCATCCTATTCTAATAAATCACCTCTTATACATCACTTTGCCTCTTGCTGAGTTCTTTCTGCACTAAGATATAAAGCACCAGGAGTTCTTCAGAGCCCCCCGAAGTGACACCAAATAGTTTCAGTTCCAGACCACTGCAATGTAGCAAATATCATGATAAAGCAAGTCTCGAAATTTTTGGTTTCCTGGTGCATATAAAAGTTATGTTTACACTATACTGTAGTCTTTTATGTGTGCAATAGCATTGTCTAAAAAAAATGCACAGCTTAGTAAAAAATATATTACTGCTAAAAAACATTAACCACCATCTGAGCCGTCAGCAGTGGTAATATTTTTGCAGGTGGAGGGTTTGAACTACTGCAAGAATTACCAAATGTGACACAGAAACATGAAGCAAGTAAATGCTGTTGGGAAAAAAAAATAAGACTCCCTTGCCACCAATCTTCAATTTGTAAAAAGTGCAATACTTGCAAAGTGCAATAAAATGAGATATGCCTGTAATTCTAAAAGGCATAGGTGATCAGTGAAGCTATATGATAGACAGAGTCAAATAGCCTAGAGGTAGGGTTGCCGGGTTAAGCTAATAAAAATTTATCCCTAACATTTCATAGGACATAATTACATTTTTAAAAGTTACTTGTCTAATATTCAAATGTAACTGAGTATCTTGTATTTCATCTGGTAACCCCACCAGAGAGTTCTGGGTAAGTGTATTAGAGTTTCATTTTCCCTTGGCAGAAGAGAAATGTCCCTTCACCCTATCTGCTATGCCACAAAGAACACAGAGAACACAATGAGAGTCAAAGCCAGCAGAGGTGAAAATCTCCTACATGCTTTATTGGACTTCAAAGAGTCTTATGAAATAACACAGAAAAACCCATGTGAGGTTGTCTAGGGGGTACAAGGCAGTCTGCAGCCTAGAACTGCCTAAGACCAGCCCCAGGTGCCCCCACCCCAGGCCCAAAATAGGATCCCAGAGTACAGATGGCAGGGAGTGGGGCAGAGGGAAAATACCTTTACAGCCATAGCAAAAACAGGTAAGGGAGAGTTGTCTAGAGGGTGGGAAGGGTGAGGGGGAAGCGGTCACACAGCCACCTTGACCTACACCAGCTTCCTCAGCCACCCCCATCCTTAAACCGGCTGTGTCCTTGAGCCTCTAGCCCAGGCTATGCAGTAACATGAACACGGGTCTGACAGGGGGCGTATGTGGTGCAGGCACTTGGGAAGTTCAGGAGATTTCAATTTTAAAATGTCTTTTGGTTCAAATGTGACAACACTCTGCCCAACAGCTTCGGGGCCCCATTAGAGCCCTCTATCATAGCTGAGGCTCCTATGGTTGGGGAGCCAACTGTCCTGAGCCTTAGGAGTAATGATGCTTGGGGAGCATTTGGGGAGCATCTCTTACAGACAAACCCTCCTGCAGTATGGGGCAGTGGGGATAAGAGAGAAGCAGGTGTGGGTGAGACAAGAAAGAAAAGGTGACTGCCTTGTAGCCCACATCTCTGGCTCCTACTCATCCTCAGACTAGAAGTTGCTTCCTATCTATCCCTGAGCCTAGCCTCTCTTCAAAACTCTAGTGAGTTGTTCTCTGGGAATTGGTTTTACTCCCCCATGGACCCCTGGAGTCCTAGTAAGCTCCAAGCCGAAGTTACCTCTGGCCCACCACACTTCCAGAGAACAAACCTCAAACATTAGGTCCTAGGCCCCAGTCTGGGGCAAAGAGAACCATCGTCAGTGGCAGGGTGGGGGTGGGGGGGTGCAGGGGGTAGAGATCTGAGGCACAGGTGTCAGAAGTTACTCCCCCTTCCTCCCCCGCTAGCTGCTAGGGGAAGTTGGGGAGTGGTAGGAGAGAGAAGCCTGAAAGCAGGAACAGAGAGTAACAAGAAACCAAACCTCAAAACTGGGACAGCAGAGACATGGAAGCTGGACCCCAGAGGTGGTGCTGGGAGCTGAGGGGACAGCAACCAAGACATGCACTGAAGAGGAGAGGGAGTGACAGCGGCAGCCCATGTTTGGGAGGGAGGCAGGCCATGGTGGTCAGTTAATAAATAATGTTGAAGGACCCAAGGATGATGTGGGAGGCAGGTATGTACAGTGCCCAGGCCCCCGAGCCAGCCCCTCCCAGGCCCTATGCTGGGGGCCAGGTATCTTGGAAGGGAGGGGAGGGGAGGCAGAAGACCAGGGAAGGACAAGTTGTCCCACCACTGCCACCCCCATCCTGCCTACTTCTTAAGAGGCTTCTTAAAGATTTTGAGGGGAAACTTCTTCCGGCCTGGGCTGGAGTCTGTCTCCTCGCCAATAGAGCCATTATCCTCCTCAGCCGCGGCCTTCTTGCCAGCCAGGTGGGGGATACGTGTATTTCGGCTAGGCTGGAGGGCTCGGCTGTCCCCAGCTGGAGATGGCGTGTCTGGGTCTGGGGGACTTGGGCTGTGAGAACGGGAAGAATCCAAATGTGGAGAGCCACTAGGTAGGGCCGGGGAACTCAACTCCATCAGGCTGTGGGCCTTGTCCAGCCCATGGTTCAGCGCCAGCAGTGCTTTCTTGGCCAGGGCAGGGCTGTCAGGCAGTTTCTCCACCAGAGAGCTGGGGTGGGCCCCCTCAATCAGCCGGTGGCTGCCGTTGGAGGTCATGGCGCTGAGAGCCTCATCTGCAGCACGGATCATCTGAGGAGGCTTGGGGGCCAGACGCTGGCGGTCACTCATGTGGAGGGAGGACTCCGAATCGGAATGGGTCAAATCCCTGCAAGACAGGTCAGAGAGGAAGAAAGGGACACAGAGGATGGGGGCAGGGGGTAGTTTGAAGAGGAGAGGGGGACCACGGGAGAAGACAAGAGCAGGGGGATGAGAGAGGGGCGGGAGAGAGCAAATAGGGTGCCCAACAGGTGGGAAAGAGCGAAGAATGGGAAACAGAGGGAAGTTAACACGGCACAAGAGAGGAGGTAGGAATAGGGAATAAGGATAGATTGGAGAAGAGATAAGGAGAAAAGAGTAATATGGGGGGGGGGGGGCGGGACATGGGGAGCAAAAGGAGAAGCAGGTAGAAATACAGAGGACCAAGGGAAAGAAAAAAAAAAGAAGGAAAAGTGATGGAGAGAAAAGAGAGATAAGAAGCAAAAACAAACATCATTATACCATTAACTCTCTGGCTAAGGGCTTTCTAAGGTCTGGCCCCCACCCCTGATGAATAGCCAGGCCTTAAACCAATACAGCCACAGGCTTCAGTGCTACAGGCATCCTCCTCAGCAAAATCTCTGCTTCCAGAGCTAGTTAGACTTCTTAGGACTCAACCCTAAGCTAACATACATAACTCCTGTCCCACCCGGGGACACATCCAGTCTGGGCCAGGCCTCAAGGAACAGGGAAACATGCAGTCAGTGGGCCTGACCTGGACTGGGGAGAAAAAGATTAGAACAGCCTTGCAAACAATCCCTCACCCCGCTGAAAGGCCAAGATGCTGCCTCTTCCAACCCTCTCTCAGGATTCAAAAAAGGTCACAGAGAAGTGTTTTGGAGTTCAAAGTTGGCTGGCAGTAGGAAGACTAGGGTCTTTTTCAGAGCTCTGCTGACAGGAAGAATGTATGGAGGTGCAGAAAGACAGGATGTTGGCCTTTGAGGAGCAGTGGTTCAGAAGAGCTGCCCACTGGAAGCCCCAAGGTCTATTTCAATTTCCACCTCTGCCTGAGATTTGCTGTGTGACCTTGGACAAGTCATATAACCTTGCTGGTCCTCAATTTTGGCCAAATGAAGATAATATCAATTCAATTATTTTGTAAGACTCTTTAGAGGCCCAAGTATGTTGGCAAAGCACTTGAAAATGTAGAAAGAATTGTGGGAATGAAGATGATGAGGCCAGTCAAGCAGGAAGACCCTTCCATGGGCCACTCACAAGAGGCTTCTTTGCAAGGCTGAGCTATGGGGACACGGCACTGCACACTGGACATGCACACAGAGGTGGTCCAGCATAGCTGAGACACTTTAAAGGGCTGGCTATTCCTAAGAAGACCATGAACGAATTCTGGATGCCACCCCTCCTACCTTACAGACAAAAAGGTAGATATAGGAGTCCCCTGCCAATCCTTTAATCCTTCCACTTTCCCAGAAGCCCTAGACCCCATGGCAGAGGCAGAGGAGAGGGCTAAGGGAAATGTTTAAACATCCACGTCAGAAAACTAAAGGGAAAGGGTCATGAGTGGGAGGGGAGAGGACAGCATAGCAGGACCTAGAAAGGAGAAGACTGTGGGTAAAAAATTAGGGAGGGCACCAGGCTCCAAAAACAGGCAAAAGCAGGAGGCTGGCTAATAGTCATTATAGGTTTAATTCTCAGTAGGAAACAATTAACCAAACAGCCACTCTGTGGGCCAAGTACCTTCCTGGAGACATGGAACAGCAGAGAACAATCTCAGCTCCAACTTCCACTCCAAACACTGTTCCAGCCACCTACTCTAGTATTTTACCAACTGTCTCCCATTTGCTTTCATATTTCTGATGGTGTCCCCTCTCCTATCTAAATGTGTCCTTGTTTCTCTAAGTCCCAAGATGATCCTCTCCATAGCCTGCCTTTTCCACACAGATATGAACCACTGAGCAAGGTGCCAAGGAAATTCTGGGGAGCAGTCACACTGGGACAAGGGGCCTTCTAGACTGAGGAGGTGAGGATTCTAGGAGACTGCCTTTTCAATGCCAAGGAAGGAAGAGTGGTCAAGAGGTTGGGGTCCACTCAGACTCACTCCTCCTGGCTTACTACCCCATTTGGTCATAATTTCCAGACCTCAGTGCCTCCATCAACAAAAGCTGAGACTTCCAAAGCAAGAAAAGAACCTAGGGGAAAGCCTGGGTGGACATGTGAGGGAAAGGGCCCACTGAGCAAGCTCACTTTCCCTCCCTGAACCTCTGAGACGATTTAGGTCAGGGGTGTCCCTCCCCAAAGGCTGGGCTGCCTTGGGCTCCCGTCCCAAGCTACTAACCTTACTAGAGAGCCTGTTTGCCTTTAGAGATGATCCTCTGATGCATGGTGTGAAAGAAAATTCAGTGGTGAACAGGCCAGGTGGATGCAGGTACTCCTTCCCTTCCCCCCGCCCACTGCCCTCAACCTGGGCCTTTGAACATGAGATTCACAGCATCCTCTAGTACCCCCAAACCACTTTGATCCTGTCCATCTGTACTGGGAAGGGCAGTCTCCCTGCATAGGCTTCTGGATGAAAATGAGGATGAGGATGAAAATGAGAAACTCTGCTGAGTGATAACACTAGGAAAGGCTGTCCTTTTGTGAAAGAGAAAGGAACAGACTTCAAGGATACCATCCAGAAGTCCAAGGGGCAGAGCTAGAAAGACTGGTATCCAGAGTGACGCAGGACCAAAAGGAAGCAACAGGGTAAGCTGCAGCTCAGAGGCCAGGACTAAACCATGGTCACAACTTCAGAGATGACAGGTGCTTTCTGATGGTCTTTCTGAGGGTCCTCTAAGCTTGTTCAGGCAGGGTCAAGGCTACTATCTCTTACCGTAGCCTGTCACCTTGAGGTGTGAACAGGGCAAGTCCCTGCAGCTGCCAGACCAGGCTGTGGGAGAAAGCCTGTCATCAGTTCTTACACAGTTCACTTACTGAGACCTTCTGGAAGCACAAACATAACTAACAGAGCATCCTGAAATGGAGAGCCAAGTCCTAGTCTGTGTTCTGCTCCTAACTAGCTTTGGGACCTGGGGAAAATTACTTAACCTGCAGAATCTTAACTCCATCTCTGAACAGGAGTGTTTTTATGCCTGCCTGACATAAACCTAGCTTGTCCAAAATCCTTAAATCTGTTTCTTCCTCCCTTCTGAAGAGTAATTTTATGAAGGGTACTACAGTTTTCCTGTCACCCAAGCTAGAAACCTGGGCATCATCCTAGATGCCTCCTTCTCCTCCACCCCTCAAAGTCAGTTACCAAATTAACACTCTTGTTTTTACCCCCAAACCTCATTACCTCCCCTGGTGGCCCACTGCAGTGACTTCCAAGTTCCTCTAGTCTCTCTCTTTCCTTTATACAGGCTATAAAATGTTATTTCTACAAGGCAAATATGACCAATTCACTTCCTCTAAAAGCCCCTTTGCAGTTCTCTGTCTCTTAAAGGATGATGGCCCAAGCTCCTAGCCTTTCAGAGCCCTGCATCATTCTAGCCTCCTTTGCTACCCTGTCCCATCAACACAATGTTCTAACCACACACAGATCAGATTCTCATGAACTTCCAAGGAACTTCAGGTTCCCTCTGCCTAGAATACCCAATCTCCTTTTCCTGTACACAGGGTGTTGGCATAAATGTCATCTCTTTTGTGAAGCGTTCCACTCAGGTTCACACTGTTAGTCATTCCCTCTTCAACACCCCCATAGCGCTTATCAACTGTTCCAGAATCATTTATGTACCTCTCCCAGACCAGACCATAATTCTTGATGGCTGAGATTGTATCTTATCATCTATGAATCCCCATGCCCAGCAGTCTGGCAGAGAGTAGGTATCCATAAATGTTTGCTGAGGGGATAAAAGAAGTGAGGACTCCACTGAGATAACGGATGTGAAAGTTTAGGCCAAAGTGCTATAGGACTGTGAGGGAGGGGGTCTGTTACTCATTTTTAGAGTCAGCAAACCCCAAAGAGAGAAGGGAAGAAAGGTGTAGGGCATCAGGCTGACCTCAAGGAGGGGTCCCAGGCTGGGGAAAGACAGGACAAGGAGAAGGTACCCCAAGCCACAGCCCCGACAGCCCACCAAGCAGCAGCCAGCAGGCAAAGGCCAAGGTAAAGGCAGCAGAGAGGCATGGACGGGAAGAAAGGAAGAGAAGAGAGACAGCTGATACCCCAAGCTCTCTGAGTGCCAAGGCATCACAGTGCTGCTGTCAGAAGGGGGTGGGTCAGGGTAGGGCTCCATCTGGAGGAAATAGGAAGTGCTGTGGTGGTAATAGACAGGGTGGACATGGACGGTGGTGATGGAGGTGGTGGTGGTGGTGGTGGTGGCGGCAGAGGAGCAGGAAGAAGAAGCAGAGGCAGGTGGAGCGCTGGTCCCGAGGCCTTCAGAACTGAAAGACTGTCCAGATGAAAGGCTGCGCATTCGCCGCAGAGAGACCCGGCTTGTCAAGAAGTGGCCAGCCTCGCCCTCTACCAACCTCTGAGACCCCAGGCCATGCTGCGGCTCCGTCAGGCGCTGCCGGACACTGCTCTGCAGGCTGGGAGCTGCAAGGAGAGAGAAGAGAGTGTGAGGAAAGGCCACCTGCTCTGAGCTGGCCGGGAAGCAAGTTTGCCCGTGGAGAGATGCTTGCTGGAGACCACTCTGGGTCTTCGGTCCCCAGTCTGGAGAATGGGCCACCTCCTCCCAAGAACCTCCCACCAGGGATCCTAAAGGAGGGGCCAGTTGAAAATGAGATGCCCAGGTCAATTTCAATGGCAATTCCAATGGAAGGAGACCTAGGGCCAACATTACTAGGAAGGGAGATGGTAAGGCAGTTAGTGGGAGGACACAGGCAGGACGGGGTAGGACAGGGGTTTGGGACAAGCTCCGGGAGGGCACAAAGAACCAGCCTTTTTAGAAAGCCAAAGTCGGGAAATAGTCACAATTCAGAAAAGGATTTATACATAAACATGTTCATCACACCTTTATTAATAATCATATGAGAGCAAAAATAAAGGTGGAATGACAGGAAAATGATAACACATCCAGTTACTGGAAAGTTATACAGCTATTAAAAAGGCTACTTATGGGAATTCCCTGGTGGTCCAGTGGTTAGGACTTGACACTTTCACTGCCAGGACTCAGGTTCAACCCCTGGGAAACTAAGATCCCATAAGACTTGCAATGCAGCCAAAAAAAAGCACTGCTTGAGAAGACTTTTAAAACACAGAAAAAGGCCTATTAAAATGCTCAGGGGAACAAAAGGATACAGATTTTCATGTACAAGGAATACCTTGAGCAATAGAATACCAAAGACAAGAGTTTGAAACCAGGTCTTTCTATTTCTAGCTGTGACCTGAGTAACTTACTTCCCCATTTTAATTCCTAATTTATAAAATCCTGCAGAATTATCATGAGGCTTCAAGATAATATTTTTAAAGTACCTGACACAGTTCATGGCACTCAGTAAATGACAGCGGTTATCATTATCTTGACTACATAAAATTACTTAAAAATTGACAAACAAAAGACTGCTCAAATATGGTGGGAACTACAGGTGCCTTTTAAAGCCCATATTTACTCTTTTTACTTTCCAAACTTCCTCTAATAAGCATTTACACAACAAATAACCAGCTCCTGGATCAATGCTTCAAATCAGGCTCTTAGAAGATGGTGGCCACCATGCCCAGAGAAGGGGTATATGGGTACCAGGTAACTTAGAGACATGCTAGAGCATCCCTCTTGGGCTCACTGCTAGATCCAGTTGAAAATGGAATTCACACCTTTGTTTTTTCTCCTCTGCCCTGATAGATGGGCCTCCCTGCCTTCTCCCTAAAGATGGGAGAAAGGGCCAGGTTACACGGATGGCGGAAGCCTTGGAAGGGCCCCACCAGGAAGAGAGCACAGTTCCATGGTGATGGAGAGCTAGCAAGGTAGGGCCTCTAAATGGCTGGTGGCTTTCAAGACATGAAAGAGGCTTAAGGGGAAGAGGAAACGTGGAATAGAGATGGAGAAAGAGAGACAGAAGGAGAAGCAGAGAAAGAGAAAGGAGGAGGAGGCTCTCTCATTCCTTCTTTCCATCTCAGCCCAGCTAGATGAAGGGCCACTGGGACATCAGTTGAGCTGGGCTGAAAGGAGAAGCCGAAGCCTCCCATCACCATGGCTATTCCCTCTCCAGGCCTCAGCTGAGCAGGCTGATTCTTCTCACCCCCCGAACCCTTCCCTGAAGTTAGTAGGGACTGTAGTGAGGGAACAGAGGAACAGGCAGGGGAGTGATGCAGGCAGGAGAAGGGGCCCGTGGGGTGGGAGTGCTGGTTTAGTCCCCAAAGTCGGAAAAAACAAAAGCCCCAAAGGGGCTCCTCAAACCCGGGTATTTCCAGAGGGACTGATCGTCCGAGCCGGCGGATGCTGAGCAGAGAGAGCGGTCACTGAACCTACGCCCCATCAGCCAGGCAGCATCTAGGGTCCAACAACCAGGCCGAAAGGAGAAGAGAATCGGATTCACCGAGGGCTTCACCCTGCCCCCGTGGGGTAAGGGAAGGGCAGGGGGCAAGGGGGGAATGGCTCAGAGCTCATGAAGGTCCCTCCCAACCCGGAGAACACAGGAGCTCTTTTCTACTTGCTCGTGACCTTAACCTTGTTGGGCCTTTAATGAAAGCCTTGCAAGGCACCAGTCCACAGAAAGAGGAGGCTTGGCCAGAGGCAAACTATGGCTAAAGAAACTTACAAAAACATCCAGCCTGATTAAAGATCTGGCTATAGCCCCTAACCCAGCCCAGCTTTCCACCATCCCCCCTGCATGCATGGGATATGGGCCCAGGACAAGAGCTTTTCCATAAAAGTATATTCTGTTTATCTAAAAGAGACTCTGATCCAGAGAAAAATTCAGCGGGTCAGTAGAGGGTGTGTCCCTTCCTTCACTGAAGAATTCCCACAGAGTGCTGTCTCCCTTGACTCTGCTCTACTCAGCTCTCACCACTCGCAGGGAGAACGGGGAGAGGGAAGACCCAGGACAGAGGTGGGGGGAGGTGGGGATGGCCGAGTTCAGGTGGAAAGCCGGAGATCCCAGGAGATCCCTCCCGGACAAGAATGTCTTTCTGGCTTAGAGGATTCGGGGCTTTATCACTGTAAGGGACTATTGCTTCCTGGGGCCTCACATGAAAAAACAGAAAGAGGCATCGTTTATCTACTTAGCAATTAAAAATAAGGAATATAAAATTAAAACAAGTAAAAGCAACAGTCAAAATGAATGCCATTTTTATGTTACGAGTCACTAAAGGAGGTTATTTTTATAAAGGTAGATAGGAACAGAATGGGGGGGAGGAGAATAAAAGGATTAAAAAAACACAAAGAGGGAGGGAGACACACTTAGCACCACAGACCCACAGGGCAGATGGAGGATACAGCAAGGGAAGGCCACTAACAGGACAACTGCAAAGGAATGCCTGGGTGCAGGTTGTGCTTTACGAACCAAGGTAATGAGTTAATCGTCTTGGCTTCTGCCCCACATCTGGCTTACGCACGGCAGAGACCAGCAGACTTCTCAATCTGCACATCAAAGCCTCCTTCCCTCATCCCTACCCAAGAGGTCACCTACACTGCATGGACAAGGGTGACACAATCTCCTCATCCATGTCATCCACGTCGTCAGTCATGATGAAGTGGGCGGGGTTGGGGCGCGTGCTACCCATCCAGCTGGGGTCTATGTTGAGGGCAGCCACCAGGGAATGGATGCCAGGGTTATTGACAATCTGGAAGCCACAGAGGATCTCAATCTGCTGCCAGCGGTGCAGGCGCTCCCTCAGCGCTGCTGTCACCTCGCTCAGAGCTTGCCTGAAGAGAGAAGAAAGAAAATGGCTTAGGCCCATGGGTTGGGCCTAAGCCCCAGGAGAGAGGAGGCATCTTCTCAGAGGAACAAGTTGCAGGGGCGGGGGGCAGTATGTGCATGTAAGAAGCACACTTAAATCATAGACTTAAGAGCAGTGTGGGAGGTAGTTAAGGGCTGAGGCAGGAGATCAGAGCTGTACCTCTTCCAGTGAAGAAACAGAATCAGGACTGGAGGCCCTGGACACCCTCCAACTCTGAGGATGGGATGGACATCACCAGAGTTGGGCAGCAGGTGTAACTTACTTAGCTGTTAAGATTTTGTGATCCACATCATCCAGGGAAGAGCTGTGGGCCACGTGGAAGGTGCCAAAGAGTGTGTTTCTCTTCTTTTTTATCTTCTCAGCCTGCAAAGATGAGGCCCTCAGCTTAAAAACGGCAGGGAGTAGAGGTTGGAAAAATGAAAAACGTTATTTTGTGGCTGGCTCCCCCTCCTCCTAGCACAGTTTAGGCGGCATGAGAAAAAGGAAGAGAATATGGGAAAGAAAAATGGAAGCCAACGGGAGAGCAAAGAGTAAAGAAAGAAAACAGAAGCAATGAGAGAAGCCGAGGGATCCTGACTCCAGGAGTCTGTCCCTGTGTCAGTCTGGGGCCAGCAGAGACTTCCCTCTACCTGCCTCCACTTCACCTTTCCCAGAAGGCAGGTGGGAGTAGCCCGGTACCCTTCTCCAGAAGCTTGAGGACATTATTAGAAACTGTGCAACAGGAAAAGAAACAAAACCCAACACCAGGATGTCTCTTTGTCCAACAGAGAGGCAGAGAGGAGGAAAAAGGGCAAGTGAGGGGGTGGGGCAAGGAGGAGAGAAGAGCGCAGCAGGAGGGCAGGCTCACCCCCTCCTTGGCCACCAGCAGCTGCTTCTCGGCATTTTGCTTCTTGATGTTGTAGTACTGCACCTCCACCTCATGGGTCAGCTGCAGCCACTTCTGCAGGGCCTCTGGAGCATACCATGAGCTATGCGATTCCAGCTCCTTCTCTGCTTTCCTCAAGGCCTCCCGTACCTGTGAGCCAAGAGGATACGAGTCCTTACTATTACCAAGACCCTCTCCAGTGCCTCCATATGATACATCAGCCTTCTTTTCTTCCATCTCATCTAAGCTTCACCACTCTCACAAGAGGGAGAAAGGGCAAGGATTATTTTCTGTATCTTATATATAAGAAACCAAGCTAAAAAAAAAAAAAAAAAAAGAAACCAAGCTTGGAGAAGGAAAGTAACCTACTCAAGGTCAACATTTAGTAGTGTCAACCAGAAGTCAAATGGAGACTTTTTTTTTCTTTCTTTTATTTATTTATTTTTTGCTGCCAGACTAGAGGATTCTTTTCTCACATATTAGTCACTTCTCCTGGTCATACAGCCAATGTCAGCAATTTTCCCTGCTCTCATGAGGTACAGCTTATCTCAGTGAATCCTCTTCTTTCTGAGAGCTGGGGTCTATTCTTGGACCCAAGCCCTCACAATGTGGCAAGAAAAGCACTTGGGTGGGAGTCTGGAAATTTTACCTGGTCCCTGGTCTGTCACTCAACTGTCTGTGTGACCATGTGCTTCCTAAAGCAGATCTCGCTGCTTTAGGTGTAAGGCCTTGTCCCAGGCAAATCCAAATTGTAAGCAAAGTGACGATCTCAGGAGAGAGTGAGCTCCCCATCCTGAGAGGTATGGAAAGAGCTCATGTCAGAAAGACCTTCAAAATGATTGCTACTCCAGGGGGCAACTGGCCTGAACACTCTCCAAAGGCTCCTCTAGCCCAGAGACTTTGTGATTCCCTCACTGATCAGGGTGGGTAGGCTGTAATGGGCACTGTCTACAAGGCAAGAAAACAACAAGCAAGCTTACACCTAACATGGGTATTGCCAACAGAGGCCAAGATCAGAAAGGACCAATGTATAAGCAGACATCTCTTCACTGACTTCTAAGCAAGGAGCATAAAATGAAGCAGATGGCCACAAAGCACTTAAATATGAAAGGTCTGGAAAGTACTGTACATACAGAACCCATTATCTATGCTTGAATTCCTTCTGTCTCACCCAGGCTACCAGTATAAACAATTCCCCAGCTCCCCCATCTGAACACTGACTTTTCACTGCTCAGAATCCCAGAGAAAGGGGATTGAGAGCAGTCTAGTGTCCAACTTTAGCCCATGGGGAAGTATCCCACAGCAGGTCTGGGGTCCACCCCTGAGCCTAATATAGACCAGGAGGGCCTTAGCTAAGGACAAAACACCTTCATTCCTCTGAGAGCCCATGAGAGGACCAAGCTTCATTGGGTTTTTGTTCCTTGAAAAGGGAACTACAAAATAGCCCACTCCTGGCTTTGTAGATTTAAAATGAGGAACAGACACCTTAGCGACTAATACACTGAGTCTGGAAATGGAGGATCAAGTTCTACATTAAAAGCAGTTGAAGGATTGGGATCAGCTAAAGGGATAATGGAGAGAGAAGAGAGAGCAAGCAGAAGGAAGTTTGACAGCTGGGGAGGCACATGAAAGGGCTGGTCAAACACACTCAAAAATTGTGTAATGAGAGAAACAATTACAAAACAGGGAACAGGGGGATCACAGGTAAAGAGATAGAGACAGACACATCCACTTTCTTTATTGAGCATTTACTGCACTCTGGGGCTGTGCAAGAGAATAGGTAGCTAGGCCAAAGAGTGGAATAAAATGTCCCATAATATCACAATGCTTAGGAGACAAGGCATTGCAAGAAAGAAGGGATCTGACTCAAGCACACAGCCAGTCCTCTCCTCAAGAGAGCTGCAAAACTTTAAAGTTATGAGGAGTAGGAGGCCAAAGAGCTAACTTAAAAATGTCCAAGGGGTAGAAATAATCTCATAGTCATTCCGGACTGGGAAGAAATAAATTCACCAGATCTCAATAAAAAGTCAGAAAGCAGAATGCCTGAGAAACAGGGACAAATGAGGCTTGGACCAACTCTTACTAAACTACGACCCAGTTCCGACACACTTCAGTCTCTCATTGGCTTGAGATGACCAGATCCTCACCCAGCATACCTACCCAAACCCTGTATCTGACAGAAGATGAAAATCAACTGTGGTGACCAGATCCTCACCCAGCATACCTACCTAAACTCTGTATCTGACAGAAGATGAAAATTGACTGTGGCCTTTATTACTCTTTATGCACACTATCCGGCATTTACTAAATTACTAGACATGAGAAGAGGCAGGCAAATAGAAGTAATAATCAAGAGGAAAAACAAGCAGTCCCACAAATGATCCAGATGTTAAGAGTTACCCGTCAAGGACTTTAAGACAACTATGACTAAAATGTTAAAGAAAAATATGGGAAAATTCTGGACAGGGAACAGAATCAATAAAAGAGTAAAATGGGCATTCTAGAAAAATACATTATCTGAGAGTAGGATTCCACTGTATGAGCTAAATACCACAATGTTCTTGGCAAAATACAGGATTAGGGAACTCAAAGACAGATTAAAATAAAACAACCAAACCAAAGCACAGAGGGAGGAAAAAAAGAACAGAACTAAGCATAAGAGACATGTGGAATAGAGTTAAAAGGTCTAACATAAATACTGGATACCCAGAAGGAGAGGCGAGAATGGAGCAGAAGCAACATGTAAACACCACAGTGAATGTGTATTCTGCAGCTGTTGGGTAAAATGCTCTATATGCAGCAATGAGGTCAAATTGATCAGTCATGTTTAAATTTTTATATCCTTACTGATACTTTTGGCTGCTTATTATTGGGAGGGGGATGCTAAAAATCTCTAACTTTGATTATGAAATTTGTCTATTATCCTGTTAGTTTTTCTTAACTTTTGCTTTATATATATATATATACACATATACACACATATATATTTTAAACTATATTATTAGGTATATCCAAATTAAAGGTTGTTATATTTTACTGTTTAATTCACACATTTATCTTACATGAAATGCCCATTTTTGTCTCTAGTAATACTTTTTTCTCTAAGTCTATTTTGTCTGACATTAACATAGCTACCCCTACTTTATTTTCCTTAGTGTTTATCATATATTAATATCTTTTCTCATCTTTTTACTTTTAACTATTTTGTATCCTTATTTCTAAAGCACATCTGTTGTAAACAGCATATAGTTGGGATTTATTTTTTATCCAGTCTGACACTCTTTGCCTTTTAGTTGTTTTCTATAGTCTGCTTACATCATCCAAGTTTCAACATATTTGAAAGGACTGGAACCTGTGGTCAAAGCACATGTTCTTTGAACACAGCAAAGTTAAACTGGAAATCAATGAGAAAGGTAAATAGAAAAGTCCCCAAGTGTTTGACAATTAGGCAACACACTTTTAAATAACCATGGGTCAAAAAGAAATCACAATGGAAGATAGGAAATGTTTTTAACTGAATCTCAATTTTTTAAATTAGAAGATTCCCAAATAAAGTCATCAATAAATTTATGAAAAGGTATTCAATATTATTGGTCAATAGGAAAATTAAAATTAAAATCACAATAAGATACTATTACATCCACATCATAATGTATAAAATGAAAATGCCTAAAAATACTCAGGCTGTAGCTCAAGTAGAACTCTCACACTATCACTAGTGGCTGTACAGATTGGTACAATCATTCTGGAAAATCACCAATTTCTCAAAACAAATATATGAATGCCCTGTTACATATCCAAAAGAAATAAGTGATGCCCACAAAGAAGTTTTAAAAGAAAACAAACTTGCAAACAACCCAAATGTCTATCAATAGGAGAATGGATAAATAATTTATAGTACATCCATACAAGGGATTAACACTCAGCAACAGAAATAAACTAATTATCACTACATGCAATAACATGGTTGCCTCTCACAGATATAATATTCAATTAAAGAAACCAAACACAAAAGAATACATACTGTATAATGCTGTTTACATGATGTTAAAAATCAGGTGAAACTGATCTGGTTTAGAGGTTACGACTGCAGTTACCTTTCGGGTGGAGTATTGACAGGGAGAAAGGGGAAGCAGAAGTGAGCCCTCTGAGTGCTTATGAGATTCTGTACCTTGATGTGGACGGCGACACAGGTACATGCATCTGTAAAGCATGCCAGCTGTATACTTATGATCTGTATATGTAAATACCTCAACTGAAAAGGGACAGAGTAACTTATCACCTGTTATTCACTGTGCTTTCACAACCGCAGTGATCATTTCTGCAACTTTTCCACTACTCTCGGCCAGACCCTTGGCTCCTGCCCTTTGACCCCAGCGCCTTGGGACTGTAGACTCTCCTACCTGCTCCAGCTCCTCCTCGGCATATTTCTGGCGGCTCCGCTCATTCTCCGTGCCCTCCCGCAGCTCCTTCAGCCTCTGGGCTTCCTGCTTGGCAAGGTTGATCTCGTCGCGCAGCTTCTTCTCCAGGTGCACCTTTTCTACCTCCACTGTGCGGTGCTCCTCCTGGGCTTTGTGCAGCCTGGAGACAACACAGGGAGCTGGAGGAGGCCAGGCCAGGCAGTGCCCGCCAGCTTGCCACAGGGCATGGCATCAAGAGGAAGATGAAGCCTCCAGCACTCAGAATATACTCTCCCTACCCTGCCACCTGCCTGGCCCTAGTGAGGCAGCTCAGGACCAACAGCAACCATGGCATTACCCTACTTATCTGGACCATCATTCTGCTGCCAGTAACAAAGGCTGTGAAGCCAAGGTTCCGGGGTATCTGAATCCTTCCATCTAAGGTGTCGGGGAGACAGTGGAGAGCCTGGAGTGCTGCAGTCCATGGGGTCCCAAAGAGTCAGACACGACTTACTGACTGAACAACAACAAGATGTCTCACATACTCAGATCATAACAATTACTAGTTTACAAGGTCTTCCACATTTGTCCTCCCTGCAGATAATGATATATTGTACAGTTATCAGCCTGGGACAGGTATGGACACAAAGGCTTAGGAAAGGGAACAAATGGCAGACAGAATTGAGACCAGAATTCTAATCTTTATGTGTTCAAATTGCACATTTACTACCCTTATACCAAGGTATCTGGAAGGTGCAATCAATGTAGAATACCCTGAAACATAGACCAAAGACCCAGGGAAAGCTTGATGGTGAAATATGCTGGGGCTGATGGTCATGGGGAGATTTAAGGAAAATGAGTAGGGAACTACTGAGCTGTACCTCTTGGACTCCTGAGTACCTAAATCCCAAAAGCACAGAAATATGAAATTCATGCTAAAGGGGATGGGCAGGATTTGGGGGAGCCTCTCATGCCCCTGACCATAAGTTCCCTTCCTAAGCACATTCTTTCTCAAGGGTACCACTTACAATGAAAATATGCCCTTGGACCCACCCACACATTCCCTCTGTTTACTGACAAAATCCTTCATCCATCCAACTAAGCTTCCTTCCTTCTTTCCTTTCTTTGCACTACATTTCTATGTTTGTTCATTCATTCATTCATTCATTCATTCACCTATTCCTTCACCTAGTACTTTATGTCTACTAAATGCCAAGCCTTGTTGAGTGAGAAGACTGCCCCTGCCACTGAGGTGCTCATGGCCTAGTCCAATATAGACAAGTAAACAGATAGGTGCACACAGTGTGATAAGTTCTGTAATAGAGAAATAAAGTGTTGGGTAGGCCCAAAGGGTGGGGTGGTCAACTCTGCCTGAAAGGAGTAGGGGAAGGTGAGGCCTGGGTTAGACCCAGAAGAAAGAATAAGCATTAGCTGGTCCCTCTGGAAGAGGGAAAGGACTTAGCTACTTCAGGTCTTCCTACCTTAGTAGGAACCACTATGTTACAGGATAAGAGGGGAAAGGAAGAGGAAGAAAACAAGTGATATATGGCTTAGACTTGAGGTACAGAAGAGAAGACAGGCTGCAGAACAAGTAGGGACCACAGAAAAGAGCACTGACCGCTGAGTTAATTAAGCAGGTAAACGGAAGAGGCAGAAACAGAATTGAACCTCTAAAAAAATCCCAAGTCCAGATCTGTCAATGACTGAAGCCTCAAAAGATGTGGTGAACAAATGAGGGAAGAGGAAAAATGCCTAAGCTGCAAGCTTTCTGCTGACAAAGTGCAGCCTTCTGTGCACTTTGTCCCTGGAGTGAAAAGGAATTGAACCTCATCGAAGCACTCAGCAGGTGGCGCTATGTGCACAGCTGAAAACAAGTCAGGGGCGCCATTTCCAGCACAATCTCTTTGCCCTGAATATCCTCCTTTATTGTACTCTCCCATGACTCAACTGCTTGAAATTAGAGATTCAATTCTTCACTGAAATATTATCCTCTCTGAAAGCAGCCTCTTCTGAAAAGTCTATGATATGCCTGTCTTCTTCATACAATAGGGAGAATCAAAACTGACCTATTTTGGATGTAATAGCGATGAAGATCAATAAATACTACTGGGTGAAGAACTGAGCTAATAAGTGTAAAATCAAGCCTGGGCCCACCTCGTCTCCTTCACAGAAGACTGAGCATCTTGAAGGCGGCAATCAGTTACCATCAGAAGTAAGAAAAGCAGGCAGTCTGACCACAGCTCGGATCTACGCAGCTGTGTGACTGTGGACGAGTCTGTTCCCTGGACCAGGCCTGTTTCTTCCTTTTTAAGTGGGACTCAAAATTCCTGCCTGCCTCAAAGAATTATCTTGAAACCCAGTGAAATCTTAACTGGAATGCACATGTAGCATTACATTTATTCACCCAAAGCATCAGGAACTCTGGAAAAAGCTCTTTGGTGACTGGCAGTGCAGGCCTGCCAAAGTAAGGAGGCACAAAGAGGCACATGGGCCCCTGAGTCAGAGGAGGATATGTGTGTGCACAGGTGTAAGACTGCCGTGGGTTGGGAGGAGTGTGCATTCGTTTCTCAAAGTGCCACAGTGGCCAGTTAGCTCTGGAGGCCTTGGGGAGCAGGGAGGGCTGGGAGTTTAGTTTTATCCCCAAACTTGGAATGCCTCCTGCCTAGATTCTTTGCCTTTGGAATGAAAACAGTACATGTTTTTCAGACAAATGAAGAATGGGGACTGCCCACATAGCAGCATTTAGCCCCCAGTTGGAAAAGGGCCCAGGAACAAGGGGCCCAGCAAAGTAGCCAGGAATCAGCTCAAAGATAAAACTCCTCTTGCCTCCTAAAAGCCCATGGAAACGAATCTGCTAGGGGTGCCTTTACTGAGGCAGCAGCCTGTGGTTAAAGAAATTCCTAACTTACTACTTACGGACACTTACCCTCTCCGAGGCTTCATTTCTTCAACTCTAAAACTGGGATAACAATACCTACCTAAGAGGGTTGTGGTGATTACAAACAATAATGTTTAAATGTACTTAACAATATCCAGTTGTTAAGAAACCATTTCCCCATCCTTCCAAAATAAATAAATAAATAAAAATAATAGAAAAGAGACAGACTTCATTTCCTTTTATGTGGATTCCTGCAAAGACTCCCCAACAGGAGTCCCTAGGCTGTCTGAATCATTTTCTGACAAACACTCCTGAAGCAGGCCTCTCCTTTTCTTAAAACCAAAACAAAGCAAACAAGTAAAATACCCACATTGATTCTCTATTGCCTTTTGCATCCTACTAACATGTGGACACGACTGAAGCGACTTAGCAGCAGCAGCAGCAACATGTGAGTCCAAAGGTACCAGGGATCTGGCCTCACTCTACACACTCAACCACAACCACCAGGTTAATCTTTCCTACCCATCTTTCAAGGCCACCTCCTCAGACTCCACATCCATTCATCTCCTGCCTCTGTGCCATTCCAGTCCCTGCAGCTCTCTTCCTATAGGCTGGCACTGAGTCACTGCTCCTTCTTAAGTGCGTGCTCTGTGGCCCAGAAGCAGTGATTTTCTTCCAATTCCCCACACAGACCTGGTTCCTAGATGTCAGAAAGTACTTAGGTTGGCTGGCGGACTGTCACCTTCCCTTCACAGCTAGATCTTCTACAATAGTTTCTAAGCCATGCTTTATTCAAACAGAACCTCAGACTATCAGAGCTAAAATGTCCTGGTATGCTCCTAGCTCAACTCCTTTACATTACTAATGAGGAAATATGTCCCAGAAAGGAAAGGGATTTACCCAGTCATACAACAGTGGGTGCTTCCCAGGTGGTGCTAGTGGTAAAGAATCCGCCTGCCAACACAGGAGATGCAAGAGACATGGGTTCAATCCCTGGGTTGGGACGATCCCCTGGAGTAGCAAATGGCACCCCATTCCAGAATTCTTGCCTGGAAGATTCCATGGGCAGAGGAGTCTGGCAGATTACAGTCCATGGGCTGCAAAGAGTCAGACTGAGCACAGCACACAAGTGAGATTTAGATGCCATATAAGACAGCATGAAAGGTATTAGGAAGATAGGTTTGCAAGGTTTCTTTGGGAAAGGACAGTGATTATGTCTACTTCTATGGAAAGGGAAGCAGTCAAGAGGTGGGATGGAGGATGGAATGACCCAACACAAGCCATCCAACCAGGGAAGCTCAAGACCTTCCAGCACCTCCACACTTCTCCCTCTGAAGCTCCGGGGGAGAAAGGATAGAAACAAGCTTCTGCTCTGGGGAGGGATACTTGCCTGTGTGACTGGAATGGCAGGAACCTAGGCTCTGACGCAGGTTTGGGAGGATGACACAGCCTGGGCCACCATGTCAGCAGGGTCTCGGGAGCCAGACGGCCCACATCTCAGGTGGAAACTGGAGGCTCCCAAGAGCTGGCAACACCAGGGTCAGGGGGCAGGAACAGGGCCTTACCTTTCCTGAAGGTCATGCAGACTCTGCTCGGCTCGGTGTAAGCCCTCCAGGTCCTTCATCATCTTCTTCATGTGCTCCTTGGAGTAACGGTTCTGGATATAGGCAAACCAGCAGCCACCCACACCAATAACAATAGACACCACCAGCATGAAGTCCTTGAGGTGGTTATGGCGGGTCACTGCCAGAGAGGAAGGGCACAGTGAGTCAGGGTGCCCACTGCCTGCTCAGCCTCACACACTCTGTGTGTCCCCTCCTCCACAAAGCCTTCCCACTCAGGAGGAATTGGTCTCTCTTCTTAGACACACACTCGCCACACTCTGCTTATTTCTCTGCTAGGTCAAGGCCTAGTTTGGAAAGGATGAGAGGCCTTAGAGCAATATAGGAAGCTCACTGGATCACACTTCCCTAATGTGCAGTGAAGAGGACTAGTGCCTTCTCAGGACATCCCAGCCATTCTGGGCTGCCGTGAGCCCATGTGCCCAGATGCAGTGGCTTTTACCCTACAGGGTAAGAAACACTAGGAAACTACAGTAGGCAGGAGAGGGATGGCTGGTAAGGATACAAGCAAAGTCACTAGAGCCTGAGGATTGGCTGTGGGGCTGAGGTTACTGCAGGAGCTGGGTCTCCCAGACCATGAGGCTATTCTAGGTGCAAGGTACAAAGACTAGATCATATAGAGGTCTGCAAGTCTCATCTACAGAGAGCATTTCTATCTAGGCTGTGGTTCACCCAGAGACCAGGTAGAACAGGAGCAGCATCAGGATGTCCCGGAACAGAGGGCCAGGTCTACCTCCAGAGAATACCTGGCGGCTATTGGTGAAGTGCCAGGGCCCTGTCCACCAGCTGGGGTTCAAAGCAATGCTTTGCTCTGGAGAGAGCAACACTGAAAAGCTAAACAAGGAATAACATCAGAAGATAAGAACAAATGTCGTGTCCCAAGAACTGAGCTGACCAGCAGAGGGGCAGTCCTGGAGCCGGAGACTGGGCCACAGCGCAGAAGACTGAAAGAGATACCAGGAGGGAAAGAGGCTGCTATTGTATGCCCTGCCTGCACTGTACTCCACTAGAAATAGAGCAGCAACGGCTTAGAAAAGCCCCAGACAAGGGGGAAGAGGTAATGACCTCCTGTGCACACTGGCTCACCTGGTGTTGGGGAAGGGGCGGGGGCACTGACAGGATCTCACTGCCCAGTAAGGGGCTGAGGGGGACCCAAAAGGACCCAGTGGAGCCACAAAGTTGGGGCAGGGTCTAGACAGACAGCAGGAAAAGACACATGTAGCTGAAATTCCACCTCATGAAGCTGACGCCCACTTTGACAAAAAGGGTTATATTCATAGCTCCTCATTGAAAGGCTGAGCAATAGGACATGGGGATGGTGTGAAATCAAGGACAGATTAGCACATGCTATTTCCATCCATGGGAGGGGAGTTACTGGGTCCAGGGTGTAGCCATGTCCTTCACATGTCTATGCCAGACTGTACAGAGGAACTGGTCGCTGCCCTGGTGGCTCAGCTGGTAAAGAAGCTGCCTGCAATGCAGGAGGCCAGGTTTGATCCCTGGGTCAAGAAGCTCCCCTGCAGAAGGGAATGACAACCCACTCCAGGATTCTTGCCTGGAGAACCCCATGGACAGAGGAGACTGGTAAACTACAGTCCAAGAGGTCGCAAAGAGTTGGACTTGACTGAGCGACTAACACCTTCACAGAGCAACTAAGGGCCCTCCAAGGACAGCCACCCTCCAGCTTCCTGGAAGGTCTACACTTGCAGCCATGCTCACATCCCCACTCCCCTGTCCTTAGATCACAAGAAGCAATATCTCTGCAGTATAGTGAGTTGCCTTACTTTCTGGAACACACATACCTCCTATCCAGCCTCCACCACAGGCTAGGGTACTCTTTGTCTCCTCTGTTTATTAAGGACTTTTCATCTTGGATTCCCAGGGTTTCTCACCTCCAACATCCCCAACATTCCTATCCAAAGTCAAAGATGCTACGTTCCAACAATTTTTCATGTGACTAGCTCCCTCCTCCTATTGCCTCCAATACCTCAAAGCCCTTGAGTTGGGCATACAGATCAGGCGCCAATCATTTCTACTCAGTTCCTTATTCTACCTTGTCCAGATTAATTTGAAACAAGATCCTATTTTTTTCAGCTTCATATTCTCATCCAGCTCATGAATAAAAATATTGAATTACCAGGGACAAGGACAGGATCTATCCATCACCCCCTCTTCTAAGTTAATATTGTTCCACCTATCAGTACCCTCTCGATCTCTTCAGTGAGTTTTGACTCCACTTAAATATATAAGCATTTATCCCCTATATCCTTCTGCCTTGTCAGATGCATAGCTGAAACTCAGACATGCTGCCTGTCAACAGCCTGTGGGCTACCAAGCTTGGTGGGAAGAAAATGGGTCTAATCTGGTTGATTTACTCTGCGGCCGCTACCGATCATCATTTCTCTGTAGGCCAGCACCAAGCACAGCACTGACCAGCACACAGAAGCCACTCAATAAATATTTGTGGGGTTGAATCTTCACTGAAAAGCCTTAAGTGTGACATCTCCCTCTCTTTAATCCACATAAGAAGGACTTTTTTTTGAAAAACAGGGAAATAGAGAAAACATAAAGTGTATCAGATATTTACATTAACATTTCAAATTCTCACAACTAATCTATACAGTAGAGTATTCCCATGTTGAAGACCAGAAAAGTGAGGTTCCATAGAGGCACTGACTTGTCAGAGTCCATGAAAAGTGACAGAGTGGGAATTCAAATCCAGATTTGTTTGACTGCATGGTCTTTCCACTACACCCCACTTTCTCATACTCATGCAGCAGGCATTGTTTCTGCTTTATTACACGCAAACATGTCTCACCAGGGTACACCTATATCCCCTTATCTAGCCCTGGTGTCAGCTATAGGAATTCCACAGCCTAAGTTTCAACCCTCAACCTGCTGGGAGCTGACTGTGGTACTGCCATCAGAGAGTGAAGATCCAAAAGCTGAACGGCCAGGCCTTTGAGGTTAAAAATAGGGCCTCGTGTAGAGAAACTCTTATTTCAACAAAGGAAGCATCTTGCATGAAGTATTAGGAAGTTTGAGTTCTGTCCTTACCTCTGCCCTAATTTGTTATGAAATTCACTTCCCCCATCTCAGTCTCAGCTTCCTCAGCTGTAAAATGCATTATCACAGAATTGCTAAAAGATTAAATGCCTAGTTGTAAATGAAAGTACTTTGAGGTGTTCAGAGAAATAGATGTGAGAATTGTCAGTTCCTTTCAGTGGGGTCCACAGTTCTAGTTCAGTTCAGTTAAGCCACTCAGTCGTGTCTGACTCTGTGACCCCATGGACTGCAGCACACCAGGCCTCCCTGTCCATCGCCAACTCCCAGAGTTTACTCAAACTCATGTCCATTGAGTCAGTGATGTCATCCAACCATCTCATCCTCTTTCATCCCCTTCTCCTCCTGCCTTAAATATTTCCCAACATCAGGGTCTTTTCAAATGAGTCAGTTCTTCACATCAGGTGGCCAAAGTATTGGAGCGTCAGCATCAGTCCTTCCAATGAATATTCAGGGTTGATTTCCTTTAGAACGGACTGGTTGGATCTCCTTGCAGTCCAAGGGACTCTCAAGAGTCTTCTCCAACACCACAGATCAAAAGCATCATTTCTTTGGTGCTCAGCTTTTCTTATAGTCCAGCTCTCACATCCATATATGACTACTGGAAAAACCATAGTTTTGACTAGATGGACCTTTGTTGGCAAAGTAATGTCTGTTTTTTAATATGCTGTCTAGGTTGGACATAACTTTTCTTCCAAGGAGCAAGCATCTTTTAATTTCATGGCTGTAGTCACCATCTGCAGTGACTTTGAAGCCCCCCAAAATGAAGTCTCCCACTGATTTCACTGTTTCCCCATCTATTTGCCATGAAGTGATGGGACCAGATGCCATGATCTTAGTTTTATGAAAGTTGAGTTTTAAGCCAACTTTTTCACTCTCCTCTTTCACTTTCATCAAGAGACTCTTTAGCTCTCCTTTACTTTCTGCCATAAGGGTGGTGTCATCTGCATATCTGAGGTTATTGATATTTCTCCCGGCAATTTTGATTCCAGCTTGTGCTTCTTCCAGCCCAGCGTTTCTCATGATGTACTCTGCATAGAAGTTAAATAAGCCTTGACGTACTCCTTTCCCAATTTGGAACCAGTCTGTTGTTCCATGTCCAGTTCTAACTGTTGCTTCCTGACCTGCATACAGATTTCTCAAGAGGCTGGTCAGGTGGTCTGGTATTCCCATCTCTTTCAGAATTTTCCACAGTTTGTTGTAGTCCACACAGTCAAAGGCTTTGGCATAGTCAATAAAGCAAAAGTAGATACTTTTCTGGAACTCTCTTGCTTTTTTGATGATCCAGTGAATGGTGGCAATTTGATCTCTGATTCCTGTGCCTTTTCTAAATCCAGCTTGAACATCTGGAATTTCACAGTTCACATACTATTGAAGCTTGGCTTGGAGAATTTTGATATCTAAGGGAATCCCTAATGGTTAACTCTATGTGTCACCTTGACTGGGCTAAGGGGTATCTGGATAGATGATAAAGAATTATTTCTGGGTGTGTCTGTGGAGTTGTCTTCATATGAGATTAATATTCGAATCAGTAGACTGAGTTAAGAAGGTAATCTTCATTAATGAGGCTGGGCATCAACCAATTGTCCACATGGCACTAAGGGTCTGAACAGACCCAAAAGGCAGAGGAAGGGCAAATATGCTCTCCAGCTTGAGTTTACACATCCATTTTCCTCTGCCCACCCACATCAGCACTCCTGGCTCTTGGTCTTCAGACTCACAGGGATTCACACACCATCAGCTCCCCTGGTCCTCAGCCTGCAGACTCAGACTGAACTACAACCCCACCTTTCCTGGGTTCCAGCTTATATATGGAAGACTGTGGGACTTCTTGGCCTCCAAGATAGCGTGAATCAATTTTCATAACAAACCTCCTCATATCTATATCTATATATATATACTATTGGTTCTGTTTCTCTGGAGAACCCTAATACAAAAATCTATAAGCTACTGTGTCAGGAAAAAAGAAGGAGAAATAGGGAAACTAAGAATCTAGTTTGTGCCTTATTCATGATGTTCTTCTTTCTATCATAACCTGAGTCCCATTCTTCGATTTCTACCACCTTCCCAGCCCACCATAGTTTACAGAGACCTGCCCATTCCTTCTCCTCTGGACTAGGATTCTCTGACCAACCCACTCACTGGACAGCTAAAAACATGTATTTTCTCAAAGATTGCCCTGTGTGCTTTTCAGCTTTCATATCAGTCACTGTGGGTTCCTCAGGACCAGGGCACAAGACTTATTTATCTCTGTAGCCTCACACTTAGCATAGAGCCTGACCAAAGCAGGCACTTAGCAAAGGCGGAAAGGAGGCAAAAAGGAAGAAGAAAGGGAGGTTCTAGCAGGAAAGGGTAGGAACAATATAAAGTGCATACAGAAGGCAAATACCAGCTCCTGGGAACAAGAGTCTGGCAAAGTGGGAATTTGGTGTTTGATGCAGAGAACCCAGAGCCGGTGCTCTGTGACAACCTGGAGGGATGGGGGTTCAGGAGGAGGGGACACTTGTATGCCTATGGCTGATTCATGTTGATGTATGGCAAGAAAATCACAATACTGTAAAGTAATTATCCCCAATTAAAATAAGTTAAAGAAAGGAAGAAATGTCTGGCGAGCTGTCCTCACAGCCTCTACGGGAACTCAGCTCTCAGAATCCACCTGTCACCAGTGAACTCAGCCACGGAAAAACTACAGAGGTTTCATGACAGCGGGCATGGCCGGCGAGATGAACACAACTAACCCAGGGAAGATGGTTCGGGCCTGGGGAGCCAGAAGGTGGCAAAATTCCCAGCCTGAATGCTACAAATAGATTTTAGCAAAATGAGGTCAACTGTTAACACAGTCAGGCTTGAGGCAAGGGAGGAGGGTGTAAACAAATGAGATGCTGACATGTGCACAGAGCGCAGAGTGACAGAATTCTCAGGGTGCCAGTTTTCAGGGTGAGAACGTGAGGCTCCAGTGATTATCACGTTCTGGAATCCCCTCTCCCCACGTATTCTATCTGCTTCTCTACTGCCCACAGTCCCCTGTGCCTGACAGATACAGATACTCACCCCTCACTGCCACAGTAGCTGCTAGGAATTTCTTTTGTCATTTACATAGCCTTCTATGCTGAGGTGTCTGTTTAACCTGTAAGAACTATTTCTGGGCCCTCTTTTCTTCTGATTGTAGCCCCCCAAAAAATGCCTTAGCTGCCCCACCGGTGCACAGATACTACACGGGGAGCAGTTCTCCCCACAGCTAAGCTGAGCCAGACTCTTCCCCTACCTCCCCCAAGCCTTTAGCTCTGGAGAGGCCCAGCCTCCTTCTGTGTAACTTCCACCTCTTCCTTGCTGGGCCTTAAGCTGAGTGGCAATGACAGATGAACAAAGCTGTGTCTACCCTCAAGGAGCTTCCAGTTTAAAGAGTAACAGACAGGGAAACAGACTGTTATACAGAAAGCAGATATAATTACTTTTCTGTGCTCCTGAAACTAACACAATATTGTACTAGTATAATCAACTATACTTTCGATAAAAGAGAGGGAAATCTGAAATAACAAACAAAAAAGCAGGTACAAAGGGCTGTGGATCCCCAGAGGAAAGTGGAAAGTAAGAGGGAAGGGTTGAGCATGCCCAGGAAGAGGCTGGAAAGGCATCCTAGAGAAGGAACATAACAAAAAGGAGAAAGCGCGTAAGAACAGAGCAAGCTGTCCCAGACAGGCAGCCCCTCCCGCTCACTGGTGCCTTCTCCTATTACCTGAGCCACTGTGGAAGGAAAACAAGGTGCAGTCTTTGTCTTTTCCTCTTCACAAGTCCCCCCAACCCCCATGATTACTGTGCAGGCCTCTTTCTGCACCTTTCTCAGTACTCCTAACAGCACAAAGGGCACCCAGCCCTGAGCCCAAGACAGTGATACACACTAACAACAGCAGCTACCCCTTAGGGGAAACTGGGACACAGAGAACCTTAGGAATGTGCCCAAGGTCACCAAGTGACTGAGTGATAGAGCCAGTCTGTTTGATTTCAGAGCTGGGACTCTTACATCTTGTCTCCTCTAACAGAAGTGGAGGGTGGGATAATACAGTAGAAAAGAGAGCTGAAATATAAGCTAAAAACCTAGGTTTGAGTCATGGCTCTGCTGTTTAAAACTCGCCTCATTTGAGCCTCAGTGAATCATTTGCTGCCATAATGAGAGATCAGCTGAGACCCCAAACTGAGCACTGTCTTTGGGCCTCTGTGTCTCAGAGCACACCTGACACCTGGCCACCGGCACTGTCAGGAGAGCCCCAGCTGGGCCAGCCTAGAGCCAGCTCTGCTGGCGGAAAAGACGGGAAACACCTGCGCTGCTCTGTGGCCCAGGCAGGGAGGGCCGAGCTGTCTTCCTGGTCAGGACTCCAGGCTGAGCCAGTCTGATCCTCCTTCCCTCTTCCCAAGCTCTGAGGCTGCTGTGGGCAGATGGATCCACTCACTCAGCAGACCCTCCAGCTACTACTGTAAACAAAATTGTGATCTGCAATTTCTCAAGCCTCAGGCCGGCGGTGGGATTTCAGTAATACTGGGCAAGGTAGCCACAGCTGGCAACTGAAGCCAGCCCAGGTGCTCAGGGGGTGTTCACTGCAAGCCAGTGGGGAGGCCTGAGATCACAGCCTTAACCAGCTCACCCTGGATGCAGAACCCAGGTCCAAGCTAGCACAGGCCATCACTCTAAATCCTGCATGGGTGCTGGACAGGGAAGAGCACTGACTAAGGGTTTTAGTCCACGTGCAAATGGGAAAACAGAACCTAGGGGACACAGGTCAAGGGATTCTCTGCAGGCACCCACCAGGGGCGGCCCACTCTTGCAGAAGTCTCCTGGCAAAGAGCTTCCTAGTATCTTCCTTAGGTTCCAGCTGACAATTTTCTAAATTTTTCTTTAAGAAGTATTAGCAGGAAAGTATAAAAAACAATCTCTGCCATCAGGACAGCTGCTGGATTCATCTTAGCTCCCAAGGAGGACACCAATTCTGAGTTCTTGAATGAGAGAGCCAGTAAGAGCCTAAATAACCAAGACCATTCCACAGACGAGGGAAGCCAAATCTAAGCAGGAGAAGTGAACTGCCAAAGGTCACATGTAAGACAAGGGCTGAACACAGAAGTCCTAAAAGTACAGGATACAGGTAGTAAGGGGAAAGAATAGGCCTCCTATCTTTTACACAGAATCCTTATCAACCAAAGGGTTTCTCCCCCAAATCATGGAATGTCACAGCTGAAAGAAGTCATAAGGATCCTTCAGTTCAGCTGTTTCATGATACAAATCAGCAAATATATACTGAGAAAAACAATCTACACGAAAGTCATACAGTGAGGGGCAATTTTGAAAAGAGACCAAGGTGCTTCCCTAGGTTTATAAGAAGTTCTCTAAATGGAAGTCTAAAGGTTATAAAAAATCAAGTTGAAATAATAATGATGGTGATGATGGGAGATATAATCCACATACTCTAAAATTCATTCTTTTAAATTAAACAATTCAGTGATTTTAGTGTATTCACAAGACTGTGCAACCATCAGCACAATTATTTTAGAACCTTCATCATTATCCCAAAAGAAATCCCATACCCATTACCAGCCACTTCCCATTTCCCACTCACTCTAGCCTCTGCCAGCCACCAATCTTAATTTGATCCCTATGGATTTATCTATTCTGAATATTGCGTATAAATGGAATCAAACAATACATATTCTTGTAGCATATAATCAGAACTTCACTTCCTTTTATGATTGAGTTACATTTCATTGTGTTTATATACTACAACTATTTATCCATTCATCCATCAATGTATATATGGGTTGCTTCCACCTCAGCTATTGTGAATAAAGCTGCTATGTACATGTACTTGTTTCAGTACCTGTTTTCAATTTTGGGGTACATTCCCAGGTATGGAATCGCTGAGTTATATGGTAACTATGTTTAACTTTTTGAGGAACAGTGAGACTATGTTCTAAAGTAGCTGAACCTTTCTCCTTATCACTAGAAATGTACAAGTGTTCTAATTTCTCCACATCCCTGTCAACACTTACTTTCTGTTCTTTCCTCTGTTTTCATTTTTATTGTAGCTATCCTAGTGGATGTGAAGTATCTTCTTAACTATAGCACCTCTGCTCTGCCTACCTCAGAAAGTTTTCTGCTGACCTCTGACCTCCTTTTATTAGGTTACAGGCAACCTAGAGGCTAAATGAAATGAGTCTAGGAGAAGATACTTCTGTCCTGGTATCAGCCTAACCCAATTTACTGGGGCTCCCCTTGCTGGCTCTGACCTCCAAGACCCAGTACCATATACCCAGGATTCTGATTCTCATGCTCTCTAGACCTAGCTGATTTTTCTTTTTATTTATTTATTTTAATTGGAGGATAATTACTTTACAATATTGTACTGGTTTTGCCATACACTGACATGAATCCGCCATGGGTTTACATGTGTTCCCCATCCGGAAACCCCCTCCCACTTCCCTCCCCATACCATCCCTCTGGGTTATCTCAGTGCACCCTGTATCATGCATCAAACCTGGACTGGTGATTCATTTCATATATGATACTATACATGTTTCAATGCCATTCTCCCAAATCATCCCACCATTGCCCTCTCCCACAGAGTCCAAAAGACTGTTCTGTACATCTGTGTCTCTTTTGCTATCTCACATACAGGGTTATTGTTACCATCTTTCTAAATTCCATATATATGCTTTAGTATACTGTATTGGTGTTTTTCTTTCTGGCTTACTTCACTCTATATAATAGGCTTCAGTTTCATCCATCTCATTAGAACTGATTCAAATGTATTCTTTTTAATGGCTGAGTAATATTCTATTGTGTATATGTACCACAGCTTTCTTATCCATTTGTCTGCTGATGGGCATCTAGGTTGCTTCCCTGTCCTGGCTATTATAAACAGTGCTGCGATAAACATTGGGGTACATGTGTCTCTTTCAATTCTGGTTTCCTGACTGTATATGCCCAGCAGTGGGATTGCTGGGTCATATGGCAGTTCTATTTCCATTTTTTTAAGGAATCTCCATACTGTTCTCCATAGTGGCTGAACTAGTTTGCATTACCACCAACAGTGTAAGAGGGTTCCCTTTTCTCCACACCCTCTCCAGCATTTATTGCTTGTAGACTTTTGGATAGCAGCCATTCTGACTGGCATGAAATGGTACCTCATTGTGATTTTGATCTGCATTTCTCTGATAATGCGTGATGTTGAGCATCTTTTCATGTGTTTGTTAGCCATCTGCATCTTCTTTGGAGAAATGTCTGTTTAGTTCTTTGGCCCACTTTTTGATTGGGTTGTTTATTTTTCTGGAATTGAGCTGCAGGGGTGGCTTGTACATTTTTGAGATTAATTATTTTATGGGTTGCTTCATTTGCTATTATTTTCTCCCATTCAGAAGGCTGTCTTTTCACCTTGCTTATAATTTCCTTTGTTGTGCAGAAGCTTTTAATTTTAATTAGGTCCCATTTGTTTATTTTTGCTTTTATTTCCAATATTCTGGGAGATGGGTCATGAGGATCCTGCAGTGATTTATGTCAGAGAGTGTTTTGCCTATGTTCTCCTCTAGGAGTTTTATAGTTTCTGGTCTTACATTTAGATCTTTAATCCATTTTGAGTTTATTTTTGTGTATGATGTTAGAAAGTGTTCTAGTTTTATTCTTTTACAAGTGATTGACCAGTTTTCCCAGCACCACTTGTTAAAGAGATTGTCTTTTCTCCATTGTATATCCTTGTCTCCTTTATCAAAGATAAGGTGTCCATAGGTGCATGGATTTATCTCTGGGCTTTCTCTTTTGTTCCATTGATCTATATTTCTGTCTTTGTGCCAGTACCATACTGTCTTGATGACTGTGGCCTTGTAGTAGAGCCTGAAGTCAGGCAGGTTGATTCCTCCAGTTCCATTCTTCTTTCTCAAGACTGCTTTGGCTATTTGAGGTTTTTTGTATTTCCATACAAATTGTGAAATTATTTGTTCTAGTTCTCTGAAAAATACCGTTGGTAGCTTGATAGGGATTGCATTTAATCTATAGATTGCTTTGGGCAGTATACTCATTTTCACTATACTGATTCTTCCAATCCATGAACATGGTATAGTTCTCCATCTATTTGTGTCCCCTTTGATTTCTTCACCAATGTTTTATAGTTTTCTATATATAGGGCTTTTGTTTCTTTAGGTAGCTATCTTCCTAAGTATTTTATTCTTTTTGTTGCAATGGTGAATGGAATTTTTTCCTTAATTTCTCTTTCTGCTTTCTCATTGTTAGTGTATAGGAATGCAAGGAATTTCTGTGTGTTGATTTTATATGCTGCAACTTTACTATATTCATTGATTAGTTCTAGTAATTTTCTGGTGGAGTCTTTAGGGTTTTCTATGTAGAGGATCATGTCATCTGCAAATAAAAATAGTGAGGGTTTTACTTCTTCTTTTCCAATTTGTATTCCTTTTATTTCTTTTTCTGCTCTGATTGCTGTGGCCAAAACTTCCAAAACTATGTTGAATAGTAGTGGTGAAAGTGGGCACCCTTGTCTTGTTCCTGACTTTAGGGGAAATGCTTTCAATTTTTCACCATTGAGGATAATGTTTGCTGTGGGTTTGTCATATATAGCTTTTATTATGTTGAGGTATGTTCCTTCTATTCCTGCTTTCTGGAGGGTTTTTATCATAAATGGATGTTGAATTTTGTCAAAGGCTTTCTCTGCATCTATTGAGATAACCATATGGTTTTTATTTTTCAATTTGTTAATGTGGTGTATTACACTGATTGATTTGCAGATATTGAAGAATCCTTGCATCCCTGGGATAAAGCCCACTTGGTCATGATGTATGATCTTTTTAATATGTTGTTGGATTCTGTTTGCTAGAATTTTGTTAAGGATTTTTGCATCTATGTTCATCAGTGATATTGGCCTGTAGTTTTCTTTCCTTGTGGCATCTTTGTCAGGTTTTGGTATTAGGGTGATGGTGGCCTCATAGAATGAATTTGGAAGTTTACCTTCCTCTGCAATTTTCTGGAAGAGTTTGAGTAGGATAGGTGTTAGGTCTTCTCTAAATTTTTGGTAGAACTCAGCTGTGAAGCTGTCTGGTCCTGGGCTTTTGTTTGCTGGAAGATTTCTGATTACAGTTTCAATTTCTTTGCTTGTGATGGGTCTGTTAAGATTTCCTATTTCTTCCTGGTTCAGTTTCCAAAAGTTGCACTTTTCTAAGAATTTGCCCATTTCTTCCAAGTTGTCCATTATATTGGCATATAGTTGCTAATAACAGTCTTATGATCCTTTGTATTTCTGTGTTGTCTGTTGTGATCTCTTCATTTTCATTTCTAATTTTTTTGATTTGATTTTTCTCCCTTTGTTTCTTGATGAGTCTGGCTAATGGTGTGTCAATTTCATTTGTCTTCTCAAAGAACCAGCTTTTGGCTTTGTTGATTTTTGCTATGGTCTCTTTTGTTTCTTTTGCATTTATTTCTGCCCTAATTTTTAAGATTTCTTTCCTTCTACTAACCATAGGGTTCTTCATTTCTTCCTTTTCTAGTTGCTTGAGGTGTAGAGTTAGGTTATTTATTTGACTTTTTTTCTTGTTTCTTGAGGTAAGCCTGTATTGCTATGAACCTTCCCCTTCGCACTACTTTTATAGTGTCCCATAGGTTTGTGGTTGTTGTGTTTTCATTTTCATTCGTTTCTGTGCATATTTTGATTTCTTCTATGATTTGTTAGTTGTTCAGCAACATGTTGTTCAGCCTCTATATGTTGGTATTTTTAATAGTTTTTCTCCTGTAATTGACATCTAATCTTACTACATTATGGTCAGAAAAGATGCTTGGAATTATTTCAATTTTTTTGAATTTACCATGGCTAAATTTACAGTCCAGGATATGATCTATCCTGGAGAAGGTTCCGTGTGTGCTTGAGAAAAAGGTGATTTTTCCATTTGCAATTCTTACTTACTTTAACCTGTTTTTAACACACCCTTTCAGATATGGTAAATACTATTTCGATACAGACCATGTGTATGCTACATTGCTTCAGTCATGTCTGACTCTTTGCAACCCTATAGACTGTAGCCCGCCAGGCTCCTCTGTCCATGGGATTCTCCAGGCAAGAATACTGGAGTGGGTTGCCATTTCCTTTTCCAGGGGATCTTCCTGACCCAGGGATCAAACCCACATCTCTTACATCTTATGTCTCCTGCACTGGCGGGTGGGTTCTTTACCATTAGCACTAGCTGTGTTAACAGTCTATTAGTATATCTCAGAAGACTAAAGAAGATTTCAGGCTGCCAAAGGCCTCCCCCTAACTGCAGGGTGACATGGGAGAGCCTCTGAAAAAATAACCTAGCTTTCACTGCTGGATTTGATTCTTCTGGTATAGTTTTTGCTGGTGTATACAAAGAGAGGGGGGTAGGCTGTTAATAAAGAAAGTTTAATAAGGCCACTTCCCATTTTTCAAGAGTCAACTCAAGAGTGATCCTCTCCATAAAACTTCTCGGTCTCCAACTGAAAACTCCTCCCTACTTTGCGCTCCCACCTGAACTATGGAATGACTTACATGACTGTTATACCACTGTATCTGTTGACCATTTACTGAATTTGTTGACATGCCAATGTTCATTTAGATGGACCTTCTTGAGAGAAGAGACTGTCATTTAGTGGTGCACAGTAGGTGCTTTAAAAAGGTTGGTGGATGAATAAAAGGCCATTGCTCAGTACAGAGGGTGGGCCTCACAATTAGAGCCTTCATTGTGTCATTTATTTAAAACTTATAAATGAAAGATAAGAAAAAATGTGTCCTAGGACCTAAAAGGCTTCCCTGGTGGCTCACACAGTAAAGAATCCACCTGCAATGCAGGAGAGCTGGGTTCGATCTCTGGGTTGGGAAGATCCCCTGGAGGAGGGCATGGTAACCCACTCCAGTATTCTTGCCTGGAGAATCCTCATAGAGAGGCCTGGCGGGCTACAGTCCATGGGGTCGCAAAGAGTCAGACATGACTGAGTGACTAAACACATAGAACAAGACCAAAAAAGGCAACAAAGCAAATGAAAATGGTCTTCTCCCATGTTGCTCTGTTTCACACTTACAAAAGGTATAGACCTTCTGAAGAAGACAAAACTATGGAGAGGTAAAAAAAAAAAAAAAAAAAATCAATGATTGCCAGGGGTTGAGGAAGAGAGAAGGATAAACAGGTGGAGCACAGAGGATCTTTAGGGCAGTGAAAAACCATTCTGTTTGACACCACACAGGTGGATACAACTCATTATATATTTGTCCAAACCCACAGACTGCACAACACCAAGAGTGAATCTTAATGTAAACTATGGACTCAGGATGATAACGCTGTGTCGGTGTAGGTTCAGCAGTTGTTACAAATCTACCACTGTGGTGAAGATGTTTTTAATGGGGAAGGCTGTGCATGTATGGGGGCAGAAGCGTATGGAAAAATCTCTGTACCTTCCACTCAATTTTGATGTGAACCTAAATCTACTCAAAAAAATAAAGTCTAGGGACTTCCCCAGTGGTACAGTGGTTAAGACTCTGCTTCCACTGCAGTGGCATGGGTTCAACCCCCGGTAAGGGAACTAGGATCCCACAAACCATGCAGCATGGCTAAAAGAGAAAAAAAAATTTTTTTTAATGTTTTAAATTAAAAAATAAAAATAGGGAATTTCTTGGTGGTTAAGATTCAGGCTTTCACTACTGTGGGTCTGAGTTTGATCCCTGGTTGGGGAACTAAGATCCCACAAGCCGTGTGGCCAAAAACTAAAATAAACAAATCTTAAAAAATAATAAAATAAAAATAAAGTCTATTAAAGCTTTTTTAAACCAAAAAATTATGGACCTATCCACCTCTATTGAGACATCAACTGGGGTATTTGTCAAGCCAAACGCACAGACAGGGAAATGTCACACTGCCACTGACCCTGCCTGCCTGCGGCTTCTCTGGACTGGTGTTGGGCTTCAAAGTATCCTGCTGCTGGCATCCTCCACTGGGGTCAGGCTGGTGCCAACAGCTCCCAAAGGACACAGAGTAGGCCTGAAGAGCCTTCTGGTCAAGGCAAATTTTCTAATAAATTTTACTACTCTGTGTTGAGCTCACTTAGGATAAAAAAGGATGGCAAGGTTGATCATTCCCACCTGACAGATGTTCAGGAGCTGAAGCACCTAATCCCCTCAGCTGACCCTGGGCTGAAGAGACCAACCTGCCCTAGTCTAAGTGTAACTCTGTTGCTTCAGTGAAAGCCTGCTTAGCCCTGTCTGGTTGTTCAAGGACACGAAATGTTCAGCAATCAGTCCATGGCCTCTGCAGGTCCACAGCGGCAGCAGGAACAGCTAGACGGCACTCAGCCCGCTTCAGGTTGTTATCCCTGAGCATACCATTCATATTCAGTGTCTGCATTCTCACTCAGGTTGTCTTCTCCGCCTAGACTGGCCTCTCCTGCCTCCTCCATGGAATAAAGCCCTACCCATCTTTAAAGGCAGAGGTCATATGCCACCTCTTTTATAGAATGCCTTCTTTAACCTTCTGATGTACCTCTCTAGAACATTCATTTTATCCCTTTGGGGCAGACCCAGGACCTCAACCCAGCCTTGGGGTCCATGGCACATCAGCAGCCTTCCCTCTCCCCAGGACTCACAGAGAGGAGGCCCAAAGAGCACCGTGTCCAGGGCCTTCAGCTGCAGCTTCTGCCGATGGCTCCGGTCTGTCATCTTCAACACAGTCCCTGTCATGGTGGTATTGGTTACAGCGAGCCTGTGGGGGCAAACAGCAGGGGCTCAGTTCCCTGCTGGCAAAGCAGGAAGGATCCTGGTAGGATTACCCACCTCCTCCAGGAACACTTCCATGAATTCTAGCTCCTGGTGCTTGCTCCCCTCTTCACTCTAGTATACAGAGTCAACACCAGTGGATCTCAACAGGCAGTAAAGAGAGCACATAACATTCACCAAGAATTTCTTCACCTTTCTCCCCATGTCCATCATCTCCTGAATATCATATTTTCTAAGGATTAACTACCTGTGACCATTCCCATACTCAACTGTAAATTTTCTGTTGTGCTTCTCCTCCCAGGGATTATCCACCAAACACCTGTCTCCACACTCCCACCATCTGTAAATGCATTCTCCTGTCCAGCCCAGGTCAAAATGTTATGCCACATGACCCAGGGATTCTGAGGGCCTCTGAATTTACCTGATTCTAACTGTCATTAAATATAAATCTGCTGACAAAGAGCATTGCATTAGTCTTGTCATCTTGTATTTGAGTAATAGTAATTGACTCTCAATCACATTACTATACTTTTTATATCCTTCAATCATACTGTTAATAATAACTTAATAAGAGAGGACCTATAAACAAGGAAATGATATAGGAAAAACTGGACTTTGTTTCTCTTCTGCTCGAATTTAGTGGGTATAGAGGGGAGAGGAGTATAAGACATGAAAGGTTGAAAAACCACTGGTCTGGGTCCCACAAGTGAGGATGATCTACTATACTATGGTTTGTGCTCTTTTCTGATTCATAGCTTTGTTTCCCTAGATAAAGAAAAGCTTCTGACATCAGTGTGTCATTTACACTCCTGCCTGGGCATGCAGGCATAGTTACTTCTTTCTCTAGTCCTGGGAAGCAACCAAGCCCATCTATAAAACAGGCAGTGAGATACCCTGATGTGGGTGAGGGTGGGGTAGGGGTGGGGATGGTCAGGAGATCCAGCTTCTGGCCCCAGCTCCATCAATGATTCACTTGTCTGACATAAGCTGCTTAATCTCTTCCCTGGGGCCTCAGTTTCCTTCTGTAAACTTAAGTAAATCCGATGCTTCCTACAAACTTGGGAGTTCTTGGGGCTCTCTTTAGAGCACTTCTAACAAGTGTACTGGCCTTCATCTAACTGATCAAAGTAAGTATCACCTTTTCTACAGTCTATTTGTCAAAGAAACCTATGATTTTCTAAGCAACGAGAAATGAGAAAGGAACTAACATTTATTAAGCAGCTGTGTATCTCATACTATTCTGACACTTTACATACAATACCTCATTTAGTCCCCACACTTTAGGAACCCAGTTCTTTTATTAGCTCCACTTTACAAATAAGAAAACTGAGACTTCGTGATAAGTAATTTGCCCAAAGTCACACAGCAAGTAAGTGGCAAAGGCAGGATTCAACCCAAATCTGCTAGATTCATCCCATTATACCATGCTGCCTAGTGATAGGACTAGAAAAACACCCCCACTCTACCCCACACTCCCTGCTCTGAAGGCTCCACGCTTCCTACTGTCACTGAGGTACCACAGTTTGGCTGCCTCTACCCCTGTGCCCAGCCTGGCTGGGTCTGGTCTCAGATCTAATCCTAGTCACGGAATGGCCAAGTGAGCTCACTACCTGAGAACTGATTCCTCATCTATGTTTTCCAGTTTAATCCAAGCCATTGCCATTCTTCAAGATGGAATGGGTCAGGGATCCACAAGGTAACACTGCTATTTCCATGAGAAAGAATCTAAATCCTGGAGCTTCATGGTTTAATTGTTTCAATCTGTTTAATTGTCTGTCTCTTCCACTAAACATGGAGTTCCTCAAGGCCAGTGTGAGGTCTAATGTGTTTTTGTCCTCAGGGCCCAGGAGAGAGCACGGCACAGGGTATGCTTGGTAAAGTGTTGTTAAATAGAACTACACGGAGTATTTCCAGCATGCCTATTTTCAACTACATGGGGCAAGAGGAAGATGCAGTGAAAAAAGCAGGGCATTTAGAACCAGGCAGCTGGTTCTAAATCCCCAGCTCTGCAACTTACCGGCTTTGATAAATCATAAAATATTCGAAATTCAGTTTGCTTGCCCAAAAGTTGGGATAATTCCTTCCTCCCAGAATAGTGGGAATCAACTGAAATAACAGGTAGGAAAGAAACTCTATAAAGGGATGTACAAACATTAAGATTATTACTCTCTCTAGAGGAGGGAGAAGCCGTGAAGAAGAGGCTGTGGGCAGCAGAAGAGGGACCAGCCGGCTCAGCATAGCCTGGACAGCACTGCCCGGTAGCTCTATGACTGGAGGCTGAAATGTGTAGACATTCCAACAGCTTCACCTTCCCCTTTTCCCTTTGCTGAAGCTCATAACCAGATGCACCTACATAATAAGACGACAGATTATACATAATGAGCACTTACCAAACAGTAAGCCCTTTGAGGGGAAGAGCAACTTGTTGCCATCTTTATTTCCAGCACCCAGCACAAGTGCTTGGCACAGAACAGGTACCCAGTAAATATTGATTGAATGAATAAGTAAATGGATTAATCACTGGATGACATACGGCACTAGCTGACATAACAAGAAGTCCAAGCAGCTCTAGCCCCTCCCCACACCACCCCAAGTCCTAGCATACTGTATCTGTAAGAGAGGCAGACTTAGGACACAGCAGTTGTTGGAACATTCATTCCAGAGAGGAGGCTGGGGCCAGTGCTAGTTGGCCCCCATCTCTGTACCTTGTTTTAGAGTAGATAAACTGTATATGGGTAATTCAGGGGACGTTAAAGGAGCCTCAGGGCCCCAGGGCCCCGGACAATGAAAGAAACAGCTGCTGGGGGGAGCCAGCTGAAGAAAAGAGAAGCAGCACAGGCTTTGAAGTCTACCTAGATCTAGGTTCAAATCACAGTTTTGCCTCTAACTAGCCATGTGACCTTGGAAAAGTTACTTAGCCAGGTTTATCACCTAGACACAATAATATCTACCTTACAGGACTGATGTAAGAATTAAATGATACTGTATATAAAGTGTTGAGTAGAGTGCCTGGCATGTACTAAGTACTCAATAAATGGCAGCCATTAGTACTCTTCCCAGGATTGATAGAAATATTAAATAAGAGAATAGATGTGAAGTGCCCATTATGCTTTATAGCAACTACACAGTAAATGTGAGAAAAGAAGTCTACAAATTCTGCCCTGAAAGGAGTGAAACTTCATTTAACACATGAGAGCAACCTGAAGGCAGGCCAACCCCAGCCCATTCCCTACCCCCCCCCCCCAAGTGAGAAAACCCACTCTCCTCCTGACCTTGGCATGGCATGGCCACTGAGCTGCAGCTTCCGGAAGGTCTCCTCATACTGAGGCAGCTCCACATACGTGATCAGCCACTGCACCACCTCATCCACGGTCCAGTTGTATACTGCAGGAAGAGATAAGTAAAGCCATGATTCTGGAATGCAAGCAATGCTTGCAACTTACTGCCATAGTCACAGTAACCTTAACACTTGCCACATCTACGTGTTTTCTCCCATAAAATCCTAACTATGAAAGGAATACATACAGTATTTTTTGTTTTCTTGGGCTCCAAAATCTCCGCTGACGGTGACTGCAGCCATGAAATTAAGACACTTGTTCCTTGGAAGAAAAGCTATGACCAATGACCAATCTAGACAGCATATTAAAAAGCAGAGACATTACTTTGACAACAAATGTCTGTCTAGTAAAACCTATAGTTTTTCCAGTAATCATGCATGGATGTGAGAGTTGGACCATTAAGAAAGCTGAGTGCCGAAGAATTCATGCTTTTGAACTGTGGTGTTGGAGAAGACTCTTCAGAGTCCCTTGGACTGCAAGGAGATCAAATCAGTCAATCCCAAAGGAAATCCACCCTGAATATTCACTGGAAAGACTGATGCTGAAGCTGAAGCTCCGATACTTTGGCCACCTGATGTGAAGAACTGACTCACTGGAAAAGACCCTGATGTTGGGAAAGATTGAAGGCTGGAGGAGAAGGGGACGACTGTGGATGAGATGGTTGGATGGCATCATCGACTCAATGGACATGAGTTTGAGCAAGCTCCGGGAGCTAGTGATGGACAGGGAAGCCTGGCGTGGTGCAATCAATGGGGTCACAAAAAGCGGGACACAACTGAGCAACTGAACTAAACTAAACTGATAGGGAATGGGTTTTTTTCTTGTACTATCCTGGTGTATCTGGGATAAAATAATCCTGAATTACTCTATCATGACTTCCCTAGTGGCTCAGACAGTAAAATCATCTGCCTACAATGCAGGAGATCCAGGTTCAATCCCTGGGTTGGGAAGATGCCCTGGAGAAGGAAATGGCAACCCACGCCATTCTTGCCTGGAAAATCCCATGGACAGAGGAGCCTGGAAGGCTATAGTCCATGGGGTCACAAAGAGTAGGACATGACTGAGAAACTTCACATCATTTCACTTCATATTATATTATATATTTTTATAATAATAATAAAATGATACTAATAGAATCCATCATTTACATAAACTTACTTTATAACAGGAACTGTGCTAAGCACTTCACATATATTAGCTCACTAATCTTTTTTACAACTATGTAAAGGATATATACCATTTTATCCCTATTTTACAGATGAAGAAACTGAGGCACAAAAAGGTTATGTAACTTTCCCAAAATTATCCAGCCAGGAACTGGTAAATACTGAACTCAAGCAGTCTGGCTTCATGACTTCCCCTGGCCGTTATGTCATAAACATCATATGTATATAACATTCTTTAATTTATATAAGAATATACATGGAGGTTATTTATACACACACACATACATACATATATTCTCCCTGATGCTGCAGGAAAGCTTGATACAAATCTGAGGCAAGAGATGGATCCAGATGACATCACTTAAGCTCTGAATGAAATCATACCTATAGATAGCCCTATTCATATATTTTTCAGTTCTATAAGCAAAATAAATTTCCCCTTTTGCTTATATCAGGTTGAAAAGATTTTCTCTCACAACAGGAGTCAATTCTAACTGAAACAATTACTGAATGATCATTCATAATATGGCAAATCACATCATTAGCATATGTGGACCACTGTACCTAATCATTTCCTCAATATTATAAGACTATGATTTTTTTTAATGGAAACCATAAAAATAATAGTTTAAAAATATTTTTAATAGTTGGGTGGTATTTAGCCACAGAGATAACAAATTTATCTCCATGTTTTGTCAAGAATCAACATTAAAGAAATAGAAGGGGACTTAATGTACAAGGAATATGTTCAAGCCAAGAAAAGGTCGAGTGAAATCATGATGCATTATATAAAACAAAGTTTCATAGGAACTTGAATAGAGAAAAATAGTGGGAGGACTGAGTCACCATACAGCACCCAGTAATACAGCCATGCTGAACTTAAAGAGCCTCGGGTGGGAGCAGTCGGGTTTCGGCAAAAATGTGTCATTTTATTGGATTTGAAATGTGCTTTTATTTAAAGTATCAGCGTGTGGTTTTTTTTTGTTTATATTTGTACACAAATTTTATATAGAAACTTAAATTTTATGTTTGTACATATTTGAATGCTATTAAATAAAACCAGGTTTGCAGGCCAAGATAAATGATTTGCCTTAAAAGGAATTTGTACATTCCTCAAGTTTGAAAACTACTGCTGTGAGCAGCAAGAATCCAAAAAAGTTTTGAAACAGAATGAAATGGTGAGATTTATTACCATCCTCTTTTAAGATCTGTATCTTTCCCCAAAACTGTCCTGCATGAGAAGGCTTTCTAATTTCCCCTTAATGGTCAGGAGAAATTGAAGGCAGGGACCATGTCCTTTTCTGTTTTGCTCACCCCCTTTGTCTCTAAAATAGTGCTTTTTATACAGTGGCATTAATAAGAATTTACTCAAAAAATAACTATTCTAAATGAGGCATTCCAGAAATGTTCTGAATGTGTGCCACCAAACAGCAACAACAATCTTCCCAGACAAACATACAGCTCAGGTGGAGGTTAACTTCTGAAACACGTGACCAAAAATCAGCCTTCCTCTGATTGTTGTTGTTCAGTCACTCAGTCATGTCAGACTCTTTGTGACCACATGGACTGCAGCATTCCAGGCTTCCCTGTCCTTCACTGTCTCCCAGAGTTTGCTCAAACTCATGTCTACTGAGTCAATGATGGTACTGGTATTCCTCTGGTAGGCACACCTCAGATCTTAGGTTGCTTCTGCCACTCTATATAAACTAGAGAAGTTACAAGTCTGGGCCCTGCCCCTTTATCCTTCTCCTCCCCCATAGTGGAGCCCAGCACATGGTATAAAGCAGACACTTAGAAAGAACAAAACAGTGGAAGACAAAAGTACTCTAATCTCTCAATGTCCCCCCAAAACCGCTGGGGCTCAGGAGAAAAGTTCTAAAGCCAAGAGACTTTGGAGGTAGCTTAGACCATTCGCAGAGGCACAGGAAAGGTTCTGCGAGAGGAAATGAGGCAGATTTAGTGCACTCAGCTGCATCCTAGAAAACAAGGTCCTAGAGGCTTAGGTGGAGACCGCTTAGTCATTGCCTGGTTGAATTTCTAATTTCCAGACTAGAATACATTGGAGGGAAGAGAGAGATTAATTTCCAAGAGATATGCGCAAATCATAGGGCTTAGGAAAGGAGGGATGGCAGAACAGGCATTAAAATATGTTGATGAAAGTACAATGGATTGGCCTTTTATTCCTGAAAATGAATATATCTCCACATACACTGTAAACATGATCACTTGCTATCATCCAGAGAGTTAGGTAAAGAAGACCTAGCAGAATGGCACAAGATGTAAGGTGGACAGACAAGTGTCAACCTGCAAAGTGCAGGGAACACATTCCTGCCTGTATTGTCAAAGGAGCTTGGCCTCACCCAGCATGACATATGGAGTAGAAAGGCCACGTCATGTCTTGTTGCTTGAAAGGTCCACAGCCAGCAGTGCCACAAGAGTCTTTTGTCTACAGGGAAGACACCCTGATACAGGCCTGAGCACAGACCCTTGGCAGGCAGGAACTCCTCTGCTTGTGCCCTACACTGCAGTGGAGACAAGCAGGAGTCACTCTAGGCTAGGGTTTCTCAAGTCTCTGCAGCTCTGACCTTTTGGACAGGTTAATTCTTTGTTGTAGGGGGCTGCCCTATGCACTGTACGACATTTAACAACCCTGGCATCTACCCACCAGATGCCAGTAGCATGCTGCCAATCATAACAATCAAAACTGTCTCGAGATACTGCCAAATGTACAAAACTGCCCCCAGCTGAGAACCACTGCTCTAAACACATGGCAGAAGGTCTATAACGAGACCTCCAACAAGGATAGTCAGTCTCTACAGAGCTAAGCTTTGTGGAAAAGGACAAAGACTCCAACATGTTAGGACAAACCTAAAGGCAGTTGTTTTGGGGGCTATGCGCCCACATATTATTCTGTTATCTGGCAGATGCCCTACCTAGGTAAGGCTTGGCAGTATGGTGTTGCCCACTCAGAATCACTGCAGTCTGAACAAAGTAAGCCAGAGTGAGCTGTGTCCTTGTCAGAGAGCAGCCCTGTGTCCCAGCATGATATCCCACCGCTCAGTCAAGGCGGGGTGTCAGGACCTTGTTCCTAAGGTTCAAGTGCCTAAAAGCTAAAAATCTTGTTCTCCTTTCTCATTCCAAAAGAGAAAATGGGAAGATCCCTGGCCCAAAGTGAGGAAGAAGGCAACACAAGTACAGAGAGCTGTGGCTATCAGTAAGGGGAGACAGAATTTGGCCAGGAGATCTTAGTACCGAGAGAGATGCCAAGTGATTCACATGACCAAATCCCAGGAGGACATGCAAGCAAGAGACAGTCTTCTAAAGTCATGATTCTCCCATCCCCTTAAGCGTCTGTCCATTTGGCTTCTAAAGACATCAAAGACTACATATCCAGTCAAAATGACAAACAATATTACACAGAATCAGAGAAGGCCAACCCCTGGAGTTTTCAGCAACACATAGTCCTTCATAAAAGAGATGCACAAGGTGACTAACTTAGTAGTCTCCAACATTTTTACTGACATAATCTGCATGTAAAACAATTTAAGCACACATTACCATATATGAATATGTATTTATAAATTAGATATATATACTGACATTGCTGCTGCTGCTAAGTCACTTCAGTTGTGTCTGACTCTGTGTGACCCCATAGATGGAAGCCCACTAGGCTCCCCCGTCCCTGGGATTCTCCAGGCAAGAACACTGGAGTGGGTTGCCATTTCCTTCTCCAATTCTGACACTAGGTATACTGTAAAAATATATAAAACTTAAAGAATGAGATAAAAATAAATGTAATATAAATACACACTATTATATTCTCCTGTTGACCCCAGTTGATTGTCTTGTACAGTTGGAAACCACTGGTCTTTGAGCCATGTAGATGCTTGAGGGAAGGGCATTTCAGGCAGATGGAAGAGTAAGTATTACTCCTTAGCACATGAGCTATAGCAACACCTCCAGGGATATTCCAGAACAGATCTCTGGCCTTGGCCAATCCTTTTTCTTGTCAAAGAAAAGAATAAGCAGTAAGAAATGGGCTCCTGAATCATAGTGTTTTTTCTCCTGATGGACCAGTGGTGCCTCCAGATAGAGCCCTCACTCACCTCTGTAGTTTCAAACTCACAACCCGGAAGAACTATGTCTGGCAGAAGGGTTACCAGTACCTTCTCTGCCTCTCTTTCACACAACTGTTAGTCACTTACTTAGTTACTCAGTTAGCCTTTGGTCAGTCTTTGGTCAACCTTTTGGTCACTTCTAGCACCATGGCTAAGGATTTGGACTCTGGAACCAAGTGATCTGGACTGAATTTGAGATCTGCTACTGACTAGATGTAAGGTCATGGACAAGTTACTTAACATTTTTCAGCCTCATTCTGTCACCTATAAAATGGTGAGAATCAGAGTTCCTACATCATAAGAGTGTAGTGAAGATATGAGAAGTTCCTAGCATACAGTAAGTGCTAAAAAAAATTAGCTATTATTATCACCATTCATTCATTCATTCACTAAGCTTTCACTGGCTTCTACTCTAATAGATCCCTGGTTGGCTACAAGATACAGAGATCAGTCTGAATGATCTCCATCATCAAGGGCTCTTTTCTAGAGAAGGAGACATACAGGAAATTAAATGAATATAATACGTGACAAGTGCTAGATAAGAGCAATGTATGGGATGATGTGGGAGCACAGAGGAAGGAGTAACTGCCAGAGTGAGTCAGAAAAGGCATCACAAAGCCTAGATTCTTATCTGGCTACTCAGGAGACAGCATTCCAAGACACCTACAGAATCTCACCAAAGGGGCCCTCCCTAAAGACAGTTTGTAGCCTAGACTTGTGATTTTTCTCTAAGTGGTTTCCTTCTGGCTCTCACTAGCAGTTTGCCATCCGAGCCTAGAATGAGGCAGATACCACAGTTTTCTAACATGGTATCAATACCAAGCCTTAAACCATTATCGCAAAAAGAACCTGGCCCTTTCACCTAGGACTCATGTGATAGACCCACTAGGCTACCTGGCAAAAATCATCTCTGCCAGAGTCCAAGAGAACATACTAGTGAACACCATCCAAAAGGAAGCTACCTGGCTAGCAGAGACCAGATTAGAGAAACACTAGCAGCATGGCTGCAGAATATTAAAGGAACCTAAAGTTTGGAATGTTGAATGAGTCAAATAACTTGTATAAGATCACACAAAGGCAGACTCCTCTCTTCTACATCCCTGCTCTGGGCCAGCTCCAGTGCTGTGTGTTAAAATATGGAATCATATCTTTAGGGAATGGAATCATATAGGGACTTCCCTGGTGGTCCAATGGTTAACAGTCTGCTTTGGAATGCAAGGCATTCAGGTTCCATCCCTGGTCAGGGAAGTAAGATCCCACATGTCACAGAACAACTAAGCCTGCACACCGCAACTACTGACCCCATGTGCCACAACTAGAGAATCTGTGCACCACAACTAAACACCTCACATGGCACAACGAACTCCCGTGTGTCATGACAAAGACCCAAAGCAGCCAAATACATATATTTTTCTAAAAAATATGGAATCATGTAAGATAATGCCCTCAGGCATTCTGGTGGGGAAATAAAAAAAGGCAGGTAACCAAGAACTTCCAGATGTACAAGTTGGATTTAGAAAAGGCAGAGGAACCAGAGATCAAACTGCCAACATCCATTGGATCATAGAAAAAGTAAGACAATTCCAGAAAAATATCTACTTTTCTGCTTCATTGACTATGCTAAAATCTTTGACTGTGTGAATCACAACAAACTGTGAGAAATTCTTAAAGAGATGGGAATACCAGACCACCTCACCTTCCTCCTGAGATAAAATCCAACATCCAGGACTTCCTTGGTGGCTCAATGGTAAAGAATTTGCCTGCCAATGTAGGAGACGTGGGTTCCAACCCTGATTTGGGAAGATTTCACAGGCTGTGGGGCAACTAAGCCCATGCGCCATAGCTACTGAGCCTGTGCTCAGAGCCACAGCTATTGAGCCTGTGCTCTGGAGCGTGGGAGCCACAGCCACTGGGCCTGTGCTCTAGAGCATGGGAGCCACGGCCACTGAGCCTGTGCTCTGGAGCATGGGAGCCACGGCCACTGAGCCTGTGCTCTGGAGCGTGGGAGCCACAGCCACTGAGCCTGTGCTCTGGAGCGTGGGAGCCACAGCCACTGAGCCTGTGCTCTGGAGCGTGGGAGCCACGGCCACTGAGCCTGTGCTCGGGAGCGTGGGAGCCACGGCCACTGAGCCCATGTGTCACAACTACTGAAGCCCTCGAGCCCTAGAGCCATGTTCCTCAACAAGAGAATCCATCGCAATGAGAAGCCCACGAGCCACAACTAGACAGTAGGGCCCACTCACAACTAGAGAAAAGCCTATTCAGCAACCAAGACCCAGAACAACCAAAAGTAAAATAAAGAAAATGTAAAAAGAAAATCCAACATCCATTCCTGATCAAAGTTCTCAGCAAACTAGGAATAGAAGGTAGCTTTCTTGATCTGACAAAAGGTTTTTATAGAAAACAAACAAAAACAACCAACCAACCAACCAAAGAACAACAGCTAATGTTAATTTGAAGGCTTCCTTTGTAGCTCAGTTGGTCAAGTATCTGCCTGCAATGCAGGAAACCCAGGTTCAATTCTTGGGTCAGGAAGATCCCCTGGAAAAGGAAACAGCAACCCACTCCAGTATTCTTGCCTGGAAAATCCCATGGACAGAAGAGCCTGGCAGGCTACAGTCCATGGGGTCCCAAGAGTCGGACACAGCATTATATTTAATGTTATATTTAATGGTGAAAGACTAAATGATTTCCCTTTAATATGAGAAACAAGATGAAGATGTCTGCTCTTACTGCTTCTCTTCAACACAGTACTGGAGATACTAACCAGGGCAATCCAGGTTGGAAAAGAAAAAAATTAAACTTTCTTTACTAGCAGATACAACTGTCTAATTTGAAAATCTGATGGTATCCTACTAGTAAGTGAGTTTAACAAGATTGCAGAGTATAAGATCAATATATAAAATCAATTGTGTTTTTCTTATAAAGTAACAATCAAAAATTAAATTTTTAACAATTAAATTTTTAATAGTAAAATTTGGGGTGGCCAAGTGGCACAGTGGTAAAGAATCCACCTGCCAGTGAAGGAGACACAAGAGCCAGGGGTTTGATCCCTGAGTTGGGAAGATCCCCTGGAGTAGGAAATGGCAACCCATTCCAGTATTCTTGCCTGGAAAATTTCATGGACAGAGAAGCCTGGGAAGCTACAGTCTAAGGGTTCGCAAAGAGTCAGACATGACTGAATGACTGAGCATACGCACACACGATAGTAAAATTTATGTTATGTATATTTTACCACAATTTAAAAAATACTAGTCACAATACAACCAAAACCTGTGAAATACTTAGAAATAAATCCAACTAAAGATATGAAAGATTTGTATCCTGAAAACTGATCCTGAGAGGGACTTCCCTGATGGTCTAATGGCTAAGATTCTGAGCTCCCAATATAGGGGGCCCGGATTCAATTCTTGGTCAGGGAACTAGATCCCACATGCCACAACTAAGACCCAGCACAACCAAATTAATTAATTAAGTTTTTGAAACATACTGAGAGAAAATGTACCTCCTAAACAAATGTAGCAATATACTCTGTCCATAGGTCAGAAAACTAAATGTTGTTAAGATGTCAGCTCTTACAAACTGATCTACAGATAAAATCCCATAGAGATTTTTTTTTTTTTTAAGAAATTGACAAGCTGAATTGAGGACAAACAGCCAAAACAATTTTGAAAAAGAAAAACAAAGCTGGAGGACTAACACCTATCTGACTGAAAGAATTACTATAAGACTACTGTAATCAAAATACCATTGTACTGACATAAAGACAAATAGATCAGTAGACAGAACAGAGTCCATAGGTAAACCCACACTTATATGGACAACTGATTTTATACCAAAAGTGCAAGGCAACGTGCAGTGGAGAAAAGACAGAATTTTCAACAAATGGTTCTAGAACAATTAGGACATCCATAAGCACAAAAATAACTAAAATCCATACTTAACACCATATACAAAAATTAATACAAAACAGATCATAAGCCTAAATGTAAAACCTAAAACTATAAAACTTCTAGAAAGAAATATAGTAGAAAATGCTTGCATAAGTGTGGGTTAAGCAAAAATTTCTTACGAATGACACCAAAAGCATGATCCATAAAAGAACTAACTGATAAACTGAAGTTCAGAAAAAGTAAAACTTTCTGCTCTTTAAAAGATACTGTTAAGAGGATGATAAGACAAACCACAGACTGGAGAAAATCTTTACAAAGCATACATCTTATAAAGGATTTTTTTTCATAAACGATTTATATCCAGAATATATAAAGGACTCTTAAATCTCAACAATAAAAAAAAACAAACCCACAAGCCAATTAAAATAGAGACATACAATTTGGACAGATAATTCACCAAAGAAGATATGTGAATAGCAACTTTAGGACATAAAAAGATGCCCAATATCATTAATCATCAGGAAAATGCAAAATAAAATCACTATGGAGACAACACTATACTGTTAGAATAGCTAAAATTTAAAAGACTGACCAGGAACTTCCCTGGTGGTCCAGAGGCTAAGACTCCAAGCTCTTATGGTAGGGGGCCCAGGGTTCGATCCCTGGTCAAGGAACTAGATCCCACATGCCGCCGCTAAGAGTTCACATGCTACAACTGAAGATTCCACGTTCTGCAACTAAGACCCAGCACAGCCAAATAAATAAATATTTTAAAAAAAGAAAAAAGAAAGACTGATCATACCGAGTGCTAGCAAGGATGTGGAAGAACTGCAAGTCATACACTACTGGTGGGAATGTATAATGATACAACTACTTTGAAGACAATCTGATAGTTTTTTAAAAATAATACCTACCAAATGATCTAGCCATTTCACTCCTAGATGCTTACCTAAGAGAAGAGAAAATATGTCCATAGAAAAACTTGTATGTGAATGTTCACAGAAGCTTTATTTATAAGAACTGAAAACTGGATATAACTCAAATGTCTATCAGTAGGTGAATGAATAAATAAATTGTGGGATATTTAGAAAATGGACTGTTATACTATTTAGCAATAAAAATAAATAAAATATTTATATATTCAACAATATGAATGAATCTCAAAACAACTACGCTAAGTGAAAGAAGTACATATTTAAATATTTATTATATGACTCCATGTATGGAAAATTCTATAAAATGCAAACAAGCCTATAGTGACTGAAAGAAGATCAGTAGTTGTCTGAGAGGTAGGAAAGGAAAGATCACAAAGGACTGTGAGAAAAATTGTAAGGGTGATGAATATATTCACTATCTTGATTGTGGTGATGGTTTCACAGTTGTATACATGAGTCAAAACTTCGAAAACTGTACCCTTTAACTATACCTTATTTTATTGTTAATTACAAGTCAATAAATCCCCTTCAGAAGAGGTAGTTGAGCCAAAACAGTATCATAGGAAATGCACATAAAATATATTAAAGTGGTAGAATCCTCTGGACTTGGGAACAGAAACAGGTGAGAGATGCTCAGTTTCCTTTATTAAATGGGGTTACAAGTAGGACATTTTTACCCTCAAGTGGCTATTAATATAAATAGAAAATTACTGTGGTTTGTTCAATTTTTTTTAGATAAAAAATACAACCAGCATTGATGCAGTGATTTAACACTTATCACAGTCATTTTATATTTATATATTTATATATTCTGAAAGAATGTAAGAGAAAGAAAAAGCCAAGTGTATCTTTTTTCCCCAAAAAATGTAGCAACAAACAACTAATGGTTGAGGAATTTAACTAAATGACTTGAAGATTCACTTAGCAAAGTAATTTTTAAATAGCTAAAAGAACAGAATAAATAGATCTCTTGCCGGGTTTATGTAAAAGCAAAAAGGGGATGTCTGCTCTTTTATATTGATCTGACTTCTGAAATGGTTTATGCTAAATTCCAGTGCCACCTGGTCCCCTGTGTTATGTCAACAGAGAGGCCAGTTCTGCTGAGTTTTCTTCCTGAAACTCTTCTGGTTCTCCAATATTGCTCTACTGTTCCTGTAAAAAATCTTGTCCTACAATGAACAGCACGGATAGAACAGGAAGACAGTCAGCTTATTTTCTTATTTCCAAAAGCCTAGTAGAAAACAAACATCCTCTCAAGACAAAGTTCTGAGTGATACTAGAATACCAAGTTCTTTTGCTTTTATCTGGAATTATATTCCTTAGTTAGAATCAAAGTTGATAGTTAAGGTGCTTTTGATCCATAAAAATGGGTAAAGAAATTATTATGAAATATGCTTTGTCCAACAGATAACATCTTTTTAAACCTCATGTTCAGGAAAGGGGAGAAGAAATAGTAAAACAGCACACTTTGTTTAAAGAATGAAAGCCACGCTTCCGAAGGTAATTCTCTTGGGTCAATGCCTCCCCTCACTACAAAGGGCATAGTTACTGTTTTCACTGGCTCAAGCAAACAAACAACAATTCTATTTCTCAAAGATGCTACAAAATTCACTCAGCTTCTCTTCCATTAAAGAACTGCCCCTCCCCTTACCTCAAGGATCTTAAAGGGATTCGAATTTACAGCACCCTCCAGCACCGCTCCCCCAAACCCACACACATACTCTCTCACTATCACTATCATACATAAGTCTGTGATCCAAACTATGCCAGTCTGATTCTCCCTCCACCATATCTGACTCTTGAACTTAGAGTCAGACACTTAGAGATGAAAAAAGAATATAGCTGAGTCATATGAGAGTTACCAGTTAGAAGAGGCCAATTCCCCAGTCCTGGCTGCTGGGATCCCTGGAGTTGCCCTTGTTCTCAACTCTTCCTCAGCCCTACCAGTTCAGCTCTCCCTTACTTAATGACTTAATTGTGTATAATAAAGAATTTGGTTGTTTTTTATCTTAAGGTCAATTCCCTTGATGATAGGAGTATCTCTGTTATTTGTGGTGGGCCCTGGATCACACTTGAGTTCATGCTAATAAGAGAACTCTGGATGGGGGCTGGTCACCAGAAAGATCAACCATGTGACTAGAAGATTGGGACTTTGAGCCAAGTGATATCAGCCCAACCTCTGGGGAGGAACAGGGAGCTAGAGATTGAATTCAATCGTGTGTGTCAATCAATCATGCTTATATTATAGGAGAACCCAATAAAAACTCTGGACAATGAAGCTTAGCTGAGCTTCATGGCTGCATTATGACTCATGTGCCAGGAGGGTGATAAGTTCTGATTCCATGGGGAGAGGGCACAGAAGCTCCACGTTCAGGACCCTATGAGACCTTGCCATATGGGTGTCTGTCTTTCTTTTGCTAGTCCTAATTTTTATCCTTTATAATAAAATTATAATCATAGGCATACCACTTCCCTGAATCCTGACAGTCATTTAGTAAATTATTAAACCTGAGGGGATTGTGGGAACCCCTGCTTTTGTAGCCAGTTAGTCAGAGCACAGGTGGTCTGGAAATACCTAAAGCTTACAGCTATTAATAGTTTGGTGTCTGAAGTGAGAGTAGTCTTGTTAGGTACTGTGCCCTTTTCTTATGAAGTCTGCACTAACCCTGGATAGTGAATAACAAAATTGCATTACATTATTTCACTTAATGACTCTCTCTGCTTCATCTTCCTCATCTGTAAATGGAGACAATTGTAATAAGTGTACTTCATAAGCTTTTTGTAAGAAATAAATGAGTTAATATACGTAAAGCACTCAGAACATTGCCTGCTGCTGCTGCTAAGTCGCTTCAGTCCTAGCACATGTTAAATGTCAGGTTTTTAGTTGTTATTGTTTTTATTATTAAAGTTCAGAGCTGGCTAATGTAGAAATTACCAGGCTTTTTGGCTTAAATCTAAATAACAGAGAAAAGACTGGCTCCAACATTAGTCAGAAAATGTTAACACCACTAATCACATAGATGGTAGTAACATTAGTCAGCTAATGTTCTGAATAGAAATGACCACTGCTGATAACTACATCATCTAGCAAAACCCAGGCCAGCAACTTTGAGCCAGTGCCAGAATAGCACATGCTTTCTGTAGCCCTGGAAATTGTAACTCCAGAGAAATTAGGAGCTTTAACTTGGAATAATGAAACAAATTGTTTGGAGAAATCGTACATAAGATTCTCACTTTTAGTTTGTCAAACCATCAGGAATGACACATGGTGAGCAAATCCAAAAATTGTCTGTATGTATCATTTCTAGCTTAGCTATGAGCAACATCACTGCAATGAAATGTTTTTCTCTGCTCATCAGTGATGGGTACCAACTCTTAAAAACTCACTTCATCGTCTTCCATCTTCCTGTCATTTAGAACACGTTTGGAAGTGTTCCAATTAGTTGCTAAGTTCAGAAATAAAGTTCTTACCAGAAAATTGCCTTGAGCTGTTTTTTAATATTATGGTTCAGTCCCTCTGCTGCTGCACTCTCTTGGTCACTTTCCCTTCCCAGTTCTTCTCTGTGGCTTTTAGAGAAGGCCAGGAATGTTCTCCCTGCCATCCTTCATTCTAAGTTCTTACTTATGACACCCACTCTTAAAACCCAGGCGCCATGGCCTCAAGTTATTACAGAAAAGAAGAAAACTAAAATTAAATAATAGTGTTAGAAGATTTTTCCTGGCGGTGCTGGTATCATTCCAAAGATCATTTCTGTGCTTGATCTCTCTGACTTGCTCAGGAGCTATTAAACAAAAGCACCCCAAGGAACTCAACTTCTAATGATTTCCAGTAAGCTATGTATATAGCTAAGTTATGATTCTTCTAAACTGATTTTTTAAAAAATAGTGTTAACAGGAAGTATCAGCCTGTCCATCCTACAATCAGGATTAGCATCTAGGTCTTACTGTTTAAATCTACTGTTTTCCATCTACATTATAGATGATCCCTTCAAGAACTGAAATTCCATAATCCTAGGTAAGAATTTAAACAAAAATAGACAGTGCCTCATTCCTACCAAAACTGATCTTCTCTACAGCCAGATCAGTGCTCTCAACCAAAGTGGTATGGAAAAACAATGGCCTAGAGAGCAGAAGACCCAGGTCTAAGTCCTGGCTCCACTATTTACTAAATACAATGAACAAATAACTTTATAAATCTAGGCCTAAGGTTCCTCATCTGAAAAACCAGGGACACTGGTGGTCATTTACGTTTAATTCTTCTTAGCATCAAGACCTACCCTCAGAGAGCCAAGGGAAGATTGCTTCCATTCTTGTTCAATATCAAAGGACACTCTAGCCACAGACACAAATGGAAAGGAGGCTAAAGCACTTTTTTTCCCTTCCCTGTCAAGCCTCACACAGTTAGACATGCCCTTTCATTTGGAATTCTGAAGCAAATGCTCTAGGAAAAACAACCCCTCCCCCAAGAAAAGGTACTCTTAGTTTAGCGGGGTTTCCCAAGTGGCCCAGGAGTAAAGAAGCCACCTGCCAATAAAGGAGATGTAAGAGATTCGAGTTCAATTCCTGGGTCAGGAAGATCCCCTGGAGGAGGGCATAGCAACCCACTCCAGTATTCTTGCTTGGAAAATTCCATGGACAGAGGAGCCTGGCGAGCTACAGTCCAGCGGGTCACAAAGAGTCAGACATGACTGAGAGACTGAGCACAGAGTCATAGTTTAGCAGTCTTACACAAGAAAAGGATCTAAATATCTAAAGCTTTAACAAGTTCAGCATGAGTCTGCAGAGTGACATGACTGCTAAAGATACCAGCAGCTAATCAGACTGCATGAACAGACACACAGGGCATCTCTGTGCTAATCAAACTACACCTGCGGGTCTGCGTCCAGCTCTAGGAGCCATGATCTAAGAAAGACATTAATGCAAGTATCTACAAGAAGGAGACCAAGATGAAGAGTAGGATGGGGGGGAAATGCTTTCTTCTAACTAGGTCTGTTTTACCTGGAAGAGAAGACTCAAGAGAGAGTCTTAACTGTACTTTGACCCAACCTTTGAATCATCCAGGACTCAGCAGAGCCAGGACCAAGTGGGGATCTTCAGAAGAAAAGGGCTGCTTCAAAAAGCCAGCAGGCTCCCTGTCTCTGGAGATGAAGCAGCCAAAGCTGGGGGATTCCTCTGGGGGATGTGGGGAGCTGGTGAAGATAGGGGTAGGGAAATAGGATGGTTTTCAATAAGAATTCTGCTAAAGAACAAACCCAACTCTCTTTGGAGCATCTTTCCCCATTCTCAACAGAGTGACTCTACTCAGTGTTATTCAGTCTTGATACAGTCTCTTTTGAGTGACTGGACATAGAACCATTTCAGTAGTTTGCTCTTTACTAAGCATTTTTACTCATGTCCTTTTAAAGCCAAACTGCTACCCATCTTCTTCTCTCTTCTCTAAACCTTCCAGGAACTAGCATTGACAACCAAGCTATTAATTACCTTCTGAAGACTTCCATGCCTTCCACAGGTCCTCCACGCTGATTAGCTTATCCTCACCATGGAAGGTGCTGTGTTTCACTGTTGGGTCATGGTAATTGAGGTCTTCCCTCAGGAACTGCAAGGGAAAAGCACACAAGTCACAAGAGACCCCTGGGCATCACCCCACTAAGATCTCATCACAGGTCACAGCACATCCCATCTGCCAGATGTACAAGTGTATCACATCATCTACGTGTCCTTCCATGGGAATATGTCCTACTTGCCAACCAGACTGCCTTTTCTTCTTTGTTACATGTTTCACTCAAGAAAAAAATATAAGAAATTCCTTCCTCATATTTTTTACTCATGGAAAAAGGAAGAGGAATTAACAACTTTTTGAGCGCTTATTTATACACTAAGCAACATTCCAAGAGCTTCTATTTTCTCATTTAATCTTCACAACCAATGGATTATATCATACCTATTTTACAAATGAGAACAGTAATACCCTACATGAACACAATTTGCTCCCAAATTTTGCCTCAAAACATTAAGTTTAAAGAGATTAAATTACTTGCTGTGAAGATTTTAAAATATGTCCCCAAGTCTTTGACAATCCTCCCACAAAAGCTGAACTCTCCCCTTGAACACAGACTGACATTAGTGACTCATCTTCTGAAAAACAGAATGTGGCAGCAATGATGTCGAATGATTTCCCAGGCTAGGTTAGAAAAGGCAGTACAGATTCCACCTGGCTCACTCCCTTTTGGGACACATGCCTTGGGAGCACTGAGCCAACATGTAAGAAGCCTGGCCACCCTGATCTGTCATTCTGGAGAGGTCATTTGCAGAGACTACAGAGAGCTAGCGATGCCTGAGCAGGCCCAGATGTCTGAGTCTCCCAGCCCAGGAATCAGACAAGTGAGTGATTGAGATTTTAGGTTATTCTAGCCCCCAGTTTTTTAGTTACTTCACCTGATGCCAAGTGGACACAGAGGAGCTGTGCAAGAAGAGGGGGTCAAGTGAGGAATGTAGGCTGATGGAAGCTATACCTAAAGGAAGGGCCAGATGCTGAGTGGAACCTCTTTAGAGAACAAAGAAGTGGGGCTGCAACCATCAAGCCTTAAGGAAAGGAAAGGAGCATACTGTAAATAAAAGTAAACAGACCATTTCCTGTGTGACTTTGGGGCAAGCAACTCAGCATCTCTGAGCCTGTTTTCCTCTCAAAATCAGGGCTAATTATCCCTCTCACTTGAGTGCGGTAAGGATTAAATAAGTCATGTTTGCAGAAGTCATAAAATGCCTTTGCACATGTCTTTTAATAGCCCACAGAGCATTTTCTAAATTGAAACTGTACTTAAAAAGTCAAATTTCACCCAAAAAGTCCAACTCTCTTTAAAAAAACAACCTAAAGTTCTAAGAACACTGAACTCCAGTGACAACTCTAGAATTTCATTTAGGAGAGGCTTAAGGGCTGCAGTTTGATGGGAAGGGAGGGTGGTGGCTAAGGGACTTGTCATAAGACTGCTTGTATAGCGAGTACATTGTTTTTATGTAGATTGCTCATTAAAAATTAATTATTATAATGCAAAATTTTATACAGATGCTTTTGTTTAAATTTTACTTAAAATTAAGAAAAAATTAACTGTCCATATCAAACAATATGATGTCACAGTTGGGGCAGCTTAGAGATGGGGGATGGAGAAGGCAATGGCACCCCACTCCAGTACTCTTGCCTGGAAAATCCCATGGACGGAGGAGCCTGGTGGGCTGCAGTCCATGGGATCGCTAAGAGTCAGACACGACTGAGCGACTTCACTTTCACTTTTCACTTTTCACTCTCATGCATTGGAGAATGAAATGGCAACCCACTCCAGTGTTCTTGCCTGGAGAATCCCAGGGACAGGGGAGCCTGGTGGGCTGCCGTCTATGGGGTCACACAGAGTCAGACACGACTGAAGCGACTTAGCAGCAGCAGCAGCAGAGGTGGGGGAGTGGGTACTGAGGAAGACAATGAGGGCTTCTTGATCAAAGATGATACTTCTGTGCTCCCACGGCCCCTGTGTATACCTTCTTCAGTCTTGTTATGGGTCTATCTCCCCTATCAAACTGTATACCCTTTGATAGACAGTCCCAATTACCTAGCTATAAACACAGCATTGGAAAATGTTGTATAGAGCCAGAACTCTGATGTCCAGTATACTTGAAGAAGGCATTATCCCATATCACTCTGAACTGTCCCACATTCAGCTAATAGCTACAGTCTAATTTAAGACAAAGTTTAAAAGCAACAAAAAGGCAAAAACAAAACCAAAGAGGCAATTCTCAGCTCCCACACAAGGATTTACTATCTCAGACTCAGAACAAGCAGCTCTTCTGTCAGGAAGGTCTAAGAGGCTCCGTGAGAGTTCTGCCTCACCAAGCGGAACGCAGCACTGGCTAGAGCTGCAGCTCAGCAGCTATCTGAAGAGCCAAGGGACCAGCTGTCACTAGGTATACTTAGTTCTGTGAGCTCAGAAAAGTGATTTCCCTGGCAGTGGCACAAAGCATGCAACCCCATCCCAAGTGAAGCAGTAGTGAAGGGGTGTGGGTGAGAGCAGACAGGAAGGGAGACATCTCTCCAGAATTCCCATCAAAATAGGTCCATCCAGCTTCATCAGGGAACAGAATTCAAAGAGGTAAAGCTGGAAGAGCAGCAGCACATCACTGGGTGCAGGAATCAGGCAGGCCTCCTGGGTTCTTCCCTGGAAGCAATTCTCCTCCTTCCCCTTTTCACCTTGTTCCCCACTTCTCACCCTCCACGTTTCCCAAACCACACCACACCACCTGCCCTCTCACTTCTCCATACATACAATGTTAATAACCCACAACACACATACCTCAGGTCTGAGAAGCTTCCCAACTCTTGTTTACCCCTTGAATATCTAGCAAGGACCCACATTTTAGTTACAACAGCTCTGCACACCATTGGTACTGATTGCTAGGACGTGAACATGTCGGGATAAAGTATCTGTTCTCAGTGAGGCCAGAAGCTATTGCTCAAAGTAAGGGAGAAGGCAGTCATTTCTCACTCACCTTTATACATCTAGTCTTATTCCTATCAGCCCGGCTACCATACTCACCAAAAGGAGATTTGTAAAGTATAAATCTAATTATACCAACATACCTACTTAAAACCCCATGACTCCCCATAAACTCCAGGATAAAGCCCTAGCTTCTTGGGCTTACATTCAAGGCCTGTTCCAATCTGGCCCATAGAGTAACTTCTCAGTCAGTTTCCTAGCCATTCTCCCTCCCTACCAGACATCTATACTCCAGGCCAGGGGTCGGGAAACTACAGTCGTGGGCCAAATCCGTCTTGCTGCTTGTTTTTTTAAATAAAGTTTTATTGGAATACAGACATCATTCATTTATGCACTGTCCACAGTTGCTTTCATGCTTCAAAGGCAGAACTGAATCGTTGTGACAGAGACTATATGGACAGTAAAGCCTAAAATATTGACTATCTGGCCATTTATAGAAAAAGTCTGCTAACATTTGCTCTAGATACATCAAGCCACTTCAGGTTACTTGAACAAACCATGCTCCTTTATACTTCTAAGCTTTTACACAAGGTGCTCCATTTAATATATATCTCCTCTTCCATCTGCTGAAGAAAAAGTCTCTGCTTCTGTGAAGTTTTCCAGATCTCTCCCAAGCAAGTTAATTGCCCTATCCTATTTGTTCTCTTAGTTCTCAGGGTCATACATCTGTGACAGTACTTATCCCATTATACCATAATTGCTATTTAATTACTCCCCTTTTACTCCCCCTAAGCAACTCAAATATAGAAACTGTATTTTATTTGTCATTTATCTCTTTATCCAGCACCTTGCAAATTCTCTGGAACACCTAAATAAATAAGTAATTCAGCTCTGTAAGCCAATCTCCAGGCATAGAGCCTGGCACAGAGCAGGGTATGTTGTTATTAAATAACTGAATGAGCATCTCTCGGGAGCCAGTATTATAAATGGTATTATAAATGGATTAATTCACATAAAGAACTTAGAATAGTACCTGGCACAAAATAAGCTCTCATATGTATGAACTGAGCTCCACTAAATATTAATACATTTAAAATACTATAAGAGGAATATAAGGATACTAAGAACGTTCAATTCTGGAGCCTACTATTACAATGATGCTGATCTCTCATGTGTAAAGAAGACACAGAAGAGGTAGAAGACAGACAGTTCCTAAGTGCTTGCTGTTCAATATATTAGGACCATGTGCCAAGCAATCAGCAATAGACAAGGCACTGTAATCTACTGCCTTATAAGTCCCTTTCTATTTTATTCAATGATTCTTACTTTGAAAGCTTTAACTCCATTTAAAATAGAAATTTCACAACCTTGGCAAGACCCTCCCTGCCTTATTTGCCATATCAACTGTCCCTTCTTCCCATCCCAAGTGATAATGAAATACTTGCAATTCCCTGAAAGTACCAGGCTCTTGGCAGTTCTCACATCTTTGCACATACTATTCCCTTAGCTAAAACACTCTCCTGCTAAGCATTCCAAATCATCTTTTCAGATTCAAATGACACATTAGCAACCCTGTACATGGGTAAAACTAACTTAACTCTTCCTCTTCTGTGACTCCATCATAATATCCACTTATCCTTTTTATATCCTTATCTGTTTACACAGATATTTCCACAACCAGGGGAACATCTTCTAGGCAGCAACTTCACCTTTCCTTTTACTTCCATATATCTAGCACCCAGCCTACATGCAGGAATATAGAATCTCTCTGAGGTCAATAATATAGTTTAGTCCTTGTCATGGAATTCTCCTTGATGTCCTCAGGCCATGACATTGGTCATATGATGCAGATCAAACCTTAGAGGTAGCATCTAAAGTTGCAACTTGCTAAGTACCTGGCCAGAATGGTAAAGACTAATAAATACTAACATCTCCAGTCTTGAAAACTATCGGGACCAAAGTATCCAAAAACAAGCCAAGGACTACTGCCTGGGGATTCTTATGAGAGGGGGATGAAGATGGATCACTAAAAATATTTCCCCAGAGAGAAAGGATTATTTTCTTAATTGGGATCAATTCTGCTATATTTGGGCTTCCCTGGTGGCTCAGTGGGTAAATCAGCCTGCAATGCAGGAGACTGCCTGCAATGCAGGATTACCTGGATTTGATCCCTGGGTTAGGAAGATCCCCTGGAGAAGGAAATCGCAACTCACTCCAGTATTCTTGCCTGGGAAATCCCATGGACACAGAAGCCTAAGGGGCTTTACAGTCCATGAGGTCGTGAGAGTTGGATACAACTTAGCAACTAAACCACCACTGCTATATTTATATAGGATGAATACACAGCAGGGTACAGAATGTGCTATGGGTAAGACTTTTTAAAAACTGATGTGTTAGAGGGGACTTTTGGCTTGACAGTGTAAGGAGCTCCACAGACCCACTCTCCAGTAAAAGTGGCAAAAATTACTTTCTAACAGCAATCATTTAAAGTCTCTAGAAATGGTCCTAGGGCATACAGCAAATGAAGAAACATTTGCTCAAGATCTACTAAAACTCAGGAAGAAGAGTGACAGTCTGTAGTATTTTAATTAACACTTGCTTTCTCTCTTCCTCCCCACTTTCAAATCAGTAAAACAGAAACTCCATTCCAGACTGGTGCAGCCAAGAACAGAAGGCTCCCTCTTCCCCAGGCTCCCAGTTGGAGGGCTATCTGCTTAAGAGAAGCAGATGGCAGCATGTCTCCTCCCATCTTCAGTTACCTGTTGCTAAAGCTAAGTTCTAGGTGAATCCAGCCAAGAAGTGGGCCTCCCTACTTCCACCTGCTGCTGCTGCGGCTGCTAAGTCGCTTTAGTCATATCTGACTCTGTGCAACCCCATGGACAGCAGCCCACCAGGCTCCCCTGTCCCTGGGATTCTCCAGGCAAGAACACTGGAGTGGGTTGCCATTTCCTTCTCTGATGCATGAAAGTGAAGTCGCTCAGTCGTGTCCAACTCTTAGCGACCCCATGGACGGCAGCCCACCAGGCTCCTCCATTACTTCCACCTAGGTCCCACATATGGGGCAGGGACTTCACCTTGGATGCAGAGCCACGGAGGATATTGGGGAGTTGATTGCCATTTTCCTAGCTTATAAGACAGCAATTATACTCTGGGAGAGGTAAGCCAAGAAGGGTACTGCCACCCTTCCATCAAATGCTTAGCTACTAAGGTGGGGGTGTCAAAGAGAAGCCATTATCAACTGACCTTCAACTCCAGAACCATAGCTCAGAGATTTTCCCTGGTGGGAGAAGCAGGGTTTAAACAGAGTTTTTTTAACCTCTCCCCAAAGGAAATTATTTTATTTGCAACAGAATGTGAAGAAGTTCAATACTAAGGGCTCTCTGAAAAACAGTGAAAATTGTGGTGAAAGGCAACTGAGAGGAGATGGGTGGATTCATTAGAGATATAGGTTAAACTGTAGGCTAAAGAATTTGCTGATGAGAACAAGGAAAAGAGACAGCTGGGAGGAGCCCCCTTGGATTAGGAACAAATCTCTAACACTGATCTCAGGAACTATCCTTTCAAAGGAGCTCTGATATGGTTGGATCAGTCTGTGGAGAAAACTTCTGCCCCAGGGCATTGTTGAAAGCAACAGAGTAATAATCAAATGACAACTAAGAGCACTTAACAGCTGAGTGTGGCCAGGAAAAGACAGTCAAAGACAGCCCTGCCAAAACCACTGCCATTCAAAGTGACTGCAGGCATATCCAAGGCTGTACCCGCTGAGAAGCAACATCAGAGGCTTCACATTATAAGGAGGTGGTGGGAACAGACCACTGAAATAATCTTTCTAGTCACCAAACAAATAAACAAGTAAATAATAATAAGCCTCAGAGGAGTTGGGAGTTGTAGCCAGAGTTGCTACAGTATACTATCAAAAAATCCACTAACAACATATATATTGTGCATGTATGTATATGTGTGTGTATGTGTGCATGCTAAATTGCTTCAATTGTGTCCGACTCTTTGCAACCCCATGGACTATAGCCTGCCAGGCTCCTCTGTCCATGGGATTCTCCAGGAATACTGGAGTGTGCTTTCCTCCAAGGGATCTTATCAACCCAGGGTTTCACCTCACATTTCTTTTTTTAAGCCTCCAGCATCTTTTATTTTTCCTAGAACCTGTATACAATTAACTCTAGCAGGGCAGTACTCAATACTGTTTAAGCCTCACATCATTTCTTCTGTCTCCTACATTGGCAGGCAGGTTCTTTACCACTAGCACTACCTGACAGAGACGGCAACGGCACCCCACTCCAGTACTCTTGCCTGGAAAATCCCATGGATGGAGAAGCCTGGTAGGCTGCAGTCCATGGGGTCGCTGAGGGTCGGACACGACTAAGCGACTTCACTTTCACTTTTCACTTTCATGCATTGGAGAAGGAAATGGCAACCCACTCCAGTGTTCTTGCCTGGAGAATCCCAGGGACGGGGGAGCCTGGTGGGCTGCCATCTATGGGGTCGCACAGAGTTGGACATGACTGAAGTGACTTAGCAGCAGCAGCAGCAGCAGCACTACCTGAGGACCCCATACATATATAGATATCTCTTTCTCCCCCACCCCATATATATATATATATATGTATATATATATATGGCATGCAAAATAACAAGGCAGTGTGACCCATACACCAGGAAAAAAGCACACAACAGAAATTGTGAGAGCAACCAAATTTTAAACTTAACAGAAAAAGGCTTCAAAGTAAACACTATAAACATGTTCAAAGACAAAAGGAAACCATAAGTAAAGAAGTAAGGGAATGTGTGATAACAATGCCACATTAAATAAGGAATATTAACAGATAGAAATTACAAAAAAGAACCAAAGGGATGCAGTAGAGTTGAAAAATACAATAACTGAAATGAAAATTTCAGAAGAGCTCAACAGCAGCTCTGAACCAGCAAAAGACAGAAGTAGCAAATCTGATGATGGACTAAAAGAGACTATTACACAATCCAAAAAAACAGACAGGAAAAAGGGATGAGAAAAATGAACAGTTTCAGAGGAATGTGGAATACCACTTTGCTCACACGCATAATGGAAGGATCAAAAGGTGAGGATGGGGAGTTCCCTGGTGGCCTAGTGGTTAGGATTCTGCACTTTCACTGCTGTGGCCTGGGTTCAATCCCTGATGAGGAAAATGAGATCCTGAAAGCCACAGAACTTGGCCAAAAGAAAAAGGAGAGGATGAAGAGAAAGCAGCAGGGAAAAAAATTAGGGCTTTTCCAAAGCACAGGAAAACCCAACAAACTTTTTGGCCAACCCAATACAAAAAAATAACACCTGAGAATTTCCCAAGTTTATTGAAAAGCATTAATCTAGTCATCCAGAAAGTTCAACAAACTTCTGTGTGTGTGTGTTAGTCGCTCAGTCGTGCCCGACTCTTTGCGACCCCATGGACTGCAATCCACCAGGTTTCCTCTGTCCATGAGATTTTCCAGGCAAGGATACTGGAGTGGGTTGCCATTTCCTTCTCCAGGGGATCTTCCCAACCCAGGGATCAAACCCGGGTCTCCTGCACTGCAGGCAAATTCTTTACCGACTGAGAGAATAGGATAAATGCAAAGAGACTCACAAACAGACACATCACAGAAAATGTTAAAAGCCAAAGGCAAAGAGAAAATCTTAAAAGCAGCAAAAAAAAAAAAAAATCATCACACATCAAGGAAGTTAAATAAAATCAACAGCCTACTTCTCATCAAAAACAATAGATGCTATATATCCACAGAAAAAACATGGTCCAAAAGGATACATATACCCCAATGTTCACTGCAGCACTGTTTACAACAGTCAGTACACGTTAACAACCTAAATGTCCACTGACAGAGAAATGGATAAAAAAGATGTGGTACGTATATGCAATGGAATATTACTCAGTCATTAAAAAGGATGAAATAACTCATTTGTAGCAAGATGGATGGACTTATAGATCGTCATACAGAGTGAAGTAAATCAGACAGAGAAGGAGAAATACTGTATCACATCCCTTATATGCAGAATCTAAAAAGAAATAATACAAGTGAACTTATTTATGAAACAGATTCACAGAGAACAAATTTATGATTCCCAGGGTGGGGGAAGGATAAGGGAAAGGGATAGTTAGGGAGCTTGGGATGGACAGGTACACTCTGCCATATTTAAAATGGATAACCAACAAGGACCTACTGTATAGCACAAGGAGTTCTGCTCAATGTTATGTGGCAGCCTGGATGAGAGGGGAGTTTGGGAGAGACTAGATACATATATATGTATGGCTGAGTCCTTTTGCTGTCCACCTGCAATGATCACAACATTGCTAAACCAGTTATACTCCAATACAACAACAACAACAAAAAAAATAATTGATGCTAGAAGGCAGTGGGATTGCAAGTTTAAAGTGCTGAGAGAAAAAACTGTCAACCAAGAATCCTGCATTCAGCAAAACTATCTTTTAAAAGCAAAGGCATAATAAAGGAAAACAAACACTGAAAAATTCATTGCTAGATGACATACCTTATAAAAAACCTTGAAGGAAGATCTTAAGGTAAGTAAGGGATGCCAGATAGTAATTTGAATCCACATTAAAAAAAAAAAAGATTTTTTTTTAAATAAATTCATTCATTCTCTTAATATATATTGAGCAGGCACTATTAATATACAATGAGCAGCACTGAGCCAGACACTGTTTTAGGTACCAGGGACTTAGCAATAAACAAAATAGCTCCCTTGCCCTTTTGGATTAAATGATACAATTCAGAAGGGGATTATATCCTTAAAAATAAAAGCTGGCAAACAAACAAAAAAAGTCTAATGTATAAAAAAAGTATGTATATATATGTATAACATTTATTAAAAAGTATAACAATGACCAAGGTGCCAGAAATGGGGTATACTTGCAGACTTCATTATTAAGTAGCATTGTCTGAGAAAGACCTCACTAATAAGAGGAATGAGAAAACACAAAATATTTGGAAACATGAGGAACTTATCAAAGAGGATATCTGGGAGAGGACTATTTCAGACAGAGGTTAGAGCCCTAAGATAGGGAAAAAAAATAAAAAGGAATGTTTGAGAAACAGCATGGAGTGTGACTGGAGTAAAAAACTAAGAAAGTGAAAGTGAAGTCACTCAGTCATGTCCAACTCTTTGCGACCCATGGACTGTGGCCTACAACGCTCCTCTGTCCATGGGATTTTCCAGGCAAGAGTACTGGAGTGGGTTGCCACTTCCTTCTCCAGAGGATCTTCCCAACCCAGGGATCGAACCTGGGTCTCCCACATTGTAGGCAGATGCTTTACCATCTGAGCCACCAGGGAAGTTCATGCTTAACAAAATAATAATAATAATAATAATAATAATAAGGGAGATATATAAAGAGGAAAAGATCCTAACGATAAGTGGGAGTCAGGTCACATAGGACCTTGCTGACTCTTGTGTTAACTTTGGCTTTCACACTAAAGGAGAAACAAGGCTATAACAGCGTTTTGAGCAGAGGAGTGAAATGATCTTGTTTACATTTTTTTAAAGCTCTCTGGCTTCTACACTGAGAATAGATTATAGACATGGTGATTTGTTAGGAGGCTGTTGCATCTCAGTGCCTGCAGGGGAGTAGTGGTGAGAAATGAATAAACTTTGGACACATTCTGAAGGTAGAACCCACTGGATTTATCATCAATGGATATGGTGTGTGAGAGGAATTAATGGATGATTCATAATATTTTTTGGCCCACGCAATGGAAACACTGGAGTTGCCCTCAACTGAGATGATGAAGTTGGGGAAAGAACAGGTTTTGGATGAGGTGATATTTAGAACCTAGTTTGGGTCACGGCAAGCTTCAGACACCTTTAAAATTCTTAGAAGAAAAGATCAAGGTAAATCACCATGATCTTGGATTTGGCAATGGATTCTTAGATATGACATCAAAAGCATACAACAATTACAAAAAAAAAAATTAAACTGGACTTCACTGAAGTTTAAAATTTTTGTGCCTCAAAAGACACCATCACGAAAGTGAACAGTTAACCTTAGAACGGGGTAAATATTTGCAGATGATGTACCTCATAAGGGATAAGGGACTTGTATCTACAATGTAAAAAGAATTTTTACAACTCAATAATAAAAAGACAAATAGCTCAATTAAAAACTAGGAAAAGGATATGAATAAAACATGGATGGACCTGAAGATTATCATATTCAATACTGAGTGAAGTAAGTCATACAGAGAAAGACAAATATAATATCATTTACATGCACAATCTAAAAAAAATTAAACAAATGAAGTTATTAACAAAACAGAAACAGACTCACAGACTTAGAGAATGAATTTACAGTTACCAGGTGAGAAGGCTTGGTGGGGGATAGATTGGGAGTTTGGGATTGGCATGCACACTGCTATATTTAACTTAGATAACCAACAAGGATCTATAGTATAGCATAAGAAACTCTGCTCAATATTATGAAATAACCTAAATAAGAAAAGAATCTGAAAAACAGTTGACACATTTTATGTTTAACTCAGTTTGCTGTATACCTGAAATACAAAATTTTTAATCAACTATGCCCAATATGAAATAATTTTTTTAAATTTCTCAAAAGAAGATATACAAATGATCAATAAGCATACGAAAAAATGTTTGGCAAAATTAATCACCAAAGGAATGCAAATCAAAACCATAATGAGATATTATTTCACATCCACTAGGATAGCTATAATTTTAAAAATCAGATAAAAACAAGTGTTAGTGAGGATATGGAGAAATTAGAACCCTCATGCACTGCTGACATGAATGTAACAACATTCAGTGACACTTTGGAAAAAGTCTGGTAGTTCCTCAAAGGGTAAACATAGAATTACTATATGACCTAGACCCAGCAATTCCACTCCTAAGGATACATTCAAGAGAAATAAAAACATCTGTCCACTGGGAATCCTCTGCTAGTCCAGCGGTAAGGACTGTGTGCTTTCACTGTCACAGCCTGGGTTCTATCTCTGTGTGGGGAACTAAGATCCCAGAAGTTGTAAGGCATGGCCAAAATAACAATAATACAAAACTTTTTAAAATTTTAAATAAAAGTAAAAATCTGTCCATAAAAAACTGCACAACGGCAGAATTATTCATAACAGCCAAAAGGTAGAAACAACTCAAATGTCCATCAACTGATGAGTGAATAGCAAAATGTAGCACGTCCATACAACAGAATATTATTTAGCCATAAAAAGGAATGAAGTTCTGATATATGCTACAACATGGATGAACCTGGAAAACATTATATTGAGTGAAATAAGCCAGTCACAAAGAACCACATATTACATGACTCAAATATGAAATGTCTAGAATAAGCAACTCTTCAGAGACAGAAAATACATTAAGATTAGGGGACTAGGAGGCAGGAGGACAATAGCTAAAGTGTACTGGTTTTCTCTCTGAGGTGACAAAAATGTTCAAAAATGGACTCTGGTGATAGTTGCATATATCTGTGAATATATTCCGACTCTTTACAACCCCATGGACTGTAGCCTACAACGCCCCTCTGTCCATGGGATTTTCCAGGCAAGAGTACTTGGAGTGGGTTGCCATTCCTTCTCCAGAGGATCTTCCCAACCAAGGAATCAAACCCGGGTCTCCCACATTGCAGGCAGATGCTTTAACATCTGAGCCACCAGGGAAGTCCATAAATAACCATTAAATTATATATTTTAAATGAGTACAGTATGTGAATTATAGCCCAATAAAGCTGATTTTTTTTAAATGGTAGGTTCAACCAGGGGCCAGGCAAACTTTTTTGTAAAGGATCAGACAGTAAATATTTTAGACTTGGTGAGTCATACAGTCTCAGTTACAACTACTCAACTCTTTTCTTCCGTGAAAGTAGCCAGGGACAAGATGTAAATGAGTAAGAGTGGTTCTGTGCCAATGAATCTTTACTTATGGACACCGAAATCTGAATTTCATATAAATTTCACATGTCATAAAATTCTTCCATGGGTGTTTTCCCCCAACTATTCAAAAAATGTAGACGTTATTCTTAGTTTGCAAACGCTATAAAAACCAGGAAGGGGGTCGTAGAGATGCCCCTGGACTGAATGCACCTAGTTCTCCCTCCATTATGGCTTCGAGCACTAAGGAAGTTTCTCTCCCTTAACAATCCCCATGAACAAGAGTCAATTTTTATTTCCTTTTCAGTTTTCTCCCCAAAACACTACCACCCCTATGCGTGGCTTTCCAAGACCCTGGGAAATACAAACCCAGCCAAGCACTCAACAGCAGGAAAACCTCCTGGACCCCATTTCCAAAATAGAACACCAACTCATACCAACTTGGTAAGAGTTTAGGGCTCATGTGTTCCTTATAATGGCCAATCACTGTTGGGCAGTGAGTAGGTAGAGGAAAAGGCTTGGGAACAGAGAATATAAAAGAGTAAGGCAAATTCATGTCCCCTTTTCAAGAATGCTCTGGCTCTTAATTCTAACAATATTAAAAAAAGAAATCCTTAAGAACAAATCTCATATTAGAGCATGATGGTACCACAAGAGAAGGCAGAAGGGAGGAGTGAAAATAGGAAGCCTCTGTTAAGAGGCATTTGCTCATTCATTTGCCCAACCAGCATTTACTGAGCAGTGACCACGTGTCATGTCCTGTGCTGGGATCTGAGGACACAAGAATTAATCATGCTGAAAAGCACCTGGATGAGTCAGATATATGGCGGAAAGTCAGTCTTTGAAGGCAAGAACTACTGTCCTGTGTGGAGGAAAGGGCTATGGTTCAATCCCAGAGAAACACCTCTCCAATCCTCTTAACCCCACACCGCCTGAGACCTCACAGTTTTCCACTGAACTAACCAGGGAGCTTCTCACCACCCAGAGACATCAGAAGGCTTGTGAAGGGACATATGGGGAAAAAAATCTCACAGATACAGACTCGAATCCCATTGGAACCACTTATTCACCACATCACTTTAAGCCTGCAAAATGTAGATGACCTCACAGTTACAATGGGGAGACAGTGAGATTGTGGAAGGCACAGTCCCTCACACTTCCTACACGTAGAAGGTGCTTCATGAATGTTTGACTATTCTGAAGCTGGGTCGCTTGGCTCACACTGTGAGAAATGATGCATCCTGAGTGAACCAGCACTCAGCCTCTGAGTTCCAGCAGCTTCTAATCTCAGCCCTTCCTCCTCGAGATGCAGGACTGCTAGGTGACACAGAGCCTGGTTCTCACCAGTCATGCCATGTTGCTGAGGTGCATGCCTATCTGACCTACACTTGCAAGGGCCTGATGCTGCTGGGCACTGAGGGGGAAGAGGACAAGCTGGGTAATAACTACCACTATTGAAATGTTCACACTGCATTACGGTTTACAGATGCTTCTTTACATCCATTATCTTATTTGAGCCTTATGCCAGCAATTAATGGGATGTATTGATATTACTAGTATCACTGTCTTGTAGATGAAGAGACTATTCCCTAGACACCGTCCTCTTGAAGGAAGTGTCCCTGTTTTTTTGCCTCCTGCCTTAACTCACAAAGTTCTTCTTTCGTGGAATGCTCCTCCTTCTTTCTTCATTGGTAAACTCTGCTCTCCTTTAAAAGACCAAGTTCCAGTTTTACCTGCTCAGCAAGGCCTGCTCCTGACATACCTCCAGTCAGAATTAGAGCCATCTCTGTTTAAAATCCTTCAAGCTCATCATCTTTGGGATGAAATCCAAGTTTCTCAGTATGGCTAAAATCTGGCTGGCTCATGCCTGCGTCTCCAACCACATTTTCAGCCTCTCCCTCCCTGCTCCACCATTACTTTCTATGCTCACAGTAAAAGAACCACTGAGTCACAGATCCCTAAGGACATCATACTCATTCCTCCACTTGCTATATACTCTTCTCATCCCCAGGTTAACTCCTGTTCATCTCAGGCATCATCTCTTCTGAGTCATCTTTCCTGGCATCCTAGAATGGGTTAAATTCCCTATTCTGTGTTTACAGATCATGCAGTGCTCATCTCTCACCACAATACCTACTAGGATTGAACACACAGTCTTTCTGCCTCACTAATATGTGAGCTCTCTGCAGGTAGAAAAGTTGTCTTCCTCATCAGTCTTTGCATACTCAGCATCCAGCACAGAGCAGACAGTAAATATACCTAGAGAAGGAAGACAGGAAAAAAAGGGTGGGGAACACAAGAACAAATAAAGGGGGTGGTGGTGATCCTGGGTCCCTCAAGTGAATGAGACACTGCACTGGAAACCAGTTGTTTCTAATGCACTTAGGTACACTGAATGTGACGCACACGTAGATACAGACATGCACAGAGAGGCTGGCATCAACACAAACACCAATCAGGTATGAAGACAAGCAGGGCCTTGGAAACCAGTGGCCAATTCCTCCGCAGACAGGAAGATCCAGAAGCTTACTTAATACTTGAAACAGAACTTTTCTCTCTCCTCCGGCTTGACCGTTTTTGGCCGTAGACCACCCTTGCATTCTACTGCCACGTTACAGGGCCCAGATCCTGCCTGGACTGGCAGCATCTTCGGGTCCCTGTTTACCCCCAAGTCCTGCACACTGTACTGCACCCTCATCTTTCTCTCCTAATCTTTTGCTTCATCTTTGACCTGGTTTATGTGTCTTCTCTCAGCTCCTTCCTTGGCTCAGTATTCCTCCCCTCCTCCACTTCTTATACACAGCACCAGGGAAGCCTTCATATGCACACAGGCACACCTAAATACAAAAAGACACATACAAATACAGAAAGGCACAAAATGATGTATACACACACACAATGGCACAGACAGACATATACACATATATAGACACACACAGAGAAGCCTTACAACTAACCCCTGCCATTAACAGGACTGCCATCCAGAACAGACAAAGCAGACTCACCAACAAAGACGGAAGGAAGGAAAACAACAGTCTGCTTGGTGAGAAAGAATTTCCCTATCTATCAAAGCAAACCACCGTCTGGGTTTTCCTGGAAACATGAGCGAAGCCATCTGGGGGAGCTGCTGCTTCACCCTGTATCTGGCTAAGGCGCTGGGACAGATTGCAAACGATGCCTACTCCCTCGGATGTGTAGCTCAGCTTGTCTAGCAACAGCTACCCTTCCCTGAGTGCTGGCTGACAATGTGTCTTCTGCTACACCAGCACATGTTAGATTACCTCACCCCTATTCCTCTTGAAATTCCCACAGTCTCCTGTGCACGCCACCATTACAGCCCTGAAGATGTGATGCTGTCATTGCCAGTTTACATATCTGCCTCTCTCATTAGCCTAAGGGCTTAAGAATGGCAAAGCGTATCTTATTTTCATCTCTATTCTATTCTACAGATGAGGCAAGTGAGCCTCCAAATTACTTGGTCATACAGCTAGTACACTGGCAAGCTTGCATGTGAACTCAAGTCAGACTCCAAAAGTTCATGTTTAGGCTTTTTAAAAGTCAATTTCCAAATACTCTCAGAAACCCACAAAAACACCAAGAAGCCCTCATCAAAGTTAGAGTAAGGCCACAGAATTTGGACTCAGTGGGGCTGCAGCCTGGAAGCTGACTGTGAGCCAGCCCTGGTAAGTGAATGCTACAGCCATCCATTAAGTAGGTATTTACAAGGAAAACAAGGATAGGTCCTTTCCCTAGCCGAAAGAGCAGGTTTCACCTGATGAATGATACCATTCACTTATTCATCATCTCTGTCCTGTCGAAAGGACCCAAGCAGACTTCAGTTTGTGCTCTGTCCGAATTAAGGGCAGGGGTCAGCAGGTTCCACAAGGCAGGAGATAAGATGGTGACTGCATCAGGAGATAGGCGGGGAGCTAGAAGGCAAAAAACCCACAGGGTGCCTCCATACTGTAACAGTCCTTTAGTTCAAAGAAAAAGAACTGCAGCAACAGAAAGGTATACATCAAAACTTATGCTGAGGTTATTTAAATAATTGTGTGTGGTTATTTTCTTCTGCCCTACTTTACACGTAGTAAATGTAAACAAACAAACAAACAACCTTCAGGCTGTCAAAATTGTTCCAAGAGGAAACAAGGAAATCCATGTTCAGGACTGGGTCCAGGGGAGAACTCTGCTTCTGAGGGGCAGCATGGTAGCAGCAGTAGAAATTAGAGGAAGGCCCTGAACACAAGGCAAACTCAGAAAAAATAAAACTGGGGATAATTAGCCAGCTGCCTTTGACATCTCCCCTTATGGAGTTCCATATGATAAGGGGCTGGAATTTGATTCGGGTCCCTGGTCTGTGGGTGAGAGGGAATTATTACCAGGGTTCTCCCTTAGCTTCCCTAGAACAACTACCAAAAAAGAGAAATGAAGGGACAGAGGGCAGGAGGAAGAGGGAAAGGAATTCTCCCAAAGGCTCTTCAGTCTGGTGTCCTCAAAGCCATCTACGCCTGCCTAGAAAGAGGCAACTTAGCTGTCGGCTAGCTAACCAGGGATCTCTGCTTCCAGAAACCATGGTAATTTGGACTTGGAAGCACCTCTGCATATCTGTCAAAGTAAGGAGTGGGAGAAATAAAGATAGAAGTCAACAGGGTTTTCAATGTGTTTTTTTTTTTTACAGAGCCCTAGGGATTCTTATGGGTTGGGCTACAGAAAGGCAAGTAGGAGGTGACCACTACTTCAACCAATGTAGTGACACTTTTACTTTTTTAACATCTTCACTGAGTTATAATTCACTGTCAACTTAGTATACAACTCAAGGGTTTTTAGCAAAATCACAGAGGTGTACAATCACAAGTCTGAAATACTCTCATCAGCCTGAGGCAGATCTGAGTTTCAATAACCCCTAAAAAATGGATAACTATGAGCTACTTCAGTCTCAGTTTCCTTACCAGTTGTATGGAAAAATTACTATCCACCCCACAGTAGAGGTTTCTTGTAAAGATGATGTGAGCAAAGTACCCAGCACCATCCAAACACATCACAGCCGTGTAAGAGTTGAAAAAGAAGTAGTAGTACAACTGCTGGCAACTAAGCCACAGGCTGGGCACTCCCTATACATGAGGTCATTCCATCTCTGCCATAATCTTTCTAGGTAAGGATTACTATCCCTATTTGACAGCTAGGAAACGTAAGCTTACAGAGAACTTGCCAAGGTCATGCAACTGTTGATTGGTGAAAGTAAACCTGAAACCCCCATTTTTCTTGCTCCAGTGCCTGCGCATTTCTTTGCTCAGTCACACAGCCTTTTAGCAGTCTCAGTATCTTCCTTTCTTAAACAATAGCCCTCTTGTATGTCTTTCTCTAAGTCTTTCCTAATGTTTTGACTATAGTGATTTTACCTCCATTCAGATCCTGTATGTGATTCACAGAACAGGGCAGAGGGGCAAGGAAGGGGTCACAAACACGTCTGGAGCCCAGACCCTAGCAACTCCTAGACACAGCCCACCATTGACTTAGGTTAGTTCCGGCCAGGAACTCACAAGTCAGAAGCACCCTGTCCCCCATATCATTGACCAGCTAACTCTATACTCTCACTCTGCCCCAGAGAAACAATTTAAGGAGCACACAGCAATAAGATAGGATCTTCGCTTTCAAATTAAAAAACACATAACTCATCACCTTTGTGTGTAAGGCCCTGCGACAAGCACTATGGGAGAAGCAGTGATGGATGAGACCTGGTTCCTGTTATTGGAGGCACTCACAATCTGGAAGACAGACAGATGAACCCAACTTATTACAATATGGAGCAGAGCAATATGCAGATAAGGGCTTCACACCCAGTACTCTGGAGCATGGGAGAGGAAGGATTACTTCCCAATGTAGGGGAACAAATAGGATTTCTTGGAGGGAACATTTAATCTAGAGCCAGCAGTTCTCAACTGGGAGAAATTCTATCCCCCAGAGCAACTGACATGTGCTCAGTTGCTCAGTGGTGTCCGCATAGACCGCAGCCCATCAGGCTTCTCTGCCCATGGAAAATTTCCAGGCAAGAATACTGGAGCAGATTGCCATTTCCTCCTTCAGGGGATCTTTCCAACCCAGAGATTGAACCCTCATCTCTCTCGTCTCCTGCACTGGCAGGCAGATTCTTTACCACTGCACTACGTGAGAAGCCAATTGACAATTGGTGATAAAAAAAAGTTTTGGGTTATCACAATTTGGTGGGGTTGGAAACACGGTGGCTGCTATTAGTGGCCAGTGTGTAGGGATGGTGCTAAATATCCTACTATCTGGCCCAAAATGTCAATAATGCTTGCAGCTGAAAAATCCTGATCTAGGCCTTTGGTGGACAAGTGGAATTCTCACAGGTAAAACTAGGCGACAGAATGATACCCAGATGAGGATTTATCTGGAGCAAAGGCATAGCGATACTAGGAGCATGTTTGAGACGGCTGCAGCATAGAGTAAGAGAGAGCAGGGTAACAAGGACTAGTCAGGTGAGCTAAAGTCAGACTGCAGGAGCACTGATAGGCAGGTCAGAACTCAGTTTAGTAAGTGAAGGTAGGCCACTCTCTTATCATGTCATCATCTCTATACAGAGTTAATAAAGCCTAGCTCTTGGAGTGGCTGAGAAGTAAATGAAACTGTGTATGTACTCAGCCGGCAGAGGACTTGGTACATTCTACGAGTGCTCCTTTTCCACCATACTCCCTTCACAAGGTAGACTAAGGTTCAGAGCTGTGCTCTAGAAATTCCAGTAGTAGTGCAAAAGGCAAACTTTTAGGCAATAATACAATCAAAATCATCAGGGTACAAAGCAAGTCATTCTAATAAAGTGCTAAATGAGCAATGGAGACCGCACTGCACGAGTTAATACTGAGATGAGAGAGATCAGAGGGGTGAGAAAGTCAGGGAAGGTTCATGAAAAGTGAGCCAGGGGTATTCCAGAGGACATCTAAGACTGATACAGACAGAAGCAGGAAGGGATATGAGAACTTAATTCCCAGAAAGGAGAACTATCTGAGCAAAGAAAGGCACCTGGAATAAACACGGAATGACTAGGACCCAAGAAAGACAAGTGTCAGATCAGAGTGGTAGGAGGTGTGTCTAAGGCTGGGAAATTCCCTGGCGGTCCAGTGGTTAGGACTCAGTGCTTTCATTGCCATGGCCTGGCTTCAATCACTGGTCAGGGAACTAAGATCCTGCAAGTTGGCAGTACAGCCAAAGGAAAAAAAAAAAAAAAAGGCTAAGGCCAGATTTGAAGGGATGGAATGCCAGGCACAGGAAGTTGGATGGAAAAACAAAAGGAAACTCAAATGTAACTTTGGAAGATCACTGACAGCATGGACATATGCTGGTGGAGGAGAAACTAGAAGCAAGGGAATACTGAGAAGAGTCCCCAGCTACCCAGATACAAAGAAATGAGGTCCCAAGCCTGAGGAGGGAATAACTATTATTAGTCATGATGATAACTTATGAGCATAATACAGCTATTTATCTTCATCCAAATTAGCACATGCTGGCCACAGCACTGGCTCTGTGCGAGAAGTACACAGGTTCCTATGGACCACTGCCACTCCAGTTCATTCCTACTGATCCTCTGGCTATCTGCAAGTGGAACTGCCTGCTGCCCCCCTTAGGGTTTAGTTTGCCAGGGCCTGGTTCCACCTGGGGCCAGAGTCCATCCTTCCCCAACTCTCACAGCCTCCGAGGACCTAGCATGCCTCTTGATGGAAGTAAACTTTCATCCTGCTGAAGTCAAGGAGATCTGATGACCCTACACTTTGAACATAGCCTGTTCAAAATCCTCTAACCTTCCAAACAGGTAGGAGGAAATTATAAGTTCTCACCCAGACCTTTTCAAAAGATAAAGGCATAGGCCAGGGGCTGAGTGAGCTGACAGAGAAGCTGTGCCCCTAGAAACATGTGTCCCTGCTCTATCACTCCCCACTTCCCTTAACATCAGCCACTTGGATGAACTACCTCCTGCAGTGGCCTGGCTCTCGGCATGTCGGCCAAGCTGCTGAGGGTGGCTCCCAGAGTTGAATGCACTGGTGCCCTGGGATGATGAGGGAACTGATTTGAAATTCTTGCGATATAGGCTAGCCCTCACTATTTATATCATCATGCTGAGGGAGGGATAAAACATGAATTTGGAACCTATCATATGCCAGCCTTTGTGCTTGGTGCTTTGCATACATTAACTTCTTACAACAACCATGCAGAGAGTCGCCCTCCTCAAATATTAGTAGCAGAATAACTGCAGCTCAAAGAGCTGAAGTGATGTGCCTATTTGTTGCATAGCCAGTAAGAGGCAAAACCAAATTTTGGACACAGGCCTATCTATATCAAAATGCATGCTCTTTCTGAAGATAACAACAAAAACTCATGGAGACTCTTCTGTATGCCAGGCACTGCACTAAGCGTTTTACACGCGCTATTTCTTTTTTAATCTTTATTTATTTGGCTGTGCCGGGTCTTAGTTGCGACACACAGAATCTTTGATCTTTCTTGCAGCATGAGGGATCTTTGGGTGCATCATGTGGGACCCTTAGTTGCAGCATGTGGGACCTAGTTCCCTGACCAGCGATCAAACCTGGGCCCCCTGCACTGGGAGCGTGCAGTCTTAGCCACTGGATCACCAGGGAAGTCCCTATGTACATTATTTCATTTAATCTTCACAATAGCTTCATGAGGTGCCCAACATCATCACTCCTCTTCTAATGAGGAAACTGACGCTTAAAGAGATTAAGTAACTTCTCAAAGTTTCCACAGCTGGTAAAGGGAGAGCCAGGTTTAAGCCTAAGTCTCTGTGACTCTGCAGCACAAGCTCTTAACCCTACACTATGTTCTACAGCAGACACAACAGGCACTAAAGGAAGCGTAAGTATATTTTGCAACTTCCCAGTTCAGTTCAGTTCAGTCACTCAGTCATGTCGAACTCTTTGAGACCCCATGGACTGCAGCACGCGAGGCTTCCCTGTCCTTCACCAACTCCCAGAGCTTACTCAAACTCATATCCATCAAGTCAGCAATACCATCCAACCATCTCATCCTCTGTCATCCCTTTCTCCCACCTTCAATCTTTCCCTACATCAGCGTCTTTCCCAATGAGTCAGTTCTTCGAATCAGGTGGCCAAAGTATTGGAGCTTCAGTTTCATTATCAGTCCTCCCAATGAATATTCAGGACTGATTTCCCTTAGGATTGACTGGCTTGATATCTCTGCAGTCCAAGGGACTCTCAAGAGTCTTCTCCAACACCACAGTTCAAAAGCATCAATTCTTCAGCACTCAGCTTTCTTTATGGTCCAACTCGCACATCCATACATGACTACTGGAACAAACCATACCTTTGACTATATTGACCTCTGTCAGCAAACCAATGTCTCTGCTTTTTAATATGCTGTCTAGATTGGTCATAGTTTTTCTCCTAAGGAGCAACAGTCTTTGAATTTCATGGCTGCAGTCACCATCTGCAGTGATTTTGGAGCCCAAGAAAATAAAGTCTCTCATTGTTTCCCCATCTATTTACCCCGGAGTGATGGGACCAGATGCCATGATCTTACTTTTTTGAATGCTTAATTTTAAACCAGCTTTTTCACTCTCCTCTTTCACTTTCATCAAGAGACTCTTTAGTTCCTCTTCGTTTTCTGCCATAAGGGTGGTGTCATCAGCATATCTGAGGTTATTGATATTTCTCCTGGCAATCTTGATTTCAGCTTGTGTTTCATCCAGCCTGGCATTTCACATGATGTACTCTGCATATAAGTTAAATAAGCAAGGTGACAGTATACAGCCTTGATGTACTCCTTTCCCAATTTGGAACCAGTCTGTTGTTCCATGTCTGGTTCTAACTGTTGCTTCTTGAACTGCATACAGGTTTCTCAGGAGGCAGGTAAGGTGATCGGGTATTCCCATCCAGTTTGTTGTGATCCACACAGTCAAAGGCTTTAGCGTACTCAATGAAGCAGAAGTAGATGTGTTTCTGGAATTCTCTTGCTTTTTCTATGATCCAACAGATGTTGGCAATTTGCTCTCTGGTTCCTCTGCCTTTTCTAAATCCAGCTTGAACATCTGGAATTTCTTGGTTCATGTACTATTGAAGCCTAGTTTGGAGAATTTTTAGCATTACTTTGCTCGTGTGTGAGATGAGTGAAATTGTGCAGTAGTTTGAACATTCTTTGGCATTGTCTTTCTTTGGGATTGGAATGAAAACTGACCTTTTCCAGTCCTGTGGCATTACAGCTTCCCAGGCTCATAATAACCTATTCATCTTCATCCCCCCAAATGTGTGATCACACCCTTGTGTAAGACTCCCATCTCAGTCTAACAGCATGCTTGCTACAGTGATATCAGTCAGTCATTCCATGCATGAACATTAAAATACAAGGGTCAGATAGGTAGCTTTCCTGGAAATACAGAGAAAACAGAACAGCAGCAATAATTAGCATTCACTGAGCTTGAATTGTGTGTCATTGCTATGCCGGGAACACTTTTCTTAATTAACATATGATTACATTAAATGTAGTGGAGGGGGCAGAATATTTTCCTATGAGTTTTAGTACATATGTAAATTCTTATAACTGCCCCACAACCCAGACACAGGACAGTTCTATTACCAAAAAAAATTCCCTCATGCTGTCCCTTCATAATCAAACCCACGTCATATCCCTTATCCCAGGTAACCACTGATCTGGCCTCCATTCTTATAGTTTCTCAGAAAGTCATTAGATGTTATCATATATTAATAGTATGTAACTATTTGAGATATGGCTTCCTCCCCTTAGCATAACGCCTTTGAGATTCCTCTATGCTGTGTGCATCAGCAGCTCAAAAGTTTGTTTTCTCCATTCACAGATTGAAGGACATCTGATCTGTGTCCAATTTTTGGTGATAATGAGTAAAGCTGCTAAAACATTTGTGTACAGGTTTTAGTACAAATATAAATTTTCATTTATCTATGGGATAAATACCTAGAAGTAGAAATGCTGAGACATGTATTAAATTATGTTGTTCAGCTTTATAAAAATCTTTGTAAGAGTTCAAGTGACTCTTCCTCATCACATGGTACTTGGTGTTGACCACTTTTTAATTTCAGCCATCCAAAGAGGTGTGTAGTGATATCTCATTGTGGTTTTAATTTGTACTTCCCTTAGTGGCCAACAATATTGAGTATTTTTTCATATGCTTGTTTATCATCCATATGCCAATAAGAATTGTTTAATGGCTAAACAAATGTCCTTTATTTTCTATGTAGGCCCTACAGAAGAAAATAAAACTGCCCTCAAACTGTCTGGTCCGGTCAAGCGGCCAGTGTTTTTAGGAAGGCTCTTGTCTACACACCTCAGACTGTCAGGACAGGCTGAAATGCCATACCATGGCTGCAAATCCTTTGCCCAAAGGCAGTGTCTCCAGCAGAGGTTTCAGTAGAACACAGGTCATGAATTCCCACCCTGCCAGCCTGAGAGAACTCCCTATTAGCTTTACATGGAGGACACCAGTGTCAACAGTGCCATCTTGCTCATCTGAAAGGCCCTCAACCCTTGGCTGCCTAGGATAAAAGCAAGCAAGGACAGCACCTGAGAAGCCAAACTGGCTTCCTCCACACAAATGACTACATATTTTCTGTAAAATGGTGGCTGAATCTCAGCCATAGAACATAGCAGAGATAGAACAATTAGAAATGAGAATGAATCAAAGAAGAGACAGAACTATAAAAAGAAATTCCCAACCCGGGAATGCGGGCACTAGGGTAACAGTGCAAGAGGCTGTGCAGACCTGCTCCAAACGATCCAAAGAAAGTTAAGACTATTCCCAATAGTCTATAAGAAGGAAACCTGACCTCAAGAATGGCTAACATTTTTAAATATCTAGAAATCAGGTTATAGTTCAGGTATCTGAAAAACTTACTGATATGAGGCTGAATAAATGAGGCCTGAATATAGTATCCTTGCAGACTGCTATTAGGCTCCTTGGGTAATAGCAGTTCTGTTAAACAGGCCATAAAAATCTCAGGTCCTTGCTCACCAGCACAACCAGGGTTTCATCTCTGCTGTCTCAGAGTCCATAATCCAATGTTCCAAGCTCTGAGCTGTCCACTCAATGGGTCTAGTTAGATCCTGAACTCCATATATGTTGAGACTGTCTTAAACACATAGACTTTGCTACCATGACTATCTGTTTCAAAAAGTAGCTTGTAACTGATCATGAGAAACCCAGACTGGCAGGTCCCTCTGCCCACCAGAGGCCTGGGACTGCAGGGAGAGCACAGGAAGAAGCCCAGGCAGGCAGAAGCTCCACTGAAAAAGAACAGCTCACCACTGGCACAGGGAAGAGCAGGGTGACAGCTTTTGTGTTATTTTAGAACAGTTTGTGCTGATGAGCTTTTTGTTGTGGTACATTCCTCTAAAAAGAACATTTTCTTCCTCCTCTCATTGACAAAGTAATTCAGCAGAAAGTGAAAAAAGAAAGAGGAGCAGATGACAAAGATATCCAGGAATTTGTGGACCTTGGAACACATCACCTTCTTGACTGTGGTGCCATGCACCTCCCAGTCGGGCGGCCAGGTCCTCGGAGAGACATCAGGAAACCTCTCGGCCTCTCTCACCACCAGGAACATGACACTATTCCCAGCACAGACAAATAAAATCTGGATCCTTTGAAAGCCAGTGACACTGCTAGATGTGACCAAAAGCTCAGATACGTTCATCATGGCTGTTGTCCTTAAAAACCTACAGCTGCCAGATCGTATACGTATCTCAGCCTGGTTGCCTGGGCCCCCTTTCCTTTTCAGGTTTTTGTCCTGTGGTTTTCCACCACAGTCACACTGTCCGACCAAACCTACCAACCATGCTTCTTCCTGCCTCCACATCTTTGCTCACACTCCTTCCTACTGCTCAGGCTGCCCCATCCCTTTCCACTCTATCCCAATTCTACGTTTCCTCTAGGAAGTCTGTTTTTCTCCTCTCATTAGACATTATCTAGTTCAACCTGATACAACGATCCCCTCGGTAGATTAATGAGTGGAGGATTGTGTTCTACTTGCCAATCTTCAGTGACAGGGAGTTCACGATCTATCTACCAAGGAAGCCTCTACTATGACGAGATAGCACTGTTAGGCGATTCTTTACTCCAGGAGAATAGGCCCATATTTCACTTTCCCCACAGTGGTCCTGGTTCTGCCCTTAGAATAAGAGACAAGACAGCAGTACTTAACAGCATAGGCTTTGAAATCAGATCTGTGCTCATACTTCGTGTGTCCTTGAACGAAATGCTTAACCTTTCCAAAATTCCAGTCTTGACGATAATACCAACTTCATAAGGCTGTTAACAAAGTTAAAAGAGTAACTATGCAAAGAGCTTAACACTGTGCCTGGCATAGAGTAAGAATTTCATTGCTAACCATTATCGTCTTTTAAGCCTGATTCCTCTACTTCTATTTTATTTGAAGATAGGAATTATATTATCTGAATCTTTTCTTTTCCAAGTTAAAGTTTCTTCATTAGATTGTAAATTATACAAGGACAGATGTATTGCTATGTAATTATATGTATTTACTATCACATTCCCCACATCTAGAACAGTGCCTGGCACATATATAATAGATACTTATAGACACTGAATTGTACTGAATGCTCTCCATTTCATGGTTTTCACACCCCTCATCAGTCATGTCACTCCTTTGTACAGGATTTCACTGCTTCAAGACGTTTCTGACAATGTGAAATCCAAAACTGAATTCAAAATTTAAAAGCAGACTAACCAACAGGAAGGAGAGACCAGAATTACCTGCTCCCTCAAGATATACACCATACCACTATGAGAGATTTGGCATAATTTGGCAGCTTCACCAAAGTGCTGGCTCAAGTTGAGCCCAAAAACAACTGAAATTTTTAAATCTTCTCACACATGATGACTTTGTACTCTGGGCTCTGTGGAACTGGAGCTGTAGTAATGCCCAAAGGTGAAACAATAACAGGGCTCTTCCATCCAGAGATTCCTCTCGCTCTTGCTGTCTGGACCAATCAACTGACTTCTAGCAGTTGCAGCCTGGAATTCAGAACGACCTTTCTAGGAACCTCTGTCTCTTCTTCACAAACAGAGTATAAGTTTCCAAAGGGCAAGATCTGACTGCCTTGCCTTCTCCTCCACATGCCAGCACAGGGTTGAACACAGAGTTAGGACAGATGGGTGCCCTCCACCTCCAGCAGGAGTACAATAAGGATGCAGGCAAACTGTACGGACCAGCCTCAGGGTTCCCTCTCCCTCTCAAACAGCACAGCTCGGCCAGTGTTGTGCTTCCAGCTGGTAGGCAGACGGGGGCCGGTCCAGACACAGACAGAGAGGTCAGGCCTGCTCTCTGACAGGCCAGCTCCTCGAGGCTGCTCTGCTGAGAATCACCTGCCCTGGTAGGGATGCGACCCTAGAGAACAAGCCAGTAACACCTCTCCCCAGGGAACAGCCTGTCTAAACAGCTTCAGGGACTGTTCACACAGGAAAAGGAGAGAGCCACGCAGGGTGAGGGAGCTCACCTCATCACTTTCTTCCACATCCACATCACCATTGGCATCATCATCCATCAGCTTGTGGATGCTGCGGACTGCATCAAAGCTGAGCTTCTCATCCTCACTGTGGCACAGGGGCTTGTCGATCCGGCAAAACTCTGTACAGGAAAGGCAAGAGACAATGTTACAGGGGGCTGCCGCCCAGCTCTATTACCCACCTGTCTCATTGTCCCTAGCTTCTAACGCCTGACTCCACTTAACAGTGAGAAGAGCGTTTCTTATTAACTTTCTTCCCCGTTTAGGAACAATGCTTTAGTATCCTAATAGTTTCTTGGCAGGAAGTCAAGCATAGGACTAGGAATACACTGGGATCTACACAAAGAACATGAATAAATAACTCAACAAGAAAAAAAAATACAAGTGAGAGAAAATACAAATAGTCAATGAACACAGGGAAAGGTCTCACTAGTAATCAAAGAAATACATATTCAAAAGAAACAACAAACAAATGTAAATTAATACAATGTCTCTAGAAATAGGAAAACAGCCCGTTTGTCCTAATGCCAGAGTACCACATAGTTTTCCTCTTCGTTCACTTTGTCACTGCCCATATACATAATGCCAGTCACAGGCTACCCAGGGAAACCCTTCACATCTTATGCCTTCTCCGAGACAGCCTTCAGCTGCCTACCTATTAGACATCTAAGGTCCTGAGCATGTCTGACACAACTGCATGGGAGGTGTGGCGTGACGCTTCCTCTGCCCACCACCATACAGTTATACAGCAAAAACCCACCCAGCCCATTTCACGACACCTAATTACTTTGCCGACTAAGGTCCACCTAATCAAGGCTATGGTTTTTCCTGTGGTCATGTATGGATGTGAGAGTTGGACTGTGAAGAAGGCTGAGCGCCGAAGAATTGATGCTTTTGAACTGTGGTGTTGGAGAAGACTCTTTAGAGTCCCTTGGACTGCAAGGAGATCCAACCAGTCCATTCTGAAGGAGATCAGCCCTGGGATTTCTTTGGAAGGAATGATGCTAAAGCTGAAGCTCCAGTACTTTTTGGCCACCTCATGCGAAGAGCTGACTCATTGGAAAAGACCCTGATGCTGGGAGGGATTGGGGGCAGGAGGAGAAGGGGACGACAGAGGATGAGATGGCTGGATGGCATCACTGACTTGATGGACGTGAGTCTGAGTGAACTTCGGGAGTTGGTGATGGACAGGGAGGCCTGGCGTGCTGCGATTCATGGGGTCGAAAGAGTTGGACACGCCTGAGCGACTGAACTGAACTGAGTCCTCTTAGGAACCTGGAAAATGCCTCGCAGAACGAGCCTGGAATCTAGCTGTAGTTCTACTATGTGGCTCTAAGGAGATCACTTCCCTTCTTCAGGCTTCAAGTCCACTATTTGAAAAAGACATTTTAACTAAAGTTTTTGGCATTTCTTCCAATTCCTAGAGTGTAAAATTCCTCTTTTCTTTTGACCTTGATCTTGAAAACTACTTTCTAGGCAAAATACTCTTCAAATCATCCCCAAAGAAGATAGAAGAAAGATCCTGATTTCCCAAATAGAAGAAGTCACAGAAGAGGAAGCAAGGACAAGGTGAAGAAGCTGTGGCTGTGAAGCCTTCTAGAAAGCCCTAATCAGAGACCTGAAATGCTCTCATCCATCTAATCATTTACTTATCTGCTGGTCAGAAACACACACAAGATCGGGCAGGTCACCTCTCTATCACTTGCTAGTCACTCAAATCCTTTTCAAAATGAGGAGGGGTATAAATATTAAATTTTTTAAGTCTCAGATGTAACTCAACAAAAGTGTGTTGACTATTGAAGCTCTCAGATGTTACCAGACGTATCCCAAGTCAAAAGCCACTATAGAGGCACAACAGGAGCCCAGGCCTACTGACTCCCAGGCCAGCACTTCACCTGCCTGCCTTTACACCAAGGTAACCAGATAGCTTTAAGTTAGTTGTATCTTCTGGAAGCCATGGATGGTAATGCTGGTAAGAACCACACTGAAAAAATGGCTTTAGAGAAGAAAAAATAAGATAAACAGTATGCATACAAAAGAAATAAGTACCTCCACAGACTCTATGTTCCTCTACCTCTGTCCTGGCAAGCTGGAGCAGAACATGGAAGGTGGGGTAAAGGTGTGGTGGATACGGAGGGAAAAGAGTAGAAAATAGCCCAAATTCAAGGCACTGTTTCTAATTTCCTCACCAACAAGAGTTCTTAACACGATTGTTTCATTCATGGACTCCTATCCACTACTTATCACAAATTGCAGCAAGTAATGACTAGCTCAGAGATGAAGCAAACAGCACTGAGACTGGCATAGCCAGCATAACACTTTCCTTCATTTATTTCTGTATTTACACTACTCAGAGGCATATATAATTGCCTATACGAGCTTTTCTGATCAGCATATGATATGTCCATTCAAACAACATTTATCGAGTACTGTTTATATGTCAGGGTCTATAATCAGCCCAGGGGATGAAGAGATGAGGCAGACCTCATCTTTGCTCCCAAGGAGCTCAGTTATAAAAGCGAGGGGCTCTGCCAGGACCAGCTTGGGTGAACCTCACAGTGTTGCTGTACATGCTTTTATTATAGCATTTATTGACTCATATTTAAATTATATGTGCTCATGCCTATCTTTTCCACTATACTGTGGGTATGAAATGCCTTAAAACGTAATATATTAGATTTGAAAAAAAAAAAAGTGGGGAAAATAGGCCATTAAAATACCAAGTGCTAAGTGCCATAATAGAAAGAACTGAGGTTATGCTAGGAGTCAACTTTTTCGGTAAAAGACCATACAGTAAACAGTTCAGGATTTATGAGCTATAAAGGCTTTGTTGCAGCTATGAAACTCTGTCATTGAACACAAAAGCAGCCAAAGACAAAACATGAGTAAGTTTTTTCAACTGTGCTTCAATAAAACTTTATTTACAAAAACAGACAGTGGGCTGGATTTGGCCCTTGGACCATACTTTGCTGACACCATTTCTAGAGCTCCCTAGGTAGTACAACTGAAGCACACTGGATCAACAGATTTTTGACCCAAAACAAAGAAATCTAATCTTTTCACTAGCCTGTATCCACACACAGGATTATCTGAAGTAAAGCATTTCTATTAGGCTTTTTAAAATAATGGAAATAGTTTACCAAGCTCTAGGGACTGGGGTCTCCAGGCTGGGCCTGATTGGCCTACAACAGGTCCAACAAGTTCGGGCTTCAAACATCAGGCTGTAGTTTGTAACCTGATCAGACAGACAGGTAACTTTTGCTTCTGGAATCATTTGGCACAGAGAAAGGTTAAAGGAATTGAGGTTAAGGGAATACAAAGTCTTGATGCCCAATACTGCCATAGAATCCTGTCCAGAAAAATCATGTCAGACAAAATTCACAAAAAATCTCTTCAATGGAGCATTGCCTATGTGGTCTCTCTCTCCTTCCTGAGATCTTTAGTATCTTTCTTAATATATTCCAACCTGGCAAGGTTTCACAGACCCATCTGGAAATTACCTTAAAAAAGCCACACATTTAGCAACACATTATTACTACAGTGCAAGAGCCCTGCCCTTGGAGTCAGAATACATATGTCAAAATTCTGGCTTCATCAGTTACAATCATATGATACTGGACAAGTTGTTTAACTTTTCCCAGCCTCCGACATCTCACTTGCAAAATAAGGATAATTAATTCTGCTTCATATGGTTTTTGTGAGAATTAGGTAAGATTACAATTGTGAAAGCACTTAGCATAGGGCTTGCATGAAATTGACGCTTAATACATTTGTTACCTCCTTCTTTTCTGCCGGAGCAGCAAATGAACAGTTCCCATCTTTCACTAACTTCAGCCACTTTCCCTCTATGGACCATAAAGAATCAAATAAAGGAAGTACAGCCCAATCAAATTGCTCAAAAGAATGTTCCTAGGTGAGCTGGCAAGTGAGTGTCTGACAATAGCCTGTCTTCCTCCAGTATTTACATGTCTATCACTAACATTTATCACACAGTGGTGGTGGTGTTCAGCAGCTCAGTCGTGTCAAACTCTGAGACCCGATGGACTGCAGCATGCCAGGCTTCCCTGTCCTTCACCATCTCTTAGAGTTTGCTCAAATTCATGTCCATTGAGTTGGTGATGCCATCCAACAATCTCATCCTCTGTCATCCCCTTCTCCTCCTGCCTTCAATCTTTCCCAGCATTGGGGTCTTTTCCAACGAGTCGGCTCTTTGCATCAGGTGGCCAAAGTATTGGAGCTTCCGTTTTAGCATCAGTCCTGCCGATGAATATTCAGGACTGATTTCCTTCAGGATTGACTGGTTTGATTGCCTTGCAGTCCAAGGAACTCTCAAGAGTCTTCTCCAACACCACAGTTCAAAAGCATCAATTCTTCAGCCCTCAGCTTTCTTTATGGTCCAGCTCTCACATCCATATATGACTACTGGAAAAACAAGAGCTTTGACTGTATGGACCTTTGTCAGCAAAGTAATGTCTCTGCTTTTTAATATGCTGTCTAGGTTGGTCAGAGCTTTTCTCCCAAGGAGCAAGCGTCTTTTAATTCCATGGCTACAGTCACCATTCACAGTGATTTTAGAGCCCAAGAAAATAAAATCTGTCATTGTTTCCATTGTTTCTCCATCTATTTGCCATGAAGTGATAGGACCGGATGCCATGATCTTAGTTTTTTAAATGAGTTTTAAGCCGGCTTTTTCAGTCTCCTCTTTCACATACAGTGCTATAGTTGCTTAACCCATCTTCCCCATAATGGCTTGGGATCATGTACCCAGCAGCGAGAAAAAGCCAGGTTCTTGATAGATGTTCAACAAATGTTTTTTGAATGGATAACTAAATACTAGTTCTATAGTCATTTAAGGGATTTTGGGAAGCAGAAAAGAGAATTTTAGGTAGAGAGAAGAGCACAAGACCAAGTTTAACTTTTTTGATCTTAGGACCCCTTTTTACACTTAAAAACTGAAGCTCCCCAAACTGATTGATATTTATTATATTAGAAATTAAAATATAAACCCCATATAGATTATAAAAGCATGTTTTATGAAAAAATAATTGTTTTCTGCAAAAAAAATTCATGAGTGGGACTGTTACACATTTTTATAAATCTCCTTATAAATGTCTGGCTTGATAGAAACAGCTGCTACAGCCTTATTATATCTATTTCTGCATTCAGTGTGTTGTTTTGCCTTCAATCAAAACATAGATATGCAGTTGGAAAAGCAGGAGTATTTTAATAATCTTCCAGATAATTGTGGTCAGTCTTCTCTGGTACTTCACCAAAACTTCAACAAGTAGTAGGTTTGTTAAAGGTTACAATGTGAAACCCGAAACTATACAGGTGAACTTTTTGTACTCTGTCACAGTAAAATCCATCGTCTATCTTGCAGTCTGTCTTGCACTTTGAATGGATCTTTTATCCATGGGTGATTCTGAAACAACATATACTAATCATTTGGAAACTAGTGGTTCAATGAATTAAGCAGAGTTTCCAAATTTGACACAGTTCATTTATATAATATCAAAATAATCACAATTATTTTTTTTTTTTTAAAAAGCTGTAAATCTAGGGAAGCTGTCAAGCTTACTGTGGCAGATACAAGTTTTCCAAAACTTTTATTTTCAATTAAAAGCTGGAAGTTTATCATTGGCAACAAATACTACCAGTTGTTCTTAAAGTAGCACACTTGCTTCATTCATTTTTAAGAAAATGTCTGCCAAAAACATAAGTCTCAGTAATTGCGATTTGTCAGTTATTCTTTCAAGTAAAAATAGTGTTCCCTGAAAAGGGGAGGTAGTTCGGCTCAATTGCATAAATGCATTTCCTTGAGATAAACATCAGGCTTCGGGATATGCAGCATAAGTCCTTAAAGTGTACTTCCTGTTTTATCACACAGAATACCACAGAGACATTCAATAAAGTTATAAAAATTTTTAATTCTCTATTAAAAGTGTTAAAAATCTGACAGTGCATGGAGCGGAGGGATGCAATGGTTATTGGCACAATTTTGTGACAATCTCGATTCCTGTTAAGATGCCAGCAGTTTTACCTACTAAGTTCTTCTGCACCAACAGTGCAAACGTACACAGGATGGGAAAAGCAAATAGTATCTAAGTATAATATTAACATGGCTTTGACCTTCTGGACCCCCCAAAAGACCCTGGTGGCCCCCAATGGTCTACAGACCACACTTTGTGAACCATGGGCAGACAAAATGACAAAGACCTTTCCCTCACATCCAAAGCTCCTCTCCTTTCTCTAGACAGACCTAATCATTTACTGCTCTATGTTCCAAGCACTTTGTACCTAACTCTGTTATATTAATTCTCATGCTCTGAGTTGTTCGCATGCCACAGCCAGAAAAGGGCAAGGACTAAATTTGACTCACTCTATCCCCCAGGGCCCAGTATGGCACTGTCTTAATAACCACCTTGTCAAGTATGAAATCAGTAAATGCTGGCTGAATGAATGAATGCATGAATGAATGGACTCATAACAAACCATATCTCCCCAAAAGACAAGAGAATTCTGGAGTGTAGCCTCCCGATTCCCATCACCAATATCCAGTATCCACCTAATGCCTCTCCCTCTCCCAGCCACTTTCATTTCTCATCGTAAACACTAACTCCTCCCCAGAGAACACACATCTGAAGGCATGCAAAGCAGAACCACTGTAGGTGAACTGGACAATGGATTGTCTGATGTGAGACACAAGCTCAGAGGGAAAGACGTGAGGAACAGCAGTCAAGGAAGAAAGCAGAGAGAGAGGAGAAGGACACTGATCAGACTGTTCCTCAGTGCTTGGCTGGAACCTGAGGAGAATCTGGAAATGACTAAATTTTACAAACAGGGGCTTCATCTCTGGAAATAATTTCTCCCCCTTCACTCAGGCTCTGTAGTGACTCTGATGGGATCAGAATCCACACTTAGCCTTAGAAAGGGCTCAAAAGTGTGTAAGACTGAGAGCATGAACCCTGAGAAGACGTTCAGATTTGACCAAGACCACAAGGTTGCAGAGATAAAACAGCCTGGAACCCAGAACGAGGATAGGACTGGAGGGAGAGCAGGGGACCCTCTAGACAAAAATGTAAAGGCTGAGAAGAGGAACTGGCTTGGGACCTGGAACTAGCAAGAAAAGTCCCCCCTACCCCCACCCCCCAGAATACAGCACATAGCAGGTCTAACCACAGAGGAAAGAGGCGTCAGATTCCTGGGCTGTGTAAAACCCAGCCTACCTGAGGGATGTTCCTATCCCTGTTAGAACATCATGCTCAGTTGCTCAGTTGACTCTGTGCAACCCTGTGGACTGTAGCCCACCAGGCTCCTCTGTCCCTGGAATTTTCTAGGCAAGAATACCAGAGTAGGTTGCCATTTCCTCCTTCAGGGGATCTTCCCAACCCAGGGACTGAACCCACATCTCCTATGTCTCCTGCATTGGCAGGTGGATTCTTTACCAGTGAGCCACCTGGCAAGCCCCAATTAGAACATCACATCCTCATATTCAAGAGGAGGCCCAGCTCTTCTCAGCAGGGTGCAGGAATTGAGAAGAGCCTTCCTTCTGGACAAAGCTGGCACTGGTTCCAGCTAACCAAGCAACATTAACCCAAAAGGCTTCTGACCATGCCCATTTCTCCTCCAAGAGAGAACACATCAAAAATAACCTATATAGCACCAAGAGTGAACCCTAGGGTAAACCACAAGCTTTGGGTATTATGATGTGTCACTGTGAGAGACTTTATTTTTTTTTGGCTCCAAAATCACTGCAGATGGTGACTGCAGCCATGAAATTAAGTGATGCTTGCTCCTTGGAAGAAAATTATGACCAACCTAGACAGCATATTAAAAAGCAGAGACATTACTTTGTCTACAAAGGTCCGTCTAGTCAAAGCTATGGTTTTTCTAGTAGTCGTGTATAGATGTGAGAGTTGGACTACAAAGAAAGCTGAGCGCCGAAGAATTGATGCTTTTGAACTGTGGTATTGGAGGAGACTCTTGAGAGTCCCTTGGACTGCAAGATCAAACCAGTCAATCCTAAATGAAACCAGTCCTGAATATTCATTGGAAGGACTGATGCTGAAGCTGAAACTCTAATACTTTGGCCATCTGATGAGAAGAACTGATTTCTTGGAAAAGACCCTCATGCTGGAAAAGACTGAAGGCAGGAGGAGAAGGGAACGACAGAGGATGAGATGGTTGGATGGCATCACTGACTCTATGGACGAGTTTGAGCAAGATCTGCGAGTTGGTGATGGACAGGGAGGCCTAGCTTGCTGCAGTCCATGGGGTCGCAAAGAGTTGAACGCGACTGAACTGAACTGAATGTAGCACCTACTACCACCTCACATGATACATTTGTTCACTGATTTGCTTATTGTCTGTCTCCCTCCAATATATGCAAGGTTCACAAGCAGGGACTTTTTTTGTACACTGCAGTATCCTCAGGGACCCATACAGTGCCTGGCACATATTAGGTATTCAATATAGATTTGCTGCATGAATGAATGAACAGATAAATGAATCTTCACCTTTCTTAATGTACAGAATTCTTCTTTCTACCTGACTATTAAACGTTGGAGTTTCAAAGAATTTGGGTTTAGTTCTAGTCTCTCTTCTCATACTGTACTCTCTTCTAAATAATCCTCTCTCCTCATACCTTCAACTACCATTTGAAGAAATTACTAGGTATTACCAACTCCCAAAAAACAAAATGATGTTTCTGGTTCAAGTTTCACTTTTGACCCACAGAAACCCAGACTCCAACTTCCTACTAAACATCTCCACATGGATGTCCAACAGGCACTTCAACTCACAATGTCTAAACCTCAACTCATTACTTTTCCCCCAAACTTCCTACTTCACCAGTTGTTTGTGTCAGAAACCTTAACATCTCACTCCCTCAGTTGGCACGTTCATTCAATCACCAAACACAGTTCAAGATTCCTCAACTATTTCAAACCTCATTCTCCACACAGCATGTCACTCTCAGCTGAGATATTCTAAATACTTAATGAGCAGTCAACAGGAATGCTGGCTATAGGCAGTGCTAGTACATACCAGCTGCACATCTGCACAAGTCCTCTTACTTCCTACAACCCTTCAAACGCTTTTCATTATTCTCAAGATAAAGTTCAACTTCCCTACTGTGACCTGCCAGGCCCAGAACAATCTGTCACCTACTACCTTTCTGGTCTCATGTTCAGCAACTTCTCCTGCTTCGTGTAACCCTTCTTTGATGGGTCCAGTTTCTTCTCTCCTTTCTACACAGCACAGGGATTCTCAGCTCTGGCAGCGTATTAGTATCACTTAAGGAGCTCTTAAACTGCTGACATCAAGGCCCCAATATCTCTATGGTTGAGACCGAGGTATGGGTTTAGGGGCAGGGTTTTTCTCTTTTTCTTCTTTAATTGAGAAGTAACACACATAGGGGACTTCCTTGGTGGTCTGTTGGTTAAGAATCCACCTTGCAATGTGGAGGACTCAGGTTCGATCACTGGTCTGAGAGGATTCTACCTGCCACAGAGCAGCTAAGTCTGTGTGCCACAATTACAGAACCTGTGCACTGCAATGAAAGAGCCCACGTACCACAACTAAGACTCGACACAGCCAAATAAATTAATACTCAAAAATAAACAAATAACACATCTAAAATAAAGTGCATAAATAAACCTAAGGACCAGACTTCCCTTATGGTCCAGTGGTTAAGAATCCACCTGCCAATGCAAGGGACACAAGTTCAGCCCCTGTTCCAAGAAGATCCCACATGCTGCAGGGCAACTGAGTCTATGCACCACAACTGCTGAGCCAGCGCTACAGAGCCCATGTTCCACAACAAGAGAAGACACCACAAGGAGAAGCCTGGGCACTGCAACTAGAGAGCAGCCCTGGCTTGCTTCAACTAGAGAAAGCCCATGAACAACAACAAAGACCCAACACAGCCATAAATCCATCAATCACTAAATTTTAAAAATATAAGGATCAATTAACATATATATATTATGTATAAGTTTATAATTATATATACTTATATTTATATAATTATATATAATATATATATCCTTTAAACTTTCACCAAAATCAAGATATAGAGCATTCCTAACACTCTAGGAAGACTCTCTCCCTTTTCCCCTCTCCAATTAGTACTACCAGGACCCCACACTATTCTGACTTTCAACATCATAGGTAAGTTTTATCTTTTTTTTACATTTATTAAAATGGAGCATGGTTATTTTCAGGGTACAGTTGCACACAATAAAATGTCCCAAATTTTAAGTGTAAACAGTCCAATGTGTTTGACAAACATAAGCACTCACATAACACTAACCTGTTTAAGATCTAGAACACAGCCACTGTCACAAAATGCTCCCACTCAGTTCCTCGGTGCCAACCTTCATCCTCTTCCCCACACAATCACTGATCTGATTTCTATCATTAGAAATTAGTTTAGCCTGTTCTGGGCCTCCCTGGTGGCTCAAACAGTAAAGAATCTGCCTGCAATGCGGGAGACCTGGGTTCGATCCCTGGGTTGGGAAGATCCCCTGGAGAAGGGAATGGCTACCCACTCCAGTATTCTGGCCCAGAGAATTCCATGGACCGAGGAGCCTGGCTGGCTACAGTCTATGGGGTTGCAAAGAGTTGAACTCGACTGAGACTTTCACTTGCCTGTTCTCGAGCTTCAAATAAATATAATCATAACTCTGTAGTCTTTTGTGTTTGGCTTCTTTCGTTCAGTGTGATTTAAGATTCAACTCTGCTATCACATGAATCAGTAGTTTGTTCCAATTTATTGCTGAGTAGGATTCCATCGAATGGATATACAACTTGTTTATCCATTAACCAATTTCTAGCTGTTACAAATAAAGTGCTATTAATATCAGTGTATAAATCTTTGTGTAGACACTTGTTTTCATTTTTCTTGAGTGAAAATGAGGTGTTTTCTTTTCCTTAAGTTCCACTAGGGATGGAACTGCTGGGTCATACAACAAGGACACGCTTACCTTTTTAAGTAACTGACAAACTGTTTTCCAAAGCAGCCATATCACTTTATACTCCCATCAGTAAGCACAAGGATGAGGCACCCGTCCAGTTGCTTCTTATACTCTTTATTTGGTGATGCTAATGTCTAGCCCAGGTTAAAAACCACCTAGAATTCCTTTTATATGAAAGGCTCTCCTCTTTCTTAACCTGCACATTGTGACTCATTCTGCTAGTCTCAGCTTAAAACATTTTCTTCTTCCAAGAATCTTCTTTGATTCATCTTCTTTCCCAAACTAGTTTAGGCCCACATTATATATTCCTCAAAGTACTCTGTATTTTTCATTTCAAACATTTTCACCATCGTGATTATGTGATACTTTGCTAAATATTTGTCTTCACTACACTGTAAGCGCCACTGCAGCAGGAATCATGGCTATCTTCATGGCTGAATCCTAGCTTCTAGCACTTAGTACAGATGTTGGGCTTCAATAAACGTCTGTTGAATAAGCAAATAAATACCCAAAAGAATAAATACCCAAATACCCCAAAGAATTTGCTACACGAAGGAGCAAAACCAGAGATGAACAAATACAGTCCTTGCTCACAGAAAGTACTAGAATGAGCATAATTCATGTGTTACAAAGACACGAAGTAGAATATGGTACAGGGTCAAGAGACCAGAGTGACAGGAGACAGCACAGCCTGGACAACAGGTAGAAGACAGTGGGGAGAGAAGCAAAGGCTATCCAAGCAAAGCAACCCAAGAGCAAGGAGCACAGCATCTCACACAATTTGATTTATTAAAAGACTCCAAGTCAAAGTTTTTTTTGCCAGTCGTACAAAAGCTCCTGGCAAAGAACGGGTGTAACAGATATTGGGATCCCTCATCAAACTCTAACTCTACATGGCAGAGTTAGAAGAGCTTTGGTTGGCATTAAGGGCCACTGCTCACTTTATATACAATGAGAGTAGGAAACTGAGGCCAAGAAATGGGTTTGTTCTGCCCTAGATGGGCTGGCAAAGCAGTGTCAGAACCAGATTAGAAGATTCACTCACTTCTCTTTTTAATTTATTTCATTGAAGTATAGTTGATTTACAATGTTGTATTGATTTCTGCTGTATAGCAAAGTAATTCAGTTATTTATATACACACACACATATAATTTTATGGTTTACAGATATATATACACACATAATTTTATGGTTTAACACAGGATATTGAATATAGTTCCCTGTGCTTTACAACAGGACCTCAGTGTTTAGCCATCCTGTATATAATCGTTTGATTCTGCTAACCCCAAATTCCCAATTTATCCATCCCCCACCCTCCTTCCCCTTGACACACACAAGTCTGCTCTCTATGTCTGTGAATCTGTTTCTGTTTCATAGATAAGTCCATTTGTGTCATATTTTAGATTCCACATATAAGTGATATCATATGGTATTTGTCTTTCTCTTTTTGACTTACTTCACTTAGTGTGATAACCTCTAGTCCATCTAGGTTGCTGCAAATGGCATTACTTCATTCTTTTTTATGGCTGAGTAGTATTCCATTGCATATGTAAACCACATCTTCTCTATCCATTCATCTGTCAATGGACATTTTGGAGAAGGCAAATGCACCCCACTCCAGTACTCTTGCCTGGAAAATCCCATGGAGGGAGGAGCCTGGTAGGCTGCAGTCCATGGGGTCGCTAAGAGTCGGACACGACTAAGTGACTTCACTTTCACTTTTCACTTTCATGCACTAGAGAAGGAAATGGCAACCCACTCCAATGTTCTTGCCTGGAGAATCCCAGGGACAGGGCAGCCTGGTGGGCTTCCGTCTATGGAATTGCACAGAGTCAGACACGACTGAAGTGACTTGGCAGTAGCAGTATTCCACTGCATATGTATACCACATCTTCTCTATCCATCTATCTGTCAGTGGACATTTAGGTTGCTCCCATACCTTGGCTATTGCTAAAAGTGCTGCTATCAACATAGAGGTGCATGTATCTTTTTGAATTATAGTTTTTTCCTAGATATACACCCAGGAGTGGGATTGCTGGGTCACACGATAACTCTATTTTAGTTTTTTCAAGAACCACCATACTGTTCTCCATAGTGACTGCACCAACTTACATTCCCACTCACAGTGTAGGAGGGTTTCCTTTTCTCCACACCCTCTCCAGCATTTGTTGTCATCTTTTTAATGAGAGCCATTCTGACTTGTGGAAGAGCCCTCACCAACTTCTATGCCATGTATGTGGCAAGATTATGGCTGATAGACCAAGATGAGCCTTTGCAAGAGGGCTTCTTAGAACTACTAACTATTACTCTCCAAGGCCAACAAAGCAGGGGGTGGAGGGTGGGCAGGATGGGTTCCATCAGGTTCTTTTTGTCTATTAAGGGCAATCACAGAAGCCCTAACTGAGCTTGTGCCACTCCCCAAGAAGAGTAAAACAGAACTTCCTGGGTTTGCCTTAACTTCTTCAGTGCCCAGCACTAGCCAAAGACCCCTTCTCTACTAGGACTTAGAAACAAAGTTTAAAAGACACTAGGAGGGCACTCAGTCACCCCTTTGTGTCCCATTTCTACCATCTTCCTCCTCCCAGTATTCTTTTCTTCAAATTTTGATCTAACAAGAAGCCTCTTTCCAGAGTAAGATGGCTAATCCTCAAAGTTAGTCCCCACCAAGCAGGCCATGACCTCAGTAACTGAGGTTCTGGTACAGGAGCCTTCTTGTCGTTCTGACTCCCAGTGTATACTCCTGGGTCCCCTCCATTCCTACCCCAAATTATTAAAATATATACTGAATAACAGAAGTGGTAGACATAGGTCTTTGAATCCAACTTTCTTATACTCTGACTACTCCTAAGGATTAATTTTCTGAAAAATCAGTCAAGTTCTTTAAAAACAGTAAACCCCTACAAAAGTGTCAATCATTCATCTGTCAGTTCTCTAGTCTTTGCTTTTTACCTGTGAGTCTGATGTTTCCAACTACAGCAAGAGGAGTCTGATTTTTCTGGCATCCCTTGTTTCTGGCCCAGGGCTGGGCAACACAGTACCTGGCCTAGTGACAACTGAAAGCTGTGGACAGATTTGGAAGATCTGCTTTCTCAGCTCTGGGGTCCTAAACTCCATTGGTCTTTACACTCTTTACATTCTAAAGGTATCTGAGCCAAGAAGTATGACAGTCCCAGAGAAATTCAACACACACTTGTTCAAAAGCCACCCCAAATTCTCTGACCTGGAGCCTGACCCAAACATTCCTGTGTCCTGGCCAGTACTTGTCAGGGTCTGAGATGGCCAAAAAAATAATTACAAACAACTCAAAAGAGTGTTCTGCTAAGAAGAGTTTTCTAACAATGCTGGAGTAGGTTCCAAGGACCTGCCCAGATAGGCACTCTGCACAGTGCCCAGGGCAGATGTCCAGCCTATTAGTGGATCCTCTAGGATTACACCCTCGGGTTCAGAAGTTGGGCTGGCTCCCAACAATCAGTGCTTATCACAGCAGCCCCAAGAGCACAGTGATAAATGCCTTGAAGATATAAACACTGAGGAGCCAGGCACACCATGGCGTGGGGTAAAAACAATGTGGATTCCAGTTTCCATAGCAATAAGAGGTCATCCTCAAGTCTCCCAGACCCACTGCTGGCTGGCTTACCAGAGAACACATTCCTAGGCTCCAAAAGAGACCAGGACTAGGAAGGAGCTTCTCACCATCTTTCTGCCCCATGTAAGCCACCACCTGGACAATTCAGGAAGCTGACTGACCCCCCTTCCTATTTTCTTGAGAGAAGATAATCAAGAACACCTACTGACATACCTGGCAGTCTAGGATCACGCCAAGAACCAGGTTCACAGCCTTCCTCACCCGACGCAGCTCCCAGCTGTGGTAGCAGAGCCGCTCCTCTGAACAGGGACTATGAGGGATCAAGTGTGCCTGAGCCTCCTCGCAGTCCAGGCACCCTGACCCTCATCCCTCACGTGCACAAGCCTGATGTGATTTCTGAGGAAGGGCCTCTCTGGCAAAGCACATTCCATCTCACAGAGAACAGAGCTCAGGTCTCAATGTGTCTTGCCTGGGTTACTACAGTAGCAGCTTCACTGATTTCTCCATCTCTGCTACAGTTTCCCTTAAACTCATCCTCTACCAAAGCTGTCAGTGTAATTTTTCTAAAATTCAGATCTGACTAGACCACAGTCTTGAATAAAATCACTTCCAGGTTACCATAAAAACCTGTACACAAATATTCACAGAAGCTTTACATGTAATAGCCAAAAACTGGAATAGGTCTATATGTCCTTCATTCGGTTACACTCTAGTGAAGTGAAGTAGCTCAGTCATGTCCAACTCTTTGTGACCCCCGTGGACTGTAGCCTACCAGGCTCCTCCGTCCATGGAATTCTCCAGTACTGGAGTGGGTTGCCATTTCCTTCTCCAGGGATCTTCCTGACCCAGGGATCGAACCCCGGTCTCCTGCATTGCAGGCTGACGCTTTACCGTCTGAGCCACCAGGGAAGCTCTAGTACTTACATACTACTCAGCAATAAACAGGAATGAAGGAATGATTCACATAACTGCTTGGGTGAAGTCCAGGGAATTATGCTGAGCAAAAAGAGCCAGTTCCAAAAGGTTACAAACTCATGATTCTATTTATGTAACATTTTTTAAAGGACAGAATTTTAGAAATGAAGAGTACAGGGGCTAGGGACATGGAGGGGAATGGGAGGGAAGGGTGTGACTATAGAAGGACAACACGAAGGAACTCTCTGGTGGTCCGGCGGTTCGGACTCAGTGCATTAACTGCCAAGGGCCCAGGTTCCACCCCCACTTGGGAAACTAAGATCTCACAAGCCATGCGGGCAGTTAAAAAAAAAAATAGAACAACAATATGAATGACCCTTATGGTGTCGGACTAGAACTTGGTACACACAAACACACACATAAGTACATGTAAAACTGAGGAAATCTGAACAAGATCAGTGGGTTGTGCTAATGTCAATATTCTGGTTGTGATATTATACTACAGTTTATCAAAATGCTACTGTGGGGGAAGTTGCACAAAGTTTCCCAGTGATCTCCCTATATTATTTCTTAAAAATCACAAATAAATCTATAATTATCTCAACAAAAATTTTAATTAAAAAAATTCTTTGTAGTGCTCCCATATTCCTACAACTGTGATTCCTAGCTTTTCTCTAATGAGTAATTCAAAAAAGCTCCATAAATAATAGTTGTACTTTTAGTAACCCCCAACTGAAAAATGACTGTGGAAATAACATGGATTCACAAGACACTCCTCAAGGACCTTTACAGGGCTTCAAATCCCCAAGACTGGAAACCAATGGAAACCTATGGCTCATATAATGAATATAAAATAACAAATCATACAAGGCTCTTCAAGAGGCGGTCCCTAACCAAGTTCTCTAGCTTATCCCTCACCACTCACTCACACACACCCCACGCTCCCACCACACTAAACCACTTTCAATTACATAAATAAAATAAAAAAGGAGACTCACTCTGCAGCTTTGTACATGATGTACCCTGTGCCTGCAATATCCCTGCCCCATTCTTCACCTGACTAACTCCTACTCAAGTTTCAAGATTCTATTCAGGCTTTTTCCAGTTCCTCTAACAGGTCTCTGCACTGAGTCTCCTAGGGTTAGATTAGAGCCCCGCTTGTGTTCTCGTATCCCCTGTGCCGCCCTCCATCACACTTGACCAATGACAACCTCTTGACGCCTCATTTCATTTTCACTGTTGTTTTGTTGTTGTTGTTGCTGTTGTTGTTGCACTGCACAGCTTGTGGAAATCCTACATAGTTTCCCAACAAGGGATCAAACCCAGGACCCTGCAGTGGAAGCACAGAGTCCTAACCACTGGACCACCAGGGAAGTCGTCTCATTTCATTATCTTAAAACAAGTAGAAAATAATATGTACCTACCTCATAAAGTTGTGCAAATTAAGTGAGTTACTACATCTAAAGTATAATACTTCCAATAAAGCATGGCACATAGTAAGCGTTTGATTACTACCAAGTGGTTTTTGTCTAACTGTCTAATTACTACACTAAAAGATCCAAGCATAAACCAGTATTTGCATCCATCTCTAGGTATATATAGCATATAGGACGTGTTTGATCAATATTTGGGAAAAGAATTAAGGGTTCTAAGTTTAGGTAAGGAGGTAGAATTTAAGTCAACAGTAGAACTGGAGATCTAGAGAATTGGAAATTTCTACTAAAAGTAAGAGGTGAATATAGGGTGCAAGCCAGGAATAAGAAGGCCATCTCAGAAAAATAAGCACTATTACAGATTACTGAAAACTTAGGTGAATAAACAGAACTGAGAACTGCTAAATTATACATATCTCCTAGCCTGGTTTTGATTATACTCAATTATCATGAAGAACTCCTTTGACATGTCATTGTAACTTGTTAACATTGACCTGAAAAAGTTGCTCAACCTTTTGGAGGCACTGTTTCTTCATCTGTAAAATGTGGCATAAAAACCACAATGTTCTAAGTATTTAAAATTATGCAAGCTAACTTTACCTTGCCCACTGATTAAAGTAAAACTAGTTTGGTCTAGATAAATGTTATGTCTTCTTACTGCCTTAAAAAAATTTTTTTTTCTCTTAAAAACTTAAAACTAAATCTCTTGAATAATAACTACCTAGCTGAAGGGAGAAGGAACAGATGTATGTGAAACTGACCTATCCAAAGCACCAGCTTGACAGAGAATGTAGGTGGGTAGCTAACCCTACTCTCCCTCCAGCTCTTCATGTTTAAGGCTTGCTGGCCCTTCATGGCCCAGGGAAAGTCCATCTCCACCAGGAAAGCTTCCTGAACCACTCCAGGTCAGAGCACTGAGCCCAGTCTGGGCCAGGCACCACCTCATAAGGTTTCTTCTGCTCATAATTGAATTATATCCCAGGTGGCCTGTTAGCTCCTCTGGAGTGGGACTTGAGAGTCCTATCACTATTTCTGCAAGAACAGAATTGAGGACATTATAACTACCTAAGGGAGAAAGGGAGGATGAACAAGACAGGAACTATGCTGCGACTTCTACATATGGTGTCTCTTTTATTATTCTGTGAATTGGTACCTTTATTATCCCCAGTATAAGATGAGGAAACTGAGGCCCAGATACACTACATTATCTACTCAAGTCACATAAATGGTGAAAGTAGGGTGGAACTAGGATATTATCTATCTACAGTCTTAATAAGAATAAATACATATTGGTGCGACTTGGTTACCCACCATACAGCTGGTCTGTTAGGCAGTTCAGTCATACCAGCCTTCCACCTCAACTCCTTTTTGCTGCCAGTTGGGCTTGAGATGCCAGTTTGACTTTCTTACTTACTCTCATTTTATCTCACATGGGAAATGTGAAGGGAGCTCCCCAGGGTCCCTTCCAGGGTGGAGTATGTGGAAAAAACAGGCTAAACAAAGGGTGCTTCAGGGGGAATTTAAAAAAAGAGGCAAGTATCCATATCCTATCATATCAGAGCCAGAAAGACTCACTAGTTAAATTCTCTGGTTTTACAGACGAAGATATTGAACCCTAAGAGGCAAGGTCATTTGCCTAAGGTCACACAGCTGAGTGGAGACTGAAATCCTGTCTCTCAACTTCCAAATTAGTACTCACTTTGGTCTACCCTGCACCAGGCTATGGAGACAGAACTGGAGTATGACCTGTCAGGCCTGTCACTAAGCGAAAAACCCAAACGCTGTAAACACAGGAAATGGGCTGGGATGAGGTTCAGAGGGAGTAGCAATCTTTGCCAAGTTAGAAGTGTTCAAGCGTTTCCTGTCCACAGCTGTTAACTGTCACAGAAATGCTCCAGAAAGTAATACAGGCAGAAAAAAAGAAAAGAAAAAAAGACTAAGGCCTAGAATTGACTATAAATTATTCAGGCTAATCCACTTAGTTTTACAGATGAGGAAGCTAAGACTACCCCCTAAAAGAAAAATGACTTGACCAAACTCACACCATAGAATTCAAAGATCCTTAGAAACCACTTACTTGGTTCAAATCCTTCACTTTAACGATGAAGTTTGAGCCCCAGAGAGGGAAAGGGCCTTGCCCAAGCTCACACAGCTAGACTTGTGTCACAGCCAGCAATGGAACTCGGGTCTTCTACCTCACAGGCCACTATGCTTCCCACTAGTTAGAGTGAGCAAGATAAAGGGCTCTGCCTCAGATGATTTGGGTGCTATTTTGGCCTTGAAAAAAATGCAACATGTCAGGAAACTGAAAATAAGCAGGATATACTAATAGCTAATGAAGAATGACAAGGGCCAAACAGAGTAAGCTTAGAGGAGCCAAAACAAAAGTGGTCTGGTTGCTTAAGACTTTGGGAAACTAAGAGGTAGAAAAATATTCTGGCTATTCTAGGAACTTAGAATCCAGAGGAGAACAATCAGGGAAAACACACAGAAATGGCCGGAAACACTAAGGGAAATCCCAAGGTAATGCTTCCTTCTTCTGTCCTAAGTCAAAATATCCAGAAAACATCACTGCAGGAGCAATCCTCGGTTCAGCAGGCCACTAAGGGGTACAATAGTAATTGGCAGATTCCTGGGCCCCCATTCTACACAGCTCATGGGTATGGAAGGAACTATATTTACACAATTGCTGGCAGTTCATATATATCCAACTTTTGCATCAGCCCTGCATGACAAGGACCATGACTGCCATTTGACAGATGTGGAAACCAGGGCTGAGAGAAGACAAGCCTTAGTCACAGTCACAGTTAGCATTATACATGGCAAATCAAATTGCTGTTGTTGTTTAGTTGCTCAGTTGTGTCCAACTCTTTGCAACCCCATGGACTGCAGCCCACCAGGCTTCCCTGTCCATGGGATTTCCCAGGCAGGAATTCTGGAGTGGGTTGCCATTTCCCACTCTAGGGGATCTTCCTGACCCAGGGATTGAACCCACATCTCCTGCATTGCCGGTGGATTCTTTACCCCCTAGCCACCAGGGAATCCAGTATTCACACTTTAAAACTCTCCTTCCAGAAATTCTTAGCAAATGTCTGCTGCTCTAATCCTATGGGATACAATGAGGAAATAGATATGCTTCTGGCCTACTGGCGTTCCAATCAGGGATTGGAGAGTTAAGTAATTATTGTAACAACACATAACAATTTTGAATGCTTACTAATATGGCAAGTGCTATTCTAAGCTCTCCACGTATACTGCTCCATTTAATTTACACAGGAACTTAGTGAGGTTACGGTTTTGTTTTTGTTTGTTTTTGGTCATGCTGCTTGGCTTGCAGGATCGTCATTCCCCTACCAAGGATTAAACCCAGCCACAGCGGTGAAAGCACTGAGTTTCAACCACTGGACCACCATGGAATTCCAACATCATTACTATTATTCTCCTCATGTACACATAGGAAAACAAGGCACAGAGAGACTCAGTAACTTGCTTAAGAGCACACAGCAAGCAAGTCATAAAAGTAAGGATTCAAACCCAGGCAGCTTGACTCTAGAGCTCATACTCTTCTTTTTTTTAATTTATCAAGTATAGTTGAACAATGTTGTGTTCATTTCTACTTTACAGCAATGTGATTCAGTTATATATATATTCTTCTACATACTCTTTTCAATTATGGTTTATCACAGGATATTGAATATACTAGTTCCCTGTGCTATATAGAAGAACCTCATTATTTATCAATTCTGTATATAATAGTTTGTGTCTGCTAACCCCAAACTTCCAAGCCATCCCTCTCCCCCTCCTCCTTTGGCAACCACATGTCGTTCTCTACGTCAGCGAGTCTGTTTTATAAATAAGTTCATTTATATCCTACTTTATATTCCACATATAAGTGATATCATATGATATTTATCTTTTTCTGACTGACTTCACTTAGTATAATAATCTCTAGGCCCATCCATGTTGCTGCAAATGGCATTATTTCATTCCTTTTATGGCTGGGTAGTATTCCATTGTATATATGCACCATGTCTTCTTCATCCATTGATCTTTTGATGGACAATTAGGTTGTTTTCATGTCTTGACAATCGTGTATAGTGCTGCTATGAACATAGGGGTGCATGTATCTTTTTGAAGTATAGTTCTGTCTGGATATATTCCCAGGAGTGAGATTGCTGGATCATATGGCAACTCTATTTTTAGTTTTTTTAGGAACCTCCATACTGTTTTTCATAGTGGCTGCACCAATTTACATTCCCACCAACAGTGTAGGAAGGTTCCCTATTTAGAGCCTATACTCTTAATAGCTACTTCCAAATAGGCAATGCCAAGGCACCTTGGTTAGGGCTCTGATAGAGGGAGGCCAGAGGCAAGGGAGGGCCTTGCTGGGACAACTGTAATGAAGAATGACTATCAAGAGGCTGGAGAGCACAGAAAGGTCAGAGAAACCTGAACATCAAGAACTGGGCTACAACAGTTGATTCCTCCAGAGACAAGACGACTCTGGTGAGAAAAGATGGAACAGTGACCACAGACACTATACTTTTCTCCTGCTCTGATAAGGGCACCTCTGTTCTGCAGAGCTTTCTCATCCAACATCTCACCAATCCTCACTACAGTCAAGGGCACAGATTCCCAATTCCACCTGACAAATAAAAATGAGAACAACAGAGCAGCAGCAATTTGTCCTGGATATGAGCTGGTGGCAGAAGAAAGTCAAGGCTCTTGACTTCTGCTCTTTCTACTAACCTACTCTGACTCTAGATCAGGAAAATCCAAAACATGGTACTGAGGAAGTTTAAAACTCTAGATTCCCCTGAACATTCTCTTTTCATCTTACCATCACTCCTACCACTCCATTCCCTCCACCACTCACTGTACGTGCACACAGAGTTCTCGAACTCTCCTTAGATATAACCATGCTCCCTCCCTTGATGCCTCAAAGTCAGTGATTCAATCAGTGAGTTAATCAACCACAAAGCCTTGACTGCTATTAGACACCATGTCCTCAGGGAAACATTCTCCTCCATCAGTTCATCCTCAGCATGCAGATGTTTAAATGGCGATTAAAGAAAAGAGAGAAATGCTGAAAAAGGAAAGGCCAGAGAGAAACACCCTATTAGGGGAGAACATTTCAAATGATTCTTAAGTCTGCGCAGGAGACATCAAATTTAGGCCCAGCCTGAGGCCCAACCACAAAATCAATGCAGTTGAGGTCTTGAGCTTTTAATAAGGAAAAGAACTAAAAATCCACCAAAAAATCTTAAATCATTCATTGATTTATTCTTCATTATTGATGTTTACCTTGTATACAACTCAGGTGCTAGACACACACACACACACACAAAACAACAACAACTTCTGCCTTCAAAAAGCATGTTTTAGTTTATGCTCCATTGTTGTAGACAAAGCCATCTTTTTCCTAATACATTTGCTTCTAATGCTTATGTGAGTTTTATATATACAAGTGACAATTTGTGTTCTTCAAGTCTTAGTAATATAACTATATGAGTTACACAGAAAGGAAGCATGAAAAAAAGGTATGTTTGTCCTTTGATATTTTTTTCATCTATTTCAGAAAATTATTTTAGAAACTTGAGTTGGCCTGAGGTTCCTTTTGGAAAGAGCTATGTTCAGCAGTAAATAATCTTTTTTTTATTAAAAAAATATAATAAATAGATTTACCAGAAAAACAAGAACAAAACCTTACCTTCTAGTGGAGACAGCAGGCAATCAGGATATTAAAAAAGGGCTATAATCAAGGGAAATGCCAAGTTCTGTGGAAGCAAGATGAGAAATTCTCCTTCAAGGGGGAGGGAAAGGCTTGCCAGAGAAGAATGATTGGCCATTGACTTGGCCTTAGAGAATATGGAACATATGGATGCTGGAATGCTGGATGCTTGAGTCCTGCACAGACAGGACTGGAGAGGTTTCTAAGGGCAAACTAAAGAGTCCTAGGCTGGGAATTCCCTGGAGAGCCAGTGGTTAGGACTCTGCTAAGCCATGCATCGTGGCCTAGGATCCTAGCAGAGGTGTTGCCTTGGGGTAAAAGGAATACGCTATAGCCCTGGTTGCTTCAAAAACTATATTACCCCTCTGGGGCATTTCCTTCAGGTAAAGCTCATCAAACTCTGTAATGGCCCAAGCTCTACCCTGCACGCAAACGTACCCAAAGCTCTGAGCATAAGCTGGAGACTCTGCAAGAGGCTTCTCTATCTTGCCCTCACACATTTCTTCCTGCCTTGCACATAGCCTCCCACAGAAACCAGAGCCACCTTATCTCACAAAGAGCTCTGCTGGTGGATACCACCATTAATGGTCTTAAGACTTAAAACTTAAAGCCAGCCAATATGAGAAATTGTTTCATTCAAATGCAACCTTTAGTGATTTAACCTTGAGCAAGTCAAAGATGAAAACAAAAGTCCTTTTAATGCTGCACAAACACAGAGGAAAGCAAACAACTCATACCAAACCACAGTTCATTCAAGGGAAGCTCCAAATTCGGTAGTCCCTGCCACCCTACCGCCTCATCACCAAACCCATGTTCCGGCAAGGCCCCGCCTAGGCACACAGCACAGCCAGCACTAGAAAAAAGCATGGGGGGGGGGGGGGGCGGGGATCAGGTCCTCAGACACTTTCCTGAAGCCCTATCCAAATGGAAGAGAGTAACTACACCTTTCCATACCCCACCCCAGCCCCAGAGAATGCCAGTTCAGCCTGGCCCTTGTGGGACTTGAAAATCTGCAAAGAAGCTAGCAATGTGCCACCTGAGCACCGCAGACCACACTTCTCGGAAAATGGGAGCTAATTTTGCAGTTCACATGATGAGACCACCCCACACAGTCTAGAAACAAGTGGCTAGTTAAGGGGCGCTGCTCTGGAATAGAGAAACTGGATCCAAGCTTGGCTACGAACTTGATCATATTCTATCTCCATTCTCACCTCCCTGAAGTCCCCAGTAATCATACTCTAACCAACCTTCAAGCCCAGTCCACCTACTGTGTCCTCTGGGGACACCTTCCAGTTCCTACAGTCTTCAATCACCCCTATTTTATTCGGACATTTACTTACTCAAAAAAATGGTCATGTTTTTTCTATGGCAACACTGTTTACTGTGGGTACTGTGCATCTCCCTCACCAGAACTCAAGTTCTGTGACAAGGCTGTACATTTCTACTGCCTAACTCCACCAAGAATTGCCTCCAAATGCAACAAATCTATTATCCTGGATGATTTCATGTGGACACACCCTAAACCCCAAGCTCCACATTCCAAGCCCACTGCCAATTCTTCTCTCTCTCCTTCAGCCTGCACCTCCCAATCAGATCTTGTTTATCACCACTTTTGCAGGTTCACCACACTGATGACTCTTCGTTAACTAGAACAGAGGTCTTCAAAGGACAGATGCCAATCCCTCAGTCAACAGATCAGCCTTTTCAAAAAAAATTATCAAAGTTAATCAGTAAGGGCATACACTATTTTCAAAAAGTTTTCTTTCATTTAAAGAATAATTACAATAATTATTGGAGAAGGAAATGGTAACCCACTCCAGTATTCTTGCCTGAGAAATCCCATGGACAGAGGAGACTGGCGGGCTACTACGGTTCATGGGGTTGCAAAGAGTTGGATAAAACTTAGGAACTAAGACAACAACAAACGACAATAATTATAGCAGCTAACATGTATGTAGTACTATGTGACAATTACTATTCTAGCACTTTTTACTTTTTATCTCATTCATCACAACAACCTTACAAGGTATCATCATTATCACCTCCAGTTTTCAGGTCAAGAAACTAAGGCACAGAGAAGTAAACTAAGTGGTAGCATTTAGAGACATGAAGTCTGGCTCCAGAACCCAAACTCCTACCTACTATACTACACTGCAGAGCATAAAAGGGCTTTTCTATACATATACACACACCAGTGTACAGGGCTCCAAAAAACAAAAAACCTTCCTTTCCCATGACATCTCCTTTAAATAAAGCCTAAACCTCTGTTTCTTTAGCTCTACTCCTCACTGCTTCTTTTATGTGCCCTCCACTCCTACCAGACTGATATATTCACGGGACCTGACCATTCCCATTCCCCCTTTTCCCATCACCCTTCTTCCACTCTTTCCTGCCCCCAAATCCAAATCAACCTTTCAGGCTTAGCTCCTCTAGGAAGCCTCCTGGAAAAGGGGAGGAGGGAATTATCACTGGTTTTATGACCACCATATATCAGACATTATGCAGGTACTTTAGACTCATTAAACATCATTTGATCTTCACAACCTTATAAGACTGCTATTACTATGCCCACACCAAAAAAAGAGAGAAAAGTATTAATAGTTCAGAGGGTTAACTTGTCAATGGCCCACAATACTAAAGCACATACTCTTTCTACACACTGTACCGTCTAAGCCCGTATGACTTATTTTCCATGTTTAAATATTTATAGGTATACAATTTGATTTTTGTATTTTATTAAAAACTGTCTCACGATATTTTCTTGTTTATAGATGTGCCTTATCTCTCCAGCTGAACTCTGAGCCTCTTACCCCAAGGACTTCCCCTTAAGTACCTAACACATAGCTAAGCACACAGTGGCTACAAAATTTTACCAAACCAAAGCAATGTGTCTGGCCTTAGCTAGAAGAGAAGACCCTTGGGTTCTGTGTAAAGCTGCTGAACACCTGTGCCTTAATCACATGTAACTATTAATTAATTTCTTCTAGAGCTAAGGAAAAAGTTCCCTTAACCAAGAAAATAACATAGTGAAGTCTATGAGTCACTCTTGTCAGCAATAACATGAAGATTCCAGAAAACAAGTAATAAAAAAAGAATCATGGTGGGTGGAGTGTTTTTCCCCTCTCACTTTGTAGGGAATACAATTGGGATGATGCTCTCCAACGAGTGCACACAGCTTCAGCTATGGAATGAGGGAATCCCAAAGGAAAGGCCAGCAGAACCCAGCCAGTCTTAAAGTTGCCCATAGAAAGCACCCCGAGGGCTCAGAACACTACAGTAGCAAAATGCTGGCCAAGGAAACAGAATGTAGGCTCCAGTTCTGCTTCTTTCATTTATTCAACAATATGTATTAAAAGTACTAAGGATAACAGTTGTCTAGCATGTAATTCAGACAGGCAAGATGTTTAACTTTTCTGGACCTCGATTTCTTCACCTCTAAAAGAGGTTAAAAAAGAGGTTAAACTCTTTTAAAATAAGAGTTTACAAAAAAGATCTTCACAACCCAGATAATCATGATGGTGTGATCACTCACCTTGAGCCAGACATCCTGGAATGTGAAGTTAAGTGGACCTTAGGAAGCAGCACTATGAACAAAGCTAGTGGAGGTATGGAATTCCAGTTGAGCTTTTTCAAATCCTAAAAGATGATGCTGTCAAAGTGCTGCACTCAATCACACAATATGTCAGCAAATTTGGAAAACTCAGCAGTGGCCACGGGATTGGAAAAGGTCAGTTTTCATTCCAATCCCAAAGAAAGACAATTCCAAGAATGCTCAAACTACCACACAATTGCACTCATCTCATATGCTAGTAAATGCTAGTAAATGCTCAAAATTCTCCAAGCCAGGCTTCAGCAATACGTGAACCATGAACTTCCAGATGTTCAATCTGGATTTAGAAAAGGCAGAGGAACCAGAGATCAAATTGCCAACATCAGCTGGATCATCAAAAAAGCAAGAGAATTCCAGCAAAACATCTATTTCTGCTTTATTGACTATGCCAAAGCCTTTGACTGTGTGGATCACAATCAACTGTGGAAAATTCTGAAAGAGATGGGAATATCAGACCACCTGACCTGCCTCTTGAGAAACCTATATGCAGGTCAGGAAGCAACAGTCAGAACTGGACATGGAACAACAGACTGGTTCCGAATAGGGAAAGGAGTACATCAAGGCTGTATATGGTCACCCTGCTTATTTAACTTATATGCAGAGTACATCATGAGAAACGCTGGGCTGGAGGAAGCACATGCTGGAATCAAGATTGCCAGGAGAAATAATCACCTCGGATATGCGATGACACCACCCTTATGGCAGAGAGTGAAGAAGAACTAAAAAGCCTCTTGAAGAATGTAAAAGAGGAGAGTGAAAAAGTTGGCTTACAGCTCAACATTCAGAAAACAAAGATCATGGCACCCGGTCCCATCACTTCATGGCAAATAGATGGGGAAACAGTAGAAAGAGTGGCTGACTTTATTTTGGGGGGCTCCAAAATCACTGCAGATGATGATTACAGCCATGAAATTAAGAGACGCTTACTCCTTGGAAGAAAAGTTATGACCAACCTAGACAGCATATTAAAAAGCAGAGACATTACTTTGCCAACAAAGGTCCATCTAGTCAAGGCTATAGTTTTTCCAGTAGTCATGTATGGATGTGAGAGTTGAACCATAAAGAAAGCTGAGCGCCAAAGAATTGAGGCTTTTGAACTGTGGTGTTGGAGAAGACTCTTGAGAGTCCCTTGGACTGCAAGGAGATCCAACCAGTCCATCCTAAAGGACATCAGTCCTGAGTGTTCATTGGAAGGACTGATGTTGAAGCTGAAACTCCAATACTTTGGCCACTTCATGCGAAGAGCTGACTCACTGGAAAAGACCCTGATGCTGGGAAACATTGAGGGCAGGAGGAGAAGGGGACAACAGAGGATGAGATGGTTGGATGGCATCACCGACTCAATGGACATGGGTTTGGGTAGACTCTGGGAGTTGGTGATGGACAGGGAGGCCTGGCGCGCTGCAGTCCATGGGATTGCAAAGAGTCGGATACAACCGAGCAACTGAACTGAACTGAAAAAGAGTTTAATGAGCACTTTCTTGCCCATTTCACAAGCTGTTTAAGTGGTCAAATGAGAAAAAGAGAGAGCAACATCATGGACAAAATACAAGGCTATGGGTTTTTTTAACTGTGTAAAGCATACATAACATGGTGGCTCAGTTGCTCAGTTGTCTCCAACTCTTCACAGCCCCATGGACTGTAGCCCATCAGGCTCCTCTGCCCGGGGAACTTAACAAGCAAGAATATTGGAGTAGGTTGCCATTTCCTACTCCAGGGGGTCTTCCCAATCCAGGGATCGAACCCGCGTCTCCTGTGGCTCCTGCACTGCAGACAGATTCTTCACCGCTGAGCCACCGGGGAAGCCCCATACAAAACACAAGAGGCTCTATTTCATATCTGCATTTCTCTGGCTTAAGGGGAGGGTAGCTGAGGGGAGAAATGGGGAAGTGAGGTCAGCGGTAGCCTCAACAGCATCATATCACTCATTTTACTGACCCCCTGTTGGGCCCATAAGATTTCCAGGAATCACTGCACAAAGTCAGTTCTAGAATTTGCAGGATGGAAAAGCCTAGAAGACTCGTAGCATCTCAGAGCTAGAAGTGCTTTTCAGATGAAATGCATCCTAACCCACATCCATTTCTCATCTTTCTTCCATCCCATGACCAGATAGATAACTGTCATGGCACTACCGGTCTTCTGAGAGCCTCAGATATCAAACAGCATTTTATAAGCCAGATTCTCTAGTTTCAATAATAATGGTTAGAGTCCTACTGCCATGTCTGAGTCTATAAAAAATTGTTGTCTAAATTTTGTGTAGGACTCAGTTACATGATAGTGGAAAAAAAAAGGTCCTATACTCAACTTGGACCTAAAAATAAAAGGAAAGCAGTACCTTCCTGAAGCTAGTATGGTGGTATTAACAGCACAGATATTTAGTAAGAGTCCCTCCATGGAGGAAAGGGTTTCAAGATTGAGACTCAGATGACATGGTCCAGCTGCCCCTTCTTACATCTTCTAATGCTAACCTTACTCATTCTGGATGATATGATAAGATTCCTTGTCATATTAAGGAATTCAGCATTTCCTCACAGCTAGTCTCTTTTTAACAGCTGAAATGTCAAAGCACTCCTATCTCTGTGTGGCCTACTCCAATGACCAGGAGTTACAGTACTTCAAAAAAAATCTTCCTTGTGTATTAAGGACTGGATTAAACAACAGTTCAAACTACTTTAGTTAGAGAAAAATGGCCATTTTAAAAGTTATCAGCCCCTCTCTGTCTTAGAAACATCAAGTCATCTTGGGGCACATCACTGTTCCTGAGGGGCTTTTTTAGCTCCCATTAACTAGATAAATATAAGGCAAGTAGGCACACGTTGTCTTTGAGGAAAAGGATGCAACAGCATCTGTGACTTGGCAAAGACCATCCCCAATACCCTTTGGTACACAAAACTGGGGAAAATGAATACGAATACACAGGGTTCAAAGTCCCCCAGGAACAAAGACTGAAACCTTGACCACCTTTCCTTTGAGGTTCAATACTATTAGAATTTCTCAGACTGACTGAGATTTTAAGTCAAGTTAAAGGAAGGAAGAGGCAGTAACAGCCTACAGTAAGTACTCACTCCTGAGGAAAGAGAACGTCCTAATGGGTGTTCCAAACCCAATACCATAACCCAGATGATCATGGAAGAAGGCTGGCTAGGAAACACTTCAAGACCCAGCCAACCAGAGACTGAATGGGCTCCCTTCTCCAGTGGATGAGTATATACGGACGTGACTGGGAGGGGTCAAGCACCGCAGAGCCTAGGCCAAGTGACACTCAAGGAGAACTATCATCCTTCCTCAAAGAACCACTGCCACTTATGCAGAACCAAGTCCCCACAGCTACACTAAATAAGGAAACTACATTCCGTGCAAAGTCCGTTTTTAAAAGACACACTGTGTTATCATCAGCAGAAGCTAAAATATGGGGCCCACAACCAGAACAATACAATTCTCTAGTCCTCTATCTGGAACTAAGCCTGAACCCTTAGATTTCTTGAATAGTTTGACAAAGAGAAAGAGCGGGGACAAAAAGCCCCAAGAGAAACATTCTAAACTTCCTGATAATTTCAGTCATTCAAGAGATTAATCTTAATATTGGAAAGACATTTGACCTTATTTGTATTTCAAGCAAATGACAAGCTGATGAGGTATTTCATATTCACTGCACTTTTCCAAAACACGTGACACTGGTCCACCCAAAAGGCTCTGGTTATGCCTTCTGGAGCCACACAGAAAAATAAGATTTTTTTTTCCTCTTCCCAAGAACAGCCTTTCAAGGACAGGAAGACAATGATTACTTTTTCTCCAGGAATTCCAAACCCGGCTCCTTCAACTCCTCTTCAAAGCACTAGATTTCAAGGCCCCTCTCCATCTCACCTCCTTTACATATGCCCTGGCCTGTCCATGTGGCCCTTACAGTGCCCAGTGCCTTTTGCTGTAGCCTACCACAGACAGCAGTCTCAGAGCATGCGAGACTGCTGTGTCTTATCATCTTTATTTCTATATCTTGTTCTGTGAGCCTTTGAGCCAGGCCCTTTTTCAGACACTATATTATACCCTTGTTAGCAGGCTCCCTAGTCCACCCCACTCTTCATAGGCCTGGAGAGGCAAAGTTCTGCCTACTCTGGTCTTGAGATTCTAGGGGTACTTATAGCTGTCTCATCCCTCCCCACTGCCTACCTCTGGGCTTTGTGCTCCTCAAGGCCCCTTTAGGGCTTAGACTTTAAGCCTATGTCATCTTACTCCTTAATGTACTTAATTACTTAATGCACCAGGGCAAGACAGGCAATGGCTGGACCACGAAAGAAGGGATGGGAGGCAGAATAGCACAGCAGTTAAGAACATGGGCTCTGGAGTCAGACAGCCTAGGTTCAAATCTTGGTTCTATCACAAGCCATGAGACCTTGAACAAATCCTTTAAGTCCTCTGTATCTCAGATTGCTCCTTGTAGAATGAAGACAATAATAGTACCCACTGATGGAAGCATCCTGTACCCTGACTGCAGGGGAGGTATATATATTTTTACAGAGCTGTATATATTTATCAAAACTCAAACTGAACACTTAAAATGAATGCATTTTACTCTATGTAAACTATATCTCAATAAAATCAATTTGAAAGGCTCGAAAAAATTGTAGTAACTACTCGTGGAGGATTGTGAGGATTAAAAGAATTTTGAAATACCTAAAACAGTTTCCCTAAATCACAGTAAGCACTCAAGCAATGGTATCTACTTGTAATGGAGCCAGCAAGGCTGCACCTCATCTCTATGTCCTATGATTGATACTGGAGAGCAAGGGAGGAGCCTGAAAACCTGAAGGCATCCTCAGCAGGCTGAGATGTGATATTTTCCCGCAAGTTTCATTACAGCTCTGGCTTTCACCATATAAAACACCAGGGTTACAAACCACACCTCTTCCATACTCCAGCCAAGGTTGTGTTTAACACTAGGAAAGCCAAACCACAGGAATCATCACCAAAACCAAAGATATTCCAGTGAAACTGGGAGGGATCTTTCTTTAGTCTCCTCTGGCTTAGCCCATGAGGTCTTGCTGGGCCAACTTAGGTTTCTGTTCAGTGCTTCACCACATCTTCCCTGAATGTCTTCTCTGCCCAGCCTATGCAGGAGGAGGGAGCGACAGAAGGAAAAGATATCAAGTTTCCCGGCACCCTCACCCCCACCAAGTTCACAATCTACAGGAATTACAAATAGAAAGAGGAAACTGATATTAGAGGCACAGGGAAGAGAACGCTCTGCAGGGAGCTGGATGACCGGTGTCTAGCCTCAGCTGACACTTATTAGTCACATGACCATGAGCTAGCCCCATGTCACCGTGAACTTCAATTTCATCCCCTATAAAATGAAGGGGTAGGAATAAACAACCTCAGTCTGTGGCCTGACGATGGCAGAAAAACAACTGCAACAGGACTTGTTTCAGGCTCAGTCCTGTGAGAAATCGCAGGGTGAGCCAAGCAAGCTAATGTAGAAGAACCGATTGTCTCAGACCCAGAAGACAGTAAGGGGAGTGGGTGCCTCAGCGCCGTGGCTGCTGCAGCAACAGTGATGGTGACCAGCTCAGCCGCTATTACAGGGAACAGGTTCATTTCCATTTTCTCACCTTGCACTGCCCCACAAGACCAAACCTGCAAATTAAGGATTCAGGATGCCAAGAGTGGCTGTTTCTGGCATTTCCTTCCTATTCATTCCCTGGATCAGGCCCAGGGGCCTAGAAGAACACTGTAAGGTGAAGGGCAAAGCAGGCAAAGATAACATCTATAGAGCAGGACACTGTTCTCTCTGGAAATCAGCTACTGCAGTGCATGTTTGAAAGACTATGGGGCCTAGAAGATAACACAATACAGTGAATTATGCAAGAGAATCCTTTTTTAGTTTATGGAGGTACACAAGATAGTTGTACAACCATCTAATTCAGGCATCAATGTAGTTCAGTTCAAATTTCTTGATATTCTAGTCTCCCTCTGGCCCTGTGCCTGCTAAAGAGAGATGAAACCAACTCAGACTCTTGCTCTTAAGAGGCTCAAGATGTGGACAGGGAAGCAGTGAGGAACATGGTACAACAGAGGCCTGTACAGAGTGCTGTGGGGGCACAAAAGTAGGGGTGCCTACCTCCACAGAGAGAAGCACTTAAAGGCAAGTCACTGAAGACGTAACATCTAAATTGAGTCTTAAGGGACTTCCCTGGTGGTCCAGTGGTCAAGAATCTGCCTTTCAATGCAGGGGATGCTGGTTTGACCCCTGGTCAGAGAACTAAGATTCCACACGCTGCAGAGCAACTAAGCCTGCACACCACAACTAGACAGTCCAAGTGCAACAGCTAGAGAAGCCCACGTGCCACAGCAAAGACCCAGGGTACCCAAAATTAAATACATACTTTATATATCTACAAACTGAGTCTTGAAACGATGAGGAGCAGAGAAGACACAAAGGACATCTTCCCTCTTTTTTAGGGATGGAAAGGACAGAGGGAACAGAATTCAGGACCTGCAAGCAGTCTGGGGGAGTTGGAGCCCAAGCTAGGTGGGTCCAGAGGCCTTCTGTTACTTCGATCCTACTTCTCAAACAGGCCTGCAGAGTTGCCAAGAGAAAGGAAGGAAGGAAAGAGTACTGAAAAGCAAGTGAGGCAGTGAATACACACCCCCACTCCCCTCCCGCCTTCCCCCAGACTCGGCCTGACACTGCCCTCTCCCACACCACACACACCCCTGACAACTCCAGGAAGGAAAAGCCCTTACCACTCTAAGGTCAGCAGCTCCAGACACCGCAAGTGAAGAGGCATGTCCTCTCCTAAAAGGGAAAAACAAGAACCGCGGGTCCCTGGTAAAGGAATTAATTTCTAATTTATAAAGAGCCAACCAACCTTAGCAGCCATGCAACTCAGAAAGGCTGAAGGAATCTCATCTCATCACCCAAGCTCAGATCTAAGGCCTTTTTCATCCAACTCATCTTCAGTGAGCCACCCCCAGCCTCTGTCCTACTGAGAACGTTATGGGAGCTGGAGCGAGAAAAGCAGCCCAACAAATCCAGAGCTGACTTATCCTTTAAAATGACTAGCTACAGTTATATCGTTGCCTCCTGCTAAACACAAAAATAAATTTTAGATGGGAAAAAAATGACTCTAGAGCATCTCTGAAGCAGGACACATTCCTGAGCCTCAGCCAGGCTGAGGATCCTTAGGTTACTGACACAGGGCGGCCAGGCAGATAAGTCAAATCAGACAAGGCCAAGGAAGCCATGGAAACAAGATGACACGCAAGACCTGAAGTCTCTGACCACGCTGGGAAACAGCTGGGAATGGAAGAGAAGCACGGACTTCAGTCAGACCCAAGCTCTAATTCCAAGGCACCACTCACTAGCTTCACTGAACCTTCAGTCTTCTCATCTGTAAACAAGAAGAACAATGCATTTACCTCAGAGAATTACTGAGATTATCAAATGAAGTAAAGAATATAAACCACTAGCCTGAGGCACACAGTCAGAGTTTAAATAACTTCTCTTCCCCTTACCTAGCCACAACAAAGCACTGTTACACAATTAGGGAGGGGTGACCCATTCACAACACAGTCTATATAAACAGTACACCCTGAAGTTAGGCAATGCACAATCCAAGCAGCTAGCCACTGAGGCTTCTGTCTATAAGCGGAGCCACAGCTCAGAATATCAGAGCTAAAACACTACCAAACATGCATTCAAGACAATGGATGGGCCTGAGACCACACAATCAAGTCAACTAATAAATACAAGGCACCAGGGGCACAGACCCTGACAACCATTGTAACTCCATCTTAGCCAGAAAGCCTCTTCTATGCTCCTGCTGGGGTAAAAGCCAATTTCTTGACCTCCAACAACCTCGAGTCTGTAGATGAACACAGATTAACCAAGGATCTGGCAAGTGTGAAGCCAGGGATGAAAGCAAATGCTACAAGTTTGCAGCTAAGGTCTACATCCTCTTTGCTTGACAGGTGGGCCAAATACTCAAGGGCAGGCAGTGCCACTAAAGGTGTTAAGTCTTGTCACATGAGACCCAGGAGACTGAGTCCAAGACCAAGGATGACCTTAGCACCCTAGTTACCAAGGAGTAACACCACCACTCCTGAGTGTCTCCAGGGCAGGTAGAGACCATGTCTGATTGTTTTATATGTCCCCAGACACTAGCACAGTGCACGACATAAGCCACCAGCTGTAAATGGTTGCTTAATGAATGAACCAACACGGATGTGGCCTTATGCCTATCACTGGCCTCTGAATCTCTGCATATATTCTACCTGTGGCCTAGAATTTGCCTTTCTGAGCCCCATTACTTGGGTATTTTTTTCTCAATTTTCAGGTCTCTATTTAAATGCCAACTACTAAGGTAGTGTTGAGGTCTTTTCCGACACCCTAAACAATATTAAGTTCCCCTGCAATATGTACCCTCTCATCACATCCCTTATTTTCCACTGCATGGGTCATCAGATTTCACTGTGATTATCTGCTTCATTTTTGCCTTCTCTGCTACATCGTAAGCTCTAGCAGAGCAGGAACTACCTCTGTCTTGTTCATTATGCTGATTCCCAGGGCCTAGTGCAGTACCTGGCACAGAGGGAAAGCCCAATGTTAGAATGACTGAACACATGAATGAAGGAATGAGAGAGCTCCAGTACAAAATGACTCTGGAGTGACTGGGGATTCAAAACTGGCTACACAGCCCTAAGCGGTCAAAGGTTACTTTTTGACTCGAATCTTAATAGAGCCTACAAATACGTGGAAAATGACAGCAGATTTGATAAACAATAGGACAAAGTAATCCCACGGACGGAGGAGCCTCGTAGGCTGCAGTCCATGGGGTCGGTAAGAGTCAGGCACGACTGAGCAACTTCATTTTCACTTTTCACTTTCGTGCATTGGAGAAGGAAATAGCAACCCACTCCAGTGTTCTTGCCTGGAGAATCCCAGGGACAGAGGAGCCTAGTGGGCTGCCATCTATGGGGTCGCACAGAGTTGGATACGACTGAAGCGACTTAGCAGCAGCAGCAGCAGGACAAAGTACAGTTTGTTTCACAGGAAGTAGTAAGAAGAGATAAAGTAGGAATTATGGGACTTCCCTGGTAGCTCAGTGGTAAATAAAGAATGCCCTTGCCAATGTAGGAGGCTCACATTTGATCCCTGATACAGGAGGATCCCACATGCCAAGCAGCAACTAAGCCCACATGCCACAACTACCAAGCCTGTGCTCTAGAACCCGGGAGCCACAACTGCTGAGCCCACATGCCACAACAGCAGAAGCCTGTGCGCCCTAGAGCCCGTGCTCCAAGAGAAGCCACCACAATGAGAGGCATGACCACCGCAACTAGAGAGCAGCTCTCAATCGCCAGTAGTAGAGAAAAGCCCATGCAGGCAAACATTTTTAAAACGTAAACAATTTTTTTTAATGTTTTTAAAGTAGGACTTATAAATCAGAAACCCCACCTTGGAGTGCCTTAAATGCCATGCTAAGATATGGTTTATTAGCCTACAGGACAGCCACTATCTGACTTGAGTCCACTAAGGGCACACAGGCCTATGCTAGGTATCATTCTGCTATAGCCAGCCACTGAGTTCCCTCTGATGCCCAAAGACTGACAGGGCTTCTCCCCCTCCCTTCAGGTTTACCCCCATTTCTCTGAGCCAAATGGGCTCATTCAATAACACAGGTGCCCCCAAGGATAATTTACTAAAGAAAGTTGTAAACTCTACTGTCATTTAGGAAAAACAAGATCAGAACGCCTAGATTCAAGTGTTGTTTAGCTGTGTGACAGTAGGTTAGTCAATTTTATCGAGTTTTAGTAGTCTCTTCTATAAAATAACAATAATAAGGACTTCTCTGGTAGTCCAGTGGTTAAGAATCTGCCTTGCAATGCAGGGGATGCAGGTTTGATCCCTGATTGGGGAACCAAGATCCCACATGTCATGGAGCAACTAAGCTAGCGCCACAGCTAGTAAGCACTCCTGCCACAACTAGAGAGTCCATGCGTTGCAACAAGAGATCCCACGTGTCACAATTAAGACCCGATGCAGCCAAATAAACAGATAAATATTTGGAAAAAAAAAATAATGCCTATCTCACAAGGCTGTAGAGGTTGAGATAACACATTCAAAGGGCCTAGTTCAGTATATTTCATATAGTGAGGGTCCAACATAGGTTTACTTAAAAAAAAAATCCTACCTAGGGCACAAGGCTATTATTTCCTCCTAAGTACTGAGCACTTTCACTTGACCTAATATAGCACAGAGACCCACAAGGCTAGAGGTTACTCATAAAGAATTGGGTCTGCCTTACCTCCTAAAAGGGGATGGGCATATTGCCCTGTTTCCATTCTCTCTCGAGCTGTCTGAGCACTGAGGAAATTACAAACAGGCAGGCTGCTGGGAGTGGGGAGGTAGGGGAAGAGATGAGACTCTCCCAGAACTTGAGCTCTATTAATCGCTCGGTCACGTGTCTACAGAGGCACAGGATTGTTGTCTATAAACTTGGTAACCGAAGAATTGATGCTTTTGAACTGTGGTGTTGGAGAAGACTCTTGAGAGTCCCTTGGACTGCAAGGAGATCCAACCAGTCCATTCTGAAGGAGATCAGTCCTGGGTATTCTTTGGAAGGAATGATGCTAAAGCTGAAACTCCAGTACTTTGGCCACCTCATGTGAAGAGTTGACTCACTGGAAAAGACTCTGATGCTGGGAGGGATTGGGGGTAAGAGGAAAAGGGGACGACAGAGGATGAGATGGCTGAATGGCATCAAAGACTCGATGGACGTGAGTTTGAGTGAACTCCAGGAGTTGGTGATGGACAGGGAGGCCTGGCGTGCTGCGATTCATGAGGTCGCAAAGAGTCGGACACGACTTAGAGACTGAACTGAACTGAACGGAACCTATGGACCAAGACAGGCAACTTAGGACTGGGGTGTTTTCCAGACCAAAGTGAAGTATGGAGCAAACTAGAGCAATAAGAACTAAGGTGTTGACTCTTCATACAATTCAGGGAAGGAAACTGCAGAATAAATCCTAGTTTTATGTTACAGGAGACCTAAGATGGGGCTCAGTGTTCACAGGACTTTGGTTTGCCCTTGAGAATATATTTAGATGCTCACTTGAGCCCTGACTGCGTCATCTTAGACAAGTTACTACCCTCTAGGCTTGTTTCTTTTGAATACATCTGAAACTCAAGAAGGGAAGGCCAGATGGTCCTGCCTCTTGATGAGCTTCCTCACACATCTTCATCACAAAGTCCCAGCCCTGTGTGAGAACACCAAGTCTACAACACTGTGTTCTAGAGATGGAGAGAGAAGGATCTCTGGTATACTGCCCTCTGCCACCAGCCTCAGCCACTCCACCAGGAAGAGAGGCAAGGACCCTTAGGAACTGAGAACAGGCCACCTCAACCTCTCAAGTCCAGCATCAGAAAGGCCTCATCCTATGGCCCCCAGGGAGGGGCTCAGTGCATATAAGCAAACAACCAGAATGTGGGTGCAAACTGTCGGTTCCCTTATAGTTTCTTCAAGAGAAGACCTGGAACAGAGGAAAAAGAAGAGACAACAGATAGGAGAGTTAAGGGACCTGTATTTTTTGCCTTTCCCAATCTCACACTGCCATCAGGGGAAAAGCAGGACATCTGTAGGAAACTTACCTACTTAAAGTCATCAAGTTATTAGATTTACATACACTCATGTACAGAACTGTCTGTGGGCGTATGGTCTTTTCTTTATTCCACAAAAAACTTCCTATGAGGAAGACTCAAGAAATGATGGCTTCCAGAATGCCAGGGAAGAATTTAAGTCCTTGTCAGCACTTTGTGTATGCTATACACACATACACACATGCAACACACAATCACAGACAATCATGCATCCCAAGGCTAAACTAAAAAGTCCGCAGAGCACAGATAAGCCAAGTGAGTTTACAAGACAAAACAGCTCCCAAGCCAGTAAAATGAAACTGTTATGTAGGGTTACATATGTATTAATACACCTAAAGAAAAAATCTGTACTTCATCAGGGAGCTGCTTTGGACAGCTGTGGAAGCTGAGAAAAAGCAGAGTCACAAAGATGCATACCAGCCAACATACAAATAGGTTCACTGGCAGAATGAACCCAACACTCACTCATTCCACAGTTTTACTGAGCACCTCTTACATACCAGGCACAACCGTAGACCCTGGGAATAGTGACCCTAACACTGTGAAAAAGAGAGAAAAAACAGAAAAAAGAGAGGGAGCCAATGAAGTTCAAACATTCCATTGCTTTCCATCCCTACTATGATATGAATGCATCAGGTATGAGATGAATGCATCAGCTTGGCTCAGTATCAGCCAGAGTCCTTAGTTGCAGGAACAACTTGGCTGGTAAATTCAACAACTGAAACTAATTCTGCATTGTCTAAGCAGGAAAAAAAAAAAAAACACATTATAAGAACAGCTCATTCACCTGGAGAAGTGGAAAACCCAGGAATGGATACCAAGAATAATACCTAAAATCAGGAAGCAGAGTTAGTCTGGTCAAGACACCTCTGCCTCCACTGCCAATGTCTACTGTCCCTGGCCACTATGATCCAGCCTTCAACACCACTCAACTGCTGCTCTGGAATCTCAATCCTGCTACACACGACCACCACCACCGCAGTCCCTGCTCCCCTGCACCACCAGCTCTTCAGAGTCAAAGTCCATGGTGAGCAGATCAGACCAAAAGAACCTATGAAAGTTGAAAGTTTAACCGCTCAGTCGTGTCCAACTCTTGGAGACCCCATGGATTGTAGACTACCAGGCTCCTCCGTCCACTCTGGATTTTCCAGGCAAGAGCACTGGAGTTGGTTGCCATTTCCTTCTCCAGAGGATCTTCCAAACCCAGGGATCGAACCTGGGTCTCCCACATTGTAGGCAGACACTTTACCATCTGAGCCACCAGGGAAGTCCCTATGGCGAGCTACAAAAGAGGCTGAAAGTAAATGTCTAACATTGTAAGTGGAGAAATTCTTAAATACAGGAAAAGGTAATAATATTCATTTTAGCTATCTTGGCATTATACACAAAACACTGGATTCATCTAACTAAAGCCCCTAATCTAGATTCCATGTTCACCGTAAGCTTTATGATGAGGATTTGGTGTTCCATGTTGCCACCCAACAGTAAAAACACACTGGTCATACCAATAGACCATACCACAGGCATTCTTGAGGTTTTTACATATTAGCCTCATGAACTTAGTTAACAGAGTCTGCTTGAAGAGGTAAATATTCTCAGTGTACTGACAAAATCTGAACCTTCAAAAAGTGAAATACTAACAAACATTCATTGAGCATTTCATATGTGCAGATACTATCCTAAGCACTTTATATGGATTAACTAATTTTTCATAAACAACCATATATACTGGATACCATTCTTCTATATAACATAAGAGAAAACTGTGACACAGAGAGTTTAAAACAAGCATGCTTAAGAATACACAACTAATAAAACAAGGAGTCCAGAATTTGAACAAGGTAGTGTGACTCCATCTTTTTGTCAACTCCCCAAAGTAAATCCCCACTTAATGAAGCCTATTAGGTGGTTTCTTGCTCACTGCAGTGCTCTGGTGGGTTATAGAATGGCAGGAAGACACAGGCCTATCACCTCCATTCCACGGTTCCATTCCTGATTTACTTAGATACAAACTCTTATTGGAAGAGACATGGTTATCCACACAGGACAAGAACAGATGAAGCATCTAAGCGAGGCTTTGTTTGGCCTGCAGATTCTCTAATCATAGCTGCTGACAGTATTATTCACACAAGATACTCTTCACTGGACTTCAAGCTCAATTCTTCTCAATGAAAAATCTTATAAAAGGTTGCTACATGCAACCTTTTATTTATATTCAGGAATTATGCCTACATTCAGAAAGAATTTACACAGAGAATACATATTAAGAGAGCTATCTCCAAAGTGGGATGCTCAAGACTTTCCAACAAAAGTACAGAAAGAAATGTTAAAACTCTTATTTTAACCTGTTTTTATCATTAAAATATAAGAATTATGCTTTACTAATATTAAGTATGGATGTGAGAGTTGGACTGTGAAGAAAGCTGAGCACTGAAGAATTGATGCTTTTGAACTGTGGTGTTGGAGAAGACTCTTGAGAGTCCCTTGGACTGCAAGGAGATCCAACCAGTCCATTCCGAAGGAGATCAGTCCTGGGTGTTCTTTGGAAGGAATAATGCTAAAGCTGAAACTCCAGTACTTTGGCCACCTCATATGAAGAGTTGACTCATTGGAAAAGACTCTGATGCTGGGAGGGATTGGAGGCAAGAGAAGAAGGGGACGACAGAGGATGAGATGGCTGGATGGCATCATCGACTCGATGGACGTGAGTTTGAGTGAACTCCAGGAGTTGGTGATGGACAGGGAGGCCTGGCGTGCTGCGATTCATGGGGTTGCAAACAGTCAGACACGACTGAGTGACTGAACTGAACTGTATATTAAGTATACAGACTAACAATGATGCCCTCTCTGAGTCTGTCAAATGTTTCTATAGCATTTATTACATATAAGATGTCCTGAGAATAGAGTGGGAGTTCCACAGTGTTTGAGGGAGAACAGTGTCTGTCTGCTGGAGAAGGCAATGGCACCCCACTCCAGTACTCTTGCCTGGAAAATCCCATGGACAGAGGAGCCTGGTAGGCTGCAGTCCGTGGGGTCGCTAAGAGTCAGACACAACTGAACGACTTCACTTTCACTTTTCACTCTCATGCGTTGGAGAAGGAAATGGCAACCCACTCCAGTGTTCTTGCCTGGAGAATCCCAGGGACGGGGGAACCTGGTGGGCTGCCGTCTATGGGGTCGCACAGAGTCGGACACAACTGAAGTGATTTAGCAGCAGCAGCAGCAGCAGCAGTGTCTGTCTGCACTCACTCGTGTGCTCTCAGGATACCATGACATACTGAAGTTAATACATGTCTGACTAAATAAACTTATGAATTATGGTTTCTATTTTTTCCCAACTAAACCAACCTCCATCACACAGATAAATGATTTTAAAGGATTCTTGCAAATAAACAGAAATAAAAAATAATCCCCATGGGTTGAAGATAATATTAAAATTACACACAGGGAATTCCCTGGTGGTCCAGTGGCTAAGACTCTGAGCTCCCAGTGCAGGGGGCCCAGGTTCGATCCCTGGTCAGGGAGCTAGATCCCACATGCTACAGCTAAGACCCAGAGCAGCCAAATAAATAAATAAATAAAATTTTTTTAAAAAGTTTAAATAAATAAATAAATAAAATTACACACAAAAATAAATAACAAGAAAGTGACAGAGCTGACCTTTCTAGTCATAATTTAAGCTCTCTATCAGCTACAGGGTAAAAACAATCTGCTGCTGCTGCTAAGTCGCTTCAGTCGTGTCCGACTCTGCGCGACCCCATAGACGGAAGCCCACCAGGCTCCTCCGTCCCTGGGATTCTCCAGGCAAGAGTACTGGAGTGGGGTGCCATTGCCTTCTAATTGGTTCAAATAATAAGTTGGCCAAAAAGATTCAAAATTATTTTTTTAAATCCCTGAGAAGATGGATTTACATTTATTATTAACAATGAACTGCATCCTTAGTGTATCGCTCAGTCATGTCCAATTCTTTGCGACCCCATGGACTGTAGCCCTACAGGCTCTTCTGTCCATGGGACTCTCCAGGCAAGGGTACTAGAGTGGGTTGCCATTTCCACTGTGCCTTAATAAGTTACACTAAATCAAGGGGTCAGCAAACATTTTCTATAAAGGGCCAGACAGTAAATATGTTAGGCTCACAGGCCATATCTCCTCTATTCTATTGTGACTAAATAACTCTGCCATTATAGCACAAAAGTAGTCATAGATAATATACAAGTGAATATGGCTTTATTTATAGAAGCAAGTACAGTTTGCCAATCCTTGTATTAAATAAAGATGAAATAAACTATCATAAATAAAGATGAAATAAACTATCATGATTAAAAATACATTAAAAAATTAAATCTAAAGATAAACCTCTATAAATATTCTGTGATGTTTAAAATCTAGAGATACTCAATTCAGTTAAGAAGTTTCTATATAGGCTTTCCACTTACTTGTGAAAACTGCAACGCACAGATCTCTGGTGAAACACTATTTCCTCCTTGCTACAGTGAAAAATGGGATTAAATAGGATGTGAAAAGCAATCTTTTTTAAACTTCATTTGTAAGCAAATGTAATTTGAACGAACATTTCTTAAGATTAAAAACAAAATTACAAACTATGGAGCACGGGAGATTGCTATCCAGTAAAACAAGTTTTCCTTCATGTTCCAATTAAACATATCTGCTACATTCTGTTAAATGGTGAAATTCAAAAGGAACTGCCTTTGAAAAGCCACTAAAGGAAAAAATACAAAGAAAAAATAACCTCTATAGTAAAACAAAGTTTTATTTTAAAAATAATAAATAAAGGTTTTTTTGAAAATAAGTATAACCACTGATAAGGCATCTGATATAACTGTTAGTTTAAAGGGATTCTAGGTGAGATTAAAGAACAACACTCCACACAAAATTTTTTCCAAAATCATCTATAAGGAAGCTATTGTAGCAAAGATACAACAAAGAAGAAAGTGCTGAGTGCTAGGAGATTTCCTTAAAATGATTTATTTCATTTTCAGAAAAAGATCTTTAAAATTTAGTAGTCCCATTTACTATAGCATCAAAAACACGTCAAACATATATACATATGCATATGCATGCGTGCGTGCTCAGGCACTCAGTAATGTCTGACTCTCTCTGACCCCATGGACTGTAGCCCACCAGGCTCCTCAGCCCATAGAATTTTCCAGGCAAGAATACTGGAGTGGGTTGCCACTGTCTATTCCAGAGGATCATCCTGACCCAGAGATCAAACACACGTCTCCTGCACTGGCAGGTGGATTCTTTACCACTATGCCATCTGGGAAGCACCACATATATAGACAGATACACATAAAAGAAAAGATGCTCTACGTCATTAATCATTGGGGAAACACATATTAAAACCACAATATGAGAATACTATACACTAACCAGAATGGCTAAAATGACAAAAATAGGGAAATCCTAGATGTTGAAAAGGATGTCAAACAACTAGAACTCTCACACACAGCTTGTGGGACTGTGCATTAGTGTCTCCTGTTATATAACAAATACCCTAAAATTAAGTTGCTTTAAACAATAAACATTACTCACACTATTTCTGAGAGTCAGGGACAGAGAGAGAGAGTGGCTTAACTGGGTGGTTCTGGCTCAGGTCTCACACACAGATTCATAAAGGACTATAGCCACTGAAGGCCTGATTGGGGGACTTCCCTGGTGGCTTATTGGTAAAGAATCTGCTTGCCAATGCAAGAGACAGAAGTTCATTCCCTGATCCAGGAAGATCCTACATGCCATTGAGCAACTACTGAGCCTTTGCTCTAGAACTTGGGAGCCACAACTACTGAGCCCATATGTTGCAGCTACTGAAGTGGTCATGCCCGAGGGCCCATGTTCCACAACAAGAAAAACTACCACAGTGAGAGGCCTATGCACCCGACTAAGGAGTAGTCCCTGCTTGCCGCAACTAGAGAAAAGCCTGTGCAGCAACAAAGACCCAGCACAGCCCCCAAAATAATAACAACTAATTAATTTAATTTTTAAAAAAAAGACTTGACTGCAGCTGGAGGATCTGCTTCCAAGATGGCTCACTCCACAACAAAAGGAAAATTACAGGTCAATATTACTGATGAACATAGATATAAAAATATTCATCAAAATACTAACAAACCAAATCCAGCTGTACATTAAAAGGATCATCCACTGTGATCAGGTAGGATTCAGCCAGGAATGCAACAATTTTTCAATATTTGCAAATCAATCTGTATGATACACCACATTAACAAACTGAAGAATAAAAACCATACGATCATCTCAACAGATGCAGAAAAAGCTTTTGACAAAATTCAACACCCATTTATAATCAAAGCTTTCCAGAAAGTGGGACTAGAGGGAACTTACCTCAACATAATAAAATGCCAAATATGATTAACTCACAGCTAACATTATTCTCAGCAGTGAAAAAAATGAAAGCAATCCCTCTGAGATCAGGAACAAGGCAAGGATGTCCACTGTCATCTCTTTTATCCAACATAGTTTTGGAAGTCCTAACCACAGGAATCGGAGAAGAGGAGGAAATAAAAGAAGTCCAAATCAATGAATTTGGTAAAGTTGTAGGATACAGAATTAATACAGAAATCTCTGGCATTCCGATACACTAAGAATGAAAGATCAGAAAGAGAAATCAAGGAAACAATCCCATTTAACATCCCATCAAAAAGAATAAAATATCTAAGAATAAACCTACCTAGGGAAACAAAAGACCTCTATTCTCAAAACTCTAAGAAGCTATTGAAAGAAACTGGAGATGACACAAACAGATGGAAGGATATACTATGTTCTTGAGTTGGAAGAATCAATACTGTTAAAATGACTATACTACTCAAAGCAATCTACAGATTCAATGCAATCCCTATCAAATTACCAATGGCATTTTTCATAGAACTAAAACAAAAAAATTCCAAAATTTATACGGAAGCACAAAAGACCCCCAAATAGCCAAAGCAATTCTGAGAAAGAAAAACACAGTTGGAGGAATCAGACACCCTGACTTCAGACTATACTACAAAGCTACAATAATCAAAACAGTATGGTACTGGCACAATAACAGAAATACAGATCAATGGAACAAGATAGAAAGCCCAGAGATAAACCTACACACCTATGGTCAACTAATCCATTACAAATGAAGCAAGAATATACAATGGAGAAAAAGTCTCTTCAATAAGCGGAGCTAGGAAAACTGGACAGCTACACATTAAAAAAAGAAAGAAATCAGAACACTCTCTAACAACATACAAAACAAAAACAAACTCAAAATGGATCAAAGACCTAAATGTAAGGCTGAACACTATAAAACTCTCAGAGGAAAACATAGAAAGAACAGTCTTTGACATAAATAGCAGCAATATCATTTTGGATCCACCACACACAGTAATGGAAATAAAACCAAAAATAAACAAATGGAACCTAGTTAAAAGCTACTGCACAGCAAAGGAAACTATAAACAAAATGAAAAGACAACCCACAGAATGGGAGAAAATATTTGCAAATGATGCAACCCACAAGGCATTAATCTCCAAAATATACAAACAGCTCATACAACTCTATGTCAAAAAAACAAACAACCCAATCAAACTATGGGCTGACCAAAATTAATATTTTTCCAAAGAAGCCATATAGATGGCCAAAAAGCACATGAAAAGATGCTCAACACCACTAAATATAAGAAAAATGCAACTCAAAAATACAGTGAGGTATTACCTCACACTGGTCAGAATGGTCATCATCAAAAAGTCTACAAACAAGAAATGCTGGAGAGGGTGTGGAGCAAAAGGAATCCTCCTACACTGTTCATGGGAATGTAAATTGGTACTACTGCTATGGAGTAAAGTATGGAGGTTCCTTAAAAAACTTAAAAATAGAACTACAGATAATCCAGCAATCTCACTCCTGGGCAAATATCCAGAGAAAACCATAACCCTAAAGGATACATGTACCCCAAAACTCACTGCAGCACTGTTTACAATAGCCAAGACATGGAAGCAACCTAAATGTTCATCAACAGAGGAATGGATAAAGAAGATACAATACATATACATGGTGGAATATAGCTCAGTCATAAAAAAGAATGAAATAATGCCATTTGCAGCAATGTGGAAGGATCTAGGGATTATCATACTAAGTGAAGTAAAAGACAAATATATGATATTGTTTACATATGGCATCTAAAAAATGAACTTATTTACAAAACAGAACTATAAGCCTAGATGTAGAAAACATACTTATGCTTACCAGGGGATAAGTGGGAGTGAGGGAAATATTGGGAGATTAAGACTGACATACACACACTACTAGATAACATTTACGGAACTACTGTATACCACAGGGAACTCTATTCAATACTCTATAATGACCTATATAGGGAAGGAATCTTAAAAGAAGGGGGGTATACGTATAACTGATTCACTTTGCTGAACAGCAGAAATTAACACAACATTGCAAATCAACTAGACTCCAATAAAATTTTTTTTTAAAAAAAGATGGCTCACTCACACTCTTAGCAAGTCAGTGCTGGGTGTGGTCAGGAAGCCTCAGTTCTTCTCCAAGTGGGCAGTTCCATAGCCTACTTCAGCGTGCTCACAATATATGAGTGGGCTTCTACCAGAGTGAGTGATCCAAGACACACTGAGGCAAACAAACGGCAGTACCTTTTATGACCTAATCACTGAAGTCATAAAACATCAGTTCCATGCAGCTCAGTTGTTCAGTCATGTCCAGCTCTTTACAATCCCATGGACTCAGCACGCCAGGCTTTCCTGTCCATCACCAACTCCCAGACCTTGATCAAACTCACGTCCATCGAGTCAGCAATGCCATCCAACCATCTCATCCTCTGCCACCCAACCATCTCATCCTCTGTCATCCCCTTCTTCTCCTGCCTTCAATCTTTCCCAGCATCACAGTCTTTTCCAACGAGTCTGTTCTACACATCAGGTGGCCAAAGTATTGGATTTTCAGTTTCAGCATCAGTCCTTCCAATGAATATTCAGGACTGATTTCCTTTAGGAAATCCTTTAGGATGGACTGGTTGGATCTCCTTGCAGTCCAAGAGACTCTGACAAGAGTCTTCTCCAACACCACAGTTCAAAAGCATCAATTCTTCAGCGCTCAGCTTCCTTTATGGTCTAGCTCTCACATCCATACATGACCACTGTAACAAACCATAGCTGTGACTAGATGGACCTTTGTCGGCAAAGCAATATCTCTGCCTTTTAATATGCTGTCTAGGTTGGTCATAACTTTTCTTCCAAGGAGCAAGCGTCCTTTAATTTCATGGCTGCAGTCATCATCTGCAGTGATTTTGGAGCCCAGAAAAATAAAGTCTCTCACTGCTTCCACTGTTTCCCCATCTATTTGCCATGAAGTGATGGGACCAGATGCCATGATCTTCATTTTTTGAATGTTAAGTTTTAAGGCAGCTTTTTCACTCTCCTCTTTCACTTTCATCATGAGGCTCTTCAGTCCTTCTTCACTTTCTGCCATAAGTGTGGTGTCATCTGCATATCTGAGGTTATTGATATTTCTTCTGGCAATCTTGATTCTAGCTTGTGCTTCATCCAGCCTGGCATTTTGCATGATGTACTCTGCATATAAGTTAAATAAGCAGGGTGACAATATATAGCCTTAATGTACTTCTTTCCTGATTTGGAACCAGTCTGTTGTTCCATGTCCAGTTCTAAGTGTTGCTTCTTAACCTGCACACAGATTTCTCAGGAAGCAGGTCAAGTGGTCTGGTATTCCCATCTCTTTCAGAATTTTCCACAGTTTATTATGATCTACACAGTCAAAGGCTTTGGTGTAATCAATAAAGCAGAAGTAGATGTTTTTCTGGTATTCTCTTGCTTTTTCAATGATTCAATGGATGTTGGCAATTTGATCTCTGGTTCCTCTGCCTTTTCTAAATCCAGCTTGAACATCTGAATGTCTTGGTTCACATACTGCTGAAGCCTGGCTTGGAGAATTTTGAGCATTACTTTGCTAGCATGTGAGATGAGTGCAACTGTGCAGTAATTTGAACATTCTTTGGCATTGCCTTTCTTAGGGACTGGAATGAAAACTGACCTTTTCCAGTCCTGTGGCCACGGCTGAGTTTCCAAATTTGCTGACATATTGAGTGCAGCACTTTTACAGCATCATCTTTTAAGATTTGAAATAGCTCAACTGGAATTCCATCACCTCCACTAGCTTTGTTCATAGTGATGCTTCCTAAGGCCCACTTGACTTCACATTCCAGGATGTCTGGCTCTAGGTGAGTGGTCACACCATCGTGGTTATCTGGGTCATTAAAATCTTTTTTGTATAGTTCTTCTGTGTATTCTTGCCACCTCTTAATATCTTCTGCTTCTGTTAGGCCCATATCATTTCTGTCCTTTTTTGTGCCCATCTTTGCACGAAATGTTCCCTTGGTATCTCTCATTTTCTTGAAGAGATCTCTAGTCTTCCCATTCTATTGTTTTCCTCTATTTCTTTGCATTGATAACAGGAAGGCTTTCTTATCTCTCCTTTCTTTGGAACTCTGCATTCAAATGGGTATATCCTTCCTTTTCTCCTTTGCCTTTAGCATCTCTTCTTTTCTCAGCTACTTGTAAGGCTTCATCAGACAACCATTTTGCCTTTTTGTATTTCTTTTTCTTGGGGATGGTCTTGATGTACAATGTCACGAACCTCCATCCATAGTTCTTTAGGCACTCTATCAGATCTAATCCCTTGAATCTATTTGTCACATCCACTGTATAATTGTAAGGGATTTGATTTAGGTTATACCTGAATGGGCTAATGGTATTCCCTACTGTCTTCAACTTAAGTCTGAATGTGGCAATAAGAAGTTCATGATCAGAGGACCATACTTTGAGCATCTCTGCTTTAAACTAAGGAGAAGGCAATGGCACCCGACTCCAGTACTCTTGCCTGGAAAATCCCATGAACAGAGGAACCTAGTAGGCTGCAGTCCATGGGGTCACTAAGAGTCGGACACGACTGAGCAACTTCACTTTCATTTTTCACTTTCATGCATTGGAGAAGGAAATGGCAACCTACTCCAGTATTCTTGCCTGGAGAACCCCAGGGACTGGGGAGCCTGGTGGGCTGCAGTCTATGGGGTCACATGGAGTCAGACATGACTGAAGAGACTTAGCAGCAGCAGCAGTTCATGATCTGAGCCACAGTCAGCTCCAGGTCTTGTTTTTGCTGACTGTACAGAGCTTCTCCATCTTCGATTGCAAAGAATATAATCAATCTGATTTCAATATTGATCAGCTGGTGAAATTCATGTGTAGAGTCTTCTCTTGTGTTGTTGGAAGAGAGTGTTTGCTATGACCAGTGCGTTCTGTTGGCAAAACTCTGTTAGCCTTTGCCCTGTTTCATTTTGTTCTCCAAGGCCAAATTTGCCTGTTACTCCAGGTATCTCTTGACTTCTGCTTTTGCATTCCAGTCCCCTGTGATGAAAAGGACATCTTTTTTGGGTGCTAGTTCTAGAAGGTCTTGTAGGTCTTCATAGAACCGTTCAACTTCAGCTTCTTCAGCATTACTGCTTGGGGCACAGACTTGGATTACTATGATATTGAATGGCTTGCCTTGGGAAAGAACAGAGATCATTCTGTTGTTTTTGAGATTGCACCCAAGTACTGCATTTTGGACTCTTTCTGTTGTTCTTTTGTTGTTCATACACCATCACTTTCACTTTATTCTATTTGTTAGAATTGAGTTACTTAGGTCTAGCTGAGTTAAAGGAGAAGAATTAGGTTCCACCTCTTGATGGGAGGAGTATTATACAATCTGTGGACATATTTAAAAACCAAATACACTGACTTTGGCAAAGAATGTGGCAGTACCCACTCACCCACCATGGAGGATGTGTGTCTTACCAAGGCCTCTGTGTGCTAATCTCCTCTTAACGCATGCTGTGTGATTAGCATGATGTTGTCAAAGCAACAGATCAAAGTGATGTTCTATGAGATGGCCAAGTGTCCAAGTCTCTTTTGACTATATTGTGAAAAAAGTAAAAGTTTGGAAAGGTTTACATAGCCTCCAGCAAAACTATGAAGGTGTAATGATATCTGTACCACATGAATACAAATAGTTTTTTGGTCTTTTTTCCAACTGAGATAGAAAAGAACACATTCACCAAATCAATACCCACATACCAAACTGATCTGCTCTAGCAAAGATATCAGATCTATCCAGCAGTCATAATTGAGGCTACTAAATGAAACTTACTAAAGTGGAGGGTCTCCAGAATCCATCCAGTTTTGCAAAGAGGGCAGACTAATTAATTAAATGTAGACATAAGAGAGACCAACACCCCTGTATTCTTAAGATCCTTAACGGTAGCACTAATCTCCATCAACCGTCACAGAATGTAATACTGCTTTTGATTCACCATCTTGGCCAGAAGAGAAAGCAACAGTTTCAAAAGCTTCCACTTGGCCTTCTCCACTTAGCTCTTATTTGACAGGTCAAGGATCTGATGTGGGTGCTACCCCAACTGTTGAGTATGTCCATCCCAATTATACGTTTGAGGATAGGTCTGCAGGATAATTCTACTTCTAAAAAGTATCATAAGGAAATAATTAGGTAAATATATGCTAACATTACACTAAGTAAAGCTAGACATGATTCCATTTACATGAAATGTCTAGAACAGGCAAAGCCACAGAGAAGGGAAGTAGATTAGTGGTTGCCAGGGACTACAGAATAAGGAGTGACTGTTTAATAGGGATGATGAAAGTGTTCTGGAATTACATACTGAGATGCTGCACAAAATTGTTTAAAACCACTGAATTGTACACTTTAGAATGGCAAATTTTATGTTATATGAATTTTAGCACATTAAAAGAAGTCAGTTGTTGGCTGCCTGATGACCTGGCTGGTGGAGGAGGGCTGCTTTCCCCCTCACTCAATTTACAATATAGAATCCAGCTCACGGTGCCATACATTCTAGCACCCTGAGCCCTTGCAAAATGCTGAGGATACAAATGTATTTCATCACTCACATTAACCAATACATTGTGAAGCCACTTCCACCTGTTTTCTAGGAGTCCCTATTCACATTTGAAAGGCTCATGGCTTAAAAAATACAAAAAGTACAGTCTGGTGTCCAGGTTAAGCAAGGTCCCTGGCATCTTCAGCCCCCAGCAAAGACTGGCTCTGCTCCTAACCGTGCTCTCTCAGCTTTTCTTTCCAATGGTTCTGGCTGCTGTGGGTCTTCACTGCTGCGTGTGGGCCTTCTCTGGCTGTGGCGAGCAGGAGCCACTTCAGTTGCGGGGCATGGGCTTCTCTCGCTGAGCACTCCAGCTCTAGAGAGTGGGGGCTCAGGAGTTCTGGCCCGTAGGCTTAGTTGCCCCACAGCATGTGGGATCTTCCTGGATCAGGGATGGAACTCATATCTCCTGCACTGGCAGGCGTGTATTTTTTACCACTGAACCACCGGGGAAGTCTATACTCTCCCAGATTTGAAGGAAAATACAATCTCTTCTACAAAAAGCCGGAAAGATAGGAAGAAAGGATTCAGAAAATATCACATCTCAAACGAGTATTTGTTGGACAAATTGTCTAGCAGTTTTCAAATTATGCTCTGCAGATCCCTCCTCCCACTAAGGTATCTTGATATGATCCACTTCTTCAAGCAGAGCAGCTCTACTTTGTTGAGTTTTAAACATTAAAAGCATGCTTAAAGAAAAACTAAAAACCCTCTAATGGCTCAATTATGAAGCAGATATCTGTGAATTTTGCTGATTTAATTATCTCCCCACCTCCCACACCCTCTGTAAGTACAAGCACCTTGATCTTCCCTGAGGGAACCATCCCTCCCCTGCTCTCAGTCCACATGATTCCAGAGGAGCTGACCCTGATCCCTGGGTTCCATGAGTATAATATAACTGTTGGCTAATGAAAGTCCAGCATTCTTCCAACCACAGTAATACTTTAGGGTGGGCAAATGACTCAAGCCAAAATCACACCTAGGACTGCCAACTCCATCAGGAAAGAGGTACTATCTTTCCAAAAGTGGTTGCTTAGCTGGTGGATTACATACCCAAGGCTGATAACTATCTTTGCCACTACATGGGTGGAGCCTGCCTAAGACCAAAACAAAGAAAAGCAAAGCCAAGAGGAGAGAGATTAGGTCCAAATGACATCATTCAAGTCCCTGGATCTTGCTGTGTCTAAAAGTAAATGGCTTTTTAGTTATTTCACTCTTAAGTCCCTCTTATAAGTCAGCATGAATTGTATTTCTGTCACTTGCAAAAGAGTCACAACAAATTTAAAATTCTTTGCAAAAAAAGTATTGAAAAACCTCCATTTGGTCAATAAACCTCAAACCTTTACTATAAATCACAGTTGGGGAAAGAATTTTTTAAAAAAGAAAAACAAAAAAAAAATGCTCCCAGTACACTTAGTCTCCGCCTTGATTCCACATTACATTCCCAAAATTACATGGGATTTTACAATTTCCACTGATAACTCTGAAAGTGAAGTCGCTCAGTCATGTCTGACTCTTTGTGACCCCATAGACTGTAGCCTACCAAGCTCCTCTGTCAATGGGATTTTCCAGGCAATAGTACTGGAGTGGATTGCCATTTCCTTCTCCAGGGGATCTTCCCGACCCAGGGATCGAACCCAGGTTTCCTGCATTGTAGACAGACGCTTTACCGTCTGAGCCATCTCCAAAAACAAAACCACCCTGTGAGGTCAGCATTCACCTTGAAGACACTGAGGCCCAGAGAGAAGACGACCTGCAGTCATCAAATTTGAAATCAAGGCTTCTGTCTCCAAATTATACCTTTTTACTCCTCATTACTGCTTTGCATAGTTCTCAGCAAGTCATGCACAAGGCTGGGAACCTGACCAGGCTCAGTACAGACTTGCCACCTGACAGCATTGTTCCCCTGACCCCTGCCAACTTTGCTTGGTTTCAATAAGGCCTCACCCTGCTGCTTTCCACATCGCCCGAGATACAGACAAGCTCAAAACACAGCATCCCACTGTCCGCATATAAGGGTGTGTCACTCAACTGACTGGCAACACAAACAGTAGCCTTACTCTCAAAGTAGCCCGACAACTATCAAACGTGCATCAGTAGTTAGACCTTATCTAAGGAGGAAGAAATGACTCCTAAGTTATACCTATGACAAGAGAAGCCACAATTCAGCTAACAGCAACTAATACAACTTCTGTAACTATTGGAATCTGAAGATCCAAAAATCATTACTGACTAGAAAAACCCCAACAGCATACATTCAGAGTTTAAAAGTACATTAGGCTTACACTATATGTAAAAATTAATTCAAAGTGGATCAACAACCCAAGAGCTAAACCCATAAAACTCTTTGAAGAAAACAGGAAAACCTGAATAATCTTCACTACCTTAGATTTGGCATTGGATTCTTAGATATAATATAAAAAGCATGAGCAACAAAAGAAAAAATAGATAAATACAACTCCATAAAAATTAAAAATGACTGTGCATCAAAAAAACATTATTAAGAAAGTGAAAAATCAATATACAGAAGGGGAAGGAATATTTACAAACCATATATTTGATAAGGGTCTAGTATCCAGAATATATATAAAACTTCTAACAATTCAACCACAGAGACAGACAGCCTAATTTTAAACAAATAAAGGACCTGGACAGACACTGCTCCAAAGAAGACATATACACAGATAACAAGTACATGAAAAGATGCTCAGCATCATTCAGTTCAGTTCAGTTCAGTTCAGTCGCTCAGTCGTGTCCAACTCTTTGTGACCCCATGAATTGCAATACACCAGGCCTCCCTGTCCATCACCAACTCCCGGAGTTCACTCAAACTCACGTCCATCAAGTTAGTGATGCCATCCAGCCATCTCATCCTCTGTCGTCCCCTTCTCCTCCTATCCCCAATCCCTCCCAGCATCAGAGTCTTTTTCAATAAGTCAACTCTTCGCATGAAGTGGCCAAAGTATTGGAGTTTCAGCTTTAGCATCAGTCCTTCCAAAGAATACCCAGGACTGATCTCCTTTAGAATGGACTGGTTGGATCTCCTTGCAGTCCAAGGGACTCTCAAGAGTCTTCTCCAACACCACAGTTCAAAAGCATCAATTCTTCAGCGCTCAGCTTTCTTCACAGTCCAACTCTCACATTCATACATGACTACTGGAAAAACCATAGCCCTGACTAGATGGACCTTTGTTGGCCAAGTAATGTCTCTGCTTTTGAATATGCTATCTAGGTTGGTCATAACCCTCCTTCCAAGGAGTAAGTGTCTTTTAATTTCATGGCTGCAGTCACCATCTGCAGTGATTTTGGAGCCCAAAAAAATAAAGTCTGACACTGTTTCCACTGTTTCCCCATCTATTTCCCATGAAGTGATGGGACCAGATGCCATGATCTTAGTTTTCTGAATGTTGAGCTTTAAGCCAACTTTTTTACTCTCCTCTTTCACTTTCATCAAGAAGCTTTTTAGTTCCTCTTCACTTTCTGCCATAGCATTAGGGAAATGCAAATGAAAACCACAATAAAATGTCACTTCACACCCACTAAGATAGCTGTAATTAAAACAAACAAACCAAAAAATAGCAAGTGTTGGCAAAGATATAAAGAAATGGAATCCTTATATTTGCTGATAGCAATGCGAAATGGTGCAGTTGCTATGGAGGAAAACAGTTTTGGCAGTCTCTCAAGAAGTTAAACATATATTACCATATAACCCCACAATTCTACTTCAAGGTATATAGCCAGAAGAGTTGAAAACAGGTACTCATACACGTACATGTACACGCATGTCCACAGCAGCGCTATTCACAATAGCCAAAAAGTGGAAACAACCAAAGCATACATCACCAGATGGATGGATAGACAAGTTATGGCATTTTCCAGCCATATAAAGGAACAAATTGTTCTGGTACATACTACAACATGGGAGAACCTTATAAACATTATTCTTAAGGAAATAAAGCCAGACACAAAAGAATATAAATTGTATGATTCCACTTATATGAAATATCTGAAAAGACAAATTCATGGAGATAGAAAGTAGATTAGAATCTAACAATATCTAGGAGAAGGGGAACATGGGGAGTTATTGCTTAATGGGTAAAGAGTTTCTGTCTGGGATGATGAAAAAGTTTTGCAAATAGACAGTGGTGATGGTTGCACAACAGTGTGAATGTAATTAATGCCACAGAGTTATACACTTAAAAACAGTTAAAATCACTAATTGTAAGCTATATATTTTACCACAACAATAACAAAAAACTTGAAAAAGCAAAAAAAAGAATGACGTGCTGACCCACCCTACAAAATTTTATACTAAGTTAAAGAAGCCAGGGGGCTTCCCAGGGGGCGCAGTGGTAAAGAATCCACCTGCCAGTGGGAGGGGGGTTCATGTTTGGGAACGCATGTAAGAATTAAAGATTTTAAAATTTTAAAAATAAAATAAAATAAAAAATAAAAAAAAAGAATCCACCTGCCAGTGCAGGAGATGCAAGAGATGCGGTTAGGTCCCTGAGTCAGGAAGATCCCCTGGAAAAGGAAACGGTGACCCACTGCAGTATTCTTGCCTGGGGAATCTCATGGACAGAGGAGCCTGGTGGGCTACAGTCCATGAGGTCACAAAGAGTCAGACACGACTGAGTGACTGATTGAGCACACATGCACGCAAAGAAGCCACAAGTAAAAGGCCACATACCGTATGACTCTATACAAAACATCCAGAACAGGTAAACCCATCAAGACAAAAATGCAGACTGATGGCTGCAGGGGTAGGGAGAATGAGGAGAAACTGTTGGCTGGTGAGGTGTTTTACTGTGGAGTAATGGAATTGTCCTGTCGTCATGTATGGACATGAGAGTTGGACTGTGAAGAAGGCAGAGTGCCGAAGAATTGATGCTTTTGAATTGTGGTGTTGGGGAAGACTCTTGAGAGTCCCTTGGACTGCAAGGAGATCCAACCAGTCCATTCTGAAGGAGATCAGCCCTGGGATTTCTTTGGAAGGAATGATGCTAAAGCTGAAACTCCAGTACTTTGGCCACCTCATGCGAAGAGTTGACTCATTGGAAAAGACCCTGATACTGGGAGGGATTGGGGGCAAGAGGAGAAGGGGACGACAGAGGATGAGATGGCTGGATGGCCTCACTGACTCGATGGACGTGAGTCTGAGTGAACTCCGGGAGTTGGTGATGGACAGGGAGGCCTGGCGTGCTGCGATTCATGGGGTCGCAAGGAGTCGGACACGACTGAGTGACTGAACTGAACTGAACTGAATGGAACTGTTTCGGAACTAGACAGAGGTGGTGGTTGTATACAACACTGTAAAAGCACCAAATGGCACTGAATCGCTCAATTTAAAATGATTAATTTTATGTTATGTGACTTTCACCTCAATAAACGCATTGAAAGTACATGAGAGAACTCAGGCGATCACCTGGGAAGGAGAAATTAGGGCTAAGTAGCAAGGCAAGGACAACAATGTCTATGGTCTACAAATAAACACTTCTTTTTGAAAGAAAGGAAGAAACAGTGAGAGCTGTCTCTGGGCAGTACTGTCACAGGAGCACAGAAAAAAACTTGTAGGGCACCTGTCTTTGAAAAACTCCCAATCTATGTAGCAATCACATACAAAGAAATAACAAAGCAGTGAGATAATTAACAGAGAAAAATATACAACTTAATGGAAGAATAACATTGAAAGGGTCTATCTGTCTATGATGGGAGAACAGAGAAAGTGAAAGTGAAGTCACTCAGTCGTGTCCGACTCTTTGCGACCCCATGGACTGTGGCCTATCAGGCTCCTCCGTCCATGGGATTTTCCAGGCAAGAATGCTGGAGTGGATTGCCATTTCCTTCTCCAGGCGATGGAGAACAGAAAAGGCTTCAAAAAAGTGGTAACGCTGGAGGATAGTATAGAAGGATGAGTTTACCAGATAGAAACAGCAAGAAGATATTCAAGCAAGGTGAATGAGTAAAGCATAAATAAAAACAAGCAAGATATTTACAAGAAAATACGCAGGAGTGATATCATGGAATGTCATGAAACCAGATTCCATCAAAGGTTGGATTTCATAATATGCAGAGAATGGGAAAGCAACAGAGATTTCTTAGTAGAGAAAGGCAGGGGTTAGATTAACTTGTTAGAAGCATAACTAGGGGAATTTTTCCAGTGGTTCAGTGGCTAATACTCTGTGCTCCCAATGCAGGGGGCCTGGGTTCGATCTCTGGTGAGGGAAGTAGATTCCACAGGCTGCAATGAAGACTTCACATGACACAACAAATACCCAGTGCAGCCAAATAGGTAAGTAAATTTGTTTTTAAAGTTAAAAAAAAAAAAAAAAAAAGACAGATGACTCTGGCAGCCAGTAGGAAGGATGGATAAAAAGAGAACATGGGGCTTCCTCGGCGGCTCAGCAGCAAAGAATCTGCCTGCCTCTGCAGGAGACATGGGTTCAATCTCTGATCCAGGAAGATCCCACATGCTGAGGAGCAACTAAGCCTGGTGCCACAACTATTAAGAGCCCAGAAACCAGGACTATTGAGCCCACACACTGAAACTATTGAAGCCTGTGAGCCTAGAGCCTGTGCTCCACAACAAAAGAAGCAGCTGTGATGAGAAGACCTCACACCACGAGGAGGAGCAGCCCCTAGCCACTGCAACTAGAGAAAAGGCCGCGCAGCAGCAGTGAAGACAGCCCAGCCAAAAACAAATCAAAAGAGAAGGAGAGATCATGGACTGGACTCACATCCCTCCTGCTATGCCTAGCTCCAACCTGGACTCCCCAGGACCACCACCAACACGCCAAACCCTTACAGAAAAAAAAAAAATCAGTCACAGAACGTCAGGCCCAGTCCTACAAAGACAGAGGCAGGATGAGGGTCTTAGTTTTGTAACAGTAACCATTTTTAAGTGAACAGTTCTGTGGCATATAGTACATTCTAGTATATTCCCAATGTGCAGCCACTGAAGTTCTTAGTTTTGGATGGGGTCCAGAAAAGCCTCTGTGGTTTCACTGAAGTCAGGCTCTACCCACACCTGCCTGGAATCCCGTGGCTGCCATCCTCTCTTCTAGCCTTTCCTGACCTGACCTGAACACAGGGCATATTGACCAGAAGCAAATTTTACCCTGTCTAATTCTTAGTTAAAACTTTTCAGTGGCTCTGCTTTGCCCAAGGAACAGTTTCAAATCCTGAATATGACATACAAAGCTCTCTGCAACCTGTCATCTGCTTGTTCCCTCCCCTAATCTAAACATGTTGCAGAAGTCCTTTCCTCTCATGTTCCCTTGCTACTGGAGCTGCTGCCACAGGCTCTTTTCTTTCTCTCGCCCTAGAAATGGTATTGCAGTGGTAATCCACTCCGGCACTCTTGCCTGCCCCCTCTGCTTATCCTACCCTGGGGAAAGTTCTCATCCTATCTTCATTACTTCCTGGGAACAGCTCTGCTCCCCGTCTCATTTCACCCTGGGGGCCACTCTGAGCCACACTTTGCTCTTCACTGTTCTCTGGACACGTCACTGCTCCTATCATACCGCAGGATGACGTTTCTCTACCTTCTCCTCTTCTACTTCTGTCACATTGCTAAGAAGAACTTTACCCTGAAGAATCCACTTCTGCTCCCTCTGAGCCTCCTATAAGCCCAGAGCCTCACTAGGTTTCACTCCAAAGTTACTGATATGTAGGTCTCTGCACAGTACATTGTCAAAATCAGGGACAGGAAGCAGAATGGTGGTTGCAGGCCTGGGGAGAAACAGCAATGGGGAGTTACTGTTTAAACGGGTACAGAGTTTTTGTTTTACAAGAAGAAAAGAGCTATAGGGATGGTGATGGTGGTAATCGCACAACATTATGAACGTATTTAATACCTCTGAACTACGCATTTCATGATTAAGATGGTAAATCTTATGTGCATTTTACCACAATTTTTTAAAATTTGGGAGAAAAGTTACTAGTACCTGAGACGTAGGAGAGAGATACACTATATCCCAGTCAGCTGGGGGTTGGCTCCTGGTCCCATTCTCCTTCACCCTCCTTTCTGAAAGAATGATGTACCTCTATTAGGATGGCATGTGAATCCAGACACATTTGACCCTCGGGACTGACTACAGTCTGACTACAGTCTCATCTTACTTTGGGAACAGCTCTGATCTAGGCCTTCTCAGTCACACCACAAAGAAAGTCACACTACAGGATACCCTGAAGATGGTTTGCACTCTGACTCTGGATGACATTAAACCTCACATTAAAAGTGATATGAAGCAATAAGCCCAAAATAACCTTAATGCTATTCCAAAATAGGGAAACAAGGTCTTTCCCAGGGAGTGGGGGAGAAAATTTTCCAAGTTATCATAAAACTCTTCTGATTTCCTGCATATACAAGCCAAAAGTGTTTCAAAGTGGTGCATAGGAAGACCTCACACAAAGGCCTTTCTCCAGGTGTTTTAGGCTTCTAACGGCAGCAGCATCACAAGTTATCAGTGTGCTTCCACGTGAGTGGATGAACAATGCCCAATTTGGGCATTCAGTCTTTGCCTTTCTTCTGGTTTCTAGGCCTATGGTTTAAACACTCCATTCAGACGCAAAGAAATAATATTTAGACTTCATCCTCCTAAAATATTTTATTTGAGTTTGGCAATATTTTAAGTGGAACCAATCTAGGCTTTCAACTTTCTAGCCATGCAATCCTAGGCACATAACTTTCCTCATTTGTAAAATGGGAATATTTTGCAGGGTTGTTGTGAAGAAAATTAAACAAATATATATAAGGCATCTACCTGTGTACCCGGCCCAGAATATTTCATTTAACAAGTACTTACTAAGCATATGTCATGTGCCAGTCGCTGAGGATTCAGCAATGAACAAAAATGACTGTTCTTATGGAACTGACAGGGAGCAGGGGGCAAAGTAAAGGGCCTGGCAAACAAACATGCTTAGAAAATGATAAATGCTATAGCAAAAAATTAACGAGAATAGAGATTAAGGTGTGCTTTAGGGGAGGGTTTGCTATTTCTTAATAGAATGACTGAAGAAAGCCTCATTGAGAGTATGACATTTGACCACAGGATCTGAAGGAAATGATATAATAGGCAATGCAGAGGGGAAAAGGGGAGAACACGTGCCAAGGAGGCACAAGCATACCTGCCTTGCTCAAGAGAGAATGAGGAAGCCAACGGGGCAGGGCAAGCAGTGGAGAGGAGGATAAGCCAGGTAACTGGAGCCTGGCCACTCTAAGGACTTTGGCTTGTTCTCCAAGGGATATGGGAAACCTCTAGAGGATACTGATCTATATGACTGGATTTACATTTGAAAGGATTGCTCTGGCTGCTCTGAACTGTAGGCAGGCAAGGGGAGAAGCAGGAAACCAATCAAGAGGCTATCACTTCTCCAGGCAAGAGACAGTGGTAGCTTGGGTCAAGGTGGTAGGAGCAGAGGCACTGAAAAGTATCTAACTGTTGATGTACTTTAAAAGTAGAACCAACAGGATCTGCTGACAAGAGTGAATGTTAAGTGTGAACCTGTTAAAATGCCAGTTAGACATCCAGAATGTCAATTAAGGGATTGGATATGCAAGGCTAAAGTTGAGAGGAAACATCTGAGCTAGACACACAAATTTGATAATCATCAGTTAACAGATGATAATTAAAATTGTTAGAGTGGTTTTTAATTGCCATTACTCATTACTCAATAAATGAATTACCCAGTGAATAGTAACTGCTATTATAGCCCCTTTGTTTTCTTAAGGTGCTTGAAATACTTGTCAACTCTTACCATGAATACTTAAACTTCAGTGCCCAACCTCTAACCCCACCCCCAAGCCCTCAATTCCCTTCCTTCCTTTCGAATTTTCAAATAAAATAGAAGATAAGTGGAGGCATTGTGGTGTTAAGTGGTAAAGGCACCAACTATAGAGTTAGACAGAATTGGGTTTGAATCCTCCATCCTCCATCTTAGCCACCTACTAGTTCCGTGACTTGTGAACCTCAATTTTCTTATCTGTAAGATGGGGCTAATACTAGCTATGTTACAGGATTGTTGTAATAATATGACATCCATTCATTCACTTGTTCAACAAATACTCGCTGAGTACTCATCACATGCTCAGCACTGCACTTAGCCCTAGAGTTACAGTAGTAAACAGGCACAGATACTGTCCTGAGCTTATTGCCCAAGGATCCATAATATTTCTAAAGGACCAAACCAAAGTTTTAAATTTAAAAAATCATCTAAATAAAATAAATATGTAAAGCACCTCACACGGTGCCTGGGCAAAAAGCAAATGCTAAATAAATGACTATACTTATTAATTTATAATTAAAGCATATCAATCTTCATAGAACTAATGACTTTTAGAAATTAAAAGGTCCAATTCCCTCATTCAACAAAGGAGCAAATTAACTTACTTCAAAATAAACTTACTCAGGACACCTCTTCAGTCAGGCCATATGCCAGGTATGTGGGATACAGAGCTGAGTAAAATACCTTATGTCAAGTAAATAAACACAGAGGAGGCAATTTGCCCAAGGTAACCTGGGCAATCACTTAGGCTGAAAATCAAGTCTTCTAATTTTCATTGTTTTGATCTTCCCATCAATCCAAAATTATTTATTTCAAATAGAAGTACTTCAGGAAGAAGACTGTCCTGTGCCAAAGAGAGTGCCATCCTACAGCTCACTAATTCCTCTCAGGTAGTTTGTTGGAAAGGATAAGCCGTTTGGGCTTAGAAGTGGTTTTTTTTTTTTTTTCTCTATAAACCATCAATAACAGGCAGCAGCTGGGACCTCAGAGGCTCTGGTAGGAAGTTACAGAAAGATAGAGAAAAAGAGAGTGAAAGCCTGCAGTCACTGAAGCCACTGGCTAAGCAGAAAGAAGTCAGGGCAAGGCCAGACCAAGATCTTTCTTCTCCATTCAGAGATTAAGTCATGTTCCCTCCAAGTTAGGATCAACTTCTGAACCCTGGCTTCTGCAATGCAGGAGACCCCAATTCGATTCCTGGGTTGGAACTCCATAAGACTGAAGATCCCTTGGAGAAGGGAAAGGCTATCCACTCCAGTATTCTGGCCTAGAGAATTCCATGGACTGTATAGTCCATGGGGTCACAAAGAGTTGGACATGACTGAGCGACTTTCACTTTCACTTTCTTTCTGAACCCTACCTTTGTCCCTCTGGCCCATCCATCCCTACTCTCCCTTCCAGCCCTCCTCAGAGTCTCAGCATTGAGTTACTAATGGAAGACAGCACTGTGGAGTAAAAAAAAACCACATCTTACAGTTTCACAAACCTGGCCTGAAACTTTGGCTCCACCACTAATTGTATGCTCAACTTCTCTGTTTCCGCCTCTGAAAAATGGCAACAATACTTAATTTCTGGGAGTTGTGGTGAGTGTTAGAACTGCATCTACTGTTTAGATGTATCTAGACAAACGCCTTGCATACAGAGGTTACTCAATACATGGTGCTATCATTAATTGTTAAAAATGTCAAGGTCTCTCTTGTCTACCATACACTCCTTCTAGTGACTGCAGGCTTCAGCGAAGCGCCACAGTTTAGGGATCCCACAAGAATACGGAGCATTCAGAGAGCTGTAGCACCTTTACTTGACCACCTTCCTCTATGTCTTGTCCCGCAACCTATACCAGCTCAGGTCCCCATGCTACTCCCCAACTCTGAAAAAAACAAAATCTTTGAGCCTGTCTCCCCTGGTTCCTCTTCAAAATATTATGCTCTTTCCTTTCTTCTCTTACCACTACATTTCTCAAAAAAGAAGTCTGTGCTTGCTGCCTCCAGATCCTCACCTCATATCCACTCCTCGAGCCACAGCCATCTAGCTTCTGTCTCTACTCCTCCACTGAAACTGCCCTCACCCAGTCACCAACGACCCAGCAACCCCGTTTCAGGGCTCACCCTACTTGTTCTCAGCTCCAACAAACACTCACCTCCTTCTACAAATTCTTCTCATTCCTGGCTTCCCAGATGATACTTTCTCCTACCTCTCTGCTCCTCCTCAGATGCCTTTCCCAACCTTTCTGGCTACACGTATCAGAGTTCCTCTGAGGCCTACCCACAGCCTCCTTTCATTCCCATTTTTTGGGGTTTTACTCAAGCAATTTCATCTGTTCCTCTGGTTTTCATTCTCACTTAGAGGTCATCCTTCCTATATCTACAATCAATCCTACCCCTCTCAGGAACTCCAAAACTCCTATCTTTACCAAGTGAGTGAGTGATAGTCGCTCAGTCCTGTCTGACTCTTTGTGACCCCATGGACTATAGCCTGCCAGGATCCTCTGTCCAAGGAATCCTCCCGGCAAAAATACTGGAGTGGGTTGCCATTTCCTCCTCCAGGGGATCTTCCCGACCCAGAGGATCTTCCCGACCCAGGGATTGAATATGGGTCTCCTGCATTACAGGCAGATTCTTTATCATCTGAGCCACCAGGGAATTCTCCTGAATGACACCCATGAGCATCTCAAAACGAACATTTAGCTCAGTTCAGTTCAGTCGCTCAGTTGTGTGCAACTCTTTGCAACCCCATGGACTACAGCATGCCAGGCTTCCCTGTCCTTCACCAACTCCCGGAGCTTGTTCAAACTCACGTCCATCAAGTCGGTAATGCCATCCAACCATCTCATCCTCTGTTGTCCCCTTCTCCTCCTGCCTTCAATCTTTCCCATCATCCAGGTATTTTCCAATGAGTTGGCTCTTTGATCAGGTGGCCAAAGTATTGGAGCTTTAGCATCAGTCCTTCCAATGAATATTCAGGGTTGATTTCCTTTAGGATTGACTGATTTGATCTCCTTGCAGTCCAAGGGACTCTCAAGAGTCTTCTCCAACACCACGGTTCAAAAGCATCAATTCTTTGGCACTCAGATTTCTTCACAGTCCAACTCTCACTAGATGGACCTTTGTCGGCAAGTAATGTCTCCGCTTTTTAATATGTTGTCTATGTTTGTCATAGCTTTTCTTCCAAGGAAAGTGTCTTTTAATTTCATGGCTGCAGTCACCATATGCAGTGATTCTGGAGCCCAAGAAAAGAACGTCTGTCACTATTTTCATTGTTTCCCCACCTATTTGCCATGAGGTGATGACACTGTATGCCATGATCTTTGTTTTTTGAATGTTGAGTTTTAAGCCAGCTTTTTCATTAACTCCCCTAAACCAGCTCTCCAGCCTGTATTTCATGTGTTAACAGCATCAAAGTGCTTCCCAGGTGGCATCAGTGGTAAAGAACCCACCTGCCAATGTAGTAGACGTAAGAGACACAGGCTCAATCCCTGATTCAGGAAGATCCCCTGGAGGAGGGCATGACAACCCACCCCACTATTTTTGTCTGGAGAATCCCATAGACAGAGGAGCCTGATGGGGTACAGTCCATAGGGTCACAAAGAGCCAGACATGACTGAAGCGACTGAGCACACAATGCCCAGACATCTAACATTTCTTCCTTCAGTCACTCAATTTAAATCAACACCCATGACCGCTGCCTTGGTTCCAGCCTCATCATTCGCTGCTGCAACAGTCTTCTGGCTGATTTCCCTGCCTCTGGTTTAATCAATCCATTCTCATCCTCCTAAGCATAGGCGTCAGAGATGTTCTGAAACACCATTCTAACCATGACATTCTCCATCTCAAATATCTACAGGAAAGCTCAACTCCAGTAGGATTTAACGTCTTCACATTCAGATGTCCTCCCAAGCAGTCCAGCATGATGAACGACTGCCCATTCCCTGAATATGAATGCACTGCCACATTTACAATGCATAGAATGCATTCCAGGACCCTCTCTGCCTGGCATAATTCTGGTCATTCTTAAAGACCCAGATTGAATCTCTCTGAAGCCTTTGCTAACTCATTCTTTGCCAAGCATTTAGACTCTCCTTCCTTTCTCTCTTAGTAAGTTTTTCTATGTCCCTCTATTACAGCACTTGTGATACTATATTAATTGTATTTCCTTATGTGCTATCTTCTTCTCAGTAATTTGTGGATGGCTCAAAGACAAGGATCACGTCACATCTCTGTACCTCAGCACACTTGCCCAGTCTCTCAAGATGAGCAACCAGGGGGCTTCCCTGGTGGCTCAGTGGTAAAGAATCCACCTGCCAATGCAGGAGACATGGGTTTGATCCCTGGTCAGGCAAGATCCCACATGCCATGGAGCAACTAAACCCATGTGCCACAAGTACTGAGACTGTGCTCTAGAGCCCAAGAGCTACAACTACGGAAGCTTGCGTGCCTAGAGAAGGTGCGCAAGAGAAGCTACAGCAATGAGAAGCCCACGCATCATAACTAGAGAGTAGCCCTCACTCGCTGCAACTAGAGAAAGCCTGCACAGCAATGAAAACCCAGAACAGCCAAATAAATAAATTAAAATCTAAAATAAAAAAAAAAGATGAGCAATCAGGTTCACTATCAATTATAATAGGGGATTCTCCACCGCCCCCCCCCCCATATCAGGAGAGCAAACTCTGATGTCAACAGGAAGTCTTAATAAGTTCAACTTCCCCTCTTGGAAATGATTCCAGATGCTGCTTGAACTCTTGACTCCAGAAGACGTATTCCTGATCTGATTCCTGGGGCCCCTCTGCCTGGAATAGGCAGGGGATAGGAGAAATTCCTACAGATTAAAATTATTTGGAAAATGATTTCTAAAATGGGCTGAAATTAGAGGTAGCACCAGGAACTACCAGATCCATCTCATAAAGTAATTTGCGAAATAGCATCTTTCTACACCTTCAAAAGCAACTGAGATGATTATTACAACAACTGTGACGAGTTTTCTTGCCTTCAATTCCACACTTCCTTAGGAAATTGCCCTGCACTAATAGCAAGAGAACATGTTTCCAGAAAAACATCTTTTCTGCCTTATTGACTATGCCAAAGCCTTTGACTGTGTGGATCACAATCAACTGTGGAAAATTCTGAAAGAGATGGGAATGCCAGACCACCTGACCTGCTTCTTGAGAAACCTATATGCAGGTCAGGAAGCAACAGTTAGAACTGGACATGGAACTACAGACTGGTTCCAAATAGGAAAAGGAGTACGTCAAGGCTGTATATTGTCACCCTGCTTATTTAACTTACATGCAGAGTACATCATGAGAAACGCTGGACTGGAAGAAGCTGGAATCAAGATAGCTGGGAGAAATATCAATAACCTCAGATACACAGATGACACCACACTTATGGCAGAAAGTGAAGAGGTGCTAAAAAGCCTCTTGATGAAAGTGAAAGAGGAGAGTGAAAAAGTTGGCTTAAAGCTCAACATTCACAAAACTAATAAGATCATGGCATCTGGTCCCATCACTTCATGGGAAATAGATGGAGAAACAGTGGAAACAGTGTCAGACTTTATTTTTTGGGGGTCCAAAATCACTGCAGATGGTGATTTCAGCCATAAAATTAAAACGTTTACTCCTTGGAAAGAAAGTTATGACCAACCTAGATAGCATATTAAAAAGCAGAGACATTATTTGGCCAACAAAGGTCCGTTTAGTCAAGGCTATTTTTTTTTTTAAGGCTATGGTTTTTCCAGTGGTCATGTATGGATGTGAGAGTTGGACTGTGAAGAAAGCTGAGCGCTGAAGAATTGATGCTTTTGAAGTGTGGTGTTGGAGAAGACTCTTGAGAGTCCCTTGGACTGCAAGGAGATCCACCCAGTCCATTCTGAAGGAGATCAGCCCTGGGATTTCTTTGGAAAGACTGATGCTAAAGCTGAAATTCCAATACTCTGGCCACCTCATGCGAAGAGTTGTCTCATTGGAAAAGACTCTCATGCTGCGAGGGATTGGGGGCAGGAGGAGAAGGGGACGACAGAGGATGAGATGGCTGGATGTCATCACCGACTCGATGGACATGAGTCTGAGTAAACTCTGGGAGTTAGTGGTGGACAGGGAGGCCTGGCGTGCTGCAATTCATGGGGTTGCAAAGAGTCGGACACGACTGAGTGACTGAACTGAACTGAACTGACACTCCCTACAAAAAGTTGCCTCACTAGCCAGAAATATATGGTGGCTTCTCACTGTATGATATATGATGGCCTAAAACTGTGTGACATGGTGCATTAAGAGCAAGGCCTCTGGGGACTTCCTTGGTGGTCCAGTGACTATGACTCCTTGCTCCCAATGCAGGGGGCCCAGGTCTGATCCCTGGTCAGGAAACTACATCCCACCTGCCTCAACTAAGCGTTCACATGCTGCAGCTCAGAGTTCACATGCTGCAACTAAAGATCCTGCAGACCACAACGAAGATCGGAGATCCCATGGGCCACAACTAAGACCAACGCAGCCAAATAAATAATAAATAAAAAAATTTTTTAAATGTTAAAGAGCAGACTGGAAAAAATATCACCCAAGCATGAATCTTAACTTCATCATTTATCAACCATATCAGTTTGAGCAAATTATTTAAATTCTCCAGGTCTCAGTTTTCTCACCTTTAAAATAGGAAAATAGTACCTACCCTCTTAGAGCTGGTATTGAATATAAAGATTAGACATACTACTAAGAACTAAATAATGAAAAAAGAATTAAATATTAAATAAGCTTAGCATTTAAAATGCTAACAGTGCTTGGCACATGGAAAGAAACTATATATAAACATTTTCAGGTTTCAAGTCCTCTGTCATTCATAGCCTGAGACATGAACTGTTACCCTGACCCATTTCACGCTCTTCAACTCCCTGGTTCCCTATGCTTTTAACTTCTGACTTCATCAGTTATGATCCTTTCCTCCTATCTACAGTAACAATCTGCTTCTGCCCAGCCCCTCCCTCAGTCCTTAGCTGCAAGTTCTCTCTGGCAGTGCTATCTTCAACTGCCCCGGAAACAAGCCCCCAAGCAGACTGCCCATGGGAGATGCCACGGCTAAGAGCAATACAGAATATCACCTTCTCCTGAGCACTGGCTATTCACTCCTTCCTGCACTGAGGTCACCTGCACATCCAAATGCCTCCCTGAACTTCTGCAATACAAAAGCTTTACAGTTTTGGAGACTAAGTCGCACCATCTCCAGGAAGCCTGCTAGACTACAGTGACTCATACAAATGTCTGCCTTCCCTCAACTACTAAAATCTTAATCTATAACACACACTTCCATACTCACATAATGTGATCATCTCTACTAGATTAAGTTCCTGAGGCAGGGTCTGCTTTCCCATCACCCCAGAACAATGACTAGATCACAGCAAATGTTTAATAAATATTTAGTGAATGTAATCAATCTAACACAATTTCTGCATCTTTAAATAAGGAAACCAAGGTTGAGAAGGTAGAAGTACCGCACTTAAAGCAAAGTGAGATTGGAACCCAGAACCCCAGAAGACTGAAATATTGAATGCAACCCCTGCCTATCCAACCCACTTCTCGACCATCTGTAATTAACAAGAGAGCAAACAGATAGTTCTCCAACTGAACTCAATATCATTCCCTCAGAGCAGAGCACTGGTCTCCCCCTCTAGAAGCAGCAAGCAAGGTCAACTACAGAAGCTTTACTAGCTAAATCTCCTACCATTGAGTCGGGGACATAACCAGGGACTTGGGGATTAACCAAGATCTCTAGCTTTCTGTAACAATCCCTCAGTCTACAAAAAGAAGGGGAGTCCTGGAGGGACTCTGCCAGTCAAAGGACAGTTTACCACTCTACTTCTTCAAGCCCAACTAACAGAAAATTAGGGAGCCACTTTGTGCTCATCTTACCTCTTGTGTCCCGTGGAACACTGGCATTTTATGAACTATCAAAGATGGGTTGTTCGTTTTATTTGGGGGCGGGGGAAGCAGCAATTCCATGATCAAAACATGTAGAATTAGGGCTTCCCAGGTGGTACAGCAGATAAGAATCCACCTGCCAGTGCAGGGGACATGGATTCAATCCCTGGTCCAGGAAGATTTCACATGCAGAAGAGCAACTAAACTACCGAAGCCTGTGCGCCTAGAGCCTGTGCTCCACAAGAGAAGCCACCACAGTAAGAAGCCGTGCGCTGCAACTAGACAGCAGCCCCCGCTCTCCACAACTGGAGAAAGCCTACACACAGCCACAAAGATCCAGCACAACCAAAAGATTAAATGAAGAAAGGAAATGGAACTGAGTTTCTTTTTTTTAATGTAGAATTATTTACACTTCGATTCTTTTTTGTAATGTACAAAACTCTGCATATCTTTTCTTACCATATTACAGACTCCCAGCTTTTCCAAACTTGACCTCAAAGGTCTTTTAGAGACTAATATTTATTGTCTTTTCATATGACAGTGATGCTCTAAAGAACACTTATTTTAAAAGAGTACACTGTAAAATATATAAAGGTGCTGTTATTCCACCGTTATCCAAAGTAGACAGGATCCTACAGTAGGAGAGAATCCCTAGACCACTTGGACTACTAAAACTACGTTACTTTCTCCATCACAAAAAATTTGTGAGAAGGTTAGCCTAAGATTCAGATCTAAGCCTGTTTGACTTTAAAGCCTGTGTCTTTCCATCATTACACTATATTTCTTGACAGTTGTTCATTCTAAAAAATCTTTATTGAGCTTCAGGCGAAATGTTAGGTACAAGGGATACAAGGAAGCATAAGCTTTAGCAATCTCTGCTTTCATGGAACTCATAACTTGGTGATGCTCACTACTATGATGGAGGGAATAGGAAAACAGGGATAGAGAGAAGGATGGGGGTAATGGGAGCTCAGGGGGACCCTAATCATTGTGGCAGGGGAAGCTGTTAGGTAAGGCTTCCCAGAGAAGTTGGTACCTTGGCTGGTCTAGAGATGAAGGACATCAGCTCTAGGGGGAAAGACCAGTTTCTACAGGAGGCCAGCTTCCAGACTATCCAATGAAAAGACAGCAGAGAAAAGAGGGTCTTTTTCAGGCACATAGCACTTACATGGGCCAACCAGAGATGGCTTTAGGGAGTACAAACTAGGTCAGGTTGTTGCCAGATACAAAGTTCCTTGCCAGTTGCTCTCCAGGAAACAAACCAGGCAGTTTTTACTTTGACAGAATTTTAGACCTGAAAGAAATCTTTGAAATCACCTAAATAAAGCCCCACTTCATTGACAATAAGAGGTCCTAAGATAGCCTGGTTTCATTTGTCCCCACAAGTTGATGATGGGAAAAACACACGTTAGACAATGACAATTATAATGGCTGACAATTAATGACAGTTTATTGTGTGTCAGAAGGTGAAAGTGAAAGTCGCTCAGTCGTGTCCAACTCTTTGTGACTGTATTCTCCAGGCCAGAATACTGGAGGGGGTAGCTGTTCCCTTCTCCAGGGGATCTTCCCAACCCAGGGATCAAACCTAGGTCTTCTGCATTGTAGGCAGGCAATCTGTTAAATGTTTGACATGGATTATCGCACCTTAATCACCACAACTAAATGTTTGACATGGATTATCGCACCTTAATCACCACAACAGCCCTATGAGGTGGATAACATGATTATCTCCAAGTTAGAGATGAGGAAGTAAGCTGAGAGAGGTTAAGTAACTTACCCAAAGTATTACTAGCAAGTGATGGGACCCACGCAGACCAACCCCAGGGTCCATGTCCTTCATCACGAGACTAAGGTACCAACTTCTCCAGGAAGCCTTCCCTGACAACTTTCTCTCCCACCAAAAATGAGGGGGCCTCCGGTGCCCACTGCCCCCACCCTTCTATCTACCCCTTTGTCTCCATCCCCTCTATCAGAGCAGTGAGCATCACCAAACTGAGTTCCATGAAGGCAGAGATTAGCAAAACAGAAGCTTCCTTATATCCCTCATACCCAGCACTGCATTTGCAGCTCAGTAATGCCTTTAGAATAAACAACTGTCAAGGAATATAGTTTAATGATAGACACATACTTCAAGGTCAAACAGATCTGAATCCAGGCACACTCCTTCTTAGCTGTATGATCTTAACTGTGACTTAACCACTCTGGGATTCAGAGTGGTAACATTTTTCACCATAAAACTTTCTGAGAAAACTAAGCCAAGTACCTTATATAGTACCTCACACATATCAATAAAAGTCACTCAATTTCATTTACCATCCTCCTCCTTTCTCCTTGTCCTACATATATCAGTAGAAAGAACACTAGTCTGGGAATCCAGAATCTAATTAGCTATAATCTTTGTTACTTCTCCTTTCTGGGCTTCAATTTTCTCATCTGCAAAGCACAGAACTATTGGTCTGGAACAAATGAAATAAAATGTGCTTCAGTGGTTTAAAAGCCCTGCACAGATGGAAGGAATTTTTGTCATACCATCTATCCAACTTTTAATCAACCTTGAACCACGCTGCACCCAAATGTCTTGAAGCTCACAGAAGAAGAGTGATCTCTCAGAGATCAAAAACTAAAAAAGGAGAGTACATTTGCACTGTCACTAGGGGAAGGAGCCAGTCCCACTGAGGAGCTGAGGTAAGACACTGCCAAATGGCTTTGCTCCAGCAGTCCCTAGCTAATTAAGGCCTTACTCCCCTGCCTTGTCTGCCGGTGACCTCTGCAAAGGCTAGAGAACACCAAGTGCTTCACAGAAGCTCTTCTCTTAGCCAGAGCGACAAGGTATTGCCAGCTAAGGATCAGCCATAGTTTTTGCTAAGAGGTTCTTTGCCCTTGGCCTTCCTTAGAACAGAGCCAAAACAGGGAGCCCTTAGGCTGTCCTGAGGTTATCAGTTTAGAATTCCTAAGAGTCAGCCCTAAACACAGCTACCAGGACCCTGGCTCTGAAATATGTCAGATGTGACACAACTGAGGCCTGGCCAGCCAGGCCCTCTGGACACATGAGGGAGTCCTCTCATGCTGTGGAGCACAGAGCTAAGGATGAAGGGTTCAGCCTTCCCATTCTCAGCTAGGAGTATTTCATCTTAGATGCATCCAAGGCTGTTTTGCAAGCTCCTCAGGCTTCACAGGCCCCAGAAACTTAATTGCTTCCTTTGCCTGGTGACTCAGATGGTAAAGAATCTGCCTGCAATGCAGGAGACCCAGGTTCAACCCCTGGGTCGGGAAGATCCCCTGGAGAAGGAAATAGCAACCCACTCCAGTATTCTTGCCTGGAGAATCCCATAGACAGAGGAGCCTGGGGGGCTACAGTCCATGAGGTTGCAAAGAGTTGGACACAAATGAGCAACTAACACTTTCACTTTTTGCTCATTAAGGCAGAACTCTCACTCTGCCCCTTAAGGCTTCCTATACCCCAAGCCAGGGTCTCAGTTTAAACTGTCACTCCATTTATCTCAATCTTCAATAGTTAAAATGTACAGACCCTTTTTGTTGTTAAGGGTTTAACTGTTGGGTTGGGAAAGACTATAGGTCAAAAACAATACACGTGAGGAAGTGAAGAAGTTTAAAAAGTCTTAACAAATTAGTTACAGTCACTGTGCTCATTTCATAGTTCCTGGTTCCTGTCCTAACTGGTGCTTTTAGAGAACAACTACAGATAGTCTTCAAACTATTTTTAAACAAAGTTTAAACATTGTTTCAAACAATGCATTTTTCAAATGCAGTTCAAATTAAACTCAATTAGAGGTTTCAATATCTACCTCTAATTAGGTATCTAATGAAGTAATGGCTCTAGGCAGTAAACATCAGTTCAGTTTAGTCGCTCAGTCATGTCTGACTATTTGTGACCCCATGAATTGCAGCACAGGCCTTCCTGTCCATCACCAATTCCTGAAGTTTACCCAAACTCATGTCCATCGAGTCGGTGATGCCATCCAGCCATCTCATCCTCTGTCGTCCCCTTCTCCTCCTGCCCCCAATCTCTCCCAGCATCAGGGTCGTTTCCAATGAGTCAACTCTTTGCATGAGGTGGCCAAAGTACTGGAGTTTCAGCTTCAGCATCAGTCCTTCCAATGAACACCCAGGACTGATCTCCTTTAGAATGGACTGGTTGGATCTCCTTGCAGTTCAAGGGACTCTCAAGAGTCTTCTCCAACACCACAGTTCAAAAGCATCAATTCTTCAGCACTCAGATTTCTTCACAGTCCAACTCTCACATCCATACATGACCAATGGAAAAACCATAGCTTTGACTAGATAGACCTTTGTTGGTAAAGTAATGTCTCTGCTGGTAAGGTAAACATCAATGGCTCCTAAAATCACTGACAAAAAGCTGATGGGAAATATTTTAATGAATAGATCAAGTGAACTCTTCCTCAATCTTAACATTACAAATAGAAAATCAGATATTTGAAAATAAACATATTTTCAAAAAAAGGAAAGAGAGAAGAAAGAAGGAAAGAAATTATTGATTCTGGATCTGATCAAGCCTTAAGATTCAAATACTAAGTTTATAGACAGTATAGAGGACTTAGGGACATGTTAAATGCCATAAAGAAAGCTGAGCACCGAAGAATTAATGCTTTCAAATTGTGGTGCTGGAAAAGACTCTCAAGAGTCCCTTGAACAGCAAGGAGATCAAACCAGTCAATCCTGAAGGAAATCAACCCTGAATATTCACTGGAGGGACTAAAGCTCCAATACTTTGGCCACCTGATGCAAACAGTCGACTCACTGGAAAACACCCTGATGCTGGGAAAGACTACGGGCAAGAAGAGAAGGGGGCAACAGAGGATGAGATGGTTGGATGGCATCACTGACTCAATGGACACAAGTTTGAGCAAGCTCTGGAAGATAGTGAAGGACAGGGAAGCCTGGAGTGCTGCAGTTCATGGGGTTGCAAAGATTCAGACACAACTTAGTGACTGAATAACAAGAGAGATAATCAGCAAAATCCTGAAATTGGGAAACTCTTCAGGACAAATGACTCAGTTTCTTTAATATATAGCTGTAAGGAAAAGAAAAGAAAGAGGGGGAAAGCTATGGATTAGATGAGACTCAAGATTTAGATCAATCAAGGTGTAGAACTTCTTTGGATACTAATATGAATAAACCAATTTTTTTTTAAAAATTTTGTGTCATGAAAAATTTAAACAACAGTTGATGATATTACTGATTATTATATTTTTAAGCATAATGATGATATTGGGCTAACCCAATATTTTGGTTATTTTTTCACCAAAATGTTTGTGAATGAAATGATATGTCTTGAATTTACTTCAAAATAATCCAAGGGGGTGGGAGGATAAAATGAAACAAGAGTGATAAGATTAGCCATGAGTATGTAATTGTATATGGAGAGTAACAGACACATCGGGGTTCATTATACTGCTTCTCTAGTTTTAGATATGTTCAAAATTTTCCATAATAAAAAATGGCTTTTTTAAAGTTAAAAAATAAGCTGAGTGCAGGGGAGTTACAGCTGTGATATGTAAGAAAAGTCCAGAGCTCTTTCCATGACTCACCTCTCCCTCAGGTGAATCCTGAGGCACCTCTGAGAAACCCTATGACCCCTTGAAACCGTTTCAAAACGACTCCTGCAGGATAAGGAACACGGATACCTGGGTAACACAGCCTGGTTTCACATCTTGGCTCTGCTGCCTTAACAGCAGTGTGACACCTTAGAGAAGGAACCCTCTGAGCCGCATCTTACCCTTGTGCAAACAGGACTAGCAATGATAGCAATGAGGATCAAAGAAAATAAGAGATTGGAATCCTTTATATTCTTATCATACATGTGATCATTATTTCTAGGACCACTAGGGAGAGAATTTGCCTTCTTTTCTTGACAGTAAAGTTCATCAACCCCCACCCCACCCTAATCTTCATGCCAATCCCTTCCAATCCTCACAAAATACACATAAATCATGTTAAGAGTGAGAGGCAGTGGGAAGTAAGGGCCACTCTGCGGGCAACCTCAGTGTGCCTGACCAGCTTTAGTGTGTGTGTGTGTTTGGGGCCTGGGGGGAGGGCAGGTAATGGGAAAGTGTCCTAGAGATTACTGAAAATTCACCTTGAACTTTGGATCTAGGTCTTTAAACTACAAGTCGCAAATGAAAACAATAGGTAAAACATACTGTGATGAAGGCCAACCATTAGGGGAAAAAGTTTAGTATTAATGACAGGGTTTAGATACCTATTCTTGACTCAGAAGTAATAGGACCCATTCTTTTTATCAACACTTCATTTTCCTTTCATAGCTCATGTTTTGAATGACTCTGTCTATATAAACAAAGCACATTTATTAAGAAATAATTCAACATTCTCAGCTGTATTTATTATCACTACTTTCTATTTTCAAAATGCTGGTTCCGACTTTAACCAACCATATACAATTATCAGAACTTCATAACAATATTGTGAAATCACACATCTCTCCATCCTGGCTTTGACGGTAAACGAGCAAGAAAGTGAAAGTGAACATGTAGGCTTTCAAGCACGGGGCCCTGCTACCAGTTGCTTATTTTGGCTCTGTACTTGTGTCCAAGGTCATTCACTCACTGGACAGGTTTATGTCTTATGATGCCATCAACTGCCACTCAAAGTACCAATCGGCATGAGGAAACTAGTGTTGCCACACAGCACTGGCACAATTGAAACAAAAAGCAGACGCTTAAATTGTATGCAAGTATACAATTTCCATTAGGCTACTGACATACTGAAAGCAACTTAAATTCATTCATTAGTTAAAAAACAAATATTTAATAAGCCTCCCTGTCTAAGACCTTACGCTAGCTGGGCCCTAAAGGCAAAACAAATAAGACATAGTTCACAACTTCAAGGAACTATGAGGGATTCACACAAATAAACCCTTTACTGTTTCATGGATCTCCAATTTCCATAGACCACAGGCCACCAAAATTGTGCTGGAAGGGATGACATTTTTAATCCCTGATGAATATGAACAACTTGTGAAAAGGCTACGGCCTCAAGAAATACCTCTCAGAGCACAGCCCTACCCTGGAGATACAAACTGGTATCTACTGGAAAATCAAGAAAAGGGTTTTGGAGATCAAAGTCTTTATCTACAATTCAACAGACATTTACTGAGTTTCTATTTTATCCGTGGGTACTTGTGCTAGATAAGAAATGAGCAAACTGTGGCCCTCAGGCCAAACCCGGCCGAACACCTGTTTTTGAAAATAAAATTTTACTGGAACACAGCCATGCATGATTATTTGCATATTGTCTGTGACTGGTTTCCTCCAACAACCTGCCACTTCAACAAAAACTGTATGGCCCATCAAGCCTAAAATATTTATTATCTGCTACTTTACAGACAATGTTTGCCAGCCTCTATGTTAAACTCTGAAGCTGCAGAAGTGTATCGGTATCTTGATCTGGCCGGTAGTTATATGGGTATGCACATACGTAAAAATTCATCAAGCATTTCATTCATTTCATTGTATGTATGCAATAAGTTCATTTTTTTAATGAAATAAAGAATACTGAAATATTCTTTCAAATTAAATAAAGAAATTGGTCCCAGCCCTCTAGCAACTCAAAATCTGGTAGAAGGAAATAAAAGTAAACATCTGCAGTCCAATGGTGATTAGAATCATAATGGAGAGCTATACCAATTACAGTATTGGTACAGAAGAGAAAACAACAACCAAGATAGGCATGCAAGGCCAAGTCTTCACAGGGAAGATAACTGAAGTATACCTTGAAGAATGAGTAGGTATACCAGGAGGGCAGTGGAAGTGCAAGAAAATTGGAGGTGAAAAAGATAGGTCATTCCAGACGGAGGGAATAGCATATGCAAAGGCTCAGAACTGAAGAAAAGGAAAATAAAAAAAGAATGCCTTTCAGGAATGACAAGTAACTCACAGAAACACTTTGATCTGACCCCTTTGTATTGCTCTAGTCTCATCTTTTGACATTTATGACACTAGAGCAATACAAAGAGGTCAGATCATGGAAAGCCTCATATGGGGTGGCCATATAATTTATGATCTCAACAGGTTCACTTCTAAAAGAAAAGAGAACCAGAGAAAGAGCTGTAAACAAGGACTATTCCAGAAAATATCACCATCCTATTATATACCATAGTAAAGAACTTGGACTTTGACCTATAAGGTAGGACAAGCCAATAAAGGAATAAAGTTTTAGAAAGGAATGCCAAGATTTATGCTATAAAAAGCATAAATGTATCTGTGCATGCGTGTGCTAAGTCACGTCAGTCATATCCAACTCTTTGTGACCCCATGAACTGTAGCCCGCCAGGCTCCTCTGTCCTTGGGATTCTCCAGGCAAGAATACTGGAGTGGGTTGCCATGCCCTCCTCCAGGGGATCTTCCTAATCCAGGGATGGAACACTCATCTTACGTCTCCTGTACTGGCAGGCAGATTTTTACCACTAGCACCACCTGTGTGAAAGTCACTCAGTCATGTCCAACTCTTTGTGACCCCTTGGAATTCTCCAGGCCAGAATACTGGAGTGGGTAGATGTTTCCTTCTCCAGGGGATCTTCCCAACCCAGGGATGGAACCCAGGTCTCCCTCATTGCAGGTGGATTCTTTACCGTCTGAGCCAGCATGGGCTCATGTTGCTGCTGTTGCTGCTGCTAAGTCGCTTCAGTCGTGTCCGAATCTGTGCGACCCCATAGACGGCAGCCCACCAGGCTCCCCCGTCCCTGGGATTCTCCAGGCAAGAACACTGGAGTGGGTTGCCATTTCCTTCTCCAATGCATGAGAGTGAAAAGTGACAGTGAAGCCGCTCAGTCGTGTCTGACTCTTAGCGACCCCATGGACTGCAGCCTACCAGGCTCCTCCGTCCATGGGATTTTCCAGGCAAGAGTACTGGAGTCGGGTGCCATTGCCTTCTCCGGGAAAGCCAATAAATGTATCTATTTAACATATACACAGAGTATTTATGTGCCAGGCCCTGCCATAAGCACTTTGCAAATATCACTTACCAATCCTCATAACATCTTGTGAGATAGATACTATTATTTTCCTCATTATTCAGATAAAAGGCACAAGCTAATTAAGTAACTTGCCCAAAGTAGCACAGTTAATGAATGGCAGAGCCAGGATCTGAACCCAGGCAGTCAGGCCCCACAGCTTGTGCGGTTCCCCTACCCATGACTCAGAATCCTGAGTCCCCAGTTGGTATTAGGGCCCTCTGTACAGGAACCCACCACACCTTACACTTCTTCGGAGCACTCAGCATATTTTTAAACATTTGTTAAAAATCTATCTTCCTCACTAGACTACAAATTCTTTAAGGACAGGACTGAGATTATCGTGTTTACCACTGTATTCCCACAACTTGATACACTTATTAGCCCTCAGTTTAGAAATCATATTAATAACAGCTAACATATATTGACCACTTACTCTGTGCTAGGCACTGTTTGAAGAGCTTTAAGCATATTAATCCATTTAAAAGAGGTTGAATAACTTGTCCAAGGTCACAAAGCTAGTAAGAAGTGGAGCCAGGATTCTGGATCTAGTTCAATGCTCTTAACTTAATGCTATACCACCTTTTGGAGAAGGCAACGGTAACCCACTCCAGTGTTCTTGCCTGGAGAATCCCAGGGATGGGGGAGCCTGGTGGGCTGCTGTCAGTGGGGTCGCACAGAGTTGGACACGACTGAAGCAACTTAGCAGCAGCAGCAGCAGGAGCATACCACCTTTTTATTGAATAAAACTATGAATTAATAAAATTAGTGCCCCTGGTATCTAAACAGTGCCTGCCACTCAGTGGGCACTGAAAATAAATAACCCAGGTGCTAAGGAAGAGACAGCCTGTAACCACATCTCTTTCCTCCGGCCCACAGAATATAAGCATATATACAGATCACTGGGGAAACAGCAACACATACTTTGGAATTAGAACACGAAATTTCTAATTAGGTTGAGTCCCACTTCCACCAGGCTTCCCTGGTGGCTCAGTGGTAAAGAATCCTCCTGCCAATGCAAGAGACGCAGGTTCAGTCCCTGGGTTGAGAAGATCCCCTGGAGAAGGAAATGGCAACCCATCCCAGTATTCTTGCCTGAGAAATCTCATGGACAGAGGAGCCTGGTGGGCTACAGTCCATGGGGTCACAAATGAGTCAGACAGGACTTAGTGACTAAACAACAACCCAATTATACCAATTACTAGATAGGTGATCTTAGAGTCATCATTTATAAAATGGGAATAACAATATCCACCTCATTGACTATTGTGAGAATAAGGTAAATGCAGAATTATATCTAACACATACATACTCAATATACATTTTTTATCATAACATTAACAGTATTGTTTTTATTATCAGTATTATCATTAACTTTTGTTTGATTAGTGGTGGACTTAACTATCACTCAGAGTTCCTGTGACATCCCCCTAGATCTCTTGAGACCCCCTCCCCAAATCTTAATGAAGTCAAGTATTTTATTATAGTAATACAAGTTTAGAGCTCAAGTGGGTATTGTGCACAGAGTGTTTCATGAAGCTTTAAACTTCCAACCCAAAGCCTGGAGAGGCGAAAGTCCTAAGTGTGGGGTCCAAATCCCCATTGCCTAAGCCATGACCTTCAAAAGCAAAATAAAGAAACCATCACCTATGTTGACCAAGATGATAATAAAGGAAATTACATGAGAAAACACATTTAAATACAATATCCCCTTGAGGTTAAAATCTAAGTCAAATCTTAACTGTCAGGCTAGAAAGTCTGACTCAGTCCAAAAAGAAACCAAGAGCTTCTGTCAGTACTGCTGGGTCTAACAAGGGTGATGGAGAAAAGTCTTAGGCTTTTGAGATGCTATAAAACACTCTCAGCAGTCTCTGTGACAAACTGAATTCAAAGCCTGCTGGATGTCCAGTCCTATATTAGGACTAGAAAGATAAGATCACAGAATTAGGAGGTAGGTAGACCGCCAAATATCACCACCTGGACTGGCCCCTGCTTTCAGACTGTAATATACCCAGCTATCATTAGTCTCACTTTACAGATATGCAACTGAGGTCTGGAGACAATTAACTGACACAGCCCAGGTCAGATATTGAGAAGCAACAAGCTTAAAAAAAAAAAAAGCACCTGCACCTAGTTTCGAGGATTAAATCTTGACAACAAGGTAAAACTCACGAAATTGGTAAACCATACGGTCTTGAGAAATCTGTATGCAGGTGAGGAAGCAACAGTTAGAACTGGACACAGAACAACAGACTGGTTCCAAATAGGAAAAGGAGTACGTCAAGGCTGTATATTGTCACCCTGCTTATTTAACTTCTATGCAGAGTACATCATGAGAAACGCTGGGCTGGATGAAGCACAAGCTGGAATCAAGACTGCTGGGAGAAATATCAATAACCTCAGATATGCAGATGACACCACCCTTATTGCAAAAAGTGAAAAACTAAAGAGCCTCTTGATGAAAGTGGAAGAGGAAAGTTAAAAAATTGGCTTAAAGGTCAGCATTCAGAAAATGAAGATCATGGCATCCGGTCCCATCACTTCAAGGCAAATAGATGGAGAAACAGTGGAAACGGTGGGAGACTATCTTTTTGGGCTCCAAAATCACTGCAGATGGTGACTGCAGCCATGAAATTAAAAGACACTTACTCCTTGGAAGGAAAGCTATGACCAACCTAGATAGTATATTAAAAAGAAGAGACATTGTTTTGCCAACAAAGGTCCGTCTAGTCAAAGATATTTTTCCAGTAGTCATGTATGGATGTGAGAGTTGGACTATAAAGAAAGCTGAGCACTGAAGAATTGATGCTTTTGAACTGTGGTGTTGGAGAAGACTTTTGAGAGTCCCTTGGACTGCAAGGAGATCCAACCAGTCCATCCCAAAGGAGATCGGTCCTGAGGTTCACTAGAAGGATTGATGCTGAAGTTGAAACTCCAATACTTTGGGTACCTGATGCGAAAAACTGACTTATTTGAAAAGACCCTGATGCTAGGAAAGACTGAAAGCAGGAAGAGAAGGGGACAACAGAGGATGAGACGATTGGATGGCATCACCAACTCAATGGACATGAGTTTGTGTAAACTCAGGGAGTTGGTGATGGACAGGGAGGCCTGGCGTGCTGCAGTCCATGGGGTCACAAGGAGTTGGATACAACTGAGCGACCGAACTGAACTGAACTGAACAGGTGCCAGGATAAGAGGCCAGATCCTCAAGAAAGAGGCTAGATAAGGCTAAGAGAAAGTTAGCTTGGCCTAGTAATTTAACCTCTCAGTTGTTCATGTGTAAGATACTGACAACAATAATCATCTCGGAAGATTGTTTTTAAAAAAATAAATGTCTTGACATTTGACAGAAAACAACAAAATTCTGTGAAGCAATTATACTTCAATTAAATAAATAAATACATAAAGTGAATTGTGCTTAGAGAACAAACATTGTTGCTAGGGAGTAGGGAGAGAGAAGGATGAGAGGAAGGGTAGTTAGGGAGTTGGGACGGACATGTACCCAACTGCAATATTTAAAATGCATAACCAACAAGGACCTAGTGTATAGCACATGGAACGCTGCTCAATGTTATATGGCAGCCTGGATGGGAGGGGAGTTTGGGGGGGAAGTCGATATGTATACATATGGCTGAGTCCCTTCTCTGTTCACCTGACACTATTTTAACATTGTTAATCAGCTATACTCCATTACAAAATAAAAAGTTAAGGAAAAAAGTAAACGTCTGAAAGCACTTAACACAGTACCTGAACACAGTAGGCACTCAACTGCTAGTTCCCTTCTCATACCCCTTCTGAGTTCCTATTTTAAAAAAAAAAAAGAAAACCCAACATCTATTAAACCACAAGTATTTATTTAAATGTTGAGTACTGTGTTAAGCCTCAAGAGTAAGACAATGATCTTATCTGAGGCTTCTTTGATGGAATGTCAGCATCTAGCATGGTACCCACGATAGCTGCCTGGACCCAGTAAGCACTCACTAAATAGGGAACTCCTGAGAAGATTACTGGACACAGACCACTGATGGGTCGCTTGCCAATACAGCAAGGCCAAGCCATCTGCTCAGCTAGCCTTGGAGACATGCAGACACAAAAGAGATCAAGTCCCTGGCCAGCAGCAGGTCTACACATGTACAGAGCCCCTCCCATAGCAGAGCCGGGCCATCAAAGTGACCAGAAAAATACAAGAAGGATCCAGAAGAGTTCCTCAAAACTGCTTGAGACACCATATGGCAACATTCCAAACTATACTACATCTCCATGTAGAACCTGGGTTGGAATATTAAACTGAACACCCACCATCACATTTCCCATGCTCCCCATTGAGAAGGAAGGAAAGCCTCCTTCCTTTTAGCACTGCTTGTTTAGAAAAGCTGATCTCCTGGGAAATGGCTGGGCCCATATCCTGGCAAATAGGATCTAGCAAAAGCCTGAACCCCACAAAAGCATCTCAATCATTCCACCTTGCTGGGCTCCAGGGCTGAAAATAGCCCCAAATGAAAAACAAGCTGTGTGGACTACTTATCCAGTTTCATTGCAAAGGCAGGCCTTAAGTTGGCTGAAGACGACAAACCCCTTACTCCTTAACTCAACAGGGCTAGAAGCCTCACCTGTTTCCGGCCCCATAGCAACTGGCATAGCTCTGGCACCTCTCAAGCTTCATCTTTCCAAAACAGCAATGGAACAAGTGCAGGACAGACAAGGGCCTTCTGCAGTCAGCTCAGCACTGCCTGAAGGGGTGGCAGGGAGAGAAAGAGCTATTCCCAAACACAGATCCTCTATTCTTTTGTCAAATCTGAGCAAATGAAAGACCTCCAAAACAGCCTACAGCCCCCAAAAAGAGAAGCGTTCTATATCTCTGCTTCATCTTTTGGCAATGATCGTTAAGAGGCTTCTCCACCAAGGCCTGTCTCAGAGCATATTTAAGGGTGAAGTGAAGTCGCTCAGTCGTGTCTGACTCTTTGAGATCCCATGAACTGTAGTCTACCAGGCTTCTCTGTCCATGGGATTTTTCAGGCAAGAGTACTGGAGTGGGTTGCCATTTCCTTCTCCAGGGGATCTTCCTGACCCAGGGATCGAACCCAGGTCTCCTGTATTGCAGGCAGATGCTTTACCCTCTGAGCCACCAGGGTAGCCTTACCTAATCCCAAGTCAGAGTCAGTCAGCCTGCAGCCTTACACACCAAGTCCATCCCTGTCTATTACACACCCTGATCCATGCCATTAGAGTTAACTGTCTCCAGGTCTGTCTCCTCCAACACATTAAGTACTTCTAGAGACAGGGCTCAGCTCTCATAACGCCAGTGTCTCAAAGTTTTGCCCAGCACAGATTAGGAGCACAAAGGGCTGTTTGTTGTAGCACGAAAATGAGCAGAAAGTGTAACAAACAGGACAGAAAGTGTAAGGACAAGAATGTATCTGCCTTACTCTCCCTGCAGTCCCCACCCAGAACATGCTACCCTCCTGGGGCCCTAGGTTCAGACTTCTCTTATCACCAACCTAACAGCCATCTCTCCCTCCTTTGGCTGTGCACGATCCTGTCTGAACCATTCCCTGGATGCTTCTTGACATCCGAGCTGTCTGTTTCATCTCCTGGGTGTGTTTGGGAGCTCCTTACGCACAAGACCCATGGACCAGCCACAGGGTAATTCACCAATAGCTGTTTACCATGTGAAGAAAAAGAAAATCAACTTCCCTTGAGCTTTCAGCGGCTCATCTGTAAACAGGTGAAAAGTGTATCTGTCACTGGCATTTCTCACCTGGTTTCACCTTTCCCACAGGCTGAGATTCTCTCTTTCTCCAGGTCCTCAGCTGGTTCCCAGGGAATTCTCCATAAAGAATTCAGGCCAAATGGTTCGGCACCTATATTTGGCCTACCACTGTGTGACACTCAGGATGTCATCAGAAAGGAGATGACAGCTCATTCTTCACATCCCACATCCCTCACGCTACAGGGGGTGACTCATCCATGCCCATCCCAGCCAAAGGCAGGAAAAGTCCCCTTGAACCAAAGCAGGACTATGCTGCACCCTCCACCCACCCACTGGTGAGCCCATGCCTAAGATCCTGTGTTCACATCTCAAACTGGGAACAGGCCCCTAAGTCCTCACCTTGGTGGGCTGAGATCCTGGGGAAAAACTTTCAATCAGAAAAGAAAATAAGTTATAACTTTTTACAACTGTATTAAAACCAACAGTTTTTAGTACACCCAAATTATCTTTGTTTTTATTTAGATACACTTCATCCACTTATAGTACATAATTTAGTGGTTTTCGGTATACTCACAAAAGTTGTGCAGCCATTACCACAATGTAATTTCAGAACATTTTTATCACCCCCAAAAGAAACCCCATATCCACTAGCAGCCACTCCCCATTTTGCCTACCCTCTAGCCCATGGCAACCACTCTAATCTGTTTTCTTTCTCTCTCTTTCTCTCTCTCTAAATACACATGCTGCTGCTACTGCTGCTGCTAAGTCGCTTCAGTAGTGTCCGACTCTGTGCGACCCCATAGACGGCAGCCCACCAGGCTCCCCTGTCCCTGGGATTCTCCAGGCAAGAACACTGGAGTGGATTGCCATTTCCTTCTCCAATGCATGAAAGTGAAGTCGCTCAGTCGTGTCCGGCTTCGTGACCCCATGGACTGCAGCCTATCAGGCTCCTCCACCCATGGGATTTTCCAGGCAAGAGTACTGGAGTGGGTTGCCGTTGCCTTCTCCGAAATGTAGATATATATACCTATCTTGGGCATTTCATTTAGATGGATCATATAATCTGTGACCTTTTCACCAAGCATAATGTTTTCAGGGTTCATCCACATTGTAGCATGCATCAGTACGTCATTCCATTTTATAGTTGAATAATATTCAATTATATGGATATATCACATTTTGTTTATTCATCAGTTGATGAACACCTGGGTTTTCTCCACTTTTTAGCTATTATGAATAATGCTACTATGAACATTTGTGTAGAAGTTTTTATATACACATGTTTTCAGTTCTGAAGAGTATATACCTACAAGTGGAATTGCCGGTTCATATGGTAATTCTATGCTCAACTAGAGATGGGCGAAATTGCCTTTTAAAACACTTTAACTCACTCCTCTGCCTTCCTCACTGTCAGGACCTTCCATGGCCAGCACACCTGCAGAAGCCCAGTGGCTACCATCTTAGCTGGTGGTTACTATATTGGACAGTAAAGATATAGAACATTTCAATCATTACAGAAAGTTCTACTAAACAGTGCTGATCTAGAATGAAATAATTAGAACAATTACAGCTAACATTTAATAGATGTTTAAAGGGATCAGACACTGCACCAAGACCTATACAGAGACTATCTCTTTTAATCATCAAAACAACCTCATGTAAGTATCATTCCCACTTTACAGATGGGAAAATCAAGGCTTTTAAGAGTTAAATAACTTTCCTGAAGTCACACAGCTAGTAAATAGAGCCATGATTTAAATCCATAAAGTCTGACTCCAAAGTCTGTCTTTTTAACTGCTGCAATACACCCCAATGCTTGTAATACGATGTGTTAATGGCACAAATGAAGTCCAAAAAAGAGCTAAGGGACATCAAAAGGAAAGTCACATCAGGATATGGGGGTGGGAGAAGACTTCATTAAAGAAGCATGAAAAAGAACTACTAATCTAAATCTACTCATTCTATACTCAAGGCCTATTCAAGCACCATCTCCTTCAGAAAGTCTTCTTAAATTACTCCAGTCCACACTATTCTCTCTTTTATGTTTCATATTTAGTTGCTCTCCAACTAGTTAAGAAATTTTCTGATCTGTCCGCTCCCCCAAAACAATAATAGAGACCACGCTTCAATCTCTTTTGTGGCCCACAGTACAGCAAAAAGCCGAACTCAAAGCAAGCAGTTCAATCTAAGTGTTTCTGGAGGACTGCTGATCACTGTGTGTACATGCGTGCTAAGTCTTTGCAGTTGTGTCTGACTTTTTGCAATGCTATGGACTGTAGCCCACCAGGCTCCTCTGTCCATGGAATTCTCCAGGCAAGAATACTGGAGTGGGTTGCTGTGGTCTCCTCCAGGGGATCTTCCCGACCCAGGGATCAAACCTGTGTCTCTTACATCCTTTCAGACCATGTTTTTGTCCAGGAGTGGGATTGCAGGGTCATATGATAGCTCTATTTTTAGTTTTTTAAGGAACCTTCATACTGTTCTCCACAGAGGCTGTACCAGGGTACATTCTCACCAACAGTGTAGAAGAGTTCCATTCTCTCCACACCCTCTCCAGCATTTTGCCAACTTACATACAGCCCCACTTGGAGTATGGGTTTCACTCTCAGTGTGGTGAGAATTGTGGTGAAGAGTCCCTTGGACTTCGAGGAGATCAAACCAGTCAATCCTAAAGGAAATGAGTCCTGAATATTCATTGGAAGGACTGATGCTGAGGCTGAAGCTCCAATACTTTGGCCAGCTGATTCGAAGAACTGACTCATTGGGAAAGACCCTGATGCTGTGAAAGATTGAAGGCAGGAGGAGAAGGGGACGACAGAGGATGAGATGGTTGGATGGCATCACTGACTCCACGGACATGAGTTTGAGCAAGCTCTGGAAGATGGTGAAGGACAGGGAAGCCTGGCATGCTGCAGTTCATGGGGGTGCAGAGTCAGGCACGACTGAGCGACTGAGCAACAACAACTCAGCCCCTGAATGAGGGCTTCATCAGCCAGGGTTCTGAATAAGGTGACAAAGCAGTTTCTATTGTAAGCCAGTCCCTTGGTCTTCAAGGTGCTGAAAACATCTGGCTGGCTCCCACACCACTCACTTATTCTCTTGACTCAAGAAAGGAAGAGCCAAGCATCAGGCTATCACCACTTAAAGTGTCCATTAACTTTCAACGTCCATTAGATCACTGAATCTTTACAATACTCCCCATAATCCCAAGACAGGGATTCCTGCCCACATTTTATACACAAGGAAACTCCAACCTTGAAATGTAAGTAATTGTGCTAAGTCACAAAGGTACAGAGACAGAAGAAGAACCCAGATCCTCTGATTTTTGGTCCAGACCCCAGTGAGTTGACTTAAAGGGCCATGCAATGAGAGGCTTTCTATGACCACTACCTAAAATAGTACCCTCACCACTGTAAGCCTTTGCACTGCTTTATTTTGGTTTCTAGAAGTTATTACTACCTGAAATTATATTACATGTCTACTCACTTATTGCCTAGCTTCCTATTTGACTATAAGACAACAAGGGTTATTCTTATTTCTATTATATATCAAGTGCCTAGCAGAGTTCCTGGCACACAGTAATGCCTTAATATTTATTGTATGAATGAATAATTCTCATGCAGCCCCAATTGATCCCCTCTACACCATTTCTGCTAAGTAAGCCTATAGTCTACACTCAAATTCCAGTCAATGCTCATTTCATTCAGCATTTATTAACATCCGCTATATGCCAGGCATATGCTAGGTGATAAGGACAGAAAGGAATCAGAATACAATCCCTGACTCTCAAAATACAATCTAGTGGTTTGAAGCAGACAATGAAAAAGTGTACATTATAGCAATTTTCACAGAAGAAGCCATCTAACTACTAGAAGAAGCAAAAAGGGCCTGAGAGAGCTTCACAGGGGAGGTGACATTTGACCTGAAGCTGACAATTATCATTTCAGTCACCAGAGAAGGAGGGAGGGATATTCCAGACAAAAGGAAAAACATAAGCATAGGCTGAAAAGACGTGAAAGATCTACGAATATTGAAAGATCAGTGAGTGATTTTTTTTTCTGAAGTTGTGGTGATTTACAATGTTTCAGGTATATAGCAAATTGATATATACATATATATATCTTTTTTATATTCTTCTCCATAATAGATTATTACAAGATATCAAACATAGTTCCCTATGCTATACAGTAGGTCCTTGTTATTTATCTATTGTATGTATAGTAGTATGTATCTGTTAACCCCAAATTCCCAATTTATCTTTCTCCCCATCTTTTCCCTTTGGTAACTATATGTTTGTTTTCTGTGTCTGTTATTAATGAGTGATTTTTAGGTCAAGGAGGGTTTGCCCCAAAATAATGTTTTTATAAAAAATCTAGTCCAAAATGTCTAAAGAACACTGCAAATTTTATATTCGAGTTTTCCAAAGAAACAGAACCAATAGGATAAACATATATGTAGATACATATATGAGATTTATTATGGGAATTGGCTCACACAATCACGGAAGTCAAAAATTCCCCCATGCTCTGCCGCCGGTAATCTTGAGAACCAGAAGGCTGGTAGCATAATTCAGACCAAGTCCAAAGGCCTGAGAACGGTGGGGTGGGGGGGTGGTGAGGGAGTGCGAGCAGCGACAGCACAAGCCCCAGTCTGAGTCCAAAAGCCAGGAGAAAACGGGCGCGTCAGCTCACACAGCTCAGCGTCCTCGTCTCTTTGTTCCATCCAGACCCTCCATGGACTAGCTTATGCCCACCAGCACTGCGAAGGGTGATCTTTTTCTTTTTTTAACATATATTTATTTATTTGTCTGTGCCGGGTCTTAGTTGTGGCATGTGGGATCTAGTTCTCTGACCAGGGATTGAACCCATGCCCCCTACATTTAGGAGCACAGAGCCTTAGCCACTGAATTACCAGGGACGTCCCAGGGGTGATCTTCTTTAATCAGTCTACCGATTCAAATGCTTATAGATTCCAAAGATACGCTCACAGATACACCCAGAAATAATGTTTTATCCGTTATCTAGGCATCCCTTAGCCTAACCAAGTTCACACATAAAGTTAACTATTACACAATTCAATCTCAAAAAGACAAAACCCATCTTTAAAACTGACAAAAATTTCTCCCTAAGTGATATACCAAATATACAAGTATAGGAAAAGATGTTCAAAATCATTAGTCACTGGGGAAACACAAATCAAATCCATAATGAGATACCATTTAATACCCACTAGGATGATAAAAACAAACAAACAGAAAACAAATGGTGAGAATGAAGAGAAACTGGACCCCTGTATATTGCTGGTGGGAGTATAAAGTGGTTCAGCCACAATGGAAAATAGTTTGGCAGTTCCTCAAAAACTTAAACATAGAATTACCATATGACCCAGCAATTCTACTCCAAGTATATACCCAAAAGAATTGAAAATAGGTACTCAAACAAGTACGTGTACACACATGTTCTTAGCAGCACTACTTACAAAAGTCAAAAGGTGGAAATAGCCCAAATGTCTAGCAACAGATGAGGTATTGCCCCAAAATAATGTTTGGGGTATGTATATAATAATGCGGCATGTATATACCACAAATTGTGGTATATACATACAATGGAATATTAGCTACCCAATAGAAAGGGATGAAGCATTGCTTCATTCTGCATGCTACAACATGGATGAACTTCCAAAATATTACACTACAGTAAAAGAAGCCAAACACAAAAAGTCAGAAATATGACTTCATTTATACAAAATGTCCAGAAGAGGGATAAATCCATAGAGACAGAACACAGACTGGTGGCTGCAAGGAGAGGGGAGAGGGAGGAATGGGAGCAACTACTTCATGGGTATGGGTTTCCTGCAGGGTTATGAACGTGGTTTGGAACCAGATAGACACAGTGGTTATAAAACACTGTGAATGTACTAAATACCACTGAATTGTGTATGCAAACAGTTAATTTTATGTTATGTGAATTTCACCTCAATTTTAAGAAAAAGATGAATGGTTCATGGCATCATATTCTAAAAGGAAAAACTCAGAAGCAACTGTTTCTATATCCAACTGCTCCTTCCTGCCCTTCCAGGAAGCTTGCCCCCCATGCTACAGCCATCCAAATCTGCCATTTTAGCAATGAGTTATGTTCCCTTGTTCTCATTTTCTAGTCATTCTGTGTGTCAAGCCATCGAAAGTCCCCAATGAGAAAGCAGATCTTCCCGATCCAGGAATCAAACCAGGGTCTCCTGCATTGCAGGCGGATTCTTTACCAACTGAGCTATCAGGGAAGCCAAGAGAAAGCAGACTTCCTTATAAATAAGGTCCGTGTGTACCTACTCTGTTTCTCCTACAGTACAAATCAGGCATGGGTGGAGCAGGGCAAGGGGCTGAATGACCTCTCTTGAAGCAGCAGTTTGGAGTTGTGCTATCTCTGAGAAAGGAGCTAGAAGCTGGGTGGCCAGGGAGACCAAAGACATAGGCATCACACAACAATATGAATTTGGTTTCTTTCCTTTAGGGTAGGGACAGGAGATCAAGAAGAATAGAGAAGTATTTAACAAACAATTTTGGAACAAAATCTAATTTCAGAAATAACAAAAATCTCTCGATAACAAGTGGGTGCTCAACTTTTCCAAAGCAACCATTCTAATACCAAAGTCTTTCAGAAAAGCAATAAAGATTTAACTCCCAAAGTCCAACCCTGAAGCCATCCCCTAGCTAACCACAAGCTGTTTTTATTGCCCTCAGGAGGCACTGGAGTCTTTGGGCTCAGCATTCAAGCTCAGCCCTGTCAGCCAAAAGGCTACAGCGTAGCAGGCGTATCATCATCACTGAAGCCTGGAACTCAAGCCATGAGGAGTAACCTGCAAGAGTCATGGGCACATCTTCCCCAGGCTCCTCATGCTTTATATTTATAGTTATATTGACAATAAAAGCCACCAACAAATACTTCTTTTCTTAAGGGCCACTATGTGACCTTTAATTACATTCTCACAACAGCCCTAAGGCTCATACAAAGCTTCCCTCGAGGCTCAGATGGTAAAAGCATCTGCTTGCAATGCGGGAGACCTGGGTTCGATCCCTGGGTTGGAAACATCCCCTGGAGAAGAAAATGGCAACCCACTCCAGTACTCATGCCTGGGAAATCCCATGGACAGAGAAGCCTCATAGGCTACAGTCCATGGGGTCGCAAAGAGTCAGACACGACTAAGTGACTTCACTTTCAAGGCTCATACAGATTAATGTTTTGCCTGGGTCACAAGGCTAATAAACAATGGCAAAGCCAGATTTTAAACTCTGGTCTGCATGCTTCCAAAGTTCATGCCATTGCAGGACACAAAACTGGCCAGCATCACATATCCCACCCCAACTATTTCCTGGTTGTCCGTGAGAAAACGCTCTGGCCACTCAAAATAAATAAATGCTTTTCAGTTTAACATTAATCCTAGTAGCTCTGGGACAGAATCTCTCTTAGGCAGTAGCAACCCAGAGTACTGACACTAGCAAGAAGTACCTGAGATTACTATCTAGCCCACTCCACCATTCCCCAGGTCGCCAATCGAGCCTTCTAAAAACCTAAACAAAGATATTCTTCCTTGGATGGCCCTTGAAGGTAGAAGGAGAAATGCCAGGGAGAAACGTGGAAGGTACAGAACACCAAGCCAGAAATCAGCAGACCAAAGACCTAGACTCAGTTCTGCCCCTAGTTAGTTATGTGACCTTTGGAAGTCATCTGCCTTCTTTGCATTTGTTTTTTCTGCTATAATCTAGAAATAACAAATTCCTTTCATCAAATTTCACAGGTTTGCTATTGATATGACAATCAAAAAAAAAGTCTTAAATAAGAAAGTGCTTTGAAAAGTGTGAAGCACCAATTAATCTGAGGGGTCATTACAATATCATTATCACAAGCTAGCTGGAAAGAAGATTAATGTCCACGAAACAATTAGAAGGTGAAACAGTATAGTTAATCAGGCACCAAATGATATGGCACAGACTTAGAAGATTATAGTTTGCATAGGGCTAGTCTCTGGGATTAGTCAGAAAAGAATAGACAGGATTGAAGGGGGCTGGAGAACAAATGGTGGCAGCAAAAATCAAGAGCCAGGGAAAGAGGGGTGAAGAAATGAGAGAGCAACAGAGGTGGTTCAGACGCTGTGTGCTGGGAGGTCAGGGCGGCCACAATGGGCAGGGAGGGTAAGGCCAGACTGGAGAGAAGACAGTCAGGCCAAGATGCTGGGGCAGGATGTAGTCAGCAACCGGGGGCAATGGGGGACAGCAGAGCTGGATTTCATGGCAAACATTTACTGAGTGCTAATAATAAGATCTGGAGAAGGAAATGGCAACCCACTCCAGTATTCTTGCCTGAAGAATCCCATGGACAGAGGAGCCTGGTGGGCTACAGTCCACAGGGTCGCAAAGAGTTGGACACGACTGAGCGACTTAACTAACTAAATAATAAGATCAGTTAATAATATGATAGGCGCATCATAGATTATAAGGATGCAGAGACGGAATAAGACATGAACCTTGCTCTCGTGACTCTGTATATGAATCCTAGTCTTCTAGCTGCAGTGACATGGATATCAAAGAACAAGCTTTATAATCACAGAACTCTTGGTGGTAGGGAGGGGTTGTTTTGTTTTTTTCAGTCACGCCGCTTATGGGATCTTAGTTCCTTGATCAAGGACTGAACAAGGGCCCTTGACAACTAGAGCACAGAGTCCTAACCAATGGACCACCAGGGAATTCTCCATAATCACAGAATTTTGGATTCAAGTCCCTGTACCACTATTGCTAGATGAGTGATCTTCGTCAAGTAACCAAAGTTCTCTAATTCCCAGTTTCCTCATTTGTAACGCAGAAGTAATAATAATCTTTTATAGGCTGGTGGTGAGTGCTAAATATAAAGTACTTAAAAAAAGAAACTTGGTATGTGGCATCTTAACATACAACAAATGGTAACCATTACCATTATCATTCACCAGCTCTGTGACCTTGGGAAAGCTGCTGAAATTCTAGAGACTTTACCTGTAAACTTTACCAGGTTGTTGTAAAAATTAAAGGAAATAATTGTTCTAAAGCACCTAGCATAAAGCAACAGCTCAGCAAAGTTCCTCTTCTTCCCTCCACCTCCTTCCTCGAGTTCACATGTGAGATCTCCCTTGTGGCAATGCTCAGGTCCCCAAAGAGGGTACTGAGGACACAGCCAGAGTACCTACAAACTCTTTTCTAGGAGGCAGGTCCACTTAGCCCCCAAACTAGCCTTAACTTACCCAGTGCCTGACTACTCCTGTCCGGAAACATGTTCTTCACCCACTTCTTGCCAAGTGGCTTCAAGTCAGTTGTCTGATGGCCAGACAATTCCTCCCTGCTTACTCATCTCCAAGAAATTAAACCAGAAGAGAAAGCTCTGAAGTCTAAATGTTGATAAAAGAAAAGGACAGTGATATGTTCAGTGTCACAGGCTAAAAGGGAGAGGTGCTGACCACCCTTGCTGAAGGGCAAATTGACCCCACTGGTCTTATGCACGTATGACAAGGGCAGGGAAACCTGCGGCAGCATCCAACAGTTCCAGGAATGTCTCAGAACGAGGCCCTCAGCCTACCGGAGTCACTCAGGCATAAGGGAAAATTAGGTTTTTACTAGCAAAGGTCAACTCGTAAATACTTGATTAACTCATGCAAACACACTCTGCTCCAAGTTCTGTGAGAATTTATAACTGATCCGGAACAGAAGTCAAGCCGAGGGCACCTTTCAAAGGCTATAACTAACAATAACGAGGGGGGTGGGGGGGTGGGGGGGGGTATGGGTGTGTGTGTGTGTGTGTGTGTGGGTGGGTGGGTGGGTGGCTGGAGGGGGGTGAGCCTAATCCAAATCAGGTGAGTCCAGACTCTCCAGGGTAAACTACTCTTTCTGGAAATAGCCTCTGCACAAACCAGAAGTGCAAACGTTACCTTGCCTTGAAAGACAAGAGCCAGCCCTCCCACCAAGACCACGGGAAACACAGAAGCAAAGCATATTCATTCCAACACTCCTGCTCAATCCCAATGACTTCCATTTGTGGGGAAATAACACCAAAAACTCTAATTTCACACATTAGAAAGACATGGTCAGGTCAAACCTGTGAGGTCATTAGCCAGGTTCCCCGAGCAGATCTGCTTTATCCTCGCTGCTTCCATTATACTTTGCAAACCAGGAAGGGAAATCAAAAGGAACTACCTTCCACTGAGCACTTACTAGGACTTGTACAAAAGTTTAAAACTTTTACTTAAAAAAAAAAGAAAATCCCCCCAAAAATCCTCTATGAGAGCTAATCCTAGTCCCATTTTATAAATGAGGAAACTCAGCATCAAAGAGATTAAGCAATTTGCTCAGGGAAGGGGCTGGTGAAGGGCACAGCCCACATATGAATCCAGTCTGTCTGATTCCAAAATTCAGCCTTTCTTTCCACAAATATTTATTGAGAGCCTACCATGTGCCAAGCACTACTCTTGAGTAAAAACATAGCAGGGTATAAAACAGACAAAAACTCCTGTTTTTATGGTGCTTTCATTCCTAAGCCAAGAATCCTCTGTATTTAGCATACCAGACATTTAATAGGGACATGTCGGTATTTCTTCCTCCTCCACCAGGCAGGACTCAACAGACACAGAATGAAGGGATGAACGTGGCCGTTTCCCTCACCTCACAGGAATTCCTCTTAGGTGCTGCCCAAACAGCATTCAATGACTTATTCATCAACTCAGCACCCTTCTTCCCGCCTATGTCACAGGTTTAAGCCATGTGCTGTGCTTAATCACTCAGTCATGTCCAACTCTTTGAGACCCCAGGGACTGTAGCCCACCAGGCTCCTCTGTCACATGGGGATTCTCCAGACAAGAATACTGGAGTGGGTTGCCATGCCCTCCTCCGGGGTATCTTCCCGACTCAGGGATCAAACCCAGGTCTCTCGCATTGCAGGCAGATTCCTTATCGTCTGAGCCACCCGAGAAGCCATATCTTAAACCAAAAGCTTTCTGGTAGCAAATTGGCTCCAGTCACCCACTGAGTACATGTCTTCCCAGGTGGCGCTAATGGTAAAGAATCTGCCCCCAGTGCAGGAGACATAAGAGAAGCAAGTTCCATGCCTGGGTCGGGAAGATTCCCCTGGAGGAGGGAATGGCAACCCACTCCAGTATTCTCGCCCGAAGAATCCCATGGACAGAGGAGCCTGGTGGGCTACGGTCCATAGGGCTGCAAAGAATCAGACACGACTGAAATGACTAAGCACACACCCAGGCACCCACTGAGTATGACTACAACAGTACTTGAGGGTTTACAAAACACTTTACAAACACTGTCTTATTTAATCCTCATAAAATTAAACAAGGTAGGTACTGCTTTCATTTAACATGGAAACGGATACGCAGCAAGTATTGACTAGTTACTTGTGTGCTTAGACACAAATGAGTAGCGGAACTAACCCTAATCCTGGAACAGTTCTCTCTAGTCCCAGAATGCATTCTTCTCCCCTTGGCCTAAGGACATCTCATATCTATTCTTAATACTGAAGCAATAAAATGGTGTCATGTCACTATCTACATCATTCTGTTTGATTATGCTATTTCAGATTTCCCATTGTATCTAAACAGAACAAAGAACTCTGTGTCTCAGCCTATTTATTTTGGAATTTATTTTGATTATCATTAATATTTTATTACTTTTTCCTGTTAAAGCTGTTTATACTTTGTCATGTTCTAATTTGCCATTAATTCCTGAAAGAACAAACGTTTGATGTTACATGCTACATATATGCTACATGCACAGAAAAAGGCACAAAAGTACTTTTATAATGTGTTTCAAGTCAAGAGAAAGATAATTCAACTTATAAAAATGCCTTCACAGGCTTGCCTTCTTTAAGAAAGTCTTTATCCTATGAAATGAGGCAGACCAGTAGGCAAAGGCTGCAGAAACCATAACACCCAAATACAGGGTTAATAACTTAGCCTGCTCTTTGCAAAACAAACCCAAGTATCTGCAGTCAGCAGGAATATTCCAGCAACCACAGCCAGGCCAAGGGCTCTGTCACACCACTGTACTCCAGGGAGCACTGCTCTAACTCTTATTAACCACAGGGAGACTATAAGAAAGAAACTGTAAAGCCAGATACCAAGGAAAGGGACCTGAGGTAAGAGATGCCTGCTCCTTGGGAACCCAAAAAACATCTTGCCTAGAAGGCCCTACTGTCTCCAGAATAACAGCACACTGGGGCAAACCAAGAAGAGAGAGACCTGACTTTATGTGGGAATGAGCCAAGACTATGCCCAAGCCTCCCCTTTACCAGTCTGTCAGAATGACTGAAATTCCAACACTACAACTTCCTTTGGATTTTTGGTGAACACATCCTGAGTACCATACCTTGCAGGAGTGGGAGCAGTCAAGTGAGAGAAGTATATCCATGCCTCACTGGGTATCAGCCAGAATAGAGTGAAGGGCAGAGTGCTCTGGAAAGAAAATAATTCTGGCTGTAGGACTTGGATAAGACTTTCCAGAGGCAAGAAATTTGCTCAGTTTAGAAAGACAGGAGGGACCTCCCTGGTAGTCTAGTGGTTAAGAATCTGCCTTGCAATGCTGGGGACATGGGTTTGATCCCTGGTTGGGAAACTGAGATCCCACAGCCACGGAGCAACTAAGCCTGGCCACCACAACTAAGCCCCTGCACCACAAGGAAAGATCCCACGTGACACAATGAAGCTCCATCACAGCCTAATTAATTAATTACTTTTTAAAAAGAAAGATAGGATATAAAATTGTTTGTGCTGCCTTAGGAAGGTAACTAGAGGCTTTGAGAGAGACATGGGTTTGAATTCTGCTTCAGCTGCTTACAAGCTGTAATGACAACCAAACAAATTATTTTCCTTTTATGAACATTTTCTCATCTATGAAATGGGCATTATGAAAAGATATGGCCATATCTCAAGAGACAGCTGTGTGAAACACCAGCCCTGACCTGGCACATGGCAGGACTTACCCATATCCCTTTTTCTGGTTAGAACAGGAATGCACGACAGGGAAGACTACCCCAGTGCAATGGGAATTACTTGTCAGCTAACAGAGCAAAGCCCGCTGGGAGCTAACAGAACAGACAGTTGACCTGAAAGAGCACTTTAGAGGTCTGGAGAGTAGCAAATCCAGGCATACCTGGGTCCAGGTCTCAGCCTACATCTCTCTCCACCATGAAATGTGTGGTAGCCCATTCTGGACAAATATTATTACATCATCATGCCTTTCATTAGAGAAGACATGGAAACCCACTCCTCAGCTCCCCAGGAACGACAACCCCATGCTAACTTTTGGTACTCTAGGAGGCTGGAGCAGGACCTAGTGCAAGGAAAGTATTGAGTCCAGCTGCCAACATTTTAATTAGTCCAACCTGAAAAGTCTATAACCACAGGAGATTAAAAGGAGCCCCCAGGGAAAGCCTCTGACCTTCACTCAGTTCAGCCAATTAGATCTGCTCAAGTGCCCTAATTTTTTATCACTGAATTCCTGGGGGAATCAGGCCTCACCTAGCTCTGACTTCTGGTTGAAAGTACAGGCACAAGCTCAGCTCAGGAAGAGAAGCCGGGTTGGGCTATAAGAGAGGCAGCAGCGTCAAATATGCCTGAGGCCCTGACACCTTTCTTGCATTAGTAAACTAAGAACTGCCCTCTTGAAGGCTCTATCCTCCACTCCAGATTCTCACTCAAGGGTACCCTCAATCCAGCAATGCTTGTATTTTAAAGGGGGATTCTCCAAAATGAAAATGACTTAAAGCTCACAAGAATCAAGCTGCATGGTACACAGGGGGCAAATGTAAAAACTGAGGCACAGAGGGATAAAGAGTCTTGTTCAAGTTAATGACAAGATGTTATACTCAAAAACCAATAGACATCACTTCCCCTAAGGCTCAGCCCTCTGCCTTACAACTGTACCAGGTGTGGCCATACTTTTCTGATCGTCATTAAGAGTTAAAAAGCAAGGTTATAAGGAAAAGCGAGAACCTAGGAGACATAAGGTAGTAAAAAGAGGGGAAAAACCAGAGAACTGTATACAAGATCAGATAATTCAGAAGAGGAAAACTAATAATAAATTACTCACATTTGTATAAGACACTTGTCACATTATCTCATAAAATCTGCATGCATTGACCTTGTGAGATCCCTTCTGTTACTCCCCCAAATACCAGGCATGGGGAAACTGAGGCCCAGAAAGATCAACAGTATCACAGCCCAAGCAAATTCCTAGTCTAGTGTTCTTTTTTAGTAAACTAGATTTTTCATAAAGAAAGTCATGAAGATTCAAGAGGACTAATCTAGAAAGAGGGGAGAAAATGAAAAAAAGGTTCAAGAAAAACAGTGGGGAAAAAATGCTTTAAGACAGAAGCTACCAAACAGTAAATAGGTATTTTATTAATCAGAAAACCCTGAGAGGGTGTGTGACAAAACATCAGACGAGATGGCCAGTTTCAGGCCTGCTCCTATGACAATGAGTGGACACAACCACAGACCAGACCTGCTACTTGATGATAGCCGAGCAGCCTCCTCCCCATCTCAAGAGGACTCAGGAACATGTATGCTAACCAAAAAGATGACCACCAGAGGACTCCAGGCACTAGCTTTGACCAACAGCTGCACCCGGGCACCTCTGTCCCAAGCCAGGGCCACTGCTGCTGCTGCTGCTTACTGTAGTCTACCAGGAGTTTCCCCTCAAAACATAGCCTAAATTCAGCTAGCACTCTGCCCCTACAGACCTTGAAGGTTGGTAGAAGCTGAAGGCTGGTAGAAGAGCCTGGGGGAAAGGGATAATAATCACCTTTTCTCAAGCCAAGAACACCTGGAAGGGTATAAATCACTTAATGTTCCTTCTGAAACTTCATTTCACACTAGAAAATTAGAGATGTGTGACTGTGGAAAACTTAGCATGTTCCCAGATCTGAAAGCCCCAAATGAAGGTAAGTTAGTTGCCTAGGAAGCCTAAAATGAAAGACCTTCCACAAAAAACTGCAAGTTTAAAGTCTTCTCTTACTGGGCCAAAATACTCACTATACATATGGCTCCAAACCAAGTCAAAATCCTAGAATAACACCCTCACACAGCCCTTGAGGGTTTTACACAGTGCCTTATCTTCCATTGTCTCTATGAGGTAGGGATTAATACTCTCTTTACTGCAAATTTGGAAACTAAGGCTCAGAGAAAAAGCAACCTGGTCAAGGTCTCACAAATGGAAAATGGCAAAGCCTGGAGCTAAACCCAGGTTTTCTTATCTGCAAGAGTCTGATTTTCCTGCAGTAAAGGCCCAGCTTTGTTAGGAAGCTTAACAGGTAAAAGCAAGAGATCTGGATTCTCACACTTGGAATCCACCAAGTAGTTCCTGTGTGACTTTAGACAAACCCCTTGACCTCTGGGCATCAGAAAACTCATTCAAAAATGGAGTGAAGTAAAACAAGCACAAAGAGAAGAGAATTCTTTGGTTCCTAGAGAACAGTGAAGTGTAGCCGTTGCCTATCACTTCAAATGAAGTCAACCAGCCCCCTAGTCATCACACCCTAGCACTGGCCCTCCTTCAGACTGCCATTTTCTATTACTGGCACCACCAGGACCTCACTGCTGCTGCTGCTGTTAAGTCGCTTCAGTCGTGTCCGACTCTGCACGACCCCATACGGCAGCCCATCAGGCTCCCCTGTCCCTGGGATTCTCCAGGCAAGAACACTGGAGTGAGTCGCCATTTCTTCCCCAGTGCATGAAAGTGAAAAGTAAAAATGAAGTCGCTCACTCGTGTCCAATTCTTAGCGACCCCATGGACTGCAGCCCACCAGGCTCCTCCATCCATGGGATTTTCCAGGAAAGAGTACTGGAGTGGGGTGCCATCGCCTTCTCCCCACACTCAAAAAATGGTTTTGACTCTTTTTTTCCCTCCCTACACTTAAACTCTAAGTCCTATTGAGTGTGCCTCCACAATGCAGACCCTGATCCCTGCTCTTGAACAACTGCAAAGTCTCCTGTGCAGACTTCCTGCCTCCAGCCTCATCCCATCAATGCGTTGTGCGTAGTCCATGAGATTAATCTTCCTAAAGCAAAACTCATGTCATGTCTTTCCCCTACTCAACACCTGCAAGGACTACTTAATGCCTACAAAGTCAATCTGAACTCTTCAGCCTGACATTGAGGTTCTCCATTATCATTCCTGTCTTTTTTTTTTTTTTTTTGCCTTATTTTATAGTACTCTCCATCATAAGTGCTACTCTCCAGCCAACCTGGACTAGCTAATGTCCAAAGGCTCTTCACTTTGTCCCACTCCATGCCTTTATTCATGATACTTTCTCTGGGTGGAATGCTTCCCAGCCAGAGGAAACCTTCAATTTCTGCCTGGAGTACCTGAAGACCCACTACTTCCTCCTCCATACAGCAACCCTGACCTCTCCAGGTGGAAGCGATCCTATTTTCCAATAGGACCATAGGACACTGAACCTAGACTGCCTTACATGATAAGCTATAAAATGGGAGACCCATTGTGAGGATTAAACAAAATCATGTATGTGAAAGTATTTAACCCAGTTCTGGTATAGAGTTTGTGCTCAATAAAGAGGAGCTCTTATTAGGATAAAGAAAAACAATGGTACACATCTAACTTCCCTATTATACTCAATCCTTTTCCCAGGCAGGGTATAACACACATGTTAAACATTAACTGAAGAGGTGAAGAACGCTATATATATATATATATATATATATACACACACACACACACACAGACCCTATCCCAAAGCTTATATCCACAAGAGCTCAGCCACAATGCTACTTTTGGAGGCTAGAGACTGAATGCACAGCACTCTGTAGCTATACTCTTCATCGATGTGAAGCTCCCATGCAGAATGTGTAAGTGCATACACTTTCTCACTCCCTCTCCCATCCCCTACAAATTCTAATCCCAGTTTATTCCAGAATACTTAGGTGACAGAACAAACTAATGTCGCTAATGGTCTGACAAGCTGTATACTTTTTAATCCAAATGCACATCTCTACTAAAATTCATACAGGTGTCTCCTTCCCTCCTACAGTTATTAAACAAAAACAGAAACAGCACTGGCCTTTGGGTCAGATAAACCTAAAATTCAAATCCTGGCTTAGTCATCTTGGGAAAATTACTTAAATTCTCAGTTTCCCCATCTACACAATGAGAAAAATGCCCACCTCTAAGGGCTGTTGCACAGATGTAAAGTACCTACCACAAAGCCTACTGCAGGTGCTCAATAAATGGTAGCTATCATCGCCATTCTTATCATTGAAGTTATTTGAGTTGTCTTAATTACACACTTATCTCTTTAGTGATATGCAATATGAGCTCCAGCGAACCTTGCCCTTGTCAGCAAAGGTTTCTTGAAATAAGACCTGAAGTCTGAGTACCCAGGTACACACACGGACACAAGCTGCTTTCTAACTTGTGTATGTGTTATACCTGAAGTGCACCCAGCTCCCCTGGTCCCTGCGTTCTAGACGCTGGCTCTGGGAACTTGGAAAACACTAGCACGTTTGTTTTAACATACACAGTGGTGATGAGAGTTCTGAGAGCTTCGTGAGAGCCCTGAGATAACCCAGAGAGGCTAATCAGGAGCAGAGCTACTGAATCTCACTGGAGAAAATCAGAGGCATATGAGATTTGGAAGCCTGCCTGCCTGCCTCAGGCCTGCCAGCCTGTGAGATTTCTGGTCACTACCTCGGCCAGAACTCAATACAAGGCAGCCAGGAGCTCTGTAAACGTGGCTCATGGAAAAAGGGACAGGTTCGTCTGGGTTGGACCATGCTGACACCACAGCTGGCTCTCTTAGGCCTTTTCTCCTTTACCCACTCTCCCTAGAGGCCCCTCCCCAGTGTCTTGAAGGAAGGCTGGTATGATGTCTGCTCAGGCTGGAGCTCTCTGAGGCCCAGGGTGTTCTCAGAATCAGGGACAACATTTAAAACACCAGTGATCTTCACCGGACTATCCTACCTCCTTACTGCACAACAAGCCCAGTATGAAAGAAGGCTCCCTTCTCCATCCCACAGGACAGGCTAAGGAGAGTAGTTCTGTTCATTCGGCCGCCTCATGCTTGCTCTGTGGTAAACCCACAGGGTCCATGGAACCGAGGACAGAGAGCAGCAGGGCCCAAGGAAGCCCTGCCCCAGGTCTCATATCAGGCCTCCAGGAGCTCAGCCCTGCTCCACCCCTACGACAGCCACTGTCTCAGGGCAGCCAGTGCCGCGGCAAATAGAAACCGCCAGCCAGAGTCAAGGGCAGACCCACCCCCTGAGTTGTCAGTGTGACTGGTAACTATCTCCAAGTGCAGCTTCAGTAGGCATTCAATAAATAGGGATGAAGTACCAGGCAGTCTAAAAACACTGAATGACTACAGAACTTCTCAGAAAGCCCGCATGTGAACTCTACCCCTTACCTCAAAGCACTCTTGTCAAAGTTTTTCCTAGGAACTGATACCAATTTACTTGGCACTCTCCCTCCATGACTATTAGGTCCCAAGATCAACTCATTATTATTCATCCATTTATTCAACAGATATCTACTGGGCACATACCCTCTGATCCATGCTATGATAGATACTAAGGATGGGTGCTATGGTTAAAAAAAACAGACATGGCTCTTACCCTCAAGAGAGAAAAATATGCAAAAAAAAAAAAAACAAACAAAAAAGGCTTTAAAAGCTATACAACCACTTCATACAAATTTTAATCCCATTTTCAAGGGAGGAGACTGAAGTTTGGGTTGTGATGTCAGTAAGGACTCAAGTCATGCCCAGTGCCCTTGATTCCACATCAGGCTATCTCTTGTTTTAAGTGGCATAAGCAGGGTGAGAAGCGCACAGAGTGTTGTAGACAGCAAGTGCTATTGGAGTCCAGAGATGAGAGGGAACTTGTGACTAGCATTAATGACAGGGAACACTTCACAGAGGACTGAGAGGTTAGGGAGGAGAGGGGAGGACATTCAGGGAGGCAGTAAAATTATATCCATAAATAAAGGCAAAAGAGAAGCAGGGTAAGGTGCGTTCTGCAGATCAGGACAAAGGAAAAAGCCTCGCTAGGCCAAAATGTAAAGGGAACAGAGGAAGACGAAGTAGGCAAAGCGGTCTGGGCCCAAAAGGAAAATATCACCCCTAGAAGGCGATGGCACCCCACTCCAGTACTCTTGCCTGGAAAATTCCATGGACGGAGGAGCCTGGTAGGCTGCAGTCCATGGGTCGTGAACAGTCGAACACGACTGAGCAACTTCACTTTCACTTTTTACTTTCTGGCATTGGAGAAGGAAATGGCAACTCACTCCAGTGTTCTTGCCTGGAGAATCCCAGGGACAGGGGAGCTGGTGGGCTGCCGTCTGTGGGGTCGCACAGAGTCGGACACGACTGAAGCGCCTTAGCAGCAGCAGGGGGATTTTAGAGCCTGCACCATCTCCAGTCCAAACTCCCCAGCAGAAAGCAAAAGTACAGTGCTGTTGACTCATTTCAGGTTTTTCCTTGCAGGCCTCTCATTGACATAAATCTGCAGCACTCTGATCAACACGACAGGACCACAGCCATCCCTATTCAAGTCTCACCTGCCTTAGCAAGTTGTGCCAAAAGAGGGATGGCTTTTGTCAAATTCTCAGTGCTCAGAAAGCACCCCCTTGGCACTTTTCAGGTGATCATGAGCAACCCCACAGGGCTTTAGATACATTTACCCTGCCTGTGGAGGCCCCAAATCTATATATAATGCAACAAGCTGAGCCAAACAATGGTGACAATCTTAGTACAGCACTCTGACCCACCTCCTTCAGGAAGTCTGCTCTGTACATCCCAACAAACAGCTCTCTCCTTGCTTGGAACTGAGATTGCCAGTGGAGTGTAGAATGCAGATATTAGTCACCATATGCCACAGATATTACTGAGCTTCTTTTTCTATGCCTCACATAAAAGCTCCCTAGCCAGGCAGGGAAGCTCCTCAGAAGCAGTGCTGACTTGACATACCCCCAATTCTGCCCAGTGCAATTTCTGTGAACACTATACAGCATTGTCAACTGCTTTCTGCTCCTCCTCTATATGGGTCTCAGACCTCCTAACAACCCAAACCAGCTGCATTAGGGTAAAGAGGCTCCACCACAGAGTGGGAACAGCATGTGAATGATAATCAGACAAAATCAGATTATAGACCCAACTGAGACCTTGGGCAAATCTCTTCCTGTCATATGTCAATTGAGGAGTTTAGGCGCAATGGTACTTAAAAGCCCTGCCAACTCTGACATACTAAGATGTGAAGTCCTGGCTCCCAACACCAACAACACAAAAGGTCAGAGTAAGTTTTCCAGCTGTCAGTGTGTAACTCCCAGTTCAATGGCACTAATACGTCTAGCTCTCCAAAGCCAAACTGGGGCAGTGAAAGCTCCAAGGCCAGTGGCTATACAATGAGCTCCAGAACTGAACGTACCAAACAAGGAGTTGGGAGACATGACTAGAACCTGGAATAAAAATCTAGTTTAGAATTGGGTTTAAAACAAGGGAGGAATACAGACAGAAGGGCCATGTCAACTCTACATGTCAAAGCATTGAAGTCATACATGAACCAAACAGACATACCACCAAAGGGAGCATAGAAAGACTCCACAAGACTCTAAGGAGCAGGCAAAGGAAGTCAGAGAAAACTTCAGAGGACTCAGCACCCAGAAGCCACTATTCCCAAGATCATGGCCCTAGAATGATGTCACAGGCATCCTCTATGACGGCCCCCAGGGATCCCTACCCTCTTGGTATTCATGCTATTCTATGATCCCTTGGGAGCGGAAGGGACCATTTAAGCTTAAGTGAGGGCTTCTTTTAGCAAGGGACTTCCCTGGTGGCTCAGGTAAAGTGTCTGCCTACAATGTGGGAGACCTGGGTTCGATCCCTGGGTTGGGAAGATCCTCTGGAGAAGGAAATGGCAACCCACTCCAGTACTCTTGCCTGGAAAATCCTGTGGACGGAGGAGCCTGGTAGGCTACAATCCATGGGGTCACAAAGAGTCCGACATGACTGACTAAACTTTCACTTTCACCTTGAGTTCATGCTGGACTTACTGACTTGCTTCTAACATACAGGATATGGCAGAAGTTGTAGCACATTAATTGCAAGATTAGGTGATGAAAAGACTACAGCTTCCACAGTGGGCACTCCCTCTCACATCACTTGTCCTAGGGAAAGCTAACTATCACGTCATAAGGCAGCCCAGTGCCAAGGCCCATGTGGCAAGGGCCCAAGGCCTACCAACAACATAAATAAGCTTGAAAACAAATACTCGCCCCTCAGTGAGCCTTCAGCCCTCGCCCAACAACTTGACCACAGCCTCATGAGAGACCTTGAGCCAGAGGCACCCAGCTAAGCAGCACCCAGATTCCCAACCCACAGAAACTGAATAAAATAAATGTTGACTATTTTAAGCCTCTACATTTGGGGACAATTTGTTACGCATCAACACAGGTAGGGACTAGGCCAATCTCAGCCATTTCAAGTCTGCAGGTGGGGCTAGGGAAGTGGTTACAGCCAGTAAAAGGAAGGGGGTATAGGCCGGAAATAAATTGAAATACTAGCACCCAGACATTATCAACAGCATTCCTGTGGCCCAGAGTAAGCCTTGAGTTAATGGTCTAATTTGTTCACACTCAGAGTCCATATAAGCCTAGAGGGTACACCTGAAGTAAAATATGAACTGCAGCAGGTTCAGAGAAATAACTTTCATTAAAAAGGTGCCACCAAAAGGAGCTGAAGCTCCAAAACTCTGGTCACCTAATGCAAAGAGCTGACTCATTGGAAAAGACCCTGATGCTGGAAAAGACTAAAAGCAAAAGAAGAAGGGGGCAGCAGAGGATGAGATGGTTAGATAGCATCAATGCGCATGAATCTGAGCAAACTCTGGGAGATACTGAAGGACAGGGAAGCCTGAAGCGCTACGGTCCATGGGGTCACAAAGAGTCGGATACGACTTAAGCGACTGAACAACAACCATAAAACACTCAGGTTCTGACTAAGGCTTTTCAGGCTCATAAACCTGAGGTGCTGCTGCTGCTAAGTCACTTCAGTCGTGTCTGACTGTGTGTGACCCCATAGATGGCAGCCCACCAGGCTCCCCCGTCCCTGGGATTTTCCAGGCAAGAGTACTAGAGGGGGTTGCCATTGCCTTCTCCAAACCTAAGGTGAGAGGACCCAACTATCCCTAATTGTGCAGTACTTTAGAGTTTATAAAGCCCTTTCATCACATGTTATCTCAATTGATCCTCGCTACAAATCTATTCCTTAAGGTTTTTGCCCTGTCTACAAGTGAAAAAACTAAGGCTGAGACAGGTGAAGTGACTTACCTTCTACAAGCCCCACAGAGCTGGAATTCTGAAGCTCCCCTAGATCCAGATATTTATGTCTGTTGACTATGGCCGATTTAGATCCTCTGACAACCAAAGTTAATCATCTCATCTAGGCTTCTACCCAGGCCCACCCACTCAATTCCCAACTTTCTCCTCCCCATTACACATAAACCTTTCTGGAATTAGACAGTTTCCAGCTACTTTTAACTGCATTCTCTTGGTAAGGGCTGCAACAATAAAAGTCTGGTTTCTTTAAAATCCTAGACAAACTTCTTCCAAGTGAAGTGAGGCTGTCGCACTCAAACTGATCTGAATGACTTCTTTAACAAAAGCAAAAAATGAGAAATTCTTTTTGTTCATTTGTTTTGCCTCATCGCACAGCTTGAGGGATCTTAGCTCCCCGACCAGAGATCAGAACTAGGGACTGAACCCAGACCCCGCTAATGAAAGTGCCGAGTCCTAACCATTGAACCATCAGGGAATTCCCAAAAAGTGAGAAATCCTAAAGCAGTGAACTTTCTAAAGAAGTAAAGTTTATTTCTTCGACTTTATCTAACCCTTTCAAAGGAAAATTTTTTTCAATTTCTAAGCAAGTGCCTAGTAACCTACAGGAGAAACAGAACCAGACAATAAATCCCCTCCAATTCAGTTTTACAACCTCTACAATATGTAAAGTTTACCACATGCCTAGCCTTTCGCTAGCAGAGAAGGCAATGGCACCCCACTCGAGTACTCTTACCTGGAAAATCCCACGGATGGAGGAGCCTGGTGGGCTGCAGTCCATGGGGTCGCTAACAGTTGGACACAACTGAATTGACTTAGCAGCAGCAGCAGCAGCCTTTTGCTAGAAGTTTTTTGTACTAACCCTTGAGGAGTTTATATCAAGGAGGCCGGGCACATACACAGAACACTCCAACAGGGCAGCATGATTGATAAGATTATAGACTCCACCATCCTCCAAAGCAGCACTTTGTGGTAGGTGACTAGACTGTTCAAACCCCTTTGTTAACACAGCTATGGCCAGACCAGGGCTTCCCTGGTGGCTCAGATGATAAAGAATCTGCCTGCAATGCAGGAGACCTGGGTTCAATCCCCTGGAGGAGGGCATGGCAACCCACTCTAGAATTCTTGCCTGAAGAATCCCCAAGGACAGAGGAGCCTGACAGGCAATAGTCCATGGGGTCACAAAGAGTCAAATACGACTGAGCGACTAAGCACAGCATGGCCAGATCATTGAGGTTAAGCTCTGCAAGCCAGACTGGTTAAGGATACACTGACAGATATAGTATTTTGATAAAAACAACAAGGGCTGGATACACTGATCCCCAGAGTTAGGGTTCTGAGCCTGCCACTTTTTAGCTATGTGACCAACAACACAATTTTCTCAGCTATAAATCCTTCACCTTTAAAATAGGCTTAATGGGAATTCCCTGGTGGTCCAGTGGTAGGACTCCATGCTTCCACTGCAGGGAGCATGGGTTCAATTCCTGGTCAGGGAACTAAGATCCTGCCTTCTGTGTGGTGCAGCCAAAAAAAAAAAACAGGCATAATAATAAAAACAGCTCTACCTACTTCCAAAGTTAAGGATAACATAAAACAATACATTGAAAATGGAAAACAGATCTGAGCTTCGATGAAAATACTGAGTGCTCTGGGTGAGCAACACCTCCAAGATTGAGGAAAAGCCCAGAATGGGTACCAAGATATATGAAAAGCTTTGAAAGGAAGAGAGAAAAGTGCAATCCTTTCAAACAGGCCCTGATTCCAGCTTTTCTAACGAATTTTAATAGAGGTTTTAGGTCGGACCCAATAAAAACAGAGATAGACAAAGTACAACCCCTCCTCCCTTCTTCCACAAAGAGCTTATACTTGCAAAAGAGCAAACATCTGTACAATGTGCCATGTGTTACATTAGAACTTTATATGTAGTATCCAGGGGTAATAAAGAAAGCTCTGTATTATTATTAGTTGACTTCTTAAACTGTGTTGTAGCACATGGGTATTCAATGCATTAATCTTTATATTTAGTTGTATATCTTCATAGATTGTAATTTTTTTTAAATTAGCAGCAACAAAAAAAAGAAAGCTCTGTTGGAGACCCAGTTTGGTATCGTTCTCTCTCCCAAAAAGTGTGATAGCCAGAGCTACAGGGTCTCCTGGAGAATCATTCCTCACAAAGGGTAGTATACCACATGGGTAGTATGCCCATGCAGTCACTCAGGACTGTATCTCAAAGCCACACAGCAGGAAATGAAGGGCCCCTTGGGGCTCCAAGCCAAGTCCTTTGGAGACCTAGGAAACCCTCCCTGTAAGACCTCATCCCCTCCTTGTCAGAGAACAGGAGTTCTTAGCATGAAGGCTCCACATTCCTAAGGGGCCAGTGAGAAGAATTCAGGAGGGCTTGGGAATTTGAATGGGAAAGAAATTATATCTTATTTTCAGTATTATCTTACTGAAAGTTAGCATTTCCTTCAATTATATATTAAAACCAACCACAATATTATTAGCACCACCTACGATTTTGTCACCAAGAGAAATTACAGACATTCCCATGCCACATTACATTGGTGAAGACATCTCCAAATATTATACATGATCATCATTACTTCAAAATTATAATAGTTATCAGACCTGCCACAGATCACCCATGACTGCAATCTTCCTGTCTACTGGCCTCCATGTGAGGTAGTTGGCCAACTATGAAGCAACCTGCCCAGTTATTGTTCAGCCGCCAAAGAGACCCCGTGGGCTCACACTGGTGCTCCAGACCTTTACAATACCTCCTTTCCTCCAGCAATCCCCAAGTCAGGCTACTTCCCACCAGGTTCTCTTTTGCCTCCGCCCAACCCCTCCTTCCCAGAGAAGGCAATGGCAACCCACTCCAGTACTCTTGCCTGGAAAATCCCATGGATGGAGGAACCCGGCAGGCTGCAGTCCATGGGATCGCGAAGTCGGGCACAACTGAGCAACTTCACTTTCACTTTTCACTTTCATTCACTGGAGAAGGAAGTGGCAACCCACTGAGTGTTCTTGCCTGGAGAATCCCAGAGACGGGGGAGCCTGGTGGGCTGCCATCTACGGGGTCGCACAGAGTCGGACACGACTGAAGCGACTTAGCAGCAGCAGCAGCAACCCCTCCTTCCAGGAAGCCCTCCCCAGCCACCTTAGCCTAGCTCAGCCCACGCAGAGCTCTTTTAATCCTTAGCCTACACTGTCTTCCCTGCTTGCTTCATTAAACTTGTGCATTATGTTGTATTTAATATTCTCTAAATATATATCCCCACCCCCACTCCCAAACTGGACTTCTTTGTAGCCCTAGGTTCCTTCCAATTGGACTTGTGGTTTGAATAACTGATTAAGCCTGGGTCCCTGACTCAAAGGTCTTTGTCTAGTTCTACTAATAACCCACTGTGGAATTTCTGTGTGATGCCCCTCTGGACATCAGTTTCCTCACATGTAAAAAATAAGTTGAACTAACTGATGTTTCCACCTCTAAACTTTTGAGTTAAGCAACCACTTTTTATCTCCCCAAGATCTGAGAAAAATTATGGAGGAAACTGAGAAGCCTCCCCCAGCTCTCTCAGGCAGGGTTAGTCACTTGCTCCTCTGGGCTTCCCACAGCCTTCTGTATGTATATATCATACCTCTACTATAGCCTTTATCACAAAGTTTTGAAAGAGTGTATATATAACCCAGTGGCTGAGGTGGAGGTGGGGAGAAGAGTCAGACTGCTAGGGTTCAAATTCTGGCTCTATTCCCTACTATCTGCACCACCTTGGACAAGTTACTTGACCTCTTTATGATTTCATTTCCTTACTTATAAAACAGAGATAATACCAAGCACACAGAATGGTTTTAAGAATTAAAAGAAATAAAATGCTTGGAATAGTGCCTGCCACACAGTAAGCACTAAAAAATGTCAGTTGCTATGACTGTTGATGTTAGTGATGTTATTAATGTCTTACCAGGCACTAGGTTCCTACTTTAGCTAGCTCTCTTTCCTCTTCTCATTCTCTGCCTCAGCACTCCATGTTTTCTTCCACAGTACCTACCACTAGATACTACATTTATTTATTTATTTATTTATTTATTTTCTATCTCCCCACTAGACTGTAAACTCCATGAGGCCAGAGAACATGTCCGTTTTGTTCATCCCAACACCAGAACGTCCCTGGTGGTCCAGTGGCTAAGACTCCCAATGCAAGGGACCGGGGTTCCACTCCTGGTCAGGAAACTAGATCCTCCATGCCACAACTAAGAGTTTGCATACTGCAACTAAGAGCTCGAATACGGCACCTAAAGATGGCACATGCCCCAACAAAGATCAAAGATCCCGCCGCATGCCGCAACTAGGACCTGGCGCAGTCTGATAAATAAACAAGCAAACAAACAAATATTTAAACAAAGAAACTCCCAACACCAAACACAGCCTGGCCCAGAGCAGACACTCAAATATTTGCTGAATAAAGAGCACATGAACTGGCACTGTCCAGTGTTTGCTAAATAAATTAACCTAGTTAAGGATGACTGTCAAAGCTGAGGTGTGGGTGCAGATGATGTCCTAGCTGTCCTAGGATTAGAGTGACCCTCTGCCCATCCCCCAGTATTAGTCTCAGCCAAGCCCCACCCACCTGCTCTTGGCCCCAATCCAGTTCCGGGAGCTACCCTCAGCTAAAATTAGCATAGCCACCAAGATGGCCAGGCCATTTATAGCCTTGGAGGCAGCAGCAGCTAGCTGGGTGGGCAGGCAGGACTCTGGCCTCCCACTCCATTAGCAGTTGGTTGAGAAACCAACCTGCACTCTGTAGACTGCCTAGATGCCTTTCCTCCAAGGCCCTGTTCTAGCTCTGCTGAGTCAAACCACAGTTCCTGAGTAGAGGCCCTCAACCAACACTGGCAGTCACAACCCCAGACTCAGGTAGGACCCCTCACACACATTCTGCAGGAAACATTTTGAGTTTCTAGAGACAACGGGTCCAGAGACTAAGCGAGGTTCTAAGCATCAATTTCAGGCCAGTTTCACAAGTGCCAGCCCCAGAGCAGTACCACCATCAAGCACAGATCTTTACTGAAAAAGTAATTTAGCACAGCTGGGTATACAGGCACCAAAGAGTCAGAGGTGACGGGAATGGCCTCTCTACAGTTCAGTAAGTTCTAGCAGAGCACTACCTTCCCTAGAGAGCCAGACCTTTATGATAGGCATCTACATCCAACAAGACAAAAAATGCAATTTTCTGGCCCCTGCAGAAGACCCTCCAGAGGAGAAAAATACAGCCTTTTTATTGGCTTTCATTAGGGCCCACTAACTCACCAGGAGGAAACTAACATTGTCTTGCCCTTGCTTAGTGCTCCTTTAACAGGGCAGGGCCTACGAAGTTGGAAGAAGGCTAGGTCTTAAGAATTAGAATACTGAGCATAGGACCCAGTTTCTTCAACAACAAAAACGGGGATAATACCACCTGCCCCACATTCTAATTGAGCATTTGCAAGACTTGTGGGGAAAAATAGCTGTGTGTTTGTAACATACAAACTTTAGAAAACATACAAATTGACTAGATATGTTGAATATGACTTAGAAAATTGGCTGTTGTAAGGCTAAGTAAAACTCCTGTGTTCTGAGGATACAGAGGGAATCGAAAAGCTATGTAAAAAGCTCCTCACCAAATCCAGTCCATGAGCCCAGACCACCTCTCTGCAAAAACGAGTTCCTATCTGAGTCAGAGACAAAGTCCCAGACAGGCGCAAAGGGACAACCTACCAGAACAACAGTGCTGGGGCCTCCAGTTTACCACAAACCATAGCCATTCCCAGCACCTGGGTCTCTAAGATTTCCTGCCTGGGATTCAACATTATTGTGACAACAGAAAGTAATTTTCTGAACTGAGAGGGAAAAAAAAGAGAGAGAGAGAGAAGCTTTAGTATAATCAACATAACCAAGCCTCTAAAATACATTGTGTGGAGGGCTGTCTCCATAAGCTTCATTCAGGGGGTGGTTATGAGAGATGAGGAATGCCTCTTACCTATGGCATACACAAACACACAAATCTTCCTGATAGCTAGCTAGCGCCTAAATTCAAAACTTCATCCCTTTTAGCACGTGTTTAAAATACACAAATGGTTCCTTGCTGACCAAAATATATATATATATATATACATATATATATTCATTTTACATCAGGCACTCATATTTTAGGGTGAAAAAGGAACATATTATTAGTTACAAACAGGGATGTCACTGGGACAGCAGAACTGCTCCTCAAGTCTTCTTCACAGTTGACCTACATCGGCCTACTAGTTTTCCCCTTCATAGCCCAATGAGAACCAAGCTTTCAGTTAGTTTCAGGGGCCAAGGAGACAATGTGTGGAGAAACAGGATTAATATGCAAGGAGGTCCTATCTTCAAAGCTACATCCTAGGTGCCATACTTATATATAAGGCAACTTCTGGCCTCATTTGTAAGTCAACCCTTGAGGTACCTATAATCACATCCAGCCCAGTCAAGGAACTTAAAGGGGGATTACCTAAGAAAGGGTCTACCACCAAAGTCAGCCCCAGAATCCATCCATGAAACTTCCTGGCCACCATGACACTTCCTTTTCCTCCTTGTATCAATGGGTGTTCACTCAGGCGACCCCTCCCTTGAGCTTGCCCACCCGTAGGAAGAACCCAGCTATAAATTCTCCTTACTCTGCAGCCCACTGCTTTGGGCAGATCCTAGTGACAGGGTGAGAGACATGAGGGTAAAAAACTGGATTCCTTCTAAGCTTTGTGTAAAACAACTGAATTTTAAAGGTGCTTTTTTTTTTTTTTCTCTGCAACAGAGCACCAGGGCTCCTACTTTTTTGACAAGGCTCCACAAGTACACAGGAAAAAGCAGGAGAGATCAAAAATATCGTAGAACTCCTACCATCATCAGTCAGAAGAAACAGAGTAAGTCAACAAGTGGTCCCAGGAATTATATCATGCCTATGTCAAGAAAAGTCCATTTAACTCCCTAGTGGTAAATAGCATTCCATCTAAGGAACTGCTTTGATATTTCAGATGGGCACAGCTAGGAGACAGCAGATTACCTAAGGGCAGGGAGGAAATAGGGTTCCCACGCTCACTGGAATAGCAAGGCACACCTCAACACTAACTTACAGAGTAATAAAGCTGGCTCAGTCCTGACTTTCCCTGCCCAGTCCAAGTAGCCTCAACCTCCCCTCTGCTGCCAAGTGCTGAAACTGGCCAAAAGCAATAGACTTATCATCTGCCCAGGCCATTATTCCAGGCAAGTAATCCTGAGACAGGGTCTTGACTTGCTGATCTGAAAGGCCAAGGTGTGCCAGAAGCAAACCGCCTTTCTCTGCCAACAAAAGACATCCTGAGGAGGGATGAAGAAAGTTGTTCAAGAGACAAAGACATCAGCAGTAGCTCCTGAACGGAAAGAACTCCCTGGACTCCTAAGAACTGGCAGTGCCATGAGTGGGTCCTCCATCAATCACAAGTGTAGAAACCGACTGTTCAAACTTCCCCACTTGGGCAACTCAGTTCTTGCCCGTGGTAAGGCCTTACCTGCTGCAGTGGACTCCTCAGAATTGGCCCCCGAGCCGGTCGCCTTCTCGCTGTGGCTTTGGCTGAGGCTCTGGCCGTGATGCAGGAGGAGCCCCCAAACGAGCCACAGGGCAAGACGAGCGCACACATCCATGACTCCAGGTCTCAGTCAACATGCGCCTGATGGAGACACCTCAGGGTCTCAGAGGCAAAGTTGGGAGCCCGGTCTTGGAACCCCAGGCAAGATGCCCTCGAGGTGCAGCAGCTGTCCAGCCACGCGCGAGTCTGCCTCCTCCGACAGCCAAAGGTCAAGTTCTCCAAGTTTGGGAGCAGGAGGAAGGCCGGCGTCTCCGGCCCAACTGTGTGTCCGCTGGAGCTGCGACGGCCTGAGTGCCCTGTCAGCTCGAGCCGCTTCCGGAGAGTTTGGACAAGGTGGCCGCGGAGCCGCTGTCCGCTCCGCAGCCGGCTACACCCCTTGGGAAGGGGGTGAGCGGGCGGGACCTCTCGCGGGCACCGGAGTGGGGGAGGGAGAGAAAGGAGGAGAAGGGGGCACCTGGCTTCGCCCCGCCGGGGATCCTCGAGCAGCGCAGGTTCGGGGAGGGCGTGCGACTCCGAGGCCCCCGCGGGCGCGGGCGGCTCGGGGATCCCAGGCCTCCAAGGCCGAGGTCAGCGATCCCGCCCAGTCCCGTGCCCCGGCCGGCGGTGCCCAGGTTCAGCAGGCGGACGCGCACGGGCCAGGCCCGGGATAGAGGCTCGCGGGCGTGCGGGCGGGAGGCGCGGGGCGGGCCCGGGGCGGGCGGGGGCGTGCTCTCCCGCAGGCCCGCCCAGCGCCGCCCGGCCCCCAGCGAAGCCCGGGCCCGCCCCAGCGCTGGGTTTATCCCGGAATAACCTGTTGTAGGCAGCCACCCGGCGCCCGCAGACCCCGGAGGGCTCTCCCGGTCCGCGCTAGTCTCCGCTAGGATCCCTCTCCCCAGCCAAGGGTCGGGTCCCAAGCTTCCCTTTCGCCCACTAGTCTCTCCCGTGCTAACCGCCCGCAAACGGACGGGCTGGCGGGCGCTGACACGCAAGTCGCTCAGGTAACCCAGGCCTGCGGCGGCGGCGGCGATGATGACAGTGGCCCGGATCTCCGGGCCTCGGTGCCGACCCACTCGCCTCAGCTCTAGAGCCGGGCAAGGCAGAGGGCCTGGACACTACGACTGCCGCCCGGTACTGCCCGAGGAGACAACGACCCGGCCCGGTTCAGCGGGGGGCGCGTTCCCAGCCCCCTACTCCCGGCCGGCATCCTAGGCTCCGCCCCTCTCGCCGCTCCCCGCAGCCAATCGGCTCCCGCCTCTCTGCAGCTTAGGAACCCGCGCGCTTAGTCACCCCTGTGCAGCGGCCCCTGGCGGGCAAAGCTAGGTTCTGCGGCCGGGATCGGAGCTCCTTGGGAGGCCCTGCCCCTTTGCAGAGAGCTGGGGAATTAGAGCGAGGACCCGCCCCGGGGGAGGCCCATTGGGGCCTGCTAGTGTTTTCAGAAGGAATGATGCCAGAAAACAAAGCGAAGCGTCCAAACCAGTATAGGTAAAATGGCCCCACACATTCCTAAATGGCCAAAGGGCCCCATATCTGCCTTCCTGACCTTCCCCCCTAATTTACCCCCCCCAATCCAAGCTAAGTAGGATGCCCTCCCTTAACTCTCTCAGCCCATTTTCCTACCCGTCCCCCTACCCCCTCCCCTCTGAGGTTTCTGCGGGTAGGGCCTGTGTAGGTTCCTCCCTGCATCTCACTCTCCCAGCTCTGTGTGTGGCTTGAGGGTGTTAGCGACTTGAGAACGAGTGCCCCTATAAAGAGGGAGAAGCGTCTGGGCCTCCCTCAACAGAGCCTGCACTTCCTGTTCTCTTCTCAAGTGTGCTGTCAGCAGATCTTTACTGAAACCTGCTCTGTGCCCTGCCCTGTCCTTGGCACCGGCCCTCCCCTGACAGTGCTAAGCCAGCTACCTGTTCTGAGCAAGCCCTCTGAAGATCGGGAACACGGATTTGCCCAACAGCTGCCGGGCTTAAGAGTTAGGCTGTTAATATAAAAATACACCTCCGACGTCATCTACTACCACCCTCCCACTCTCTTATTGAACTTCGGTAACACTGGTCTTAAGTTCCTCAAGCACATGGAATCTCAGCCACCTCCCATGCCTCCTAGCTACTGTGGCTTCTACCTAAAACACTCTCTTCCCCTCCAGGGCCTCCCATCAACATGGCCCCCTTCCTCACATGACTGACTTCTCATTCTTCCAGATACAATTCAATGGACTTCCCTGGTGGTCCAGCGGCTGAGACTCTGCACTCCCAAGGCAGGGGGCCTGGGTTTGATCCCTGGTGAGGGAACTAGATTCACATTCGGCAATTTAAAGATCCTGCGTGCTGCGACAAAAATGGAAGATCCCACCTGCTGCATCCAAGACCCAGCACAGGCAAATAAATGAATAAATATACATGGAGAAGGAAACGGCAACCCACTCCAGTATTCTTGCCTGGAGAATCCCATGCACGGAGGAGCCTGGTGGGCTTCAGTCCACGGGGTCGTAAAGAGTCCGACACGACTGAGCAACTTCACAAACACACACACATACATTTTTTGAAAAATACAGTTTAAGATCTTCTCCTCAGAAACTCCTACTCAGCCACCAAGTTCAGAATTGGACCGTACACATATCTGTCTTCCACCACCCCACAGGATTATGACTTTTCAGAGGTTAGGGCCTGCGCTTTATTCATCTCTGGGAAATGGCCATCCATCTCAGGCCCTGTACGGAGTAAGTACTCACAAAACCTGGTTGACATAAGTTAATTCACTTGATTGTACAAATATGTACTGAGTAACAACTGTATGTTGGAAAACTGGCCCTAAGATAAGCCCCTGATAGAGCCTTAAACTCAAGCAGCAAAGTGGGAAAATAGCCAATATTATTGAGAGAAGTAGATGAGAGTAATAGGGAGTGGTAGGGACTGGGGCACCCTAGCGGCAGGCAGGAAGGCGGACACGGTGTTGCTGGATCATCTTTAAGAGAAGATGGAAGTCTGGACTTTTAAATGATATAGCCCCTTTATCAACAAGGACCTACTGTATATAGCACAGGGAACTCCTCTACTCAACATTCCATAACAACCGGCTCAGTGGTAAAGAATCTGCCCGTCAATGCAGGAGATTCAAGTTGGATCCCTGGGTGGGGAACATTCTCTGGAGTAGGAAATGGCAACTCACTCCGGTATTCTTGCCTGGAGAAGCCCATGGACAGGGGAGCCTGGCAGGCTACAGTCCATGGGATCACAAAAAGTCAGACACGACTGAGTCACAAATATTCATGCTCTAGAGCCCAAAATTGCAATTACTGAGCTTGCCCTAGAGCCCAGGCTCAGCAACAAGAGAAGCCACTGCAATGAGAAGCCTGTGTACTGTAACTAGAGAGTAGCCCCCACTCTCTACAACTAGAAAAAAGCCTGTGCAATAACGAAGACCCAGCACAGTCAAAAATAAATTTTTAAAAATAATTTTTTTAATTTATAAAATAATATTCTGTAATAACCTTTATGGGAAAAGAATCTCTAAAAGAATGGATATATTTATATGTACAACTGAACAAAGTGTATATGTACACTTTGCTGTACACCTGAAATGAATACAACATTGTAAGTCAGTTATACACCGATATAAAAATTAAATTTAAATTTTTAAAGACAAAAAAAATGATACAGCCCTTTAAAGGTATGAAACCCTTTATAGGCCACATAAAGCACATCTGTAGCCTAAATTGATCTCAGACTATCAGTTTATAATTTCTCCGAGCCAGTCCACCTGGCTGTGCGCTCATTTGTTTAAAAGAACACAAAAGGAAAGAGGAAAGTAAATCAAGCTTAATACAGCTCTTTTAAATTCATGTGCATCATTTCTCTTAGCTACCGTGTGATTTCTTTGGAGGTATGGGTGCAAACCCATTTGGTACAAAGAGCTGGGGTCTTGGAGGCAGGAAGCAAGAGTCTATTACCAATTCACAACCAAGACCTTGAGACTCTCAGAACCTGTTGCATTTCCTGTGAGGCTAAAATGGTGTCTGGGAACTAAAATTAGAATAACCATATGCTGCAGCAATTCCACTTCTGGGCTTATGCCAAAAGAAATTGAAAGCAGGGTCCCAAAGAGATATTTGTACACTTGTTTTCATAGCAGCACTATACACAATAGCTGAAAGGTAGGAGCAACACAAGTAAATTTCCATAAATGGATGACTATATATATATGCAATGGACTATTATTCAGCCTTAAAAAGGAATAAAATTCTATATGCTATATGAATGAACCTTAAGGACATTATGCTAAGTGAAATAAGCTAGTCACAGAAGGACAAATACTATATGATTCCACTTATATAAGGTTCCTCCTGCGTCACGCTAAGTCGCTTCAGGCATGTCTGACTCTTTGAGACTTTATGGGCTGTAGCCCACCAGGTTCCTCTGTTCATGGGATTCTCCAGACAAGAATACTGGAGTGGGTTGCCATGCCTCCTCAAGGGGATCTGTTTTCCTGACCTAGGGCTTGAACCTGCATCTCTTACATCTCCTGCATTGGCAGGCAGGTTCTTTACCACCAGCAATATAAGTTTCCTAGAGTAGTGAAATTCATAGACACAGGAAGTAGGATAGTGACAATGGCAATGGCAATGGCAACCCACTCCAGTACTCTTGCCTGGAAAATCCCATGGACAGAGGAGCATGGTAGGCTGCAGTCCATGGGGTCGCTAAGAGTTGGACACGAGCAACTTCACTTTCACTTTTCACTTTCATGCATTGGAGAAGGAAATGGCAACCCACTCCAGTGTTCTTGCCTGGAGAATCCCAGGGACAGGGGAGCCTGGTGGGCTGCTGTCTCTGGGATCCCACAGAGTTGGACACAACTGAAGCGACTTAGCAGCAGCAGCAGCAGGGCTGAGGGGAAGGGACGATAGAAAATTGTTGTTTAAGATATAGTTTCCATTTTGCAAGATGAAAAGAGCTGTGGAAATTGGTTGCCAAACAATATGAATGTACTTAACACACTTAACATGTAAATTTCATGTTATGTGTATTTTACCACCATTAAAAATAAATGGTGTCTGAAAGCAAAAACCATGGCCTGGACAACAGGAGAAACATTCTTGTCTCATCTCTGACTCCCAGATCACGATGTGACATCAGAAAAGCTAGTTTCCCTCTGGATCTCAGTCTCCCCAACTATAGGATGGGTAGGTACCAGGTTATTGATCCAGTTCAGCTTTAATATTCTATAAGGTAGGAAAGGACTTCCCTGATAGCTCAACTGGTAAAGAATCCACCAGCAATGCAGGAGACCTGGGTTCAATCCCTGGGTTGGGAAGATCTCCTAGAGGAGGGAATGGCAACCCACTCCAGTATTCTTGCTTAGAGAATCCGCATGGACAGAGGAGCCTGGAGGGCTATAGTCCATGGGACTGTGAAGAGTTGGACACGACTGAGCGACTAAGCACAGCACAGCAAGGTAGCAAAAACCTGAGACCTCATGGATTTTTCTGGATAATTGTGTTCTCATCTAAATGTAGCCTCCATAAGAGCCCCTCATCACATTGTGAGTCTCAGAAGGAAACCAAGCGATTGGTTTTGCTTTGTTTTTTCATCTTGGTGTCTTCTTCTTCTTTTTTTTAATGTTGGGGTTTTTTGGCTGCACTGGGTCTTCACTGCCACATGTGGGTTTTCTCTAGTTAAGGTGTGTGAGGGCTTCTCTAGTTGCAGCACACAGGCTTAGTTTCCCAGCCAGGGATCAAATACGAGTCCCCTGTATTGGAAGGCAGATTCTTAACCACTGGACCATCAGGGAAGTCTCCTCAGTGTTTTCTTAAAACCTATATACCAGGCCTTTACCATATGCCGAGATTATCTCCCTTGCATCACTCTACATTCAGCAGATGTTGGCTAAATCAAACTGATTAACAATTTTTATGCCTCTATTCCACTATTTGCAAGAGCTTTCACATCTATTATCTTATCTCTCCCTCATAAGACCTCTGCTAGATAAGTCAGAGACTACACTTATTCTACAGATGAAGAAACAACCTAAGAAGATGAATTGTGTCATGTTCTCTTTCTCCTTTGGGATTTCCTCCCCATCCTTCAATTCTCAGTTCAGGTGATATAAATCAGCCATGCCTTGACCACTGATGACAGTATAGCATGAACCAAAAGCTATGATTTGTCAAAAATAATAATAATAAATTCAGCTCAAAAGTCACCTTCCTTCCTTTGACTCCCTCCTTGACTTACCTTGTCTCTCCAGTCTTCTGCTATACCTTAGGGTACTTAAATAGGTAAATTATAATTATCTAGCAAGTATCTGTCTTCCCCATTAGCTTCTGAGCTCATCAAGGACTTCATTTCATTTACCATTGTATACTCTCAGGCTAGGACCGTACTCAGTACAGAGCTGGTACTCGATAAAAGTGAATGAATGAATGATATGTGTTCTTTATAGTAGCTTGGCTGTCCTTTACACCAGAGGGCTTCTGATTACCAATAGCTTTCATCTGGAAAGTGAGAATCTTCAGTAGAAGTGTGCTAAAGAGTCCAAAATCTGCTCAGAAAAATTTAGGAGTCCGTGAGTCTAGGCTGTATTATCTATCAGTGCTGCTCCCTGGTGTCCAAAAATGGCAGGTGCAGTTATCACTAAGAAGCTGCCCAAAGTCTGGCTGAGTAGGGAATGAGGACAGAAATCTTGGCTTCTAACAATGCTTTCCAGGCCAGCTTCACAAAGAGAATCATCTCTTCGTGAAGAGATGCTTCTGCTTTGCAGAAGCAGTGCTAGACTCTTAATGCCAATGTTCATTCATTCATTTAACATCTACTGAGCCCCTGTTTGTAACAACCCAGTTCATACGCCCAACAAGCTCAGATTTTAGGGGAAATATATAGATGAAGAGTAATTAGAACTTGTTGATAATGTCTTGAGAGAAATCAATATGGAGCAGGTGAAGGAACACAGAATTACACAAGTAACTGCCTACAGCAGTCAGAGAGGCTGTGCACAAGCACTGAGGGAAGAGGAGGGTGTCTGGAGTCACACTGCCTAGATTCACATCCTGGCTCTGCTGCATGACTCTGAGCAAGCTGAGCCGCTCCTGGAAAATACCAGGGCTGAAGAAGAAAGAATTTCCTAGAGGGGAGTATGCCAGATAACCTGGGTACCACCTGGTTTGGAGAATCTCAAAGATGCAAAGGTGTCCTGGAGGCAAACAGGACAACTATTGTACTGCCTGTCTGAGACGAAGGACACTCCTGAAGGATTGGGCATGTGCTTAGTTTCCCCTCCCCCCAATCCAGTTATTTCCTTAGAGGGAATGAAGAACAATGGATCGGAGGATACAATGGATCAAAGGATGCAACTCCAGAAATTTGTTTCATTTGCCACTTCCCCTTTGTTCTTTCTGGTATCTCCTGTTCTGTCCATCATGTTCTCATTTCATGAAATGAAACATTGTGTTTATCTTTGGGGGTAGCAATAAGAAGAATGAGGAGGGGAAGACTCCCATTTCTACTCAGGCAGGTTGAGAAAGGGAAGACCAGGGAATCAAGACAGTTGAGTCCCTGGAGCCACATCAGAGAAAAAGAGCTCAGATATGTTGTCTCAGACTGTAAAGTATGAGCCTACAAAGCAGGAGACCTAAATTAGATCCCTGAGTCAGGAAGATCCCCTAGAGAAGGGAATGACTACCTACTCAAGTATTCTTGCCTGAAGAATCCCATGAACAGAAGAGCCTGGTGGGCTACCGCCCACAGTGTCGCAAAGAGTTGGACATGACTGAGCAACTAAGACTTTCAGATTTAGGGTTAGCTTGAGGTTGGGACTAGGACTGAGCAGAAGATCCTATGTGCCACTTGTGGTCTATGGAAGCTGGAACTCAGAGAGGACCAGGCTGGAAAAACTCATCTGGAAAACATCAGGGCAGGGGTGAGATCAGTGAGGGCCTTTCTCCTCTTCTCTGTCTCCATCTTGCACTTTTAGGGGAACTGAGTCAGCTTTAGCATTTGACCTTGAGAAAGAAGGAAAAATTATCAGGGGGAATAACTTGAAAACAACATGAGTGAATGGAGAAATTAAGTAATGTTTATTCATTGTACCCTGGGCAATCTGCTAGACTCTTGGCTTCCTTATTTCATTGAATCCTCATAATCCCACAAAGTACACAGTATTGTCATTCCGACTTTAAAATGAAACTAAATGACTCTATCATATACTCTTACAGCACTCTGTACTTTTGAATCATTACCTGTTTAAGATTTATCTTCCTCGCTAGTTATATCAGGATAGGCACTTGTCTTTTTGTTTTCACCACTGCATCACTGGAATGTGACACTATACCTGGCCCAGAGGTTTTCGATAAATATGTATTTAAGGAATGAATAGAGAGGTCATGTGACTTGTCAAAAGCTACAAGATAAGTGGTACAACCAGGATTTGAATCCAGGACCATTTGCCTCCAGAACCTGTCTCTGACCTCTCTATCCAACCTCACCAAGTCCTTTCATATGTTGTCTCACTTCTAAATGTCCTAGCTCAGTGACCTTTTCTCTCAGCTGCTTGTGAACACAAATGTACACTGTCTACCAACGATTCACCTATTCAGGGAAAGCAAATGAAAGAAACAGCCCATCTGGGGTTGTGCCCTCTTCCTACCCTCTTTGTCTCATCATCTTCTTCCTCCAAAAAGCCTTTGTAGACACTCCACCTGTCTACCTGTTTCCCTCTCCTCTGGCCTTATTGGCCCTTCCTAAACCCATGCCATAAAAGCAGCCTCAACTCACCTGGCCTCTGACGCATCCATACAAATTAGTTATGGGTTATTAAGGCAATTTTGTTCCACAATATACTGAAGGCAAATGTATGCTCAGGCCTGTCTGTGCCAGGCCCAGTGGGTGGACACTGAGATGAATCAGACACAAACTCAAAGGACGTATATTTAGTGGAGAAGGCAGACATTAGACACAGATGCAATTAACTGGAGCACAAAGCAAGATGACCTAAATGGTATTAAAGAAGTATGAGCAATATGTTACATGCATAAACCTTAATTACTTAATGATTATTTTGAAGAACATATCATAGAAGGTCACAGCTCAAAGGTATCATCGTGGTTCAACTTCTTGCTTTCCAGTGGAGGATTCTGGGACCCAGAGTAAGGCAAGACCTCATCTGAAGTGTCACAAACCAGTCTGACTGAGCCAAGACTAGACTTCAGTTCTTCTGAAGCCTAGCCCAGGGCCCTTTCCTTGTCTGTGATTAGCTTGATATGTAGCAGTCCTGGATCCCATTGGATCATGACATTCTCAACGCCAAGTCAGGTTCTCCCACCTAAGCAAGCTGAACCAGGACCAGGCATGAAGAAGACCAATGCCTTAGGAAATGCAGTTATCCAGGCTACCAATCCAGGCTTTTGGTCTCCTGCGCCTATCTTTACTGCTATGCTTCTAAAATTGACTTTCAAATATTTTTGCAGAAAACTTTTTTTTTTTTAATGAGCCTTTTATTCAGAATACTAGTATATAAGTTAGATAAAAGCAAAACAATTCTAGTTGAAGAGAAGGAAGGCCAGAGCCCCACTATTTCCCTCAAGTCCTGGGAATAGAACTTTAGAAACACAGTTCAAAAACCTTTGTTCTAGGACACAATTTTTAATGGCTTCATGAAAGCCATTTTAGTATGTGGTCCTCCACTGAACCCTGTCTTTAATGGGAACTCACAATGCTTCCTTCATCATCAGATGCCAAGCACCAGCCATGGGCTCCCATTAGAATATGGAAGGAAATCAGATTTTCCCCTTGTCTTTCCTGGTTTCTTCTCCGCAGAAAGGAGTATGTCCCAAGTTTTGTGGGGAGGGAGGAGAGAGACCCAAATTCTGCTTGGAGGTTCTGAGGATCCTTGAGCAGAAAAATCATGGAGAATGAATTCATCCACTCAGTCATTTATCAGCCTAAATCTGATGGAGGTTTTAACATCTCTGTCCCCATACCCACTAGCTACATGTACCGTCAAGCATTTGAAATGTGTCTAGCTAAAATTCAGATGTACTCTAAGTGTAAAACATACACTAGATTTCAGAGACTTAGCACAAAAAAAGAATGTAAAATAGCCTATTCATTTTCATAATCAATAATTTTATACTGATTACATGTTGAAGTTGAATGACAATATTTTGCATATGTTGGGCTAAGAAAAATATATTAGTAAAATTAAAATTTACCTGTTTCTTTTTAATTTAATTGGGGGAAGGACTTACAGCTGGTGGGGTCTTAGTTCCTTGACCAGGGACTGAACGGGTGTCCCCTGCAATGGAAGGGTGGAGTCCTAACTACTGAACTGCCAGGGAATTCCTTCTTTTTACTTTAAAAAAAATGTCAGCACTAGAAAATTTTAAGTTACATATGTGGCTCACATTTCGACTAGACAGCACTGGGAGAGACTACCAAGTGCAAGCCAGAGGTGGCGTGTGTGTGTGTGTGTGTGTGTGTGTGTGTGTGTGTCTCGTTGGAGGCAGTGATCCATTGTGAAAGGCTGAGTCTATTTCGCCAGGCAGTCAATACAGAAGTTAGGTGGAAGGAATAGAATGCACAAAGACCCAAAGATATGGGCAGGCACGTTGTGTTTTGGGAACTCATTCTTACATTAACACGATTTTTAAAAAGAGGAAAAGAAGCATTTGGAGTGTTTACTGTGAGCCAGCCACTGGCAGCAGGCCTTTTACATCCATTCTCATCTTCACAACTGCAGGATGAAGGGGATGTCATTCTAAATTGCCAAAGATAGAATGGAGGCTCAGAAAAGTTGAACAGTTTATTCTAAGAGTTGTTCTTCCTCTTTCTCTGGAAAGCCTCTTGGAGACAAGGAGCCTTTCGTTAACGTCTCTGTTTTCCTCCACAGCACCTAGCACGCAGCCCTCCACGTGGTAGGCACTCAGAAAGTTTGTGTTGGACGAAGAATATTTTCTCAAGTCAGAGCTCCACGCGCAAGGCCTAAGAGCAGAAGCACCAGAGGGCGCCCACGAGTCCGCCCACCCGCCCATCCCCAGGGCCCCGGCAGGATTCAGGACTGGGTGCGGTCCTTCTGTCCCAAGCAGTTGCGCGCCCCAGCGAGAAGAGGGGGCGAGGGGAGCCCCACGTCCTGGCCCCGCCCCGCTTCTTCCCCGGAGCCCAGGCGCGCGGAGCCGCCGGGTGCGGAACGACGACACGACATCCTGTTTTTGGGGCCCGCGGCTCCGCCTGCGCCTCTGCTGATCTTGTCTTTCCCCGGGTGCTGACGCCAGCTCCCCTTCCCCCAGTCTCCGCACCCTTCCCAGGGGTCTGGGGCCTTCCCACTGCTGAATCACCGCCACCCCGCGCTCCCCCGGGGCTCGGGGCAGGGGTGGGGACTGTCCCAGCCGGACCCATTCTGGCCAAATCCCAGCCTGGGCCATCGCTCGATCCCGGGGCTTGACTGAAGGCACCAGGCCTAGGGGCGCCCGTTCTCAGCATCTTCTCGCAGGGGTGGGTGGGGGCAAGATACGGTGAGAGGGGCACAAAACCCAAGCGCCTAGGCTAGGGCCTCTGCTGGGCTGCGGGTGGCAAGAAGGAGACTGGGAGGACTGACCTTAGACGCCCTGACCTAAAGGGCCTCAGAGGTAAAGGGCTGGGGTGAGGGAGCCAGCACCCGGCCGGGGGCCAACCGGCTGGGGGCGACCTGGGGTGGGGGGGACCGGCCCGCGGACTTCCTGGTCGGGCCCCGCCCCGGCCCGGCCCGCTCCCGCGCCCCGCCCCGCCGGCGGGCCCGCCCCCCCCACTTCCTCCGGCCTCCCGCTCTCACTTCCTTCTCGAGCCCCGAGCCGCTGCCGCCGCCCCCAGCTCCCCCGCAGCGGGGAGGGCACCAGGTGAGGCCCGGCCCCGGCCGGCGGGCTGAGGGTCCGGGGGAAGGGAGCCCGGCCGGCCCGGGACTGGACGCGAGCGCAGGCCCGGGAAGTTTGGCTTCGGGAGGCCGCGGCGGGAGGTGCTCGGCTCGCTCCAAGTTGGGCGGGTGCGGCCGGCCGGGCGGGGCGGGGACGGGCACGGGCCACTGCGACCCGGCGACGGCTCCGGGAGGGTGGGGGTTCCTGTACCGATGGCGGCGATACCGGCCCCCGGGAGCCGCGAGGGACTCCTGAGGTCGGAGGGGCTCCCGCTCCGAGAGAAAAGTCTCTTGAGGGGAAGAGCTCAGAGCTGGGAGATGAGACTCAGAGATGGGGTGCCCCCAGGAGTTGCGGGAGGGCTGTTCTGAAGTGTGTTGAGGGGAAGGGGCCCCTGGGCTAGAGAACTGCTCTGGCAGTTGTGACACTTGTGAGGTAGAGAGAGAGGCTGTCTATTGCCTCTGAAGCCCTGGGCTGCGGAGAAGGAGCTCCTTCGCTGGAAGATCAAGGCCAGTCCAGACTGCAGCCCAAGGTCCTCTGTGCTCAGGAGGTGGGGGAACCCCGGTCGACCCCAGTGCTTCTCTCTGTGTGTCTCTGTCTGAAGCAAAACCTCTCCATCTCTGGAACGGAGAAACAAGTATTGTAGTGAGCAAACATCGGCTGTGCCTAGCTGGCCGATGCCTGCCACTGCTCATTGGCGGGGCAGACGGAGGAAGGAAAGGAACCAGGTCTTCCCCTGTTACAGAAGTGGAAGGGCTCTTACTCGGAGGTGCTGATCATCCTTAGCGAGAGGGCCTCACTGAGAGCAGGACTGTTTTTTAGGAGATGGAGAGAATAGGGCTTCTGGGAGGCCACAAAGACTCTAGCCTTGGAAAATGATGAGCCATCTCCTAGTCTTCCCTCTCCCCCATTGTTAGTCCCTGAATTCTACATGTTATTCTGTCTTCCTCCATTCCTTCTTCAGACTCTACCCGCGAACCCTTTGTCACCCTCTTCTCGTATCCTCTTCAGTTGCTTTTTCCCCAAACACACAGTCATGCCTGGCCCCTGACCTCTCCCCTGCCCTGCTTCTCTGTCCATCCTTGTCCTCTCCCTGTGGCCTCCCTGCTCCCTTCCTTGCCCAGCTTCTGGCTCTGCACACATATCCACCCTCTTGATTCTTCCATCTGCCCTCACTGTGATGGATCCCTGTCTTCTTCCCTTTCAGTAACGAATCTCCCGCTTTGGGGAACTGGACCACCCTAGTTCAATGAGGTGGGCTGCAGCCTCCCCTTGATAAAAGTGATGAAGGGTTTGGAAAACCTGTAGATGTGTATGTGCGTGCAAGTGTCTACATGTACATATCTTTATCTTTTGGAGACAAAATAACTGCCCTCAGCCTTGAGAGGGCCCAGAGCAGGGGAAGCCAGCAGAATGAAGGGAACCTGCATTGGGTGAGGTTGTGGTTAGGTAGGAGGAAGCAGTCTGTAGCATTCGGAGTATCAGGGTAGAGTGACACAATATTGAATAGGACTGGTGAGAGAGGCCGTGGGAAATCAAAATCTCCCAGACCCTTAGGTGCTTGGTCAAGAGGCCAGGCCTGGAGCCTGGGGGACAGCCTAAAAGTCCCTGACTCCATTGCTCACTTGTTCCAGCACCTCCTGGTGGGGAGAAGGGGACCAGGTCAGCTAGGTGCGATGGAACGAAAGTACAGGGTTCAAGAGGGAAGACTATGGCTGGTTTAACTTCAATCTTAAATGTCTTAGTTCCAGTTCAGGAAAAAAAGAGGGGTATGAGGCAAAGGTGTCTGCCTGCTCTTTCCTGCTGCTTTCAGGGCCTGCCCAGGCCAGATTCCACGTGCCCTGGGCTGCATCAAAGCCTTGGTGACCAGGAAGCTCTCTAGAGTTCTGCTTACCCCTCTTCCTCAGGCATCCTTAATATTCCCCCTCTCACCTAAGAGCTTATTCCCTCTCTTTTGGGAGTTTCTTCCAAGTCTAACTGAAATCCAGCCTGGCTCTTTGTAAGCCTTGCTGTCTCCATTCTAGAGCCTTTGGGATGCATGCTGAGAGATCATGCTTCCCTCTCTTCTCAGGCCTACTCTGTTCATTTCTCTCCACTAGAAGAGAAGTGGAGGAGAGCAAGTGCTACTTTTGTGGGATTCCCAAGCACAGCTAGGTTTAAGGGCCATTCCTGTACCCCATTATGTCTCCTTCCCTTCTCACAGTTGTCTGTTCCCATGATTGTTTCCTACTGACATTCTGGGAGGTATAGAGTTTTGGCCCCAGCAGGAAGTCCCAAGGACCTGCATAAAAATCCCAGCTCAAGGGAGGACATATATGCAAGGAATTTCCCAGCATCAAGGCTCAGTTAAAAAACCACCCAGGAGTCCTGACTTCCCACCTACCAAACCAGTACTTATTTTAGATAACTGAGCAACCGACAGGATTCTAAGAGAAAAGATAGGATGGATGAAACAGGGGTTCTCCCAGACAAGACCTGGCCCCACTGAAGATTTGAGCTAATTGCATGAAAGTCACCACCGGAAAAATATAACCAAGGTGGGGGGAATCTAAGTGGGGAAATATTTTGCAGAGGGTGGAGGTGAGGAATATGTACCTGCTGTAGGAGGCTGCCATTGAGGTCTTGGCTAAAAAAACTATGGTCAGGGTCTCTTAACATGAAGAGAAGTGACTCAGGTCAAGATCCTGGTTGAGAATCTAGGATACGGAGAGTTGTTTCTGGCAAGATGTTACGACAGATGAAGTGGCTGGTGTAAATTTTTAGGGGGTCATGAGCAGGAAGATTTTAGAGGTTGTGGCTGTAGTGAGACAGTTGGGAAGATATTAGAATGCAGGTAGCTGAGCAACTGAAAAGAAGATGGGGGGCCCAGACTAAAGACCCCTCCTGCATACACAGTGTATACCTGTGAGTGGTGAGGCTCCTAGGGTTCTGTGAAGAGGGGAACCAAAGACAAAGCCTGGGCCGCCTCCCCAGAACAGATTGGTTTTCCTGTCCAGGGTCCAGCTTCCTCTTTTGTCCTCATGTCATGGGGGTAGGGCATCTCCCCCGGAGCTCGAGCCTAGAGGAGGCTCTCCTCAGCTGGGACAGAATGGCTGGCTATCCAGTAATGTCAGTTCTGAATCGCGGATGCCCCAGCACTAGGCATGAGGGCCTGGAAGCAAAACGGGCTCAGATGTCAACCTGGCCCCTTTGGCCCATTTCCTGAAGGGATAAACCATGGTAGGGTCATCCTGAATGAGGTCAGAGCAGTGGGCCCATTCCCAGGCTAGAGGTCAGGAGACTCAGGTCCTTGTCCTGGATTTACTCACAATCCTGTATATAACTCTCGTTAGCTTTCTCTCTTGTGGCTCAGCTTCAGAAGTAAGGAGTTGCCTATCATTAGCTCCAGAGAGCATACGGAATACTGATAGCTGTGACTCTCCTTCCCTCAAGAGGCTTCTCAGAGCAGGGCCCTCTACTCTGGACCCCACCTTGAACAGGTCTAAGTAGCTGTCTGGGTGTGTGGCCCCTTTCCCCTAGCACAAGAGAAGAGGCCAGAGAGTCAGGGACTTTGCCAGGGGACAGCAACATGGGGGAGTACCCGATGCCCAGCTCCAGCTCTGCCCCACTGACAGTGGAAAATAGATGCCGGAGTTTCCTCCCTGATGTTTTTTTCCCTTGTGGAAACCCCCTCAGGTCTGGGGCGGTGTTGAAGTGACTGGGCAGCCCTGGGTCTCTGGGTATTTTCAGGTGGGGAGGCAGGATTGGGAGGATGGCACTTCTGTACAGCCTCGTGTGAAATGAGCAGAGGCAAAGGAAGTGCCACTTCACGAGCCTTCCGTGGGGCCCCAGGACTGCTGAGCTGCTGTTAGTGGGGAGGAGGGAGGAGGAAGCAAGTGTTCAGCCTTCCTCTGTGCTGCCTGGTGGGGGAGGGGGGCAGCCTCCTTAGCTCCCCCAGCCTGCTGTGCTGGCCCTGGGGCTGGCTGTGTGTGGAGCACCCCAGGTACTCCGGCACCAGTTGAAGAAGGAGAGGAGCTGGGACTGAGTGAAAGGGTCCCAGCCTCCCACAGCCCTCCCAGCTATAGCTGTCTTGGACCCTCCTCCTCCCGAGTCCCTAGTGGGTAGACTCAACTCCCTCCATCTCCTACTCTGTCTGCAGAGTGCAGGATCCTCCACGGGGGCTAAAGGGTGGAGAATGGCAAGAGGTGGAGAATTCTCCAGCGTGAATTTTTTTTTTTAAAGGCTGGGAACTAGGCTGTCTCGGGTTCTGTCCCTGCTGATGGGAGAAGGGGAAGAAAAAGCAAGACTCAGCCCTTGGCTTGGTCCCAGCCCCATGCTGACCTCATGTCTCCCCCAGCTTCCTCCTGCTAGCCCAGCTGCAGCCCCTTTGAGCCTCTTCGTACCATCCCTCTCCTACTCCCCCCTTCAAACAAACAGACTGGCAGAACTTCTGAAGCTGTTTCTAACACTGACCATGACCATGACCCTGACCTCATCTTTGACCAGCCCTGGTCTTCAGATATTCTCAGTCCTTAGCCTCATCAGTACCACTTTTCCTACCCATCTTCCTCATCACCACTGGACTAGAGCTATGCCTGCTCCAACCCCTCTCACTTTTCCAGCTGAGGGACAGGGCACTCCCTCAGTTATCCTAAATCATACTCAAGGGGAGGAAGTTAGTTACCCTTGTCTAGTGTCTCCTGGGCCTGGAGGCTCTTCCTTCTTCCCAGAATCAAAGTCTGAATTGATGAGAGAGGAGGTGTGTGTCAGTCTGCAGGTTTTGCTCAGCCCTCTGCTGGGCTTGTGGAAGTAGGCAGGACAGATTTCCCTCCTCATGAAGCTTGCGCTAGTTCAGCACAATGAACCTAAATAACAGTACTGGGGGAGGTGGGGCAGAAGAAGGGATGGTGTCCTTGAGAAACTGGGGAATGGAGCTGGGCCCTGAAGGACTGGGAGGCTGTGGAGTGGGGTGACAGTGGAAGGGGAGCAGAATTCCAGGAAGAGGAACTCCCATGTGCAAAGACATGAAGGACAGATTGAGTTCATTCAGCTATTTACTGACAGCCACTGCATGCCATGCTTAGCCCAGGAAGACATAGCCAGGACCTTACCCTCTAGGCCCTCCCAGTTTAGTGACAAGAGATTCAGATAAGCTTCCACGTGACTGAGATAGAATGCACCTGTGAGAAAATCAGGACCCAGACCTCGAATGGAATAAGTCATTTGTGACTTGGGTGGTTTACAAAAAAACTTCCCTGGTGGAGGTGGCAGTGGTGCTTGGCTCTGGAGGACAAATTAGGGGATTCTTTGAGGCAGTTGCAGTCTTCTGAGCTGCTGAGTGTGGACTGAAGGGTGGAAATGGGAGAGAAATGCTGGATTCTCACCAGGACAGTGAATGTGGCTACTTGATGTGTTTTACGGAAGAGAATGTAGAGGCTGCTTGTGGAGAGGATCTGGGTGATGTGGCCAGAGCCTAGGATCAGAATACCCCGAGTGATGTATGGTTAGGGTGAGTTTCAGGGAGGACTGCAGGAGGGGATCTCCCGTGTCAGGGAGGCAGATTAGAAGGCTCCAGTAAGTTCCCACTGCCTTCATACTTCCCCGGCTCTTAGGGCCTATTCCTCCCCTCCCCCACTCCCAGTTGGGACACTTCCCCTGCTACAACTGCCACAGAGATCTGGCAATCAGGCAATATACTGCTTCCTTTCCCTCCCCCATTCTGGGCTTGCCTGGGCCACACCCTAAGACCAGTCCCCACTGGGTACAGGCTAGGCTCTGGGGACTATGCTCAGATAGGATGAGCCCCTTGGACTGTGCTCCCTGCGAGAGCCAGGTCAAACTGGTACTGGGAGGAAAGATTCTTGCCTATCCCAGTCAAAGCTTTTGGCTGCCACTCCTGTCCAGTAAGATTCAGCACTGCAATTTGGACTATGGAGGTGTCAGTCCAGTTCTGGGCTTCTGACCTGGTTATGCAGATCTCAGTAACTGAAGCAGAAGCAAGCAGATCAGAAGCCTGTTCTCAGCTTTTTGGTGGGGGAGTCGAGGACATCAAGCTTCAGTATTGGTCAGGGGGGCATCCACAAGCTAAGGAACTTGTATGTGACTGCTGCAGAAGGAGAGTGACTCAGAGCCAAAGAAGGGTTACAAGGGTGGCCATACTGTGGAAGTTCAAAGAAAGGAGAATTCAGTAGCCTCATGAGACCATGAGACTTAAGCTAGGCCTTGAGTCAGGAAGATTTGAGAGGGGACAAGGAGTGGCAGCAGAGAGAACAAGAGGAAAAGTTCAGAGGCCAAAATGATCCTGGCCTGTTTACATAGGACAATGAAGACCCCTCTGGAGCAGGGAACTCCCATTTCAAAGTACCTGCTTAGTACATACACATTGTGTATCAATGCACTTCATCCATATAACAGCCTTATAAGGTTGATACTATTACCTAGCTCATCATGGCAGAAGTAGGATTTAAACCCAGCTCTGTGGAATGTATAGAGTACTCAGCCACTTAGTTGTGTCCAGCTCTTTGTGACCCCTTGGAATGCAGCCTGCCAGTCCTCTCTGTCTATGTCATTCTCCAGGCAAGAATACTGGAGCAGTTGCCATTAATTTCTCCAGGGGATCTTGACCCAGGGATCAAACCCGAGTCTCCTGCGTTGCAAGCGGATTCTTTATCTGACTCCAAAACCTTTGCCAGATTATGAAGAACTCTGAAAGCCAAGATGAGGGACCAGGCATGATCTGAATTAAGCTGGGAATAGAAAGCCAGAACAAGTCATTATAATATGGCTAAGACTATACTAATCTGCAAATGTTTATTTACATACTAAACAAAAGTTCTTTTTTTTTTTTTTTAAGTGGCCTAGTGAATAAGTTATAGTCAATCCCCCAACCCCAGGCAGGCCATTGTCCTTGTCTGGCCTCCTACAGCATTGACTGTTCCTTTATCCTGCATGGTACAGGCTAGATCCTACCTTTGGAGCATGCACCCTCCTTAAATGAGCTATGGGAACTTATTTGACCCAGTTCAGGCCATAGGTGTTCAGAGAAAAGAGTTGCCCTGGGAGAGAGGGTAAGGGTCTGAACTATCCCTGAATGGGGAGAAGTGGGCTGCCGCCACCTCTCAGTCACCTGTGTACTCAGTGATTCCTGCCTCTTGGTATGAAAGGCTTTGCCTTTGCCACCTTCTCTGTGCAGCCCACGTCCAAGTTTATAAAGCACGGCCACCCCTGTGCCCGGGATCCTCACTGCTGCCCTTTGTGACAGGGAGGGTGAGTTTTATAAATGAAGAAACTGAGGTTCCAGGAAGGGAAGTGAGTTACTGGATTAAGGTCACAAAGTCAGCTGGTAAGGGTCACTTGGAGGCTGTGTGACACACTGAGGAAAGCAAAGGGCTTTGGATTGCAAAATTGGAGTCTGTGTTTCAAAAAAAAAAGGGGGGGGGGTCTATGTTGGGTCCTGTGCTGACTAGCTGTGTGATGTTGAGTTATTTTAACTGCTCTGGGTTTGTTTCCTCATCTGTAAGTATGAATAGTACCAGTGAGTTGTTAGGATGAAAAAAATGTGATACCATGTGATCTGAAAGGGTTGTACCGTGGAGGGCTTTTAGTCAAGGGGCAGAGTCAGCAGGTGATCCCAGGAGGTCAGAGTCAGGGATCTGGTGCCCTTGGCCCTATGTTGTAATGCCTCTGCCTTGCTGGTTTCTGGACACTACCTCCCTCGTGATCTTTTTCCGGTGTCAGTCCCTGTTCCCTCACCAGCCCGGAAGCTTCCTACTCCCTCCTCGCTCCTTTGAGGGCTGATTTACTGATTGCTGGTTGATAACCCCTCCCAAGAAAGCTGCCTGGAGCCAGCTGTACTCTGGTCTCTCAGGCCTTGTGACTGTCAGCCAGAGTCCCTTTCCTGCCTGGGCCAGCCCAGTGCTGGGCTCGAGGGGAGGAGTTCCTGGTCACACAGCCATGCCTACTCCCCTGCTTTGTGTGCAGCTAAAGATTTACAGGCCTAGAGAGCATCTGCTCTTTGAGATGCTGGGTTCTCCTCAACCTTCCAGTGGACACGAGGAATGGCACCAACACCCCCTCCCCAAGATGCTGTCTCTTTTCCCCCAAGGAAGAAGCCATAGAATGCTGAGAACATGACTTGGGCTCAAGTGCCAAGGTCTTAGGCATTTGCTGACTGACTCAACCTTCCCACCCCCACCCTGTGCTCCCAGGGGCTTTTCCTATCTCCATCATCTTGTCCCCTGCCCTCAGGCTCCTTAATATCTCATCTCATCCACTTAGTATCCTTGCACAGGCTTTTTTCTCTCCATTTCACAGATTGGGAAACTGAGGCCCAGAGAGGGTAAGTGCCTCTTGCTTGGTTGCAGTGAGTTGGCAGCAGAGCAGCCCTGGGGCTAGGACTGGGCTGAGTTCTCTTGACTTCCAGTCCCAAATTCTCAAGTGCCCGAGGGTCCTTGTCTTCTTTCTGGACCCATACCCTTGAGGCCCTCTGTCTGCTCTCCTGAGGTTGAACACACATTTATTCATGCAAATAAGATGGAAATATTTTTACTGTAAACCAGAGAGGCAGCCTCATAGAATGAACTCACTTCCCTCCCAGCTGGTCCCAGGGGAAGCTGGGGCTTGGGAGGGAGAGCTGGGAGGGACCAAGCCCTGGATTCTATGCAGGTTCCACACCACCAGGATTCCTTTTCTACTTTCCAGTGGTAGATACCCCCTGCCCTCTCCAAATTTGATTTTTGAGGCTTTGGGACCAATAGTTGAGAGGACAGGTTGGAGGATAAGGGTTGGCAGACCAGGGTACAGTTTTGCTGTGTATAAAGTGAAATGGAGAAGATGGGCCAGGGATGATAGTGCTTGGGTGGAACAGGAGATAGCTAAGAGAACTGGGTGTGTCATACTGTCATACACAGAGCTGTCCCCTCCCAGGGAGCAGGGACCTGGTTGTGAGAGAGCTGCAGGGAAAGGAAGTCACATACTAGCCAGAAAAAGTCCCCCGTGGCTGAGAGGAAGTAGCCAATTAGCGGACTACCCTTGCCACAGCAGTATAAATAATCACAGGGTTTCTGGAAGCTCTGTTCTGTTCCAGAATTTGGAAGGGCAGTTCCTCACCTCGAGGCCCTGGGAGCTGCAGAGGTGACCAGGTGATGGTTGGAACGGGGACTCCTCTCAAACTTACCCCACGGATAATTACGGCAGCTGACTTATTTGCCACTTCCTGTGTGCCATGCCTCATGCCAAACACTCTCTACATGTTAGCTTATTTTATACTCTCACCAGCTCTATCCCCATCTTACAGATGAGAAAATATGAGGCTTAGGAAACTTAAATATGTTGCCTGAGAATCATATTTGACTAGTTGGTGGAGCTGTGATTAGAACCCTTGACCAGTCTGACACCAGTGATGGTACTTAATGACACTGTGTTCTCTGCCCAAAAGTCCAGAAGCCCCTCAGATTCTTCAGAGGCACAAGCCGTGATCTCAGGAAAGGGATAGAAGATTAAGGGGAAAATCAAATTTTTGTCTTATTCTACTGTTCTTGAGCATCCTTGCTTGGTCTCAGGACCTGTCTCCCATTTTGTGTCTGTCTGTCTGTGGTCTGTCTTGATGGGATTGCAGGATGGTGTCAGGTTACGAGATCTGGAGCTCGTTCCCCTCTGTATGCCCCCATCCTTTCTTCCCAGGATCCCTAACCGAGAGTATCCCTCTCGTCTGTCCACAGGTCACTGCATCCAGAGGGGCCCAGAACGGGAAGGAGGCACAGCCTCCAGCTGCACCCACGATGCAGAGCATCAAGTGTGTGGTGGTGGGTGATGGAGCCGTGGGCAAGACATGCCTGCTCATCTGCTACACAACCAACGCCTTCCCCAAGGAGTACATCCCCACAGTGTTCGACAATTACAGCGCCCAGAGTGCAGTGGATGGGCGCACGGTGAACCTGAACCTGTGGGACACAGCGGGCCAGGAGGAGTACGACCGCCTCCGCACACTCTCCTATCCTCAGACCAACGTGTTTGTCATCTGTTTCTCCATTGCCAGCCCACCCTCCTATGAGAATGTGCGGCACAAGTGGCATCCAGAGGTGTGCCACCACTGCCCTGATGTGCCCATCCTCCTGGTGGGCACCAAGAAGGACCTGAGAGCCCAGCCTGACACCCTGCGGCGCCTGAAGGAGCAGGGCCAGGCGCCCATCACGCCGCAGCAGGGCCAGGCGCTGGCCAAGCAGATCCACGCTGTGCGCTACCTCGAGTGCTCGGCCCTGCAGCAGGACGGCGTCAAGGAAGTGTTTGCTGAGGCTGTCCGGGCTGTGCTCAACCCCACGCCTGTCAAGCGTGGGCGGTCCTGTGTCCTCTTGTGACCCTGGCACTCAGCTTGGAGGCTGCCCCTGACCGCCCCCCCCCCAACCAGTTGTGCCTTTGTGCCTTGGCGCCTTGTCTGCCCCCAGCTGTGCCTTAAGGACTAATTCTGGCACCCCTTGCCAAGGGGGCTCCCCGAGTGCCTTTTTCTCCTGAAGGAGGCCCACAGGGAGAGGAGCTTTGGGCCCTGCCCCACTCTGCTTGGGAACACCAGGTATTCTTGAGAGCTCACCCAGGCCGAGGATGGGCCCCTCCCCAAGAAGCCAACCAGGTGCCCCCTCCCCACTTCCCCCTACTGACCAGATGTTGCTGCCTATTGTGGTGCCTTCTCTCAGGTTAGGAGCGCTCTGCCATCCCTAACCTCTCCCTCGCTGCTCTTCGATTGCTCCACCCTCATGATGCGCTCTCCCTGCCCCAGAGAAGGAGCCACAGAATCCTAAGATGAATGTGCCCTAACCCACCCTCATGTGCCTAAGCCTTAGCATCCGCTGACTGACTCAGCCCCACCCCCACTCCCTCCGGGGCTCCTGGGGGCCCCTCCTACCCCCATCAGCATCAATAAAACCTCCTGTCTCCATGGCCCTTGGCTCCTCCCTGTGTGCTGGGCATTGGGGGTTGGGCAGGGACCAAGCATGGGCTAGGGCTCCCCAGAGACTGGGAGCCTTTTGTTTCCTGCAAGAGGGGACAGGGGACAATAGACTTCATTGTGGTCCCCCCACCCCCCAATTTCCCTAACAAAGCTCTGGGCTCCCTTGGAGGGGCCCGTCTTGTGATGGGGCCCAGCCACAGATTCTGCAGTAGTCTGGGATGCAAAGCAAGAGGAGAAACTTCCTTATCTAAGGACCATAAAGGGAGAGGCTGAGTCATCAGCCTGCAGGTGGGTGCTCTCACAGTCATGCACCTGAGAACTGTCCCCTTATACCCCCACGGGGACAAATCTTTACTGACAGTGTTGAGGCTAGCACTCAGGCCTTTGCCTCAACCTAAGGCTCTCCCAGGTATCAGAGCTTCCAAACCTGGAGTCACTGCAGAGAAAGTCACTCCTGCTCATCAAAATCGGCTTAGACTGTAGGAGAGTCCAAGGCCTAAGTGTGTGTTTGGAGTGGGGGGCCCAGGGAGGGATGCCACATGGAATCATACCGGTCATAGACTATTCCCTCTGTCCTGGAGCCTGTTCCCCACCTCAGTTCCATTAAAGAGATGAGCCTCCAAACAAGTAAGCCTAGCCCAGACTGTTGACAAAAAAAAATTTATTTCCCTTTGAAATAACATGTACACCCCAAAGAGCACAGGGCCTAAGGCAGGAGGGAGGATGGGGGAGAACACCAGAGAGCCCGTTTCGGGGCAGGAATCTGCCTCTGAGCCCGCTACCTGGCACCTTTGCCAAAGAGGAAGTCTTAAGTCAGCAATTTCAGAAGGGAAAGGAAATACATGTGCCAGGGCTTTTTCTGGAGGTCATCCTTTAGGTACAGACCACCACCTCCACAGGGAGAAGCAGAATGGCACAGCCCTCGGAAATCATACACTCCCCCCTACCCCGTTGCACCCCTGCTTCATCCACACGGACATGTGGAGGCACAGCTAGGGAAGGGCACACACCAAATCACAGGTGAAGTCAGGACTAGGACACCTGGGCAACCTTAGCAAGGGCCTGTGGTCACAGGCCAGAATGTGCAGAGCAGATGATTAGCAGGAGTCAAGTGAATGACCCCGTGGGGAGAAATGGCTGTGGTTTTCTGGTAGCAGCCACTGCTCAGTGGTCCCTGACCTCAGCGAGAGGTGGCTATGTAAAGGCCAAGAACCGGATGGTGGTTATGAACCTCAGGACTTTTTTTAGCACCAGATGGTGGAGCTCTCCTGCCAGCTCAGCTTCTTGGGGCTTCTCAGGTACAAGTGGTGCTGCTTAAAGTCCTCCGTGCCTACACGTGGAGTGGGGGAAAGAAGAACCCAGCAGGCCTGGGTCAAACCTTGTCCTGGGCCCTTCCTCCCTCCTTCCCCTCTCCCCTAGCTTCAGTAGGGCTCAGAGAGGACACAGAGGGTGAGGGAAGGCCAGAGTGGTATCTTGTTCCTAGTTTCTGGGCAGTGGGCCTCCTCCCCAGCAGGAGGAGAGAAGGGTTTAGAACCGTTTTTCCTCAGGCTGGGAGGTGATGAGCAGCTCCTTGTTCCCGAAGTCCCACCACGCTGTCATGTGGAACGCCATGTTTGTCAGGACAACCGTGTACTCCAGGATGGCAAAAATGGTGTATACTGCAGCAAGGACACAAGGAACAGGGCCTGATCAGCTAACTTCTCTACCCTCCAGCGGCCTCTTGCTAGATTACCACCACCACCGCATCACTACGCAGAGTCTGGAACACAATGGCAGGCAGCCCCCAAGTTCACTGCCCTATCACACATGACACAGTAAGCATCACAGCTGTCCCAGGGCCACTGTGACCACCCAGGAATCCTCGCCTGGTCTCACCTCCAGCCTCACAATACATGTTGTGCCGAAAGTAGACAGCCAGAGCCGTGAAGAAGGAGACGAAGTTGATGATGAAGAGCCGCTGCTTCCAGTTGTAGGACTTGCGGTCCTAGGGGATGAGCTCTGTGACCATTCTGCAGCTTGTTAGATGTGTGTGGACAGTCTCCCCTCTTGGCCCCAACTCCTGGGCTGAGTCTTACCATCCTTGGTCATGGGAAGGGACACAGGCATGGGCAGCAGGAATGATGGGCATTTCATAGCCCTGCATTTGGGGGTGTAATGAGGCCAATGAGGCAGTGGGTCCCTCCCATTTCAGGGGGACAGAGTAAGTTTTACCTGGAGTTATCTACCAACCCAACATCTCCAGATACTGTGAGGAGAAGAGAAGCGGCGGGGCGGGGGCGGGGGGGGGGGGGGGTGGTGAGACTGGGATGATTACAGACCACAGACCAGGACTCAGCACTCCTAACCTGCTGCAGCCTAGGTGCTGCCCCTCCCTCTACTCCCATATGGAGCCTCCATCTCGTCTAGAAATGTTCTCCAGTTTCTCACACTACCCAAACCACCCCAGATTCTGACCCATCACCCTCCCCCTGTCCCCAGGTCCAGCCCTAGCCCCAGTTTGCCATAGAACTCCAGTTTCCACCTCACCGTTACCCACATCCTGAGGACGAGTGTCCTTGATTGTCCTCTGGGCCGCCTGGAGCCCCACTAGGGGTAGACCGTACCTCTTGACTTACTGTGTGCTTCTTGGTCAGCCGCCAGAGGATGCAGGTGAGGAGCATGTGACTGAGGGATGAGGCGATGAAGACAATGAAAGCATTTTCATGGATGGCTGGAGGGAGAGAGGAGGATTGGGAGCATGCCCTGCAGGGAGCACGCAAAGCCCCACGTTGGGAGGTCCTGGGCAGGGAGGGGGCAAGGACATCCCTTCCCCGAACCCTTCCCCGCTCCTTCTTCCCTTGTCTGGACACCCACTGAAGTCCTCAGAAGAGGAGACGTAGGTGAGCACTAGCAGCGCGACGTTCTCCACGACATTGAGGCCGAAGTTGAGGCGGCAAAGCGGGCGGTAGCCGGCACACGGGGAGGTGCAGCTGAGGTAGTGGTTCCAGTAGGCGAAGGCCACCAAGAAGCGGGGCGCTGAGTGCAGACCGATGCAGAAGCGCCACACGTAGCGCTGGGGCACCTCTCCGCCGATGGCCGAGCTCACCGACGGCAGGTAATTGGGCACCTAGAGAGTTGTAACCCATCTGGGCGCTGACCCCCTGATGCCCCGCCCACCTTGAGATCTTTCTCTTCCAATAATCACCTTGACAGTCAGAAGGTTCTGCTCCAGTCCCCTCCCTCCAGGAAGTCCTCCTTCAAAGCCTCACAGCTCTCCAGGGAGACCTCCCCTTCCAGGTCCCAGATCCTCCTGTGCCTGGTTCTGACTCCCCAGCCAGCCTGGGGTTCGTGTGGGTGCAGAGTGGGACCGTCTCCATCTCCCTACAGATGGCTGCGAAAGCTACAGCCAGGTTCAGACATTCTCTGGGCCCACAGCACAGGGCTGTGACCTGGATAAGGAACTGTGGTAGGGTCCATGAGCCCAGCATCCCAGATTCAGTCCCAAGGATGGAAACATCTGAGCCTCCTTGGGACAGAGCTGGATTCACTTCCCAACCGAGCCTTTCCTGACTGCTTTCAGTTCACTTGTTCTTTTGGTCAGGGGTAGAAAGGCAATAGAGGGTGCTGGGAGATCCAAAGGGAGCTGGGCCAGAAGAATACCTCCATTCTGATCATGTTGAAGAAAGTGGGTGTTTCTAACCTGGTGTAGTCTAAGAAAATGACCCTGTTCTTATGTATATCTCTCATCCATTTTTCTCAAAGCCTGGAATTCCTCATTTCTTAAGGAACTGGAATGTCATTCTTTGAAGCTGAGGAAGGAGGAGATAATATCATACAACTGCAAGGACCGGTGTGTTGTTTATACAAGAGAGTGAGAGAATGCAGGGTAGGTAAACAGTAGTTTGGATGGGAACAGGAAGACCTTGAATGGGAGGAGGATCTCTTAGACTCCAATCCCTAAAGCAGTGTGCCTCAAACTTTAATATGCATACAACCCATCTGGGATTGTGTGAGAATGCAGAAGGTCTGGAATCTGAAAATCTGCATTTCTAAAGGACTCCATAACTATGGAAGTTACCAGTCTGTTGCCCACACTTTCTGTGGACTCTTTTATTTTTTTTATTTTTATTTTTTTTTCTGTGGACTCTTTTAGACCTTCAACAAGAGCCAGAGCAGTACCAGAGCCCAGAAACCCAGAGAGCGAATGACCCTGCTGTGATGATAGCAGGACCAGTCTTCATAGTGGAGTTCTGGAAGATCCCTTCCTGTCTGCCAGTGGGGATGCTGAATGGACCTCAGAGTGGCTGGGAAGGCAGGCAATAACAGAAGCAGCTCACGGGGCCGGGGAGGGCCTGGGGTGGGACCAGCCAGAGCCTTCTCAAGCCTTCACAGAAAAGGAGATGGATTCCCCCCAGCACTGTCAGAGGCAGCTCAGTGCAGAGCTTTCAGAGTGTGATGCTCTCAAGGTACAACTTGAGATACTAAAGCTCAAGATCAGTCTCAGATATTCAGTGATAAGGCAGCTTGGAGACAATGAGTGTGCATCCCAGCTCTGCCTTTCTAAGCTGGGTGACCTTGAGCAAGTCACTTTACCTCTCTGAGCTTTTCCTCATTGGCAAAATAGGGATATCACCTGCCTTGCAGGGTGATGGTGAATACTAAATACAATGTATGCAAGGCATCTGCAGTGAGTATAAGCAATGGCTTTCAGAAGACAAACTTTCCCAAAAAGCCTGCAAAAAAAAATGTGATCTATGTGGCTACTGACCATGGGAAGGCAGGCTTCTGAGTGACAGGTGGGAGTCATATCTGGACTGGACACTGCTGAGACCTCCAAGCCTCTTCACTTGACTTTCCTGCTTCTCTGGGTAGGTCCCCTGTGTAGGGTTAGTGGGAGTGTTGTCTTCACTTCCTAGAATATTCATTCTGAAAACTCCTGCCCCAACCTCAGCTACTTTAAGAACTGTACCAACATCTAAGGCTTGGCTGGGAGAACTCAGAGCACTCAAGGGCCCAGAGCCCTGACTGATGCTGGGAAATAGGTAAAGGGTAGAGATGACACAGAGTTTGGGGGGATGCCTCAGGAGGATTAGAGAATTAGGGCCCTGTGGCTACTCGTCCCATCCTCGCAAGCTCCTCTCAGGTTAGGGGTGGGCACAGCATTCAAAGAGTAAGAACTGCCTCCCTCTTCAACTCACTCAAACTCTCTCTCTCTCACACATACACATACACAATCAGGTATAGGTACTCATATTCACCCCTGCCATCCCAAGTACTAACGTTCCCTACTCACCAACTATGCCAGCAACAAGCAACATAGAATCTATCAGAGCCTAGGTACACAGTACCCAAATCCCCCTCCCCAAAAAGCCCAGAGCTAAGGGTACTGAGAGATGGGAGCATAATTCCTTTCCCCAAGAGTAGAAACCCTTTGGCCTGGAGGACATGACTCAGTGGATCTATGGCAGGGCAGCAGATCAGAAATTCACACGGTGTAAAGGGAAGGGGTCCAAAAACTTCCTTATCATAGCATCTCATGTTTCACCATTAGAGATTCATTCTTTTGGCCTCAGATAAAAGTCCCCTGACTTTTATGGATGACCTTTCTTTATTTCCTACCACCCATTCTCTTCCCTATCCCTTGCCAACTGGATAAAAACTCCTATTCCTATCACAACGCAGAGTACTAACCACTATATGTTCACAGCTCCCATTTCTATCAGAACTACCTGCTACTCCTCTCTGAACTCCATCCCCTTTTCTCTAACCTCATAGTCCCCATCTCAGCTGGAACCTCCTGTACCATGAACTAAACCCCTGTACCCTGCTCTTGCCCTGCTGCCCTTAAATCTGTTCTGCACACAGGAGCCAGAATGGTCTTCTAAACCTCAAATCTGATCATGTCCCTTTCTTGCTTAAAATCTTTCCAAAGCTCCCCATTGTCCCCTGGATAAAATCAAAAGTTGTCAACCTGGCACTCATGAAAATCCTTCTTCACCCCCACAGCAACAATTCCCACCCACACCACCCCTACCGGACTCTCACTCCCCTCCCCTCACCCCGACCGTCACTCCAGGAAGAAGTCTCTGATTTCTGAGCTGGGTGAAGAGCTTCTTCTGAACCCACCAACTCTATGCTCCTTTTATCACAGAAGGAATCTCATCTCACAGTGCTGGGAACATCTGTGCCTAAGTCTGTCTCTTGCAGGAAAAAGATGCTAAGGGCAAGTCCATGTTCAACTCCATGCCCCTGATACAGAACCTGCGTCCCTCTGGGCCCTCAGGAAAGGCTTGGTGGACTGCTCTTAGAAGCAGGGGCTCCTTCTAGGTTTCCAGCTGGCAGAGCTCTGAGGATTCAGGTTGTGGGGCCTGAGATTGCCAGAGGAGAAACCAAGCTAGAAGAACCCAAGGCAGCCCAGGGCAGGACCTCTTGTCTGGGCTAAAGCCACTCATTACTTCTCCTCACTCCTGGCCTCATCTTAGCCCACAGTCCTGGCTTCTTTTCCAGTCTGGTCTTTCTTCAGCCCTCTTCTCCCTTTCGAGATCTCTCCTGCCTATTCCCTCTCTTCCCTTCCCCCTCCTCCCCTTCTGCCACCTTGTACCCTCTACAATCCTCTTCTAGTCTTGGAGGACTGTGAATCTACTTTCCCTGGCTCTCTCTCCCCAAAACACACCCCCTGACTTCCCCCGACCCCACCATCCTTTTTTCCCCCTCCCCTCTCACCCTGTGCCTTCTCTCCGACTCTGACATTCTACCCTTATCACCATCTCTTGAACTGGCCCTGACCCAGGCACTGGGGAGCCTGGCACTCACCCCACAGTCAGTGGCCACTGTGTACTCAAAGTGGAACACCAGAGACCAGATGATGCAGAAGAAGAAGCCGAACACAGGGAAAGTGATGACCCATGAGACCATGGCTTTGAAGCTGAGCCGGAACACAGTCCCATCGGGGTCCAAGGGCTGGGAGGCCGCAGAGAACATCCTGTAGGGAGTGGTGCTCAGGCAGGGCAAGGGACACAACTTGGGGCCTGGTGGGGATACCTGGGCCTGGGAAAGTGGGGCATTTTCTAGAGCTAGCTCCTCAGAGGGCAGGGAAAAGGCAGAGTAAAAGAATAGGAAGGGCATAAAGGAAAAAGAAAAGTGCAGAAGAGGAGGTATAAGGGGGAAGGGCCAGGACAGCAGAGAGAGGCAGGGTCAGCTCATTGGAGTCCCCTTGGCACACTGCTCTTGTAGGTTCACCTCTGGAAAAGTCTGGAGAATCGAGGCTCCCAGTGGCCTGCACATGGGACTTCTGATGGCCTGCCTCATTCCCATGACCCTCAGGAAAAGAGTCAGAGGATGGAAGGGTTATTCTTCCCATATCACAGAAGGGAAGACCGAGGCCCAGAACTATGCAAGGATCAAACACTAGGACTAAGGCCTCTTGCCACCTGACAGCTTAAGTCTCCAAGCCAAGGCCTTCTTCAGGGCAAGTAACCCAGACAAAGGACCCTTGGCTCAGACTGGCCCAAGCTCTCCTACTGACCCTGTCTGACCACATTCCTGCTCTTCACCCAAGTTCAACTAGGAACAATGGGAGGGCCCAGAACCTATTCAACGGGACCACAGGCTATCCGCCATCCCACCCCCAGGCTCAGAATGATCTAAGCCTCAGGCCAGCAGGATCCTGACCCTCAAGATACCAGGGTCTCTCCGGTGGCCCAGAGTTTTATCTTCTTCCTCTCTGAGAAGACCATGTCACCCAATTGCAGGTTTTCAGGAATCTGGGGAATCATAGGATTCTTTGCTCAGGTTGAGCCTGCCGTGCTGGGCCACAGCCAGGAAACAGAGACCCAGACTGAGGGGGTGGATTTTTTCTGCTCCCTTCTTCCCCTGGACAGAGAATGCCCTCCCAGACTCCCCTTGACCACCATGACCCTTCAAGCTGGGCTTCCTTCTGGGGGGCAGATGGAGATGGCTTTGGATTAAAAGGCCTAGAACCAAATCTCCCTATGGGAATCAGACCTCCCTCCATTAAGGGAACCCCAGTCCACACTGGTCCAGCTCAGTTTCGGGGAATTGGGGTGGGGGTAGGCATACGAAGGGACACTCACACTGGGTGCTGAAGGATCCGGGGCTTGGGTTGAGGGCTCTAGCCAGACTGAGACTGCTCTAAGACTTCAGGATCCCACCCCCAGTTCCCTAGGGCCTGCCTCCCGCCCACAGTGCCCCGATCTCCACGCCTGCTGAGGCACACAGCCTTCCCAGGACCAACAAGGCCATGTCATAAATCCCAGAACACTCTGCAAAGGTAAGAAGTGATAGCGGCCAAGGTCAGCCCACAGCAGATCCCTTTGCCAGAGATGGGGGGTGGGGTCCAGGGATGTAAGCAGGTTTCTGGGAAGGGAAAGGGACAAAGCAGAATAGGATTTAGCCCCTTTGTGTTCGAGCAGGACTGAATATGTCTGCTGGGCCCCATCAGAGAGCTAGCTAATCTTAAACAATAGATTCAGGGTCCAAAAGAAATCTGGAGGGGGCTGAACATGAGGTATCAGTGACCAGCCTGCACCTGTGCAGAAACAGCTAGTGGCAGCACAGGCTGCATTCACAGAGGTCTATCAGCCAGTAACAGGAACAGAGCAGTCCTGTTTGGGGCTGAACTGCCCAGGCCATAGGAAGTCCTATGCCCAGATCAGGGCCTCAAAGAGAATAGTGATCAACTGGGCCAAGCCCAGGGGCATGTGTCTTATAAGGATTGCCTGAGAGACTCGGAACCATGCTACCTAAGAAGAGAAAACTCAAGGGACCCTGCATTACTGCCTTCCCATCTCTGCAGGGCTGTCTGGAAACCAGGTGGAAAAAGTAGCTCTGAGGGTCTTAAAGCAGAGCCAGAGCTAGGACAGACACCCACCAGAAAGAGAGGGTGTGCTCACTGTGAGAAAGAGCTTGCTAATTGTTAGTTACTAAGTCTCCTTGGAATCAGCTGCCTGGAAAGGAGAGAAGCCCCACCCCCCCATCACTGGGGACATGCAAGCAGAGGCAAAATCATCTAATTACAGACTAAAGATACTTCTTTAGTATCTGGGTGAGAAATCCAGATCATATATGAAAATCTCCACGTGGATCCATCACAGTACTCCCAGGGAGTAGGGACAAAATACCCCTGGGGTCCCTAGGCCTAGTCCTGCCCAAGAGAGGCCAAGTACCCTTCCAGCAGCTACCTATGCCTTAGCTCCCCAAGGAGTATGTTGAGAATGGGTTATAAGTAGGCTGAGGTTATTGATCCCATTATCCCTTGGAGCCTGCCACAAGGGCCAGAGCAAACAGCCTATTCCGTCTAACTTCATATGCTATACAAATATTATAATTTCCCATATGGACTATGACTGCATTATATCATGCCTTCCTTTTCCCAGGGCAATGGGCTGCTGTGTGTTGGGGTGGGAGGCAGGTGTCCTATCCATTTATTCAACAAATACTTTCTGATTCAGATGCAATGCCCACCTTCAAGGAGCTCCCAGCCTAGTAGGAAAGAGAGACACAAATTCAGCGTGACAGAATTGTATGAGAGAACACCAGTTCTATGAGCACTCAGAGGAGGGAGTGATTAAGCTTGCCCCATGGAGGCTAGAGAAGCCTATCGGAAAGAAAAGACACCTGAGAAGGGTTTTGCAAGATGAAGAGGAGTTGGCCAGGGTAAAAGAATACTGGATGCATTATCTAAAGTGAGAACCAGGTCAGGAGAGGCTGTTAGATGAATCCTTTCTGATCATCCGCTTCAGATCAACTGGTCATCCCTTTTTCTTCCAGTCCTCTTCTTTCTGACGGCTCCTAGTTCTAAGTCTCACCAGACTGGCTGCCAACTCAAGGCCCACATCCACCCACTGACAAATCAAGAAGGAAAACTTCAAGACATATGAATAGATGAAGTGGGCCCCCACACCTGCCAGTCAGATCCCAGTCGTGGTTGTACCCCATATTCTCGAGCAGATGCTCTTTATATGAAGGTGGGAAGCTCAGCTATTTGGGGGCCTTCTGAGCTCTCTGTGCAGCTAGTCCAGGGGTTCATGTCCTCTTTCCCACTTAGAGACCCTTGGCTAACTTTCCCTCCTGCCCTGTCTTCCAACTTAACAGTCTCCTTTTCCTCTTCCTCCTTCTGCTCCTCATGCTTCATATTTCCCAAACCATGTTCCCATCTCCTCTACTTGGAGTTCTACACTAACCCTGAGGGGGAGAACAGGAATTTTGAACCCTGTTTTAAACATGGGGAAAGTGAGGCTGTCCCTGAGTCTCAAGTAATACAGAGTCAGCAGATGAACTAGGAAGATAATAAAGGTTCACAGAGGTCTTATCCCATTTACTCCAATAATCTACAGAGAAAGAACTCACAACTTTCTTTCTAGCCCAACATCCCATATCCCTATCCAAGAGGGTATATGGACACCTAGGGTACCTCAGAGGTCATGGGACCTACCCCAGAAAACATGTACATACATATAATCAGGTCCCCAGTCAGGCACAGATATAGTCTCTCTCTCACACAGACCCCAGTCAAAGCCATTATAGTCATGTCCCTCACAGTTAACACACACACTTACATAATCACGTTCCCATGGAGACAAGCGCAGCCCACAACAGAGCCACACTAAGAAGCCCCAAGTGCCCTCTAGCCCAGTCTTATTCTCTACCCTCCAGAAAACCCTGGGGCTGCTGAATCTGCCCCTCTGTGAAGTAAGGATTGGGTTCTGGGTTCTGGAGCTGCCCAACTTTAGGGACCCTGGCCCCCAGTGACCTCCATGAAAGGTAGAGGGAGCCTAGTCCTTGGGACCTCCATTTGCAGGCACCCCCAGCAGCCCAGTAATGCATGACGGCTAATTCTGTTACAAGAGATTCAGGATTCAAAACAGATCCGATTAGGCCTGAATACAAGGTATCAACGCCCCCCCCCAAAACAAACCCTACCCCACAGTGTGTGGCCGTAGTCTCCTTGAAGTGGAAGAGCAGGGACCAGAGGACGCAGAAGAGGAAGGCGACAAGTGGACAGCAGACCGTGACCAGGGCCACCAGGGTGAAGCGGAGCCGGACCAGGGTCCCATCCCGGTCCAGCGGCAGTGGAACCTGGTACATCTTGTCAGACCTGGGGATGGAGTGGTGTGCTGTCAGGGCCCAAGGTAGTGAGGCTGGTACTCAGTGGGGAAGCCAGCCCTTGTGCTCAGTCCTCAGCTTAGCTGTGGGGTTGGGGGAATCTGAGAAGGAAGCCACCGAGCCCCTAAGCTTGGACAGCTACTGCCCAGGATGAGGAAGATGGATTCAGACTCCCATAAGAACATTCACCCTCCATTTCAGAGGAAAGAATGAACCAAATCTATGCTAAGATGAAGCTTGAGTAAGTCAGGAAAACTTCTCATCCCTATCCCTGGCTTGACAGGAGCTGGTTGAACTAGTCTATCTTGTTTCAGGAACCAATCCTAAAACCTCCCAGGGGTCAGAATGGCCCATCTCCTCCCCCAGACCTTGGAGCCTCCATGTTTCAGGGCCTCCCATCGGCTCTCTCTGCTTCATCCACTGGCTCAGGACCCTTCTGCACCTTCAGTCCCTTCCCAGGCTCTGTGTGCTCTGTGTGCCTGCACTGCAGTCCACAGTGGCAAGGACTCCATGGAAGCCAGCCGAACACCAACCCCCTGCCTGTCCCCACCCGCTGCCTCACGTGTTTAGACTGAAAGGCTTTGCAGCATCAGGCCTGGTGCTAGCTAGGCTTGCTGTTTGCTGAAGAGAGCTGCCTGGTCAGCTTCTGGAGGCTTCCCAGTCCCCAGGGGCCTGTCCACTCTCCTCCAGAAACCAGGTAAGGTCTGAGGTCTGCCCCCCTCCAATGAGATGAGGATATCTAGGGTCAGGCCTTATACTACCAGCCAAGTATACACCAGCAATCCTAGTCCAACCCCAACCCCAGGGCATAGAAGAGGACACTGAGGCCAAGAGACTGGCAGGACTCAGGGACTGGAGTGGCTCAGGGTCACACAGCAAATAGAAGGAAGAGCCAGCAGTGAGGCGACATGGCGCTCAACATCACACACTGCACTCTGGCCTTCCTTGACTCCCCCTCTCTGGGCCAGAGCTCTGGGCAGAAGGGTCAGGTAAGGAGGGGAAAGAGAAGGGGAAACTGTCCCTAGGAGGAAAAAAGCTAAAAAACCAAATCCTATACAGATGAGTTAGCCCTGTTCCCATTTTAAAGACAGAGAAACCAAGACACAGAGAGAGGAAGATCCTTTCTCAAAACGACATGCTGAGCCTGAGGGAAAGCCATCCTCAGAACTTAGGCGTCCTGTTGCCAAACTATGGCTGACTCAGATACACAAAGAGCACGCCCTTCTGGACTCCAGGGCCGGGCCTGGAGATCAAGCTCCAGCTCTGCCTGGCCCCGCCCTCAGGAAGAACCCTGACCTCCTGGAGGCCAGCCTCCTCCTGGAATCTGGAAAATGCCAGGTGGATATGCCTCTCATCCATCTTCCTCCACCCACCTCTCTGCCAGGCTCTGTCAGGCAGCCTGCCCCAACTGCTCAAGCTCCAGTACTTCCAGGGGGCCAGACGCTTCCCAGGGAGTGGTGGAAGTGACTCTGGTGGCCCTCCCAAATCAAGCACATTCTGACATTGTTTGGATCATTCCCAAAGACCTTCCCCACCCAGCCCAAATCCAAATTCTGTGGTTGTAATGGTACTAGTGCCCCTTTCCAACATCCCTTCCTGAAGCCAGCTGCTCTGGATCACTCAGGAATCACTGGGACCCCAAAACTGAAGAGCAGATCCTCAGGGAATGAATAGGCAGTGCCTAAGGCAGGGGATGATAAGGTTTCAGGAATAGTCTGTTCCATTTCCTGGAGGTATACCTAACCTCCCTTTTAGCTGTGTGACCTTGGGCAAGTCACCTAACCACTCTGGGCCTGTTTTCACAGTTATACAACATGGGATTGTGTGATCTGGATTACTAATAAGTCCATACCAACTGGGTCATTCTACTGTCCCAGGCCTCAGGACAGGAAGCTCCCTATCTGAAGGGCAGCTGTTCAGCTCCAGTCAACTCTAACTTCTACACAGGTATTACTTCATTGAAAACTGCTTTCTCAGGAGTATCCCTAGTTTATTTCCAGAGATCCCCAAACACCTTTTCAGGCTCCAGTCCAAAATCCACACTTATTGGATGAGTACTAGACACCCTGCTCAGAACTAGATATACATTGTTTCTTTAATCTTCACAATATAACTCTATGAGGTAGGCACTATAGCCTGTATATTTCCATTTTACAGAAGAGGAAAGTGAGGCTCAAGGAGGTTAACACTCGCTCAAGGTCATAGGCTAATGACTGGCAGAACTGGGATTTCAAACTCATCTATGGGGTTGCAAAGCACCCCCGCACCTCCCTCCTGGTAGAATCTGGACCAGGAGTCGCTGCGGAGTGAAGCGGGGAGAGCTCACTCCTGCACATCGGGCCCATATCGGGGAGCAGTGGGGAAAGGGGTCAGCTCAGCCAGCCAGGAGAGGAAAGCAGCGGTTCCTGGGCAGGCGGCGGGACCCCCACAGCCTGGGGCCCGGCCCTGCGGAGGCCAGAGCGCGTGACCGAGCTCCCCCAAGTGAGCTCCCCCGAACACCCATCCTCATACTCACCCAGGCTGCGGCGGCGAAGAGGCCGCGCCGGCGCAGGCCGGGAGCCGGCAGCACCGGGGGGAAACCCAGGCCGGGCCCGGGGGGCGAGCGGCAGGGGGCGGGGCGGAGCGGGAACGGCGGGGGCGGGGTCGGCGCGCTCGAGGCGGAACTTGGCAAGGAAACTGAGCCCAATTGCTCTGCTGGCCCCTCCCCGCTTCTGCGGCCCCGGACCCAGAGCTGTCCCCCTTAATCTGGCGTCCCTTCATGCCATGCCGATCCAGCCCTGGTCTGCCCCACTAATTCCGGCTGCGTGGGGGCAGCCGGAAGAGCCCCGGACAACTGGGTTTGACACGCTGGATAAGCCACCTCGTCACCTTACCTCTCAGCAGCGTTCCATCACCTGTTGAAAGAACATACAGTTACTTCAGGAAGGCCCCGAATTCTCTCATTTCCTGACCCCGGTGTCTATCCACCCCCCACCCCAATCTAGACGAATTATCCAGCTATCTAGCTTCGCCCTTTTAAAACACTAAACCAGTTTTGGCCCCAGCCTGGCGCCCCTCCCCTAAACTTGACTCCCCAGAACCCAATCGGGGCATTTCAGCAAAGGGAAGAGCACATAATAAGGAGTGAGATCCCGTGGGGCCCACCCCCGAAACTCTGGGCCAGAGCTATTCCTGCCCTTGGTCAGGAGAGGGCGCCTGGTCACATCTTTAATAAGACAGAGAGCTGATCTTCCTTCGCCCAGTCCCAGGTCTCTCTTCACCGTCAGGGCTGATCCCCAGAAACCAGCCCCCAAGCGGGCTTCCTTCCCCATCTGATGGACCCCTGAGGGGGGACTTGTGGCTACCTTTATAAAGACCATCCTACCTCAATAGGGAAAAAGGATGAAGGGGTCAGTAATCCCTCCTCTGGTTACAATGTGGGGTTGTCTGAGCACACGCAGCAGGTGCAGGACGCCTAAGGTAGGCACTGTTTCCATCACATCGTTCCCATTTAAATCCATACATTTTGAGCACCTCCTGTATCCCAGGCACTCTTCTACATTTTATGTGTTATCCCATTTAATCCTCATAAAAGCCCTATGTGGTAGATACTATTAATATCTCCTTTTCACCAATGGAAAACAGAAAAGCCAAGTTACCTAATCACACAGCTAGCAAGTGTCAGGACCAGGATTCGGTCTAGCACCTAAGGGCATTCCCTTAATCACTATATACTGTTAATCCCACAAGGAAGCTATCATCTTCACTTTGTAGAAGGGGAAACAGAGGCCCAGGTTTGATTAACTTGCCAGAGCCCTTTTGCGTGCATTCACTCTTGTTCATTTACTCAGCCTAAGCCCTCTCTGTGGCAGGCCCTGAGCTGAGCAATGGTGGGGGAACCAGAGGTATCCTGCTCACTTCTGGGGGCTTCAAATCTATAAGGAAGGTGTCTTATTAAAAACTACTTTTCTTGACTTGAATTCTCCCCAACCCTGTCCTTTAAGGTCCCAGGGAAAGTGAGCAATTAGTAAAACTTTACTGAAAGAACCACTCCTATTTAGTTTTGAAAACAATTTAGGTTTTCTTCCTTGGGGCTTCCTGTCATCCTCTTTGTCTAGCTCCAACCCACACGTGCCTGCTTCTGGCCCTTGCTTCCTGTCTTAACCCCTTATCTGTTCCTTTGGCTTTAAGTACTATTCCCTGGGGCTGGGTCCTTTCTCCCTGCCTCTAGACTACCTCTAATGCCTGAAACTTGAGGCACTCTAAGTGGCCTTTAATTATCTGGTGATTTGGGCGATTTCCCATCATACAGTCTGGAGTCTCAGCTTCCTCATCTCTAAAATGGTTTTAGGAATATCCACATTATAGGGTTGTTGTAAGAATTAGATAACATACATGCCAGGTATGTGGAAGGTACTTAATATACCACGTTAACTACAGCTAGATATGTCAGCTACAGTGAGAACTTGTCCTGATTGAGCCTTTTCTGAATTGTCTGACCTCAGCAGTCACTGATCCTCTCTGAATCTGTTTCCTCCACTGTCAGTTTGAAAGACTGACTCCTACTTGATTTATATGCAGAAAAGTGGAAGAAAAAGATAAGTTCTTACTATGTGCCAGGGATTTCATATGCATTCTCTTAGTTGATATTCTTAATAATCCGGTGAGCTAAGTTTGATGAAAGCCATTTTACAGAGAAAGAAGTTGAACAAGCATCTAAGCACCTAGTCTCACCCTTACTCAGGAGGCACTCAGTGTTTGCTGAACTGGCATTTGTCCATTGTCCAAACAGCTGCTGCTGTTGTTGAAGCTTTCCAGTGTTTCCTGACCTCCCAGTTGGTTTGCCTGGTACCTAGACATACCCCAAGGAGACCTGTGCCTGAAACACCACCACCATCTTTAAGGCCTTAGCCATGATCACCGCTCCAATCCCCTTTGCACAAACGCATACCAGATAGTCCAAGCTGTCTGAGAATTTGTTTTCAGGGTTGTTCCAGGAGCATGGGGTAGTGCAGAGGTGGGGGGCAGGTAGAGCAAACAGGGGAAGTGAATGCGGGATGTAGTTGTCAAGGAATGCTCCCTGTTGGAGATCTCCTTCACTACCTTACTATCTCTCCATCATTCCCCTTTACATTCACATTGGCTCTTTTAATGACACAGAGCTGATCACATCTGGCCCCTGCAGCAAATTAGTAAATCCTCATTGCTTTGGGGGCTTCCCAGGTGGTGCTAGTAATAAAGAACCTGCCTACCAACGTAGGAGACATAAGAGATGCAAGTTCAATCCCTGGGTCTGGAAGATCCCCTGGAGGAAGGCATGGCAACCCACTCCAGTATTCTTGCCCGGAGAATCCCATGGACAGAGAAGTCTGGTGGGCTATAGTCTATAGGGTCACAAAGAGTTGGACACAACTGAAGTGACTTAGCAAGCACATACACATGGCCTTTAGGATCTAGGGCAAACTCCTTAGTGCAGTGTTCAACATCTTTCATAATCTGGTCATCCTCTGTTCTAGCAACCAGGTATTTTAACTATACTCACCTCTTACATGGAACTCTGCTTAACTTTCTCCTTATCTCTCCCTATCCCCATGATCTGCTCACCCCACAGGCAGTCTCTGATGGCTTTCCATCACACCTTTATTAGGGCTCTGACCACGATAAAGCAAAATAACTTGCTGCCTATTCCCTCCATCTTCCTGCCTATTCCCTCCATATTCCTTCCTGCATCATCAAATGAGCAATAGTTCGGAACTCATTTAAGGACAGAACCTCCACCTATTTCATTTATTTCTGAATCTCTCAGCTCAGTTCGGGACAGGCATACAGTAGGAGCCCAGGAAACATTTGCTGGATTGATTTAATTGGACTTCGAAGGACGGGCAGAATTTAGATATATCAAGAAGAGATTTAGGAACTGCAAGAAAGGCAGCTGAAGAATGACTGCTGGGGATAGAGGGTGGAGGCAGAGGGAGCATGGCTTGGAGACAGGTGAAGTGGCAGAGACAGAGGCAGTGTGAAAGCCCTGGCCACAACAGGCCAAACTCTGCCCTGCCTCCTAGGCAGCCTCAGGAAAGTTTTCCTGGGTTGAAGAGGCATGTTCTTTGTTCTTAGAAATTTTTTCAGGGCAGAGACATCTTTCTTGGATGGCTTTAAACTGCTCACCCTTTGCTTACCCATCTTGCTCTAGCTCCACTCTGCCTCAGATAGCAATTATATCTTCACTGTTCTGCAGAACATTCTTTGGCTTCTGAGATGAAGTCCCAGTTTGCATCCGTGGATACACTGGGCTCTTTTCCGGTCCTACATCTCCGTTCTCCCTGTTCATCTGGCCTGGAATTCACCTTTTCCTTGTCTCAGCAAAGTCTACCCTTCCTATAAAGGTATTGATTAGCATCACACCTTAGTAAGTTAGAAATGCATGTGGTAACTTCTAAGGCTATCACTAAAATAATTTAATCTTCAAACTGATGCAGGAAGAAACATGAAATAATCCAAGATTGCAAGAAAGGAGATTTAAATAGCCAATAAGCACATGAAAAGATGGTCAACATCATTAGTCATTAGGGAAATGTATTAAGAAAATCCCACAGTGAGATGCCATTTCACACCCTCTAGCATTGCTATAATTTTTAAAAAAAAAAAAAAGGAAGAAAAAAGAAAATTACAAGTATTGGCAAAGATGTGGAGAGATTAAAACCCCTCATACATCACCGGTGGGAATGTAAAATGGTACAGCCACTTGGAAAATAGTTTGGCAGCTCCTTAAGTTAAACATAGAGTTACTATGTGACCCTATAGCAAATTTACTCCTAGGTATAAACATAAAATTAAAATAGAATTAAAAACACATGTCTACAAGAAACTTGTCCAAGAATGTCCATAGCAGTATTATTCATAGTGGAATAATCATTATTTATGATGGAAACAACTCATGAATGCATAAACAAAATATAGTTTATTCATAAAAATGGAATATTATCCCACTTATAAAAAGGAATGAAGTACTGATGCATGCTACAACTTGGATGAACCTTGAAAACATTATGCTAAGTGAAAGAAGTCAGACACAAAGGCCATGTATTTTACGATTCCAATTATATGAAATGTCCAGAATAGGTAAATCCATTGAGACAGAAAGTAGATTAGTAAATTGCCAGAAGCTGGGAGGAAAAGGAGATAGGACATTATTGCTAATTGGTCTGGGGTTTCTTTTTGGGATTATTAAAATGTTTTGAAATTATATAGTGGTGGTGGTTGCACAAACTTGCAAATATACTAAAAACCTCTGAATTGTACACTTCAAATGGGTGAATGCTATATTATGAAAATTATATCTCAATTTAAAAAATCTGGCAAGGAGCTTGGCCTCAGTAAATGGCAGTTATTCTTACCAAAGAAACAAAAATTTTTTAAAATATATTTTAAAAAGAAGAGAAACAGAAACAAAACATCTGGAGGAAAGAGAAAGTCTAAAATGTTAGATGAAATCATAAATATACCAGTAAATTTATTAAATGCAATTGATTAAATGCTCTAGTTAAAAGTCAAAGATATTCACAAAAGATTTATTTATTGATAAATCTAGTTAGATGCCATTTACAAACATCACCCTTCCTTATCAAGTTATAGGAAAAGAAAAAGGAAATCAACATTTACTATATGCTTACTATGTGCCACACAGAGGCCCAATCCTTTGCAAATTCTATGATCATATTGGTATTGTTGTACCCACTTTATAGAAAGGAAACTGGGGTATAGAATAATTAAATAATTTGTGCAAGATCTAAAAAGTGGCAGATCTAGGACCTGAACTTACATCTGTTTGAATCTAACTCCACTGCTCTTTCCAATGTACCATATAAGCAATGGAGAATCATCTCACTGGAAGAAAGTCTCTTGCTCTTTCATGATTCTTTAGTCCTTACAGGTCTGTCCCCTCCCTGGAGAGTTGCATAGAGTGAGTTCTCAGGACGTGTGTAAGAGAGACTGGGAGCTCCTAGGATAGAATGGATTTTACTTAGCTTTGTCTCTCTTGGTTAGTGCAGCGTTGAGCAGGGGACATCTCTGAGCTCCTGATACTCAGGACAAAACCTGGCTCAGCAAAGTTTGGTGAACAGGTGCCAAACTCCTTGGCTTTACAGGGGAAGAAGGAAGATGATGACAATCAAAAGGGGTGTTATCAGAATTAGGCAGAGTAAGAGTATGTGGACCCAGGAAGCATTGGCCCACAAAGAAGTCCTTCCTGGGGCAGAAGTCCCTGGGAATGATGAGCCTGTGGGCCACATGCCTACCAGAGTATGTAACAAGAGGTTCTTCTACTTAGAAATCACCATGGTGGTAGGAAATTCCTTCTGGAGCACTTCTTTTCCAATGTCTCCTCCTCCAGTCTTCCAGTAAGTATACACTACTTAAGAGGCTCAGCTCCTACACACCTGCTAATACTCTGGACTGAAATATTCATTCATATAAGGCACATTTCTGAGCTTCTTGTCTGTGTCAGAGTCCATGTCTTAGAATGGGAATTTCTTAACCTTTTTAAGGAATACAAATAATATCTACTATTTATTGAGGGTACTGGTGTACCTGGTACCATATGCCTTATTTCATTTAATTCTCACAACTCTGTAAGGCAAGTACTGTTATTATCCCCATTTTACAGACAAGAAAACTGAGGTTCAGAAGGGTTAAGAAATTTCCCCAAGTTCATACAGCTAACACATGGTTGGGCTCAGATTTAAAGGCAGGGATCTCTGACTCAAAAATCCCATACTTCTACTTAAGAAAGTAAGTCACTCATTTCTGCATCAAACATCTAATGTGCACCTGATCTCAGGGTCATCAACATAAGTAAGTAAAGAAAAGGCTTAAACAGAGTTGGGTTTGAGGATTGGAAAGTGAGAAATCAAAGATTCAGGAGGGCAGTGAGGAAGTTGCTGTAACCCTCCAGGGAGACTTAATGACTTTCTGATGCTGAGCACAGGCAAGGGAGGGTGGAGGGAAAGGAGTAATACTTTCATGGAGGAGTTCGGGGAAGGTGTCTGGAGTCAGAAATTTAGCTTTACTATTTGATCATCCATATATTTACTTTTTTCTTCCTTCAAGCATCTACTGAACAACTACAATGTACTAGGTTTCTCCCACCCATTATCTTATCTTCACAACCACTCCACTTTTTAAGTATCTCTAATCCCACCACTGAAAACCCATAATTTAGCTTTATCCATGTTTTGGGTAGAGCTCATTTCAATCTTGTATTAATGTCCCAGGAGGAGGGGGCGGTGCAGTGGTAATCCTAATAGGTTCTGCTTTCTGAGCACAGTATCTGCTATTTTGTGTGGAACCCTTAGTCACTTGGGGCTTCCCTTGTGGCTCAGCTGGTAGAGTCCGCCTGCAATGCGGGAGACCTGGGTTTGATCCCTGGGTTGGAAAGATCCCCTGGAGAGGGGAAAGGCTACCCACTCCAATATTCTGGCCTGGATAATTCTATAGACTGTATAGTCCATGGGGTCGCAAAGAGTCAGACTGAGCGACTTTCACTTTCACTTTCCACTTAGTCACTAGATCTAGTTTCCAGAACATGTTCAACTCACCCCTTTGAGATAATCTGTCTCCTGCTCTGGACTAGACCCTGGGGGGAAAGGAAAAGTGAACTAGCTCAGTTGTGTCCGACTCTTTGTGACCCCGTGGACTGTAGCCCGCCCGGATCCTCTGTCCACGGGGATTCTCCAGGCAAAAATACTGCCATGGGTTGCCATTTCCTTCTCCAGGGGATCTTCCCAACCCAGGGATCAAACCCGAGCCTCCTGCATGGCGGCCAGATGCTTTATCCTCTGAGCCACCAGGGAACACAAGGGGAAGGAACACCAATTTGAAAATAAAGCTTTAACTTCCAAGAGCCCCGCCCTGAAGATAAGACAGTAAGTAACAGAATACAAAGAAACAAAGCTGTAACAGAGGCTTGCCCAAGCATCACCCCAACTCGCTGGGACAGAATGATCCACAAAGGTATCCCAGAGGAGGCGGGATCATTTCAATTAGAACTTTAGGGGTTCCTAAAGTGCAGGTGGGAAAAAAGTCCCAATAATTGTTATTTGTACCAAACTTTAAGCTGAGCCATTCCCTTAGGGCATCACTAACACTCTCAATGCCTATGCTATGGATTCAGAGAGGGAGAGGTTATGTTGGGCTGGCATGGGTCAGGAGGCAAGAAGGCCAGGTTTGGGGGCCTTGGAGCAGCTGCAGGCGAGCTACTTAGATAGACCTAGGCGGGGCCTCCAGCTCCGCACGTGGTCTGGGCAGGAAATGAGGACCGGACGACAGGAGCACTTTCCCATGACCACCCGCGGACTAAGGCAAAGGAAGGGTAGAACAGTTACCATGCCATTCTGGAGCTGCACTCTGATTGGCCCGAGTCTCAGCAGTCTGGGTGTCTCCGCTCCAGAGAAGGGGCGGAGCCTCGGCATAGCGTCATCACCCTTATCCCACCCCCCTCCCGATGTAGCCACTCACCAGCCCACTTCGAGGGGCCCTGTGTGACGTCACTACTCCCTCCCAGCCAACCGCGGCGACGAGGGGCGGCACTCCATGTCCCTCCTTACCGCCCCTCCCCTTTCCTCCCCCTAATTCCTTCGGTCCCGCCTCTTCCCCCCTCTCCTAGTCTCCCAAAGACAGCCCTCACGTTCGGTTTCAAAAGACCCGTGGTCCAATGACTAACAGGGCGGCTGTAGAGTGGCGGCGGCGTCTGCCAATGCGCAGACTGCGAGGGCGGAGCGCTCGCAGCGAGCCTCTGACGGCGGGCGGCGTGTGACGCAGTCGGGCCCTCTACGCGCAGCGCCCGGAGCGGCGGTCGGTATCGGTGGTGGCGGCGGCGGCGACGGTTTCGTGGCGGCCGCGCGCTGCTCTCTGAGCAGCGGGTGGTGGTCCGGCCTAGGCCTTCACTCCTGACACTTCCCCCCCGCCCCCAGCACCGCGGTAAGTCGGGAGCCAGGGTGGTGGAGGCCGGAGACCGGCAGGCTCCTCCTCCACTTTGGGAGGGCGGGTGCGCGGGGCGTCCCAGGCCCTCTCCGCGCCGAGTCTCGCGCCCTAGCGCGCACCTTCTGTCCTGAGGGAGGGGGCGGGTCTCGGGCCCCGAGGCCTGACCCTTCAGGCTCTGAGGAGGGATCGCTCTCTGTGGGTTCTGGGCCCGGGGGTCTCGCGTTGAAGCCTCCCTTGAGTGAGCGTTTCTCTAGCAGGTTGTACTCATTCATTTGCCCGTCAGTGATTAGGTGGGCAGGCCCTTTGCGGGGGCAGCGCCTTGAGAACCTGAGGGACGGTTTCCTCAGCACTTCCTTGATCATCTGCGGGATTGGGCTTTGTTTGCTTTGGCTTCTCCAAGGGGAAATTTGCAACCCCTGGGGAGGGTGAGTGGGTCTGGAGTTTGTGAGCTTATTAAAACTGTATCTGAGAATTAAGGTCATTTAATGGAGTGAAACCTTACTTTTTGTTCTCCCACGTGTCCCATATAAAGCTAGACGAGAAACAGGGTGAGGTTTCTGGATTACTTACTTTAGCCTTAAGGACCTTGGAAATTAAGTCAACTCCCCTACCCCATGTCACGTGCAAGTTTCATAGGTGGAGAAGCTGAGGCCCAGAGGAAAAACAGTACTAGAAAGTGCCAGAAATTTTTCTACTATACTGCCCTCCCTGGGCGTTCTAGCCCCCCATTACTGAGGATTCCCTTTAGAAAAGTGGAGGGGTCAAGATGGTGACATTGAGTAGTTGGAAGCAGAAACCTAGTTTTCAATATCGTTTCCGATTTGGTTGCTACCCGCCCAGTTCACCGTAAGGCAAACGCTTCCTTAGTGGAACGCTAGCCTAGACCATGAGAACTAAACTCAAAAGTTGAAGAACATCAGGGGTATCATGTATTGGGAATGAACTGATAAGGCTACATATTAGTGGCTAGTTTCCTGATCTAGGTCTGAAATTTTTATTTGTGTCGGCTACTGAGGATTCAGAAGAAAGGGTCCAGTTAGTGAGCTACAGTAGAGTTGAAATAGAAAACAGGAAATAAAGACAAGACTTAGAAAGATACACAGCAGTCATTTGGCACTTCTTGTATCTTGGGACTCATAACTCCTCTCTTACCGAATTCGAAAACATAGTATAAGGTGAGAAAATTAAACTATTTTGGGAGAAGAAGCTAGGGAAGAAAGAAGAGAGCAGTGATCATTCCCTGTGATAGTCTTATAAATTCAGAAAGAAAGAAACACTTGTTAGATGTTAGATGGCGTGTTTGGAACTTGTTGAAGTTTGGATATATAGAAAACAAACCAGAAGTTGGACAAGAAGGAGGTCCTGGGAAGTACTTTTGATAAATTTATTTTTTGACTCATCACTTTCCTCTTGTTTTGATGATGAAGCAAAAATTGAGAAATGTAGTGTATAAGAGCAGAAGCTGTAGTCTTATAATACTAAGAGGTGAACAGGGTGTGTTTTCTGTGCCATTTTCTCTTTTGGGAAGCCTCCCCCGGCATTCTTTCCCCTGCAGCCTTCTATAACACTTATTTGATACTTCAGTTTATGACACCAGTCATTTTGTATTTCAGCTGTGTCTTTTTATTAGACTGGTAAAAAGTTTTTTGTCTTGTATTCAGTTTGCTTTTCACATAGTAGGCCCTCAGTAAGTATGCTTGTCTGGATGGATAAACAAATTGGAGGAGTTAAGCCTAAAAGTAGTCTATAAAGAGGCTAGGTATTTGTGCACTCCTGAAATATCAGGCCCAGATAAGAGGACCCATACCATTTGTGTGTTATGTTGTACTTTGATACCTGACTGTTCATGTCCATTTGCTCCTAGACAGCTAATAACAAGCACAACTTTTAGGGAACCAGATTCATAGCTTGGAAATGTTACTTCCTTTGATACTTTTATAGTAGCAAGTAACCTTAGGAGGTAAGGGGTAGTAATACTGATGTTAAATTTCCAGTAAATAAAGATCACATCTGTAGTTATGCAATCTTTTCAAAGCTTAAGGGAATAAGAAATTTAGTGATTTAACAATAAGTATTAGAGACAAAGTATATAAACAATGTTTCTTGAGAATTTGGCACATTCTGTGTGTTTAGAATTGAACCTAAGTATTTTTCATTTATGTATTGTATTTTACCCATTAGATACTCATAACACCCTCTCTCCAAGATTTAACATTCAAGAATGTCTTCAAACATTTTCAAATGTTACTTGAGAGGCAAAACTGCCCCTCAGTGAGATTGGTGCTCTACAGAGAACGTTCCCAATATTTCAATAAAAAATCTTACGTTTATCATACTTTGTCTATGTTTGTGGAGTCAGCTAATAAGTTGCATTTGGTTGAGATATCCTTGAAAACCCTTAAATTGTCAAAATCTGGGATGGGGAGCTAAAAAGAGTACTAGAGTTGCTTTCTTTATTTTCTCCTTCCATGTCTGTCGCAGCCTCCCTTTCTCTGGGATAGGAGAAATTAGAGTCCTGTTTGAAAGGGGATAGGTCATTGGATAAAGAGAGCAATATTTATTTCATTTTTTTGTGGAAAAAGGCAAAAGAGCTTGTACTTGAATTGATACAATTAAATGCGATGCTATATCTGGTCCTAAGAGTGAAGCTGGGAGGCAGTAGGGTGAGTGGAAAGATGTGAAACTGAAGTCAGAGGATTAGAAGAGGGCTCTAACAGTTCAAGTTTGAGGTCTTGGGACTCCTTTATATTTTTAAGAACCATTGCAGACTCCAAACAGCTTATGTTTATGTGGCTTAATATTTACTGTACTAGAAACAGACTAACTTTGAAAAGATTTATTGATTTAAAATTATTTTGCTTTAAATAACAACTTTATGAAAAGTTACTAAAAAATTTAGTGATAAAGGTGGCATTGTTTTGCATTTTTGCTAATCTTTTTAATGTCTGGCTTAACAGAAGACCACTGAGTTGGCAGATTTTATGCATTCATATGGTTGGTATGTTATTTTAGTTGAAGTATGTGAAGAAAATCCAGCCTCTTACAGGTACATAGTAATTGGAAAAGGGAGGAATGGTTTATTATTTTGTTTATTTATTGGCTGCACTGGGGAGCATGTGGGATCTTAGCTCCCTGACCAGGGATCGAACCTGTGCCCCCTACATTGGGAGTGTGGAGTCTTAACCATTGGACCGTCAGGGAAGTCCTGGAAAAAGTGCTTTTTAAATAACCTTATCACATAATTGTAGATTTCTCCTTTGACACTACACTCAAACCTGAACTTGTGTACAATGTTTACATTAAAATTCATTGGTTTGTCTTGCACTTTGAATGGGTGTTTACCCAAGCATGATTTTATGACATCGTATATTGGTCATTATGAATCACTGGGCTTCCCAGGTGGCCCACTGGTAAAGAATCTGCCTGCCAGTGCAAGAGATGTGGGTTCAATCCCTGGGTCAGGAAGGGCCCCTGTAGAAGGAAATGGAAACCCACTCCAGTATCCTTACCTGGAAAATCTCATGGACAGAGGAGACTAGCAGGCTACAGTCCATGGAATTGCAAAAGAGTCAGACATGACTTAGGGACTAAACAACAAGGGAATCATTGATTCACTGAGTCATGCAGCTCTTCCAAATGTTGACAGATTTACGGTTGCTCATATTACCACACATTTCATCAGATGTCTTTTAAAAATTGTGAAGCTAAGAAGCTCATAGTGGTGTACACAGGTTTTCAAGATTCCAATTTTTGCTTCAAATCTAAGTAAACAAAGTTTGTCATTTTTTCTTTGAAATGAAAATGGTGTTCCATGAAGAAAAATCTGTTCATTCCACTTTGTATTCACAAGTAATCACCCACCTGTTTTTCATTGGGGAAGCCCTTGTAGTTCAACATGTAGAAGTGCTTTTGAGTATTTCCCACTTCATCCCCCAGAATAATCGCACAGAATATTGAAAAGATGTGCCCTGAAATGTTGAGTTAATACAGTCAATAATTTACTGCTCTATAAAGGACATTCAAGTGAAAGTAGGTTTTTATGTGTGCTGTGAGTGAGTGGCAGTGAAGAATCCAGTGACTCTACAGTTTGGGGCCATTGTTTTGTTTTGTGTTCGATTCTAGCAGTTTTATATACCATTAGATGCAGAGGTCAGCACAGTTTTTTTTTTAATATATATATTTTTTAATCTTTTGGCTGTGGGGCATGTGGGATTTTAGTTTCCTGTCCAGGGATCGAATCTACACTCCCTGCATTATCAGCACAGAGTCTTAACCACTGGACCACTAGGGACATCCCAGCACAGTTTTTTCAAAAAGACAAATAATGTCTTAAGATTATTATAAAAATAGCTTTTACTTCATGGGCCCCCTCAAAAAGGTTTTGGGGACTTCTAGGAGCCTTGAGAACCACTGATCTAAGACAGTGATCTTTCACACTTGGTTCATACAGTCATAAGCTTCTTTGAAAGTGTTCACTGATGAGGTTCTGTTGTGTCCCCATCCCTCTTTACTTCACCAGAACAGCTGTTTGTTTTATGAACAGCACTGCTGATCAAGGGGAATATAATTGCGTGAATTAGCCTGTTCAGGAAGAAAACAGTTCATCCTTCATGAGTGTGTATCAGAATCACTCATCGCTTCACAACTTTGTTTAGACTACTTCCATGTACTTCTTTTACACAAAGATTACTAGTATCTGCACATCTAACCTTCTTGCTAGATGGAATAAGCTTAAGAAATAGGCAAATAGTTTTTAAATTAAAAAGATGTGAGGATTTCCCTGGTGATCCATGGTTAAGAATCCATCTGCCAGTGCAGGGGACACCAGATTCGATCCTTGGTCCAGGAAGATTCCACATACTTTGTAGCAACTAAGCCCTTAGCCACAGCCACTGAGCCCATATACTGTAGAGCCCATGCTCTGCAGCTCTGCAACGAGAGAAACCACTGCAATGAGAAGAGTAGCCCCTGTACACTGCAACTAGAGAAAACTCTTGGGCAGCAACAAAGACCCAGCATGGCCAAACATAAATAAATACATAAAATTTATATATTAACATGAGTAGTTAAAAATGAAGCTGCAAATGTGAGATGAGCAGAAGTGAATGAATAATCAGAGTGCCCTCAGTATATTGTTTGGGGAGGTAATTGTTTTAATTTTTGCTGTGGTGCTTCACGGTTGTTTTAAATGGTCAGTAGGTGACACCAACAGTATTGGGAAATAAGTCATATTATGTTTGGAGTTCTGGCTTGGCACTGATCAATCAAAGTTTAGAGTGATCGATTTTCTAATTTAAAATATTGTAAAACTAGACTGAAATCTGCTCTTGAGGAGCTCTAGTTTGAGGCATCTTTGTTCTAACAATCCTTTGGCGTAGGCTGTATAATCCCTACCATTCAGGTATAGAAATTGAGATCTGAGGGTTGAATATCATAACTGCAATTACAGAGTAGCAAGTAGCAGCAGTTTTTTATTCCTTCTTTACCTTTTTATTGTCACTTAATTTTAGATTCACAGAGAATTGCAAGCATACTAAATGGCAGAGAGTTTTAAATACAGATTTGTCTCTAAGACTAATGTACTCTTCACTGCTTCAGTTTGTAAAATGAGTTTAGGGGATGAAAAATGTTACTCAGCACTATGAGGAAGGAGCTGTATTAGGTACTCTGGATTATTTTAAATTAATTTTACACACTAATGGGAGAAATTGAGGGGAATCACAATACTTTTTACTAGAGCAGCAAACAGCTTACACACTCAAGCAGCAGGTATGACGGCAAATATATTGCATAACTAAAAACAGCTGGGAGGCATTAGTTTATGTAATCAGGGTTGGAAAGGGGAAGGGGAAGTATTTTTATACTGATAGGAGTCTGAAGGGTGTAATCTGGGACTGTCATGTTGAGGCAAGGTGAGGCTTGAGTAGCAATTTTTAGAAAGAGAAGGGGACATAGTTTTTAGAGAGGAAATGAATGTTATAACAAAAGGTATGGAGAAGGACATGGCAAACCACTCCAGTATTCTTGCCTGGGAAGTCCCCTGGACAGAGGAGCCTGATGGGCTACAGTCCATGGGGTCACAAAAGAGTCCAACACGACTGAGTGACTAAAATAACAACAGCAAAGGGTATGGCTTGATCTGGGGATCAGTTACAAGAAGGAGACTGTAAAACAAGAGAATAATGGGTGGTTTTGCTGGGATATGTTATTAGGTGATTAATAAGCCAATCTGTTTTACCTGAAGCTCTTACCAACTCCCATCCCTCCTCTCCCACCCAAGGGAAAAATTAGTCATTCAGTTCAGTTTTCTGTGGATGATAATTTCTGTCTTTTTTAGTACTTCTGTGAAGATGAGGGACTGTATGAAAAAGTACTTTGTAAACTAAAGTACTGGTCCATTCATTAACAAATAGTGTTTTTGCTTTTTTCTGAGTTTGATACAAAGGAAGCGGAAAGAAAAAATTACTTCCCATTTGTGGTAATTTTCTGTTGTCAGAGAGCAGCAAACTTGCTTAGTCATTCAGATAGCACATAAAGTTGGCAGTTGACTGGGTGTTACCATGTTTCAGGGTCTGTCCACCACTTTTCTGAAAGAAAACTGAGTTCTGTTGTCGAACCCAGAGTTCACAAAGCTCACAAAAATTGGACATCAGTTAATTAGCTTTAGTTGGGACAGTGGGGAATACTGGACTACTGTTATCTGTTATTAAGGCTACCTCTTTCTTGTATCTGACAGTCTGAATTATTACTTAGAAGATTGAACATAGAGAACAGAGTAAATTTAAGGACATTGCTTCTTTCCATATAGTACTGTTGGAATTGTTTTTATTCTTTGTAAGTATGTCTTATATACCAAATGGAGAAAAATTGCAATGAAAATAAGTCAGTTCATCCTTAAAGGAAGTGGTTCATCTTTGTAGGAAAGTTCATCGAGATCATGGCAATATCTTATAAATTGTTGATCCACAAGAGAAATTACCTTCCTGATGACTAGATCTCCCATATTTGCCAGAGAAATGTCTCTTTCTTCTAATGGCGCTGGATCAATACTGCCAAGTTTTGGTCTCATAGGTTCCCTGTTTGTAATGAGTGCAAAGTCAATTCCCTTTAGTCGTCAGTGTTCTTTCTTAAGGCAGTCTAGACTCTATAGACTCTCAGAGCATAGCTTCTGGAGTTAATAATAGCTTTGTGATTTGGGGCAAGTTATTTCTGTCTCAGTTTCACCATTTGTAAAATAGGGATAAAAACACCTATTTCATTGGATTTTAGGGGATGTTTATAAGAGATAATTCATTTAAAAAAACATAGAACAGTGCTTGGGACACAGTAAGAAGTCAAATTTTAGCTAGTATTTATTCTAGGAGGGTTTCAGTTTGGCTCAGGTTAATATATTTGAAAGGATCAAGACTTGAATATGTGCTTTGCCTTTAAACGTGAATGAATTTAGAGGTTCCACACCTTTCAGTCACTTGGATCACCACTTTCCTTTTGAATAGATTTTTAAATGGAAATAGAGTTAATGCCAGCATCTGCACCCTCTTGATCACTCGTTACTGATGATAGAGGAAGTAGACATTACTGAGAAGTTCGGATCCTCTGCATTCTCTGCCCCATGCCTTATTTCCCTTCCTCTCTCCAGAGGTAACCACCTTCCTGTGTTGTACTAGTCTTTTTCTTTTACTTTTACTATGTATATATGTATCCATAAATAATTGTGTTGTCTTTTCTATTTTACATAAAGAATCTGCCAATTGTATCTTTTTGCAACTTCCTTTCTTTTGTTGAACATCTTTTACTTGAAATAATTCTTTTAGGGTAACTTTGTTCGAGTGTTTTGATGATGCCTTATTGTCGATACACCATATCCTAGGTAAATACTTAGCTGAGTGCCCTTATTCACTACTTTAGTTGAGTAATTTAAGGTTGATGACATCATTACATAATAAACTGATGAGTACATTTATTATGTGTTTATCATATGGGGGAAAGTGATAGGAGAGGTACACAGATAACCCATTCTTGTTTTTGCAATATTTTAATTTTAATTTTTTTTAACACCAAAAACATTCTATATTGGGTAGCCGATTAACAATGTTGTCATAGTTTCAGGTGAACAGAGAAGGGTGAACAGCCATACATACACATGTATTCATTCCCTCTCAAACTCCCCTCTCATCCACTGCCACATGATGGTGATAATATATCCCTATTTTAAATGTTATCAGCTAGTTTAAGAAAATATATACATATACATAAAAACATTTTAAAATACATACGTGTGTGTATAATATACTATATACATACATATATATGTATATATATACAGGCCAAAGAAGTGTCTGCTGGTTGTATCCAACTATTTTGTGATCTCTTCCTTTTAGCAACCTCATTAGATGAAAAATTCTACCAAGAATCTTTTCTTTCACAGCTTCCTTTCGTTGTGAGAGTTAATCTAGGGTAATTTTATTTTTAAGTTAGAAATTGCTTCTAAAGTAACTTGACCATTCAGACTGAGTTTTAAAAACACATTCGTGGTCATTGCCATTAATTTAGGAAATGAGTACAACTGCGTTTCAGACTGCTTGTTAGGTTCTGGGATAGTAAACAAATGGTACTGTTCCTATCCTGGAGTTGATTGTGTGTTGCAGGTTGTGTTGGGGGAGGTTGAGAGGTTGACATCTTTGGGAAGCAGACTCTGAATTGGAGATAATCCTGCATGAGTTTTATTAGAGAGTGCACTTGGGATCACCACTTGTGGGAAAGAAGAGAAGGAAGTAGAATGGGCTGAGGAAGAAACTGAGTTGTGATTGTATCTTAATGAAGGCCTTAGCCAATCCATGTTTGCTATGAAGCTGAAATCACCCTTCAGAGTTATCCTAAGCTGGAACAAAGATGTCTGGCTTTTAGATATGGTCTGTCCCTGAAGAGCTATGACAGACATTGAGAGCATGTTAAAGAGCAGAAATATCACTTTGATCTGACCCTTGGTGAGGCAACTCTTTTCATTAGAAGCAGTTCTGAAGAGGGCCGACAGCTGAAAGCTGTCTTTTGGTAGTACGTCTCAGCAGCTGGGACAACAAATCTTTCAGTCCTCAAGGCAGATCTGTGTAGTTGGTGGTGTCACAGGGTTCATGGTAGAGAGAGTTAAGATAAATATGTGTAAATAAATCATACTGTGCTATGGAAGCCCAAAGGAGTGACTGATTACTAACAGGAGTTAGGAAGACCTTATAGAAGAGATGACATTTGAGCTAGGTGGTTTTTTTTGTTTTTGTTTTTTTTTTTAAACATATTTATTTTATTTATCTAGGCTGCTCTGGGTCTTTGTTGTGGCATGCAGGCTTCTCTCGTTGTGGTGCGAGGGCGGCATGTGGGATCTAGTTCCCTGACCAGGGATCAGACCTGGACCCCCTGCATTGGGAGCACAGAGTCTTAGCCACTGGGCCACCAGGAAAGTCCCTGAGCTAGGTTTTGAAGAATGAATTAGGAAGTTGTTTGGTAGGAGCAAGGGGGGGGAGGGTAAGGAGTTTGGGGGGGGTAAGGGGGCATTTTTTACTGAGTCACTGACATTTCATAGCAGAGTCAGGAAATTGGTTTATTTGAAGTGCAAAGGGTTTAATATATTAGCTATTCTTTAATTTCTAGCAATCATGATAAAAATAATGAAGCTGTTTGTAAAATCTTGGTTTGCTTCCATGGGGATAATTTTTTAAAAAAAACACTTAGAATCCCAGTATGATCAGACTTGAGAGTAAGCCAAGTTCATCCTTGCCAGAACCATAAAGACAGGCTAAGCTCGAGTGAGAAGCTTTCTTTCCAAGAGTCTAAACTGTGTTGGCCTTTTTCTTGAGTCTGGAACAGATGAATTTTCTTAATATACTGCACATGTTCTTGCTTGTTGCTTAGTCTCTTCCATCCTAGGATTGAGGGTGTCCATGGGAAGTCGGAGGTTAAACTGGGGTGCTACTGCTTATCCCTTTTTTCACCTTGGGGAAACTTGTTGAACACCTGATTCTGTTCCCTCATCTGTAAAATACAGGTGGTGAGGCATAACCCCACCTTTTAGGGTTGTTGTGATAACCTGTAAGAGCTTATAAACTGTGAGATAATTCTCAGGATATTTTATTACTACTTAAAATTCCTTTGTGGAGTATATGTGTGATGCTAGGTTTGTATGTTAGGATAAGACCGTTAGAAATCAAATTTTGATCATTAGAAGTTGTGGATTTGGTCTGTAGCAGTGGCACTAGTGCCGAACTGACAGAAAGCTTCTGTATGAGAATTTGAGTCCTGACATGTCTCCTCTGTGGAGGAAATCAGGCTTACACGAGTAGATTGCTGTTCATAGGGTTGGATAAGAAAATGAATGGCAGACTTAGCATGGTAATGGTATTACAGCTCAGTTTTTGCCTTATTGGTGATGGATGAAAAATTTTAGTCAGCAGATAAAGGCAAGTGAATTTCCTTTATTTGTAGGGCCTGTGACCCAAGACTGCAGTATGAGAGAGAGAACAATCAAAATGAGTTGGTCCAGACATCTGACCCCAGCACAACTGTCAGTTCTGAATGAATTGTTTAGTATTTCCAAGAATTATTTCCCCTGAAAGGGTAGTCACCAGTTGATACGGTAAAGGTCCAGTTCATCACTTTATGACACCTGGTAGGTTGAAAAGGCAGGAAAATTCAACTACATTTTATTGCTGAAGGAAAAATGATGAAATACCTGAAATACAGCCCCCAGTTCCAAGAAAATGCATTAGAATCATTTGAGGAGGCTTTCAAAATACAAATGCCTCCATCCTAATCCTGGACATTTTGGTTTCTGACTTCTGGAATGAGGTATAGGGGGTGTAGTTAGAAAAATTTGCATCTAATTCTAATGTGGCCCTCTTGAACTACTGGTTTCAGTGAGCTCTGTTTAACTGAAGAAGTTATTAAATTCCTGGATGTTCAGATAAAGAACTAAGTGTTGGAAATTTTTTTCTAGGGAAATATGGAGGGGGGCAGAACGTTGCTTTCTGTAAAAGTATTTATTTCATTTTTTCCAGTGTTGCACACAGTGTTGCGAGTGTTAGAATACCAAAGTGCTAATGGGACTCTGGAACATTGTGGGCACACCTCAGCATGTTACATTGAATTCTATATGAATGAGGCATATGATTTTACTAGAAGGAAAAAAGTGTTTCATTATGTGTAAATAATAGAAAGGCCATAATACCTGTCACAATCTAAACAAGCATGATTGTCTGTTTTCTGAGTTTTAATATTAAAAATAGATTACTTAAGGCTTCCCTTGTGGCTCAGCTGATAAAGAATCCACCTGCAATGTGGGAGACCTGGGTTTGATCCCTGGGTTGGGAAGATCCCCTGGAGAAGGGAAAGGCTACCCACTCTGGTATTCTGGCCTAGAGAATTCCATGGACTGTCCATGGGGTCTCACAGAGTGGGACACAGCTGAGTGACTTTCACTTTGACTTTTACTCATTGTTTTCTTGTCTGCTGGCAGATGTTTTAAATTTAAGGAAAATTTGTTGACCGGGGTGGGACGGGAAGTGTTTACTTTTTTGTAAAACTATACCTTGTTTTCATTCAAATTTAGGAGGGAAAAAACTTTTACTTTGGCCAATGCATTAAGTGACCATGTACATAGTTTGGATATTTTCGGGGGCTCATTCATGTGAAATGGAGGTTTTGACCAAAAGTTTTCTGTAATATTCCCCAAAGTAGTAGAAGATAGGTAAGCAGAGAACCATAGAGAATAGTGTTAAGAAGTAATCTCAAAAAGAATGTCAGGGTACCAGAATCTCTCAGGTTTAGAGATGGGAGGAGGGGGTGTACATAGTTTGAAGAACAATATTACAACATTTATATACTGAAAAATACAGGGAAAAACTTTTTACAGTGCAAACTATTGAAAATAAAGCCTGACCAAAAATTTAGCTTCTCAGATTGGGATAACAGAATGTTGTTATAATTTTTAAGGCGTATTCTGCATAACTTCCTACATGGGGCATACCAAAATAGGGCATAGTAGACCTGATGTCTTTATTAAAGGGGGGGCTTAAGTTTTAAAAAGGTCTAAAAACATTGTTTTAAAGGGATGGTTGTGGGTATGATATAAGTTTTAATTTCACATTATGGTACTGATTCAGTTTAGCTCAGTTTTACAAAGTCTGTTTTATCACATAGAATTTCAGAATATTGAACAAGGGTGAATATTGTGTTACAGTTTGAATAGGCCTAATTAAATTTGTAGAATAGTACATTTTCTGAAAAAAATTCCACCGCGTTTTATGGTCTTTAAAAAGTGATAATTTTTTCTTTTCTCCAGCTCTCTGAAGATTTTGAAGATGTTTAATAAGTCATTTGGAACACCCTTTGGGGGTGGCACTGGTGGCTTTGGCACAACTTCAACATTTGGGCAGAGTAAGTTTTAAAAAATAACAAATGAGGAAGAGAAATCTTAAGCTGTTTTAAGAACAAATCCACTTCAATAGTTTTAGATAGGAATTAATTTATACTTTGATCTTTATAATAACTTGAAAAATAACCAGGATAAAATCTTGTTAAAATTTTCTAAAAAATAGAAATAAAATTTGAGTTTTCTTGGTTTTCTGATCCTTAGTAGAATGTACTTACTGTTATTAATTGGCTCTTTTATCAGAAAGTTATAATTTGATACTAATTTTCAGACCAGGAAATACTTTTTTAAACATTGACCTGGTTTAGATTTTATTTTGATTCTGGAATTCACTTTATCAGATACTGGATTTGGCACTACTAGTGGAGGGGCATTTGGAACATCTGCATTTGGTTCTAGCAACAATACTGGAGGCCTGTTTGGAAATTCACAGACCAAACCAGGTAGGGATTTTATTTGGAATACTATTGGTTTATTCATAGCTGGTATAGGATTTCATTTAGTGACTCCAGTCTGTGTAACTCTTTTTTTTTACCTGCTTCTCTATCTCTCCAGGAGGCTTATTTGGTACCAATTCATTTAGCCAGCCAGCTACTTCCACAAGCACTGGCTTTGGGTTTGGCACATCAACAGGAACATCAAATAGCTTGTTTGGAACTGCAAGCACAGGAACCAGCCTCTTCTCATCCCAAAACAATGCCTTTGCACAAAATAAGCCAACGGGCTTTGGGAGTAAGTAGTAAATCTTTGGATTTCTGCCTCTGACAGTTTGATTTTCTTATTGAATGTGTTCTCTCTTCTCCTTTCCCTGTGTTCATCCACCCCCTTTTCTCACCAGACAGCAAAAACATGGGGAGAGGAAAACTTCAAAATGTATTGAAAAGTTAAATAGGCTGGAAAGGAAGGGGTTATATACATCTCTCTCTGAATGGAAGTCTTAGGAGGACTGGTATTTAAGGAATATGCATAGGAAGAGCCACCTGATACAGAATGCCCAGAGAATAAGATGAAAGGCCAGGTCAGAGTACTTCATAGGTATCAAGAAGGAAGAATTTCAAGGAAAATGTGTGTAGTCAACCATAATACATAGCACCTTCCAGGGCACCTTCTTCCTTTGTTTCACTTCTGGTTTGAAGAGACTAATGCAGAAATGATAAGTACTGGATGTGACATAGTTATGTCTCCATTCCTTAGCCATGGCCAATTTGTTTAATTGGTGGCTTCTTTCTCTTTAAGTCTAAATGCGGCTCAGGGATACTTCACACAGTTCTTTGAGGCAAAAACGTTGCTAGTTGCACAGGTGTGCCCAGTGAGTTGATGCCATTCTGCCACTAGTATGGCAGAATGAGTAAGTTAATCAGCTGTCATTATTTTATAAAGGGAAAGTTGTTTGAGGGAATGTTGAAATATTTAACCATAACGGTATAAAATGCATTCTAAAATACTCATTCAAAAGAGATATGGCTGTTTACTTTAAACTATGTTTTAGGACATGTGTTTAGAAAAGAAATAGTTGACTGCTTGTGAGAAATCAGCATTCCTCTTAACTTGGTATTAGGATGTTATTGTATTGGCAGATAACCTTTTATTGCTTACTGCTATTTCTGGTATAAAAGAAGTCATATTTTATATTTAGAAAAATATATCCCTTAGATAGCAGTTACATTCTCTGTTATGTAATTATTTAAAACTCAGCTTTATGGAAAAGTAGATTTACTTCTGTAAATGAGCAACATGCCTACTGATTTTTCTAAATTATTTTTCTGGGTGAAGTTTTGTATTAACCTATGTTTGATTACCATAATTGGACCATTTGTATGTTTCAATGTTGTGATAAGACATTGTCAGGAAGACAAGTTCATTCAGCATATGGTCTTAGTGAGAGAAATGAGATAAAGTATTTGATGAAACAGAGTATTGTTTCTTTCAGCTTGTTGTGTGAGTATGCCCAAGAAGGACTTTATGGACACTTAGCTGACTAAAAGATTCAGATTTTGTTTTTCTTCAGTTTTGAGCCTAGAACTGTGTGTGTGTGTGCGCGCGCGCACATGTGTGCACACGCACAATATCCATTTGAAGGTACTTGCTTGAGAGATTTGAAAGTAATGCTGCTCTAATGCCACAGCCCAATTCCAAAAAAGCTTACAGATTCTTAAATTCTTTACTGTTACTGTCCCATTTTTCTTTCTACTTTATAGATTTTGGAACAAGTACCAGCAGTGGGGGACTTTTTGGAACTACAAATACCACCTCTAATCCTTTTGGTAGCACATCTGGCTCTCTCTTTGGGCCAAGTAGTTTTACAGCTGCTCCTACTGGGACTACTATTAAGTTTAACGTAAGTATTTTCCAGTCTTTGTGGAGTATTTTTGTCTCCTGTATATTTTTTTGCAGGATGAGTTATAAAATTTCCTCTCTTTCCAGTTATGCATAAGTTAGTCTCACTCTTCCTGAAATGTGTTAAGAACAGTGTCTGGTAATAGTTGTAAATCCCATGGACAGAGGAGCCTGGCAGGCTACAGTCTGTGGGGTTCCAAAAGAGTCCCGTATGACTTAGCAACTAAACAACAAGACAGGGAAAGTCATGAAACATAAATCTAGATTATAGTTTATGTTTGAATTATAATCAACCCAGTTAAATTTGTATTTATAAGGTTGATTAAAATAGCTACTATAAGGAGTTCCCTGATGGCTTAGTGGTTAGGATTCCAGGTTTTCACTGTCATGGCCTGGGTTCAGTCCCTGGTCAGGGAACTGAGATTCTGCAAACCATGCCATGGCCAAAAAGGGAAAAAACTAGTACAAGGTTCAACTTGTATTTACAGTGTTCATAATTGACCTTTGAATGGTCAAAAATTCTTTATAGAAATAAAGAATGATGGAGCAAACTGTAAAAATCACTGAAAGTAAGGACTTTAAGGAGCTATATGGTATATCAATATTCTGTGTGCCAATTAGAAATAAAATTTTTGTTGCTGAAATGGCAGATTGAGGCAATAGACTTTAGTGTTTTCTTCAGCTTTTTTGAGAGAATTTGGATAGAGAGAATGAAAGATTTTGTTCATGAAAATCTGTGGACTACCACTTGATGTAAGATACCACTTGATGTGATTGCTTAGGAGGTACTTAGGATAGGCTGGCAGTGCAGTTAGCCTAATGAAAATCTCTGGCAAAAATAGGGATTGGAAAAACTTGTTAAAATTTAATCCAGAAAATAAAGAATTTCTTAGGCAAAGTAGTGAATTCATATTGCTGAAGTTAGAATCTTCAATTTAAAGTTAAATGTAAATGATAGTGAAAAATATTGTCTGTTGTCTCTTGGAAAGTACAGTAATTGAGAAAACTGACATTATGGGGTTGCAAAGAGTTGGACACGACTGAGCAACTTCAGTTCACTTCAGTTACTAGTACCTTTGCCTCATAAGCTTATAGGAGGAAAAACCAGGCTTCCATATTTCTTAAATGCAACAATAGTCATAAAGCAGACACTTCAGAGCAGAATAGGAATTAGAACTCAGAAATAGAGGCTAAATGTATATATTGAGTAAATTGGATAAAGCTTTCTTTATGCATATATTATTAAGTATATTTTAGTAGATAATTGGATGGCTCGGTTATGGGATTAATCTGGGATTTTTTTTGTTTTGTTTTTAAATTCTCTGAATTTTTGATAACAGTTACTGAGATTGACTTATGTAATAACCTTAATAAAAGGTGAGATTAGAAATGCAGAGTATTTAATCAAGCACTGTTAAAACTGTCTTGTTTAGTAAAAGACCTAGGGGACTGGTTATAGAGTTCAGTAGTTGAAGAATTGTGCCTGGGAGAGAAGGGTTATAAAACTTGAACTTAAACATTTGCTTTAGACTTTCAGATTTACTTTTATCTTCCTTTGCAGCCTCCAACCGGTACTGATACTATGGTTAAAGCTGGAGTTAGCACTAACATCAGTACCAAGCACCAGTGTATTACTG